>NW_027131485.1:21422981-22792476 GCF_026122565.2 Emydura macquarii macquarii | reverse complement strand
AGAGTAATAAGACTTAGACTTTTCAGCTTGGAAAAGAGATGACTAAGGGAGGATATGATAGAGGTCTATAAAATTATGACTGGTGTGGAGAGTGTTATTTACTCCTTCTCATAACACAAGAACTAGGGGTCACTAAATGAAATTAATAGGCAGCATGTTTAAAACAAACAAAGTATTTCTTCACACAATGCAAAGTCAACCTGTGGAACTTCTTGCCAGGGGATGTTGTGAAGGCCAAGACTGTAACTGGGTTCAAAAAAGGACTAGATATGTTCATGGAAGATAGGTCCATCAATGGCTATTAGCCAGGATGGGCAAGGACGTAAAACTATGCTCTAAAGTGTCCCTAGCCTCTGTTTTCCCAAAGCTGGGAATGTGTGACATGGAGTGGATCACTTAATGATTATGTGTTCTGTTTATTCCCTCTGAAGCACCTGGCGCATTGACCACTGTCAGAAGACAGGATGGGTACGATGGACCATTGGTCCAACACAGTATGGCCATTCTTTTGTTCTCATGGTGTTGTAATGAATAATCAGATTTCTCACTGGCTGACGTTAGAGAGATGTACCATGGGCAGTGGTTTCAGAAATGCCCATATTAATGACCATATTAATGAATATTAATATTCCTCCCTCAGCGAATTCCAGGTTATTGCACCGATCAAAATGGATGCCATGGACTCAGAGCGGCCTGACAGGCCTTAGCTTTAGGAGTGTGGATATCTGGAAGTAGGGGAATTGCCTCAATCGAGGGGCAGGGGCAACGAAACAAGAATTCAAACAGGGCTTTAGCTGAAGCAATGTAACTCATTTATTTTTAGTCAGTAATAAATATTAGATAAAGTGCATAAATGTAGATAATACAAACATGAAACCAAAGAAGATACAGATGCCTAGTATTTTCCTATGCATGCATTCATTCCTTACAGTGCACAATCCTACTTTTAGTCATTTTATGTTTGCAGACAGATGGTCGTTTGCAAACTCCCAATTATTCCAAAGTTTACGGACAGAGGGTTGCTTGTAAACTCTTAGCTATTTCAATATTTACAGACAGGTGGTTGTTTGTAAATCCTTAGCTATCGTAAAGCAAGTGTACTCTCATACATTACCAAAAAGCGCTTCTGTTCCTAAGCCCCTTGGACGGAGTCGACTCTAAGAAGTATAACCATCCCTTGGACGCTGCTGGTTCATAGAAGGACTCAGTCCAGCTACCGAGGATCCCAGCAGGCTGCAGTCCAAAGTGCAACTGATTTTTGGGGGTTTAAATAACCTCAAACTGATTAAGCTGACAAGTTTACTTGCTACTTATTGCAGTTACTTGTCAGTTTAAAGTGACCAAGCTGACAAGTTTGTCAGGTTGCCTCATCATGTAACATAATTTAGTATCCATTTGTTCTTGTACTTGTTCAGCTTGTCACCCCATGTGATACAATTTAGCAACATTACATTTTTAGTTGTCACTCCAGCCAGGTGTGGTCAGCATTCGTTCTTCTGTCTGCCCTCTATCTGTGCTGTGCTAGCGTCCTGACAGCCCTTATTAGGTCCTTTTGGCCCTTTTTCCAAACTCTAAACTTTTCTATTCTATCTTAAAGCATAAACCCTTTAACTATTCTTTTCACATTCTACGGATGCAATTTCTATAATAACACAGTCAGTCCATTAATCTCTCATAACAATTTTGAAGCCATTAGATTTATGCCTGGGATTAATGTGGCCCAACACTCTTTATGGTATTTTGGTGAACTCTTTTATTAAATCAAATGGTCTAGGATTTGTGCTGTGTTTGTACCATTCTCTTTGGCTTCAAAACCTAACCCTGCTGCATGCCTCCCTGACATAATGGGAAAAGAAAACAGCTCTGCAGAAAGAGAAGTGTTTTCTAGAGTCTCTTTCAGCCTCCACCCCGGGCCTTTGTCTGTCTTGGTGTCTGAAGTTGAAGCTGTGTAGTGAAAGATGTGGACTTTCAGTTGGGCATGCTGTTTGGGAGCTGCCATAGACAGGGCTGCTGTGCTCACTGTGCCTTGTGCTGCTTGTCCTTTCAGAGCTTCTCACCAGCTTGATGGGAGGGATGAAATGCCACCTGGACAGCAACTTGCCACGGGTTCGGCGCCTGGGAATGATCGTGGCAGAGAGCGTCAGTTCTAGGATAACCACAGATGAGCCCAGTCTGAAATTCCAGGCGAGACTGCTGTGATGTTGGTCTTTGCTATGTAGGGTGTGGAGAAACATTCCCTTTCAAGCAGATGGTCAGGTTGCTGCTGTCATTCCTGGCCCCTGGATATCAGTTTGCAAAACAGAATTGCACTGGAAAGATGTAAAGGCAGTGTGGGGAACGTGGGTGTGGGGATGTGGTGAGAGAGTGTGCGCACATGCACCAGGAGGACTTCTTCACAGCCAGGCAGTCAAGGAGAAAGCTGACATGACGAGAGGATTTGGGAGGGCCAGCTCCAACATTAACACTGATGCTGGATTTCCATATTGTGGAGCATCTGCTCACTTCCCATTGAAATCCAGGGAGAACCTTTCTCTTGCCTTCAGGGGGAGTTGATTAGAGTCCTAAAGTTGGGGTGAGCATCCAGAAGGAGGGGTGTGTGGAAAGTCATTGGAGGTTGTGATTTTCAAAGCTGAATAGGGGAGTTAGCCACACAATCCCCATTCTTTCAGTAGGAGTTGTGTGGCTTAATTCCCTCCTTGCCTTTGAGAATCTCACATGCTGTTTGCACAGCATTAGCTGCAGTGCTGCATTGTGACTTCAGTTAAATGTTTTAAAGATTATAAATAACACTGAGACCATGTCTGGCCAAGCAGTCATTTTAATAGCATGAGTCCAATGTGAAGGGTACATGTAGCTGAGATTGCAAGACTCCACATGCATTTATCCTTTCATCCTTCACTGTTAAAAATAAAGGCCTAATTCTGGGAGGGGCTGAGCTCCCATAACCTCCATCTGCTGCAGATTTATTGTATTTAATCCGTGTAGAAGCTTTCTCAGCATATAGTAACTTCTTATTCTTCATATCTAGTATGAAGATGATGATGAGACCAGAGAGCTGAAGTCTCTTCTGATACATGCATCACCACCACAGCCCCCTGTCATTGACCTGCCAAATGCCTGGTGAGATATTACCTCACTGTATTGCCTCTCTGAGCCATATAGCTGCCTAGTGTAAACACGTACTGAGCACAGATACCAGGCAAATCATTCTTAATAAAGAAATCGAGTATAAAATCAAGGCCTACATCTGACATTGTAATCCTTCCATTTTGGTGGATGGTAAACTCCAGACAGACAATCCTCACTCTGAAAGTGGGAAGTCTGTATTTGTTGTTAACATCCACTAAGATGTAAATTGCTATAATTGTCACCCTGCTGTGCTCTGCATTACAGCTGGCTATCTCTCTGCACCCAGCATGTTTCTAGTTCAAAGGTCAAATGGTAGCGTGTTTTAGAATTGCATTTCTGATTGCCGCATTTTCTTGGGCTTCTCGTAATTCTGTGTGCCCCTCAAGTGATCCAAATTCTGTGTGCCCCTCAAGTGGGGAATCTTTGGGTACCCCAGGGCAGACTGCGGGCCTTGTGTCCCGAGTCTGTCCATTGCTAACTGAAATCTAGCAGTCACTTCTGTCCAAAAAGCACAGCTCCGGCAATACTCTTACCTTCCATGGCACCTGCTGCTGAAGATCTCAAAGCACTTTACAGACATTAGTGAATGAAGCTTCCCGATGCTCCTGTGAGGTAGAAATAGTGGCTGAGAAGTGGAGAGGTGAAGTGATGTGCCCAAGGCTACACATCTCATTGCTGTCGGAGCTGGACAGGGAGCCCAGGTCTCTTGACTGTCTTGTACATCAGCCACTCCAGAATGGGACCTCCTGGTTTGTTCATGGTTCATAGCTCTTAAAGAATGCACAGGCCAACACACTCTTCCTCTGTCTGGAGATGACTGTGTCTGCCCTTATCCAGAGTGTTTTGGGTTCTGTCCATTACCACTGTCTTAATCTTCGTTGTTAGGAACTAACACCAGCTCAGGTGGTAGTCCAGGGAACTAGCTCATCCTATCTGCCATCTCCACTCTTTCCCCATCTGGAGGTCTCTCCCCACCATACAGTTGCTGTCTAGCTTTTTCTCTTCTTAGCTGGACCCTCCTAGGTGAACCCATGCTGAAATGAGATTCCAGTGCCTGCAGTAGGTAGAAGGTGTGGGTGCGTGGATTGAGGGCTTCACCTTGGAAAATCTAGTTTCCTGCTTGTGATCATGGATTTTGAGACCCTTGTTACTGTATGCCTTTGACCCTTTCTAATTGCCCACAGTGAGAATGACAACCCATCTGCTATGCCAAAAGCTGTGCCAAAACCAAGTGGGAACCTGCCCCCAGCAGCCGCTGCAGTGCCAGAAGAGGGGCCTGACTCTGAGCTCGACAGGTACGTGCAAGAGCTAAACTGCTAAGCAAAATACTGATTTGAGGTAGAAAATAAACGACCGGTCCTTGAGGCTGTACTCACCAATCCGAACAGGGGAGCAACCCATGCTGTGTGTGAAGTGTCATTGCAGATACAGGTGTGCTCGTGCTTAATTCGTGTGCATGAATTGGACCCACACCCAAGGAGACCAAGCTGTTTTCCAGCCCAGCCCGTCTCCCGAACCTGTGTGGTCGGCCCAGCAGGAGCTGTGTGCAGCAGCTGCACGTGCTGCCATAGTGGGTCCCACAGTCACCACTGCACCCGCCCCACAGGGCAGGCGAAGGAGAGCTGACCTGAACCGTGGAGGGCCTGCTTGTTTTCCGACCTGGACCTGACACTTGTAGATGGGCCCCCTTAGGTTCAGGTCAGCGTGCAGGGCTTCAATTGCATTCTAGGATAGGGGTTTTGTTAGGAGTTTTGCTGTCTGAGGTGTTGGTTGTGCTATCTGTGTTTATTTCACTTGACTTGTTTAGATACCTATTGCCCTGCAGATTGTCCTGATTCCACTGCATGCTTCAGACTTTATAGCTTTGCTTTTCAAGCTGCCCGTTTTATTACTAGACATGCTCTATTCCATCATACATGGTGGTAATATATCTGCTATGTTTGCCTACTCGAGTCTTGTACATTATTGGGTCAGGGGAATTGCTGTCTAGCTGAAGCACTTGCCTGTTTTGGCTAGTTGGCCTCTGTAGCCATTTGCCCTTCTGGCCGTGTCTCTCTCTGATGGTGCTAGTCTATCTCACAAGGGTGTTGAGAGTCAGTGAATGTCTTTGAAATGTGCTTGCGAACCTTCCATGGAAGCTGCTGTGTTGGTGCAGTATATTTATTATGTTGACCAGTTCATCATAAGCAGCTGTAGAGATGAACAGGAGCCTAGAAGCTTAGTGGATACAATTGTTCTCACATTCCCCCCCCTGAATCAGGGTGCATATGCTTCCTTAGCTGTCTTCAGACTCTGCAAGTCTCCCCTAAAGGATACACCTTCATTTCCTGTTACTAAGAAAATAGGAGAGAAAACCAGTGAGATGCTGTACTTAGCATGGAACGGATGCCGTTCTAAGTGAGGAGAGTCCATGAACTGCTCTAAGAGGATGGGGCTGTTAAATTGTGGGCACCAAAGAGAGACTAAATTTCACAGTGACCTCATGCTTCTGAGCCTCGTTCTGGAACTGTCTCTGCTGCCTGAAGCACAAGTGTGCAAAGGCCTCACTCATTTGTGGGGCTTTCAAGTGCCTCTTTTAACCAGTCTTATGAAAGCCTTCCCTGAAAAGGCTTCACAGGGGGTGTTTAAAAATGTTCTTTCAATGGGAAAACATTCCACTGAACCTGATGAGCCTGTTGCTGATCTCTGTTACTCAAGGCAGCTGGTTTGAGAGCCAGGGGAAAAGGGGGATCTGAGAGCACACTATAAATATTAAACAAATTACACCTCCCAAACACTCGTCTGACACGGGTGAATATTACAATCCCCATTTTATGAATGGGGGAAACTGAGGCACAGGTTGGGGGAATGACTTACTGAAGGCTCAGTGGTCATGATGCATATAGAATCTTCCCCTATTTAACCACTAGATCAGGCTTCACAGTCTGACAGACCGACTAATAACTTTACCCTGCTGCAGAAAAACCACCCCCCATAATATGTGTCCAAGCAATAAATTGTAAAAATCTTTTCTAGTTTGTTTTTCTTAATGGGAATCACTTCACGTGGAAAGTCAAGTTAGATCCCTGTCTCCTAACAATTCCTATGACCTGCTCACTCATCACATGAGTTCATACAGTCCAAAGCCCTGCACATCTCATTGCTTTGCACTCATTAAAACATGCAGTTCAGTCACGGAAGCATGAGAAAATGCCTTAAGATGAAGAACACTGCCGTCTTGATCGCTACAGAATGTGAAAAGAGCCTCCATCAGCAGCGCGGGTAGTGGGAGGATAAGGTGTGAACATCTGTCGGTGAGGCGTGTGTGTCAGTCTCTGATCTGAAACTGGATCAGCAAAGGGAGCGTCCTGATTCTCAAAAACATGGAAAGACCAGATGGAAAGGAATCTGTGTTCAGGATTGTGGTTTGGAAAGACTTTGGGAATTGCACAGCTGTGCTTAGACAATTGTTAAGGAATTACACACTAGTATCTGTGTAACTTGAAAATGTACCTTTAAATATGGGACAATGTGGTGCTGCATGGATCAGAGATGACTTTAGTCTTAAACTGTCATTGAAATTAGTTGCTGCCTACATTAGAGGAGGGAATGTTTTATCAAAGGCAAATGATGTTTTTTGATCTTGGTAGCCCAGCTGGCTACTTAAGTTAGCTACTGCTGGCCTTCACTACGCCAACCCCGACCCAGAATTGTCATACTTGGGTGCATGGATTTTTCCCTTGTTGTGGACTGCCAGCTAGTGCCTGAAACAGTTAACTTCAAGCTCCTTGAAAGTAATGGAATCTGTCTCTCTCCAGCAGACTGTGCAGAGGAATCTGGTACACGTGGGTACTGTTGTGAAAAATCTTTGGTGGTTCAAAACTGAATCAAGGCTTTTAAAATCAACTTTTATTGTCCAATAGGCTATATTTTGTGGCTGTGAATGCAGTCTCATCTCATTTGCCTGGATGTGAGCATGCTAACATCAGGAGACAAAAGATTGGTCTGAAATAATAAGTGACCCTGTGCACAGAATCTCTTTATCCATTAAATTTGCTCTATATTTAATCCCCCCCTCAAGAATTTGCCTGAAACACCCAAAGTCAAATGTCCAATTCAATAGAATAATGTTTTTATGGTAACAAAACCAATGGCACATTATGTAGTTTGTGCGTGCTCTCTCCTGAATTCTCCCCCATCTCACCACCTTCACACTTGGTAACCAACGCTTCCTTTGCTGGCTGAATCCTTATAGGTTGGGGTTCTGAGGAACCTCTGTTTGGTGTAAGGATGGAAATGTGAGGAGGGAGGAGAGTGTGCCCTTTCTGTCCCTCTAGCTTGCATGCATGGAGGGAGGAAAAGGTGACATGGCTGGATCCCCATGGACTAATTCATGCCTACAATTTTTTCACAGTGATGATGACCTCATCCCTTATGACATGTCGGAGGATAAAGAGCTGAAGAAGATGAAAGCTCCTGTGTATATCCGAGACTGTATTGAAGGTAGGAAATTCTGGGTAGATTCTCTTGAATCTTCACTTAGAAATGCTTCTCTCTTACTCTGCTCTGGGTTGGTTCCTTGCTCAGGTAGTTTTCATGAGTTAACTCGAAGTTGTGGTACTTCAGAAATTGGTGCTCCAGTTTTGAATTGTTAATTCCTAAGGTGTGTCTACACTACAACTTTTGCCAACACAAGTTATCTTGGCAGAAAGCTGCCATACTTAGACCTGTGCACAGGTATAGTTGGCTCCTGGCATCCACGCTGGGTGTACCCACCAGGAGTGCTTGTTTTGATGTGAAGTGCACCATGGGAAGGTATCCTAGAAGATGAGGGTTGGAAGGGACCTCAGGAGGTCATCTAGTCCAACCCCTGCTCAAAGCAGGACCATGTATGCCAGTATGCAGTTTGCCACTGTCCAGTGCACTGTCTTTTGGGAAGTTTTGGGAATGCATAGTGGGGCAGAAACAAACTGTGCAAGGGTGAGTGGGACTGCAAGATCAGCTTCCCATCATGCAACTTTCTCCACCCCATTATGCCATATCTGTCCCATAATTTCATGCCTATTTTGAAAACCCCAGGAACCTGCATGGGACCTGTCATTGTCCGCCAGCTCTGACAGAAGCATGCACAGCTCTGCATTATTGCCATGAGCATTGCGAGCACAGGATGCACGATACCCCGGTATTTGCAAAGTCACAAGAAGCGTTCCGGGGAACATGACAATTTGCTGGAGGGCAGATGACTGTCGGACATAGTGAGAACCAATTCAAGGTTGTTGGTGGCATTCATGGTGCAACTGCAAATGGTAGAGCACTACTTCTGCGCCCGAGAAATGGCACGGACTGGCAGGACTGCATCGTAATGCAGACTTGGGATGACGAGTAGTGGCTGCAGAACTTTCAGATGTCCAAGGTCACATTCCTGGATCTGTGCACCAAGCTTACTCCAGCCCTCCAGCTCAGGGATGCCAAACTGAGAGCTGCACTGACATGGAGAAGTGAGTGGTGATTGCACTGTGGAAACTTGCAATGCTGGATTGCTACTGGTCAGTGGGAAATCATTTTGCAGTTGGAAAAGCTACGGTGGTGGCTGTTGTCATATAGAATCATAGAATATTAGAGTTGGAGGGGATCTCAGAGGTCATCTAGTCCAACCCCCTGCTCAAAGCAAGACTAACCTCAGCTATATCATCCAAGCCAGGGCTTTGTCAAGCCTCAGCTTAAAAACCTCTAAAGATGGAGATTCCACCACCTCCCTAGGTAACCCATTCCAGTGCTTCACCACCCTCCTAGTGAAAAACTTTTTCCTAATGTCCAACCTAAACCTCCCCAACTGCAACTTGAGACCATTGCTCCTTGTTCTGTCATCTGCCACCACCAAGAACAGCCTAGCCCCATCCTCCCTGGAACCCCCTTTCAGGTAGTTAAAGGCTGCTATCAAATCCCCCCTCATTCTTCTCTTTTGCGGACTAAACAAGCCTAGTTCCCTCAACCTCTCCTCATAAGTCTTGTGCTCCAGCCCCCTAATCATTTTTGTTGCCCTCCGCTGGACTCTCTCCAACTTGTCCACATCCTTGTTGTAGTGGGGGGCCCAAACCTGGACACAATACTCTAAATGTAGCTTTACCAATGCTGAATAGAGGGGAATAATCACTTCCCGTGACCTGCTGGCAATGCTCTTCCTAATGCAGCCCAATATGCTATTAGTCTTCTTGACAACCAGGGCACACTGCTGACTCATATCCAGCTTTTTATCCACTGTTACCCCCAGGTCCTTTTCTGCAGAACTGCTGCGTAGCTTGTTGGTCCTCAGTCTATAGCTGTGCATGGGATTCTTCCTTCCTAAGTGGAGGACTCTGCACTTTTCTTTGTTGAACCTCATTAGATTTCTTTTGACCCAATCCTCCAGTTTGTTTAGGTCCTTCTGTATCCTATCCCTACCTTGCAGGGTATCTACCACTCCCCCCAGCTTAGTGTCATCCGCAAACTTGCTGAGGGTGCAATCTACCCCCTCCTCCAGATCATTAATGAAGATGTTGAACAAAACCGGCCCCAGGACCGACCCCTGGGGCACTCCGATTGTGACCGGTTGCCAGCTAGACATGCAGCCAATATGAGTGCAGGGCCATTAATCATCGCCTGCTATGCAGATCTGAGACTGGGCAGTGTACAGGACATAGGGTTGGATTTCCTGTAGCGGGGTTCCTGAACTGTGGTGGAGCGATAGATGGCACGCACACACCCCGATTTTGGCACCAGATCACCTTGCATAGAATACATCAACAGAAAGGGCTTCATCAACATTACTGTTGGCTGGTCAGGGAAGGTACAAGACACATTCATCTTTAAGAACACAGGACTGTTTGGAAAGCTACAAGCAGGGACTTGCTTTCCTAACTAACAGATTCCCATTGGTGATGTTGAAATGCCAGTAGTGATCCTGGGGACTCAGCTTGCCACTTATTCCCCTGGCTCATGAAGCCGTATGCTGACCACCTCGACAGCAACAAGGGAAGAGTCCACTCATGGCCCAGCGGGTGCAGCATGAGAGTTGAATGTGCTTTCGGAAGATTGAAGAGGCGCTGGCAGTGTTTCTACTCACAAGATTGGATTCAGTGAGAAAAATATCCCAATGGTTCTAGCTGCCTGCTGGATCATGTAGTATCTGTGGAGCAAAAGGGAATAGTTGCCACTGGGTGGCAGTGGAGTGGCTGTCTGAGTTTGAACAGCCAGACACAAAGGCTATCAAAAGAGGTCAATGTGGTGCTTATAAGGGTCAGGGAAGCTTTGCAAGAGCACTTTAACTGCGAGGCACAGGAAGAGGTTGTGGTGCGCTGTGCTCTGCCTGGCCCTGCAGTGTGGGGGGATGTGCTTGGTGCACTAACAATGCTCCTATTGATTTTGTGGTGCTTGCTGTACATTTATGGTTATTACACTGTGGCACTGATCCTAGATGTTGTCACAGTGCATGATAACACCTTGGGTGCTTTTACTGTTGCTAGGCATTACGCAGCAGAGGTTGGGAACAGGTACAGATGAATTCTCTTCCTAACAAAGTTTTATTGAGGAATGAAGACATGTAAAAAAAAATTCTGTGCAAGTTAAAAGCAAATACATTAAAACCTTAATTTATGAAACCAAGCTTAAAGAAGGGGAAGGAACATTCCTGTCTATTTTAGCTACACATTCATCAACTATTGCTCTCTCAGGTCAGCATACGTGAAGCTGTGGTTATCTTTTATGTCCCCCAGTGTGGAGTGGCCCCTGAAGCCAATTGCAGTGTTGAGGGGTCATGTTGGGAGGTGCTATGATGGAGTTCTCCATGGACTGCAAAGGAAGATGAGCCTGTGCCTGTTACATTTGTGTTTTGCAGCCAGAGAAAGTCCATTATGTCCTGGTGCATTTAGCTCTTCTTTTCCTGCTGGGACTCCTGGGCCTTTCTCCTGTCTGCTCTTTCCTTGGAATCATAGAAGATTAGGGTTGCAAGTACCTGAGGAGATCATCTAGGTCAGCCCCCTGCTCAAAGCAGAGCCAACCATGACTAAATCATCCCAGCCACGGCTTTGTCAAGCCAGGCCTTAAAAACCTCTAAGGATGGAGATTCAATCACCTTCCTAGGTAACCCATTCTGGTGCTTCACCACCCTCTGCTTGATAGTGTCTGTCAACTAGATATCGAGCCATTGATCACTTCCTATTAAGCCCAACAATCCAGCCAGCTTTCTATCCATCTTATAGTCCATTCATCCAATCTATACCTCTTTAACTTGCTGGCAAGAATACTGTGGGGGACCGTATCAAGAGCTTTGCTAAAATCAAGGTGTATCACCTCCACACAGTCTACAGTATTCACCCTCCAGGTCCTGTGCTCCCCCGTCTGATCCAGCGCTGGCTTATAGGGTCTGAATGAACATGTGATACCGAGTCCTCTTCTTTCCCCTCCTTATCTGGCTTAGGCATTCCATGAGTGTGAAGGGGGAACCCCTCAAGGCTGCAACGGCAGCAGCTGCAGATTAAACACACACACTGGTACCATTGTCCGTATAGTCACAAGGGAAGATAAAAGTTAAGGCTCAGAACTCCTTCCCTGGCTCCTCTAAAGTGTTATACAAAACCTGTTGATTGACGCTTCTGCGTGGGAGTGCTTGTGCTTTGCACCACTCTCAGCACCAGCCCTGGGGAGTGTGGCCCGCCAGGGGAGAGGATAATGAGGAGGGAATTGCTTGGTTGCATGAAACGATGAGTAGAGGTGAGGTTAAGATGCTGTCATGGGTATTTTTAGTAAGAGTCAGGGACAGGTCACAGGCAGTAAACAAAAATTCACGGAAGCCGCAACCTGTCCCTGACTTTTACTAAAAATGTCCTGGGGGAGAGGGGAAAGAGAGCTGCCAGGGCTTGCAGCTGCAGCGGCTGGCCGTGGATCAGCTGTTGAGCTCCTGGGGATGGTCTCCAGTCAGCTGGGGGGCTGGCCACTGGTTAGTTGCTCGGTGGCCCTGGGGCTGCTCCAGCCCTGCCCCAGACGTCCTGGGGGTCCCGGAAAGTCACAGAATCCATGATATCTGTGACCAAATTGTATCCTTAAGTGTAGGGCAATACAGGCCCCATTTTTCACAGGCAGTGGTGATTTTAGCTGGTATCTCATTCCTGATGGTAACACAGGCACAGAGAGCACAGCTGCTCCTGGTGTCCTCAAGCCACCCGAGCTCATATGCTGCTAGCCTGTTTATTGCAATGGTGCCTGCTGAAGTTATCGCTGCCTGGCATGGGAAAGTGTCCAATGGTGGAAGAAGAGGTAAGACAGCCCTCGCTAAAACTTTCGGCAGAGGATTGCAGAGTACCTCCATGGAAGTTTCATTGAGATCTCTCGAGAGGATTCTAGGGACATCCCTGTGCACGTAAATAAACTGCTGCGCATGACCCCCTACCCCTGCCTAACTCTACAGGGGAATGGAAAGCAGATAAGAATTCTACCTCTCTGTTGTACTGCTACCTCTTCTAGTACAGGTCAATTAATGAAAAGCTGATAGCTGTTGTGACGCCCTGTACCGGGTTACGAGATATTTTGTACAGATTATGCCCTGGGAGGCATCATTTGAAAACTCATAATCTGATGAACATTTATGATCCTAGTAAAATTTGTGTGGCCCCTTTGTAAAGTTAGGAGACTGTGCTGGATAACAATGATTTTACCGTAACGTTACAAAGTTAGAAAAGCGGGCTCAAAGACAAGGACACATTTGCATGCCAGTAAGGTGCTAAAGAGCCATTCATTACCTGCTTAATTGGAGATTCACCAGCAGGGAAGTTGTAAGTAAGAAATTTACAATTTACCTGAAGGACAGTTGGCAGCTCACGTTTGCCATGGAACTGCCTGACCATAACCTAGCAAAGACATTTCCAGTACAAAGGGTCAGAGTATGAGAAGGGGGAAAAAATGCTTCTAGATACCTCTGCTTCCCCATCTCTACTCATGCCAGCAAGATCGGTTGAAAAACAAAGCGAAGGTGCATCATGGAACTGGGGGGAGTTGTTGTGGCCTGGAGGTTTTCCAGCCTGAACAAACTGTTGAAAGCTTTTGGGTGAGAAAAACCTTTTTGCTTTTAAACTTATTAGTCGTGGGAAAGTTTAGGAATTAGCGTGTGTGTTTATCTTTTCATTTTTTTGTTTTTTGTAACCAACTCTGACTTTTTATGCCTTATCACTAAAATCTCTCAAGTTAATAAACATGTACTACTGTTTTAGCTAAACCAGTGTGTGTGATTAAAGTGTTTGGGAATCTCTGTTCAGGTCAACAAGGCTGGGGCACATTCATTCATTCTCCTTTGTTGAAATGACTGACTGGTTTATGAGCTCGTACAGTTGGGTGGGTTACCGGGCAGTACAAGAGGCACGTTTCTGGGAGTCCAGGCTGGGCTGGAGGGATGTGTAGGTGTATGTATGTAATTCATGGATGGCAGGGCATAGCATTCATCTCTTCAGCTGGGAGTAGCTTTGTATGCTGGGGGCTGTGAGTGTGCAGGGGCTGGAGGGGTTGCTGTTCACTAGTAAAGCAGTGTCAAAGGCATCCCACACTGGAGAGCTACGGGGACACAGCACTTCTGGCTGTACCCAGGGGAATGTCACAGCTGGGCCCTGCTAAGTTGAGGGCACCATCACTGTAATGGGAAATAAATGTACACACCTGAGGTTCCTTCCCCTGCAGTGGGCTTGCCCGTGCTCGATTGCTGGGACTGACTGGACTGCAGTGGATTATCATACAGATCCTGGCTCTCAGCATAACTGCACCATGCCAGCTGCATGTCCCCATCCTCCTACTCCTCCTTCCATTCAGGGGCCTGTGACTCAGGCTCCTTGGAGGTATCCCCACTGGTGTCCAGGATGGCAGTGGCGTCTCCTCCAAGTTTGTCATGTAGCTGTTTGTAAAGGGGTCAGGTCTGTGGCTCAGTGCTGGATTGACCGTGGTCTCCCGGGCCTTCTGACATGGTTCCTCCACTTTCACACAGCTCTGGGGCTGATCCCCATCATACCCTTTCTCCTGCTTCCCTCGTACAATCTGCTTGTAGAGGTCCCTGTTTCCATGGCTGGTCCATAGCTGTGACTTCACAGCCTCTATTCCCCACAGGCCCAGGAGATCCAGTATCTCCTGTCTAGCTGGCATGGTCAGCTGAGTAGTTGCACTCAGCAGTGGAGAGCTGCAACATGTGCTTGCCGAGATGGACAGCCAGGAAAAGACATTAAAAAAATTTGCAGGGTAGTGGGACTTCCAGTCGTTGTGGCCTGTGAGCAGTGGAGTTCACAATTACGACTGGAGCAGTCAGTTTAGGGCATTCTGGGACAACTTATGGAGGTCTGTTAGAGTCGACATAGGTAACACAGGGTCTACATTCGCGCTGTGTCAAACTCAGTATGTTGACCATGGCTCAACGCCACTTGGAGAGGTGGTGTTGCTTTGTCATTGTAATGGACAGCTTACCTTGATGGAAGCAAATTTAAGTGTAGACACATGCACAACTTGGCTTACGCAAGACAGTTTATGTCAACCTAACTTTGTAGTGTAGACCAGGCCTAAGTAACCTAAGCTTAATTCCTAGTGTCTGACCTTTCTGCTGAGTAGATGCTTTCTTCCTGATGGAAGAGCACAGTTAGAGCAGGGGAAACTTGGGGATATAGGGATAATCTCTCTTTCCATCCATGTTCTTCCACCATGTGCTGAATTTTCACTTCTGGCCTTGGTTGCAATTTTCTCTTGAAGAGCAGGGAGAGGGGGGATGTTCTGGGATTCCTGCTAGTAGAGACAGCTGGTCAGCAGAGCTAACGTGGTTGTTTTTTGTTTACCTTTAGTCCTAACTGGATCTGAAGACATGGACAAGTGGGAAGCTACAATGAAGGTGTTGGAGAGTCTGGTTCGAAGGAATCCAGCTGCTACAAAAGAGGTAAGACCAGGTGGGCTAACTGTAACCAATCGGCATTAGTCAGAGGGTTGCCATCTTGGTCTCAGAAGGAGGCTAGGCGTAATGCAGTGCAAGACGGTGACATCAAAAGCACGACAGACTAGGCTGACTTGTGCTGGAGTTGGGACAGACCATGGTGATGGCACCAGCATGGCAGCTGGCTCTTGTCTCTTTTGAATTTCTTTTGCAGTGGGAATGGAGAGCAGGAGACAGGGAGAGCCTTCTGGGTAGCTTAGGGTTGAGGAGGGTGTTGGAAGCTGCACACTTTGTCCAGACTAAGCAGAGCTGGGGGAGCACCCGTGGAGCTGTTCTGAAGCCTGAGCAGTGCAGCAATGAAAATCAGAAGACGACAAAACATATCTACTTTATGCTTCCTTCAGACTCATTCTTTTCCATTCTTTTGGGCTCCTCCCCAAGGGATGTTTGGGGCAGACTGCTGAAGATGCAGAGCCTGGGGGGGCAGAGGGAAATTGGGACAAGGAATGCTGATTCAATGACTCTTCACCATGGGTCATCTACAGGGATTGAACTTGGGACTTTCAGTGCCAAAAGCATGGGCTCTACCAACTGAACAAGAGCTGTAACTGGGAGCGGTTGTAGGCTCTTATCTCTTGTCTGGGCAGGCTACTAGAGGGATCACTTACTGCCCACACACGCTGTAGGTTATACTGATGTATCTTCTCCATCCCTTGCCACTAAGGTCCTGCCAAAAGCCCCGTTTAAAAGGGACAGTGAATGGGACATTGGCCAAGAGGTCACTCACTGCTTTGAGCAATCCCATCTCAGTGGTACCTGTGCCCTCTGCTGCATCTAATCTTCAGGCCCTCCTTCTTCCTCTCCAGTCCTGCAGGTCTTAGTTGTACAACAGAGGCAGCCAACATGAAGAGTGTGTGTCTGTGTCTCCCTCTGTAAACCCCAGGGGAGAGAAGAGCCTGCAGCCCAACCGGTGATCTCTGCTTTTGTATTGTGCAGGTGAGCCTGGAGCTGGCTAAAGTACTGCTGCACCTGGAGGAAAAGACTTACATTGAGGGCTTTGTAGAGCTCTGTCAGAGAGCCCTTGTGGCTGTCACCATCACAGATCCAATACCGGTGAGTCCCTGTGCTCCTCCTTCCTCGTAATGGGCACAGGCCTAAGGGCTTGAGCAACTGCAGCTGGTGTCTCTTGTTAGCATGGCAGAAGCAGTTTCCGTGATGGCAAGCTGGGTGACCGGTTAGGGAGCAGGTCGAGCTTGTGCAGAGAGCTGTCCTGCCTCCTCACCAGCTGGGCCAGGAACTGGCATGAGTATCTGCATCCCAGGTGCTAGAGAGTTAGTGGCTGAAAGAGAAACTCTGGGCCAGAGGTTTAGACAATTGAAACGATTGTATAAAAAGTGTCCAGAGGCTACGGAGAAATGTAAGAGTGTCTCAGGGCAAATTAACTATGCGCTCTGGTTGCCTTGGCTAAGTCACACAGCTTCTCCGTGCCTCAGTTTCTGCATCTGTGAAAGGAAAGTTCTCTGCTTTTGAGCCATGCTGAGGTTTGATTAGTTCCTGATTGCAAAGTGCCTGGAGATCCCTGGGTGGATGGCTCTGTAGAATGGCAAAGTCATGATGGGAGCTGGTACTGGCTTGCTCTTGAGAGGGTGTGAGTGCAAGTCCCTGAATTTTCCCTCTTGGATGGGTCTTCTCTCCCATTTGTGGAGTTTCCTGGTTTGTTGCTAACAGGAGTTAGGATTTCTTCTCCCCAGAGCTCCAGCCCTTGGGGGGTAATCCTGGAGAGAGACAGTGGGAGGTTTCTTCCCCAGTTATTGGTTCATGCTCTTTATTCCCTGGCTTGGTGCAGGTGACGCAGTATCTGACCTCCCAGTTCTACTCCCTGAACTACAGTCTCCGTCAGCGCATGGACATTCTGGATGTAAGTGACTATCACTTCTTCCTTCCTCTTAGTTCTCTAAATCCTCCCCATCCTTTCGCCTTCCCATCCTTGGCTCCTCCTGCTGCACCAGACCCCTGTGTCGGGAGATGTGCCGGGGTAATCCCTTGACTCCTGATTAAAAAGGGACAACGCGGCGAAGCAGGAGCGGCCTGAGGGAAGCTATTACATTAACATCAGTTATTGCCCTCAAAGGGTTATGTGCAGTATGGTTGTGATGTGAACTGGGGAGGGAAGATGCAGCAGTGCAGAGGCAGGAGGCAGAACACGGGGGCGACCACTTCTCTAGGAGGAGTTGATGGTTTTTAGGAAGTCAACTAAAGTCTCCTGGTGCCATTTCAATCTACTGCCTGGTTAACTTCCTATAAGGCACCCTCGTGTCATGCCGCCACCCCACTGCGCTTCTTATACTGAGAGAAGGAGCCACTGTCTTCTTTCAAGGCTGGACAGCTGAGTTCCTCAATTGAGAACCCCCTGCAACATCTGAGAGGCAGCTGGTTGCCTCAGACTAGTGGGTCAATCCTTCCACCCTCACTCCTGTATTTTTGGTCCTGAGCTGTTTTGTACCCATCCCTCTCTCATTCCCACAAGCGCAGTGCAGATGATTGTTGCTCTGTCTCCTTGTGAGGGAGAAGGAATTACTGTTACCCTCTCTCCGTTCATCCAGGTACTAGCTTTGGCTGCTCAGGAACTCGCCCAGCCCCATGCCGCTGGGAAAAATAAGCCCCACAGCACCCAGAGTCCCTGCATCCAGAGCCTGCCTAGCAGTGACGGCTCCCAGGACTGGAAGAGGATTGTCAACGAGAGGATCAAAAGCAAGACGCGCCGGTTTGCGAAAGTGAGGGCAGGATGCTCAGGCGTGGAAATACAGTAATGCCTCCTACCCCAAAAGCAGAGAGAGCTGCAAGAATTGCCACAACCCTATCCAGGCAAGGGCTACCTGCCTGAGTAACTGGGACCAGTGCAATGTCATCGAAGGCTGGGGAACTTAGTTTTTAAAAAAGAATTCTACAGTCATCTGTGTCTCTGTAACTCTGCCTCCCAGCCCACATGGGTCTGCATCTTTAACCCACAGAGCTGCCCTCTGTCTGGCATGGAAAGAAGTTGTTGTTTAACCCCCAGAGCTCTGTTATGTCCATGCTGGGAGATCTGCTCTCTGTGCTTCTGAGCCTCACTTACCTTGTGGGTGTTGCTCTGCTTCCCATCCCTGTACTGCGGGACTGGGCCCATCTGTATAGAGCTCTTCGGAGACAGGGATGAGGCGGGATTGGAAATGGGGAAGTTTGAATCACACATGCAGTGTTGAACCAGTGTAGGCCCTGCTAGAAAAAGCCAAACAGAGGCAATGTCCAGAGTGCAGGAGAGCAGCAGTGGTAGGCTGGGGCACTGCAAGGAACAAAGGGTACTTGACTGATGATAAACACTGCTCCGGTGCTTTCTCCTCTCTGGAGCTGGGGGGGTCTGACAGCGGCTGAGGAGGGAGGTGGTGTTGCTCCTTCAGAGGCTCTTACTGCTGCTGGCTCTGTTTCCTCTCTCAACCTCTCTTCTCTTTTGGGCAGGGTCAGTCTCTACTGGAACCTGCGTGTGGCCCAAACAAATTCAGTTCTGTGGCTGGGCATTTCTTCTTCCCCCTGATTCAGAACTTCGACAGGTGAGAATGCCGGCTCCTGGCTCACCAAGGACCTGTGGCAACACGCGACTGCTCGGGTGAACCTTGAGTCATAAATGGACACCCAGACAGACTGGGTGCCTTCCCCAAGGGAGTTGGTGCCCGAGTCAAGAATAGAGCTCTGGAGCACTCGGTACCAGCCTGGCTCTAACTCCTAAGCGCCATCCCTTCCCCCAGGACCCCAGCACCGCAGTGAGTGGGGACAAGAGCCTGTGCTTTCAGACGTAACTAGAGATTGGGGGGCCCAAGTGAGACACCTCAAAGGGGCCTGGTTTTCAGAAAGTGCTGAGGACCTGCCCTCTGAAAACCAGGCCCCTCTAGTAGTCAGTCACTTTTTGTCAAGGTCCATAGTTCTTGGTCAATAGGCAAGGTCCAGACTCCAGAGAACAAAGAAGAAAGCCCTTCAGACTGTCTTTATAGAAAATGCAAAGAAGCACTAGACGGTGTTCAGCCCATCCCCAGCAGCGAGGAAGCTCTGGTGGTAGCACTGAACATAGCTAGCTGCCCTTCCCAGCTTGGTGTCGGCTGCATATGTTATAAGCATACTCTCCACTCCGTTATCAAGGTCAATAATGAGAGCCTCGTTAAAAAGGGGAACAAAGACAGGTACTGTGTTTGCCTTCTCCAGTCTCCTGGATAACACTGGGCTACTTTATGAATTAATATCTGTAAAGTACTTTGAGATCCCCTGATGAGTCCATGTTTAAATACACTGCACTGATTGAAACGACAGTCACAGAACCATGGACCACAGTGGGGGAATGCCCTAGCAGTATTTAGATGGCTCTGATGGGCAGGGCTGTTGAGCATGGAGAAGGATGCGTTGCTTTTGGAGGATGTGCAAGAGTAGTTCCTTAGAATGGTCACAAGGGGGCGCTGATGCACACTAACTGTCCAGCCACTTGGTTCAGTAAGAGAAGGACATTTATGACTGGAGTTTTGGTGCTGCAACATTCCTACCAGCTGTTACATCTCAGCCGTAAGGTTCTGCAGCCTATGGCCCTGGATACCCCTTTTGGCTATGGTGTTCTTCCTCCCCCTGGCTGGGTGCTTGGATTGATAATTGACCAAATCTAGGTAGCAGTTGGGTGCTAGTCGAGTAAGGATACTCTAGGGTAATTAAGGGCCTGGGCAAAGTCCGAGCCTGCCCTGAGGAAGGCTTGTTACAGACAGTGTTAATGCAGTCCCAACTCCGCTTGTTTACAAGACAATGAAACCTGGCCTTTGCATGTAATTCTTCCTAGTTCAGCCACACTTAACCATCAGGCCAAGTCCCCAGTGCCCATTGGCAGAGGATGAGCAGTGCTGTTTTCTGCTCGCTCTGGGGGAGGCAAACGGGAGCCCGTAGCTGTGGTTGAGAAGCTTTCTCTGTTTTATGTTGGTAGCCACCATCTCTGGGACTGAGATTGCCAGTGACCCGGCTGGGCACCATGTTCCCTGCTGACCGTCCTGCCACGCTCTGGCAATTCTGAAAGGCATTAAGAAAACTTGCCAACCCAAAGGAACTGTATCTCTTACACTGTAGGCCTCTGGTGACCTTTGACCTTTTGGGGGACGATCACCTCGTGCTGGGAAGGCTGGTCCACACTCTGGCTATCCTGATGTACTTCGCCGTCCACACTATGGTAAGGAAGTAGAGGCCGATAATGCAGCGCTTGCTGACTGCAGGGTGGTGAATCCCAGCTCTGGAGCCCCGAGATGGCCTCTGAAGTGGCCGTGTGCGCTGGAGAATGGAGCTGCTACCCTCACTTGGGGAATGACCCCAACGTGTAGGGGTGGATCTCGGACCAGCGAGGAGCTGGATGATGAGGGCTGGGAGCTAGGAACTCCTGCACTCAACTCTTGGCTTACACACTGACTCCCAGTGTGTACTTGGGCATGGCTCCTCATTTTCCCATCTGCAAAACGGGGTTCAAGGTGACCTTCCTGCTTCCCAGGAGGGGCTGTACAGCAGATAAAAACCCCAGTATCTGCTGACAGCTAGAAGAGGCATTGGGTTCCCCAGAGATCCAGCTGGATGATTCCCCACCCCCCCTTGCATGTGGTCCTGTCCGTGGACAAGTCAATATCCCTTTTGGGTCAGTGTGTGAAAAGCTGCCTATTCAATGTGTTCCCCTCAATATTGTCCTGCAGGTGGCTGCTGCCATGGGAAAGGCACTGCTGGAGTTCGTCTGGGCCCTGCGCTTCCACACAGACTCGTGAGTTTTGTGTTTCGGTGGCTATTTTGGTTATGAGAAGAGGATCAGCTCGAGAGCCAGGGACTTTTCACTCTCAGGCAGGAGAGCAGTGCCTGACGGGGGCGATGTGGATGATTTAACGCACCATTTTCTTTGCTCACCTCTGCCCACTTCCCTAGCCAGTTCTGTTTTAGAGCAAAGCCTGCAGTGCCCCGCACACCGGGAAGAGATTGATGTAGGCAGGAGATGAGGCTGTGATTGAGGCGCTCCTTGAACCCTTGTAGTATAGCTGCTGAGAGAGTTGGGCTAAGGTGGAGCTTCCATTGCAAACTCCTGGCTCCTGTTTCATCTTTTGGTCTGAAACTTCTTGCATGTCTTCTCCGCTCAGAGAGGCAGTCAGTGCTTGTAGGAAGCATGGCAGAAACCTTTTCCACCCATTTGTGAGTTATCCCTAGGCTGGCTTCACCATGTAAGACGTTTTCCAGATGCTGTTTTCTGCAGGGGCTCTGGGTAACTGAATGGTTTGGATTTTTAAACCTTCATCCCTGGAAGGATATTGAGCAGATCTCGAAGCCTTTCCCCAGCTTCCATAAAGCCCCCAGCCTTGTCTGGTACAGGGAGCAGAAGACTGGCCCCAGCTCTGGTGGGTTGCAGCAGAGCAGAGCAAGGAGACCAAGCCAGCCAGCTGCCCGATTCAGTCCCTGGTCACTAGGACACTAGGCGTCTGGGTGTGATGGCAGTAGCCATGTGTGATAGCAGCACGAAGGCATTGCAGTAGGACACTGTGTGGGGAAGAGTCACTAATGCGGGGTGTTAGGGGAGCTGCAGCCTCTCACAGGGTCTTTGCTTCTCCAACAGGTATGTGCGTCAGGGCCTCCTGGCCGCAGTCTCCGCTGCACTCCTCGCTGTCCCGGCTGAGCACCTGCTGGAGGACATGTCGGAAGAGTTCTTGGAGACCCAGTCCTGGCTGGCAGGTACTGGAGGTGGTGGTGTGACTGGCAGTAACAGCCGTGGTACCTGTGGGGAAGGAGGAGTGTTGAGGAGTTGTGCTGCTGGACAGAGCCTCATATGGAAGTGCATTTATCACTTGCGTTAAGACAGGGCCAAGTTCTCAATCCAGTACAGTGCCTGCGGCAAGGGAAGGGGTGCTGCGGAGGCAGCCAAAGGGCAAGCCTTGGGCCCCTAGCATTTGAACGCAGTCACCCTCATCCTCCATAGGGAAATCTGGCCCACGGAGACTACAGGTCCCAGCATGCTGTGCACTACCCCCTCATAGTGAGATGGAGCATTGCATGGGCCTGTAGGCTGGACCTTCATGTTTACATTACTTGTAGACCTTGAATTTCTGATAAGCAACCAATGTGCCGGCAGAGTTTGCCCAGCCCACATGCACTGGGTGCATGGAGGATGGAACACATCCCCAGACCAGTTTCCATGGTGCCAAAGGACGAGAGCAGGAGGGCATGGCCCTTTCTTCCAGTTTTCCTGGTGCTGATGGAATGAACATCTGGTCTACAAAGCCGAGTGAGTGACAGCCAGCTTGCAGTGCAGCAGCGTGACATGCAGCAGGGGCTGCGCTGTTCAGACTGGCAGTACGTATCTCACAGCCTGGCCTTAGAGGTGATCTGCTGGAAATGGCAGTGTGTGCCCTCAGCCCCTGGTTAGATTTGGAGGCACGTCCGTCTGCTAATCGGAACCTTCACTATTCTTCTGCCTTTACTTGGTTTCCTTCACCATCCTGACATTTAGAAAGCTGGCCTCCCCTGGGGCTGGGGAGGAAGTGACACCGACACAGCCGGTCTCTGATCCCTGCAGGCTCTATAGCTCTGTGCCCTTAAAGGGAAAGACCAGTCATGGGGGCCAGCAACGCCACCTTTCCCGTGCCATGCTGTGTTCTGAGGAATCTGCCTCCCTCTGCTGGAATGTCCCTGAGAGCCAGTGGAGTCTTTCCAGGAATGTTGTAAGTGTTGTAGAAATTCAGTCCCACAAGCGCTGCAGTCTGTTGGTCAGTCGGTCTGTGTCTGTAACTGGCTGAGGTGTGTAGCTGTGCGTGGTAGGGAGAGGACTGGGACAGCAGCACCTACTTTCGGTGTCTGCAGCTAGCCTTGTAGGTGCCTCCTCTGGCACTGGGAAGATACAGCGTGTCAGTGGTGGCGCTTGTACGGACACTGTGCACAGCCGAATTCAGATAGCCTGGTGATGAGTGCAGGGTCATTGCATCCCATCAAGCACCAGAAGCCTGCACTGCCCCTCAGGCCCCCAAGCCATGGTTTGTTTCAAGGACTTGACATTCTAATTCCATCACAGACAGAACCGGGCTGACACATGCAGGGGCGTGGGTGCCATAAGAAAGTCGGGTTGCCATCGGCTGCCACAGAATTCCCCTGCACTTGGAACAGGACATAGATGAGTGGATCTCTCCCGCTGCCAGGGGGCACCTGTTGGCAAATGCGGACTTGACAGCCATCCCTGAATGTGAGAGGCTGCCCTGGGTTGGAGAAGGCGCATCGTTCTTGCACTGGACACGTCTGATAAGCTACAGCTGAAGAGCATTTGGAGGAGAGTTCTAAGCTGCATTTAATTGTCACTTCCCTGGCTCTGCCTCTTCCCCTTTGGTAGCTTTTAGTGTAGGTTATGGTAAGGCCTGGCCTTTAAGTTCAGTTACTCCATCATCGTGAAAAGAAACTATCGGTTCTTTGGCTCAGCTACCGAGGCCCTTGGAGGAAATTCCCCTTCACCCTAGATGAGGCCTGGAGCCCTTTGCAGGAAGTGTCCTGACATGAGAAGGCACACTTCACTGAGCTGCAGGGTCATTACACTGCCGGGGTGGTGCAGGGAGAAAGGAAGGCCGGTTAGCTCAAGCACCATGCTGTGGTGTCATCTCCAATTGCATCTCTCAGGCTCTGGGCTAATAAACTGGGGCTGTAAAGGTTCATGTGGCTCTTCCCCTGTAGTGTGGAAACATCATGCCACAGCTCTCCCCGAGTTTATAAATAACTCGTGAGTCATGTGTTCAGGCTGACAGTGCTGGGCTCTGTGCACACTGCTTGTGCGTACAGGATATCCTCAGCCAGACTCTCTGCTCTTCCAGGCTCCCCCTGCTCTGACATCCTGAGTGCATCCTGATTTTTTTATTGTGAGCCCGTTAAGGGCCCCTGAAATAACACAGCGGTGTTATGCAAATGCCTTTACATACATGCTGCTCTGTGTGAAAGCACCATGATGGCTTGGCACTGTTTTACGCTTGTTTGCTTAGCACCAACCAGCAGGTGACTGACAGGCTAATACAGAGGGGCTATTCGATCTCCACTGCAGCCCTTTGTGCACATGGTTATGTGAACTGAGTGTGGCCGGGGATTGTGTGCAAACAGAGTATGTGCGCACAAGATTTAGAAACTGCCTTAAAACCTGATCCCTCTTTGTTCCCTGATGTCAGGTTCCCAAGCCCCCTGGTATTTCTGAACAGTCTTAGCCTTGCAGTTACTCTATTTATGGAGCCATTACTCACCCCCTAGAGTCTTGCTTTACGTTTGTAAGCAAGAATTTAGTGCTTGAGACTCCTCTTTTTAATTGAAGAGGAATCTGTCCCATGCACACTTGCTTGGCTCTTACAGCTGGTTTATCTAGTAAGATCAGCTGACACTCCTTACTGCCATTGTTATTAGCTAGGGCCATGAGAGTTCAAGCCTCCAGATTTGGTTCATCAATATTTCCAGGAACCAGCAGGATTGTGTTACTTTTCTATGTAAGTCTCCCTGCCATGGGCTTGTTTATTGACTTTGAGGAGTGGATTTTGCAGTGCAGATTCCATTGGAGGTAAGAGATTGATTGGCAGCAGCAGGGGTTAAGTGTCCCAAAAGTAGACGCTATATTCTGCCCCTGGATGAACTCTGTGACCTCAGCTTGTGCATGTCTGAGAGCTGCATTTGGCCCTTAGAACAGAGCAGAGGAGGCTGCTGTCTCTGATTTGCCCCAGTGGCCAGAAATGAAATGTTGCAGCACTGCATCACCTGCCTCGATACCAGTCATCTTGGAACTAGCAGTGTGCACAGGTGTGAGCATGTGACATGGGTTAAAACCCATGTTTGGTCTCAGACATCTCACTGGAGAGAAGTGAAGTGTCTGAGGGGCCTAGAGCTGGGCAGTGCAAGATGTGTTGAGCTCTGGCCCCTAAGGTTAGTTTCTTTCACTGTTGCTGTGTTCCAGCAGTTCAGGGAAGCGCTTTAAAGAGCATCAATCCCTATTTTCCTTCCACCCGCTACATAATAGCATCTTTCTCTTTTGCAGATGTAGCAGAGAAGGACCCAGATGGTGACTGCAGGAGCCTGGCCTGGCAGAATCTGCTGCTAATGGAGAACCTGATAAAGAAACTCAAAAGTGTCCCTTCCTAGGGGAGGGAGGGGAATGGAAAACACTCTTGCCAGCTGGGGGTTCATAGGCACTGCTGGGCTCTGTCACCACTCACCTGGCTGGAGAAGAGGGTGTAGAACTAAGAGCTGGGGCCCTGACTTGCCATCTGGATTTTGCAGTTGGGGCCAACTTAGTGAGCTATTCGCTATCCGGTACTAAGTGTACAGAGACAGGAAGATGGACTCATGCTGCCATTCTATGTGCACCTCCCCCTCTCCAGCAGGCTCTGCACCCGCTATTTATAGCCTTGGCCAATTTGAGTCTTCAGCTAAAAATACCATGAAGACCTCACAGCAGCTTCTCTTCAGGGAAACAGCAGGAGTGGCTCATGGGGTCAGCTGTGGGGTACCCTGTAGTGAAGGGCCTAGGGGGTCTCCAGCAATCAGCCTTTGGCAGACTAGGTGTCAGCCTCCTGGGAGGGATGAAGCGGTTGGTTGTAGGGGATGACTCTGGTCAAGAGTTACACAGTGTGAACAGCCCCTGGGGGCTCCTGTCTGCTGACATCGTTCATAACATTGGAGCAGAGATGCTGTCCCCCTGAACCCCAGGGTGGGGGCAGCTCTCTAGTTATGAGGGGACAAAGCAGGCCTTTTTCCTTCATGTGAATATGGGGGGGAAGCTCTGTGAGCAGACTGAGCTCTTCACATCAGATCGAGAGGGAGAGAGACTGAATATCCTGGGTTAATCTCTGCTTTGTAGTATGAGCCAGGCGCAGACCTGTCAACCAATAAGTAGAGGGCTTACCCCCTCCTTTAAGAACAAGTCCAGTAAGTGTGTGACTGAATATTTCCCCACTTAAAAGTAAGCAAAGGTTTTGAACTTTATCCATTTAAATCCAGAGTTTGGTTTAGGAAACAGGTTTTATATCAAGAAAACCATGCAGGGTAAGTTATTCAAACTCCAGCCTCTGCAAGGCTAGGGGACTGGAGGAGGTGGAATTTCTGTTTCTGTAATTGCTAGCTCTACCCCAGGTGATACTTTGCTAAATTAAATGCAAGAGCTAGAGCGACTAGTCAACAAGGCTCGGAGTGACCCAGCCGCTAGAGTGATAATCTTTCAGAAAATGGTATTTAAAATAAAGCCTTGCTGCCTGAGATTTGACTCTCATGGACCAGTTTACAATGTTGTCTTTGTACCCTAAGAGTTGGTCCTTTAACAGACCCGAACTATCTATAATCTGAGCCTTGTCAAGACACACCTCACAATGACATGTCTATGCATACAGAAAGCAATTTAGTTAAGGCCCAAGTTAGAACTAGACATGCTCAAGTCAGCACCCATTTTCTGCTACTCCTGTACTCGGGGACTAGATTATCTGATGCCTTAATTACACTTTTCATTTTTTTCCTTAAAAATTTATTGAAGTATTAAAAATAATTTATCTAAAGCTGGACATTAAAAAAGAAAGATTAATAGTAGCTGTCTGAGGCCTAGCCTGTCCCTCTGCACTGAATTGGTGCTTAAGAGACAGACTTTAAGAGTTTGCTTGTACATAACAAATGACTATCCTGGGTATAAGCCAAGCATAATGCAGTGTCAGGCTGTGCTTTACAGGAGTGTTTGACTTTGCTTAACAAGAATAGAGCAGGTAGCTGGGTGCTGTAGCAATGGCCTCACAGCTGTATGTGAATGGTGCCAGCTTGTGCAGTAAACCATCAAGGACCCTCCACTTCAGCAGCCACCTCCTCTTCCACCTCCTTGTTGTCCTCCATACTGTTGTGGCGAATTCGCTCTGGGACAGGGTTCCGGCTCAGGGGGATGCCCAGTCCTCTATGAACTGCCTCAATGGTCTGTTGATTCACATAATAGGCCAAGTTCACACACGGAATTCTTTTCCGCATCTCCTCCAAGTACCTGTAGGCCTAGGGGTAATAGATGTCATGGTATCAGGCATGGGATGTGTTCTTGATAGCCTCATATCATAGCAGAGTGGCAAAAAGCAACTAGATATTTTGTATTCAGCTACAGTTTGCTAAGCTCAGACCTTCCAGCCTATTCAAATGGAGATACCAGTGATGGCTTGCTCACAGGCTCCCATCAGCTACCTGAGGGATTTGTTCAGGATTGGTACGAGCACAGAGGGTGCTGCAGTTACAGTTCAGGCATCAGACTAAAACTCTGCCTTGTGGTTGGGTTGTGGGCCCAGTGAGATGATTCTCTAGAGGAACCAATGACTCCCAGGGTAAATGAGTGATGGATACTCACCATCCCTCTCCACAACTTTTTTTAAATATCAAAGCTCCAGGGGCAAGGCCTTCACTAACCTGTAACTTTTAGAAAACCCTTCAGCTCTCGCTGCTTGTTGCAGAAGAGCCACAACATGGAAACCAATCACTAGAACGCTGGGAGGGCTTTTTAATAAAAGTTAGGATTAGCACTGAAAATCAAGGGAAGGGGGGGACACAGATCTTCCAGTCCCAGGCCCTTGTCCTGTGGTTTGAGACGTGAAGCACCATCAAGGCAAGAGATGGCCAAAACTTTGGTTTTAGTTCTCAGGGTACCCAAATTTCTCAGAAATCTGCAATTTCTTTTTCAGAAACAGTGAACGATACAGCATTCCTGACACAAAACATGTCAAAGGGACAAGAACATCAACTTCACATAGCTGCTCTAGGGGAGGCAGGGCTCTGGGGGCTGCTATGCTCCTTGGTCAAGCCAGGACTCCCAGGGACCAGGGCAGCCCTACCATTCAGCTATTGCAGGCCAAGGAAGCTCAGGCTGCGCTACTCATGAACAGGTAGCCCCAGGAGCCTGGAAGCCCTAGGATCTTTGGCCCTGGCATAGTCTGCATCATAGGGCTGCCCTAGGCCCTGGGAACCATTTTAGGACTTCCAGGCTCCCAGCTCCAGCCAGAGCTGCTGGACTCTGCTGCAGAGCTGTCGCTCCCAGAACACCAGCAGGTTTCCAATGGAACCTGCTTCTCTTTCAGCAAAAGTTTAGTCACATCTGCATTTCCCAGCTAAACTAATTTCATCAGAAAATTTCGGAGTGGGTCTAGTCAGGATGGCTTGTAATAAACAGGTTGGTACACAGGGTAGGAGGGTGTGATGCTCAGCACCTGGCTGGGCCAGAACAGTAGGTTACTTTTAGTCTAAGGCCTGTTCTGCACTGCACTGCTAGGTGCTTCCTGCTTTGAACAAAATGATTCATCCCTTCCCCAGCTGTCTACAAGTTAATGATTTCCCATTTCTTCTGGGCCAGCCAGGTGGCTGTGGGAGGTTCAGTGTGATTGCAGAGAAATGACCACCTGCTCCTCCCTCTCTAAGGGGAATGGTTCCGAATATCCCAGGAGCCACCACGAGTGCCCCTCTCCAAGTCCTGTAAACTTCTATCACCACAGATTAAAAATGGAGTCAGAGTTGCTGCTGCATCTGTGGACCCTGCCCTAGGCTCAAACCTGTAAGCCCCACCCAGTGCTTAGCAGTGACACCTCTGCTCTCCCCAGAGCTAAAGGAACAAATACTCCAAGAGAAGCTGCCTTCTATGGCATCTCCACATTTATGAAGGTTGAAAGTGTACAACACTCAGTTGTCTTCCCTAGGTATGCAAACGTTTAGATTGTAAACTCCTTACGACTTCCTTTGTCTTCCTCTATCTATTGTACAGGGCTGGGAACATGGATGCTGCTCAAATAGTAACTTACCATCTGGAATTCCTCCATCTGTAAGTAATGTTCAACCAGAAAGCCCAAGACATCACCTAGGCGGATAGTATTGTCCAGGTCTGGCTCATCTAGGAGAAGCTCGCACTGCCTGATTGCCTCTTTGGGGTCCTCAGAGTAAACTCTAGTGAAAGAAGAGGGTGAAACTAAATATCTCAGGCGGGGAGGAGACAGATTCTCCCTTACTCCAGCTGGCTCTCAGCTGAGCCACAGTTTGAGACCTAGGCATATGGCCCATCACCTCCCTTCTGTAAGATGGCCATCCTCATAGCATCTCAGCACCAGGTAAGGGGCTAGGCAGATGCTTCATAAATCAGCAGAAGGGGCACAGGCCTTAATTCCACCCTCACCTTTTACTCAAATCAACTGTCATCCCCTACTCCCATATGGTCGCCCTAGGCCATGAGTGCTTTCAGAAGTGAGTCTCCTGCATGGTACTGTGTTGCGGCTAACGTAGAGAGCTATCCTCAGATATCATTCTCTGTGCTCCGAGCATTGCAAATTACCTTCGAGCCTGGATGAATCGCTTCACCAAAGCCATCTTTCTTTGTAAAAGTGCCAGTTTGCTCTCCTGCTCTATGGCACTCTTAGTCTTTGCCTTTGACAGGCACTTATAGGCCTCAGTCAGTGCTCCCTGGGCTTTCTCATAGTTCTGGTATTCGTCAATCTCCAGCTACAGAGAGAAGTCAAATAAGGTAAGTGTCATATTCCCAGCTGCCACAAACCAAACTCTGAGGATGGGCAGGGACATACCTGAGCACAGGCATCATAAAAGCCAGCTAAGAGGTCAAGGGCCTTTCCTTTGGTATAGAAGCTAATGATGTTTTTCATAATCTCTGGGTCCTTCCGCCAATCCAGTGACTGCAGGTAGTTGGCGGCCATGATATAAATCTCTCTCTGTTTGGAGACTCCAGCAAAAAACACTATTTTCTCCGTGTCTCCAGACTTTAGCAGTGCTCTCATTGCCTGCAAACACAGGGGAGAAAAACATCACTGTCAGCAAAGTGGAAGAAAGAGACTAGGCATTGGTGGGTAGAAACTCCTTCTAGATCCCCTCCCCTACAAACTACGGCACAATCCCACTTCTTCACCCACAGCAGACTCTCCAGGGGTTGAGGCCAGTCATCTGAGCAGTTATGTCCCCACCTTAGAGAATGAACAGGGAGATCTTGTGCTGACAGCAAACCCCGAGGAAGAGAGGAGCTCTGCAGGGCTTCAGCTCTGAGTACCGGCCACTCCAGGAGGCTGTCGAGTATTATTTAGCATGACTATTTTTGTCTCAAACCAACTCATAGGCTCTTTACTACTCATCTACTCGTGATATCCCTCAGAAATGGGTCCCTTAAATCAATCACTTGACCTTCAGGTTAGAAGTTTATTTTGGAGCTCCCCATCTGCCAATGCCAAGGGGTTGAAACATCAGTACTGTAGTTTCTCCCCACCTACCCAGACTCACCTTCAGCTTGTTTCCTGCTTGAGTGTATTTCTTGGTTGCCATGTGGTAACTGCCTTGCCGCATGCAGCAATCAGCAATCTGTTCCAGCAGCTCTCTCCTAGACTCCTCCGAGAGCTCCTTCGAGTCCTTGGAGACAGTCATCTTCTCAGCCATCTCCTCTGTGATGGTCAGGTTCTGGCTCAAGCAAAGCTGCAGGGCTTCATGGTACTGATGAACAGTGAGAGAACAAGAGACTGCTGCTAACAATATTCTGCACCATAAGGACACCCAGCACATTTAACCTGCTAGGATTCAAGCCTCTCAGCATGCTACAACTTTTTAGCCTTTTTCCAGCTATGTAAATGGGCACATCTGAACTCTGCAGAGGCTGGATGATTAGGACTCAGACAGCTGTGCTGCAGAATCTTATCTTCAGAGATGGCCTTGAACCAAAACCCTGTAGCTGAAAACTCTGATCTTTGAGGTGACTCTGACTCTGAATCTGAATGTGGATCCAGACTGGGCTGGCCTGTAGCTATATCAGAGGCTGAGCCAAAACCCTGCATCAGGGAACTCTGAGGAATTCAAAATCCAGGTAGGAATTCTGCAACTCAGGCTTTGCTGCAGTGTGATGAGGGCCCAGGATGCAACACAGCTCACTCTAGAGTGCTGCTTGTCTACAGCCACGTTCTCCAGAGTGCACAGGGACACTGCAAAGGCTTTACCTTCTTGGCTGCTAGCAGCAACTCCACAGCCTTCTCGTGCTGGGCGTGTTCAATGAAGAAGTCAGAGCAGCGTGCTAGCAGGGCTGGGTCTGACTTCTCATCCAGGTCCTCAGCAATCAGCTGCAGGGCTCCAAATTGCTGGGTGGCAAAAGCCAGCTCTAGTGCTTTGGAAAAGTGTCCTGCCTGCAAACCAGAGACAGCTTGTTAGTTTCCCCCCCTTGAAGTGATTGCGTACAGGTTCCAAGGCAATAAGCGACTGGGAAAGAGACAGAAAGTTTCAGCAGTTGCTGTGCCTTCTGTCCTTTCCTTCTTGACCAGCAGGCTCTGTAGGAAGGTCTCCATTAGTTACTAAGGCCAATGAACTCAACCCGAGGTGCAGAGAAACACACAGTAGCCTTTCCCAGGTACCAGGACATACATGCCTGCCATTCTGCTGCAAAGCTACCACACTATAAATTCAGGAAGTGGGGACCTGCTGGATTCTCTGTATTCTGCCTCTAGGATAGCGCTCTGTGCAGAACTTGTCTGCTCAGCTCCTGCAGGAAATGGGGGAGAAGGCTTGCACAGCTGAGTAGCAACCCCTTTTAACTGATATATAAAAAGCACGGACTGGCTGTATTGGGAATCTCCTGCAGTGATGCAAGACCCGCCCCCAACAATGCTGTCCTGTCACGAGAAAGGGCTGATTTATTGGGATTTGACAAATGCAGCTGCAGGATACAACATTCAAGAGGTAGTTAGTTATTGCCACCCTTCATCTCATAGACTCTAAGGTCAGAAGGGACCAATATGATAATCTAGTCTCACCAGCCAGACACCCAAGAAAGAATTCTCTGTAATAACTCAGAACCCACCCCATCTAACATCCCTTCACAGGCCATTGGCGTATCTAACACCAGTAGTCAAAGATCAGTCAATTGCCAAACTAGGCTGTCCCATCATACCATCCCCTTCATAAATTTATCAAGCTCATTTTTGAAGCCAGCTAGGTTTTTTTGCCCCCACTGCTCCCCTTGGAAAGGTATTCCAGAACTTCACTCCTCTGATGGTTAGAAACCTGCATCTAATTTCAAGTCTAAACTTCCTGATGGCCAGTTTATATCCATTAGTTCTTGTGTCCACATTGGTGCTGAACTTAAATAACTCCTCTCCCTCCCTGGTATTTATCCCTCTGATGTATTTCTAGAGAGCAATCATATCTCCCCTCAGCCTTCTTTTGGTTAGGCTAAACAAGCCAAGCTCTTTGAGTCTCCTCTCATAAGGCAGGTTTTCCATCCATGGATCATCCTAGTAGCCCGTCTCTGCACCTGTTCCAGTTTGAAATCAGCTTTCTTAAATATGGGGGACCAGAACTGCACACAGTATTCCAGATGAGGTCTGTATAACGGTACTAACACCTCCCTATCTCTACTGGAAATACCTCATCTGATGCATCCAAGGACCACATTAGCTTTTTTCACGGCCACATCACATTGGCGGCTCATAGTCATCCTGTGATCAACCAATACATTCAGATTCTTCTCCTCCTCTGTCATTTCCAACTGATGCATCCCCAGCTTATAGCAGAAATTCTTGTTATTAGTTCCTAAATGCATGACCTTACACTTTCCACTATTAAATTTCATCCTATTTCTATTATGCCAGTTTACAAGGTCATCCAGATCTTCCTGTATGATATCCCGATCCTTCTCTGTATTGGCAATACCTCCCAACTTTGTTTCAGCTGCAAACTTTATTAGCACATTGCCACTTTTTGTGCCAAGATCAATAATAAAAAGGTAAAATAAGATTGATCCCAAGATTGATCCCGGAGGAACTCCACTAGTAACCTCCCTCCAGCCTGACAGTTCACCTTTCAGTTAGACCCATTGTAGTCTCCCCTTTAACCAGTTCCTTATCCACCTTTCAATTTTCATATTAATCCCCATCTTTTCCAATTTAACTAATAATTCCACATGTGGAAACATATTAAATGCCTCAGTGAAATCTAGGTAAATTAGATCCATTACATTCCCTTTGTCTAAAAAATCTGTTATCTTCTCAAAAAAGGAGATCACATTGATCTGGCACGATCTACCTTTTGTAAAGCCATGTTGTATTTTATCTCAATTACCATTAACCTCTATGTCCTTACCTACTTTCTCTTTCAAAATTTTTTCCAAGACCTTGCATACTACTGAGGTCAAACTAACAGGCCTGTAGATACCCAGATCACTCAGTACAGAGGCCCCAATCATACAGACCTGTCTTTGCCTGGTAACGGTGTGATTCTCTGGCCTATCCCCTGTTCTTTCTGTCTGCCAGTCATCTCGTCTACTATTCTCCTTTGCAATCCTCTGCAACCATTCCTGTATCCTCCTGGGGCTCTTATTTGGTGGTATTTCCATTGGCTTATCCACTCTTTGTATAGGAGTAGCTGCTTTTCTCTTCTTCCTTGCCTTCTCATCTTCAGCAACCGCCAGCTGTGCCCCTTCTTTATTTTCCAACTCCGTAGACCTGTTTCTGAGCTCTGTTTCTCTTTCACTAGCCAGTCTTTTCCTCTGCCAGGTTCTTGCAGTCACATGCTTCCACTGGCCACTTTCCTCACCCAGCATTCTCCTCTCAGCTTTCTTTGGTCCTGCTTCCACCTGCAGATCTGGGTTTTTCTTTTCAGCCTTCTCCTTTCTCCTCCCCGACATTGTGACATACATGATGTAGGTCACAAATTAAGTGACATAGGTGGACTCAATCAAGTCCCTTGGGAACATACATTGATATTACCCAAGCTGTCACTCAGTCTGATACTGATTAAAGATTAAATAGGATGAAATTCAATAAGGACAAATGCAAAGTACTCCACTTCGGAAGAAACAATCAGTTGCACACATACAAAATGGGAAATGACAGCCTAGGAAGAAGTGCTGCTGAAAGGGATCTGGGGGGGTCATAGTGGATCACAAGCTAAATATGAGTCAACAGTGTAACACTGTTGCAAAAAAAACCCCAAACATCATTCTGGGACATGTTAGCAGGAGCGTTGTAATCAAGACACAAAAAGTAATTCTTCCGCTCTACTCTGCGCTGATTAGGCCTCAACTGGAGTATTGTTTCCAGTTCTGGGCACCACATTTCAGGAAAAATGTGGACAAATTAGGAAAAGTCCAAAGAAGAACAACAAAAATGATTAAAGGTCTAGAAAAGGGAAGACTGAAAAAACTGGGTTTGTTTAGTAGTCTGGAGGAGAGAAAACTGAGGAGGCAAATAACAGTTTTCAAGTACATAAAAAGTTGTTACAAAGAAGAGAGTTAAAATTGTTCTTGTTAACCTCTGAGGATAGAATGAAGATTAAAACTGCAGCCAGGGCGGTTTAGATTGGACTTTAGGAAAAACTTCCTGTCAGGGTAGTTAAGCACTGGAATAAATTGCCTAGGGAGGTTGTGGAATCTCCATCACTGTAGGTTTTTAAGAATAGAATAGAGAAACACCTGTCAGGAATGGTCTAGTTTAATGGCTCTCAACCTTTCCAGACTACTGTACCCCTTTTAGGAGTCTGATTTGTCTTGTGTACCCCCAAGTTTCACTTCACTTAAATACTACTTGCTTACAAAATAAGACATAAAATACAAAAGGGTCACAGTACTCTATTACTGGAAAATTGCTTTCTTTCTCATTTTAACCATATATTATGAACTAAATCAATAGAACTATATATATTGTACTTACATTTCAGTGTGTAGTCCATAAAGCAGTATAAACAAGTCACTGTTTGTATGACATTTTAGTTCGTACTGGCTTTCCTGGTGCTTTTTATGTTGTAAAACTAGCCAAATATCTAGATGAGTTGATGCACCCCCGGAAGACCTCTGCGTACCCCTGGTTGATAACCACTGGTCTAGTTATTAGGTAGGCCTGCCTGGAGTACAGGGGACAGGACTAAATGACCTCTCGAGGTCCCTCCCAGTCCTACACTTCTATGGTTCTATGACTAGAACAGCACGTGTTTGAGGGGTTCTATGATTAGAACAGGTCAGTTTGAGGGGCACTGGCAGAGCTGTAGAGAGGCACAGGAACGGATTAACAAGGGGTACTGCACATCAGGGTTGGATTGCCCAAGCAGAATGGATGCAGATAATCAGGTATTCAGCTGATTTGATAGTTATGCACTGTAGTGTCTTGGTCTCAATTTAAAACTTTATACTTTGCTGAGTCAGAGTTACCTTGTGGTACAACATGACTGCTCTGTCCATTTGTTCCCCCTTCTCTTCATAATAGCAGGCTGCCTCTATCATGTCTTCTGGGGAACTCAGCAGAGCTAGATTCATCAGCTGGTCATCCAGATTGTTCTCCTACTCAAAAGTAGAGATACATCTTTAAGCAAATATTCTATCTATGGTTACTTTCAGCACAGTGGACTTCATACTGCCATTAATTGCCTGCCTGAGGGTTTTATGTATCTAACTACTTTCCGTGTAAAACCTATAGCAACAGCAAAGTCCCTAATGAACTTTGTGTAGTTTCTGTTCCTCCCCAAACTCGGCGTAGAGTGGGCTTTTGGTTTGTTTGTTGTTGATTTGTTTATTTCACGAACGGCTTGGGGAAGGCACTGTGGCTCAAAAGGGGTGAGTGTTATGAGTATCCCATTTCAGACCCCTTCTCTCCTAGAAGGTGTGGGGAGAAACCAATTTAATCAATTACACAATTATATAAGCAAGCGGCGTCATACTTTACATCACGAGACAACCTGTTCTAATCTCACAGGTTGGTTACATTTCCTGATGTACATAACTTGAGAGATGCCATTGATGGTGAGCACTTTGCATTCAGGAGTATATGCTGTCATACCTTACACAAGCGGATGGCATTGTTAAATGCCTGGGCCCTAGTATAGAAGTGCACTGCCTGCTTGATTTCATCCTGGCTCTCGTACTGGCGGGCCAGGTGATACGATGCTGCCCAGTTTCCTGTTTCATTCGCTATTTCAGCAGCCTGAAAAGAAAGCCAAAATCCTCACATTATGCCCATATTAAATATAAGAACATAGACTCTCATGGGAGCAGGGGAAGCAGGCTGCCTTACCTTCTGGATGTTGCCCTGAAAGCAGTAAACACGGACCAGGGAGAAATAATCCTGAGCTAACTCATAGTATCTTAGTGCAGATTCCATATCTGACTGGCTCTCCAGATACTGTGCCCACCATTTCCACAAGGTCCTAGAAAAGAAACAAAATAAATTGTGATGATGTTAATTAATCATTGGAACACACTACCAGGGGAAGTGGTGGATTTTCTCTCTCTTGAAGTCTTCAAATCGAGACTGGATACCATTCTAGCAGATGTGCTTCAGTCACACACAAGTCATGGAGCTCAATCTCTGGGAAACTGAATGAAATTCTCTGGCCTGTGTTAATCAGCTCTCTCAGTCACAAGTCTAGCAGCACTAGCTCTCCCCCACAATACAGAGGGGCTCTTCCAAGGCACAAGATTCCTGACTAAAGCAGACAAGTGCACAAACTTCCAGCACTCTGTATGGTATATAATTCAGTAGAGAGAGTGTCCCTTGCAATTTGTGTTCTCTACTGAATTAACCTGGAAAATCTGAACGCCTGGCAGGAAAGCGTTCAAATAGTCCTCTCAAACCTGAACGCTTCAGGATACCCTCACTCTCATGCTTCAGGGAAGGAAGGATGTAACATGGCACTAACTTATCTTTCATCTTGTTGACATAGATCTCCAAGGCTTGTAAATCTTCCGAGAGCATCCTAGGCACCTCAAATCTGTGCGTGTCTGATTTCTCATAGCTGTGTAGAAAAAGGGCACATTAGATGGTGGATGTCAATGCTTTGTGGGAAACTGCTCAACTGCTACATTAATCAGTTTTATTTTAGTTCTTTAGTCTCTAGAGAATTAGCAACAATACTAATAATACTTGTTTCTTATAGACTGCTTTTCATCAACTGCAAGTACAGTGTCGTCCCCACTATGCCAATATGACAAGGAAAAATAAAGGCCTCAGCGCTGCTGAGATCAGACCAAGGAACAGAGATCATGGAGATAAAAATGGGTGTAGAAAATAAAGTCTTATTTGGGCCAAAGAGTTGACATATGCATCGAAGCTCCAAAAATAAACAAGCCAAACGCTGGAAGTGCTCTGAAGGGCAACAAAGTGCTTATGAAAATGACTCAAATACCTAGCACAGCTGTACCACGAATGATTGGGAGGCAGAGTAAGAGATGGTAAAGGACATTCAACAAAGATCTTGTCTCCTCACACCATTCACAGTCTTCATATTGCCTACTCAACTCAACTGCAATTTCACCCTCTTCCCCACAATTGGAAGGTTGCTCCTTTAACTGCACTAACCCATCTATTTGCCACTCACTCCCCTCCTTCTGCCCCTGTAACTGAATCACATCCTCTGCTCACATCTCACACACACAACCCTCCTTTACTCCTGAGCTACAGCATGTTGTGACCCTACATAATAAGGGTGCCATGCAAGAAATAAAATTTAAACCAGTATGATGCATTCTAAAAAAACTCAACTCCATCAACTTCCCCAGAATCTCAGCAGCCACTGGAAAGAATTCTGGGTGCCAAAAAAGCACCAGGTTCATAACACACGAGTCACAATTAATCCTTGTGGTGCCAGGTGGGTCAAGAACTCTCCAACAATAGGGCTTATGCATACCACAAGGTACAAAAGGGAAGGCTTGTCTAGTAGTTAAAAGCATAGGACTGGGAGACAGGAAATCAAAGTTCTATTCTTGACGCCACTACAGACATTCCATGTGACCATGGGCAAGTCACTTAGCCTCTCTGTGCCTCACTTTCCTCAACTGCCAGGTTTATTTCAATAATGCTTTGAGATCCTCAGATGGAAGGTGGCAGAAAAAGGGAAATATTTGTTATCAATAGCAGGCACCCTTCAGATACCCCTACCAATCTTGCCTCTGCAGTTTAGCTCAGGGTTATTTGTGTTCAAAGTCATGCTCCAGCCTTTTCCACTGGTAGCTGCTTACTAGCTGAGTGCAAGATTGCGCTCTGCAGTGGCCTCCAGGTGTTTGGCGTAGTTGTAGTACGTGGTGCGCAGGTGAACCCGGTCATGAGTCTCAGCTACTTCCATGGCTTTCTGCCACTGGTCAGAAGCCTGGTAGAACTTGTTCAGGAGGTCGTAGCGCTTGCAGTTCTTGTACAGCCATTCTGCATCTTCCTGAAAGGAGAGCGAACAAAGAACAGTGAAGAGTTATCTGGGTTGGAAGAGAACTTTGCAGGGATAATATCTAAACAGTAATGAGTGATAGGCAGCACACTTCTGAGCAGTTAATTACTCCAGACCAAGAACTGCATTGCATAGTCAAAAGGATTAAGGCAGAGGGATATTAACCAACTAAATATACATAGTCTGGAATAGCAGCATTATGACTAAGAAACTAGATGTGAAAATAAGGAAAGCATTCAGTTCCTAGCATTTACTGGGTGATATTAACCGCGGGGGAGTGTCACAAGCATCCACCACTCATAAAGCTCTGATTGTGACAGAACACTAAGCCATTTGATAATGGAGGTGATATGCTCATATTGAGGTTACCAGGTAGCATAGCCATTCTGGGCTGTGCTAGAAGCAGCCCATTATCCCCAGCGAAAGGCCCCAGTTAATGGGCTTGGGAGAGCCTTGCTAACTTTGTAGCTGTTTTCTCAACAACCAGGATTCAGCACTTGGAGAACCCACTCACTCCAGAGCAGGGCCTTGACACATGGATGATGTTCTTAGATTATTAATGCAGAGCGAAGTCTTTATATATCATAGAATCATACAAGATTAGGGTTGGAAGGGACCTCAGGAGGTCATCTAGTCCAACCCCCTGCTCAAAACAGGACCAACCCCAGCTAAATCATCCCAGCCAAGGCTTTGGCAAGCCGGGTCTTAAAAACATCGAAGGATGGAGATTCCACCACCTCCCTAGGTAACGCATTCCAAAGTTTTTCTTAATATCTAACCTAGACCTCCCCCACTGCAACTTGAGACCATTGCTCCTTGTTCTGTCATCTGCCACCACTGAGAACAGCCTAGCTCCATCCTCCCTGGAACACCCCCTTCAGGTAGCTAAAGGCTGCTATTAAATCCCCCCTCTCACTCTTCTCTTCTGTGGACTAAATAAGCCTAGTTCCCTCAGCTTCTGCTCATAAATCATGTGCTCCATAAATCATTTTTGTTGCCCACCACTGGACTCTCTCCAATTTGCCCACGTCCTTTCTGTAGTGGGGGGCCCAAAACTGGACACAGTACTCCAGATGTGGCCTCACCAATGCCGAATAGAGGGGAATAATCACTTCCCTTGTTCTGCTGGCAATGCTCCTACTAATACTTAGGTCAAACTTCTACTGACTTCATTTAGAATGAGATCCTTAGGATTTGGCCCTTGGTGACACAAGCAATGAACACATTCAAACTGCTATTTTTAACCTGTGAGATGGACTCCTGCTGTGTCAGGGGCTTTCCTGCTGCACACTATTGCTTTCCAGCTGAGTTCTATGTAAAGTAATGGGGCTACACTGCCATAAGGCAGAAGGAACAGCTTCTGTCTCCTTCAATTCCCATTTCTTTCCACGAGGAATAGTCACTAGAGATGGAAGAGGCCAGTTGGCTCCTATGCTATACCCTCTCCTTGCTAATACAGGATTGTTTTCTACAGAACATTTGTTTTTCCCCGGACTAGTTTTAAATGTCCAAGCAAAGGGGCTTTCCCCACTTTCATTCAGCCTAATAGATCTCACTGTCAGGAAGCTTTTCCAAATATTCAGCTGAATTTTCCTTTTCTTCTACATTTCATTCCATTATCTTCTAATTATATCCCCTTATGCCACCCAGAACAATTCCTCCACCATGCTGGCATTCGTATCCTTTAAATATCTGTGAAACGTTAGCACATTCTACTCTTAGCCAAATTCTACATATTCAGCTCTTTCCTTTTGTATATGAATCCATTCCAGGATCCTAACAATATGAGTTGCTTCTGAACTTCCTCCTGTTCATTAAAATTTTCAGGTAATAAGATGCTTACATTTGAAAGCAATACTCCAGGTGTACGTGTGTAGACGGAGACCATGAAATCAAAGCACTAAGATGGTGCCTCTGAGAACAGCACCCAAAATTGGGCTGGCAATTTCTTGTCTTTAATTTGTTCTCTCCTGTGAATTTTGGGCTCTGTCAGTTGTGCTGCTTTCCAGCTTTTTACTTTCCACTGAGTATGGTTTCTCCTAGCTTTTATTTTTCCAAGCTGTATCTTCTTTTCATTTTCTACCCAAGTTTTTAACCTCTTGGACCCTTTATTATTTCTGTACCCTCTCAGGTATTTGCAACTCTTCTCAATTTAGTGTCAACTGTGAATTTCATTAACACGCTGTTTAGTCCTTCTTATAGAGATTATTAATGGAGAACTTAAATAAGAACTAACCTGTTACCAGTACATGGCTACTTATCATTACAATTACTTTACAGTTCTACAGCTAGTTTTCAGTCCACATGACAACAAAGTCAGTTTAGGTCCCAATTTTACTGGTGGAGTAAAGGACTCAAGGATACAAAGGGCTTTTCTAGACTATGATAAAAGGTGTTGAAAGGGCAAGTTGTATTTTAACATCCCTGATGGAGGATGAACTGTAGGCTACTCACTAAGTTTCTCCTCTACCACCTAACATATGTTGAAGTACAACTTGCTTTTTCTACACTTGAGTTTGAAAACATGTTAGTTAAAATGTTTGAGCTATACCATTTTAAGAATACACCATTTATTTTAGTCTAGACACATCCAAAGTGATTAAGGACAGCAGAATCAACAATCCAAATATATATTACCTCTACAATGCTTCCTTCATCCAGTACTTTTAATGCTATATCTGCTTTTAAAAGCAATCACGTTTGCCTGGGAAGATTAATTTGTTATAAGCCTCTGCTGCTGATGTCTCATGATCCTGTAATTTTTGGAGGTCTAATTCTGCCATCCTTACTCACTCTACGTAGTGCCATAATGCTGATTGTAGAAGCATATACTACTCAACGTAAGTGGCAGAACTGTGCCCTACATGTGTAGAGGGTGCTCTCCCCAGATTATTATTTGTTTCAATATTTCAGTAGTGGTAGAAGTTTGACTTGAATGAAATTAATTGTCAAAATCGTTCCTTTTTACTTTTTGGAAAATTAGTGCTGCATTTACTTTTCTCCAAGATTTTTGCACCCTTCCCAGACTTTTCAAAAATCCTTGTCAGTTTTACAATAAGTTCACTAGTTACATTGCCATCCCGTTCTAGGGCGCATGCATGGCTCACGCAGGTGGCTTAGTGTGGCCTTGGCTTATTACTAGAAAATGGGTAAGTTGCCACAGGAAGTCCTACCAGCATGCCTAGCTGAATCGCCAACATAGCCACTCTGGCTTCCTGCTCTGGTTCTTGTTCTGCCTCCCTTAATGCCTTAGCTCCTCTGGCGTGACCCATGTTTCCGAGGCAAACTTTGGCAACATCCAGCCTTTGTGTCTTCACACACATGCGGGCCATATTCTCCCAGACTGCCTCACTGCAAGAAATGAGAAGGCAAAGGGGATTTATTATCTTCACCACACGATAGAAATGGGGGAAGGATTCGCCAGTGCAAGGACTGCTGCATGCAAGATCAGTGCAGCCCTCGGTGCATGCAGAAAATTTACAAAAGGAAGTGAGAGGGGAAAGAAGCAGTCTGTTAGACCATTTTACACTTACTGTATTAGAAGGTAAATAGATGCACCTCAAGAAGAGCTCGCACACACTTGCTGTGTGGGGAATTAAGAGAAATAAAGATGGGCCTCAGGCACAAAGATCAGGTCGAGAGCTGAGCTTTCACCAAGAGGGCACTGAGATCTAGGATTTTGTTTCAGACTTATCTCTAAACAGAAGCAATTATATTTATGCAGACATTTATTATGCAGCCTCTGGGTGGACTTGTACCATGTAATGCGTGAAAATTAAATACCATGCCTACAACTGGTAGGAAATGTCTCCAGCCAGATACTGCCTATCATTTAAAAACCATTTACACAAAACTCAAGAAAACTCTTGGGTATGCAGATAAGCCTTGCTCTGTGCTTGAAGCTCAGTGAGCTGGGACTCTGGTGAATGGAATGCAGTTCTAGTGTGGAGGTGCTTGCACTGAAAATGCCTGGCTGCCAGTCTTTGACCATTCAAGGCAGTAGTCGCATATCAGCTAAGCTCAATAGTCAGGATAATTCACAGGAAATAACTGACCAATTATTGTGTCTTAATTTAAAACTCAGTCAGAAATACCAAAGATGCACTAACAGCCAATCCTGGAATTTTTTTCTTTCTTTTCATCCAGTGGTGCTCAGAGTGAGGATTTCCTAGTGCTAACCCACTGATCTTAGCACTATGAAATCTCCAAAGCAATATAGTAATGACAGTTCCTGCCAGACTTGATCCTCACAGCCATCAGTGAAATTACGGGATAAATACCAGGACACAAACATTTCATGATAGATCTCAGATTTTTGCTGGAGGCTATTTAAAACAAAACAAAAAATCCCAGAGACAAAATCAATTATTGTTCTGTCTGCACAGCACCTACAGCTATAGGGTCCTGTTTTATGACCAAGCACCCGACACTGCAGCAATGCTCTCTATAAATACATCAAGGGGGAAACACCAGGGAGGGCACAGAACTCTTTATGCTAAAAGACAATGTTGGCACAAGAACAACTGGATAAAAACTGGTCACGAAGAAATACAGGATGGAAATTAAAAGAAGGTTTCTAACCACCAGAAAGATGAAGTTCTAGAACAGCCTCCCAATAGGAGTTGTGGGGGCAAACAACTTAATTAGTTTTAAGAGAGAGCTGGACTAATTTATGAGTGCAGTTGTATGACAGAGTTGGTTGTGATGGTGGGGACAGGGTCCCTTCAGATTATGTCTTATGTTCCTAAAGGTCATGCTCAGGGCTTCAGGAGGTCACCTGCAGAGGTCAAATAAAGGATTTCCCCCTCCCCCCTCAGTATATTCTGTGTGTTTTAATCATCTTCTTCCTCTGGTGGTCAGCGATGGCCACAGCTGGAGATGGGACACAGGGCAGTGTGGTCCAGGAGTCTGAGGTGGAACCAAGTTTTCTCTTTCTCACGCTTAGCTGGCTGATTCTAGCTCACATGTTCAGGGTCTAATTGATCACCATATGTAAGGTCAGGAAGGAATTTCTCCCAGGTCAGACTAGCAGTGATCTTGGTGATTTTTAGCCTTCCTCTGCAGCCTGGAGTGTGGCTCACCTGCTGTATTATTTGAGTGCATTTCACTTAATCAATTCCCTGCCATTGCAGAGGCCTTGGGCATTCCTGCACCTCTGTTCCTCCTGTTCTCTGCCTGTGGCACAACCATTTAGTCTCCTGTGGGCTGTAATACTTTGGTCTGATCTTGGTGGTTGGGTTTGGTCTGCGGATACAAGGTTGTGTTGGTGGCTCATGGTATGCAGGAAGTCAGATCAGATGATCTGATGGTCCTTTCTGGCCATAAACTCTATAACTAATAAATAACAGCAACAACTTCAAATATAATCAATTTCAAAAAGATTAATTAAATGCAGTATCAAGTCCTGTACCTGCATCTCCTTTGCAGATTTTGTGGGTTTACAATCACATTTTTCTATTAAAAAAATGTTCTTCTCTTCCCTGTTGCTATGGGAAAGACACACAAACAGGGGAAACTGACTAAACAGGAAACAGCAAATGGATTAGACACAACATACCCTCAAACACACACACTGGAAAACTTTAAAAAAAACCTGAGAAAAAATATTTCCCCCCAATCTTTCCAGTGAGGAGACTGTGTGTTACTTGTAACAACAGGTACAAAATTTCTAGGCAGATGTCCTTTTAAATACATGAGATACCTTTCAATCAGGACTAGGATTTTACAGAAAATTAAACAGAAAAATATCAGAAATAATAAGTCACGGGCAAACTTCCAATGGATCAAAGCTTTGGTTCAGTTCAAGTCCTAAAATGTTTGTTTAGATGTGTATACAATCTCTTGCATCAGGATTGCCAGGACTGGACATGGTGCAAAAACAGCCTCCTCTTGTACTTTGTTGACATATCCAGTCCCTGCCAGAACCCAGAAGCCAAGAGGCATAAAAAGAAAAATAATTTGGTGGGGGGGTGAGGGGGAAGTGTGGAGTGAAAAGCTTTATACATTTTCAGGGCCAGATCCTCAGCTAGTGAAACTCAGTGTATCTCCACTGACCAGAGCTATGCTTATTTACACCAGCTGAGGATCTGTCCTCAATCAAGCTTTGAGAAATGGTTTGAGTTGTTCATTATTATTGTATCTGAATGACGGTCCATACCTAGAACTAGCAACAGCTGAAGAAAATACCGCATTTGGGTATCACTTACTTGGTTGGATAAACAAAAAGAACAAAGCACATAATTAATAAAACAGGTTTACTTATCAGTAACTGTTGTTCTTCGAGATGTGTTGCTCATATCCATTCCAACATAGGTGAGTGCGCGCCACCGTGCCCTGGTTCCCGGAACTTTTTTCCCCTTAGCAGACCCCGTAGGGTCGGCTCAGGCGCCCCCTGGAGTACCATGCTCATGCCGCGGTACATAGGGCACTGCCGACCCTGCGGGCCCTCAGTCTCTTCTTTCTGCAAACTCCGACAGCGGGGATGGAGGGTGGGTGTGGAATGGATATGAGCAACACATCTCGAAGAACAACAGTTACTGATAAGTGACCCTGTTTTCTACTTCGAGTGATTGCTCATATCCATTCCAATATAGGTGATTAAATAGCCATACCTTGGAGGTGGGTAGGAGTTACCGGTGAGCTGTCCTCAGCACGGCACGTCCAAATCCTGCATCCTCTCTCACCTGCTGCACGATGGCGTAGTGGGACGTGAAGGTGTGTACCGACGACTAGGTGGCAGCTTTGCAGATGTCCTGCAGGGGCACCCTCTCCAGGAAGGCCGCGGACAAGGCCTGAGCTCTGGTTGAGTGCGCTGAAACAGCCCCTGGAAGCGGTACATTCGCCTGCTCGTAGCAGCACCTGATGCAGGCAGTGATCCAGGCAGAGATGCGCTGGGTGGAGACAGGTGAGCCCTTCATCTGGTCCGCCACCGCCACGAACAGCTGCGTAGACTTCCGGAACAGCCGCATCCTCTCAATGTAGTAGGCCAGGGCCCGTCTCACATCCAGCAAATGCCATCTCCACTCCTCCTCCGACCCGTGTGGTTTTGGGAAAAACACGGGGAGGAAAATATCTTGATTACAGTGGAACTGGGAGACCACCTTAGGCAGGAAAGCTGGATGGGGTCTCAACTGCACTTTATCCCTATAAAAGACGGTATAGGGGGCTCCGAGGTCAAAGCTCTTATCTTGGAGACCCTCCTAGCCGATGTAATGACCACCAGGAAGGCTACCTTCCATGAGAGGACGAGCAGTGGGCATGTAGCCATGGGCTCGAAAGGGGGTCACGTTAGTCTGGCGAGGACCAGGTTCAAGTCCCAGGGAGGCACCGGGTCATGGACCTGCGGGTATAGTCTCTCCACCCCCTTGAGGAATCTCACCGACATGGGGTGGGAAAACAACGACCATCCCTCCATCGGCTGGTGGAAGGCCGAGATGGCCACCAGGTGCACCGTCAGGGATGCCAGTGCTAAACCCTGAAGCTTCAGGTGGAGCAAATACTCCAGGATCGCCTGTATAGGCGAGCCACTAGGTGGGATGCCCTGGGACTCCGCCCAACAGGTAAACCGCTTCCACTTGGCCCGGTACACAACGTGAGTGGAAGGTTTTCTGCTGCCCAGCAGAATCTGTTGGACCTGCACCGAGCAGGCTCTCTATCCCTCCCCTCAGCCACAGAGTCTCCAGGCCATCAGGTGGAGCGAGTTCAGGTCCGGGTGCAGCAAGCGACCCTGGTCCTGGGAGAGCAGGTCGTAATGCCTCGGGAGCTCCACGGGCTGGGCGATGGACAGGTCCAGCAGCATACTGAACCAGTGCTGTCTCGGCCAGGCTGGGGCGATCAGTATCATGTCCACTCTGTCCCTCTTGATTTTCAAGAGGACCTTGGGCAGGAGCAGAATGGGGGGAAACGCATACATGAGGGTCCCCATCCACTCTATAAGGAATGCATCAGAGATGGAGTCCGGCTCGTGACCCCGGAGCGAGCAGAACCTCGGGCACTTCCTGTTCCAGGATGACACGAACAGGTCCGGTTGGGGAACACCCCACTTGCGGAAAATAAAAGTTATCACCTCCGGGTGTAGCGACCAGTCGTGTCAGGGTAGAAACAACCTGCTGAGGCGGTCCGCCTCGTCGTTCCTGACCCCCGGGAGGTGAGAGGCAGATATATGGAAGTCGTGCCTCACCACAAAGTCCCGAAGTCGAATGGCCTCCTGGCAAAGGGCCGAGGAGCGCGCCCCGCCCCCGCCTGTTCATGTAGAACATGGCCGCTGTGTTGTCTGTGAGGACCTGCCCCTCAGGAACCTGAGGAATACTTTGCAGGCCAGTCGTACTGCCCTGAGCTCCCAGACGTAGATATGGAGGCTCTTTTCCTCCTCCGACCAGAGCCCCTGTGTGCTCAGGTCGGTGCTGATGTGGGCCCCCCACCCGACATCCGAAGCGTCCATGATTAGGGTGACAGATGGGGTCAGATCCCAGAATGGGACCCCTCTCAGTACTTCCCCGGGGATCCCCCACCAGTTCAGGGAGGTCAGGACCTGTGGGTGAACCGTGACCACCCTGTTTAAGGAATGGTGGGCTGGTGCATACATCGAGGCTAACCATGCCTGGAGAGGCCTGAGTTTGAGGCGAGCCAGCCTCACCACATACGTACATGCCGCCATGTGTCCCAACAGCTGCAGGCAGTGCCTACTGTCGTCGTGGGGGACCTGTGGAGTTGGTCGATTATGGCGGTCATCACCTGGAAGTGAGGCTGTGGGAGGAAGGCTCTGGCCTGAGTGGCATCTAGGGTGGCCCTGATGAAATCTATGTGCTGCACCGGGGTGAGAGTGGATTTCTGCTCGTTTATGAGCAGCTCTAGTCTGGTGCATGTCGTGCAGGTGAGGGCTAGGCTGTTCCGAACGTGGGCCCTGGATCTGACCCGAATCAGCCAATCGTCCAGGTAGGGGAAGATCTTCACCCCTCTGCGGCACAAGTGGGCCGCTACCACCGCCATGCATTTTGTAAAGACCCTGGGGGCGGACAAGAGCCCAAAGGGGAGGGATGAGAACTGGTAATGGCAGCCAGCTACCATAAACCTGAGGAAGCGCCTGTGGCTGGGAAGGATGGAAAGTGGAAGTATGCATCCCTCAGGTCGAGGGTGGCATACCAATCTCCTGGATCCAGAGCAAGGATGATGGAGGCTAGGGAGACCATGCGAAACCTGAGACGCCTGATAAACTTGTTTAGTTGGCAGAGATCTAATACGGGTCTCATGCCCACTTTTGCTTTGGGAATGAGAAAATACCTGGAGTAAAATCCCCTCCCTATTTCCTGTGGAGGAACCACTTCCACCGCCCCGAGGCGGAGGAGGGAAACGACCTCCTGCGAAAGGAGTTGCTCGTGAGAGGGGTCCCTGAAGAGGGACGGGGTGGGTGGGGACTCTGGGGGGAAAGCCGTAAATTGGAAGGCATATCCCCTGAGGACTACACCGAGGACCCAACTGTCTGATGTAATAGCTTGCCACTCGGTGTAGTAGGGTCTGAGCCTCTCCGCAAATAGGAGGTGTGGATCCAGGAGAGAGGTATCAGTGCCACCTTCAGGCGCATCCTCAAAACTGTTTCCCAGGGTTTGGCCCCTTAGAGTGCCCTTGCTAGGGGGCACCGGAAGATCCTGGGTAGTCGCAGCGCCCAAACCCCCTTTTTCTATCATGGCCCCTACGGGGCTGCGATGGTCTGGGTGATCGCCTAGTGGGTGGTTGGGCCTGGTGCTGGGGCTGTGGCCGAGACTGGTGCCTCAAGGCCTGGGGGGTGTAAAGGCCCAAAGAGCGGAGGGTCACCTTAGAGTCTTTCAGGGCGTGCAGCTTCTCATCCGTTCTGTCCGAGAACAGACCTGCCCCATCAAAGGGCAGGTCTTGGATGGATTGCTGCACCTCCTGGGATAGCCCTGAAGACTGTAGTCATGAGCAGCAGCGCATGGCAATCGTGGAGGCCATGGCTCTGCTGGCGTTGTCCGCAGCGTCGTTAGCAGTCTGTAAGGCCGCTGCTGCCACCGTGGTGCGCTCTTCCAGTACCGTGGCAAAGTCCGCCGCTTGGTCCTGGGACAGGCCCCCTGCAAACCTCCTCAATGAGTTCCACAGGTTCAGGTTATAGCGACCCATGAGTGCCTAGTGGCTCGCTATTCACAACTGCATGGCCCCTGTGGAGTAGACCTTGCGGCCAAACAGGTCTAGTTTCTTATCCTTATTTTTAGGCATGGTGCCCTGTCCACCTTGCCTATCCCTTTGGCTGGCCGCGTCAACCACCAGGGTCCTGGGTACTGGGTGTGTATACAAAAACTCAAACCACTCCTGTGGCACATAGTATTTTTTCTCGGCGCCCTTAGATGTAGGGGCAACCGAGGCAGGGGTTTGCCAGAGAGCCTTGGGCAACTTCAGGACTCTCTCGAGAACAGGCAGGGCCACCCTGGATGGTCCTGTTGACCCAGCCACCCCAAAGAGGGGGTCCTCCTCCTCAGAGAGCTCCCTCAGTTCCAGGTTGAGGTTGCTCGCCACCCTCTTTAGGAGCTCCTGGTGAGCTCTAAAATCTGGCAGGGGTGCCCTATGGTCCCTGGTGGTCACCTCGTCAGGGGAGGAGGAGGAGGATTGTGGAAGGGCCCCAGTAGAGGGTCCCTCCTCAGGGTCTGATTCCTCCTCGGAGGAATGGCCCTTGTCTGGCTGAGTAGGTGGGGGAGGTGCCAGTTGGGCCACTAATGACGGGACTGAGACCGTGCCCTGCACCATCTGGGCCCCCCATGGCCCCCAGTATGGCCACTGCCATGGTCCTTGTGGCCATCCCAGTGCCGGCACGGGTGCCGGCTGCGGCGCATCCAGTCGGCGAGCACGGGACCCTGAGCTGCTGGAGCAGTGCTGGCGGTGTCTATGGCTCCTGCCTGCCCTTGTCGAGGATCTGCTGCACGAGGACCCCGACAACGACGAGGAGCACCGGTCACATCGTGTGCAGTGCTGGCAAGGAGGTGTGAGGCTGGACGAGGTTGAGTGCGACCTCAGTCTCAGTACTGAGGTTTTGCGGCGGAGCTTCCCCTTCGGGGACTGGGAGTGGTGCCGGCCATGCCTCTGCAGTGCCGAGTCCGAGGAGCTCAAGCAGCGGCACGGAGCTGTTGGTGCCGTCAGCGCTGTCAGTGCCATTTCCTCTGGCACTGGGATCAGCACCGGACTGTGGTCCGGGGATTGGGACCGGTGCCATGGTGAGGGACTCGGTGCCGAGGAGCTGCGTGAGGGGGACTGTAATGACTTTGCCTTGAGTGGGAACTTTCCAGTGCCACGGCTCGTTGATGGTGCCGCAGTGCGGAGGAGCTCGACGACCCGGAGTTGCAGCTAAGAGGGGAGCCTGTACGCTCTACCCTCTCTGACCATCTGGGGGGAGACTTCGACTCCTGTCTCTGCCACCCACTGGGGCCACCCAGCGCGGGTTTACCCTGAGACGCCGATCCCTGCGCCCTCGGCCAAGGGGGGGACGGAGGTGTGGGCATGCCCATGAGAGTGTGTGCCACAGCAAACGCCTCTGGCGTTGATGACCCTTGAAGAGGCGCTCCCCCACCCCCAGGAGTCGGGGGAGGCTCCCTGCGTGGAGATGCAGGTGCTGGAGTAACCTCAACGGCCCGTGGCTGGTGCATCTCCTGACTCCCCCCAGGCCGCAGCCGCAGTGCAGGGGAGTCCTGGCACTCGGTGCCCTGGTGCTTCTTCTTCTTCGGCACCAGTGACTTGCAACGGGTCGACTCCGGTGCCGGTGGAGCGCTCTGCACCGAGGAGACGCTCGGTGCCGTGGGCGAACGCGCTGGTTTGGAGTCTGGGTGGTGCGCGGACTCCATCAGAATAGCCTTCAAGCGCGTGTCTCGTTCTTTTTGCGTGTGCGGCTTGAAGGCTTTGCAAATCCTACACTTGTCCTTACGGTGCTGCTCTCCCAAATAGCAGAGGCAGTGGTCGTGAGAGTCGCTCATGGGGACGGGTTTGCCACAAGTGGCACAGGACTTGAATCCTGTTGTGCCAGGCATGGCCCAACGGTAAGCCCCTAAGGGCTTCTTATCTAATCTAATGCTAACTAACTATACTTTAACACTACTTAACAACTAATGAACTCTAAATGTTCAACTATAAAGAACAGTTCAAATGGGGAAAGCTACTTGCTGTTGTAAGGCAAGAGGCAAGCCGTTTCAGTAACCGTCACGGGCAGAAAGAAGGAACTGAGGGCCTGCAGGGTCGGAGATGCCCTATATACGCGGCATGAGCGCGGTACTCCAGGGGGCGCCTGAGCTGACCCTACGGGGTCTGCTGAGAGGAAAAAAGTTCTGGGAACCAGTGCACAGTGGCGCGCACTCACCTATATTGGAATGGATATGAGCAATCACTCGAAGTAGAAAAATAAGCTATCAACACAGGACCTAAAGACGTGTGCATGAGTGTGTTTCATTAAAGGAGAAATACATGAGTTCATGTGATTCATTTTTCTGAAGGCTGTAGAATGCCAATGGAAACTGTCAATTGCTGCCTTACACTGTCTAGTGGAACAGGACTACGTGTTGGGCTTTGTCAGTCTTAAGACAGCATATCTTTGAAAGGGAAGAAAGATTTGAATTTTTAAGACTCTGACTTGCGTGTGCCTGGCAATGTATATGTAGTCATTACATTCAAGAAGCAGGCGAGCGTTCAAGCAACCCTATTTAGACTCACAGATAGATCATGTTTCTGATTAACTTAGTCACTGCCATCCTACCCCCCCCCCCCAAAATCCTCCATTTTCACACCATTTCCAGAATTCATTGATAAGACACTCCAGCAGTATGTCATTAAAGTGACATTAAGTAAGTAAAGTGGCTGTTAAGGAGGAGTTACAATAAGGAAAACACCACACTAACACATGGTTTATATGAAGATATCCAGGATGCCATACATTTTCAGGTAAAAAAAGGTTACTAACCTTTGGTAACTGTTGTTCTTCGAGATGTGTTGCTCATGTCGATTCCAAGTAGGTGTGCCTGCACCACATGCACAGTCACTGGAAGGTTTTTCCCCTAGTGGCATCTGTAGGGTTGGTTCGGGTACCCCCTGGAGTCATGCCCTCAGGGTGCCGTATATAGGATCCTGCCGACCCCCCACCTCTTCTATTCCTTCTTACAAGCTGAATCCAACAGAGGGGTAGGTGGGTGGGTCTTGGAATGGACATGAACAACCCATCTCAAAGAACAACAGTTACAGATGGTTAATAACTGTTTTTTCTTCGAGTGCTTGCTCATGTCGATTCCCAGTAGATGACTCCCAAGTTGGTCCATAGGAGGAGGGCTGGAGTTCAAAGCCCCATGGATTGTAGCACTGCTCTGCCAAAAGCATCATCATCTCTGGACTGCTGTGTAATAGCGTAGTGTGCTGCGAAGGTGTGAATAGATGATCACATTGCTGCTCTACAGATGTCGTGAATTGGGACTTGGGCCAGGAATAATGCCAAAGATGCCTGTGTCCTAGTGGAATGAGTCATCAATGCTGGGGCAGGCACCCTTGCCAGGTCATAACACGTCTGGATACAAGATGTGATCCATGAAGAAACCCTTTGAGAAGAAACAGGGAGGCCTTTCATTTTATCTGCTATTGCTACAAAAAGCTGTCGTCTTCCTGAATGGTTTTATCTTCTCGAAATAAAAGGCAAAGGCCTGCCTGACATGCAGAGGATGAAGCCTCTGCTCCCAACTGTTGGCATGCAGTTTCGGATAGAAGACCAGGAGGAATAAGTCCTGGTTTGTGTGGAATTGGGAAACCACCTTTGGAAGGAAGGCTGAGTGAGGGCAAAGTTGAACCTTGTCCTTGAAGAAAATTGTGTAAGGAGGCTCTGACGTCAGAACCCTGAACTCAGACACCCTCCTGGCCAGTTATGGCAACCAGAAAAGCTGCCCTCTGGGATAGATAAAGGAGCGAGAATGTTGCTAGGGGCTCAAATGGTGATCCCATCAGCCTTGACAGCACGAGGTTAAGGTGCCATTGGGGAACTGGCTGACATGTTTGAGGGTATAGCCTGTCTAGGTCCTTAAGGAAACACCCAACCATGGGGTTAGTGAAGATTGAACAGCCTGCAACCCCTGGATGAAACGCCAAGATGGCAGCCAAATGGACCTTAATTGATGACATCAACAGACGCTGTTGCTTCAGATATAACAAATAGTCCAAGATAGAGGGTATTGATGACAGCATAGGTGGGTTGCTCTTCTGAGCCACCCAAATAAAAAATCTCTTCTACTTAGCTAGGTAAGTGGCGCTCTTGGAAGATTTCCTGCTGCCAAAGAGACCTCTCTAACTGGGTCTGAGCACGCTTGTTCCAGAGGGTTCAGCCATGGAACTTCCATGCCGAGCGGTGAAGAGACTCGAGGTTGGGGTGCTGAAGGCTATTGTGGTCCAGGGTGATCACGTCTGGAACTAGAGACAGAGTGATTGGGGCTTCCACTGAGAGGTTGAGGAGTGTGGTAGACCAGTGTTGATGCAGCTAGACTGTGGCTATTAGAATCATCGAGGATCCTTCCTGATCTTCAGCAGAACCTTGTGAACGAGTGGGGTTGGCAGGAACACATAGAACAGCCGACCCATACACAGGATGAGAAACGTGTCTGCAATTGAGCTTAGGCTGTGCTTCTGGAAAGAGAACTTGCAAGCACTTCCTCTTGATCCTTGTCACAAACAAGTCAATGCGGTGAACTCCCCACCGTTGGAAGATGTTGCTCACAATATCCAGGCGAATAGACCACTTGTGACTGGGAAACATTCTTCTGAGGCTGTCCGCCAACTCGTTTTGAGCTCCAGAAAGATAGGATGCCTCCAGGTGTATCGATTGAGTGATACAAAAGTCCCATAGTTGGAGGGCTTCCTGCCACAGCAGAGAGGAGCAAACTCCACCCTGTCTGTTTATATAAAGCATTGCTGTTGTATTGTTTGTCATGACCAATACACATTTGCCTTCCAGATGGACTTGGAAGGCCTGATAGGCCAGGCATATCGCTCTCAGTTCTCTTACTCCACATCAGTATGAGAGTTCTGCATAAGACCAAAGATCTTGGGTCCTGAGTTCCCCTAGATGAGCTCCCAAGCCCATCATGAGGTGCCCATGACTAGGCAAAGTGAAGAGTGAGGTGCGGAGAATGGCACTCCTGCGCATACTTTGCACAGGTTGAGCCACCAATCTAGCATTTCAGTCACTGCAGGGAGAAGTGAGACTACCCTGTCTATGTGGTCCCAGATGGTACACCAAGGCTAGCCACGCCTGAAGTTGCCTGAGGCGTAATCTCGCATGCTGAATTACACATGTGCATGCTGCCATATGCCCCAACAGCTTCAAGCAATTTCGAGCCATGGTGGTGAGGAAACATTTTAAATCCTCTATGATGCTACATAAGGACAGGAACAAGATTTCTGGAGAAATGCCCTGGCCTGACTCGAGTCTAGCTATCCTCTGAGTGGGTGTGAGAGTTGACTTCTGCTCGTTGACCAAGAGCACCAGACTGCCAAACGTGAATTTTATCAGGTTTACATTTGCCTCCACCTGCACCCTTGTGTGTCCCTTGACTAGCCAGTTGTCAAGATAAGGATAAACTTGTACCTTCTGCTTCCTCAGGAACGTGGCAACTACTGCCATAGTGGGTCTGATTGACTATGAAGATGGAGACGTGAAAGCATACGTCCTTCAAGTTGAGGCTGATATACTGATCCCACAGATCCAGAAAGGGAATAATGGAGGCCAAAGAGACCATGCGGAATCTCAGCTTCTTCATGAATTTTCTGAGGTTTCACAGGTCTAGGATGGGATTGAGTCCGCCTTTGGCTTTTGGGAATAAAACCCCTTGCCACTTAGCTCCTGGGGAACCTCCTCCACCGCTCCTATTCTTATGAGAGCTTGCACCTCTTGTAGTAGAAGTTGCTTGTGAGAGGGGTCCCTGAAGAGGGATGGGGAGGGAAGAAAATTAGAGCGAGTATCCCAGTTCTACTGTTCAAAGTACCCAGTGGTCTGATGTGATCTGGGCCCACACGTGGTAGAAATGGGATAGGTGGTCCAAAAATAAAAGGGGTGGTGCAGCTGAGTCTCACATTGGTGCACTGTCCTCGGGCACACCCTCAAAAGTTTTGTTTGGGGCTGGAAGATTGTCCCGTAGGTCCAGGCCCCTGACTGGAGGAAGGCTGAGAAGGCTTTCTCCTGTAATCCCTGCCCCTCTTTCAGTTATAGCCCTGCCTGAGCTGGGATTGGTAAAACAGAGGCAGGGGTTGAGGTTTGAAGTGCCTCCTTTGTGGTGCTGGAGTGTGAAGACCCAGGGACTTCATGGTAGCCCAAGAGTCCTTGAGGCTGTGAAGTTTAGAATCAATCTGTTCAGAGTACAGCACTGATCCCTCAAAGGGGAGGTCCTCAATAGTTTGTTGAACCTCATGAGAGAGGCCCAAAGCTTGTGGCCAGAAACTCCTTCACATAGCTACACCAGATGACATGGTATGGGCTGCCATGTCGAGTAAAGCCTTTGGAACAGCCTTACCCTTGTCCACTAGGGCTGTGAATTCTGGCTTGGAGTCTGGTGGTATTGACTCTGCAAACTTGGACATGGACCTCCAAGAGTTAAAAGCATATCTACTTAGGATTGCTTGCTGGTTCGCAATGTGGAGTTGGCATCCCCGGTAGAGTACACTTTACTACCAAAAAGGTCCAGCTTCTTCGCTTCTTTAACCTTTGGCGTGGAGCCTTGCTGGCTCTGCCTCTCATGCTCATTAATCACCACCTCTACAAGCGAGCCCAGTGGAGGGTGAGTGTAAAAGTATTCATGGTCCTTGGAAGGCACGAAGTACTTTCTCTCCACCCTGTTTGCCATGGGAGGCAAAGAGGCTGGAGTTTGTCATAGTGACCTCGTAATATCACAGATGATCTTTATTAATGGCAAAGCAACTCTGGAAGGACCTGCTGGGGCTAAGATGTCAATCATGGGGTCTGCACGCTCAGAAACCTCCTCTATTTGGAGCCCCATATGTGCCATCCTTCACAACAGCTCCTGGTGAGCCCTGCTGTCATCCACAGTAGGCACAGTTGCTGCTCCTGCCACTGCTTCATCCAGCGACAACAAAGGAGAGGCTTTGGCGGGCACCATGTCCTGTTCCTGCCCTTTGGCACCAATAGGGTCCCGTGGTACTAGTTCCATGTACTTGGTGCCGGGATTTAAGCCCTGCTCAGTGCTGGGTTCGACGCCTGGTTCAGTGCCGGGTTTGGTATTTGGCATGTGGTATTTCTGTGACTGCAGGAGTTGGGTAGGTTCTGCTCTCCGAAATGAGCAAGAGCGACATCCAGAGTGTGACCCCTGTGCCTGGTGGGAAATCCATAGGGTGCAGAATGGCCATTGAGCTGGCATTTGCCATTGGGGAGGCCAAGGCATGGAGAGGTCTCAACCCTCTGGTGTCATCTCCTCAGTCGGTGCCAGCTTCTTCTTGAACTGTATGACTCCACCTCAGTGTCAAAGGTTTACTGTTTACTCCTAGGAGACCAGAGTGATGTGGTGCCGGATGGTCCTGGGGAGCAGCGCTGCAGGGAGAGAGACCAAGGCATCATGGTTGGTTTGTCCCTAGATGGCACCAGGAGCTTTTCTGAAACCGGTGGTCTGGGGTCCTGCGCTTGATCCCACCTCAGAGGGGATGTCGGTGCAGTGCTCTCTATGAGGTCTCTCGCCGTGGAAGGGAAATGCAACTCTTCTTCATGGCTCTTCCTGAGCAGGGAGTCCAAGAGCACTGGATTCGACGGACCCCCTCAGCGGTACTGTGCCAGAGGGTCCAGGACTTGAGTGGCCCAGCAGGGGTCACACTCCGGTTGAGCCTTTACGCCCAGATGTCTTCAGCATCGATGAGCGTCCCCAGCCTGTCTTCCTCTGCTCCTTACGCAGGACTGGGGATTGCAAGCAGTGTCACATCTCTCCATGTGAAGCTTCCCCTTGATGCTGGCAATGTTGGTGCCGAGAGTCTCTAGAAATAGAGTCCTTCCTTGGCACTATATCTCTTGCTGACGCCAGTGCACTCCATGCCACTGGGACATAGTTTAGCCGGGCTTTGCTTCGGGGGTCAGAGAGCTGTCTCCATTAGGATGAACTTCAGTCTCTGGCTTCTGTTCTTTATAGTTCTGGGGTGAACCCCCCTGCAGATCTTGCAGCGATCCCTCTGATGAGTCTCTCGCAGATACTTCAGACAGCCTGTATGTGTATTGCTTCTGAGCAAAGGTTTCTTGCAGGTCCTGCATGGCTTAAACCTAGAGATTGAGGCATGCCCCAAACTCAAGGATGAGGGTAGAGAAGACCCTGATAGGTGGGATCTTAACTACTATACTATATTAATCTATGAATTATCACTACTAATTAACTAACACTACTTAATTACTAATACTACACTAATCTATGAACTATCTCTACTAACACTAAAATCTTAACTACTTACAGGCAACATCTGAAAAGTCTACTGGGGAAGAGCTTGCTGAGCAAGAGAAGGGCGATGTTCCAGAGACTGTCACGGGTAGTAAGAAGGAACTGAAGAGGTGGGGAGTTGGCAGGACCCTATATATGGTGCCACGAGAGCACGACTCCAGGGGGGCACCAGAGCTGACCCTACAGATACTACTAGGGGAAAAACCTTCTGGCAACTGCACATGTGGTGCGCATATACCTACTTGGAATCGACATGAGCCAGCACTCGAAGAAGAATCAGGGGAACCCCTCAGGGCCCCCTAAATACTTCCTCCCCCAGCGTCATACGGCTCAACAGCAGGTGGACTGCACGCACCAGCGTCAGCACTAATGTGAAATCTGGCTGGCCATATCTGACATTTGGAAATGTGTATTTTGGTTAAGTGACATTTGGGTAATTGAAGATTGACTCTAGTGACACAAGGGAATATTACCACAGTTTAGGAAATTCCTAACATTGCGAAGAACATGCTAAGAGCAGGCCACAAACACGTGTCTGAATCTGTTTAGGGACATTATGCCGACCTCCTTGATCTCAGTGCTCCCTACTACGTTCCCCTCAGAACGGCTGAGTGAATGTTTTGTTTAGCTAATCTGACCCTCACCCATACAAAGGACTTCACATTTTCCCAGTGGAACTAAGAGCCCTTTGTATGAACTGGGTTTCGATTCCACAGCCAAACCCTCTCTCAGCTCTGTCCTGGAGTTGCAGCAAAGAGTGCCTTCTTTCCTGATGGCACCTACCTCTCAACAAGAGCACTCACCATGATAGGGATTTAGGCCTGTGTGCTTGCTGCAGCGCTTTGTGGAAAACCAGCTTGCCTTTCTACTTCCAGCAGCTAAACACTGCACTCCATGCACTACACTCTGCCACATGCCATGAAAACTGCAGCTAAGTTCTCCTCCTGACAGTGGGCATCATGTTTTCGACATGTAGAAAGATAAAAGAATTTACTAACTTCTCTTGTATTTCAGTTAACATCACCTCACATTTCAACCAGTTATGTCTGCCTGAAGGAACCAATCAACCAAGGTACACACACTCCTGATACAGGTGTGCACTTTTTTTCCCCCAAATATTGCCTCATATGCATAATGTTGGAAAAAGATTCCAATTGAGGTTCGTTTACCCTGCACCGAAAAGAGATCCAAGCAGGTAGTTGGGCAGTCTCCAAACTTTATTTCTGCAGAGGTCAGACACTTCCCAGCAAGTGGTCAGTGTGAGACCCCGAAGGCATGCTCTATTGCATATTTATACAAACATAGACAAAGAAATTACATATGCATAAATTCTTAATGCTTATAGGTACATTCAAATTATTACTATTGGCTTACACTTTCCTACTTCTTCTAATTATAAAGGTATGCATAACAGAAAACATGTTGACAGAAGATTTCAGCTTATCTATCAGGGTTGCCTGGTCTCTCTCTCAAGGCTATATAACTAGTTGGAACCAGTTGGGGCTATCTCCTCGCTTCTTCTAGGAACTCTTTCTCTGACCCTGGTACAAGATAAGCACTGTAAAAACAAAAGAGGAGGGGGCGGGCGATCTCAACAGAGAGCAGAACACTAAAAAGAACTAAAATGGAGTAACTGTGATCAAGCAGACAATTATTTTCCTTCAATAAAAAGCATGGCATATGAAAACCTGTATCAATATCTTATATCTAGTAGTGTCCCTTACCCCAAAGAATCCAAGTGTTTTACAAAAATAAACAGATACACCAACTACACACAGGATTTCTTTATCCACCACTGAAATGCAGCCACATCTAGGCTATGTCTACACTGCAGCACTAAGCTCATTTGAATTACAGAAAGCGATTTATAGAAAGCGCTGCAGACTGTCCACACTACAGTGTTTGTGCTGGTTTCTTGCAGCCACACTGGCCAGCCTTAATTCGAATTAGAAAGCAGTGCAATGTGGGAAGCTATCCCACAGTGCAACTAACCATAGAGGCTGTTGTGACGAGTGTCATCATCCCAGGATGCAGCGCTGCTTCCCCCACCCTCTAACAAACAGGAAAAGGATTTTCATGCTGTTTTTTTACTCCTCTGATTGCCATTGCTGCAGGCACATGGAGCCAGCTGAACTATGCTCTCATTTTGACCATGACAAATACATCGCAGCTGATCCTGGATTACTTTAGAACTGTATGCTGTTTGCCTTTTATGCTCCCCTCACCACCCCCTGTATATTGCTTGCCTTTGATTTTGATTCTACAGGTGTCTAGAATGTAAGATAAATAACAATGGAGTCAGTTAGTATATTACTACAGTGATACAAATGTTTCTATTTTACTGATGGAAAGCCTGATATAATGTATCCACATGTATCACTGTGAATAAACTCTTTAAAAAGTGTCAATTTCCATGATTGGACACTGAAACAATGTAGCAAAGAATTTCCTCTCACTGCTGGCATTTAAAACGCATTCACCATGAGGGGAGAGGGGTGGGTGGTGACATCTTTCAAAGGGACAAATCTTAAAGGGACAAACTGCAAAGGGCTTACTGGGCAGTTAAAACGCATTCACCATGTAGAGAGGAGGGTGGGTGGTGAAATCTTTCAAAGGGACAAATCTTAAAGGGCTAAACTTTCAAACGGACAAATCTTAAAGGGACAAACTGCAAAAGGCTTGCTGGGCAGTTAAAATGCATTCACCATGTGGGGAGAGGGTGTGTGAAATTTTCAAACCCTTAAAGGGACAAACTGCAAAGGGCTTGTTGTGTGTGTGTGGGGGTGATTGAAGCTTGGCTTTTAAACCCATTCACCACAGGAAATGAAGATTTAAATCTTCCCAGGGCTGCTTTGGGGGAGGGTACTGAAATGGGGCATCATGGGATACAGTTTGGAGGCCAATTAATTCGAATTAAGTCCCATTGCGTCCACACTCACACTAATGCGAATTAACTGATGCACTTCAGGTGCTAATCCACTTGCAGAGGTGGTTTTATTAATTAGATTTTAAAGGCTCCTTAATTCGAATTAACAATGCGCAAGTGTAGACGCAGGAGTAATTAATTCGAATTAAGCCACCAGTGTAGACCAGGCCCTAGAGTGGAACACTGGAGCAGTTTAACAACACAGAGAAACACAAAAGAGTTTAGGTCAGGAAGAGAGAAATGCTGTATCCATCTGAAACTGTAGGGGAAATTTAGGGAGGGATATTTTAACTCCCAGCATTGGAATAAAGTTCAGGACATGGGGATTAACCCTTCCAGAACTCTTGCAAACAGACCATGAAATTTTTACTGATCCCAGCTGGCCAAAACCTTAATTTTACCTCTCATCAGAAAGATGGCACCTTCAGCAGCAAAATGCTCCTACACCATGGTGATTCAGAGAGAACAGTGCCCTGTAATGAATAACCAATACCATTTCTTACCGCACCAAGCTCTTTCTTAACCTTTAAGAAAGAACTGATTAACTGCTCAGCTTGTGAGGTCTGGCAGGCTCAGAGCAAAAGTGGGTGTGGCTTCAGGCATACATCAACGAACCTTTTAGATAACAGTATGATCTATAAAATATCAGTTTACATGTCTCTCTGCTTCTCAGGATATCACTCTTGTCCTAAGAGTGGCAGAATCTCTCTGCTTCACGCTGATGATTGGGCAGTGAGACACTCCTGAGAAGCACAGATACTGCTGTCCAGCCATTAAGAGCTAAAACTGTAGCCCAGCAAGAAAAGGGAAAGTCTCTGGATAGAATGCACAGAACACATTCTCTGACTTCAGTCCAAAGCACAGACACGCTGTTAATCTCTTGACAAGTACTACTGCAGCATGAAAGACATGAATCTGTCATTAAGGTCTATAAAAGGCAGTGACTTTTCCAATTCAGTCTTGGGCTTCCAAGTAATGATCAACCCTTCCCCCATCTTGTATTTTGAGAATTTCCTGTTCCCTGAGTTTTTCTTTGGAAAGCTAACTCACATCTGTATTTCATCAGCCAGAACTAGGAAACTAATGAAGGCCAGATGCAGTGGGAGAGTGATCAGAGCCATAAGAATGTGCTCTCTTCTTTCATTTCAAGAGACCCATGCCTATCCATGAAACACATTAATAAATCAGAGATAATCCGCCTCTGTGCTACAGACTGGACCCATGGCTCAGACCCTCTAAACAGTGTATGGATAGTGCAACAACTCTGATCCCCCCATGTCACTGGGTACAAGATTTACCACACCATTATTGTTCCAGTTTTTCTCTGACATTCTTGATCCTTTCAGAAACTATTTTTCAACAGTGTGGTGGTTATGACAAGTTCCTACTGAACTAATGTCATGACAACCCTTTTGTTGCTATATATATATTTCAACAGCCACTTGGTATGAAAGTCCAAATCAAACTGAATGCCAATCTGGAAGTTTTAGAGATGCATATTTGTTAAAATGTACCTCACCACAAAAATCTCTCTGTAATCAAGGAACACATCTCTCTGTAACACATGAGAACACAACATTTTTGTTATCACTAATTTGCTAGCAGAAAATTGATGTTTATTCCACGTGGGGTCCCACTGCAATGGGTCAAATAGGCTATTGAACATTTTACTTTCAAAGATTCCTTTGTGATGCTAAGGAAGGAGTCCCCTGCCAAGATCAGTTGAAGTCTGTTGAACAGCTCCACTCCGAAATTTCAGTGACACACACAAGATCACATCCTCAATTAACTAACATTTCTAGCTAGGACAGACAACTATCCCAGGCTGGATATCAGCAATCTTCTGAAGCAGATTCTAGATCATTTTTAAACTGAGACATTCTCTTTTGACAAGTTTCACTGGTAGGCAAGTGGGAGAACTTTTGTTGACTGGGAGTGGGGGCAGGAAAGCATCCCTCGTGAATTTGTGGCAAAGCAGCTGTGAAAAGCAGCCCAGTTGTGTGGTTATTCTGTATCTAACTGTGACATGATGGAAATTATTCTTAGAATTGCAGCTGAATGAAGACTGGACACACCAGAGAGAACAGATTCTGCTTCCACTGGAGGAAGATGACTCCCCATTACAGTGTGTGAGAACTGATTGCAGTGGACATTAAAGACACGTGTACCAGTTACATGTGAAAGACTAACAAGAGTCAGTTGTTTCACTCCCAGATTCAGGAACTGAAAACCCTGAATGAAGGCATTCGGTTCCTTTACGCCGTCCATTCAGTTTCTCATCAGTTCATGACCGTCTCGGTCAGCCAGCTGGGATCAGAGTGTATGATCTTAGTGTTGAAGTGTTTACTATCAAGCTTACCACACCATAAACAGCATCTGGGCTGGCTTTTACAAATGCTGTAGGACACTGAAGCTCCGCTTTTTCCTTAAACTCCACCCATTGCCTATGTGCTGCTCTTGGGGTGTTTTCATGTAAAGGAAAAGGATGGGATGAAGCAGGTGCTGTTTTCTAAGGAAAATTAAGAATATCTACTGCTATTTTTCAAATGTTAATTATGTGTGTTTTCCTGGAATTACAGTATTTTAAAACCAGACCAAAAAAATAAAGCAACGTTAGAATAATGTAAATGCTGTGGCAGGAAACTCTGGTTGGAAGCTGAAATCCATTCTTAATTCTGAATCATAAGTATATCGTCTGATAGGGCATGCAAAATCGGCCACTGAACCAAGGATCCATTCTAGGGGCCCATATCAGCTGCAGTACATAGACATGACCTGCTAAGACAGAGTCACCATTTCAAACTTAACGTTATAACTCCTGTGGATGTAATGCTGATCCTTAAAAGTGATATGTAAATCTTTTTAAAAAAAACCCAAAAAAACCCATCAGTATTACCCCCCAGTTGTGCAATAGTACACTGCATGGATATCACATTGCTCAGGCAAGGTGGGTGCATTTCAGATGGGAGTGAAGTTAGCTACCACCTTTATATTTTGTGCTTCTTACACCTCTTGCTTATAGCAAAATGGACTTGAAAAATGACATTTTTAGGTATTCAAAAAGCTATTTATAGATGGGTTTTTATGGCTCCTGCTGAAAGTTGTAGAGTAGGATTAAAAGGCAATAAGAACACCAATCCTGCAAAACACTTTGATCATGTGAATAGCCACACTCACTTTAGGGCGACTCCTCACATGCTTCATGTTACACATCTGCCTAAGTGCTTTGCTAGACTGGAGCCATAGGCACCGGCTTTATAGGAGAAAGCATAAAAAAACAGCTCCAATGAAAATGTTTAAAGCTCTCTAAATTATTCCTATAATTGTTTTTTAGTGACAGATACAGACTGTATGGTGGAGGGTTGTATTAACAATCACATTGGTGTGTTTGGGATGACCTGCATAACTCAACTCATAGCTCCATATTAATTCCTTATACCACACCATCATATATTTCATATAAGAATACATTATATGCAATAAAAGTTTCATGTGTTGAGCTTTTGGCATAGCAAGTTTTGCAACAGGCCACAGTAACAGTTCTCTCCGAGCCTCATCCTGGTCTCCCACTCATCCACCCAGCCCCGTCAGAGGAGGTGGTGATGTGATTATTTGAACAGAATAATCAAAGCGCTGACTGCCAAAATCCAAACCTTTTAACATGATTGCACGCTAAATAAATGTAAAAGGCAGGTAAGTAATATGTGCTGAATGACCCCAAATTAATAGGGAGGGTAATTCAGCATATTAGTAACTTAGATTTTGAAAATAAATTTAATATACTAACTTACATTTACATAGTGCTTTCCATTCACAAGGATACCCAAATGCTCAAAGCTGATATGCAAACTACAAGCAGGGTTGGAACACTTCTGGTTAGAACACAAGAGCTGTTTGTAACTGCATACAGGAATGTCACACAACAATTTATGGCAGGAAGTGAGGAAATCTTATCTAACTGAAATGCCATGATTAGTGCAAGTTATTAATGTGCAGAATTGCTCCTCAGACTCTGTTATTTGGGGCATATTAGTTGAATGGTATGGTGAACTTGCTACTGCACTACCCAGTCTATGCGTAAACACCTATAAATATATGTCTCCCATCACCACAGTATCTGACTGCCTCACATTCATTAATGAATATATTCCCATAACCCCTATGGGGTCAGGTAGTATTATCATTCCTGTTCTGCAGATGGGGAACTGATGCACAGCAAGACTAGGTGATTTGACTAACGTCACACAGGAAACCTGTGGCAGAGCTGAGAACTAAATGCAGACCTCCTGATTCACAATCTAGTGCCTTAACCTCAAGATAGTCACCTCTCCCTCGGGACTTCATACTCCCAAGTCTAGCAATATTCAGTTTTTAAATACAGGTTTTAATTTAGAAGAGTGATGGGATGTTCTGAAACAAAATAAATTGTGTGAAGAAGAACAGAGGGTTTTAAAATGGTTGGCCTGATTGCGTTCAGCTTCTGTATAATTAAATGCAAATGAGACATAGCTGACAATGGGCAAACAGAGGACACATTTTATATATTCAAATGATAAACTCCAGAAAATAGTAGTCTATAAAAACCTCACTGATCACTGGGTATGTATACACTGCACGGCTACAGCTGACCCGGGTCAGCTTACTCAGGCCTGGGGGAAGCTCAAACTGTGGGGCTACAAATTGCAATGCAGACATTCGGGCCAGGGCTGAAGCCCAGACTCTGAGACCCCACGAGGGGGAGCCCCACAAACCCAGGGCTCCAGTCTGAGCCCAAACATTGACATTGCAAATTTTAGCCCCCAGCCTGAGCCCAAGACAACTGACCTGGGCTCTGAGACCCTCAGTGCCACAGGTGTTTTACTGCAATGTAGACATACCCTTTAAGTCTGATAAGCCATGCTTTTAAAAATGTCAGTGGACTCCACTATAAAAGTTAGGCACAAATACACTGCTAACACCTTTAGCTCATTCTTCTTCATCAATTAGGAAATGAAGCATTTTTAAGTACCTGTAACTTGAACTGATAATCCTCATTTCCTTCTTTCTTAGACATTTACAGGGGCTCAATCACTGAGTATTTAGGGGACAAATATTTCCATTCTTTCTCAGTACAAGAAGCTTAGAGAATAAGACCTTGTCTACACTAGAAAGCTTTGTTGACAGTAGTTTTTTCGGTGATAAAAAAGTGCTATAATTACAGCGCAAACACCTGGCCACACAGCACTCATTTTATCGCCAAAACGCATCCATACTTGGTACTGTGATATCGACAGTGAGAGCAGTGCATTGTGGGCAGCTATTCCACTGTGCAACTTGGCAGCTTGTGCTGCTAGGAATTCTGGGATGGGCGAGAGGAAGGCAGAGCAGCATGAGTGCTGGCTCAATGTCCCATGGTGCATTGCGTTTCCATGCCATCATTCATTGCGTTGCTGGCAGCGACTCATGCCATTTTTTCAACAGCTCCCCGCCGTTTGCTGCGCGCACGCCATCTCTATCTGAAAAGATGGATCCCATGCTACTCTCCAATGTTGCTTTCAGTGTTCTGAACACATCACAGCTGGTCGCACAGTACATCATGAGCTCCGAACTGGAACAGGAATCTGAGGAGCCTGACCTGCTGAGTGACATACAGACAAACAGCACCACATTACTATTGTTATTCACGGCGAATCTGCACATGGTGAACCGCCGCTTCTGGGCATGTGAGACAAACACTAAGTGGTGGGATTGCATCATTATGCAGGTCTGAGATGACGACCAGTGGCTACAGAACTTCTGAATGCGCAACTGTGTGAAGAGCTAGCCCCTGCCCTGTGGTGCAAGGACACCAGAATGAGAGCTGCCCTCTCAGTGGGGAAGCGAGTGGCAATTGCTGTGTGGAAGCTGGCAGCTCCAGACTGCTACCGGTCAGTTGCTAATCAGTTTGGAGTCATCAAGTCCATTTCTGGAGCTGTGCTATTGCAAGTGTGCAAGGCCATTTATCACATTCTGCTGCGAAGGACTGTGACTTTGGGCAATGTGCATGAAACAGTGGATGGCTTCGCAGCAATGGGATTCCCTAACTGTGACGGGGCAATAGATGGCACACATATCCCAATTTTGGCACCAGACCATCTCGAGACAGAGTACATCAATAGGACTGGGTACTTCTTCAGGCGCTTGTGGATCACTATGGGCATTTCACTGACATCAACTCAGGTTGGTCAGGAAAGGTGCATGACACACTCATCTCAGGAACACTAGCCTGGTCCAGAAGCTACAATCAGGAACTTTTTTTCCAGATGAAAAGATTCCAATAGGGGATGTTGAGATGCCCATAGTGACCCTGGGAGACCCGCCTACCCACTAATGCTATGGCTCATGAAGCCTTGCATAGGCAACCTGGACAGCAGCAAGGAGCACTTCAATATCAGGCTGAGCAGGTGCCGAATGACTGTTGAATGTGCGTTTGGTGGGTTAAAGGCACGCTGGAGATGCCTTTATGGCAGGCTGGATTTAAATGAGGACAATATTTCTGTGGTTATAGCCGCCTGCTGTGTGCTCCATAATTTATGTGAAGCTAAGGGCAAGAAGTTTGCCACTGGGTGGACCGCAGAGGCAGATTGATTTGCATCTGAATATGAGCAGCCAGATGCCAGGGGTATTAGAGGGGCACAACAGGGGGCCATATACATAAGGAAGGCATTGAGGGCCCATTTTGACAATGAGAACCCATCAGGTGTGTTTTGAAACTGCGCTGTGACATTCTATGACCGCTATACAGCTGTACATGTGTGTCGGTGGTAAGTGCACATATCATGTTCAACACATAAATAAAGAGTGCTTGTAAGTCCAGCTGTCATTCTCATAGCTGTCTGAGGGAGTGGAATGAAGGGGGTAGCAAGATAGTCCGTGACTTTGGTAGGAATGTGTAGGGGAACTGGTGGAGTGCAGGGAAAGAAATTCTGTTGAGGCTGAAGGGGGGGGGAGGGGGCTGAGCTTGCATGAACTGTGTCTGCAATGACACTATTGTCTTTAAAAGCTCTGTCTGCTCCTCCATGGCCTTGATCATGTGCTCACAGCCAGCTAAAATTCTCTCCTGGTTTTCCTTCCGTTCCTCTCTGTCCATCTTCTGAGATTCTGACATCAATTGTCTCCATGCCCTTTTCTCTCTTCTGGACACCTCAGAGGACAGGAGTTGTTCCTGGAACATCTCCTCCTTGCTTCTCTGGGGTTGCATCCTTAACAGTCATAGGCAGTCCGCCAGCGTAAGTGCCTTGGCTGTGAAGGTCATATTTTTGTAAGAACAAGAAACAATGAACAAAACAATTATTGTGAGTTTCCTAACAGTACACATGAATCACTGTGAAACACACCTCATTCTTACTGTCCCACTGCGCAGAGTACAGCTCTTTAATCAGCCTGAGAATGGTGAGTTGGAGGGGGCAAGACCATACTAGTAGGTCTAGGTTCTGGGTGGGTGCTTGTGTGGGGCACAAATGCAGGTATATTGGGAAAATAAATTTCAAATTGTGCCACCATTCTTCACAGGCAGGGGCCACAGAAACAGATATCTCACGCCTTAGAGTCAGCAAGGATGCTAGGATGTATCTCCTTCAGGCAAGCAGCTTTAAACCAGGTCCCTATGCAGCACAACTGTGCGCTGCTTTGGCCCCCGACCAAGTGATTGCCAGTTGGCATGGGAAAGTGACCTACAATGGGGGCAGACACACGGCTGCTCTGCTCAGGAATCTGAGGCAAAGAATCAGGGAGTACCTCCAAGAAAGTTTCCTAGAGGTTACACTGGAGGATACCCATGAAATCTAAGCATGCATTAACATGCTTCTCAGCCGTATTGCCTAGATGCACAAGGGAACGGGAAAGCACATGCAAACACAGCTACTCCTGTGCATTTCTATCCCTTCAACTACCCTGTATGTTTCAGCCAAGCTAATGACCCCCCCCTGCCTCTAGTACACAAGCAGCATCTGCTTCCAAACACTTACCAGAGCTCCCCTCTCCTGCATCCTGAGTGCCTGAGCTGAAGGGCTGGGGCTGGCTGTAGCCTTCTGGGGTCAAGAACAGCTCCTGACTCCCAACCTCAGCAACCGGACTGTTCCCTGGCTCTGGGTCATCCTCCAGCTCCACTTCCTCGTTGATGACCTCTTCGTCGTGGTTCAGTCCAGTATCCGGTGGCCCCAGGGCTGTGGAGGTGTCTACAGGTGTCTTGGGGGTGGAAGTGGGGTCGCCACTGAGGATGGATTCCAGCTCTTTGTAGAAGTGGCAGCTCACTGGCTCTGCACCAGAGTGACAGTTTGCTCCCTAACCTTGTGGTAGCTCTGCCACAGCTCCTTGATTTTAGCTCGACAATGCAGCATGTCCCGCTCATAACCCTTCTCCGCCATGGCACGAGAAATCTGGCAGTAGGTATCAAAGTTCCTTCAGCTAGAGCAGAGCTGGGACTGCATGGCTTACTCTCCCCAAATGCTGATCAGGTCCAGCAGCTCTCGTGTGCTCCAAGTGAGAGAGCGTTTGCTGTGTGGAGCTGGTATGGTCAGCTGGGAAGACGAGATGCAAGCTATCTACGCCGACCAAGCAGGAAATGGAATAAAAATTTCAAACTTACCATGACTGCAAAGGGGGAGGGGCGGGTGGCTGCAGAGCAGCGGAGTGCAAACAGATATCCAGAGTGGTCAGGATTGGCATTGTGGGACATTTCCGGAGGCTGATTACCACAATAAAAACATACAGAAGTGTCTACACTGACAATTTGTCACAAAAAGTTTGTCACAAAAAGCCCTACACCTCTTGTTGAGGTGGTTTTATTTTGTCGACAAAACAGGGCAGTATTGTCGACAAAATGGTCATTGCAGTGTTTATACCAGCATTGTTTTGTCGACAAAACTCTCTAATGTAGACCAGGCTTTATGTAAAAGAGTTGGCTGTGGGGGAACATTCAGCAGTTAGTTCTTACCTCTTGTGCCAACCATGATCGGAGATGCGTTGCCTGAGGGAGCAGTAAAGTAAAGCCTTACCTACTTAATAATATTGTATTGGCTTCATTTAACACAGCTTTTAAACAAATTTAGTTAAATCATTGCAAACCCTTGTGTGGACACTTATTTTGGTTTAGCTTTAACCTATTCCCAAATGATCTAAGTTAACCAAAAAAACACACAAAACAAATCTGCTCTTAAACTAAAATAAGAACTTTCACATAGGGTTTACACTGATTTAATTAAATCAGTTTAAATTCACACCTGAGGACTTGTCTATAACAGAAAGTCAGACTGATTTAATCTAAAGTTTTCTTTTTCACAAGTTTATTTATTAAACTTATCTGGAATGATGACAAACTCCGTATCTCTGAACATCAGACCCTGCTAGTTTTATACTTTTCTTTCACAGATAGGGCCAGAAGAAACCATTGTGATCACCTAGTCTGTCTTCCTATATAACACAGGCAATAGGATTGCCTTGAATTAATTCATTTGAACTGGAGCATACCTTTTAGAAAAACATCCAATCTTGATTTTAAAATTGCCAGTGATGGAGAATCCACCATGACTCTTGGTAAATTGTTCCAATGGTTAATTACCCTCACTGTTAGAAACTGCCATCTTATTTCTAGCCTAAATTTATCTAGCTTCAACTACTAGCCATTAGATCATGTTATACTTTTATCTGCTAGACTGAAGAGTCCTCTATTATCAAAATTCTGTTCCACATGTAGGTACTTCTAGACAGTGGTCAAAACACCCCTAACCTTCTCTTTGATAAACTAAGCAGACTGAGCTCCTTCCTCATGTCTTTCATTATAAGTCATGTTTTCCAATCCTTTAATAATTCTTGTGGTTCTTCTCTGAATTCTTCCCAATTTTGACATCCTTCTTGAAATGTGGACATCAGAACTTGACACTGTATTTCAGCAGCAATCACTCCAGTGCCAAAACCAGAAAAAATATAATCTCCCTATTTCTACTCAACAGTCCTGTTTATAAATCCAAAGATTACAATAGCCCTTTTGACTACAGCATCATGCTGGAAGCTCACATTCAGTGGATTAACCTCTCAGTCTTTTCGGAATCACAGCTTCCAAGGACTAAGTCCCTCATCCTGCAAATATGGCCTGCATTCTTGGTCCCAAGATGCAGGACTTTACATTTGGATGTATTGACACACGTAGTGTTGGCTTGCACCCAACTTATCAAGTTATCCAGATCGCTCGGTATCAATGACCTGTCCTCTTTATTATTTACCACTGCACCAATTTTTGTATCATTTGCCAACCTGTTCAGTAATTATTTTGGTTTTTTAAAAGGTTATTGATTAAAAATGTTAAATAACATAGGATAAAGAACTTATTGCTGCGTGATGCCACTAGAAACACACCCAACTCAATAAGGAATCCATTTGCAATTGTATTTTGAGATCTATCCATTAACCAGTTTTTAAGCCATTTAATTCAGATAGCTCTCCTGATTGCCCACAGAGTCTCATGGCTGGTGTGCACACTTTGCTTGCTATGCTACATTTCTATGTGAAAGCAGTCACAATGTGAAGTTAACTTCCACAGGGAGAAGTGAGCTGCTTTTCCAGTCTGAAAGGGGTTTGCCAGATTTCCCAGCAGAACTGCAGAGCCACAAGGGGGCAAAGAAAGTCAGGATTGGTGTGTCAGTCACTCAGGCAGAATGCATTAGAGCAATGGTTCTCTGTTTGTACCATACTACGACATCCCCCACTTTTCCATACAAGAACCACCTCGGACCATCCCCCTCCCCCCCCCTCTAATCTGTCCATGATCTGCCTCCCTTCACCAACAGTGGTCACAAACCCAACACTTGTTTGTGACCACAGGTTGAGAGCCCTGTCTTAGAATCCTTCTACTCATCTGCTGCATCTCCCTCTAGCGTTCCATACAGGAACACGGGCAATATTTGAGCCTGTCCTATTTTGCATGTCTCTCTAATATCCTGGGACCGATATGACTACAGCTACACTGCATAAATTTTGCATGTATAATTCTAATGCAGTTTGCTTTCAACATAGAACATTAGGAACCCCTCCGTGATCCTCTGTGTTTGCCTCTGCAGAGTTGACCCTGTGGTTGAATTTACGCCTGTGTTTTTGCTTGGGGAGGTGCTCATTGATTTGTTTCTTGTGATCCCTTCAGATGCACAAACTGATTCAAATCCCTTCTGCCCCGCAGCATCATGCTTCCCTGGATGGCTGGCTATTATTCTTTCTGGGAGGGAAAGAGAAGGAGGGGGGACTCTGAAAGGAGGTGAGAGAAGAAGGGGGAACTAGGATTTTAGAAGTCTCCCTAGTCTTTTCCTTTCAGGAAACACATCCTGTTAACGTCTGACTGCTGTGGCAGTGGCTCTGTTTGTTGCAGTCGGCTACGCCCTGAGGCTCACCAAAAACAGCCACAAAAACAACCATTTCCTCTCTGTTGAGAGACAGAGGGGGAGGGAAAAAAAACTTCCTCTCGGCAGAGTTTCTGCTCTCCAGCCTCTGTCACTTGCTGCTCTGACAGTGCAAGAGGAACCCGAAAGGAGCAGATTCCTCAGGATACTCTAAACTTCCAGAGCACCTTTGGGATGAATGCATTCACTTCCAATTTGGCTTGGCTTCGAGAATGAAGTTTCCTTGTATTTGTGGGATGTTCTGAGTTCTGAGGCTGTAAAGGCTTTCAGAGCTGCCGCTGCATGACTCTTATGCGAGTCTCTTTCTTTCTTTGCAGCTGCATTCTGAAGAGCTGAGGCATTGTGTCTGCAAGCATTTTAGCCCCTGGTTTCCTCAGGACAACCCAAGTTTTTCCACTTCAAGACTCTGGATACTCTCTGCCTTTGCCTTGTCCCACAAGGAATGGACCTGCCTGTTCTTCAGTTCATCACCGGACTGGCTTTGCTCATCCAAGTGCAAGAAGGTGGATAAGGCACAGCTTGGAAGGACAGAGACTTGCAATATCTCCTTTGCGCTTGTATTTTATGGAATTCTCCTACCTACCTGAGGGTGCTCTTATCTGCTTGGTCAGAAACACCTTAGGAGTCGACTTTGAGAATGAACGGTGATGTTCTCTAGCCCTCCATAACATCATACTACAGCTGCCTCCCATTTCAAGTCCTACTTCAATGTGCTGCAGCGCATCAGGACCTTGGATCTTCTGCAAATAGAGACTGGCAGCGGTCGACAGTCAGATATGACTGTCCAGAAACTGGTAGCCACAGCTGTGTTGGTAGCCCTGGTCTCACTTATTCTTAACAATGCAGCAGCCTTTACTCCCAATTGGGTATACCAGACCCTGGAGGATGGGCGTAAGCGCAGCGTGGGGCTGTGGAAGATGTGTTGGCTGGCAGAGAAGGGGAGAGGAGCTGCAGGCACAGGCACCAGACATGGGCAAGGGGAGGAGCGAGAGTGTGAATCCCTTGGCTGGGGTTCAGAATCAGCTGGGTTCCAGGAATCTCGTAGCACTGTCAAACGTAAGTCCCATGTTTTGTCTTCTGTGCTTACTTTGGATTATGATTTCTAGAGCACCACTGGTGTGCATGGCACTGTATAGACAAAGTCCCTGCCCTGAGGAGCTTACAATCTAATGGACTGAAATCGAGAGGTGTTGAAGTCAATGGGAGTTGTGGGTTCTCAGCTACTCTCAAGATCAGGCCCCAAATAAACAAGAATGAGACCAGTTACAAACAAGTCAATAGAAAGTGACGGGCTCTAGAATAAGTATATGATATCTCACTAGCTAGTTTGAGAGACTGGGAAAAAAAGGCTAGCAAAATGCACACTAGAAATAATACATCTAGGAACCACAAGTCTAGAGCTTTGAAACACACGTCCAGTAGCTTCTCTAGTGCTTCTGCTCCCTATGACATACCCATTCAATTATAAGACACTGCTGCAGGCTCAAGCCTTCCTTCTAAACACAGCAAACACTTGACCAGGTGGTGGTGGTGACTTTTTAAAAACAGCATTTAACTAGTAAGAATTAAAAAAGAAATAGGCAAAGTCTCCAGACACAGATAACAAGTGTTACTAGTTTCCATCCTCACTTTTTTTCTGCCGAGGAGGGGAAAAGGGATCGTAAGATCTTGGGTGGATTAAAAAATATAAACTGGAGAAGGGTCATGGTGAAGGAAATATGTTTTTCTTGGTGGAAAAATAGACAGCTAATACTCTGCCAGGGGAACATCCAAATAACTAAATATCACATTTTTGTGGTTTTGCAAATTCAGAGACTCTCCATGGGATGTATGGAATATGTATGGGTTAACAGTGGCGGAGCTATTTAAAAGTTTTGGCTAAGACAGAATTGACAAGCTAACTTGAGAACAGTAACAGAATTATCTGCATAATCAAGAGTGCAGTTCATTAGACATCTTTACTACATTAAGGGCCAGATCTTGCTCTCACTTAAGATATGACAGTAGGATTGGGCCCAATCAGGAACATTTCAATTCTACTACAATTGCTACAGCTAAGCTGCTGACAGAGTTTCACTGCAAACTTCTGTTTTTAGCAACTGGGGTGACCAGATAGCAAGTCTGAAAAATCGAGACAGAGGGTAGGAGATAATAGACACCTATATAAGAAAAAGCCCTTAATACTGGGACTGTCCCAATAAAATCAGGACATCTGGACACCCTATCAGCAGTTGACTTACCTGTGAGTACTGGGGCTGGAATAAAATTTGATAACAAAGGTTCAGAACAGGAATGCTTTGGGTCTGTTCATTTTTTTAAGCAAAATTAAACAGTAATTTAATTGCATCCTAGAAATGAAAAGTGTCAACAGCTGTAAAATTGATGTCACAATCCCCTACCTCACACGATTGTCTATAGACTTTGTCAATGTTTGAATGATGTTTGTGAAGTGTTTTAAGGTCCTTGAAAGGTGAAATTAAGTACACAGTATTGTTATTAGTAAAAGAAGAAAAATAGATGTAGGTGATTTCAGATGGGCTTTTTTTTATGTTTTAAAACAGTTAATTTTTTAAAATTAAGTTTTGGAAGCATCTAGTCTAGAATGTGGACTGTTGCCCATGCCTTTTCCAAACTTAAAATAGGAAATTGAAAAACTTTCTTTTTTCTTGTGAACAATGCTTTGCTGTAGACATACACTATTTCTTTTTAATAAAAAATTCATATTTTTTTGCACATGTGCCAAGTATGAGCCTGTGCAGACATCACCCTCAAATGGAAACTTCCTGAGCTGTTAAAAGACCCTAAGAGCTGATTTTTTAAAAATACTTTGATCCTTAATGATGCCATAGAACTAGTTACAAAAATAACATGAATATCTTTAATTACATCAGTGGAGTCATTGCACTCCATCAGACTAACAACCTAGGATTCACCTCCAAAAAATTACACCCTGTTTATTTAAAAGTGGACATTTTGCACACAAGAGCATGTGTGAGCTCTTGGTACACATGGCAATTTGAAACGACATTAACTAGCATGTGAATGTCTTGTTCTGCACCATTCAGAAAAAGGGTGGCCCTACAAAAGCTGTCATACAAGCATCAATTTGACGGAGGAATTTTGTGGGCAGCAATTTCTCACCTATTAAAACAAATCTTGACTAAGACTATCTAGAGGACAGAAAAGTGCATAAATTATAGCAGGAATAAGTCACTCGTTAAGTGACTCAATATGTCACTCAATAAGTCACTCATTTTACTTGCCAACAAACATCCCCAAGGGTTTGAATTTAAATATGGTCCCTTAAGACTCAAGAATCAATTCTTTCTCTGAGGGAGCAAAGTTTTAGATAAAAAGATAATTTTGAATCTCCATAAAAGGATTTTTTTTTTTTTTAAAAAAAAGATCATGCAATTCTAATGGTAAAAACTGCCCATAAGAAATCTTGTCAGCAACAGTCTTACTGAACACATTTAAGACAAGATGTTTTTCTGAGGACCTCATAGCCAGTCACTATGGGACTGGCTCTGCATTCATTACTCAACAGGCCCTGTATTTGTTTTTGTGTTGCTACAGAGTACCGCTCTAATAGTAATGCATGTATTGTTTTAGTAAGACATGATAATATTCTTGTCTGTTAAATACATACACACAAACACACTGATCAACCTCTGAATCAGTAAATTTGTTCCTTAAAAGTAAAGATGTGGTTTAAGTTTAATACTTTGGATGTATGATCAAAATTATAATAATCCAAATTAAACTGCATTTCAATGCCACTTGAAGGCTGACAAACAGAAGTTCTGATTAAGTAATACACAAAAGGTTACAGCAACTCATGTCTACATTGCTTTTTAAATATATGTACTATTATTTCACATTTGGGGTTATTTTCCTTGCAAAAGCTTTGAGAATGAGTGTGTACAACTTCTGACAACTTCCACTTAAATACTATAGTATGTAACTAATAGCCAATCAATTAAACCACTACAAGGCTGTCCAAATCAAATGGGGGAAGTATGCAGTAATGTGTATGTTCACAATACACGTGTGTGGCACATTCTTCCAAACTTATTTCATAGTGAGAACAACTTTTGGGCCTGATCCTGTCCCCTCTGAAGTAAATGGCAAAATTCCTGTTGACTCTAATGGGCACAAGAAAGCTGATTTCTCTATGTTATACATGTGGCCAGCCCATGTGATGTTTTGAAACTCCAATCCACTATATCAGAATTTGCATGTACTTCTATTGAAAATAAATAAAAAGAAATTGAAATTGAAAATTGAAAGGTCTTGCTTAAACTTGGAAAGTAAAATTTCTATTCTGCATTTCTATGATATTTTGTGTTCAAACTGCTTTACAAACATTAATTCATCTTGTCACTGCTCAGTGGGTAAGCAAGAATCACCATTTTAAAGATGGGGAAATAGAGTGGATAAGCAATTTGTCCAAGGCGACACAGTGAGTCAATGGCAAAGTTGGGACTACAATCCATATCTACCAACTTCCTGTCCTGTACGTAATCCACTAGACCACGCTGTCTCTTTATAAGTCCAAGGGAAAAGTCCATTCCCAACACACCTGGGACCTGATTCTCCACTCACTAACACTTGTGTCAATCAGTGGTAATTCCACTATCGTGTAAAACCAAAAATGTGAGGGGAAAACCCAGCCCCTGGCATTCAAATCCTGCAGCATATATGGTATTTTGTCAAAGGCATCAACAGTGATGCTGAATACCACAGAAGCCTATGCATTCACCTTAGTGTTTGTTAAAAGACAGCAGGCTACAGTCAGCATAGTTGCCTAAGGAAGGGAGCTGCTGGTGCTGCACTATGCTTGAGCAAAGTGCATGGCACCCTAAGGGAAACATCAATCTGAGGAGGGCAGTTGGTGTCTTCTGACTCTGTCCTATCTCAGTGCTACATGGGAAAGGAAGGTCAGATTTAGGTTACACTGAGGCCTCTGTGGAGGCCTGGGAGTTGGAGCTTCTTTGAAGAATCAGTGCATCAGCAGATAATTTGACTGCTTTGGCTATGCTCCATTTTAATGAGTGTCACTTATTTTCAGTTCTGTGCTGCCCCCACCCCATGGTAAGTGCAGTTTGCAGATGCTTCTCACTGATGCAACTGGGGCCTTTGGTGAAGTTGTTACCCCAGAGATCTCAGCAGCTGTTTATGGTGACATGAATTCTTCTGTCAACATTTATTCCAGTGGTGAATTTGGCCAAGTGTTTCTGCTGTAATAGAGAATTCCTTGGTATTTGTGCTTTTATGGCAATACTTCTTTGCAACTATCCTGAGATTTTTAGAGCAATGCTCATGCTCCCAGTGCAGTGGGGTAGAGATTCACATTTTTTCTGCAAGACAGGCACATTTTCAATGAACTCCAGAAAAACGGAGGAAGAGTGCTTCTCTCAGTCATTGATCAGACTTTGTGGGACTTGGTTTCGAATGCTGGTACAAATAATAAAGATTTAAAAGACAGGAAGAGGCAACAGAGGTAGCAGCAAAGTGGGGCTAGGAGGAAAAGATCAGGGATAAAAGGAAAATGTCTAGAGACAAGAATTCTGTGAAACAGCAAATCTGTATGCCTAGATCTCAATTTGGCAGATCAAGTCAATGATTAGTGAATTAAGGTTGCTCTCTGCACTTGACACAGAGTTCTAACACACTAGAAATGTTTAGAGAAAGAGTTGATCAAAGGGCAATTTTTATGCACTTGGAATCAGCATAGAAAATAATGAAAAATTGAGCAAGTAATTATAGCAGCCATGGGTAGTGGGTATAGTAGGCCAGGGAAGGCTAAGCCTCCCTTGGCGCAGCTGCTGCTGACCCACAACCAGATGCCTGGGCTGTGGCAGCCCTGCCCCTTCTTCTCCCTGCTGGGAGGGTGGAAGTTTTTGCTTATTTATGCACCATGAAGGTTCCCGGGCAGTTGAGGCAGCGGTATCTGCTACTCAGCTTCCTGGGTCCCTTAGACTCCCCAGGGAGATTAGTTATGAACCCAGGAAGCTGAGTAGCAGATACCACCTCCTCAGCCACTGCATGGCATAAAATCTCAGCTTTCTTCGAGTCCACCCTCTGCTATCTGGCTGCTCCTCTCTCCAGCAGTCTCCACCCCCCTCTCCGGAGGTCCCTGCTGCTGCTCAATGGTTTTTCCTCTCCTGCCTTCCCCTCAGGCTCTCCGCTGTGTCCCTCCTCTCCTCTCCATCCTCAACCCCCCACCACTACTTGTTGTATCCCTCCTCATTCCTCCCCACTCAGCCCCCCCACCATCACTCACTGCCACAGGAGAAGGGAGGTGTGGAAGAGAAGAGAGGGGCCAACTGGGGGGGCAGGAGGGATGTGATGACCAGCAAGGCTGAATGGGGGGAGGGGACGGGAGGTACACAATGGTGAGCAGACTGAGTCCCCTAGGGGAAGCTTTACCCACTGTCCATGATAGCCGCCTCATTAATTTAGGCTAAAATGTAGGCCATACTTATAGGATAGGGAACTCTTATCTTGTCTATAAGCACCTACATGAGGAACAAATATTTGATAATGGGTATTTCAAACTAGCAGAGAAAAGTATAACCCAATCCAATGACTGGAAGTGGAAGCTAGACAAATTCCGACTGGATATATGGCATAAATTTTTAACAGAGAGGATAATTAATCATTGGAACAATTTACCAAGGGCCATGGAGGGTTCTCCATCACTGGCAATATGTTTATCTAAAAGATCTGCTCTAGGAATTATTTTGAGAAAGTTCCATAGTCTGTATTTTACAGGAGGTCAGACTAGATGATGACAATGGTCCCTTCTGGTCTTGCAAGCTTTGAAAATTCAGGAGATTAATGGCTGACATTAGTAGAATAGCAGTTTGGAGTAACCAAATACACCTTGTTTTGCACAACCAGCTGATTCATCGTAGCAGCATAAAACACATGCTCAACATTCTAGTGGTTTAGTGGTAATCCTCTGCACTAGCATGTGGAACACAAGACAGTTATTATCGGTCCCCAGGTCAAGGCACTGCACCAGCATGCTCTGACATTGGTGGGAAGCATCATATCACACAAGCACTTTGATACTACAGAAAATGGTGCTATAGAAATCCCTGAGACAGATTAGATAAATAATCTTGATCCCTCTGGTCAAACAGGAGAGTCCTCCTTGGTTGGACAGTTGCTGTGACCTGGGGCCTAAAGTTATAGAGAGATTAAAGTAGAAGAAATGGGAATCCTCTGAGTGATATGACCAAAAAACCAAAAAATTCTAAAGAATAATAGCCTAATGGTCTACATAGTGTAACTGTTCATTAACCACATCTGAGCCAAGACTCCTGTTAAATATTGTATATACATTCCATTTAGCCTAGGTTTTACAAGAGAAAGGTCAATATTTAATTCTCCCCCGCTCCACCTGCAGCAAAATCCCTTTGTTCTCAGCACAGTACAAGGCAAGCCAGACACATCCCTTTAAATATCTGTAACTGAGCCAAAACCATAGATTCACTCATCAGGGGAAAAAAACCAAGGCAGCCATTAGAAGATTCTCAAAATATATTCCATTTCGCACAGCTGGAATTAAAAAGTATGTGAATGTAAATGTGTGTGAGAGACAGAAAATAAAGTGAGTTAAAAGTTGGAATGTCAGTGTAGACTAAGTGAAAATAATATCTCTGTGAACTGGAAGCTAAACACAAAGCTACACAAAGCTAAACCTGGGCAGTGTGGTTTTCTAGGAGAAAGTACCTGGCCATATTCTTTTCCTGGTCTTACTGAACTCTTTGCTTATGACCAAGGTCACAAACACTGGGGTAGGTACAGCAGTCTAAATATCCCTAACGTAGAGAAGCTTTAGGATTAGTAGTTGAAAGTCAAGAGTTTTGCCATGACATTGATCCTATCACCACTGAGAACTCAGATGACACTTCCCATCTTCAAAGTATTTTACAAACAATTAATTAGTCTTCACAATGCTCCTTTGAGGAAAAGAAGTTAACTGACTTGTCAAAGGTCACCGAGAGGTGTAGTGTCAGAGCTGGGATTAGACTTCAAAAGATCCCTCACCACAGTCCTGTGTTGAGATCACTGAACTTGACCTAAAAAGGCAAGTGCTGTCAAAATGATGTGCTCAGTCACAGGTTCAATGGGGCAGTGAGTGCTTTTCTTGTTCAAGTTATCACTGTGGCCATTGAATGAGGGGCAGGTCACTAGGATAGTGTAGTGATGATGGCCATAAAATAACTGGATGGATGTATCTGACTTACTCAGAAAGGTAAGTCGCATTCAATTCCTTCCTGTCCAAAGAATGTTAGCAACATGATGGAGTTTCAAGGATAAGGAGGGGTATAAAATAGGATAAACTTTACTGATTCCTGAGGGCCCCAGAAGACAAAGAAAACACCAGTAATGGGAGCCTTATTTCAAATACAGATGCACAGATCAAGATAGCTCTTTTTTATTGTAATTCTTACAAGCAAGTATATCTAGTGATGGGAAGCGGCACAATATCATGAGTGGCTACGTGACTTTCACAAGCGCTAAATATAAACACCTGTCCAGCCTCAGTGTATGACTTACACAAGCACATTTTCACTATGAAATATGGGGATGAGGTCAGGGCACAGCTCAGTGTGGGAATAAGAAACTGAAAATTGTTTACAGAGACAATGATTCAGACAATGTCCGTGTCCATTAGGCATGTCTCTGATATTTCTGTCTGGACAGTAGCCAGGCCCAGAGTGGCAGCTAAAGATGATTTTAGACATCTATTACTTGCTCTGCCTACCACTGTACTCAGTGCATACAGGCTGAGAGAGGAGGATCACAGCACTTTGGGAAGTCAGTATGTACCATACGATTAAAAGAAGTCAGGAGCTTCAGATTTACAAGGGTGTCTGAAAACTGACTGAGGTATTGTACTTAGGCACCGTGAGTTCATATGGTTGACAGCACTGGAGTGTCAAGGCCCACATCTAGCTTCTGAGATATAGTGAATATCTAAATAAGGGAAATTGTTATGCAACATCAGGGAGCCAATCATGCAAACTCTTACACGTGCAAGTAGTCTTTAATCATGCAAGTTCTGCCATTGAAGTTATACCATAACTCGTGTGAATAAGGATGCTAAAGATGAAAATTTTATGACTTGCATAGAAGTCAATATTCCTTAGTTATCCTGAGTTAACATCATGAAGTGTAATATATGGATTCACATGAGTGCTATGGAGCCAAGTTAACACTATCAGATGCAGTAATACTGAAGAAGAGAGCTGAAATCTCTCAAAAGCTTATGTTTACAAATATTAAATTTGTTAGTCTTTAAAGTGCCACAGAACTCTCGTTGTTCTTAAATTTACATTTAAACATGATTATTGTAAAAAGTAGCATTCTCAGAGTTCAATTTCCGGCATGGATCTGCAAACACAGGAGAAGCAAACAGAGGGAGTTTGCCTGGGAGTTCACCTTGGGGAAGTTCCCATAGAGTTTTCAACTTTCAGGCTTCTGTGAGTAGTAAATATAACATCTGAAGAGGCTCTTAGAAGGAAGACAATATGGATAGTGAGCAATCAAGGGATGTGCCATGTTTGTCTTCTCTCAGAGGACAGAAGTGACTTCATCTCTACGAAGTGCAAGTTGGACTCCATATTAGAAGAGGAAGTTAAAGGACCAGAAATCCAAACATCAACCCTGTGTTGCAGCTAAGAAAATGAAGGCTTTCTGGATAGAAGTCAGTATTTGGTACTGCAGCACTCCATGCTGAAGAATCAGAGGGCAGTGCAAGAGGGACTGAAGAATGGGGAAGAAAATTGGGTATGTGTGACCTCCAGAAGAAGAAAGAGAACCCATATATCCCCAATGCAGATAGAGGAAGCAGCCATTTTCAGGGCTTTCTACACAGATACTACTGTGGAGAATGGTTTGGAAGAGTCATCTGAGGAAAGGGATCACTTTGATCTACTGCTGTTTCAAAGTAGGCTGACAGTGAAAATTTTGGTTTAAGTGACTTGCCAACATCACACAGAAGAATTCTCTGTTACAGGCAGGGATAGAGTCCAGTTTTCCAGGGTGACATTCAGTTGCCTTAACCAGGAGATAATCCTTTCTCTTCCAACAATTCCTTTTGTCATTTACACACCTTCCAACTTCTGCCCCAAATGAAGCAGGGATATTACAAACAACACAATCTTTACTACACAACCTTGATTTGTTTCCAAAGCACTGTCCAGTGTGTGCATTGAATGAGGTCTGGATCCTATGGAAAAAACAGTAGGTGATCACATAATGAAAGGCTGTATCATATTGCATGTGAACAAGAGAGGCAGGGTGAATTAGGGTTGCTTATGCATTTCCTAACTTTTGAGTACTTGACTTTGCCACCTTAACATTCTTTTAATGTTTTTTTTTAATGTAATGTTTTTAAAAACCCAACAAATTCCATCATATGGAGCTATACTAAATCCTAGTTTGGGTCATCAGCAGGGTTTGGACTTTTAGATCCACAGCAAAGACCTCTACCTTTGGAATTAATGAAGTAAATGGTAGCAGTGGTAGACTGTTATTCTCTATGTGGACTAGTCACTAGAGGGGGGATGAAAGACATAGTTCACCCATGGGTTTCGCAGATATTTGCAGACAACTGTAGAGGCTGAGTACTTCTGGGTTCAATTCCAGGTTCTGTAAGGGAATCTTCTCTAGTGGCTATGGACTATTCTGCCCCTGTGCTCCTAGCCTGTTTCTGTCCCACTCTGCTCCTATCCATTTCACCCTGGTTCCTGCCTCTGCCCCTCTGATTCTATCCAGCTTCCCACTCTACACGAGACTCCCTTCTCTCCGCTCCAATCTGACCCCCTGGTTGCTCCTCCTCTGCTCCTAATACTCTCCCCTTCACCCTCAGCATCCTTCCCCACTCCCTTTACCCATCCTCTTGCTCCTGCAACCCCTGTGTCACTCTCACCCTCCCACACCCAACATGCCTTACACTTCTGCCCTGCACTGTGGCTGCCTTCCTCCTCCTCGCAGCCTAGATGTCTGCAGTGAGAGAGCATTGAGCGCCCCGGAGAGACTGTCTGTGCTCAGTTCTGGAATCTAGCATCACAGCACCAGCTCCTCAGTGGCCAGGAAGAACAATTGCAGGGAAAACTGCAGCCCTGAGTTGGAGCATGCTCACTCCTCTGTGGGAATTGCACATGTCCAGTCCAGCACACAGGAGCTGTGAGGGGATGGGGCATGCTCACTGCAGCCAGAACCTTCAGGGAATTAGGCTACTGAACTCCATGAAGTCTCTGCGGAGCATATGTGAACTAAGATTTTTCAGAGGCTTATAGCTTGGGTGAAATTTGGTGAATTTTCATTGGTAACCCCCCCAACAAGTCCTCACCCCAAAGCATGGAGGTTTTAGAGCTTCTCAATAAAACGTTTTTAAGATTCTTTTAACATGAACAAATAATGTATTTTTCTTAATTTTGTTCTTGGAAACAGGTGAATCACTTCAGTTACAACCTTCACACAAAAAAACCAAAAAACCAGCCTGAGGCAGACACCCAGAATGGACATTTTCAGCCTGAAAGTTTAAAGTTGGACAAAGTTATAAACAATCAAACAAAGGGTCTTTTAATGGGACATTCTGGGCAACATTAACTATTACCACTACCAGCTCTGCCTATAATAATTCTTGAGGATATTTAATGTTTCAAATTCTGAAAGATTGGAAGCACGCTTTAACCGTACTCCCCAATGTAAAATTCTCTGGAATCACACAGGATAAATTTCAGTGTCAAAAGAAAATTCGAATTTAAATGAACCCAAATAAGAGTTTGTTTAGAATGACCAACTGCATCTTAACTGTAGCGACAATAGGATACCCTCCAATAAAAGTCTATTACTGTACATGTAACAGCCAAGCCTAGCAGTTTATTTCTCAAGACTCAGTTGTGCATGCCACAGATCCAATGAGGATAGGAAAGTGGAAGTCACTGGAGCTTGCACTTTGTCAGATTGTTCACACAATCAATACTTTAGTAAGTTACAAAAGCTGGGTTCAGGCTTTTGCTAAATTCTATCACCAAAAGTGAATAGGTGGGAGGTGTCTTTAGGAGAAGGCTTTAAACAAACATTTTTTTAAAAATCAGCAATTGTTTAATCTTCTCCTTACATATTTTTAATTTTGATAAGTAAGGTCTCATTTTAAAGTTTGGAATCTGAGCATTAAAATTATTATTCTTGCCATGATAAGTCAATGTAGAGAACGGGGGAAATCAGCACAATCTGATTTTTAAATGAGATCATTCTGCCTTATTATTCCAGAACACTGCAAAATTACTGTCTAATATGACTAACCTACATTTGCAGAGCACAAATATCTCTGGGGATGTCATGTGACATAATAAAAAAACTGCTGCTCAAGAATAGAAAAATTAAATCAACATTTCTAATCAGATGGATGTATCTGGTTTGGGAAATGAAGGAAGAGATGAGGAATTTGAGTTGGTTGTCTCCTGCGAGTTTGGGTGCTAAACACAGACTGAACTGATTCTGCTCTGTGTTTTACAATTTAAACAAAGCAGCACTGACCAGCTCAGTGGCTTATTCTGCACTATGTATAGGAGACTCAAGCCTGAATTTCTGTTAATTCCATTCCTCTCTGACAGTAAATTCAGAGAAAAGAGTGGGATCACTTTGCATTGCTCAGCAGTGACCCCCTTGGGCTGTTTTTGGAGCTACATAATGCCTATCACAAGGGAGGCATGTTTAGTCCTCTTTGGCCAAGTGGATATTGGCTGTTAAATGGGATCTTAGAGGGTGTAGGAGAGGGGAGGAACAGGGAGATTCTCAAGACACTGCCAGGGATGCACTGGACTGCTGTTAATCACAACTCCTATTGTAGCAGGATGCAGAAAGCTATAAGGGTGGGATGAACTCCTTTTATGATGTCCAATCCAGTTTCAATTTAGCTTTCAGTCTAGTGTTTGATTAGAACTCCAGATGTCACTCATTCTTAGCCTGCACCCCTAACCATTGGAAATTTCTCCAATAGTTAACGTCAAAGGCAGGGCCATAACAGCAGAGTACAGACAAAAGAGATGGGACGACCAAAATACCTCTGTCATCCGGACAATCTTAGACAATAGATTTTAGAAGTTAATGGTTATCACAAATGCTTATAACTAAAGTCCTACAAATCTCATGTTTCAGAAATCATGGCAAATACAAATCCTCCTGAAAAACTGATACGAGTGTCGAAGGGTCACAAGAAGGCTATTTGTAGGATCACAGCAATGGCAAACATACTAGAAAAGACAGAGGAGTTTGTAAAGATCAAAGTAACGAGTTCTAAACTCATGGTTATTATAAAATCCTCCATGTAGAAGTTGTCAGAGTTTACAACGGAAATGAACTATTGCTGAGCTCATGGCTATTATAAAATTTAAAGCACAAGCAGACAGTTTATGAAGATCATGAACTGAATATGTCAAGCTTCACAGTTGTTACAAATGTTCACATCTTTCATAAAGCTTGGCTAGTTATTCCTTGGTTGACAGATAGTACACACAGAAAAGAAGCACTCTGGCTTGCCCTCCCTTAGTGTTACTGATGGGGGAAGGCATCTGTAAAATCTACCAGTGGAGACTGTGAGAGGATGCACTGAATTCTATGGCAGCCTAGTCAGCCTTCCTCCCTGATGTGCACTGCCAACTTTTTAGGGTACATTGACTGCTTCATAGAAGGGAGACTGACTGTTTTATGCAAATAAAATGTCCTCTCCTGATGGGCTTTCCATTGGCACAGTCTGAGTCTGGGGTTACACAAGGAGAACAACCCCGGGCAGAATCAAGCCCAATGAAGGTTATAATGACCATTCACTGAAATAGAAGGCAACAGTTTACAGAGTGGTATTTCTAAATGTAGAGCTATGACAAACTCCACAGAGAAGCAACAGAATTTATAAAGGCTATTGGTTGCCATTTTTGCTTTAGTTATTAGTGAAGAGGGAATCATTTCAGTTCTAGAAGAATCCTAGTAAACAGGCTACATTAGAAATACAAGCAATTGTATCACAATATGAAGTATGGAAAGGTACTGAGCTCTTGTAAAAACATAGATCATAAAACCACTGACTTGGCAGATTTCATGAAATCATGACAGTTATTTCTTCCCTTATTCTATACTCTCCCTTCATCATCCTGCTGGGTTTCCATCCTGAACCACCTTTGACCTTCCTTTTAATATACAAGCCATTGGTTACATTTCTATACTTCTTTGTACAGCTTATTATATTGGTTGAATTGGCATTCCTAAATTCATAGCTATTATAAACTCTGAAGAAAACAAGAGCTTGTAATATCTGCAAACCAGCTATTTTTGTGTTCAAAGCTATTACAAACTCCCCAGCTGTCAAGAGCATATGAACTAATTATTTCTGGGCTCACAGTTACTACAAATTCTGCAGGAAGCTGATGGAGTTAGTTATGGTTGCAAATTGGCTATGTCTGGACTCCTGGCTACAATAATTTCTGTGGTGAAGCCAAAAGGCATGTATCTGCGATTACTGGGCACACCGTTTTATAAGACAGACATGAATGACAGAGTTCATTAAGACAAAGTCATGGTGTTTCGATGCTCACGGGCATTACAAATACCAGGGATGAGCAATAGGAGTTTTACAAAGTGTAGCAATCTTGTATTTCTCAGCTCATGGTTACTACACATTCCAAGGACAAGCCAGAAGAATTTATTATGTGTGATCTAAGTACTGTCTGGGTTCATTGCTATAGTTAGACAAATGAAAGGACTTCAATAATACTGGTTGTGAATTGGCTGTTTCTAGATTCACAATTGTTACAAACTCATCAAACTAAAGGCTTTTATAATATTATAAATAGCTGTATCTCAGAAAGCCAGAGTCTATGCTTGTGATAGAGGTATGACACTTTCAACATTCATCAAGTTTTACTGGTGTTTATAAAGCCTAGCAGGTTTTAGTGCTGATGGTTTTAGTGTCTTCCAAAGAGCTTCATGACACTTACTGTTCACTATGGGGAAACTGCTTAGTGTTCTCAAAACTAAGGAACTTCAATTTCAAAATTAGCACTGACTCTTACCATAAAATTTACTTTGACTGGTTCTCATTTTTGAATGAAGGAAGGTTCTTCTGGTTTCAGAAATGGATTCATCAGGAAAACCAAAACTATATGCGTTAGGGCCATATTCTGCTAACCTCCTACTGAATTGATTCATTTCAATAGTGCTCCGAGGCATGTTTACACTACACATGTAAGTCGACCTATGTTAGTAATTACTGCAGTGATTCATGTCCACACTACCCTCCCCTTCTGTTGGTGGTGCCTCCCCAAGAGTGCTTCCATTGACTTAAGAGGGGCAGTGTGGGAGCAGGGGAGCAGGCGGAGGGCAGGGAACCTCTGTGCAGCAGCCAGGCTCCTTGGGGGGCCCAGAGCCTCCCTGCAGCAGCCAGGCTCCTGCCGGAACCTGGGGAGTAGCCCAGCTCAGAGCTCAGAGCGGGCAGCCCAGCTAGGTGTGGGGAGCAGAGAGCCTCGAGGGTTAGCCAGTCTCTACCTGGAAACTCCAACCTGCCCCAGAACGACAGCCGTCTTTCTTGTCAATTTCATGGTGCAAGTAACCCAGTTACTTACTGTCTACACAGACACTGTGTCACCATAACTACAATGACATAAGCCCTATACCTCTCATGGAGTTATTAAGTCGGTGTTGTAGGGCACTTACATTGGCGGGAGCAAGGGCAGAGAGCGTACACTGACATAATTAGATTGACGTAAGCTGCTTTATGTTGGCCTAATGCTGTAGTGTTGCCCATGCCCAACATGTAGGGTTCTCCATTGTGAATAAGGGTGGCAGTATAGTGCTGTTAACATCTAACGTTAACATATCAGTATTCCACTGTATATTACTTAGTGTGCTGCACAGGAGAAAAATTGGGTTCATGCATTTTCATGACTCAAAAGGACACCCCAGTGGCTTTATATTTAAAAAAAAGTTTGTTTTTTTAATTTGTTTTAGAAACAACAAAAATATTAAGTCTTGTCTTCCTTGCTTTGCTGGAAGCCTTCTTGGAGGATCAGGGAACTGGCTGGGCGCTTTCTCAGACCATGACTGAAGTTGCAGGGTGCTTAATCTCTGGCAAAAAGACCTTTCTTTCCAACTATTTGTAAGGCATTTGGGTTAAGCAGATGTTAATCAAATAAAAACAAAATTTTAAACATTAATTTTAAAAATTAAAAACTCCCCTTTCCTTCTCAACTGCTTGGCTTTCACTTCCTTGATACTTGTGCTATTCATTCTCCAATCATCCATAGATTCTTCCAGGAAAAACCAGGTAGACAAGTTCTGCCTTTCTAAAAAAAACAATCTAGCAGGAAAAAAACCTGACACAACCCAAAAAACCACCTCCTTTATGGGTAAATCTCTTTTATGTATTCTTTATATGGTATTAATAAAGAGAGGCACATGCTCAATTTTTCACTGTGCAGGTTACGTCTTACTGTACAGGTTATGTTTTACGTCTTTGACAGTTTTATTCCCTTTTGGGCATTCATACAAGGGTTTTACTTCAATATACTTCTTAATAGATTTTGGTACACACCAACTTTTTAAACCCAACTTATGCCTTTCACAGAGGTTCATGTTTGAGTGGACTCCATTGAGTTTTATTAGTTCTCAACACATTTCCTAGCTTCGATCCTCATTGTCCCAGAGTGTGGGCACTACACATCGCATGGACTTGTCAGAAACCAATAAATAAATGGTGAGAACTGGGAACAAGCCACTGCAAAATCATGAAATCTTGTTACCAAAAAAGTTTGGGAAAACGCAACCTGACTGTAACAACAGCTGAGAATTAACCCTTCTGTGACACTTTCATCACAGAGAAAATCTCAGATCCTAGCATCTAGTGCACCCACATTATCCATCCATAACCAGCTATGTCACCTTTGACAATTCTGGTGAAGAGTCACATTTGGTGCCAATGTAAACACTTCCCTTTCCCAAGTGTGCCCATTTACATGGCAAGCCATTCCTATTTCAGAGTAGCAGTGGCATATTAGCTAGGGATGTTGTGTTGGCACAATGACATTTATGAAGCCCATCTTTAGCTAGAAAGGAAGGAAAAAGATGAAAACAGGACATCCATCATGTTAACAGGAAAAGAAGAAGAAAAACACCAACAACCTGACTAAAAGTAGTAAGCTTTGCAATGAATACAGTTTATACAGTAACCAGCCAGGAAATGTGTTCATTTTTATTATGTGCCTATCCTGGCCTTCACATATTTATATCCATGATTAATTCTATATTTGTGTTGTATGTTTTAATATTTACAAATTACAATACTGCACAGTACAACTACAGATCTAATTACATATACAAATAAATGACCGCACACAACATTTGAACACTGTATTACAAGAAAACTGCAACAATCCCAGAAATGACTGTCCTTTCACCCTCAGCTGACTCCCTACACAAACATCCAGAAAAAGAGGATGCCTGGTAAATCAACAAACCTGGGCTCTGACAGACCAGAACAGACAGCAAATTTCAGTAGTTGAGAATCACTTCAGTAATGTCCTACCTGGAGCGCTCCCTTAAACAAAGGAGATCCAGGCTTTAGCCCATCAGCTTGTCTCAAATGCAACATTATTATACTGGGAGAAAGGTATTATTATACTGGGAGTTCAAAGCAGTAAGTTTGCCTTGGGAGCTATTATTATTTGTATTACAGACATTGTGCTAGGTGCTGTACAAACACAGAACAAAAAGATGGTCCCTACTCCAAAGATTTTGGGCTATAATTATGGATATAGCAACCAGAAGGACAAACGTTTTTTCTTTTTGGAAGACTATCCTAGAAAACAGTCTATTTGCTTTATACAGAGATTTGATACGTTGAACAGATTATGAGAGATTTCTGTGTAACTGAAAGGCAAGATTCAGCAGCTCTTCATACTAGAGGGAACTGGTTCTTAGACAGCCTAATCATGAATGTAGATCAGAGTAAGAATTTGTTATAAGTTGGGATCAAATTAGCAGACATGGAGCTTCTGAAGCATTTTTTCAGGAGCTGACAACTCTGCCATGGCTTCTCAGTGGAGTATTGCTTTTCAACCCCAAAGATTTTATTTTAAGTTGATGCCATTCCTCTCTCTTTGTGTGTCCCCTACAGTGCAGTTTGACATGATGCGCGCCTGTAACCTAATCGCTACTGTCGCCTTGACTGCTGGTCAGCTCATCTTCGTCTTGGGCCTAGTGGAACTGCCTATTATTTCACAAGATACCCAGTGGTGGGAAGAAGCCATAGCTGCCGTGTTCCAACTTGCCAGTAAGTACTCTTTTTGCACATGAAGAAGGACCTGGTTTCTATCTGGCTCAGGACAGACAGAGTTTTCTGCTTTACAAATCCTCCAGAATAAACAGAACAGCAATAGGGCTTGAATTAAAAAGTAGATCTATTCAGATGTTTACTATCCCTTAATAGCTTTCTCTTCATATTAGCTCTTTGATTTACAAGCATCTGCAGAACACAAATAGAAGATTATTTCTTGAACAGATCTAAATAAGTCCTCAGGCAATCAAGAAAACAAGTCACTCTGTAGCTCTCATTAGAAAATAAGACAAAAACACAAGGAAACACACTGGAAGCCAAATACCTCAGAATTTAATAGGACTAAAAATACTAGAGGAACTGTAGGGAAGCGTAAAGGTGGGCCAGAATGAATTTCTGCAGTCATACTGCCGTGTGATTATATGCCTTTACTTAACTGGATTTTAGTCCATGGAGATCTGCCGGATTGCAGTGAGTGGTTATGACTTGTAAAGAAAATTACAAACTAAAGAATGAAGCACTTTGGAAACACTGATAGTTATAAATGAAATTCCCACAGTAATTCTCATGGATAAAAACTGTATACAGAATCCAGTGAGGAAAGGAAGAAATGGTTTAATCTCTACTCCACAGTGAAACCACTGGCATCAAATCATAACCATTTTACATTAAACCCTTCCTTTACTACATAAATCAGTCAATCCATGTTTACTAAACAACCCTATAAGTATGGAACAGTCTTTGAATAGCAGCTCCATACACAGAGGGCTTACAGTATTTGGCCCAAAATGTTCCATTAAATGGAAAAAACATTAATAATGTAATATTAATGCATGTTAAGGTCATAGCCTGATTCTTCAGTCTAAATTCACAGTAGTAGCTCTAAATCACTGAGCCCACTGGAAAATCCACTGGCATGAACCTTGGGCTTGCAGTGACTCTGGGTTTACACTGTTGTAAGTAATGTCAGAGACTAGCCCAGAAAATTCAAAATGATGGCTCCCACAGCAATAATAAGTCGTCTGCCTTTACAGTGCCACTGGTGAAGGACAGCTGAAATACCCCTTCAAGGCTGCTGTGATTTAAACTCCCACTAAGGAGAAGGGACTGTATAATGCACACACAGATACATTAGTTTTAGCTGTAATACAATCAGTTTCTGAGTCCAGTGAGACCCCCCCCATACACTGGTGCAACACTGCCAAGATCTAAATCCACAGCCTGAGCACAGCAAGATCTGCACAAAGCCTCCTCTTGTGAGATCAGCAGCACAGCACATTGCTTTTGAAACCTTTGGATGTCTTTTGTCCAGTTCTTTCTCCCCTTTGGTGTGAGGTCTGCCCTTCTCTCCCTCTCTCCGAAGCTCAGCATGCCTGTTTTCCACAGATAGGAAATGCATTCTGGCTCTGTTTAGATTTGTTGTTTCATTGACAAACAGTGCAGCGGAGTGCCGTGTGCCTTTCTTCTACCAAGGCTGCTAATTTTAGACTGGGCTTTTTTTTTTTTCCCTCTGTGCTGGAGTCTGTTTTAAACACAGTCAGAGAGAGACTGAAGGGCGCCAGGATATCCCGACACAGGAGAAGGAAATGCCTGCTATTACCTGTTATGCAAGCTGAACCTTGAAATCCCCAGAGCTGGGAGGGGAAAAGGGAGGAAAGTCAGAGTCAGAACGATTAACAAAATGTTAATGAGACTAGCGAAAGAAAGAACAAATAAACTCCTGGACTCAACAGTCTATACTCAAAGGTGTGAGAGGGAAGAGAGGGAATTTGGCAGCTAGCGAGAGTTACAAAGAAAAACCATCACCTGTCTAAATTAGAAGGCTCCTATTTTCAGAGGTGATGTCATGAGTCTCATAGCAGGATGGAAAAGGGGAGCAAAGTCAGCCGTCAAATACACTGCTCTCCATGAGATGGACCTTCATTGTTAGCTGGATGTTTTCTCCAAGTCTTGAAATGAGAACTCATTTAAAAATCTTATTAGCTTCATGAAGGTTTATGTTTAAAAGAATTTTCTCCAGATAGTCAGGCCATATGGCTGACATCCTCTGTATGAACACATTTCAGTAATGAAGGAGGGAGGTGTAAACTTCCACTACCCCATCCCAAGATCAGCTTCCTGCCGCTCACTCTCTTTGCCAAGGAAGATGAGGAGTAGCTGGGAGGGAAGGAAGGAAGTCACCCTGACTATCAATGTTAATCTTGCTACTGGGATGATGCATTAGGAGTGCGGCATCTGAGGAGATCGTTTTATCCTTCATACCTCTGGCACCCAATGTGTTTCTTCCACTGCCAAGAAACTCAAATTGGCCACACAAATCTCACGTGCCAAATCTCCTGGATTAAGCCCCAAGTACACAACATTAATCACCATGACCAATGTGTTATTTCTATCTTTTTTTTGACATCAGACAATGTATACATTCATATTGCGAGTGGGACCATAAATTCAGCTGATAAGACAAAGCAGATGGAGAACCTCCCAGAAGATTTCAGTGTAAACGAGCAACAAATGTAGGTCAAACCTATACAAAGGGGACTCTATCCTGGGAAGCAATAATCCTGAAAATGATCCGGGGGTCATGGTGAACAATCAGCTGAACATGAGCTCCCAGAACTATGCTGTGGCCATAAGGGCCAATACTATCCTGGGATGCATAAACAGGAATCTCAAGGAGTAGATAGGTTATTCTACCTTTGCATTTAGCCCTTGTTGCTGGAATACTGCTGCAATACTTTGTCCAGTTCTGGTGTCCACAGTTCAAGAAGAATGCTGATAAACTGGAAAGGGCTCAGAGATGAGCCACAAAAAGGATTAAAAGATGAGAAAGCATGCTTTATAGGGACAGACTCAAGATTTTCAATCTATTTATTTTAGCAAAGAGAAAGTTCAGGGGTGACTTGATCATAGTCTGTAGATACCCACATGGGGAACAAATATTTGATAATGGGCTCTTCAGTCTACCAGAGAAAGGTCTAACATGATCCAAGGGCTGGAAGTTGAAGCTAGACAAATTCTGATTTGAAATAAGGCATACATTTTAAGCAGTGAGAGTAATTAAACAGTGGGACAATTTACCAAGAGTCATGGTGGATTCTCCATCGCAGAAAAGATCTTTCACAATTTTTCCTCCTCCAGTGCACCAGCAAGGGCTTCATGGACCACTGGTGATCAATGGCAGATTTATGACCCTCATCCTGATTTTTTGAACAACAGTCCTCAATCTGCCAGTGATCACCAGTGTTGGTTGTTTTCACCTGAATACCACCCTAGCAACACAGCATGTGGGTTATGCTATGCTTTCCTGTTATTATTAAGGTCTGAAGAGAAATCATTTTCATTACAGAAAGCTGAGAGTTTTAAATGTTGTCATACTCCACACACCCCAATCACTGCTTCTGCCTTAACAACACAACCACTTTTGATCAACATGCACCTCGCCAGCACTCATGGTAGATCTGAGCCTTGTTTCTTTTTTATTTCTGCCACCTGCATGAGCATTTGACAGTCATTCAAAAGGATGACCCTCTGACAGAAAATAAAGCCCTAGGAAGCAGGGAGGAAGGAAAGAAGAGAGGAAGCAGTGTTGCTCCAGTGGCTGCACTGGGATTCACACAGCTACAAAACTCCACAACCTCACACCTCCTAATTCACAGGAAAGAATGCTGTTTGCTTTGGAAAAGTTACACGGTGAAAATGGAACTCGTTTTGTGTGCGGAATTTTGTGTCAACACTCAGAAATTTCCCTCTAGAGGTTTTTTCCAAGAAACTGTTACAGATGCAACATGCTGAATATAAGAGTGAAATTAAAAAGCTGATAGAACAACAATCCTAATGGGAATTCCTACAAGTTCTAAAAGGATAGGGGGCAAACGGGAATCTATAGAAGATTAAACTACTAGGAACACAGGAACTGCCATATTAGATCAAACCCAAGGTCTGTCTAGTCAAGCATCCTTTCTCTCTTACTATCATCCGCTTCAGAGGAAAGTGTAAGAACCGTATGGTAGGCACCTGTGGGATTATCTGCTCATCACGTTAGGTTTCTCTTTGTCTACAAGAGTATGTCTACACTGCATTGTAAATGCAAGTCTGAAAGACCCAGGCTTGTGGACTCGGTTTTTCCATGCAACCACACTGCCTTGTAAACTTGGGTCACAACTGATGGACCTGGGACTCACAACCATGATGAAGTGTCCATAGTGCACAAAATGCAGACCTTCTGACTTCACATCTGTAGCTTGAGCTGCATCCACACCGTAAAATGACAGGGCTTGGACACCAGTCACAGCAGGACCTAAGCTCAGACCCACTCTCCTGGGTGCATCCACAGGCCCAGATCTTGAGGGCTGACTGACCTGACTCAGAAAGATTTGTGCATGGACAGTAGGGCAGGGTTGGTATTAAACCCGAGTCTGAGCCTGGGTGTACAATGCAGCATAGATATACCCCAACAGTAAGAGACTGACTTAAGCTGTAAAGCATGAGTTTAATTATTTTTTCTTATTAAATCATGACGACTCTGGATATTCTTGAGCTCCATATAAATATCCAGTCCCCATACTAAAGACTGTAACAAGCCTTGTCTCTCTGCTTGGCTTGCCATTTATAGCTAAACATCACCTTATTACACCTTTTCTTTGAATTTCAAGCCTCGGTTTCTGTCTTCACCTCATGTCTTTTGACTGATACCCCTTCAGTGGTAACCGATGGAGACACCCCTGCAGGGATACTGGGATACTCTAGTACCACCATGCAGAGTTAGGGCAATTATGCATTGATAGGGAGATGGAGAATCCCATTAGTTCATCCATTCTATTTCTAATTTCTATACCATTAACCTACATTCACAAAGCTGTTTGAATATTTTCCCTCTGTGTTTTGCTTCTTCCTGGGGTCTGCAGCTTCAAAGGACATAATTTTGCCTGAGGTGTGTATATCTACAACATCTTAATGCAGTATAGAACAACAGAACAGTCATCACACAAAAAAGATGAAGATATCAATCATGCAATTAACTGATCACTTCTTGTCCTTCCACTCATCTCCATGCCTTCATCCATGTCATCCATTATTTCTGGAACCCCTCCATGACCTTATGTGCCATGCCCATCTAAGTACTTACATGGCCCTAATCATCCTAATATCTGCTTCCAACTTCTCTTCCTTCCAGTCCATCTTTAAAGCAGACTTCTGTCAAGATGCCTATAAACTCAATACTTCTGAGTAAAGGACGAGGAGAGACAATCAAATGAAATACTGTAAATCATTTTAAAAATCCCAACCAAAAAATGATGGAACATGACTTGTGCTTAATGTCCTTGTTCCTTCACACCTCTCATTACATATCTGCCCCAATACTCTTGTACATTGTTTATTTGGATTGCAAGTTTTCAGGGCAAAGGCCTTGGCTTCCTATATCTGCAAAGAGAAACAGAATAAATAGGATAGATTTCCAGCAGCAGATAGGAGTATTAATCATTCTATTTCCATAAATACTAATAAGCAACATATATCACTATCTGTGCACAGTAGAGCACAGGAAAAAAATTTAAGGCATCTCACTGTTGAGTGTGGTTAATTAGTAATGCATAATTACTGTGCACTTACTGTGAGTAAGTGAGTATTAGTGAGTAATTTCCTAATTAGAAATACTGTGCATGACAAGAAGGGTCCCAGTCAACTGTAACTTAGCTATGCAGCCACTGACTGTATGCAGAGTATAAAAATATAGAAAACACACTACTGAGACTAACAGCACTGCAGATGGAAATAGACAAGATGACATAACAGCTTTTCAGCTGTAAGTTCTGTTCTGTTCCATAAGTTTATATGCACATGGGTATAATGTATATATAGTGCTGTTTCATAAGATGATCTATCTCACAAACTCAGTTTCCTAGTTACAGCCAAAGCCATTTAACTACTATTCTTAAAGAACACCAGATGGTGTGGACATAAGAAATGATAAAGCCAGCGGTTTTGGAAAACTCAGGAACACAGTTCACATTTCAAACTGAAATAGGACATGATTGTTAAAATTTCAAAATGAGATCACCTAGCAGGGACTGCTGTTCTCTAAATGTAGTATCCCTGATCAGGCTGAGAGGTTTTTTTTATCAGGTGCCTGCCCTGAATCTCACTGAGATCAAAGGGAGTCCACTGACTTCAACTGGCTTTGGATCAGTCCTCAGATATCAGAAAGTGATTACAGCAAACTTGCAGTATCAGGGTCTACAGATGTATCCTTACCCAGTTGTCTGGCTCATAAGAATTGTCTTTCCAAGGTATGATCCAAGCCCCCAAAGTGACTTGCTCTCTCCTCAGGCAGAGGGTAAACAGAGAATTAATATCTACTCAAATTCTAACAGTGCAAATTCATGGAACCATGAAGTACAGTAAAACTATTCTGGGATGTGCACACGTTTTCCTGTCATCCAGCTTTGTGGAATGGAAGCTATACAAGGCCTTGCCTCCTTAGAGCCATAGACAGAAATGAGGAGTGTGGCTACCCGTAACTAGTTTAATTTGGGGGTTACCAGCTTTACACCATGTCCACACAAAATTCTCAGAAGGGACAGACAAGTTCTTCTACAATATCAGGGGAGAGCACTCAAGAGGTAGTGCAGTTTCTGTAGTACTATGAACCATGAAGTGTTTAAACCCCAGAAGTGTTTAAATCTTGCATGACTGAGTACAACACTGGTGTACTCACCCTCACAGAACTCTATTGTTATATGATAGTGTGGTCATACACTCCTGGGCGAGGGTGACTCAGAAGTCACTCAAGAGATTTCCATAGTGTGGATGTACCCTAGATGTGTTCACTCTTTGGGAACGGATCACACTTTGATAAATAAGACTGAGCTATTATGGACCATTTATCTATACCTGTAGTTCTTGACAGCTAAATTGTTTCCTGGGGAATTCATAATGGGCAGAGGGAGGAGGGTGCAAAGAACTTTCACTCCCTGCTTACACCTTCCCTGTGCAGGAACAGGTCACAACCACAATCCCTGAACTCAGAACAGCACAGGAACAACCCCATGTGCAACAAAAAACTACACCATAGGAAGATCGGAAGAAGGGCCATGTCCCTGCCTTCATTCACTGAGCTGCTGAGCTGAAATCTCCATCCAAAGAGATGGCACAATGTGTGTGCTTCCTCTACATGTCTGGGAGATGGGAGACAGGAACTGTAGCTCCAGACTGCCCCCAACAAGGACTTTCTGTCAACCCAAAAGGTATCATGATTTAGAGCCCTTCCACTAAATTACCACTCCACTATTAACAGAAAGGGAATCTGAAGAGGCAACCTCTTGGAGATGAAAGATGATTGATGAGAGTTCACTTAAAGCACTAACAACTGAAGTTGGCTTGTGGCCAGATTCATTCAAACAGGAAATTCAGTATTCAGGTCTGAAATGTTAGTTCAAAAAGTAACATTCCCTTGTCCTACCCCTACTGCCATAGTTGACACCATCCCCACTAAAACTCTTCCTAACAAATTCATTATCTGCTTCCTTCCCCAACGGAAAAGCCCCCCATCCAGGCTTATTTTGCCAAGGATGGGAAACAACTCCAGATAAACAGCAGCTCTGTGGGAAAAAAAACAGTATTTACTGAAAACCCAGAAGACATTACATAACAAACCCGGTTGCCTGTGCAGGCTTTGAAAATACACATTCAGACAACTTGGAAAGGAGTACATTTCTTTCTAGTTGCTAATGACCCTTTAAAAAATTAATCAAGGAAACATGGCTATGATTCTACATATCTGCCATGGACACAGAACTGAAATAAAACTAAAACAAAGCAAAATATTATCATTTTCATAAGAGAATTCAGAGTATTTAAATAAACCACTTCCCAATACATACTCCCTCCATAGCCCCACTAAAGTAATAAACTGAGGAGCAAAAAAAATTAAAAAAAAATAAAATTGTCAAATTGTTGTGACAGACATTTTTATTGCTTTCCACCTCTCCCTACCTCTCATCTTGTCCCTTTTTACTGAAGATTTTTACATAATAAAACATTAGAATACAGAATAGGAATAATATGATTAAGTTAGATTTTGTCATATTGGTGTATCTAAATAAGAATAAAAGGGTATCTTGAATTCAGTGGAAAAAAATAACTGATGGTGAATATGGTCAATTTTCTGGTTATTTTTAATACACGTCTCCTCAGGTACAGAGCTGATGACATAGCCTTAATCTGGGCACATCAACTGTCACCTATCACATGTTTTATTGAAACACTGAAACTTAGATCCTATGTTGATCAGTATGAAAGAAATACCGATAAAAATGTAAAGGTACGACAGTCATTTTAAATAGTGAGAATAGTTTTAGTTCCAATATTAAAACAATTATTTAAAAATTCTAATTGAAAGATAATTTTCAATAATCCTGAATACTGGCCAGACTCTGTTCTCACTGGCTTTGCACTGATGACAAGGGTGTTAATCACAAGCTACGCGCCACAATAAGTGAAGGCAGAATCCTAGCCCCACTTTTCCTAGAATTCCTTCTAAAGGAAGTTATGTGCTAAACAATAAATATTCAACAACATTCATCAGAAAAGGTCAATAGACTAAAATGTTGCCAAAGGTTTCCTGCTGCTAATAAATGCCTATGTGAAGGCGAGGTTATTATTAATCAAAGCAGAAAACACAGATACTATGACAATGTTCTAATCCTGTTACTTTATTACACCAAATGATGCATCCAGTTCCAGAAATATGTCTTTTGTTAAACAAATGGGTGCACATTATTGCAGTATTATGGTGCACCAATATTTTGGTGGTCTGCAGCAAAGCACACAGTATACACATAAGCAGGAAGGCCCTTCCTAGAGCACCCTTCATCAAATGATTACAGATTGGCCTTTCCCATTGATAATGATGCTCCAGTAGAGTCCCAGCAGAATGCTAAGCTGCTCATCCCCAGCAGAAAAGCCTACCTTCCCCGGGGGTACACTTGCCAGATTGCCACAAGGATGTGAACATGATGAATTTAGCCCAATGATTTAGCAAATAGACATACTAGATGTTTCACATTCTGATTGGTATAACAAGGAGGAAACAAGAGATATGCAGTGTGCAGGTTCAAACTGTTCCAGTATACTATGGGGCTCTCTGCTTCAAGATATATCCATCTTTGGAATAGCAGCATTCACTGCAGTACAAAGAAGTCTTGACTTCTGTACAGTGACCATGAAACCTCCTAGTATGTTCCACAGTATCCATGGATAAGCCATTTCTGGATCAATATGATCTCTCTTCACACTTCTGCTGCTCAATTCCCACATTTGTAAGCCTAAAGTCAGTTTCTGGTTACCTTGGCTACCGTTACTGTTGACTAAGGATGCTGTAACTCATCCTGCCAAATAATACTTGCTATAACATTTTGATTTTAGAGCTCTCTCAACTCACTCACCCCTACACTAATTCACAGAAATTGGAACCAGTGAACTGTAAGATCTCTCTTAAATAATATTCCTTTCCCTTTCTTCTGCATCATGTCTTTCTCTGCTCTTAAATGTCAGGTCCTGTCTAGCGTGCAGCAGATTGCACTGCCCAGATTCTGCAGTTTTTGCTCTTCAAGAGTGCCTATGACTCACTTATGCTCTCTGCCAAGAGTCATTTTCTGAGCTCCCCATCTCCAGACTCCCTCCCATTCAGAACCTGGCACAAAACTGCAAGAAGAGAAAAGGCTGTCATGTGATTGGCTGCTGGTCTGAACTAGGGTTCAGGCAAAGGGCCTGTGAAGGGAAACAGTCCTGCTAGCATAAATAGATTTATTTTAGGCACTGTGAGGAAGCCTTCGTTCTTTTTCCTGATGAATAATTGCTCCATCAAATGGAACGGGGTGCTCACAAAAACTGCTTGTCTAGCCCAGAGCTGCATACCCATTCTGTTTTGTAACTTGCCCTAAGTGATCTCAAAGACTGAAGAAAAAATGAGAGGTAACATAATAATAGAGTTTTGGGTTTGGAAGTAAGTTTACATCATGGGAAATATGCTTAAGGCATTTATTTACCTCTCTGAGGTGCCAAAAAGCAATACATAGAGGGGGTGTAACTGATCAAGGCACAGGGGTGAAGTATGTGTCTGGGGGAATGCAGCACTCATTAATTAAAACCTGTAGGTTTTTCCCCAGCAGGTTTATACCATTTTAGGTCAGGAAACTGGAAGTGCTAATCACACAGTATTTCCACACATTAGACATAACCCAGTACTGCAGATACCTACATCTACACCGTATAAATCTACACACACATACTGAGGAAGACCCTACACACAATGCAATGATTGGAAGTTATACAGCTGCTATATTCAGACTAGAATTATTTATTGGGACATATTTTATTTAAAGTTACAGCAGAAGTGGGTTATTGCTGCCCAGATAAATTCTGATCTAAAACCTACTAAAGTCAAGGGAAAGACTACCACTCATTTTGATGATCCTCGTATCAGGCCCATCATTACCAACTCTGTGCAATATCTATTCAAGGAAAAACTGATTAAGACCAGCCAGACAATGGAATGATTCACTTTTTACAAGGCACCAGAACAGCAAGGGAACATAAGAACGACTATACTGGATCAGACAAATGGTCCATCTAGCCCAGTATCCTGTCTTCCGACAGTGGCCCATGTCAGGTACTTCAGAGGGAATTAACAGAACAGGTAATCATCAAGTGATCCATCCTGCCGTTCCTTCCCAGCTTCTAGCAAACAGCAATCCCTACCCATCTTGGCTAATAGCCATTGACAGACCTATCCTCCATGAACTTATCTAGTTCTCTTTTGAACCTCATTATAATGTATTAGGCGGGAGATAGATGCCAGTATAATTCTGATACTTCCAGGGCACTCATTGTCTTGTGTGGCCCTAATCTGTAATCAGCATTTCAAAGTGTATCACACACACAGTGTGAAACTGTCAGTTGGCTTACTAACCTTAACTTATATAGTATGCCGCCTTGTGACATATTGGCAAAACAGGCAACTCAATCTATGTGTCCTCTGCACAGAAAGGAAGAAAGCTTGTGAGAAAGATGATATACTATGGTGCCCTACTTCACAATACATTCAGAGGAGCTTAGCACAATACAGTAACTGTTCTTGTTTGTTCTTGTTTCGCTTTGCAGTAGTACTTTCAGTCCTACAATGAAGTGTTTACATCGCTGAATAATAGTTACTACTACAGTGTGTGTAGTACTGTAAACATGCAAGGTTCTACCACAGTTTTAGAAGCCACAGGAGGAAGAGAGAGGGCATTATAGCAGCAGTGGGAGGTGTGTTCCTTGAAGCATCCAGTGTTACTAAGGGAACCATGTGATGGAACCTTTGAGGGGCAACATCTAGCATGTACATCCCAGCGCCAGCACCAATCATCTGCTGGATTGGTTAGACCATAGCCCTGCCTTCTCATGTCCAATAGCATCTAGGCAACCATAAGCACCAGGTTCTGGTTATCCCTCTGCATGTGTGAAAGGGCTTCCTGAACTGATCTGCTTCCACCCCCAGAATCTGGTCTTTAGCTAAATAATGTAATGTATAGTATTATAAACATATATAATGGTACTTTTCATTTACTTATAAAGGGACACTATCAACTAGTTTAGGCCCTATTTTTTTTGCTACTTAAAGAGTCACCAACAAACTGAATTTTAGTCTAGCTTAAAAAATCAGTGACAATAGTTGCTGGTCCTACACAAGCCACTGAGTCCCCCTGACGATTTTTGTGATTTTTACATCACATTTTCCTAATTTTCTGATCCTATGTGAAAATTCTTCACAAACAGTAGGAGAATCTGACTGCACAAAGAAAACGGATTGTGCATTTGATAGAAGTTTGTGTACAAAGTAAATAATCAGATCAGCAAATAAATCTCCTAACTCCTAGTCCAGTGCCCTTTTTTCCATCTTCAGTTCTGACACTGAAAGGACAAATGACAGCTCTTTGCCTCAGATTCCCGCCTTTAAAATGGGTGTAGTGATTATCTACCCTCCTTTATAAAGCATTTTGCACTCTATGGATGAAGAATGTTGTAGAAGAGCAAAGAATCATCATGATTTATGTGTATTACAATAACATAGAGGCCCCAACTGACATCAGGGCCCAATTATGCTAGTTCTGTACAACTCATACTAAGGGCTTGTCTACACTCACCTCCGAGATTCGGCGGCAGTTAACTGGAGTTACGCAAGCTATGCAAAAAACTTGCGTAACTTTCGTTGACTTCTCTGCTTCTGTTCTGCGTACCATCTTCACTGCACTGCGCCGACGGGAACACGCTACGCCACTTGAGAAGGTGGTCTTAATATGTCGATTTCTGGATCGACTGAGCGGGTCTTCACTGATCGCTCAGTCGGTCCAGAGAAGTCGATCTGACAGCGGCGACCACCATCAGTGTAGCCATAACCTAAGAGACAGTCCCTGCCCTCAAAGAGTTTACAGTCTTAACAGACAAGACAAACAAAGAATGGGGAAAAAGGAAGTATTATTATTCCCGATTTACCAACAGGGAAATCAGCCTCTAAGAGGTCAGTTTAAAAACAGAGGCATGTGTTCAACAAATAATAACAGACCTGATTTTCCTTTCTCACACCAGTGTAAATCAGGATTAACTTCACTGAATTCAGAGGAACAATGGGGCTTGTGGTTAAAGCATTAGACTGGGACTAAAGCAACGTAATTTCAATTTCTGGCTCTGCCATAGCCTTCCTGTGTGCCATTATTAACCACAAAAAAATGCCTTTAAATAAAGCCTTAAAACTAAAGATTACAATGACCTAACAAATACCAAAGCCAGTAGAGAATCAAAAGCAATACAAAACCGTTACAAAAATGGGAGACTAATGCTATAAAGTTGTTTTTTTTTAAATCTGTATTATAAACCCACTTGATTACAATTTTAGGGTCCCATGCAGCATTCTGTGCACACCCAAAAATTCCTGTCAACTTCAGTGGGAGTTTCGAGTGGACAAAGAATGCTGGCTGGGTTTTTTACAAGGTTTTCTTCAGAGATCAACTCAGAGGTGAAAGAGTTATTCTGACGAAGTCAACATTCTGAGTATGGCGATCACTATGAGCAAAGTCCACTGCAGGCTGAATCTCAACATGTTTAGGGGAATAAAGGGAACAAGTGATTTTCATTTTATATCCCAAATGAGAGAGAAGACTGGAAATTAAAATAAAGACATAGCTTGAATTTACCCTAACTAAGGGCTTGTCTACATGGCTCCATCCTGCAAACTATGGGGGTGTGAGATGCAGCACCCCCTAAACTATTGGGTTATAACTGCCCCTGAAGGTCCTGCTAGCATAAACTTAAAGGTACCTCGTTCGCGATAACATAATCCCACTTCAACCAGGACTACATTAACTTGAACTAGGTAACTTTCAGTTCACCCTTTGCGAGGCAGTTACAGCACAATACTGCAGTTCACACCCCAATAGTCTGTACGGTGGGGCCATGTAGACAAGCCATAAGTGCTAAGTGAGAGGAGAATTTCATAGAAGCGATTGTGCAAGGGCAGAAAACAAGGCCAAACTGGGGCTACCCCACTTAGAAGCCAATCCATTTGAAAAAATATCCATTTAAAAGCGCTAAAAACATATGGGGCCAAATCCACGCTTCATGTAACTCCACTGACTTCATTGGAGTTGCACCAGAGATAAATTAGTGTCTGAAACTCTTCAATGAAAATAAAACTTCTTTGCACATGGAAACCTTAAGATTGTTGCCTGCTACTTTCTAATACTGGGAGATATATTCCCAACTAGTGCCCTCCCTGTGGGGGATCTGGATCTAGTGATGGTGTCCCCAATCATTACAATGGAAAGGCAGTTCCTCTGTGACAACACTGTTTCCAAGCAAAGTTGCTAATCCAGAAAGATAGCGTGCAGACACTGGAAATTTAGGAAAGACTGACTCATGCTTGACTTCTTCTTGCCCATGAACTTAGTGAGATGGTATCTGTAGATCCCTCTCTGGCTGCTTACTGGCCTTTGTTTATTCCAGTCTTCCTCCATTAAGGGGCCCTTTTGTCTATGTTAATTTCTTGTGTTATGGTGGTGGTTAAGGAAGTGTTTATGAGAGAGAAAAGGAAGCTATGTTTTACTTAGTAAGCGAGACATATTTGCCTCTTTGTACAAGTTCTTGTAAAACTAATTACATCTATAAATTACCTCCCTTAAAAGTCGATAACCAGCTTTAAATGGTAAGAGAGAAAATGAAACTAATGTAATATACAGAGGGCTGTGGAACAATTTTGCATTACTGATGCATCCTTCAGGAAGGGCAGTCTTGCTAAAACATGAGATTGGGAGACAGAATATTTGAGTCCTATCCTTAACTCTACTACAGATTTCCTGTATGACTAGATAAGTCACTTCACCTCTCAATTTCCTGGGAAGAAGCTTATTTACTACTTATGGTTCCTCATAGGAGGTACAATGAGGATTTCACTCTTTACTGTTTGTAAAGCACTTTGAGATATTTGAATGGAAAGCACTAGAGAAGTCAAAGTGTTATTACGCTGACATCAGTCTTTGAATGACTTTACCATTGTGTTTTAGGTCAGCAGGTGACAAAAACGTTGCTTTGATTGCCAGTGATGTTGGACCTTGCTCTCCCTCGATATTCCTCCCTCCCTGCTTTTAACCTGAAAACATTTTTTTCAAAGGTTTAATTACCACCATGATGGTGGTTCCCCCATACTCTTATATTCTCCATCCTCCTTTCTCTACAGTATATTTTTATTATTTATATTATGTATCTTCTCTATCTACTTGTAGTTTATATGGGTGGTTTGTTTTAAATACTTTTTTTTTTAAATGTATTTCTGAATTATTGTAGACTGTTCTGAATGGAGGTTGCTTTATAAATATTTTAATCAATATACCAACTGCCCTGGCAGGAAGTGTTGGAAAGAAGGCAAGAAAAATCATAGGCCTTTGTCACCAATAGTGTCAATGAGACACGGGCACTAAAGACGCACATGAAAGTGGATCGGTGGGGAAAGAAACAGGTCTCATGTGGAGGGTAAAATCCAGGCACCCAGTCTTTTGGTCAAGATATACATTGAGGTCCTGACCACATGGACGTTAAAGAATCCATGGCACTTTTAATAACATTAGAGGTGTTAACCACAGAGACCTGGCCAAAATCAAGTTTGAATATTACATTCCATTTTCCTAAATTCTTCTTGTAGTTTCATCTGGATAATTTATCTTTTTCTGTCCTTACACTGTCCTAAAATGTTGTATAGTGTTTCTATGCTCCTGGGTTTCAGTCCAGAGGGGCTGCCTGTTAGTGGGTGAAGTGATCCCTGTTATAATTTCTGAAGCACTGTGGGATCCTTCAGGATGAAATGTGCTGGAGAAATTCGAGAGAATTACCCATTTTGAAAAAATCTTTCACTCTGCTTGCAGGTTTTGTTCTGGTCATTGGATTGGTGACTTTCTACCGTATCGGGCCCTATACCAACCTGTCCTGGTCTTGCTACCTGAACATTGGGGCCTGCCTCCTGGCCACACTGGCAGCCGCCATCCTCATATGGAACATCCTTCACAGGCGGGAGGACTGCATGGCACCTCGGGTCATTGTCATTAGCCGCACCCTGACCGCTCACTTCCGCCGGGGACTGGAGAATGACTATGTTGAGTCACCATGCTGAGAGTGTGTGTGTGAAAGGAGAGAGTCCTCTGAGGAGACTTGCATTGGAATTGTTTTCTATAAGTATACATTGTAATTTAAAACTAAGTGTTGAAGGACATCACCAAGCTCACTTCTTGTGGAAAGAGGCCCTCAATTATTATGTGGATGGGCTCAATCTATACGTGTGTGTGTGTGTGTGTGTGTGTATAATATGCATAATTATATATGTGTACACACACACACACTACACCACCCCTCTTTCTCCACTGTACAGTGTAAAAATATGAGGTTATCAGCACAAGCATCCCAGTGGAACTTCACAGCCATGTGTCACGGGTTTTCAACTGTGGCAGAGATGGAGTGAGTGTGGTGAGGATATGGAAAATGGGAAAACTACTTTAAATTTTCTCCTTATTTCAAATAAAGTTATCCTTTTCCCTAATGACAATGCAACAAAATCAAGGACTCAGCTGTGCTCACAATCCTCCCTTGCAACCAATAGATGGACAGTCTGACAGAGAAATTTGTCATGGGTTTCAAAATTTACAAAAGCATAGTTTAGGCTTTGGTAACTTTTCCTTTATCGTGCACCCGACCTGCCCAATTTTTAGGAATATCTAACTTGGCTGTAACATTTCTTCCACATTGAAGTATGGTGCACAAGCTATCATCCCAGAAGCAAGTAGTATAATTCTAGCAAATTGTAAGTTACGTAAGTGCAAAAAAATTAATGTGTGCATTTTCAGGCACTATTTTGACCTAAAAACAGGCTTTGGGTGTGTTTAAGTTAATTTTGCAAGCAGCTAAGGGTGCCATTAACCTTGAAAGAGAGGTACACTGCTAGAACTCCTATCCTCTGTGCTGAAAGTGCACTCTACTGTTTACACTGTGGGTTAATATCTATGGGAGGAGCTTCTACCGTGACCTCCCAATATACTATTATCTTATTTTGTGAAAAATGGCTGCTATGAATGAATATCCTAAATTATCTTTTCGCAGAACATCTGCAGACTTGGCATGCAATTCTCAAACTTGGGTGCCTAAGTCAGGATGTTCATTCCGCACATGGATGCTCAAATTGGCACACTGGCACCTAAAGCGAATACTTGGAAACATAATTGTTTCCCAAATGCAGATCAGACCACCCAAGTTTGAAAACTAGGTGTTCAGGACGTTATCTTTGCAGGTCAGACCCCTCAGTGCCAAATGAAATTGGTGGGAGTTGAAGGTATTCAGCACCTTGCAAGATCAGACATCTAGTCCATAAGTGTGACACTACACAGAATGATAGTAGTTCATGTCAACATTGTGCATGTAGCAACAGGCAGCAAACCAGCAAGCCAAAAAAGACACTGCAGAAGTCCCTAGTTCAAGAAGTCCAAGAGTTAGAAAGGGACTAGCAGCAATGAGAAATGTTTTTAAAACTTCATAAAAAGATGTTACTTCATCATACTCACTGGATAACACTGAATGACTGTGAGCTGTGAACATTATAAAATCTCTCTCTCTAGAAGGCTGCTGTGCTGCTCCCAGCTGAATTCTCTGCTTTTCATCTTTGTAACTGTCTCCTTTATATTCTGTTTCACCTTGTTAAAAAGTGATCATCAAGCTGGCTCTTGAGTTCTATTCTGCACTCAAATTCTCATGTAATAAGGAACGCAGCCCCAATTGCCACTCTGCACCATGCCCAAAGTCAATAGCACTCTACAGAGCTTGATTCTCTAGAACCAAACACTTCTAGAATTCAGCACCCCATAAATTGCTCTAGACAATCAGGGCAGAGTTCTATAATGCTGATAAGGATTTTCTTCTTTCAGCAGTTTATTAAAAAACAACTGAAGTTTGTTTCCATTTCCCTGACTTATCTTCCAGAAAAGTAAGGTATTTTCTAAAAATAATTGTGCTATAATTAATTACAGTTTTTTAAAAATAAAGTATTGGAATATTTAAGACATATTATTTCTGCTAATATTGGAATATTATATTATAATGTACATTAAAATGTAAAAATCACCTATGGGTCAGTAACATTGTAATACTTAGTATTACTGTGGCTATTTTATATGTAAAAATAAATGGTGAATGTTCAAGTCCCTTTAGGTGATGTACTTTGCATTTGAATGGCAAAAAATAAGGCCAATCATTATCAATCATGTTTTTTGTCTGTTTAACAAAAGAAAGAATCCACCTGGTCAGAACATTTCATTTGCAAATTTGTCCTTGAAAAGTGATGGCAATCCTTCTGTGAAATTTGAAAACTAATTATTTTAATCAGTGGTGCATTGTGATAACAAGTGAAAAGGCATGCATTTACTCCAGATACCTGAATCCATCAGGTGCACTGAGAGACCGAAGGCCAGAGGCAAAGTGTTTTCAACAGACCAAGAAGTGCAGATGTTTAGTTAAGTCTTGACTTGTGCAGCTGTACCAGATGCCTGAACAGCTGCATCTTTCAATACACTGATTAATATTTTCATAAAGCCAATTTTGTAATGAATCATGATTCAGGTTAGATGATGTTCTGGTATATCAAATACATCTACCAATTAAAAGCATTAAAATACCATAAGCATGGGTAATACTAAGATGAGATGTCCAGTATCACACAGTCATAGGGTTTGTCTACACTGTTGAGGGCATTATCGGCAGTGCAGGATTGATTCTGCGGGATCGACTGAGCAGCAGTGGAGACCCGCTCAATCGATTCGGAAGTCAACACCGTTTATCCACCCTTGCAAAAAGAGTAATGCTGCGTTGATTGGAGGGCATTTCCCATTGGTGCAGCGCAGTGGGGACACCGCAGTAAGTAGAAGTTAGGAAGTCGACAGGAGATATGCAAGATACTCTATGTAGCTTGCGTATCTCCCGTCAATGGCCGCAGAAATCCACCAGCAGTGTAGATCAGGCCACAGAAGTTAATTTGACTGCTGCTGAGCATACCAGGTAAATCCCACTTGCTGTGCTGTTAGATGCACTAGGTGTGTCCTGACATTTTATTGTTCTCAATAGCTGACACCACCACAACAGGTATAATGCAGGACCAGCAGAGAAAAAGTTAATATAATACCCAAAGGGTAACGCTTTCAACTTGTTTAAAAGGATGTAATGTGAATGATGACAAAGAGAAGAAGGAAAAATTAAAGAAGACTAAAGGGAATAAAACTTCATATGACTCAAGTGAAAATAAATCCCACCACTAAATGAGTCATTACAAATGTTCAGATCCCACCTTTTGATGAGTTTGATGGATCTGAAGGCCTCGTCCATGTCCCCAATGGTTAGATAGAAGCTGAAGTTCAGCATAGCTTCACGTGTAGTCTTGTCACACTCTTCCAGACCAATGAAATCTCTCATGGGCCTTTTGGCAACCATTTGCGAGAGTTGTACTGAGCCAGGTTCTACTTGTGCTTCTTTCTCAGCTTCCCCCGGCTGAAAGGAAAACGACCATTACTAGGTGCCAAGCAGGCTCCGAGACACTGCCTTGACCTAAACATACAGAGTTTTGCATAATTTTAACCAGATACTGCTTGAAGTCAATGACAAAACTCCCTTCAACTGAACTGGGAGTAGGGTCAAACTCTTAAGAGTTGTCAAATAATTAAAAATATACTACTTTTAAAAGGGCCTGTGAATATCTGAAGGAGTGTCACTCAAGATTACTAAAACACAAGTCATGAGGCTCAACATTTGTATTTCATCAGCTACAGATAAGAGGTTATTACAATATGATGGCAGGAGTGATCATTACAATTAAGGTTGCATAACAGTTTCTATAACAACTTCCACATTTTTTAACCTTTCAGGCTGAAGCTCTCTATGGTTGGTCTCTGCCCAGTAGTGAATTTATTTTTTTTAAGTTAACTATCCAGATCCTCATTTTTTTATTCCCGTCTTCCTACGAAGAATTCCACGATTAGTACTCTGATTCACAACCATATTCCACAGAAGTGGCAACTTTCCCAGAGCCTCAGTAAGATCTAAATTACAAGTCCGCTCACAGCCACCATAGCACAATTTAACTACTCTTCTGCACAGAACAAGAGGAATCTCTTGGTTGTGTCACCAGCACCAAATAGTCTCTTTAGAATTTAGACCTTTTTCTTTGAGTGATTGCTCATGTCCATTCCACTATAGGGTGAGTGCACGCCACTATGCATGGTTCCCGGAACTTTTTTCCCCTTTGCAGACCCCGTAGGGCCAGCTCTGGTGCCCCCTGGGGTCCCGCACACATGCCACAGAATATGAGGCACTGTCGGCCCTACACCCCCTCAGTTCCTTCTTTCCGCCCGTGATGGTTGCTGGAACTAGCTTTGCTCTCTGCAAGTGCAATTCCCCTTCTTTGAACTCTTTGTTATGCGAAGTACTTTAGTTAGTTTTAAGTAGTTGTTAAGTAGTGTTAAGTGTAGTTAGATAAGAAGCCCCTGAGGGACTTATTGCGGCCGGGCCATGCCCCGGTAGCTTGGATTTAAGCCGTGCACCCCCTGCAGGAAGGCTTTCCCGCTCAGTGACCCCACGATCGGTGCCTTAAGTGCCTGGGGGAAGAGCACAGGAAAGATAAATGTAAGATCTTCAGGGCTTTTAAACCACGGACTCAGAAGGACTGAGAGATCCAGTTAAAAGCCCTGCTCATGGAGGCAGCACTCCGCCCGGCATCCAAGCTGTCCCGCTCCACCTCAGCATCGAGCGTCACCTCTGTGCAGAGTGCACCGCTGGCACTGGCCCCTACTCACCACCGAGCAACATCCCTGGTGCCGAAGAAGAAGAGACAGCGCGTGGAGTACGGGCAGAGTCAAGTGCGGAGATGCACCGGTCACAGCCCGTCGAGTCTTCTCCAGTGCCTGCATCTCTGAGCAGGGAGCCTCCCCTGACTACTGAGTGCCCCTGCCGACGCTGTCAACACCAGAGGCTTTTCAGGCAGCAAGAGCCTTGCTGGCCTTGCCTATGCCATCTCCGCCCTCCCCACCCCCTCCACCGAGGGAGAAGGGGCTGATGTCCTAGGGCAAGCCCGCACTGGTCCCCCCGAAGGGCGGTGGAGATCCCTGGTACAGGGAGGAAGATCTCCCGCCAGACAGCCACAGGGGGTACAGCGAGGACTGCTTCGACTGAGGATGTGGGGTCTCCCCCTCGGCGCCGACGTCGGTCCCCAGCACCGGAGGCAGCGCAGGCCAAGAGGCGGCACCAGTCGAGGTCCGCCAGGCGGTGCTCAGACACCTCCTGCTCCAAAATTGTTAAGGCCCTGTGGCAAACCCCTTCCTTGGTCGCCCCTACGTCGAAGGTGGCTGAGAAAAAGTATTATGTCCCGGCTGAAGGGTTCAAGTATCTGTCCACTCACCCAGCCCCGGGAACTCTGGTGGTGGACGCAGCAGTTCAGGATTGCCAAACATCAGGCCCTCCTGGGGAGACATAATTTTAATTTGTGGGACTCCCTCAGGCAGTTTGCTGAGGCCCTGCTCCAGGACCAGGACGCGGACTTCACCACCATCCTAGATGAAGGAATCACAGTGGCTACGGCAGCGCTCCAAACATCCAGTGACGCTGCTGACTTGGCAGGTAGGGCCATAGCCTCCACCATTTCCATGAGGAGGTGCTCATGGCTGCAATCCTCAAGCCTGTCCCAGGAGGTGCAGCAATCAATCCAGGACCTCCCCCTTGATGGGTCAGCCCTCTTCTCTGACCAGACAGATGCGAAGCTGCACAGTATGAAGGACTCCAGGGCCAAGCTTCGCTCCCTGAGCCTGTTCATGCCTCAGGCTGCCAGGTGGCAGTCACGGCCCCAGGCGCAGCAGCAGCCAAGGCCCTACAGAAATAGGGACAGGAATAGGGGGTTTAGAAGGAGGAATGAGCCCCCCCAGGTCATTCTCAGCCCCCCAGCAGGGGCCCCCCAGGGGGTCGGGCAACCGGAGGAGACAGTTTTGATGGTGCGCCCGACTGCTGTCCTGGATCCGCCCCGCCCCTTCCTAAACAGGTTAAGACCCTTCTATCCCGAATGTCCCTCTTCAAGGACCCCCCTCATGAGCAACTCCTCTTACAGGAGGTGGACACCTTCCTCAACATAGGAGCGGTGGTTATGGCTCCTCAAGGCAGAAGGGAGAAAGGGTTCTATTCGAGGTACTTCCTCATCCCCAAGGCAAAGGGGGGGTCTGAGACCCATATTAGACCTGCGTCGTCTAAACAAATATGTCAAATGACTCCGATTTCGCACGGTCTCCCTAGCCTCCATAATCCCTTCCCTGGATCCAGGAGACTGGTATGCCGCCCTTGACGTCAAGGACGCATACTTTCACGTGTCCATCCTCCCCAGCCACAGGCACTTCCTCCGCTTCATGGTGGCTTGGCTCTCACTACCAATTTACAGCCCTGCCCTTTGGCCTATCTTCGGCTCCAAGGGTGTTCACCAAATGCATAGCGGTACTGGCGGACTACCTGAAGTGAAAAGGTGTGCAAATCTTCCCTTACCTGGACGACTGGCTGATCAGGGGCAGGTCCAGGTCCCAAGTGCATGAGAGCTTGACCCTCACTTTCTCCATGTGGAGCAGGCTGGGACTGCTCATAAATGAGCAGAAGTCCACACTAATCCCAGTGCAACGCATAGAATTCATTGGGGCCACCCTGGACGCTTCCCAGGCCAGAGCCTTCCTGCCTCAGCCACATTTCGAGGCGATGGTCTCTATCATCTCCCAGCTGCACCGATGCCCCATGACAACAGCCAGGCACTGCCTACAGCCACGACAACAGCCAGGCACTGCCATATGGCAGCTTCCACGTACATAGTGAGACTAGCTCTCCTGAGGCTCAGGCCACTTCAGGCGTGGTTGGCCTCGGTGTATGTGCCGAGCAAACACCCACTGAATTGGGTGGTCACAGTTCCTCCGCCCGTCCTAGCCTCCCTAGACTGGTGGAGGTCTCCCAGGGCAGTGTTGAAGGGAGTTTCATTCCGGGAACTGGGTCCTGTCGGTCACCCTTATCTCTGATGCCTCGGACGTGGGATGGGGAGCCCACATCAGCGCCAACCTGAGCACTCAGGGGCTCTGTATGGGGGAGGACAGGTGCCTGCACATCAACGTGAAGGAGCTGAGGGCTATTTGCCTAGCTTGCAGGGTGTTCCTCCGACTCCTGACAGGCAGAGTGGTGCAGGTGCTGACGGACAACACCACAGCTATGTTTTATATAAACAGGCAGGGAGGGGCGCGCTTCTCGGCTCTCTGAGAGGAAGCTACCCATCTGTGGGACTTTGCCATGAGGCACGACTTCCACTTGTATGTCTCTCACCTCCCGGGAGTGAGGAATGACAAGGCGAATTGCCTCAGCAGCTCATTTCTACCCTGCCACGACTGGTCACTGCACCTGGAGGTAGTGACTACGATCTTCCAAAAATGGGGTGTTCCCCAACTGGACCTATTCGCATTGGCCTGGAACAAGAAGTGCCCGAGGTTCTGCTTGCGCCAGGGTTGCAAGACCAGGTCGATTTCTGACGCGTTCCTCATCGACTGGACAGGGACCCTCATGTATGCGTTCCCGCCCATTCCGCTCCTGTCCAAGGTCCTACTGAAAATAAAGAGGGACAGGGTGGACGTCATAGTCATCGCTCCGGCCTGGCCAAGACAGCACTGGTTCAGCATGCTGCTGGACCTTTCGATCGCCGTGCCCATGGAGCTCCCGAGGCGGCACGACCTTCCCGCCCAGGACCATGGTCGCCTGTTGCATCTGGATCTGAACTTCCTGCACCTCATTGCCTGGAGGCTCTGTAGCTGATGGAGAGAGAGAAAGCCAGCTTGGTGCAGGTCCAACAAGTCCTGCTGGGCAGCAGGAAACCTTCTACACAGGTCGTGTATCGGGCTAAGTGGAAACGCTTTACCTCTTGGGCAGAGTCCCGGGGCATTCCGCCCAGCCTCTCGCCTCTGCAGGCAATCCTGGAGTACTTGCTCCAGCTAAAGCTCCAGGGTCTGGCGCTGGCCTCGTTGAAGGTTCACTTGGCGGCCATTTCGGCCTTCCATCAGCCACTAGAGGGGAGATCCATGTTCTTCCATCCCATGTCGGTCAGGTTCTTCAAGGGGGTGGAGAGGCTGTATCCTCAGGTCTGCAACCTGGTGCCTCCCTTGGATCTCAACCTTGTCCTCACGAGGCTCACGGGGCCCCCCTTTGAACCCATGGCTTCATGCCCTCTGCTCATGCTTTCATGGAAAGTAGCCTTCCTGGTGGCCATTACCTCAGGTAGGAGGGTCTCCGAAATTAGGGCCTTGACCTCAGAGCCCCCTTATATAGTATTCTATAAGGATAAGGTGCGGTTGAGGCTGCACCCAGCCTTCCTGCCCAAGGTGGTTTCCCAATTTCATTGTAACCAAGATATTTTTTCCCCGTGTTTTTTCCCAAACCGCACGGTTCGAAGGAGGAGAGGAGATGGCATTCGCTGGACGTGAGATGAGCCCTGACCTTCTACATTGAGTGTACAAAGCCGTTCCGGAAATCGATGCAGCGCTTCGTTGCAGTGGCGGACCGGATGAAAGGCTCACCTGTCTCTACCCAGCGCATCTCCTCGTGGATTACATCGTGCATCAAGTTCTGCTACGAGCAGGCGAGGGTGCTGCTTCCGGGAACCATTACAGCGCACTCAACCAGAGCTCAAGCCTCATCTACAGCCTTCCTGGAGAGACTGCCTCTGCAGGACATCTGCAAAGCTGCCACCTGGTCGTTGGTGCATACCTTCACGTCCCACTATGCCATTGTCCAGCAGGCAACAGAGGACGCGGAATTTGGCAGAGCCGTGCTGAGAGCAGCTCACCGGTAACTCCTACCCACCTCCAAGGTATTGCTTGTTAGTCACCTATAGTGGAATGGACATGAGCAATCACTCGAAGAAGAAAACAAGGTTACTTACCAGTAACTGATGTTCTTCGAGATGTGTTGCTCATGTCCATTCCACAACCCACCCCCATCCCCGCTGCCAGAGTTGGCAGAAAGAAGGGACTGAAGGAGCGTAGGGCTGGCAGTGCCTCATACACCGCTGCGTGTGCGCAGGACTCCAGAGGGCACCAGAGCCGGCCCTATGGGGTCTGCTAAGGGGAAAAAAGTTCCGGGAACCATGCACGGTGGCGTGCACTCACCCTATAGTGGAATGGACATAAGCAACACATCTCGAAGAACATCAGTTACTGGTAAGTAACCTTGTTTTTTCACAAGCCAAACACAATGAAATAACTTGATCTGAGCCATCTTGGAGGCTGAACTGTCCACATTCTCACTAATATAGGCCGTCTCTTCAAGCCATTTTCACTGCCAGAGACATGTAGGGGAAAGCCATATGTTAACATTTAAGGGAGCTAATCTATAAACTAAGCAAGAGCACATGTAAAGCCACATATTAATCAATAAAACACCTGAAGTATTAGCCAGACTAAGTAATACAAATCAAGAGTGCAAATGAATGTTAGATACAATTTGGGGAATTTCTGAAACAGGAGGGCTAAGAATTTAAAATGAAGAAGGACATATAGGCTGAAGCTCAGGCCTAGTCTACACTGCCAAGCTGGGATGACATAAGATATGCTTGTTACATTATGTAGAGATACGTTAGTGATATAACATAACTAGCGTATCTCACATTGATGTACTTAAGTCTACGCAGCATAGCATCTTCACAACACTACATCGACGGGAGAGCATCTCCTGCCTTTTGGGGAGGTGGGCTAATTCAGTCAACAGGAGAGCACTCTCACATCAACTGAGCAGATCTACAAAGACCCGCTCAATCGACAGTTCAGGGGTTGAAATAGATGACCTCCTGAGGTCCCTTCGAACCCTAATATTTTATGATTCTATGATGCCACTGAAGAAGTATAGACATGCCCTGACTAAATAAGACAGGTTTGTTGTGTCAAATGGACTTTTCCATGTTTAAAATAGCCTCTGTTCAGAATATTATGATATATTTACTGTGTGAGTAAATAAACAAGTAATTTAGCCTTTGAAAGAAAGGTACTGATTGAAAAAAAAAGAGATGGAGGGGGCAAAGACGTAGATGAATGAAAACGTGGAAAGTTATAGATACTTACAACAGGCTTATAGACACATCCTCTCCGAAACAACAACTAATGGCAGCAAAAAACAATACAGAAGGAGAGAGATAGAAAGGTAAAATCAAAGTAAAATTTAAACATGGAGCATAAAGGAAAACATCCATAAGGTGGAAGTGGAATGTAGCAACTCTCTTTTTCATCTTGCAATTTATGGAAAGGGAAAACAAAATGAGATGTAATCCAGTTAAGAGCTGGCTCTGCCTGGAAAAGATTATTGTAGTCTATTTATTAGAAACAGGCCTGGGTTGCAAATTTCAGACCTGGATCTCAGCTCCCCAAAGTTTGAGAAGATGCAGATGTAAGTTTCTTGTTTAGTCCCTTTTTTTTTTTGAAAGATAAGGAGCTAATCACAAGGTTTGGAACCATACCCAAACTTCCCAAAAGTTGCTTGAGTGTAACTTGCACCAACTGGGCATTCAATGGTAGTGGAAGATGAGTGCAATTTATACCCATTTTGTATTTTGTGGGGACTAAATTCAGTCCTGATGTAGGTAGCTTGCAGGTCCTATTGAAGTCAATAGGAACTGCACCCATTTATGCCAGAGTTAATTTTTACACCCACGAGTAACAGGGATGGTGCAGGCATAAATTAAAGTAGAAACAGGATTATTTTACATTGTTGTTAGATGCTTTTCCTGATAACTGCCTCCATCTCCTTTGCTTGTACATCACACACCTTTTGCACAGCTACTGAATGCCAGATCAATGCAACTTACATTACATTGTCGATACACCCATTTTATTACTAGCTTAGGGTACATCTATACTGCAATAAAAGACCCAAGGCATGGCCACTGCTAGTCCAGCCCAACAGACTCAGGCTCACAAGGGTCAGGCAGCAGGGCTATAAAATTGCCTTGTAAACATTTGAGCTCAGGATGGAGCCCAGGTTTTGAGACCCCGCAAAGGGGGAGGGTCTCAGAGCCCAGGCTCCAGTCCGAGCCCGTACATCTAAGACTGCAATTTTTAGCCTTGCAGCCTGAGCCTAAGTCAGCTGCCCCGAGCTCTGGGATTTGGTGCCACAGGTTTTTCATTGCAGTGTAGCCATATCCTTTGTCACAACTTTCACTGGAGCTGCACCTACTTATTCCAGGCTCCATTTGGCTGAATGTGGTCTCAGGTGCAATGAAAGATGTCAGCATGTGGCTGGGGCAAAGGATGTCCTCTTTTCTGTGATCTCTCACCTTTTTTGCAAAGTAATAATGTGGCACCTCGATGCCCAGAAGAGACTGGTAGTTTGAAGGCAATGGAAAGCTGTCCTGAATCAAAAGGCCATGCTCTTCAGTACTGAAGAATGATATAATCAAAACATCCGCCTGGAAGGGGAAAGAAAGCATTGTTTTGTTTTCATGGTGCAATATCCTTTTTTAGTTTTGTTTTTATTTTCCATTTTCACTTGGCAGAGTCTTCACTTGACTAAAAACAACATACACACACCTGCTGGGGAGGGCAGTGCCACAGGCTTCCTCCCTACAGTAAGTGGCCAACAAGTCATTCTACACTTTAGATTATGTTCCTGCTGCAAAGGGCCAGTCACCTCTGCCTTTCAGGAACCAGCCTCCCCATCCCTGAAGAGGGAAGCCCCTGGCGGCACACTTCTACTCCAGAAATCTCTCTTTTAGACACCCAATGTAGGTTTAAAGAAACACTCGCAACTGCTTTTAACAATTTTTATTTTTAATCCAGGATTATTCCTAGTGCCATTTTAGAAGTTCAAAGAAAGTGTTTCCCTACTAACTGTCTTTTTTAAAGCTTTATTGGTCATTCAGCAACCAAAACAACTTGAATGCCTACTATTTAATGTTTGTCTGTGTAACAATATCTCTGGCTGGCAGCACCCTAAATACAAGCGCATACGTGTGCTGCTGCGGGGGGCCAGCACGCTAGAGTCGGCACTACAGATATCAGTAGGGGAAAAATTTCCAGCACCAGTGCATGTGGTGCGCGCACACACACACCCCTAAATGGGAATGGACATAACCAAGCACTCAAAGAAGAACAATATTTGTTCATTTACTGAGCAGCAGCAACTCACAGACTGTTTTGGGTTATCACACCAATGTCACATCATCATTGCTAATTCAGCAAAACTCTCAAGGACACACTTAACTTGAAGCATCAGTCCAAATTGAAGTCACAAAAACTCATGTGTTTAAAGTTAAGTGCAAGTTTAAGCGCTTTGTTAAACAGAGGGTCTCAAAAGTCAAACTACAAATTATTTGGCCCTGTTCTGTTTTTTTATTTTTAAAGACTCAAAATTATTTAAATGCTAAACATTTTGTTCTGCTTCTTCTTCATATTAGAAATATTAAATCTTAATTTCCTTCTCTTTGGTGGAGGACTTTGACAAGGCTTTTGGGGGATCAGATTGTGGTGCCACACAAGTTTGCAATCTAATCACTACTTAGCATTTCTTCCCCACTACTTAGGTCCTCCAAAGATTTAGCCAAGATCATTCAGCAAAGAGAAATGCAAGAGCTTGATATTTCTTATCTGGAGAGGATTAAGGCAGGATTATGCATGGATCTGGATGCTAGGCTGGAAGGGGCAACATGGACTGTGAGCAGAGGAGAAGGAAGCATTGTCAGAATAGGGAGATCACAAATGCTGCAAGCACATCAGCAAGGAAGAGCCTTTGATTTATTTGACAGGCTCTTAGGTGAACCTGGACATTTAGTGCTAATTCACCACTTTTTTATACGTAAAAAACAAGTAGAAAACCAGCCAAATTTGGGAAGAGCTATAAAGAGGTATAAAAACTGTCTAAAAGAAGCAGTATAGAGGCAAGACCTTTTTTTGGGTACTCTGCAGTTCAACTTTAACTGAAGGGCCCTTAACATCCTGACTAAAATGTATTTTTTTACTAGAGAAGGGCCCAATATACAAAATTTGAATCCAGACTTCAAAATGGAATGGTGTTTCAGATCTGGGATTTTGGGTTTGGTCAATTGTTAAAAGAGACCTCACTTGCAAAATTCTAATCCAGATTCAGGCTTGGATTTTGAATATCCCCAAATTTCAGATATTGGTTGAGATCCATCTCTAACTTCGACACTGAGATTAAGGTTCCTTCACAGTTATTTCCCTTCCTCTTTCCCTTTGTAATTTGCAGTGTTCTTCATGCTTTTACTCAACCATATCTATTTATAGGGAAAACCCCCCACAGAGATGAGCAACAAAGATCATTCTGCAAACCCTCCAGAAAAGCCCCAATCATCTCATGATGAAAATCAGCATCTCTGAGTTCCTGTGGGAATAAATAAAACTAAAACACCTTTGGCTGCTTGTTATTGATTTCATCTTACAATAAACCACAATATGAGCTGTGATGCTGGCTGGATTAGGGGGACCATTTATGATATTATTCAACATCAATATTTCAAAATTAAAATAATTAATATGAGATAGGCCATGTCACATACTGTTAGAAAGGTCATAATTTGCTAAGTATGATGATATTGTTTAAGTGCATGTTTCATGTTTGTACTGGATGTTATGGATATGTTTGTTGTATCTGTATTTTAATTTGTACTGTGTTTCTGGACAACTCCCCAGAAAGGATGGCAGCAGCAACAAGCTGCTTAATGGTCCATTAAGGAAACTCACAGATACAATGGGCCTGGGGAGAGAAGCTGGGGCTACACGTGATGAGTCACCAGGACTTACTCATGTGACCCTAGACTCCATCTTATTTCTGTTAATTTCCACAAGCAGCATGGCAAAGGCCAAGGGACATAAAAGGCAGCTGCAGCACATCCATTTTTGTCTTCAGTCAGTCTTCACCTACCTCTGGATCAACCATTCATCTACAACTGAAGCTGTGAAACAAAAGGACAGAGAGACCCATCCAGGTATTGGATGTACACCAGAGGGACTATAAAAGCCTGCAAACTCACAATTCTACTGAAAATCTGATATATATGGACTTTCAAATCATTTGTATGTATCTGACTGCTTTAGTCATTTAACATTTCTCTTATAGTTTGTTTCTTTCCTTTTATAATAAACCTTTCATTTTAGTAACTAAAGGATTGGCTGGCAGGATGGTATTTTGGGTAAGATCCAAACTTATATTGATCTGGTAATGTGGCTGACCCTTTGGGGTCAGAACCTTTTTGGTAAAGAGCATAGAGTTTTAAATAACTTATCCCTTTACTGGACCTAGTGGCTGACTGGGAGCCAGAGACTGAAATGCAGTAAAGGGGGCTGTATATATTTTTGTTTTAGCTTCTTGATAACCAATGTGGGGAATCAGAAGCACTGTTTATGGCTGGTTGGGAAGTCTGACTTCAGTGTCACCCACTGATAATCTGCTCTCCTTTTGCAGTCTGCCCTGCCTTGGGCATTTTCAGGTGGCTAACCTAGACATGGATGGGTCACATGAGCATTACAGATAGCTCCAGGAAAAACATTCTGAACTGGCCTTGGGCTCATGAGATTTTCCTATTTTAAACCTTTTCTAACAATAAACTCTACTATTTTCAGCAGGAAACCCACTGCTAACAACAAAATATATTATGACTAATAGAAGTCACAAGTGCCAGACTAAAAAGTTTGTTTGGCTGCTATCTTCTGTGTACCAGGTCACAGTACCTAGACAGACAACGTAGTGAAGGCCAGAACCAATAGTTAGTTACTGAGATAAAGACAACTCAGAACAGAGCAAGAGAAAAAAAACATACTGTGCTTTCTGAGCTCTCTGTCTGTTGCTGCTTGTCTGGAAATTGCATGTTTGGTTCAAGAACTGCTTCACATACAAAAAGTCTTGGTTCACTCTGGTCCCAGAAGTGGCTAGCAGGGATGCGATCTTGCAGTTCTGGATGCTCAGTGATGCTCCTGCCAGAGCAAAGGGAGGACAAATGCATAAAGACAGGTGGAACATGTCCAGCTTATTCAATTCATTAACATAAATAAGGGATGAAACACACCATGGGATAGCCCCAAAATGATCATCATAGAATATAAATGTTTAAAAGTTTCCTAAGAGTGCAGTCCAGAGACAATAAACTGTTATAATAAATACAACACTCATTTTATTAGGTTCAACCTCACAATAGCAATGCAAAGAGCTCCATACTTGACACATTACTTGAGTATTTTTGCCCAACACATTGATATCACATGTCCTCTTACATATTTGATTTCACAACACGAAGAGTTGACATTTATTGAATCCCCTGGGAAAGATGTATAGTATTCACTCCTGGGGTTTTTCTTTAGGAGTATTGGGTTACTAGCCAAGCATACCAATGAATGGGAAAGGTCAGAAAAGTGAAAGGTGTTGTGGATTGTCTTTCATCTGGTAACATAAGTAAGGACTTTAAAGAATCCTTTTTGGTAGTGATTAAACCACACTTTCATCTAAACTCAGGCTCAGGCTCACTCAATACAGCAGAGGAGACTGTTGATCCTCTTCCACTTAATTCCAGGGACCATTATTTATTCCTTTTGAATTCCTAAATCTTTCTGCAGTGCTCATCTTTCAGACAGGGTGGTGAGTGGGTGATTTCCTCCAAGCTGGTGCCAAAACCACTCTATGACTCAAGCAGGGGAAGGGCTCATTCAACAAGTTTCCATCTCATTTCTCCTCCTTTCCCCACAAAGCATGAGAACATCACCTGTGTGACAGCTAACCTCTCCACCAACCCAACCAGCATGAGGCTGAATAAGTACATAATGCAGATACAGAGGGTCCTATACCTCAGCATTCAGCACTGCAGTCTGTCACCAAATGGAAGTCTATAACAAAGATATGCTATAGAATTCATGCTTACTTTGGCCTTTTATCTAGACAGTTACTAAAATAAATGTAGAACAAACCATATACTATTAGAGAATCATAGAATCAGAGAAGATTAGAGTTGGAAGGGACCTCAGGAGGTCATCTAGTCCAACCCCCTGCTCAAAGCAGGACTAACCTCAGCTAAGTCATCCCACCCAGGGCTTTGTCAAGCCGCAGCTTAAAAACCTCTAAAGATGGAGATTCCACCACCTCCCTAGGTAACCCATTCCAGTGCTTCACCACCCTTCTAGTGAAAAACTTCTTCCTAATATCCAACCTAGACCTCTCCCACTGCAACTTGAGACCATTGCTCCTTGTTCTGTCATCCTTGTTCTGCCACCACTGAGAACAGTCTAGCTCCATCCTGCCTGGAACCCCCTTTCAGGTAGTTAAAGGCTGATATCAAAACCCCCCTCATTCTTCTCTTTTGCAGACTAAACAAGCCTAATTCCCTCAGCCTCTTCTCATAAGTCTTGTGCTCCAACCCCCTAATCATTTTTGTTGCCCTCCGCTGAACTCTCTCCAACTTGTCCACATCCTTTTTGTAGTGGGGGGCCCAAAACTGGACACAATACTCCAAATGCGGCCTCACCAACACCGAATAGAGGGGAATGATCACTTCCCTCCATCTGCTGACAATGCTCCTACTAATGCAGCCCAATATGCTATTAGCCAGCTCATAGCCAGCTTCTTATCCACTGTAACCCCCAGGTCCTTTTCTGCAGAACTGCTGCCTCGCCTGTCAATCCCCAGTCTGTGCATGGGATTCTTCTTCTTATATCTTTAATTAAACTAAAGAGAATGCAGCCTATATTGGACACAAAGGAAAACTGGAAAATCATGAAGAACAAAATGATTTTTGTTGCATTATTCTTTTAAAATCATTTAAATAGACAGTATCTTTAAAAGTAAGAACTATGATGTCATCTGTACCCCATGAGAAGCCATGAATTCAATGCTAGATTCGGTGTCTTATGGGTCTGCCTTCTATGAACAAAGAAGGTATCTACAAGAGGACTCAGGATATGAGTTTAGTCCAAGTGAGATCTTCTAGTTTTCAGTCAGTCTTTTATTAAAGATAACCATGATTTTCCTTTTTATTCACAATTCCTCCTTTTACTCCCATTTTGCCAAAGTTGGGCTCTCAACATCCTCTGGCTTCAAGACCAGTATTTTATCATTCTAGTGAAAGTGTCACCAAATCAAAACTGTGAGGCCACAGAAAAAGATTCCTAACTCCATTCCCACCCCATGGAGCTATAATTTTTCACAGAACTTGTCTAGCACAGGTGCCTGGTCAACACTAAAAAGGTCACCCATAACTGACACCGGGGGTCACAGCAAACTGTGTGCAGCTGATCTAATGCTGAATGAGCTGCTAAGATTGTCAGCAAAGCATAATGCTCCTGGCGTATACCAGGCCAGGTCTCTAATGTGACTTAGAGCCAGACACACTAAGTGGAGGTTTAAAAAAACAAAACAAGAAGTTCTCTCTTCTCCCTGATCCTATCCCATATATTTTTACTAAAATTAAAACAAATATCAATTCACAGTAAATTGACTTGTTTGTTACTTGTAGACCAATAACTGCTAAATAAACTAAGGGACTAATTCTGGTCCCACTGAAATCAATAAGACAGGTCTGTCAGACCTTGATTCCCTTTTCAGAACACAGCAGATCCAAGTCTACCCTAACAAATCTAATAGTCAAGAGAAGAGGCTTGGTTTGACTGCCTTCACAGGCAACGTCTCATCTTCCTCTGGTATCTCCTCTCTTTTCTTGGAGATAGGTAGTGATTAACTTTTTGCCAACACAGTCAGCACAGAAGCAGCTATATTCAATAAAAGGAACCAGGGACTCCAACTGCAGTAACTAACCTCAATCTCTGTCACAGTTATAGGGTTATCTGCCCCTCGGCCTCCCTTCTGGTCTCTTTGAGAGTATGTCTACATAGCAAATGAAGGTGTAACTGGAGTGCAGGTAGGCATACCCACATTAGCTTTAATCTTGCTAGCATGGATAACAATAGAGTAAAACTATGGCTGCACAGGCTGCAGTGCAGACTAGGAACCAAGTGTGTACCCAGGGGTCAGTGGTACTCAGGCAGCTATCCCATGCTACCATGTCTTTACTACTACTGTTACTCACACTAACTAGATTACAGCTAGCATGGGTATGGCCATCTGTGCTAGAACAACATCTTCACTTGCAGTGTACACATATTCTGAGCACACCCAACTCAGACCTCAGCCTTTGGCCTTACCTGCCTTCGGGTGGAATCTCATAGATCTTCCACTCTTAGGCCAGACCTGGGTACATCACCCAGGGTGTACTGATCACCGAACACCTTGCAGGTGTGACTAGGTTTAGAAACCTGTGTTTGCTGCTTTGTTTCAGGCCCCAGGTGTGAAGCCTCCTGGTGTCTGAGACCTGCTCCACACAGTTTTTGTACCAATGGGACTTTTCTGGCTAGTTGTGTGATTTTTTTTTTTAAAACCCCTAGTGTGGACACAATAATATGGGTATAAAGACATCTAAGGGTATGTCTACACTACAGACACTATATTGGCATAACTATATCAGTGCAGCCATGCTGCTGTAGTGTAGATACTTCCTCCACCAACAGAAGAGGTTTTTCTATCAAAGTTGTTAATTCACCTCTCCGAGAGGTGGTAGATTGGTCAAGAGATGATTTAGGACAACCTAACTACAGGGCTCAGGACATGAAATTTTTCACAGCCCTGAATGACATCGTTAGGTCGATCTAATTTGTAAGAGTAGAATAGGCCTCACACAGTATAGCTTATTCCCCTTCCTGTTTGGGAATAAGCTATGACAGCATAAGCACTTTTATACCAGCAGAATTGAGTCCACACTGGGAATGGGGTGGAGTGTGGGTTGTACCACTTTAACTATTTGTGTATGGAGACAAGCCCTGAGGGCTTCTCTACATGGGAAGTTAACCTGAATTAATTAAAGGTGTGTAATTACAGGGAAATTAAGTGCATTAATTAAAGCATATTAAACCTTGGTGAGGGCACTCTCATTCAGAAATAAAATAAAGAGACTCAACATGTCTACATTACAGGTGCTACAGCGGCATAGCTATGTAGTTATGCTGCATAATCCTGTAGTACACGCAGCCTACACCAATGCAAGGGGTTTTAACATCCGTGTAGGAATGCCACCTCTCTGAGCAATGGTAGCTAGACCAACAGAAGCATTTTTCCATTAACAAGGCTGAATCTATGCTGGGGGTTACCTCTGCATATAGCTGTGTGTGCTGGGGTGTGTTTTTTCATACCCCTGAGAAATGCAGCTATATAGATCTAAGTTTTAAGTGTAGACCAGGCCTGTTTTTCCCAGTCCAAGAAGGCATTCACCAGGGCCTATCCAAGAGAATGCTCCCATGAAGACTGCTCCACTGTTTGGGCAGTTTGATTAAAACTCATTGAAACTAAATGGATATATGGCTTCACAACAGCATTTCACTTGTAGGCGAGGGTGCTGAAACTGTCTGGTCCCCTTTGTCAGGGTATGTCTACACTTCAAGCTGGAGGTGTGAGTCCCAGTTCAAGGAGATATACTTGCACTAGGCTAACTGATCCAGCGTAGTCACACTCTTATTTTTAGCCCATTAGCTCATCACAGCTATCATGAGTATGCTCCCTGAGCTGGGAATCACACCTCAGTCTAAACACACCATCTTGGAAGTCAAGCACATAAATAATATTTTGGGATACAGACTGAAATATGCAATTAATACAGAGACTAATGGTCATATTTTATCTGAGTCCCACTTTCTTCCTACTTGCTCCTTGTGCACACCCAGGTCAGGTGGATTAAGCTAGCCCGAAGACAAGGCAGTACAGGGCCAACAAGACAGGGGAGTGTAGCAGCGAAAAACACCCACTAAAGCAGGGCAGGCTGGAGACAGAATTAGATTATGGACTGATTACTCCATGTTTACACTGAATAATCCTGCCAGAAGCAAAGGAGTTAAACAGACTCCTTTATCTGCACTCACTCATCAAATATAAAACCTACTGCATTTCATCAGCTGTACAAATCACAATTTTCCATGCCTCCTAAACAGCACTGAAGGTTTCATTAGCACATTATCCATCTGACACTGCACCACTTTTAGTTTGTCCTGTATATCTTTTAAAAAAATATGAGGAACATTAAACATTTCCATGGATAAAAGCTAACGATAACACAAATACAGATACACACTTAGCCAAGCAGCAAACATAAGGATACATCTACACTGCAGCTGAGAGGTGTAATTCCCCACTCAGGCAGACATTCACACACAAGCTCACTCAGAGCTAGCATGCTAAAAATAGCAGTGTGGCTGTGGTGGTCTGGACAGTGGCTTGGGCTAACCTCCTGAGCACAAACCCTCAGAGGCCCTAGGTATATACTCGGGTGGCTTGAATGAGCTGCCACGACCTCACTGCTATTTTTAGCATGCTAGCTCGATCAAAGCTAGTGCAGGTATGTTGATGCAAGCTGGAAATTACACTTTCCAGTTGCAGTGTAACATACTTGTAGTGTCTTACACATCTAGGCCACGGGCTCAAATCCATCTCAGTAGCAATCAAGAGGTTATAATTTCACCGCTGTTTGGTGGCCTATGTAAAATGAGTTGATGTTCCTGATGGAGAAGTGTCCATATCTCTAGCACAAAACTAAATAAAATGTGTCCCATCATTGGGAGTCTGAGCAAAGAGACCCAGGAATGAACAGGCTATGGAGACAGATCTATCCTCTGATTCAGAGAGGCGGTTCCTCCATGTCTAAGCTGAGACACAATGAGGAAGCCGGCACTGCTGCAGCTGCTGCCTCAGTACCTGGGCTACAGATAGGAGACTTCAATCTCTAGGTGTGTCAAAATCAGCACTTTTCACAAATACTAAACTCAGCATTTTTTAAAAACAGAAAGGTGATGCGGTCTAGTGGACTGAGCACAGAACAATAAGCAAGAACTCCCGCATTCTTATCTTTGCTTTGCCAATGACTTTTTGTGCAGCCTTGGGAAACTCAACCACTCTCCATGTTTTACTTCCACTATCTGTAAAATGGAGCTAACACTTACCTGCATACCTCAGGCATTTACATGCTACCAAGGTCAGGGATATATACAATCCTAGACAGAGTCACAATTCCTGTGTAGTTAATTAATGTTTGCATAGTGCTTTGAAAATGTAAAGCAGGCCGTAAATGCTAAGTATCATTGTAAAGGGAGAGAAAAGACAGAGGCCTCACCACTAATTATTTTTCTTCTCTACTGGTGCCCCCGAAATGAGAGGGGGAAGGGAAGGATTTAAAACAAAGCAGAAAGACACCTTAACATCTCTCACCACAATATAACTCGTGGCAATTAATCCCTGGGCTCAAAAACAAGATTATGGTTTATGTGAAAAACTGGGAGTTTTTAGATTTTACTGCCACATCCTTTACTCAGTGGTTCTCAACCTGTAGCCGAATTAGCACACTGCTGTGGTCCACAGAATCATAGAAGATTAGGGTTGGAAGGGACCTCAGGAGGTCATCTAGTCCAACCCCCTGTTCAAAGCAGGACCAACCTCAACTAAATCATCCCAGCCAGGGCTTTGTGAAGTTGGGCCTTAAAGAATTCTAAGGACGGAGATTCCACCACCTCCCTAGGTAACCCAGCATTCCAGTGCTTCACCACCCTCCTAATGAAAAACTTTTTCCTAATATCCAACTGAGACCTCCCCCATTGCAACTTGAAACCATGCTCCTTGTTCTGTCATCTGCCACCATTGAGAACAGCCTAGCTCCATCCTCCCTGGAACCCCCCCTTCAGGTAGTTGAAGGCCGCTATCAAATCCCCGCCCCACTCTTCCCTTCTGCAGACTAAACAAGCCTAGTTCCCTCAGCCTCTCCTCATAAGTCATGTGCTCCAGCCTCCTAGCTGCGGCCCAGCTGTGTGCCAGTTGCTGTGTCCCGTGGAAAAAACAAGCAGAAATGACGCCTGAAAGAAGCGGAGACGTGGCCAAACAAGCCCAGTTTTTTAGTGACCTGGGTGAAGATGGTGGATTTGGCATTTCCAGTTCCCAGAACAAAAATGGTGGACTTTGCATTTCCAGTTCTGGTGGCGCTGCGCCAGAAGTGCGTGGAAACAACCAGCCGAAAAACAAGTGGAAGCGGGTAGCTGCTGGAAGGCTGGAACAAGCCCAAATCCTGCGACCCACGGCTCTTGCGGGAAACAAGCAACTAATTTGCAAAACAAGCCCAATTCCGTTTATGATGGCCGGGCTTGACAGCTAGCCAGAGCCAGGCTGGCATGCTCCTGCCAGCAGGGAAGCCATAGCAGACCCCTGTGGCTGGGGAGGAACTCAGCTAGCAGTCCAACTGGAAAGTCCGGTCGAACAGAGAACCTGGCACTAAAAGTCCAGTTACCACAGGCAGGTGGAGGTGCCAGGTCATCAACCAACTCCAGCCATGGACATAGTTTGGGGGGCCGCTCTTGCCCACTGCCCCCCCATCCTGATTTCTGTGAATGCCAAGGAGGGCTTGCTCTGCTCAGCCTGTCAGGGGGTAGTAGGGCTATGTCCTTCCCATGCTGCATCGGCTCACTAGGCCTCTCTCCCCAACTGAGGCTGGCAGCTCCACCTGACTCTTGGTCCTAGTGCCCATCGGCATCCTCTTCTGTGTGTGCTGGGTCCTGTTTCTGTACAATGGTGAGTGCCCATAGGGGGGCAGGGCAAGGGAAAGGGATAAGATAGGGCAGGGGAAGAGAAGGAGATGGGGAAATGGGGCAGGAGGGTGGAGGATGAAAGAGGGGCAGGAAACAGTGTGGAAAGAAAAGGAGATGGGGTGGGAAGAGAAAGCGATAGGCGGATGGGGCGGGGGGAAGAGAAAGGGATAGGCGGATGGGACAGGGGGGAAGAGAAAGGGATAAGGGGATGGGATGGGGGAAAAGAAGGGGATGACAGAGCGCTGCCTCCAGGGAGAACACTGCCTCCTTGCTTCTGGGCGTCCATGCCAGAAGCATTGGTAGAAATGGGGGTGGGGGGCATTAGCCACAGCTATGTGTCACCTCTGGGGGGATAAGCATGCTCCAGGATGCAGCACACCCTGGGCTGCCTGTAGCAGACAGTGCCCACCTGCCTGTCCCATGGTGTCCATGTCCAGACCCAGAGCTCACAGCCAGAGCAGGAGGCTGCCCTGTAAGTCCCGTTTCTGATGGGAGAACCAGTGCAGGGTGGAAATTTGTCCCATGGGTGGCTTCCCAGCTAGGGCCCCCTATGGCTCAGTGGGTCACCTCTGCCCCTGATTGTCTGGGATCAGGCATCGAGGGACACGTGCCAGCAGGGTAGCCACAGCAGGCAGGGTGTTATAGATATTGTGTGGATGCGGCCCACATAACACAGAGAGCTGCATATGCAGCCCACAGTGATAAACAGGTTGAGAACCACTGCTTTAAGTTAATGTATCAGATTTTACCACTTGAAACATTTGAATTGTTGGGGGGAATGTCATTTTTTTAATGCACTAGCCATTCTTACATCTTGCAAAAGAATTCTGGCAAAAGGGGAAACCTGAATGGCCTCTGCCACATCAGGCTGCATCTGAAAAATCTGAAACACTGACAGTGGAAGAGATTTTGTCACCTAAGGAGGAGAGGGGAGCTGGGTGGGTTCTTTATTATTATTATTGCTTTTTTCATTGTTTGACTCTCTTGCTTTCATTTCAGGATGGTACACACCAAAGCATAAATGTCAGATGATGCCACTGTGTTTTCTCTGTTTGCACACCAGTTGACATAGATCCCCTAGTTTTACAGTGACCCCTGCCAGGCTAAACAGAATGCTACAGTTTAAAGCTTCTAACATACTCAAATTTGTCCTATTGCTGTACTTATCTGAATGCCTGGCTAAAACCCAAGAGACCCAAAATTTGCCCTCTCTGCCCTTACGAATCAGTTGAGCACTACAGGAACCTCCCATTTTTCAGTGTTTATGTCAATAATTGCAAGTTTGTCTGTAATATTTACTGGAAGGATTGCTGAAGACAGAAGTCTGTATTTCAAAAGTGGCTTGGCAGAAGCAAGGAACCACAAAGTATATTTCTGTAGGGCTAAATAGAAATTTTGATCTATATCATTCTACTGTATTTCACTATACAACTTAATCGATGTAAGGTACCCAAGTTACATTATGCAAGTAACTGAAGTTGATGTGCTGTCTTCACTATGCTATGGCGCTGGGAGACGCTCTCCCATCCACTGAGCATGTCTTAACCAGATCTGCTCAATCAATGCCGCTGCATCGATGGCTGCGGCTCCAATTTAGCGCTGTAGCAAAGATAAACCCTTAGCCTCACGCTCCGTTCACTGCATGGCGCTGCCTTGTGACCAAAATTTCTAACCTATCTGCTACACGGTGTAGTTTAGAAACCAAAACATTAAATCTAAACAGATATAAATGCAGACGTTTCATGCAAGTTTTACCCTGAAATGAAAATATTTTGATGAGGTCTAGATGTTATGCTTTTCCTTTCTTAGGATCGCCAGGATGCTCTCCCATTCCCTCCCTACACTCTATATTCTGCCTGGGGAATTGGATGGGCCCCCACAGACTCAGCATAACTATTCTGAGGATGCAATGTCTGTGACGCAAGTCACTAATATCACTAAGATCTGAGCATGCAATCTTCACAATGCTTCTCACCTCTGTAAACTTGGGCAGCAAGAATTTAGAGGTCTAATCCTCGTGTGAAAATAAAATGTGCTGTCTCTAGACACTAGTCAACCATAATTCTGTTCCTATTTCAAATCCACATATGCAATAACAGTAACAAATGTGGTTATCAATAAAATGTCCTGCTAAAAGGTGGAGAAAGCAAGCCCCAACAAGATTTATCGACACAGTTTTGCCCCAATTTAATTAAATCAATTAAAAATAAATACATGTAGTTAAATCAGAGTAACTCTCTAGTTTGTGCAGAGTTATTCCAGTATCAAATAATGGCTTGTTTTGATAAATCAGATTCCTATCCTAACACCACAATCCAGACTTTCCAAAATGAAATTTTCTTACTTTTCAGGCTCTTGTCCAGAGTAGGAGGGCACCTCTCCACCATTCCGTTGTTCAGCCTTGAAATCAAAGAGTGTGACTGTGTCCATTTCAACATCATAGAAACAGATCTTAGAGTCAAGTGTCTCATCAGCCTATAGAAGGGGAAAAGAGGAGTTAGAGCAGGCAGTAGAAGAGACCAGCAAGGTAAAACTCAGCTGACCTATAAAGGCAGCCAACAGGCCAGCCAGCGGCAACAGAGCCAGCAAACAAGGGAATTAGACTGGGAGTTTGGGAGAAGGTACATGTGGTGTTTTTATTTGGTTGGTTTTTGTTGTTTTTTTCCTACTTCACAGGAGCTTAGGAGGGAAGGCTATGACAGCTACAGAGGCAGCAGTGGTAGTGACCCAAGGAATGGAAGAGACAGTCAATATGACTGGATGTGGCTGCTGCAGGGATGTACATTATTCTGGAGAGGGTACTGAATGTGCTTTGGTTGTATGATGTGCCGCCTGATAGAGCTGATGGAAGAGAAGATCCAAGATTTGGAGTTGCAGATAGAAACTATGGTTGAGGTTCAAAGAAGATTTGAGCAGGTGATGGAGGAAAGGACAGAGGAGGCTGAAAGGAAACCTCAAGACTTGAAGACAGAAGTTGTACCAGAGAAGTGTGAGGGCAGACTGCTGGATGAAGAAAGTGGCCAGTGGAAGCATGCGACTACGAAAACAAGACAGAGGAAAGGACCGGCTATTGAAAGAGAAATATAGCTGAGGAACAGATTTGCTGAGTTGGAAAATAAAGGCGAGAGGCAGGCAGTAAGAGAAGATGGGAGGGCATGGAAGAAGAGAAGAGCAGCTAGTCCTACAAGAAGAGGAAAGGAGACAATGGAGATAGCTAGAGTTCAGAGCTCCAGGAGGACAGAGGATGACTGGCAGAAGATTACGAGTGAGAACAGAAGACAAGATGACTTGCAGCCAGAAAGAACAAAAGGGGGAAGATCAGACAATCACACCAACACCAGGAAAAGGCAAGTCTATGTGACTGGGGACTCCCTACTAAGAACAACAGACAGGCCTGTCACCAGAGCTGATGTAGAATAGAAGTGTGTGCTGTTTACCAGAAGCTAAGATATGGGATGTGGACCTGAGGCTGAAGATGATCCTAATGTGAGCAGAAAAGAATCCACTGATTGTCTTTCATGTGGGAACAAATGGTACTGCTAGGTTCTCACTCAGACACATCAAGGAAGATTATGCAAGTCTGGGGAAGATACTGAAAGAAATGGAGGCTCAAGTGATCTTCAGAGGTATTCTACCTGTCCCTAGCAGAGGAGAGTGAAGACAAGACAAGATTATGATGATCAACAGATGGCTCTAAGAGTGGTGCTATAGAGAGGGTTTTGGGACATTCGACCACTGGGAGGCATTCACAGACAGAGGACTGTTCTCATGGGATGGACTCCACCTGAGTAGGAAGGGAAATAGACTTCTGGGATGGAGGTTGGCATAACTGATTAAAAGATCTTTAAACTAAGAATTTGGGGGAGACAGTTGGGAGATGCTCATGTAACCTCCACACTTGATTCTAATATTGACTGAGAGGAAAATCAAGTAAAAGGGGATACAGCAATGGAAAAAGGAACAACAGAGGGTAAGAGAATGGACGACAGAAGGAAAGACAGCGTCAATATGAATGACAGTAACAATCAAGTAGGCAATACTGGCAGTAAAATGACTGTACCTAACTGGGCAAGGAATCTGGGAGAAGCCAAGCAGAAACAACAAAGATGTCTGTACACCAATGCAAGGAGCCTCGGTAACAAAATGGAGGAACTGGAACTATTAGTGCAGTAAGTGAAATCAGCTATTATAGGAATAATGGAAACATGGTAGAAAGTAGTCATGACTGGCATACAGTATCAAAGGATATGTACTATTCAGGAAAGACAGAAATAAAGGTAAAGATGGTGGAGTAGCATTGTGTATTAATGCTAAGGAAGACTGTAAAGAAATCGGAAATGATGGAATGGATAAAATGGAATCTGTTTAGGTCGAAATCACAGGCTCCACTGGGATGGTGGTTGAGGTCTGCTACAAAAACCCAGGACCCAATTTGGATATGGATAGAGACCTACAATATTTTTAATGAACTAAATATTACTGTGAATTGTGTAATTATGGGAGACTTTAATTTCCCAGATATAGACTGGAGGACAAGTGCTCCTAATAAACATAGGACCCAGATATTCCTGGATGTGAGAGCCAACAGATTTCTTCACCAAATAGTCACTGAACCAACAAGAGGCAATGCCATTTTAGATTTAGGATTAGAAAGTAGTAAGAACCTCATAAAAGATGTTGTAGAGAACAACCTTGGTTTGAGTAATCATGAATTCATTCAATTTAAATTACATGGAAGGCTAAACAAAAATAGGTCTGCAACTAGGGTCCCTGATTTCAAAAGGGCAAACTTTAAAAAATTAAGGGAATTAGTTAGGGAAGTGGACAGGCCTGAAGAACTCATGGATCTGAATGTGGAGGAGGCTTGGAATTATTTAAGTCAATGTTGCAGAAACTATTTGAATCCTGCATCCCAAGCAAGGTGAAAAATTCATAGGGAAGAGTTGCAGACCAAACTGGATGAACAAGCATCCCAAACAGATTATTAACAGAAAGCCAAAGGCCTAGAAGGCATGGAAGAAGGAATGGATCAGCAAGGAAAGCTACCTCTTGGAGGTCAGAAAGTGTAAGGAAAAAAGTGAGAATTGCCAAAAGCCAAGCAGAGTTGGACTTGGCAAAGGAAATTAAAACCAATTAGTAAAAGGTTATTTAGATATATCTAAATAAAAAGAAAACAATGAAAGAAGTGGGATCTTGAAGAACTGATGGTTGGGTGGAGATTAAAGATAACCAATTCAAGAGAGTTGGCAGTTTTTCAGAGAGACATTGTTAAGGGCACAAGAGCAAACTGTCCCACTGCATAGGAAAGATAGAAGTATGGAAAAAGACCATCCTGGCTTACCTAGGAGATCTTCAATGATTTGAAACTCAAAAACAATCCTATAAAGAGTGGAAACTAGTTCAAATTACAAAGGATGACTATAAACAAATTACACAAATATACAGGGGCAAATTTAGAAAGGCCAAGGCACAAAACAAGATTAAACTAGCTAGAGACATAAAGGATAACAAGAAAACATTCTACAAATACATTAGAAGCAAGAGGAAGACCAAGGACAAGGTAGGCCCATTATTCAATAAGGGGGGAAAACCAATAACAGAAAATGTGGAAATAGCAGAAGTGCTAAGTGACTTTTTTGTTTCAGTTTTCAAAAGAGTTTAGTAGCAATTGCACATCTTACTTAATGAATGCCAGTGAAAATGAAGTAGGATCAGAGGCTAAAATGGGGAAAGAACAAGTTAAAAATTAGTTAGAGAAGTCAGATGTTTTCCAGTCACCAGGGCCTGAAGAAATACATCCTAGAATACTCAAGGAGCTGATGAGATATCCGAGATATCCATGAATAAAATACATGGTTTTATAAAAGATAGGTCATGCCAGACCAACCTGATGTCATTCTCTGAGAAGATAACTCATTTACCAAACAAAGGAAATGAGGCAGATCTAATCTACCTGGATTTTAAGTAAAGTTTTTTTATCTAGCTCTACATGGGAAATCATTAGTTAAATTGGAGAACATGGGGATTGATACAACATAAGAACAATCATACTTCGTCAGACCAATGTCCATCTAGCCCAGTATCCTGTTTTCTGAAAGTGGCCAATGCCACGTGCTTCAGAGGAAATGAACAGAACAGATAATCATCAAGTGATCCATCCCATTCCCACCTTCTGGTATACAGCAATCCCTGCCTATCCTAGCTAATAACTGTTGATGGACCTATCCTCCATGAATTTACCTAGTTCTTTTTCAAACCCCATTACAGTCTTGACCTTCACAACATTCTCTGGCAAGAATCGAAAAGTGGGTAAGGAACTGGTTAGAGGGTAGACTACAATGGAGTGTGCTGACAGGTGAATTGCCAGGCTGGAGAGAGGTTACTATGGATGGCCTCCTGGATCAGTCTTGGGACCAATCTTATTTAACATTTTCATTAATGACATTGGCACAAAAAGTGGGAGTGTGCTAATAAAATTTGCGAATGACACAAAGTTGGGAGGAATTGCCTATATGGAGGAGGAGCAGAATATTATTCAAGAAGATGTGGATGACTTTGAAAACTCAAGTAATAGAAATGGGATGAAATTTAAGAGTGCAAAATGCAAGGTCATAAATTTAGGGACTAACAAGAAGAATTTCTACGATAATATGGGGACGTATCAATTGGAAGTGACAGAGAAGGAGAAAGAACTTGTCAATCACAGGATGACTATGAGCTGCCAATATGATGCAGCTATGACAAAGGTTAATGCAATCCTAGGATGCATCAGGCAAGGTATTTCCAGTAGAGACATGGAAGTGTTAGTACCATTATACAAGGCACTGATGAGACTTGATCTGGAATACTGTGTGCATGTTTAAAAAACATTAATTCAAACTGGAACAGGTCCAGAGAAGACTACTAGGATGATCAGAGGAATGGAAAACCAACCTTAAAAGAGGAGACTTAAGGAGGTTGGCTTGTTTAGCATAACAAAACGAAGGATGAGGGAAGATACGATTGCTCTCTATAAATACATCAGAGGGATACATTCCAGGGGGAGAGAGGAGTGATTTATGTTAAGGGCCAATGTTGGTACAAGAACAAATTGATATAAACAGGCCATCAATATGTTTAGGCTTCAAATTAGACAAAATGGAGTTCTGGAACAGCCTTCCAAGGGGAGCAGTGAGGGCAAAAAAACCAAACTTATTTTAAGACTTAGCCTGATAAATGTACAGGGATATGATATGATGAGATTGCCTATAATGGCTTAGGCCAATCTGTGACTGCTAATAGCAAATATCTCCAATGGCAATAGGTGGGATACTAGAGGGTATTGTATTAGAGTTACAACACAGAAATCTTTCCAGGTTCCAGAAATCTGCCCACATGCTCAGGGTCTAAATAATTGCAATATTTGGGGTCAAGAAGGAATTTTCCTCCAGGTCAGATTGGAAAAGATCCTGGGGACTTTTTCCCTTACTCTGCAACATGGGGCACAGGGCACTTGCTGGTTTGAACTAGAGTAAAGGGGTGATTCTCTGTGACTTGATAGATGTGAGGAGGTTCATGGGCCTACTACAGGAGTGGGTGGGTGAGGTTCTGTGGTCTGCCACATGCAGGAGGACAGATTAGATGATCATCATGGTCCTTTCCTGCTTTAAAGTCTATGAGTCTGTGTGTGTTTATCTCATTCATGCTCCAATGGCTCAGTACATCAAACACCATGAAAGAATGTTCCTGGGGAAGGAAGTCAGATTATTTTCCCATCACTCCGCTAATCTCATAACTGGACCCAGTAGCCACTTGGAATTGCCATGAAGTGAAGCCTCGCTGTACTCAAATGTCTTTCTTCTTTTGAGGATTGTCTACAAAAAAAATGATTTTACTGCTTTTATCGATACTTACCTCAGAAATGGTGAATCCTGAAAACAGAGCACAGAAAATGTGGGTTTATATTAGAGAAATGTATCCACCTTGTCTCTGCATTACTTCTAATCTGGCATTTGGTGTCACATTCAGACCTCAATGTGGTAGGTGGAGAGCTCCACTCTCACCTTGTTGACGAGGATGCTGACTTTGTTGCCATTAGCATTGCACTTAACAGATGCAATACCTCCCAGGCCAGGAAAGAGCTCAGTCAAGTTCTTGCTACTGCAGTGCACTTTCGCCTCTCTGTGGGGACAGACAATATTGATTCATGTTGTGCTAAGCAAGTGTCAGTGCTTGACAAAAGTAAATATATTTTTCAAACTTCAGAAAAGACCTTTAATTATAAACCAAATCAAATAGGGCATAGGCCCCAAATATTTGAAGTCTTCTCACAGTTTCTACCTTTTGTCCCAGACTCTAGCTTCCTCTTCAGAGGTCTAAACACAGCAGGAGTAAACTTAAATGTTCTGCAGCATTCCAACACCTGCAACAAGAAAATCCTGCCACCCTGTTTCAGGAGAAGTAGGATTTGTCTACACAGGGAAATTGACTGGCATAACTGAAGTGAAATTACTATCATGTCCCCATGGGGGAGTTATACTGGCATAGCTATAGTGGAACCATTATTCCATTTTAGCTTTGCTAGTCAGTTTCCCCATGTAGAAAAGTCCTAAGGGCTTGTCTACATTGCCTTGCAGTTTGGACTCCAGGAGTACAAACAGCAGTATGTACCAAAGTGCTGCTGTGCTGTAAGACCCCTAAGTGAACAATGCAGGCAAGAACTAAAAGAATCCAAGTTCATATCAACGTTGTCTTCTGCAAACAGGACTATATTCACACTCCTATAATCCAAAGTGCAGAGCAGGGTAGACATAGTGTTAGGCCTAGTCTACACTACAGAATTTTGTCGACCAAAGTCAACTTTTGTCAACAAAACACTGCTGGTGTACACACTACAAACACACACACACCCCGCCGACATAACAGTCCTGTTTTTCGACAAAATAAAACCACCTCAACAAGAGGCGTAGATTCCTTGGAAGAACAGCTTTGTTCCTTCCACCATTGAAGAAAACTTTGCCATGCCAATCAGCAATCACTTGTGCAGAGACCAAAGCAGCATACAGGCAAGCAGCATAGGGACCCGGTTTGAAGCTGCTCACATGGAGGAGACGCACTCTAGCATCCCTGTTTACTCTGAGGAGTGAGATATCAGCTTCTATGGCCCCCGCCTGTGGAAAATGGTGGCACAATTTACGATTTTGTCCCTCTCGACCTGCATCAAGACCCCAAACAACCTCCCACCCATAACCTCTTATGGCCCCCTCCAACTCCCTGGGAAACCTCACCACCCCCTGCTTCGCCATGGAGCTGTGCGCTTGCTAGGGGACAGTGAGAAACAGGTACATTTAACAGTAATGCATCACTGCTGTTATTGCACTCACAATAATGGTGTTCATTGTTTATTGTGCTTCTACAAATGTGGCCTTGGCAGTCAAACATCCAACACCCACCAAATGGCTGCAGCTGATAAGAAAATGACCTCAGATGAGCAAAGAGGAGATGTTCCAAGAACTCCTCCACTCCTCTGAGGCGGACAAAAAACAAAAAGGATATGGAGACACATGGATTGCCCAGAGAGAAAGGAAAACGAGGAGCAAGTGATGGCAGGTCATGAGTGCATGATAAAAGCCATGGAGGAGCAAATGGAGCTGCTAAAGTCACTAATCATTCTGCAGACTGAAATCATGCATGCTTGCTCCCCGTTGCAGCCAATAGAGAACTGCCATCTGTGCCCTCCACAGAATCCACCCACAAATGCTTACCAAAGTCCGGATCCATCTTGGAACCCCTTTCACTCCACCCCTTCAGACAGTTACCAGAACGATAGCTGGACTTACACCCAATTGTGATAGCTCACACTACCCCTCATCTCTTTCTCCCCTCCAGTCCTGTTTTTTGTGTTTGTTGTCAATTACTGTTATTTAATAAAGACATAACATTTGAAGAATAAGCACTCTTTATTTACCTCTTGCACATGCTGGTTGCATCTCTCATTAATACTGAGTGCAAGCTGGATAGCAGTCAGCATGACACATTGCTGTTTACAAAGACACCTTATTGGTGCTCATTGTCAAAAGAGTGCCTCAAGGCCTCCCTGATCGAATGGCTCCCTGTTGTGCACTTCTCACTGCCTATCAGGCTGCTCATAGTCACCCACAATGCGAGCTACCTCTGAGCTCCAGCCAGGGGCAAACTTTTCATCCTTAGTTTCACAAAATTATGAAGCACACAGCAGGCAGCTATAACCATTGGAATATTGTCCTCATTGAGGTCTAACCTATCATAAACGCATCTCCAGAAAGCCTTTAATCTGCCAAATGCACATTCAATGGGTTATTCAGCACCTGCTCAGCCTGTTATTGAAACACTCCTTGCTGCCACCCAGGTTGTCCGTATAAGGCTTCATGAGCCATGGCACTAAGGGGTAGGCTGGGTCTCCAAGGATCACTATGGGCATTTCAACATCCCCCATTCACATTTTTTTTTCTGGAAAGAAAGGCCCTGCTTGCAGCTTTCTGTACAGACCAGCGTTCATGAAGATGCGTGCGTCATGCACCTTCCCTGACCAACCCATGTTGATGTCGGTGAAACACCCACAGTGATCCACAAGCACCTGAAGTACCAGAGAGAAGTACCTCTTTCTGTTTATGTACTCCATTGTAAGTTGGTCCGGAGCCAAAATTGGGATATGTGTACCATCTATCGCCCTGCCACAGTTAGGGAATCCCACTGCTGCGAAGCCATCAACAATTTCATGAACATTGCCCAGAGTCACAGCCCTTCGTAGCAGGATGCAATTAATGGCCTTGCACACTTGCGAAAACACAACACCAACAGTGGACTTCCCCACTCCAAACTGATTAGCGACTGTCTGGTAGCAGTCTGGAGTTGCCAGCTTCCACACGGTGATCGCCACGCACTTCTCCACCAAGAGGGTAGTTCTCATTCTGGTGTCCTTGTGCTGCAGGGCAGAGGCAAGCTCCGCAGAGTTCCATGAAGGTGGCTTTGCGCATTTGAAAGTTCTGCAGCCACTGCTCGTCATCCCACCTGCATAACGATGCAGGTATGGGATGACAGCTTGACAAAGCCCTGGCTGGGATGGTTTAGTTGGGGTTGGTCCTGCTTTGAGCAGGGGGTTGAACTAGATGATCTTCTGAGGTCCATTCCATCCCTAATCTTCTATGATTCTATGATGCAATCCTCCAACTCAGTGCTTATTTCACGCACCCAAAAGTTGTGGTTCACTGTGTGCAGATGCTTCGTGAATGAGAACAGTAATGCAGCGCTGTTCATTTGCATGGCACACGACAGGTCAGACGCTTCAGATTCCAGTTCCAACTGAGCGGTCACCATATACTGTGTGACCAGAGGCGATGTGTTACAAACACTAACAGCAATGGTGGAGAGCACTGCAGAATCCATCCTTTCAGAGAGAGATGGCGGGTGCTCAGGAAATGGGGGACATCGAAAAATGCCACGAAACGCAGTCAGAAACCAACGGAATGACAGGACAGAAATCAATGCATCATAGGATGTAGAGCCTGCACCCATGATGCACTGTGGCCCAACTGCCTTCCCATAACTCCTAGTGGCACAAAGTGGTGAGTTGCACAATGGGATAGCTGCCCACAGTGCATTGCTCTTAATGTGGATGCGCTTCAGTGACACAGTGAGTGTGGTGTGTACAGGTGCAAGCACTGTAATGAGAACTTTTCAATCACTGCTGTAACTTGCGTCAACAAAACTTTCTAGTGGAGACAAGGCCTAAGTTTCAGAGACTGAATCATTCACACTTTTCTCCCCTCCTTTCTCCCTACACCCAATCAATCCCTCCCACTGTAGCAGCCACACTAAACAGCATTCACTCTGTGCCTGAGCGGACACCTCCTATCTGTCACTGGAGACAGCTAACATGAGGGACAATATTTATTTTTAGTTTCATAAAATGAAATTTCATAAAATTCATGTGTAAAAATGACATTCCAGAGTTTTATGCTTTATTGTCTCTCGTTAATTCCAGATCAAATATGCTCACTTTACAGGTAAACAGGTTAGTATTTTTTAGTACCAGCCCTAAAAATTCAGCCTGACATCTGAGAGTTAAGTTGGGTTTTTTCAATCTACAACATCAACACCAATAATAAAGGCCCCACAAGTCATAATGATACCTACACAAACCCGGGTTTTCAAATTAGACCCTCCGTGATACCTGTGCAATGCCAGTGCTGTTAATGGGTTTCCACAGGTTTGAGTGACTGGAGTTTTGCAAATTGTTCTGCTGATAGATAAGAACAGAATCCAGCTTACCCTTTAGGTTATGCAAGGTTCTCAAACTTATTTTGTCACTAACAATCGGCAGATAAGGCTCTGAACACATACAAGGAGCAGAGGTGTGGAGTCAAAAGGTACAAGTTTGACATAGTCACTTGTCAGCGTAGAAGCACACTTTAAAATAATAGTGTGACTAATATTAATTAAACTCTCATTCATTTCAGCACTTAATCGAGCACTTCACCTCAGGAAAGGGTCTTTAAAAAAAGATGGACCTGCTACCCTGCTTCTGGGTCAACAACCTTAGGATCTTTTAATTCAACAGAGGAAGTGAATTCCAAAGGTGAGGACACTCTCCTCTCAGATTCGTACTTACAGGCTGTCAGCAGAAATATCCCAATTGTTCTCAACTACTAAGGAAGTACAAAGGGAAAGAGATAGTCTTAAGCATCCAAGACCCAATCCACCAAGTGCTTTATAGACTGAAGTCAGCATCTTGAGGAAGTATTTTGCAGACTCCTCCCCCAGTGCCCAAAGGTATTGCTTTATATTCTCAGAAAGAATGGCGAAACTCCCTGTTCTGTTCCTAAAGCCAGGTTTCAAGCTACTTACTGAGCCATCATCAGCCTTACCACAGAAGGTTTTGGCTGGTGAATGACAGTGCCAAACCATGATAGCGTTAGTCAGTAGCAACCTAGATGGGAATCCTTGGGGGAGAAGTATTTCAAGATTCCCTTCTCTCTAGAAAAAAAGAGATAAGCCATGCAAACTCCACTCCAGTAACATTACATTTATCCCCAAAGAAATACTCATTGATTATTGGAGTGATGATGGAAACAAATACTGAAGATTGGGAAGCCCTGAATACACTCTATGTGTTGCTTACAACAATACATGAATTTCTTGATCTCTGGGGTTATGAGTCCAAGTCCTCACTGAATATTCAAACTCACGGAGAAGTAGCAGTGACATCATTGAAGCCATCACCCTTGACCCCAAACCTCAGACCTGTAAACCTGAGAATGCAAAAGGGTCAACTTCTCACAAGCATGGTTTGTGAGTGTATAAAACAACATCAGTTTGTCAGATACTATTGACTTGGTAATACACCTCACTAGGTAAGGCTGGTTCTTCTAACCTCAGCCTCTCCCTGCAGACACTGAAAGGAGAGCAGTCAAATTTTGCAGGAGTCTACAAAATAAAAAAATATATACATGAATTGTTTTTAAAGAAGCCAAGGACTAAATAGCCCAAGATAACCTCTACAGGGCAAGCACACACAGCCATGAGGAAGCCTGCACTCCCACTGTCTTTGATATATCTATTCTATGAATTCACTCTCCAGGGAGCGAGTTGTCAGTCTAGCATTTTTCAACAGCACAAGATTCACTTAAGGTAGAAAAAAAAGAAAGGAAACCTGAGCTCTACATTCAGATCCTTGTAAATACTTATTAATACCTGCGAGAGAGATCAAAGATTTTAAAGTGAGCCAAGTCCGTTCCCACAGCCAGGAAACTCCCACAGACATCCAACAGGCAAGGATTCCCCTCTGCTTCAGAGAACACCAGCAGCTGTTTGACAGTACCCTGGGGAGAGAGAGACCGCAACTACTTTAAATGTTAACTTTCTGACAGGATGGTTTTTCTTTCACTTAGGTTAGCACATCAAGCCCACTGGTATATTCCGTTTTATCCCAACTACCACCACCAATTTAATAAGTGCATCACAGCAATTTGTTGATACTATCCTATCTAGGAACAGCTACAAAATAAACAAGGGAAAAACTGGTCTTTTGGGGGGTCCCTTTGTCAAAGTCTACCCAACTGTGATCTGTATAAAGCTGTGTCCACAGCTTTAATATACAGCTTCACAAAGATTCACTTTACAGACCACCCTACCCAAAAGATAGAACTGGTGATTTTTTTTCAACTAAAAGGAATAAATGGATAGCATTCCCTTTAGATCTATCAATGCTTAACCGATTAGTAAGTCAAAGTTTACATGCAACATGAGCCTCATTCTGTCTTTAGCACTCAAACATACCATGACTGCAGCACTTTTAGCATCCCTGACACCAGAAAACAAAAAAAATCAATTGAATTTGATTCCCATGCATAATTAGACATTACTTATTACACTTGTGGCTATATTTTTTAAAACTGTACATAAGTGATACACAATCTATCCTATCTCCTTTAGGATTTGGAACAGAAATTCTGTATTTGTTCTACATATAACCGTACATATTAGGGAACAACCATAGGTTTCTCTTTCTGGTTCTCATAGACTAGCACAATGCTGCAATTCTGGGTTACAAACTCTGCAGTGGAACACTTAAATCTCAACAAAAAGCCTTTTTCATTGGAATTTAAATATAATTTCAGGGAAGCATCTCAATTAATTTTAGGATTTGTGATATCTATTTTTATAAAACCTAAATTTTGGGCAAAAATTGATTACACAGTATCTCTAACTTCCTTAAAATAGTTGTATGCTCGAATAACAAGTTACTGAGTCTTGAAAACCAAGACATGTTTTGTATAAGTAACTTATGAAACCAGTTTAAGTCTCTCTTGGATCTTTTATCCCCGCTGAGTTTTAAATTTCATAGATTTTAGAACCAAAGTTTCCAAAACAGATGACAAAATTGTGCTCACAAAATGTACGTGGGGATACAAACAAGTGTATGTATGCTTGCATAAAGCATGCAGTTACATATGCATAAATACTGACTGTAGAAGCACACACCCATTTGCATGCACATTTATCCATTCTGGGCATGCGACAATATTTTGCATGTGCATTTACCTACTTCTGCCCATGTATATGTTTTACGTATGGAATTTTTACACTTTTTAAAAACTGTGGCCCTTACAAAGTTCATTTGTCTATTGTTATTGTTCCTTATTATTTAGATTGCAGTAGTACCCCAACATGCTATGTGTTTTGTAATACAGAAAATGACACAGGCCCTTCAGCCAAAACTTTCAATAACACATTTTTCTTCCTATGCCAAGGGTGGAGGTGCTACATTTATTGAACTCCAATCTGTATTTTTTTCAACCATAAATACAAAACCTGACCTCTGAGAGGGATGAGAGATAACTGGTTAGTCTCAACCCTATATGTCACTGCCCCTCTTGGTGGGCAAGAAAGGGGTTCTTGAGTGATCACTGTGGCCAGCACCCTGAACGTCAAGAATATATGCACTCTTATCTGGGTTTGATTAGCCTCAGGTTCTGACCTGAGGAGAAACTAGACAGAAAAAAACATGCTGTGAGTCAAATACATGCAGCAGGGTAAACCCACTAAGTACTTTGAACCTTAATTTGAATCCAGCACCTCAGTGATGTATTATTAACTATCCCATGGCTCTACCAGTCCTTGGCCAGCAATACTCACCTGCCAGGTCCGAACCTGAACCCGATTTGGCTCAACTGTGTAAATGCTTTCCTCATGCATAGCCAGCACTGGAGAATCACACGGGAAAGAACCTGGAATATTCACAAGACTGCCACCATCATTACCGTGAACTGCTACATGCAATTAATCGAAGTAAAGCATTCTGTCCAGAAAGCTCTCTCATTCAGTCCAAATCATGAAGTGATTAGTCCCTGAAGTGGTCTCAAGAAAGCAGTTTGCATTGACAGCAGGTCATTTCCATCTCACAACAAATCTGTTCTTCAATCATTCTGTGACAGTTCCCAGAATACTCTCCACCCGCCTCCTCCCCATCTGTCCTTTGTGCTGGTTTCTTGTCAGGAACTACATCCACAGTACGAAATTATAACTCAGACCGAAGGCACTTTGTACATTCTGTTCATACGGGAGGGGAGGCAGAGAGAAGGAAATTGACCAGCCCCAGTTTTATAGTCAGATGACATGATGCCACTACAACTGGGAAGTTGTAAATGAGGGTGTGACAGAACTGGAATTGCTTTGGAACAATCTTTGAATACTGAATATTGATCTGGCTATTGGGATAGTTACTGTATGAATATGTTGGTTTAGTAACAGGAAGGATTGTAAGGACAAAACAAGCTGGAAGGGAAGAAGAATAGCTCAAGATAAGCCACTTCTGTGTAAATAACTGAGGGTTGTTTAGAAAAAATGCCTGAACTATTGGCCTTGAAAAGTCTAGCCAGCCTACAGACCTGGTTACAGCCAGAACCATCAAGGCCTGGGAATTAGAAGATCAAAAGGACTAGCGCAGTTTAAAAAGACACTCTCTCTCCCTAGAGAGGAGGTAGTGGTTGGAGAGCTGTTTGAGGGCATGGGAAGCAGACTGACAAAAAGACCCCACTGGAAGGTCTGAAGAAGCTAGGCCTGCCTAGCTCATCATCACAGGATAGTAGGACTTGAGGTAAGACAGACATGCAGGTAAACTGTCATTTTAAAATCCTTTTACTTTAAATACTTTGTTCCTACTGTTAAAATAAGCAATTCTTGGCCAGTTAAGAAGGCTGTTTAGTAACATACTCCCGAAGGGAAAAATCACAGTTGGATCTGTCCAATTAGTCAGTGCTCAGATACCGTGGCGATGAGCACAGATTAGGACCCTAAATAGAGTAGGGGAAGCACAGCTGATGCACAGGGCACTGTAGCCAGAGCCCAGTCTAAGAGGGAGAATTGCAGAATTCCACCTCAGGAGAGGATGAAGATATTGAACAAAACTGGCCAGAGAGCTCTCCCGCCAACATACTAAAACCACCTAAATGAGTGGTGGTGGCTATGTCGGCGTGCGATGCTCTCCCGTTGACATAGCGCTGTCCACACAAGCACTTTTGTTGGAAAACTTATGTCACTCAGGGATGTGTTTTTCCACACCCCTGAGCGACAAAAGTTTTGCCAGCATAAGTGCTAGTGTAGACCAGGCCTTAGTTTTCTATTCTGTAAAATAGGAACACTACTTTAGTGAACTTCAGGGAACACAGGAGTGTTGTAAGGGCTAATTAGTGCTTGTAAAGTTCTGAACTGCAAAGTATGATTACTAAAGTCTAACAGTTATCGGGGTTCAGTGAATATATAATTTTGGGGGGATTCACCACCCTTATACATGCTCTCCTGTGAGCTCTCTCTTGTGAAGTCCTACCTGCATTTCGTAAAGTGGCTCCTGAACATTCAAAGACAGAGACTTGCTTCCCATTCCAGAACACTACCGCATCCTGAAATAGCCACAGAAAAGTTACAAAGCAATCAGGTTTCTGATGGAAAGATGTATGAAGTCCCTGAAAAAATTTGTAACTAAATGTAGTGCCAATCTAGTAATGTTGCTAAAATCCTTTTCATTCAAAATCCCATTTAGATTCTATGCTATATTCATTTCTGTGCATGAACAAACAATAATGGAATAAACTTTCCATCACAGCTAACACCTCATACCTTCGTCTATATATCTGCTTTGTTGTCCAATACCCAGCGGTGAGTAACCAGGGAGCTATTAATGAATAAGTGTGCTGCCTGGAAATCATCTCCACTGGAATGTGCCTGTCACAGCAGTGGCGCTATTTTCCATCAACACACATTTATTTCATAAGCAACTAAAATACAAGGAAGGGAGAATCTGAGACGAGTTAGATAAATGGTGTTGGAAACCTTGGATCCCATCTCTGAAATAACTGAATAACATTAACTACACACTGCCCACAACAGCTGGGGTGGTGACTTACCTTAGTGGCAAAAACTCCATTAACGTGCATGTCAATGCGGAGGCTGTGCATGGCTCCTGTACTGAAGAAAGTCACATTAAACAGATTTGGGGACACTTGCACAACTGCCACCTGCTGGTGGAAATGAGATGACATGGCCTGCTCACTGAGGATCACCACAGAGCTGATGTTGTTCACTGCCAATAGGTTTTTCCTGGAGCCCCACTACACACAGCAGAGAGAGAGAGAAAAAGACAACACACTTTCATCAGAGATTTTTGAAACACTGTAATTTAGAGGGGCCTCAGTTACAGCTAGTGTCTCGGGGTGGGAAGGGAGCGGGGGTACACATAGCATACATACAATCTCAACATGAAATACACTGAATACAATCTCAACATGAAATCCTGGTTTCTGAACTCAGCCATAGTCAAGAGGTTGCATATGCACCCATACTTCTTCAGGGTATGCTCTAGCCACATTTTCACCCATACTCCTTCAGGGTACATGGAGGAGCCTGTTTTAAACAATTACCTCTTTTCACAGACCCCCATGTCACTCTTGCGCCATCTTGCATTCAGTATTGTTAGAGAGAGAGATTACTTTGTTCCTATAAAATCAAGATGTATATGTGAAGTTCTGTTCCATGACAAATCATTTCTTCTTTGACTATCCAAAGTCCTATTTGCAGTTTTCCTAAAATTTCACCTAGAGTTGGTTGAAATATTTCAGATGAAAAATGAAGTTTCAGCCCAAAAATTTTTTTCAGGACTTAGATGCTAGGCCGCAGCAGTGGAGAACGAGGCAGTGGCAGTCTCCCTAATGCCCTTAACCCAATGGATAGCGCCCTCACCTGGGATGTGGAAGATCTGGGTCCAATTCCCCCTCTACCTGATATGGAGAAGGGATATGAACCTTGCAAGAGAGTGCCCTAGCCACTGGACTAGCCACTGGACTGATTGTGGGGTTATTAACCACATATCTTTGAAACGTATGATAATTCCATTAATGCTCCACAGATATTACAGAGCTCGCAGGTTGCCTAGCTGGGACTCATGTGGGGATTAGAAACTCTGTTAGAGTAGACACGCTAATAGGTTAGGATAAATCGTAGAGTCTGTAAATGCTGCAGAAACAGAAGCACCCTTGGGCTCCAGAAACTGTGCTGCAGAACTTGTAAGTTCTATAAGTTTCTGAGACACGGCGAGTCTCCATAGCTCCTGCATTTCACTGGGATTTTGGAACTACTGGTAGAACATTTTAATTTTCAGATTTTCGGGTGTTTGATTTTTAATCGTAACACTGAATTTCAAACATTTGGAGTGTTTCTATGACTACACCATTCAAATAACATTGATTTAAATAGCTGAATATGGTGGTAATAGTACTGTAACCAAATCTGTGATCTGGAAAATAAGGCTAAATTATAGGCTTAATTATTTTTCATTTTTATTTCTGAAGGTACTATATTAACAGCACTGGCTCATGATTGATAGCTACCATACTCCAGCATAAATGAACTGGATAATATTTCCCATCTACCTCTCTTCACAAACCACTGGGCTGGGTTGTAACAAGTTAAAAGATTAGTCTGGCCAGAAGCCAAACTCAGTTGATATTGACCTTTGGTCTCAATATATTGTTATGTCTTTCTGTCTTGTCTGGGATTTTTCATGGAAAGGTGGGTAAAAACCTTTAGGAGGAATTATCTGAGGATTCCAAAAGTAACAATTTTTAAAAGCACCTACTATACGTTTTTATTCTGCAAAGTAGGGATTAGTATAGAAAACTGAAATGTTCATAAATAAAGTTGTTTTTACAAACTGAGATGGAAATACTGTGATTTTTGATGAAAGAGCAAACAAAAGCATTGCCAGATAACAAATGATGGGAACATGAAAGATATTTCTGGACAGTGTTCCATATCCTATTATCTGAAAAAATATCTGAACTATCAAATGGACATAAACTTTATCTGTAATATTCAACTCTCTTCCATTCGCTCACTTATTAGCAGATGGATGACACACTTATGGCACTGACAACTTCCTAGATCCTGGACCTTCTGTCACTATAATGTCTTAACAAAAGATTTGCATTCTTAACTTGTAAGCTGTTTCGCAGCTGTATGTTTGGATATAGAAAACATAGCTGGGACATGCCCACTGATCTAGTTCTTGCCTGGAGCATACAAGTGCCATTGCTATTATTTATGTTATATGCCTTCCATTCCAATGTGAAACAAGAATAAAGAAATCTCAGACCTCTACCTGCAAAGAGGCAAATACATTCATGACTGGACTCACCCACCCCTTCCCAAACAAGAAAAAAGGGGGGAGAGGGAGCTGATCCTCCCAAGTTTAACAGAGCAACAAAATAATAATATATATTAAAGTTGTTATAACTGTAAAAAATAAAAATAAAAAGGTATACATTTGAAAACTGAAGGCTGAAAAAATATCACAGAAGGATCTAAAAGCAAAAGCTCTCCTGGGCCAGAAAGCCAGATGAAGATGCTGAACCAAATGGATTTCCTCAAATAAATAAAAATAGAGATGTTTGGGTTGAGGACAATGGTGACTTAAATCCACTAATAGATCAATCCCCCTTTATTAGATGGTGTATACCTAATTGCTCTCAAGAGCTTTACACTAGACAGCATCCCAACCCTGCCAAGTACAGGAGCAGAAAACACACAAATGAGGAAAATCCAGCTGAATACTTTGCTTTTTTTAAGAAATTCATTTAATGCAAGGGCTTATCCACACTTGGAAATTTACCAAAACAGCTGTTCCAGTATAATTATTCCAGAATAGCTATTTCAGTATAAGTGCCCACGTGGACATTCTCATTCCAGAATAAGAATGTCCACATGGGGACTTATACTGAAATAACAATTCTGTAATAGCTATTTTGGCAAATTTGTAAGTTTATGTTTCAACATTTGCTTTAGGATGAAGTAATTTTAAGGCATTGCAGCATGAGAAATTATAAACATTTTCAGAGATTTTCCTCTTAATATCTGGAGTCTTCATTTGGGCTCTTTGCCTCCAATTTAGAGAGGAAGGATGGTTCTATGATCAAATCACACAAACTGGGAGTCAGTATGCCAAGTTCTCCTAGATCTGTCCCTGATTTACTGTGCAACCCTGGGCATAGCACCTATGCTCTGATTTTTAAAAAGTATTTCGGCATTGCTGGGCTCAGTGATGTAACACCTAACTGATATAGGAGTCTAATGCTCATTTTCAAAAGGGATCTAGACACTCAGGAGCCAAAATCCCACTGACAGTCTATGGGATTTAGCCTCCTAAGCACCTAGATCCATTCTGAAAATGTGTAGGTTCCTAAATCAGTTAGGCATTGCAACACTGAGCACAGCAGCACCTCAATACCTTTAACAATCAGGGCCTTAGTTTCTGCACCAGTTTGCACAGCTTTACAAAGGGGATAATACCTACCAGTGTCACAAAAAGACAGTGTTAATTTATTGTTTGTAAAGTGCTATAAGAACCTCAGAGGGCAAGTGCCACAGAAATGCAAATGATTATATTTCAGAGGCCAGCATGTCTGACACCCTTCTCTTCCCAATTCTAATATTTGGAAACAGAGACGATATAGGGAATATGCAGAGTATTAGAAGGATTTACCAACTCCTTCCTCTGACAGCAAACAATCCTAAAGGCAAAAGGAATATTTTTCTGATTTACCTTTATCTGAGTAATATTCCCCTCGAGCTCTGTAGGAGTCTGAAGCTTCCATCTGTCCTTGCCCTCCAATGCCCATGTGCTCTGATTGGACACTGATGCTTTCTTCCACATAGCTATTCTCCCTTTGTTGGTACCAGCTGCTAGGAGACCTGCCATTAATAAAGTTGTTATATATTTCAAATCAAGTTCAGAAAAAATACAAACATTAAATGAGTTAAAAATAGCCAAAATCTAGTTTTATTTGTAATCCAACAGTCAGAGTTGTGCTCATGAAAATAAAAGTCTTGTAATACTAAAGACAGGCACCATGCAGCAATCCCCATACAACTCTGCCAATGCCTCTCCATCCTGACTAGATACCAACAACCCAGTCCTGAACCTCCCTTGAGGAGAGACTGCAAGAAGTATCACATGGCTATAGGAGGGGTAAGGTCCCTTCTGTGCTACAAGATGGAACTGTGCTTTAACTGAGTCAGGTGATAACCTTAGTTTAATCATGTACACTTGGATGGTGTCTTCACAGTACATTTGTTACTACTGAAAAGTATCCTCCTAGACACAGTAACTATAACATATAATCTATAACTGTACTAGAATTGCTGCAGTGCATCAAAGGCAGCCATTTCACAACACAGTTTATGAGCTAAGGATCACAGTTCCCAAAGGGTTTCTTACCTTTCACAGTGCAGTAAGAGACACAGTTTACACATTCTCCTGCCTCAAAGCCAAGCTGCACATCTGGAAAGAGCACATAGTTCTCACTCCGCTCCAAATCCCAGAACCTAAGTGCACAGAAAACAAGGGGCTTTGAACAAGTGATATCCTTCCAGATGTCTCACCGAAGAGAGTCAATGGGATACAATGCAAGACACAAATTTTCTATTGCTGGAATGCCCAGATCATTTCATTTTAAAATGAAATGTCTATGGAATGTGCAGAAGCCACTTATTAACTTTTTCCTTTAACTTATGATTTACTCTGTTTTCTGATACCATGTATGAAAAAAGATTTAGAAACAAACTGACTTACTTATACAGATATACTTGAATATCACTTTACTCCCTAGCTCATCATTCTCCATCTTTTTAAAAATGCTCCTCATCACCATTAACTGCCCTTTAAAGTCAAGTAGGATTTTCTGGAACAAATGCATTCTCTGACAATTAGAAAATGGTGCTGAGTCTTTTCAACCAATCTCCCAAAATTAATCAGGTGACTGACAGTGGCTGATCATACCAGCAATCCCCTATGTTCACCTCTTGTGCTGCTGAACATACATGCCCCATCTTGGCATTCCATTGATATCAATGAAAACCAAATATAAAGAAGTAATACAGAAGTTAAAGAAGGACCCAGCTGCAATCAGGTTAGAAATCCAAAGGAAAGAGCACATATTCTTAAAATACAAATAAATAAAAGCACATAGAATATTTCAACATAGTAGTAAAGTAAAGCACCACCCTTGTTTCAAAGATATAAGCATCACAGCACTTCTGTTATCCTAGGCTGGAGGAGAGAATTCATGATAGGAGGGCACAAGAGTTTTTTCTTCCACTGTTGATGCTAATGCTGCCATAAGAATCAGCCAACAGATTGGGAAGAACAATGAACTGGCCCTCCACTCCCTGCACAAAGTCAAAGGATTCTACTTTGAGAGAGATTCTCCAGAGAAAGAAATAGACACAGGCAAATGAAGCCTGCATTTTGGGAGGAAAAAGGTCAAATGATATCAGAGAATAAAATATGGATCCCATGGAAGAAAGGAAAGCATGTGAAGACTTTTAGGATTCAACTATACAAGACAGGCTTCAACTCACTGTTTTTTATCTTGTTCTTTGAAATAATTAGATAGAAAATTAATATTGTCTGTTTGTATCTTAGATTAATTAATATGAATGCAAAGGCACTCTAGAGTTAGCTGAATCTTTGGTCCACTGCTGAACAAGATTCTTCCAGCTGGCAAGTCTCTTATGTCTTAAGAGTGTGCTTTCACAGTCAAATTCTTACCTGAGAACTGTCTCACCAATCGCTGTAACAAGAAGGCTACAGTCGATTAAAATAATGTCTGCAGAGTGACCTATCTTTCCACTCAACTTCACCTGTTAACAAAAAAATAAAACAAATCATCAGTTAGAAAGGACATAACTGAAAAACAGCAGGTGTTAGTACTGCATACCTGAGTTGCAAAGCAGGAACGTAGGAATTATATTGGACTATGGCCATAGACCATCTAGTCTAATATCCTGTTTCTGACAGTGGCCAGCACCAGATGCTTCAGAGAAAGATGAAAAACCTCGCCTCAGGTAGTTGTGGGATAATCTGTCTCTTAAAGTAGGTCTCCTCCCAATCCCTAATAGTTAAACAGTAGTTAAAATTCTAAAGAATAAGATTTAATATCTATTTGAAAATTTGTTTGGATTAACTATTTTATATTCTAGATATACATATAAATGTCCAAACCCTGTCTGAATCTTGCTTAATTTTTTTAAAATAGCTTTTCAAAAGCAATAGTCTCTAATGGTTCAATCCACTGAAAAAATGTGCATTAGTTTCCATGGTCATAACTGTGGCAGTGACATAGGATATAAAAAACAGGGTTATTTCCCCAACAGCACTTATTTCTGCATAAGATAAGGCTTGCAAAGTGGCCATGTGTGCTGTGATGTGATAAGCAGTACATACTACAGATATTCACAATACAGAATCGTTTGCAACAAGGAAGACCCTGAAATCATCTCCTATCAAGTAAAAACAGATCATATTAGTTATGGGCTCTCCCTCCACAAGCCATTTGTTACATTTTTATTTTTAAAAGGACCGGTGTACATTTTTAATGGTCCCATTTTTGTAATATTCAGAGCAGCTATTTCACAACAATTCTACTATAGCCGCTGCAGAATTCATGGTATATACAGAAAACAAAGGGTTGTCTATCATTGTAAGTCTGTCGTAGAATCATAGAAGATTAGGGTTGAAAGGGACCTCAGGAGGTCATCTAGTCCAACCACCTGCTCAAAGTAGGACCAACCCCTATTAAACCATCCCAGACAGGGCTTTGTCAAGCCAGGCCTTAAAAACCTCCAAGGATGGAGATTCCACCACCTCCCTAAGTAACCCATTCCAGCGCTTCACCACCTTCTTAATGAAAAACTTTTTCCTAATATCCAACCTAGACCTCCCCCCCTGCAACTTGAGACCATTGCTCCTAGTTCTGTCATCTACCACCACTGAGAACAGCCTAGCTCCATTCTCCCTGGAACCCCCTTTCAGGTAGCTAAAGACTGCTATCAAATTCCCCCCTCATTCTTTTCTTCTGCACACTAAACAAGCCTAGTTCCTTCAGCCTCTCCTTATAAGTCAATGTCAATGATCTTTCCTGAGCTACTGTAATAGCAATTCAGAGTGAAAGAGGACAGGGAAAAAGGGTTCCTATGACTAAAGAGATCCGGTGACTGCATATCTGAGATGTGGGAGACCTATATTTTTATATAAACGTACAGATTATTGCTAAGTATCACACAATCTTGCCTTTATCTAAGGCTTTGTCTACAATGAGATCTTGCTCTGATTCCAGCCACTAGTTGCACTTGTACAGCTAAACAGGGCCCTCACATGGGGGTGAAAAGGGTACACATTATCAGGGCCCGGCCAGGCTGCAGTATATACTGGCAAAGCTACTATTTATACAGATGCACGGGCTGACTGGCCATCTGGCAGTTCTGGCAAATGCCAGAGCAGCTGGTGCACTCAAGGACTGGTGGGCTGGTCGGCCCACCACGGAAGCCTTTCATCAGGCCCTCCAGCTGGGCCTGGCTGGAGGCAGCAGCAGGTGCCCCCTCCCGACCCCAGCCATTCCCCCTGCCCCTCTCGCACCACAAGACCCCAGCGGCGCCCTGGCCAGAGCATGGTGGCTGCTCCCCTCTTCCGGCCCCTCTCTCACCACATGGGCCCAGTGGCGCCCTGGCTGGAGTGCGGCAGCTGCTTGTCTTTCCCTTCCGGCCCTGCCCCTCTCCCACCACGTGGGCCCAGCAGCACCCTGGCCGGTGTGCTTTAAATGCCAGGGCCGATTTTTAGTCCCAGTCCATCACTGTACAGGTGGAGCTAACACTGGTGTTTCAAAGAGGAGTAAGCTCCATCACTACTAATAGCAAATCTGTTTGAGTTTACTCCTGCATGAAAGCTGGAGGGGCAGGGTAGCACAAATGAAATTATACCAATGACTGCAAAACTCTGATGACGGCAAAGCCATAAAGCAGCAAAAAAGGTCAATTCTGGTTTCCACTGAAAGTCACCTTTAAAAGCCTTCAGCAGTGCTTAGTCAATTCCCTTAATAGTTCTCCTTTCTTGTGCTTCCCTCTCTTGCCCCATCCTTGCCTCTTCCTCTTTTGTTCATTATGGAGAGCCTCATTAATGCTTAATGGGAAAAAATTACAGGAGGAAGAAGAGAGGGAGATCAGGGCAGCAATCAATCAATGACGAGAAAAGAGGAGGAAGAAACAAGAAGAGAAACTGGAAATTTGTGGGGGGGTTATTGTGAGGGTTTTTTTTTTAATTAAACCTTCTGTCTCCTTGCTAAAAGTTATCCATCTGGCACCCATCACTGAAGTATCTGAGTGTCTGCAAGACACAAAGCAATACATTCAAGTACACAGACAGACCAAAGGGAAAAAATCCCCTGCTGTCAGCAGTTTTACTAGTCAGCTTGGAAACTAGGACTTGATCATGTGTAAGAAGACATGTGCAAAGAAATGGTTCTTGCAGCTTTGCCTAAAAAACAGCCCCAGCTACAGATTGGCATAAGAAATAAAATTCAGACTTGAATTCAGATTCCAAACTCCCGCAAAGTTCAGGCATCTGGAAATACGGAAGCCAGGGGGGAGGGCATTTTTTTCCAGACAGAACCATTACTTACCTCGTAACTGTTGTTCTTCAAGATGTGTTGCTCATGTCCATTCCCAATTAGGTGTGTGCGCCACATGCACTGGTGCCAGAAGTTTTTCCCCTAGTGGTACCCGAAGGGCCAGCTACAGCACCCTCTGCAGTGCCGCGTGAGGCATTGCTGGCCCCCCTCCTTCTCAGTTCCTTCTTACCAGAACTCCAACTGAGGGGAAGATGGGAGGATTGTGGAATGAGGAACACATCTTGAAAAACAACAGTTACGAGGCAAATAACTGTTCTTTCTTCTTTGAGTGCTTGCCCATGTTCACTCCCAATTAGGTGATTTACCAGCTGTATCCCTGGAGGTGGGTAGGAGTTTACAGACGTGCCTTCAGCAACACTGCCCTGCCAAACCTGGCAGTGTCCAGGACATGCTGCGTGATGGCATAATGGAACATAAAGGTATGCACTGAGGAACAAGTAGCAGCTCTACAGATGTCCTGTATGGGGAAGTGCTCCAGGAAGGCCACTGAAGATGCTTGGGGCCTTGTGGAGTGGGACGTCATAGATGATGGGGGCGCAACTCCCACCTGCTCATAGCAGGCTTGAATATAGGCTGTAATCCCATTTGAGATCCATTGTGATGAAACCAGCCATCCCTTCATCCAGTCGGCAATTGCAACAAAGAGTTGCATGGACTGACGGAATGGCTTAGTCCTCTCTATGTAGAAAGCCGGAGCTCTCCTGACATCGAGAGTGTGAAGACATCTCTCCTCATTGGAAATGTGAGGCTTTGGAAAGAAGATTGGTAGGAAAATATCCTGGTTGACATGGAAATTGGAAATCACTTTTGGCAGGAAAGCCAGATGTGGCCGCAACTGGGCCTTATCCTTATAAAAAACTGCATAAGGGGGCTCAGAGGTCAAGGCTTTAATCTCCACGACCCGCCTCGCTGACATGATTGCCACCAGGAATACGACCTTCCAGGATAAGTGCATCAGGGAACAGGAAGCCAAGTACTCAAAGGGTGGCCCAGTGAGCTTGGAGAGAACAAGATTCAGATCCCATTGGGGAACTTGGTCATTTAGTAGTGGGAAGAGTTTTTCTGGCCTCTGAGGAATCTAGCTGATATTCCATGCAAGATGACTGTTTTCCCTTGTACAGGGGGGTGAAAAGCGAAATAGTTTTTGGTGGACCAGATAGTACAAGATCACCTGGATTTTGTTAGAGAAACACTGGTGGTGCTTCCACTTGGCCAGGTAAGATGCTCTGGTGGAAGGCTTTCTGCTGTTCAACAGAACCTGCGGGACCTATGCCGAACAGGATTGCTCTTCCAGACTCAGACACAGAGCGACCAAGCCTTGAGGTGCAGGGAGGCCAGATCCGGATGCAGCAGACAACCATGGTCCTGTGACAGAAGGTCCGACTGAGATGATAGTATCCAAACGCAGGTTACGGACAGACCAAGCAACATCCTGAACCAATGTTGATGTGGCCATGCCAGGGCCAACAAGATGACCAGTGCCTGTTTCTCTTCACTTTTATGAGGACCTTGTGAATCAATGTGATTGGTGGAAAGGCATACATGAGACTTCCCATCCAGGACAGGAGAAAGACACTAGTCAGAGAGCCTGCATCAAGTCTTGCAGGGAACAGAATCAGTTGCACTTCCTGTTCCACTTGGTGGCAAAAAGGTCTACTCAGGGAGTGCTCCATCTGTGGAAGATGCTCCTGGCCACCCCTGGGCGTAGAGAACACTCGTGGTGAGAGCAAAAGGATCTGCTGAGGCGGTCTGCTAATGTATTGCTGATCCTTTATAGGTGAACTACTTCCCGGTGAATGCTGTGGTTCACACAGAAGTTCCACAAGCGCAAGGTCTCCTGACAAAGGGCTGGGGATCGGGCCCCCGCCGCCTGTTGATATAATACATTGAAGCTGCATTGTCCGTGAGTACCTGAACAACCTTGTTGGAGAGCTGATGTAGGAACACCTCGCATGCCAGTCGAACTGCCCTGAGCTCCCTGACTTTGATATGTAAGGTTAGCTTGTCTCTGGTCCAAATACCTTGAATTCTGAGGGAATTAAGGTGAGCTCCCCATCACAGCTCCAAGGCATCTGAAACCAGTGATAATGTCAGCCAGGGGGCCGCAAAAGGGACCCCTGCCATTGTGTGACATGGATTCAGCCACCACTCAAGAGAGGTAAGAATCTGAGTAGGATCCGTAAGGATTGGGTTGCCAACCACATCTGGATAGGTCTGAGATGCAGTCTGGAGTACTGAACTACATAAGTGCAGGCTGCCATGTGACCTAGTAGGCTGAAGGCATACTCTTGCTGTCATGAGAGGGTGGCCTGATAAAACAAGGTTACTTACCAGTAACTGTTGTTCTTCGAGATGTGTTGCTCATATCCATTCCAATGTAGGTGTGTGCGCGCCCCGTGCACAGATTCCCGGAACTTTTTCCCTAGCAAGCCCCGCATGGCCAGCTCAGGCGCCCCCTGGAGTGCCGCGCTCATATCGCGGTATAAAGGGCGCTGCTGGCACAGCGGGTCCCCAGTCCCTTCTTTCTGCCAACTCCGACAGTGGGGACGGGGGGTGGGTTTGGAATGGATATGAGCAACACATCTCGAAGAACAACAGTTACTGGTAAGTAACCTTGTTTTCTTTCTTCGAGTGATTGCTCATATGCATTCCAATGTAGGTGATTGCGTAGCCGTACCTTGGAGGAGGGTAGGAGTTATCGGTGACCTGCTCTAGAAAGCACGGCTCTGCCGAACCCTGCATCCTCCCTCGCTTGTTCCACGATGGCGTAATGCGACGTGAACGTATGGACTGACGACCAGGTCGCTGCCCTGCAGATGTCCTGCAGGGGAACCCGCTCCAGAAAGGCTGCGGAAGAGGCCTGGGCCCTAGTGGAGTGTGCTCTCACCGGCCCTGGGAGGGGTACTCCCGCCTGCTCATAGCATGCTTTAATGCAGGCAGTAATCCACTTGGAGATGCGCTGGGTGGAGACAGGCAAGCCCTTCACAAGCTACGAAGAGCTGTGTCGACTTCCGGAAAGGCTTCGTCCTCTCGAGATAGAAGGCCAAGGCTCGCCTGACGTCCAGCGAATGTCCCCTCCGTTCCTCCTCCGACCCATGGGGTTTTGGAAAGAACACAGGAAGGAAAATGTCCTGGTTACAGTGGAACTGAGACACCACCTTAGGCATAAAAGCCGGGTGAGGTCTCAGCCGGACCTTATCCTTATAAAAAACTGTGTATGGGGGCTCCGAGGTTAACGCCCTCAGTTCGGAGACCCTTCTGGCCGAGGTGATAGCCACTAGGAAGGCCACCTTCCATGACAAAAGGAGAAGGGAGCATGTAGCCAAGGGCTCGAATGGGTGACCCATCAGCCCGTTGAGGACCAAGTTGAGGTCCCAGGGTGGCACCGGGTCCCGCACCTGAGGGAAAGTCCTCTCCACCCCCTTAAGGAACCTCACCGACATAGGGTGAGAAAACAGGGAGCGGCCCTCCATGGGCTGGTGGAAGGCCGAGATGGCCGCTAAGTGGACCTTGAGGGAGGCCAAAGCCAGGCCCTGCAGTTTAAGCTGCAGTAAGTACTCCAAGATGGCCTGTATAGGGGAGATGCCAGGGTGTAGCCCTCTCGCTTCTGCCCACCCCGAAAACCTCCGCCACTTAGCTTTGTATGTTGCTTGCGTGGACGGCTTCCTGCTGCCCAGGAGGACCTGTTGAACCTGCATGGAACAGGCTCTCTCTCCCTCCGTCAGCCACAAAGTCTCCAGGCGGTGAGGTGGAGGGAGGCCAGGTCGGGGTGCAACAATCTCCCATGGTCCTGGGAGATCAGGTCGCACCGTCTGGGTAGCGGAATTGGTTCGGTGATGGAGAGGTCGAGCAGCATGCTGTACCAATGCTGCCTCGGCCACGCTGGAGCAATCAGGATAATGTCCGCCCTGTCCCTCTTGATTTTGAGGAGGACTTGGGGCAGGAGCGGGACAGGGGGAAAAGCATACATTAATTCCCCTGTCCAGGGAACCAAAAAGGCATCGGACAGAGAGCCCGGCTCGCGACCCCTGAGCGAGCAAAACCTCGGGCATTTCCTGTTCTCCGCTGTAGCGAACAGGTCCAGACGGGGAGTACCCCACCGTTGGAAAAGGGAAGCCACTATGTCCTGGTGCAAGGACCATTCGTGGCGGGGAGAAAAAATTCTGCTGAGGCGGTCTGCCTCGCTGTTCCGTACCCCCGGGAGGTGAGAGGCAGATAAATGAAACCCGTGTCTCACCGCGAAGTCCCAGAGGTGAATGGCTTCCTGGCAAAGCGCCGAGGAGCGTGCCCCCCCCTGCCTGTTCATGTAGAACATGGCTGCCGTATTGTCCGTAAGGACTTGGACCACTCTGCCCCTGAGGAAGGGGAGGAAGGCCCTGCAGGCCAACCGGACCGCTCTGAGCTCGCGCACATTGATGTGCAGAGCTCTCTCCTCCGGTGACCAAAGTCCCTGGGTGCCCTGATCGTGAGAAATGTGGGCTCCCCATCCCCGATCGGATGCGTCTGTGATGAGCGTCACAGATGGGGTGAACTCTCTGAAGGGGACGCCCATCATCACTTCCCTGGGGTCCCTCCACCAATCGAGGGACGACAGCACCTGTGGGGGAACCAGGACCATTCTAGTTAGAGAATGCCTGTGTGGTACATACACCGAAGCCAACCACGCCTGGAGAGGTCTAAGCCTCAATCGGGCCAGTCTCACTACATATGTAGAAGCCGCCATATGTCCCAACAGCTGCAGGCAGTGCCTGGCTGTCGTCATGGGGGACAAATGGAGATCAGATATGATGGCTGCCATCGCCTCAAATCTTGCTTGAGGCAGGAAGGCTCTGGCCTGTACCGCATCTAGCCTGGCTCCAATAAACTCAATACATTGTACCGGAGTGAGAGTGGACTTTTGCTCATTGATAAGCAGCCCCAGTCTAGTGCACAAGTCGCGTGTGAGGAACAGACTATGTGACACATGGGAACTCGACCTCCCCCTAATTAACCAGTCATCCAGGTAGGGGAAGATTTGAACACCTTTACGGCGCAGGTGGGCTACCACCACAGCCATACACTTAGTAAAAACCCTAGGTGCTGAGGAGAGCCCAAAGGGTAGGGACCGAAACTGATAATGGCGTCCCACTACCACAAACCTCAAAAACCGCCTATGGGCCGGTAATATCGAGATGTGAAAGTATGCATCCTTTAAGTCAAGGGCGGCATACCAATCCCCTGGGTCAAGGACCGGAATGATTGTGGCGAGGGAGACCATACGAAACTTAACTCGCCTAATATACCTATTTAGGCCACGGAGGTCCAGAATGGGCCTAAGGCCTCCCCTCGCCTTGGGGATTAAGAAATACTTAGAATAAAAGCCCCTGCCCTCCTCGGCCAGTGGGACTTCCTCCACTGCCCCCAACGTGAGGAGCGACCCAATCTCCTGCACTAGGAGTTGAACCGAGGCCGGATCCCCAATGGGGGACAGTCTTGGGGGGTGTTGGGAGGGGAGGTTGTAAGCTGGAGGGCGTACCCCTTGGCAATCACCTCCAGGACCCAGCGGTCCGTAGTGATGGCTTCCCATTCTGAAAGGAAAGGGCGAAGCCTGTCCCCAAACGGCCGACCAGGATCCCAGAGAGAAGGAAGAGTACTACCCTCCTGCTCTGGGTCAAAAACGTTTATTAGACTGATTACCCCCTTTTGCAGGCCCCTGCTGGCCCCTCGCAGAGGACCCCTGGCGGCCTCCCCTGCTGGGACCGCGGTAGCGCTCACGACCCCTCCTCTGCTGGGGTGGTCGAGGAGCCGGCCTTGGCGGGGGCGGTGGTTGCCTTTGGGCCTGCGGTCTGGACTGCTGCCTGGAGGCCTGCGGAGTATACAACCCCAGAGACTTCAGGGTGGCCCGAGAGTCCTTGAGGGCGTGGAGCTTGTCGTCTGTCTGTTCCGAAAACAGACCCAGGCCATCAAACGGCAAGTCCTGGATAGCCTGCTGAACCTCCTGAGTGAGGACAGAGGCCTGAAGCCACGAACAGCGGCGCATCGCGACCGCCGAGGCCATTGCCCTACTGGCTGTGTCCGCCGCGTCACTAGCCGCCTGCAGCGCAGCCGTAGCCACCGCAGCTCCCTCATGCAGAACCGTGGAAAAATCCGCCTCCTGGTCAGGGGGCAGCTGGGAGGCGAACCTCTGCATCGAGGCCCACAGGTTCTTATTGTACTTCCCAAACAGGGCCTGGTGGTTCGCTACTCTAAACTGCAGCGCCGCAGTAGAGTAGACTTTCCTTCCGAACAAGTCCAGCTTACGGCCCTCCTTGTCCTTAGGGGTGCTACCCTGACCCCCCTGACGGTCCCTCTGGTTGGCTGCATCGACCACCAGAGAGCTGGGCACAGGGTGGCTGTACAGGAATTCGAAAGGTTCCTTTGGGACGTAATATTTTCGTTCCACCCCCTTGGAGGTGGAAGGCAGGGAGGAAGGGGTCTGCCAAAGCTTCCTCGCTATCTTCATGACATTGTCATGCACTGGCAAGGCCGCCCGGGAGGGTCCCAGAGAGCCCGAGGGCCCAAAGAGGGAGTCCTCCTCCTCGGACATGAGTTTAAACTCCATGCCCAAGTTCTCAGCAGCCCTCTTAAGGAGGTCTTGGTGGGCCCTGAAATCAAACAGGGGCCCTTTACGGTCCCTTGCCGTTGCCTCATCAGGTGAGGATGAGGAAGAGAAGGGTAGGGGTGCCGAAGAGGGTCCCTCCACTGGGTCCGAGTCCTCCGAACCCTGCTCATGAAACTTAGGGGCCGGGGGGACTGGGGGGGCCACCACAGATTGTAGTGACACCGAGCCCTGGGGCATAGAGGCGTTCCAGGGTCCCCAATATGGCCACTGCCAAGGTCCCTGGGGCCACCCCGCGGCCTGCAGGGAAGGCTGATGCAGCCGCACCGCCTTCTTGTCACCAGAGCCCCCCGTGCGTCGCTTATGTCACCGGCGCGTGGAGCGGTCCGATGAGGACGACGTGGACCGGTGCCGACGTCTGCGGTGCCGGCGGTAAGAGGAGGACGGGGACGACGACGACGACGCACCCGATCTGCCCCTGCGGCGGGAGGACTTGCGATGCCGCTTGCCCCCTCGAGACCGAGAGCGGTGCCGACGATGGCGACGCTGAGGGGAGTCCAGTCACCCCGATGTCGGTGCCGGTGCCATCACCGGTGCCGGTTGCAACGGTGCCATCACCGGTGCCGGGCCCATCGGTGCCGGAGCCGGCGCCGGGCCCATCGGTGCCGGAGCCGGCAGCAGTGCCGAAGCGGGCGTCGGTGCCGGGATCAGCGGTGCCGCCAGATGTGAGTCGCTGCCTCTCGAAACGACCGACAGTGACCTCGATCGGTGCCGGGACGGGCTCCGCACCATAGATCGTGAGCCCGAATTCCGGTCCCCGCTCAAATCGGAGCTGGATCTGCGGCTCCGGCGACGGACTCGGGACCGCCCACGGTGCCGCGGTGCCGAGTCGCTCGACGACCTGGAGTCGGAGCTCGGAGGGGAGCCGACGCTCTCCACCCTCCGTGACCGTCTGGCAGGAGACTTAGATTGGGAGCGTCTCCAACCACCGGGACCACCCAGTGCGGGTTTGCCCCGAGACGCAGGTCCCTTGTCCCTCGGCCGAGGGGGGGACGGAGGCGTGGGCAAGGCCATGAGGGCTCGTGCCGCAGTAAACGCCTCCGGCGTCGACGGCCCTTGCAGGTGCACTCCCCCACCCCCAGGAGTCGGGGCAGGCAGCCCGCGCGGAGACCACGGTGCCGGAGTAATCTCAACGGCTCTTGGCTGGGGCGTCTCCATACTCCCACCGCCCTGCGCGGGCCGGGGGGAGATCTTGGGTGCGGCCGAAGGTCGTGCCGTCTTCTTGGCCACTTTAGAGGCCCGCGGCGGTGCCGAAAGCGGTGCCGGTGGGGGGGCGCTCCGCACCGACGACACACTCGGTGCTGACGGAGACCGGGACGGCTCGGAAGCTGGACGGAGCGCCGACTCCATTAAAATCGCCTTAAGCCTCGCGTCTCGTTCTTTTTGGGTCCAAGGCTTAAAGGACTTACAAATTTTACACTTGTCTCGACGGTGTTCTTCGCCAAGGCACCGGAGACAGCGGTCATGCGGGTCACTAATAGGAAAGGCTTTAGTGCACAAAACACAGTTCTTAAAGCCTGTGGAACCCGGCATGACTCCCAGTAGAAAGGACCCCGTCCGGGGCTCTAACTTATCACTATAACTATAAACTAACTAACTCTATAACTACTACTATAACAACAAACTTTGAAAAACAGTCAAACAACTAGGGAATGAGCTACTTGCACACAGCAAGAGGCGATAGTTCCAGCAACCATCACAGGCGGAAAGAAGGAACTGGGGACCCGCGGTGCCAGCAGCGCCCTTTATACCGCGATATGAGCGCGGCACTCCAGGGGGCGCCTGAGCTGGCCATGCGGGGCTTGCTAGGGAAAAAGTTCCGGGAATCTGTGCACGGGCGCGCACACACCTACATTGGAATGCATATGAGCAATCACTCGAAGAGAGAACCGAGTTATTAGCTCCGATATAGCCTTGAACCTGACTTCTGGTAAGAGTGCTCTGGCTCGTGTGGAGTCTAGGACCATTCCAATAAATTCTATCTTCTGGACTCAAATATGTGTTGACTTTTGCTCGTTTATTAATAGGCCCAGCACTCGACAGGTGGTCCTGACCACCTCGATGCTGCACTAGACTTGCATTCTCAATCAGCCCCTGATGAGCCAATCATCCAGGTAAGGGCAGACGTATGCACCGTCGCCTGAGATTGACCGCTACCACCGCCATGCACTTGGTGAATATGCATGGCGCAGTTGAGAGGCCAAAGGGGAGCATCGTGCTGCATGACTACCATGAACCACCGAAACCTCCTGTGGTCCGGGAAAATAGAAATATGGAAATAGGCGTCCTTTAGGTCGAGGGCGGTTTACCAGTCTCCTGGATCCAGAGAAGGGATGATGGCGGCTTGAGAGATCATACGGAACTTTAACATATTGAAGTATCTGTTGAGGTCTTGCAAGTCCAGAATAGGTCTCAAGCCCCCTTTTGCCTTTGGAATCAGGAAGTAGCAGGCATAAAAACTTCTCCCCCTTAGCACTCGAGGAACCTCCTCCACTGCACCCACTTGCAAGCAGGCCTGCACCTCCTGGATGTGAAGTTGCTCATGACAGAGGTCCCTGAAGAGGGACGAGGAAGGAGGGCAAGGAGGTGGAAGTGAGGTAAACTGGAGGGTGTAGCCAGCAGCTACTGTATTCAAGAGCCAGCAGTCTGATGTTATGGTAGCCCAGGCCGGAAGGAAGGGGGTAAGGTGGAATGAAAATAATAGGGAGTCTGGATCCCGGGTAGTGGCTACCTCTTGTTCTGTTTGCCTCCTTGGTGGTGGAGGTGATTTGAGCCCGACTGGGGAGCAGTGGCCAATGAATGGCACTGGTGCCTCTTGAAACTCCTGTTCCTTCTTTTGTAGGGCTCTCCATGAGGTGGTCTCAGGAATCTCTGTGACTGTTGGGGCCTGAAGTGCTTCCTGGTGGATGACGGTATATACAGCCCCAGGGATCACAGCATCGCCCTTGAGTCTTTCAACGCATGTAGTCTGGCGTCAGTTTGGTCAGCGAACAGGGCTGTCCTTTCAAAGGGGAGGTCCTGTATGGACTGCTGAATCTCCACTGAAAGGCCAGATGAATGAAGCCCCAGGATTGGCTGCATCTGAGGCTGCTTGAAGGGAGGCTCTAGTGATCATTCTCCCTTCCTCCAGGATGGACTCAAACTCTTGGATGGACTGGAGGCTTGCAGCAGGGATTTGGAGAATTTACTGAAAGATTGCCAGATGTTGAAATGTTATCTTCCCAACAGTGCTTATTGGTTGGATACATGTAGTTGTAGGCTTACTGTTGAATAAACCTTGCATCCAAACAGATCAAGCTTTTTGGCCTTCTTATTTTTTGGGGTAGGAGCCATCTGGCCCTGCCTGTCTCTTTTGTTGGCAGCCACTACTACTAACAATCCTAAGGAGGGAGGAGTGTATAAATATTCGAACCCCTTATCAGGCATATAATATTTCTTTTCAGCCCACTTGGATGTGGGGGGCAGGGAAGCTGGGGTCTGCCACAGTGCCTTTGCCAGTTTCACTGCTCCTTCATGCACTGGGAGAGCCACCCTGGATGAAGCTGCCATTGCCAAGATGCCATATAGCTCGTCGGCGGGTTCCTTCACCTCTTCCACCTTGAGGTTTAGGTTCACTGCCATGCGCTTGAGCAGGGCCTGGTGGGCTTGAAAGTCATCTAGAAGGGCCATGGAGGGTTCCACCACCGCCTCTTCAGGAGAGGAAGAGGAGGAAGCTGGCAACTGCGGGGTCTTCTTCCCTGTCAGGGGGAGTTCCCTCTGGGCTCTCAATTGGTGCCTCTTCCTGGTCAGAGTGCACATTCAAGTCCGGTGCTGTGTCTTGGGTCACAGAAGACTGCAGCACCGATACCCCTACAAATGAGTGCACTTATGGGACCATGGTTTGGAGGAACCCCCATGGACTCCAGAACTGCCATGATCCCAGTCACTGACCTTGAAGCCATGCACCCATTGCTAACCCTGGGACAACCGGCCACTGGGTCTAAGGACTGCCCTCTTGGTAAGGTCACCTTGTCTCACTCCAAGTCCGAGGAGCTGCTCGGTGACTATTGGGATGCCGACACTGATTGCCCCTTTGCTGTGCTGCACGCACCTGTGCTCTGTTACCAGGGAGTGGTGCCGGGAGCCCCACGATCAGCTTTTGTCCTTTGTCCTCCTATAAGGACTTGGCAAGTGGGGCCAGGATTCTGGAGATCTGTGACAAGTCCACAGATCTGTGCCAAGGCTCCAGGGATCAGCGGTGCTCCAGGGGTCAGCATCATCACTCTGGAGACCAGCACCGGGTGTCTGGCGATCGAAGACGGGAACCCAACCTCTCACTGTGCGATTCCAGGGACCAGTACCACAGGTTTGGTGACCATTGGCACAATGGAGAGTGGTGCGTTGGGGATAGGGATTTCTGTGGGTGCCTCAGTGGGGGGTTTCCCCTTCAAAAAGCTTGCTGAGGACATGGGTGCCAGTTTCCGGTACAGAGGTCTCCCTTCCCTGGGTGTTGGTGGCATGGGGATCGCCAGAAGGTTCTTCATTGACTGGAATGCTTCAAGCATAGTGGGCACTGTCTGGTACTAAGGGCCCTTGCAGCTCCCTGGGGTTGGCGGTGGGCCTGGGACCGGGCTTGAAGTCTGGACTAGCATTGACCGCCTCAAGGCCTGCGGGGATGACTGGCCCAACACGGATCTCACTGGAACTCCCGTGTCCTTCCTATCTGTCTTTGGTGCCAGAAAGCGTTTCCGTTCGGCATGTGCTTTCTTTGATCTCTTCTTCGGCATCGGAGATGTTGATCAGTACCAGGGGAGCGCTGCACGTCGAAGCCGATGCGCTCGGCACCAAGTCAGACCGCGGTTCTGATGCAGGTCTGAGAGCTGATTCCATTAGAAGGGCTCTAAGTCTAATGTCCCGATCCTTTCAAATCCTGGGTTGGAAACTCCTGCAGATCTTACACTTCTCCCACAAATGAGCTTCTCCTAAGCACTTCAAGCAGTTTTGGTGCAGGTCACTCAATAGCATAGACTTCTTACAAGAAGTGCAGCGTTTAAAACCCAGAGACAGGGCATGCCCATTCCAGCATCCTCACAGGCAGTAAGAAGGGACTGAAATGGACAGTCAGCAGTGCCCTATATATGGGTGTATTTGCGTGCCTGTGCAGAGGCACCTACGGGTACCACTAGGGGAAAAATTTTCAGCACCAGTGCATGTGGCGCACACACCTAACTGGTAATGGACATGAGTAGGCACTCAAAAAAGAGCCATCATTACTCAGAATTAAGCTGTTTTAAATAAAGAGGAGTTAAAAGGAGCTGTAACAGCACTGTATTTTTAAACATGTAGCCTGGCTGAATGCTGCGGTTGGATAAAGCCACTCAAGTGGAACCTTATACAGTCCTTCATGAGTGGTTCCCTCAATTTCTGCAGAATTTCACATTAATTTTATTTTTATTATTTTTATATTTCCAGCCTTTGTGGTTGTAACAGGAGCATGAAACATTGTCCTGAATCTGCAGACAGAAACAAGAGCTCAAAGAAAGGTATGCAGTACATCCATTCTTCTTAATGGAATGACAAGGCTGGCAACTAATGGTGACAATATAACTGTCACCATTGTTAACTACTTTTTAATAAAAGCATCCAGTGATGCTGGGATTGTGAATATTTTAAGGAACTGCCCTATCTTTTCTTCCCCAATGAGATCCTTGCTCAAATAGTACTAAAAATTAGAGAATGGGAACAGTCTAAACCATTTGTTCATCCTTCTCACAACATTCTAGCAGAGAAACTGGGATTTTTAAAATGTTTGTTGGTTGTTGCATATATGTTACATATATCTCACCTGCAGACAGAGGGGAGATATGTTCAGGGTCTGTGCAGACAGATAAAGTACAGGAGACAAGAAAGTAGAGATGGGTGGACAAATGGGGGTGAATGGGTTACGGTGGGGGCAAGAATAAAAAAAAAAGTTGGGACAGAACACTGGACAACAACTAAAGGTCCCTCTTAAGGAGAGGAACAACTGGACCCAGATTCCAAGCAATTCCAGGGGAAAACTAACGATAAAACAGGAACGGAAGTGAGGGTTACAGGGTCAAAAGTAGGGAACTGGAGGGGGACAACGAGCACGGAACCTGGGACAGAGCCCATTGCTCCTCAAAGGTGTTCAGAGAGCCAGCAGATGCAGCCCAGAGGAACTCTGCCCGGATGTGTGATTGAAGGGAGGAGCGGAAATGGGCCGTGCAGTCGCAGAGCACCTTCCCTTCTAGCATCCTCCTCCTTTTAGAATAGATGGCTACCTTGTCCAGCAACACGAAGTGGTTGACAAGGAGGTGTCTGGACTTGGTGGGGCGTGTCCTCAGGAGATGCAGGGAAAAGTGCAGCCAGTACATAAGGAGAAGGTTCTGGAGGAGATGGAAAAGGGGCTGCAATCTGGCACACTCAAAGCAGATGTGCACCACGGTCTCCCTCACATTGCAGAAGGGCCAGCTCACTTCCCTTCAATGTACTGCAACAGACTGGGGACCAACTGGCTAGGCAGCAATTCTGCAGAAAAGGATCTGGGGGTTACAGTGGAAAAGAAGCTGGATATCAGTCAAGTGTTCCCTTGCTGCCAAGAGGGCTAACAGCATGTTGGGCTGCATTAGTAGAAGCATTGCCAGCAGATCAAGGGAAGTGATTATTCCCCTCTATTCGGCATTGGTGAGGCCACATTTGGAGTACAGTGTCCGATTCTGGGCTCCCCGCTACAGAAAAGATGTGGACAAATTGGAGAGGATCCAGAGGAGGGCAACAAAAATTATTAGGAGGCTGGAGCACATGACTTATGAAGAGAAGCTGAGGGAACTAGGCTTGTTTAGTCTGCAGAAGAGAAGAATGACGGGGGATTTGATAGCAGCCTTTAACTACCTGAAGGGGGGGTTCCAGGGAGGATGGAGCTAGGCTGTTCTCAATGGTGGCAGATGACAGAACAAGGAGCAATGGTCTCAAGTTGCAGTGGGGGAGGTCAAGGTTGGATATTACGAAAATCCTTTTCACTAGGAGGGTGGCGAAGCACCTGGGGAGGTGGTGGAATCTCCATCCTTAGAGGTTTTTAAGGCCCAGCTTGACAAAGCCCTGTCTGGGATCATTTAGTTGGGATTGGTCCTGGTTTGAGCAGGGGTTGGACTAGATGACCTCCTGAAGTCCCTTCCAACCAACCTAATAGTCTATGATTGTAAATAAATGGCAGTGGGTGTTTTACCAGCATCTACATCTCTGAGCTATTTGTGAACCTGAGAAGAGGCAGGAGCCAGCAGGGCCTTGACACATAAGATTAGAACAGGGAAACCAGAGATGCAAGAGAAAAACCATACTTCTGAATTAAACAACACAATTCTTGGTTCTACCTTGGAAGGAGCACATTTTTCCTTGAAGAATGGGGTTTTGTCTAAGAGACAAAGGTGGCCCTTGATTAACTTGTAACACAACAGAAAGTTGGTAAAAGCTGAGCTATGTATCTATGGAAACTGATGTTGTACCCCAGCAGCACCTAGCCTTTACCCTGCAGCCTACCTCACCTACCTTCATGATTTCCTCGGCTTCTCCCTCAAGAGTGATTGTGTACATGCACAAGAGGAGGTTCTCTGTTATTATCACCAAAACATCCCTCTTCTCCATGATCAGGAGCTTTTGGATTGGACTGTCTGTGCTCAATGCATGGCTTGTCTTTCCTTTTTCATTCACACAATGCACCGACCCTGCAATAAACACAAGCCAGTTACATACTGTTCTGTTCCAATCCACCTGTAAACCACAAAAATTAATAATCAGGAATGTTAATGGTCTGACAAACCCACGAGCATAGGTTACACAAAGTCAAGGCTACACAGAAAAAACTTTGCTTAACGTTGATTAAGGTTACTCTATTCTACTATAATAATATGTTCCTCAAATGTTGAAAAGCTAGCAAATACACAGTTAAGGTCAACCACCACATTTCTATTTCTCTTCTTATACATGTGTTGGAGCATAGCATAGCATAGCATAGCATAGCATAGCGTACAAGAACATATGTTAAAAGTTGTTCTCTTTTCTTCAAAGAAGTACAAAACTAAAAGCAGATCTTAGAAGGAGGATATCTACCTTTAATATGTATATCCTCCTTGTCCATTGGTCCTAGTTACGTACGCATTGTAGTTTTGAAACCTTGGATGTTAATGTGTTGTGGAAAGACGATACTAAAAAGGTAAAAGTTTTATACTGGTGTAGTTAGAGAAAGAAGTTTGGTTGTTGACGGTAACTGTGGATTTGTATGAGGACAGTGTTATTAAATTAGAACAGGGCTGCCTAACTTACATTAAACAAAGATTTTTCCATGTCACTCTCCTTAGTTTTTAAAGAAATAAAAATTAAAAAGCAAATATAGTACCTTACAAAAATAATGACAGTGAATAACACAGCAACTGCAGCACACATTCAATTATGGGGAAATGTCAACCTTAGATTAAATGAGGCCATGACAACTTGTTTAATGTACTGTCATGTGTGAAAGACCTAGCAAAAAACGTTTCCATTAGTTAATGTGGTGCTTTCAAAATGGCAGTGCTGAAGTTAATAGTGAAACATTAAGAAAGCCACTGGAATCTGACAAATCTGCTGCCATGTACAGACACCGATCACTGCCTAGCAAACAATATCATCATATCACTAATGTAGCAGTTTCAGATGGGGGCAGATCAAATCAGTGATAAAATAAATTTTTTCCCAAAAATTCTAAATCAGAAAAATATAGAAGTGATTCTTGTGTACACTACAGATATACAGTAATCTATATAATAAATTTAGTGTACAATCTCCATGTGTGCTCTTTGCAAAAGGGTACTGAAAAAAATTAAGACAGTACAGACTCAATTACAAAAGCCATTTGTTTTTATTTCCAAAATATTGTTAAATATATTACTCCCTCCAAGTTCCAACAGCACAGAAAATTAAAAGCCCTGCTACACACTATTTTGTTTGTTTCCGTTTTTTTCTGCAGTTAAACACTTAGTAGATATTCCCTTTCTTCTCCCTTGTTAAATACAGTTCTCTAATGCAACCTTTATTATGGCTTCTCTACATGGGCATAGTTTGGTGAGGTTGGGGGGACACTGCTCCCTCAAACTGCAAGCCTTGGGCAGGGGCGGAATTTGTCCCCCCACACAGCCACATTGGTCTGACTGGAGCTGCCCCCCCAAATATAAAAGTCAAATTACACCTACGCTTCACCACCACCCAAGTATTTTGTACTTATCTACCAATTTCTACAGGAGGATCTTAAAGCATCTTACAAGCAGCAAACTTCTCAATACCCCTGCAAGACAGGTAAGGCGTGTATAGGGAACATTGCAGCTACCTCTGGTGTTCAACATGGCAGCTGTTAGTGCACAGCAACACTAGATAACAGTTCAGGATCAGAGTCTAAAAGGAGCTCTGTGTAGGCAGACCCCTGCACCCACATGAAGTCCCATTAACCTAAATGGAATGTCTGTTTGCGCAGAATTCATTCAGGTTCAGGGCTTTAGACATTAAATGAAAATTTCTGTGTAAAAATGAAATCACAAGAGGAATTTAGGTAGGTAGCATGTAATTGTCTCAGTTGTAATTTGTTCAGAATACTGATGTTAATGACCTTATTCCTTTGAAAATTCCATAGGATCTTAAAAAACAATAAATGGTCAATTTTTAGATCTCATCTTGAATTGTGTCCTTAAGTTATTCTGTTGCACTTGGCTATTGCAAAACAAAGCACCAAGTATCATATGCATAACACCACCCCTATTTCAAGATCCTCTGCAGTAGCTAGGGAAAAGGTTAGTTAAACCTTTTAATTGAATTTTAAGGAAGCTTATCACTATAGTGTCACACAAAAGACTATTCTAAAAAGAAGTAATCAAATGCTCAGCTAAATGAGTGGATAAAGGAACTGGGTTAGGCTCTAAAGACAAAGGGTAACAGGGAGTGGAAACTGTTTAAGGGGGGAAAGTATATTAGGACGAATATTGTTCTCTTTTATATTAACAACCTGGAAGAGACAAAGAGTAAAAATAAATTAATGTCTGCAAGAATACACAACCAGGGTGCTTTCAGTACAGCTCAGGATCCCTTAAACGGACTAGAGCCTGGATATAAAACACTTTGGAAATCTCATGTCAGAAGTGCACCAATCACCTGTAGCTTGAAGCCATGACAATTCTGTGTGTGTAAAACAATAGTATGAGAGAGAGAGAGTGGTCACTAAATTTCAAGCATTAAAATACCTTTGCTTTAGACAAACTATCTCATATAAGGTCTGATAACTGAATTTTGTAGATTGTTTTACTATGATGATGGGAGCTTTACAAATGTTTGTAATATATCTATTCCAGGCAAGTAAAAAAAAGCACAAAAATAAATGTTTCAAATGTTAATAATGTGTCACTTATTTTATTTTAATTACAAAAGGCATTCCATGGTCTATACTAACATCTCACTACAATTGCAGCTGGTTTAGACATACCTAAACTAGCTTTAATCTAGCTATCTTGGGTACCAGATCAGTGAAGTTGTGGTTAGATTAAAGCTAGAGTGGGTATGTCTACTCGAGCTGCAGCCACACCTTGTGATAACAGTGTAGATATACTCAAAGTGGCCAAATTATTTTCTTAATTTCTTCTTTTTTGAAAAGGTAACTCTTGGGTTAAGACTCTGCTGTCAGCTTAGATCATTTTTGAAGTCTAGCTTTCAATCCTATCAAAACACTAATTTATAATGGAAACAATAAGAGACCCCTACCTAGACTGGCATATGTATATACCTGAAACAATCAAACTATTTAAAAGTCAGGCAAGCAGAATTTGGCCCCTATATTGGAGCTTAAATGGCATATCAAAGAAACAAAGGAAAAATGTGTGAAAACACACACACACTTGCAGAAATACAAGTTTGTCACTAGGTGGAGCTGTGTATTATTGTAATGGTTGCTCTTAAAATATTCCTCAATACAAAGCTAAATTCCCCTGCAAATGGAATTTAAAAACACATCACTGTTTAAAGATGTTTTTTCTCCACTAAAAGGATGTCATAGTCTTTATCTATTTAGGAACTGCTGTCATTTATGGCTTCGCTTACTTACAACTCACTGTGGTGTTGCCTATTCAAATAATAATAATTAATAATAAAATTCAGCTCTTCTACAGCTTAGACATCGATAGATCTCAAAACACTTTACAAAGGAGGTCAGTATAGTTATCCACATTTTACAGATAGGAAAACTGTGGCACATAGAGGGAATTTAGTTGCCCACAGTCACCCAGCAAAGCAGTGGCAGAATCAAGTACTGAACCCAGATTACCTGAGTCCCAGTCCACTGCCCCATCAACTAGGTCACCCTTCCTCCCCAGTATATCTAATCAATGCCATTCTCAAGTAATCTAATCTAAATGAAATAAATAATGCCATTTTATATCAATAAATTCAATTAGATGATGATCAAAATGTCTGAGCCCTGTCTCCAGTACGGAGACTACCACCAATGGTGCTGGACCAGTGTGTTGAATTAGGAGTCCCATTTTTCCTATTGTAGATGCAGCTTTGCAAAGTGAACCACAACTCTGTTGGGAGACTAGCATAATTTAACTGGATCCCCCGAGTTGTCACATAAACTGCCTTTGGAGGGCAGCACTCATATTCACTGGACACCAACCCACCCTTCAAAACACTCTTCAACTGTATATGGAGGAGTTGTTCTGGGCCAACAGGCAGGAAGTTTAGAGAGAGGTGAGCAACTAGGACAGGGAAAGAAAAAGATTAGAAAAAAATCCACTGGAAGTAAAAATAGTGAAGAAAGATGCTAGAGACAGGATTTGGACGGGTTTGGGGGAGGGAATAACATGAAACTGATTAGTCTAAGAGAAAATACAGACACTAAAAAAGACTGTATATGCTATAGAAGGAAAAGTGAAAACTAGGAACAGAAATGTGAAAGAAGAAAAAACAAAAGGAGACTAAGTTATTTATAATTTTTATAGAAAATATGCTTTAGACATCATTTGGCACTGATGGTTTTAGCTGGTTCTAGCAACAACACAAAAATATTAATTATTTTCTATTTTTGGACAAATAGCTTCTCTCTAGCTCTGACCCCTTTTGGATGCTATAGATTACCTTCTTTTCTTTCTGAAAAGAAAAAAGGCATATGCTAGGCTATGACTAATCATATCCACTCAAAGGGGTACAGGGCATTCCTTCAAAGGAATAACCATTGGGTTTACACCAATGCTACCAGCTCTTTTCTCTAAGAGCAGAATCCTTCATGCAAAAAAGGAAAAGAACTTTAGATACCTCTTCCTAACATTACCAGGAAACAGCTATTTCCACTTCTGAAGTCACCATAGCCCCATCATTCCAAACATTTAAAGATAAGCTATCTATGACCTAGTCTAGACTAGACAGCTTTGTCGACAAAAGTCAGCTTTTGTCTACAAAACAGTGCTAGTGTACACACTACAGTCACCTCCCTGCCAACAAAACTGCCCTGTTTTTCCGACACAATAAAACCATCTATATGAGAGACATAAGGCTTTTGTCGGAAGAGCTAGGGCAACACAGTGTCAGTGTAGACACTGTCCCCTTAGAGCGGTGGAGGGGCTGTCATGTTTGTCAATTTCACTGCTCTGCTTAATTGGGGGGGGCTGGAACCTGGCTCCACAAGCCGCTGGGCTCCCGGCTCCGAGTCGTGGGAGGCTGCCGCCTGGCTTGTGGGGAGAGCTCGGGGATGGGGCTCTGAACCCCAGGAGAGCAGTGTCAACGTGAGCCACTGCTATAGCAGTGGCTGAAAGTCAACATAAATATGTTGACTTCTTTTTTTAGTGTAGACAAGGCCTGTATGTCTGTCCCAAAGACAGAGCATCCAATCCTGCTCCCAAACTTCCACTCCCAACAGGACTGGTACTGGGGGAGGATGTTGTACAGAGGACTCACTCTGAACAACTAGCAAGATAAAGTGTAAGAATAAAAATAATCTTTGCAACAGCACAAGTGAAAACAGGACCACCTTACACTGAAGAGCTTTGAAAACATTAAGGAGACTACATTTCCCAGCAGGCTGCAGAATTTGTTTTTTGAAGTTTTTGTTTTTCTTACCATCTGTTAGGCTGATAAAGAAGGACAATCCTTCCTGGGGTCCCACTTTCAGAGGCACTCCCATTCCAGCTTTTCTCCAGTTAAACATATCCAGGGCCTTCTCGTCCCCACTCACCGCTGCTTTGGCTAGCTGTACCAGGTCCCTGCAGGCAATCAAAAGGCATTTCATTTCCAGCTCCCTACTTATCACACAGCTTATTATCCAGAAGAAAATGGATGGGGACTCCCACTAATCAAATGTGGCAACTAATCATGATGTAGAAATCTTTCACACTCAGCTAAGCAGAGATATCAGAATCCCCAAATATATTGTAAATGGAGGTCTTATATTAGTGTTTGTATGTATTATTTTACATTTTTTTCCTGGGCTTTATTAGTACCAGAGAAACGAAGCAGACAACTGGGCCTATGCAAAAGAAATGTAATCAATACGATTTAATCTCTATAAGGACTTTGCATTATTTTAGTTTACAGAAGGATATACTTTTAAAATAATTTTATTCAGTAGTTTTTAATATAATCACATCTGTTAACATGATCAAAGGCAGTAGTGCTGCCACTGAGTTTGCCAGTCCTCTGAAATATCACGACTGTTGCTTACTAGAAGGACTGGAGATGCAAGAGCTGGCAGCAACAGGGAAGAGAGGAAGGGGAGATGTATCTGGGCAGAGGAAAAGGATAGAGCCAGCAGCAGGAGTTGGGAGAAGGACCTAGACCCAAAGGAAAGGCAAGGAGATACCCATAGGAAAAATAGCTTAGAAGAGTGCAGATGGGGGGGAAGAGAGATGACAGTGTGACGGAAAGAGGAGGAGGAAGGTGGATCTGGGACTGGAGGGTGAGGAAGACAGCAGCATGGAAGAGTGTTTGAAACAAGCCAGAAGCTGTGGGCAGTGGGATGGCATTCGGGGAAGAAAGTAGGCAGAAGAAGGGTGGTCTAAGAGCTAGGCTGGAGAGGGGAGGATCTGGTAGTAGGAGAGAGAGAGTAAGGAGCACTCATAATGGGGTGATATAGAAGGGAGGTTGTAGCTGGTATTTGTGCTTTGCATCTAAGGCAGATAAGCATGACTTATGGCTGGAGCAGTTACGAGGAGCCACTACAATGTGTCTGTAAGAAACCCCCAGCCCTAAAGACAGAGAGACATGGTCTAGCACACTTCTGACTGAGGCATTCTACTTACTCGCCAGGAGGCGGTGGTCGAAAGATACAGTGAGAAAGATGCTTTCCATACTCATGTTTCAGCAAAGGGGGGCCCTGCACTCGACCCCGCTGGTCCAGTCTCCATAGAACCAGGACACCAAGCTAGAAGAATTGCAAAAGAGACAGACCACCTTTGCAAACAGATTATAACTACTCAATGGACATCAAATAATCGCTTTTTACTTTTACTGATAACATGGTATTTTTCTCTTATTCAGTACTTTTTTTTTTTTTTAAAGTATGTAGAAAATTACCCCCCTTTCCCAGATGTTGAAGATTTCAAGTGACTTTTTAAACAATGTCATTTAATTATTATTTAAAATGAAGCTGGCTGGAAAACTGCTTTAATTACTTCCATTCTTAATGAAAAGGACATTGCTAAGGCTGACAGACCTAAAACTGGACCAACTTTGTTTTGTTCTGTACATATGCATCAGGACACTTGCATTTGCACATACTCATCATGACAATCCCACCCTCCTTTTTTCGTCTTTGTGAGCAGTCAGGTTACTAAAAACTAACAAGAATCCAGCTTTAGAACTCTGGTTAATTTCAATCCGCTGTTTTAAGTGTTTCAGAGCAACAGGTCCTTCACTATTTCTCTTGGAAGACTGTTCCACAGTCTAATAGAGCTCATTGTCAAGAAGTGTTTTTCCCAATATTCAGCCTGAACTTTCCCTTTCTTAATTCCCATTACTCCCAAGTTATACCTGCTCGCCCCACCTCAAATTATTTTTCATTCTCCTTGGCATTTTTCCCTCTTCAAATATTTGAAGACTGCTATCACGTTTTATTATGAGGTTATACTATAAGCCTGTCAAAGCTTGAAATCTCCCATTCTAGAACCAATTTACTGCCAGTATTATGTAGCTATTTGAAATACAGAGCTTTTATTTACTCTCCTCTTCCTTGCGGTGATCCAATTGTACAAGCTGTGTGAACTCAATAGCACACTGTCCACTGCACCTCTCCACTCCCATAAATGTTTAAATCACAGGAACAAAATCTAATTGGTTAATTTAAATCAAATGCTTGTCATTAAGAGATTTAACAATGACAAAGTTATTGGGCCCTGATTCTGACACGCTTTCTCAAGAAACATGTTTTAACAAAACATACCCCCTTACCATAGAAAATATATTATCTTATAAACAAGAGAACCAACAGCTGATAAATTCAACTGAGATGCTGGTTCTGTTGTGATCAAGAATATAGGCAGACATAAAATTACAAGTATTGTATTGAACCTCAGATCCTGGCTCAGTTTTTGCAAATTGGCATAGAGTTGAAATTTAGAGGAATTCTGTGGTCTGAAGAACTCCAGTTCTGGATACCTATCAGTTTCAATCCCCTGCTGAGTGGGAAAATGGAGCAAACAGAGAAGCAGAGGAACAATGCAGCATGACATGTACATTCACGATCCCAACAAGCTGACTTATAGTACCAGCTTTTCAGCTGGAGTTTTAAAACTATTATTTATTATTTGTATTACGGTAGTGCCTGGAGAACCCAGTCACAATTGGGGGCCTAATGTGCTAAGCAATGAACAAAAACAGGAAAAAAAATTATAATCTAAACTGCAATCTCATTTCATTTCATTAAGTCAAATTTATAATAAAGGGTTATTAGGATTATTATTCTTTTTTCTTAAATATCCTGTAAGTGAATTTAGTCCTCATACAAGTAAAAGATTAGTAGCACTGGTATGAAGCATAGAACAGCACTTCCTCGCATAGCTCTGCCAACGCAACACAGCTACGGTCCAGTGTATAGTGTGGTTCTGAAATCACACAAGTGACCAAATAATTGTCCTCTTATCCCTAAATTATCAGAATCCAAGCTTTAATTTTTTTAAAATCAGTAAGTTTTCCATTCTCATGGCTGAAAACATTACCCAAATATTTATCAACACAGTGGTGTCTGTTCAAGTGTACACAGAACCAGAAACAGTAGCTGTGAGACTGCGGTTCTCAAACAGTGGTCTGTGAACCACTGGTGGTTTACAGAGTTCCGGCTAGTGGTCTCTGCTAAGTGAAAAGTCACATGTTGCTGATTCTACTTTCTTTTATCCCCAACTCCCCACCACACCTTCAACATTTTAGTAATGTTAAGAAGGAAGTGGGGAAGTATCATGGGCATAAAATTGTTTAAGGCTCATGATTCTCATTTCATGACCAGATTTTTACCCTTCAAAGCAAATGTTTTCCCCCTTTCCTTTATTCCACCAAATAAATGGGTTTATCCACTGTAACAAACCCAGACCTCATTCATGGTCTCTATTGATTCAGGTGTCCTCATATATCTGATCGTGCCTCCATAGTTTACTCCATAGCTCCAGATGAGCACATAAGAGAGTCAAAAGTGGCTGTTAATAAACTTTGGGGGGGAAATTTATATAAAGAGAGAATTTTTTTCTCTTTGTAGTATAATGTCAAGTTAATCTTTGCTCTTTAATTACTAGCAAAGCCTGGAATCTGAAACTAAATTGTCTCATTAAACCTCTGCCTAGGGGAAAATATTTGTGAAAGAGAATTGGAAGGCAAGATTAGAACTCTTGAATAAAAGTATTTACTCAGCAAAGACCAAGCTAGCCTTAAATTTGCTTCTAAACTTGGACATGAGTATATCACGCTGGAAATGGAGCATGCACAGAGCTTGTTTCTGTGTGCCAAAGCTGGTGGATGCAGAGGGATACAACTAGCCAGCTTTCATTATGGCAACTGGAGATGACACGGTGACATTTGTATCCATGAGATTTATTTGTTAAGACATCTTGGTATCCTCTGAATTATTTCTAATTGCCCAAAGCTTTTGCCTTTGGCTATAAAAACCATTTGTTTCATAAAGACACTGTAACTCTAGATACCTATATAAAACACCTAGATCCTTAAGATCCCATTGAGCCATCCAAAGCTGGAAATTATCCAAGGTATCACTTACTTAAAATGTAAATAAAGAGTTCCTGATCTTCACTGGTTGTCACTCAAGTTTTTAAGAAATATTTTCATTGGTTTTTGGAGCTCAAGTTTGAATCACTGGGGGCTGGGCATTCCAGCAAAGGCCATTCAGCTACAAAGCTCCGTAAAGGAGGTTAGGCAGAGGTCAAATCTCACAGTCTTCAAGACACACCGCTCACCTCTTTCTGCAAGCATTCTCTTAGGACATGTCTTCACTACAAACTTAAGACAACTTCAGTTAAGTCGATATCCAACCGCCGCAGTAATTAAGTCAGTTGTGCATGTTCACGCCCAGAGGTGATGCATGGGGAGGGCACGAGGGGTCACTTCCCTTCCCCGATTTTTACCAGGGTTTGCTGGCCCTGCTCAGTCACATGGTGCCGCCAGACCTCCTCCCTGCACAGCAGCTGCTGGAGCCAGCAAGCTGGGAGCTCCAGCCATGGGGAGAGGCAGCGGCAAACAGCTGGGAGCTCCAGAGAAGCGCCACTGAGGGTAAGAGGAGAGTCAGGCCTGGGGGGTATGACTCAAGCTGCTGGAGGGGGGAACCTTTAAACAGTGCCCCCCACTCTCAGCAGGCACCAGTCATCTCTGTCCATGGCATAAGCCTTATGTTGGTGGAGCATGTCCTCCCTAGCAGCGCCATCAATGCTAAGAGCAATACGCCATAGGTAGCTATCCCACAGTACAACTTGCCACAGGGGGGGGTTGGAAAGAGCTTGCAATGTCTCATGGGACTAAAACAATCTCACAGAGGTAACTGGGAACATGGCTTCAACCTCCCATGATGCAGTTTGCTCCTCCCCTGATTTCGTCTGCAACCCATAATATTTCATGCCTTTTTTCAAAAGGCTGGCATCATGCACACACACCCCCATGCCTCAGTTTCCCTGTCCCTCATTTTCCCCCTCCCCACCACAACTGCATTAATAATTATTTCATTTTCAAGACATAGACTTTTATTTCACACAGGTATAGACAAAAAGATTTGACAAAGAATTAAACCTTGGAAAGACAGGGAAATAAAATTGGGAGGGGAAAACATTCATCTTCTCTTTAAAAACACAGCGGCCTTGCTTGTGATACATCACTGTATGTTCAGCTTTTATTCTTGGCACCCTCCCCCGAGGAGGAGTGGATGGGATATTGCCGTGGGTCCCCACGCCTATTGGAATGAGTGTGAGGCGGGGTGGGAGTACAGCAATGTTGGAATGTCGTTCTCCAGAGGGAGTCGAGCCTCACAGTGTTTCTCCTGAAGGTTAACCAGATGCCTCAACATGTCTGTCTGTTCCTTCAGAATGCCCAGCATCTCCTGCTGCAGGCCACACTCATTCTCCTGGGCTACTTTTTCAGGTCCATTTTTTTCAGTGAGAGCAATCCTCCAGGCCCTCTGCTTGGTGTCCGCTGTCCCACAGGTATTCATCATCTTGTTAAACATGTCATCAGGTGTTTTCTTTCACCTTGGTCTTATCTGGACAGTCTGGCACCAGTGTGAACGCCACACTTTCAGCTGTTAAACATGCAAAGCACAAAGGAACTATTGCCAGTGCAGACCCAGGGTCTAGTGCCCAGGTGCTATATAAAAATAACTCCCTCAATCCATACAAGCGTGAAGTAGAACACTTTCATTTCTAAAAGGTATTCAACTGAACTGGTTTGCTCTCCCAGCTATGGGGAGTATGGCCCAAGGGCAGGAGCAACTGACTGTATGCAGAAGTGAGAGAGTGACCTGCGGCAGAATTGGAGGTGGCCAAGAGGCCATGTCATCTCCCCTGCATAACATGGACATTGTGTGGAAGGCAGGGACCAGCGTTCCCCCTCCCAAACTTAAAGCCTCAGCACAGACGTCATGGCACTGGTCTACAGCCACCACATTTTCCCTTCCCCACTCCTCCCCAGTTGCCACTGCCGCTCTCCAGCACCCAACACACAGAAGCTGGACCCAGGCAGTGTTAAGAGCATCCCACAGAACCCAGGATGCTGTGGGAAGGACCGGACCCTCCACCCGCCCCAAGCGAGTGGACGGAGTGCCAGAGAGCAGCCGCCAGCTCATGTCCCCACACCCCACCTGCCCAAGGCTTGCAGTTCTGTGGTCAGTGTCAAACCCGCCACTCAAAGTATGGCCATGTATTGTGAAGCGTGGGGGGAGGGGGAGAGAGCAGAAAAATCACAAGGGGGGGGGTGCCCACAGGCAATAGTGTTTGCAGTTTGAGCAACTGAAACGAAAACTACCACCATCTCCCATAGGTGACCCTAGCTGATATTACTCTCCTGAGAGTAACAGAGGTGGCAAGGGAACAGCTACTGCAAGTGTCCAGGTACAGACCGGGTCCTTATGCTGCTATGCTGTGTACTATGATGCCTGCCCACTTAATACTGGAGTAGCATGGGAAAGTGACCTACTGGAGTGCAAGAAATAAGGCAGCCTTCCCAAGGAACCGTCTACAACAGATTGCCGAGTACCTCTGTGAAAGTTTCCTGGAGATCTCTGTCGAGGACTCCTGGGACGTCCCTATGAGCATAAATAATCTTTTTTCAGGGCACCCACTGCTTAGCTGGTCCCGCCACTAGGAAGCAGATAGCTACTCTGCCTTAACTGATTTTTTAAATAAAAAAATAGCATCTCAGAACATGTGACCCCACAAGTATTAATTGGAATTGCATATTCACAAGAGGTTCCTTCCCCGGCATCATGCTCAGACATGTTGTTATGCTGCGACTGGCTGGACTGCTCTGGGGTTACAAACAGCTCATGGCTTTCTTGGACAAAGGATCCCCCACTCATCTGTCTCCCATATGCCTCCTCAGTATTGCCTGCGGTGGCCCAGGACTCTGACTCCTCAGAGGTACCCATGCTGGTCTTGGGGGGGGGGGGGGGGGTGTGTGTGTGTGTGTGTGTGTGTGTCGGGTCATGGTGGGGTTGCCGCAGAGAATAGCATGCAGCTCCTTGTAAAAGTAACATGTCTGCAGTGCTGCAACAGAAAGTTTGCCTCCTTTGCCTTCCAGTACTTCTTCCACAGCTCTTGATTGTCATGCGGCACGGCTGCATGTCCCTGGGATAGCCCTTCTCCTTCACGCCCCGTGCAATCTGCTCATATATGTTGAAGTTTCTATGACTGGATCAGTGCTGTGCCTGCACAGCCTCTTCTCCCCAAAGACCCAGGACATCCACCACTTCCTGTGTACTCCAGGCTGGAGTGCTACTAGAGCACAGAGCTGGCATGATCAGCTGAGCAGGTGAGCTCTCCACACAAAACAAACAGGGAATGGAAATTCAAAAGTTCCTGGTCCTTTAACAGGAGAGGGGCTGTTTCCTGTGTACATGGCTGCTGGGCAGCAGAGGTAAGAATGGTGATCAGAGCAGTCAAAGCAGGAGCATTGTGGGAAACCTCCTGGAAGACAGTGACATCAGCAACACAAATGTCTACACCGTCACTGCATCAACTTAACTATGTTGAATTAAGCTCTACGCCTCTCACAGAAGTGAAGTAATTAAGCTGATGTAGCAGGCAAGTTACATCAGCTGGAGAGACCTGGTAGCATAGGCACAAACATTATTAAGTTGACATAAGTTGCCTTACGTCGACCTAACTCCGTAGTGTAGACCAGGTCTTAGTAAATGAGCTGTAGAATAATCCTGGCACCATGCATCTGAAGTAAACCACCTAGATTTAACCCTTTGTAATTAAGCAGTTTTAATATCAACAGGGAAAAAAGACAAATTAGCTTCTTTTTCTTGAAGGATTTTATGTAAAATAATAATATCTATTTCTTATTTAGCGCTTTTCTTATTATTATTGTTGTATCATTAGTATTTGTTATTTATATTACCATAGCGCTTAGGACCCCGTGTCATGGATCAGGACCCCATTATACTAGGCACTGTACAAACAGAACAAAAAGTTGGGCCCAGCCCCAAAGAGTTTACAAGCTAAGTATAAGATGAGACACATCAAATGGATACAGTCAGATAGGGGAGTACAAGTAAACAATGAGACAGTATTGGTCAGCATGACAGGCAGTGGCATCTGCACACCAGCAATCTAACCATTGTCAAGTTTATTGCAGGCATCAAGGCAATGAAGAGGTTTGAGGAGGGATTTGAAGGTGGATAGTATTACGGTGCTCTCACCATAATATCTTAGGTATTATTGTTCCTGGGGGAATTCTGCACCTCTGCACACGCACAGGATCCAAGTCCCCTGAAGATTTTTCCGCTTCCCTGCAGAAAAGTGAACTCTGACAGAGAAGCAAAGGGAAGCCACAAGAGGGGTCAGGTACCCCTCCCGGGCAGTGCGGCATGTTGGTTCACACATCAGGAGCAGCCGGGGGAGACGTAAATCACCACAGGGAAGGAGGGATCTGGGAATGAGTGCAAGCAAGATTCTGTTCCTCCCACTCGCTATTATGGTGCACCCGGCATGGATGGGCAGGGGTTCAGGGTATGGATTTGGTGGGGAGGGGTTGAGTAGGAAGAACACTTTTCACTGGCTTCAGAATCTGGGGAGTCAGAGGGCCATAACCCCCCCAAATTCTACAAAGGCTACTGCACCCCTGACACTTTTAATGAATAACTGGGCACAGTGGACAGTTTCACAGCAACAGAAATAAAAGAGAGCGCAAGTGGCAGCATGTGGAAGAGAAGATACAAGTTTCTGGGGAGGTAGGCATGGGACAGGCTCTGTCCCCTCAAGCAGAGCAGAATATAGCAGCCTGCCTGCTTCATGAATTGTTCATTTGTTACAAATGTGCTCCAAGAACTGTTTACTACTGACTTGTCTGGAGATGGTCAGTAGCCAATATAAATTGTCAGTTTAATTCCCCAGCCCTCACTTGCTCTTTAGGTGTCTATGATGTATACTGAGCATGGCTGTATATATTTATTGACTATTAACTGGAAATAAAGGTTCAAACCTAGCTACATTACTATTAGACAAAAGGAGTTTGGGGATTTCCTCTCATTTTCCCCACTCCCATTCTTCAGTTCAGCAGTCATAGAATATTAGAGTTGGAAGGGACCTCAGGAGGTCATCTAGTCCAACCCCCTGCTCAAAGCAGGACTAACTTCAGCTATATCATCCCAGCCAGGACTTTGTCAAGTCTCAGCTTAAAAACCTCTAAGGATGGAGATTCCACCACCTCTCTAGGTAACCCATTCCAGTGCTTCACCACCCTCCTAGTGAAAAACTTTTTCCTAATGTCCAACCTAGACCTCCCGCCCTGCAACTTGAGACCGTTGCTCCTTGTTCTGTCATCTGCCACCACCGAGAACAGCCTAGCCCCATCCTCCCTGGAACCCCCTTTCAGGTAGTTAAAGGCCGCTATCAAATCCCCCCTCATTCTTCTCTTTTGCAGACTAAACAAGCCCAAAGTCCACCTGGGTTATTTCTTCCTCCAAAAGGGGGTCAGTCATCTGCGGCAGTCACCCTGAACCCTTGAACATTGCAGCATCACAGGATTCTGGGCAAAGTAGATTATAGGCAGCCCTCAATCCCAGCAGCTTTTTCTGTCATTTTCTCATTGTGCTGGCTTCCCATCTGTTTTTGGGTGTAATTCCAAGTTTTATTTTTGATCTACACTGCAAACCATTACATGGTTTAGAACTTGGTATCTTTCTCCCTGTGCACTATCAAACAACAGCAGAGATCATTCTGAGGCACTTTTGCTGATCGCTTCACTTTATTGACCTTTAGAGTGGTACAAGACATCTTTTTGGTCAAGCACATGCTTGATTTAAAATCAGTACATTATTTATGATTGGTAAAAGAGTATCAGGAAGGGGGCTTTTATTCCAGAATATGCCAACTGGTGGGTCCCCAATGGGTCATCTTCAGCTGGGGATTGCAACAGTGTTGCATGCTCTGACCATGCTACTTCTCCCACCCCTTCCTTCTTTCCCATTTTGGAATCTTCTTCTTGGGACCCCTGTGCATTTAAGAACGTGAAAGTTGGAATGTATCTCCCCACAGGATTGGCTGTGAAACTCTTCAATCTCTCACATCTTAGGGCAAAGACTAAAGTAAAAAAGGTGCTAAATGAGAAAACTTCTATTCGCTGATGATGCCGCCCTTATAGCCCATGATGAAGATCTGCAAGAACTCATGGACCTCCTTTCTAGTGCTTGTCAGGCTGTTGCTCTCACCATGACCATTAAGAAAAAACAAACAGTTGTATTAGGAGAGAGGGTTCCACAAAATCCTTTAATCATCTTAAATGCAAACCAGCTAGAAGTAGTCCACAGGTTCAGCTGTGTAGGTTCTACAGTGTCTACCAACTTCTCACTGGATGAAGAACTAAATGTTTGCATTGGAAAAGCTGCCATCACCTTCAGGAGACTAAGTAAAAGTACATGGAACAGCTCAAAGCTTACTATCGAGACCAAAGTGCTAGTGTGCCAAGCTTGCATCCTCAGCACTCACATATGGTGGGGAAACACAGACAATTTATGCTCATCAGGAGAAAAGGTTAAACAGTTTCCACTTACGCTATATACTCAACATCAAATGGCAAGATAAGAGTCATCAATGCAGAGGTTCTTCAAAGGGCAAATGTTCCAAGCGTGACAGCCCTGCTCATGCAAGGATGACTGCTCTGACTGGTCCATTTGAGCAGGTTGGAAGATGGATGCATACCTAAGGACATACTATATGGGGACCTATAAGAGGGAACAAGAATAGGACGTCCCAAGCTTTGCTATAAAGACACATGCAAGTGAGATATGAAGGAATATGGAACTGATCCTGACTGATGAGAAATCTTGGTAAGCAATTGTAACAAGTGGCGCCATTATCTCCATCGGAGCATCAAAGTCCATGACAGGAGCTAACTTATACAGCTTGAAGAGAAAAGAGCTTGTAGGAAGCAAGCAGTTCCCAACCAAGACACCGACATTTGCATAATCTTTGGCAGTTATTGCAAATCTCTGATTTGACTATTCGGTCACACGAGACATTGCAAATCATCTACGTCATAGACTGAATTTCCACAGTCTCTCGCAGATGAAAGGATGCCAATCAATCAAGCTCCTTTCCCCACCCCTCCTTGTTTTTCGTGTAGGGATTGACACAGGGCAGCAGTCAGGACTCTTCCATACCAAGGGAATCCTCAGCTAAGAAGATCTATGTGCTTTCTGGCTAGAGTGGTACAAAGGGGCTAGATTACAGCTCAGGATCTATTTTACTTATTGTGACTTTTCTGCACTGTAGTTTAAATAAGTTACCAAAATACTTGAAACTGGCATAATTATATTTTGTTATTTTAACAAATAAAATATGCAGAATGTTGCAGAATTTTAAATATTCTGCACCAAAAATTAAGACTTCTGCGCACAATTCCCCCAGGAGTAAAATAGGCATATTACTGTTTTTTCAATACTAAACCTCCTTGAGTTACACACACTGTGCTATACATCATGCTCTCTTCTTTACTTTAACCTGGCCATTGTTGTCCAATTATCTGATAAGTAAATAGACAATTCAACTGTGGCTTTTATCAGTCAATTTCTTTGTCAAGACCATCAAACATAACAGACGTTTTACAGCCAGTAATTCAGATCTATATTTTTTCCTTGATTCTTACTGATAGTAAATCTCAAAACATAAAAGCTGAAATCTCGGACTTATCCTAGCGAGTGTCAAGAAAGCTCACAGAAAATATAAATAAAGAAAAGTATTTTTCTTTTTTGGCTCAGGAATTGGAAAAAACAGAATTTAGTATTGATATTCAATGTCAAGCACTAAATATTCAATAGATAATTCCTCATTTCACTACATAAAAGAGCAACCAACTCAGCAAGTAATAAATATTAATGTATTTAAAATATATTTTCACAATACATTTCTCCCACAAACTGATTTCCACTGGAGTCTTTTTGCTCCTTGCACCAACTAAAAAATAAACAAATACTAGGAAGACTGGAGCATTTTTGCTGTGCTTTATGGAAGGTCACTATACAAAAGCAGGGTAAGGATGTGGGAGGGTTTGTGGTAAAGACACTGGACTGGAACTCAGAAGATCTGGGCTCTATCGCCAACTGTGTTACAAACTTCCTAGGTGGCCTCAGGCAAGTTACTCCACTGCTTGGTGCCTCAGATTCCCCATCTGTAAAGTAATACTAACCTACAACACAATATGTTGTGAAGTTAAATTAATTAATATTTAAATGTGCTTAGATGCAATAGTGATGAGCAGTACAGAAAAGCCAGTAAATAAAGTTGGAGAAATTCTGGGATGAAATAGGTATATATCAGAAGCATGCAAACTAAAACTTACTATGATGAAACTAGACTCACCTTTTCCCCATAGCTGCCCCCCTCCCATTATTCCATTACTATTAAAAACCCCACTCTCCTTCTCCATCCAGGGCTCACTATACAGCATCAAGCACACTGATGGCACATCAGTTTTTCTACTTACCCTATCACCAGACACAAGGCGGGTACCATTAGTACTCCAGTTTAGGACTGTGATTTCAGCATTATGGTTGGAGGGTACTGTGTGATACTCTTTGTCCTGCTTGTTAAGCACCACCACTTCTCCAGTCTCCCAGCCCACTGCCAGGATCAGTCTGGATGGGTGCCAGCTAATGGATGTGGCCTGAAAACTCCTTTCAGTGTGTGAATCAGGTATATGCTCTCCCTACAAATGGAAACAGACAGACCTCAGTACAGGGCTTTGGGATAAATCTTCTTACAATTCAACGCACATCTGACCTCTACCAAGTAAGATATTTTCTGTCATAGAGGGAAGCATAGAACACACTGCAGTAACATCTGAAGTGGACACACACAAAGTATTTCTTTCCTATGTTGTCTACAAGTACTTCACATGCATAAATATTAGTAAAAAATTGATATAATTATTTATAAACACACAGAATATATGTATTAAGTCTCTGCCTCACTTTACTTTTCTTCCCTCAGCACATGAGGAACACTCACTGATACTAAGGGTATTTCTACACTCTTCAGGGAAGCGCAGAGCAGCTGAGCTCTAGTTGCCCAGCTTTTTTGTCAATTTTAAGGCTTCTGCCATGCAATTAACAAGACAACCAACAGCTGACATAAGGGAGGCAGTGTCTACACAGCCACTGCTTTGCCCTAACTACACAGGCATAAGCCTTACGTATCTTGTGGAGGTGTCGTAAGGCATTACATCGGCAGGAGGAAGGCTGAAGTGTAGACAGTGGCAGAACTAGATCAGCGTAAACTGTCTTTTTTCAACCTAACTGTGTAGTGTAGACTAGCCCTAAAGAAACTTAATTCATGTATTGTGGACTGAGAACATTTCTAACAGGACTGAAGGTACAAGATGACACTTTTGACAGTCAAGGTGGATGATCTAATATTGGACTAACTTCTACTGGTGAAAGAGACGAGCTTTCAAGCTACATAGAGCTCTTCTTCAGCTCTGGGAAAGGTATTCAGTGTCACAGACAAATACAAAGTGGTACTGATTGTTTTGCGTAAGTAGTTAACGCATATTCTGAGAGACCATTCAAGGTAAAGTAGTCTGTTAACACTTCTGCAGTCATAGAACAAATAAAGGGGTTTAATGGGTTACAGATTGTTGTAATAAGCCATAAATCCAGTATCTTTATTAAGACTGATTTTTAGTGTCTAGCAAAGTTATGAATTTAAGTTCCTAAATTTGTCTTTTGACGGTGTTGTGCAGATCTCCTTAAAGTATGAGGACTGAGAGGTCAGCATTTAATGAAAAGTGTTTGCCCACAGGTGATGATATGCTGTTTTGTCTTTTAATATTTTTATCTGTGAGTTCTTTCAATAGCATAGTGATTGTCTGGTTTCACACACACAGTTGTTATTGCAGCATTTAGTGCACTGGATGAGGCCTACCACATGTTGTTATAGATATGTGTAGGACTCATGGATTTCAAAAGGTGTGTCGTGGGGAGTATTGATCATTGTAGCAATGAAGACAGGTCTCCAGGTTTTGCACCTATTGTTAAGGCAGGGTCTGGTGCTGCTTTGAGTTGCTGGGTCCTCATCTGTGGTGAGCTTGCTTCTGATGATAAGCTTGGTGAGGTTGGGGGATGTTTGAAGGCCAGAAGAGAGGAATCCACCTTGTGTAGCTCAAAAGCTTGCCGTCTCTTTCACCAACAGAAGCTAGTCCAATAAAAGATATTACCTCACCACTTAGTCTCTCTAATATCCTGGGACCAACAGATGCGGAGGTGTTTCTACTGAAGATGCAACATAATCTAGTGGTTAAAACAAAGAATTAGGAGTCAGGCATGGGAACTTGATTCCTGCCTCTGTGACTGATTTGCTGAGAGACCTTGGACCTCTCTGTGTATCTGTTTTTCTATATGTAAAGTGGATATAATTATACTTACCCACCTTTGTAAACACTTTGAAATCTTGAACTGATATATACCCTGTCCATACTATATAAGAATAGCCATACTGGGTCAGACCAATGGTCCATCTAGCCCAGTATCCTGTCTTCCAAAAGTGGCCAATGCCAGGTCCTTTGGGGGAATTAACAGAACAGGCAATCATCAAATGATCCATCCCTCGTTGTCCACACCCAGCTTCTGGCAATACTACTATATTCTAAATTGTTTTCACTGTATCTATTGCTAGATAGATTCCAGAACCATTTATCTGACCAGTGGGGACAGAGAATTCTTCCTGAGAACCATGCCGACCAAGTTGTTTTATGAACACCACACTTGAGAAGTCTATAAACTTGAGAAATCTTGGGGGGAAAAGAAAGTCACTGTCCACACTAGGAAAATCATGTAATATGCAAACCTGTAATATGCAATAACTGTAACATGGACAAATTCTATATGATAAAATAATTTGACTATAGCAAGTTGGCTCAACCTCTAGGGTGGATGAATAATTCTGTTTTTTACATTCTCTGATATGGAGAACACTGATTCAAGATGAAACCTCAATAAATATTTCCTTGGTGCTGAATGTGTCAAGATAAATTTTTGGCTTGGTTTTCAGAAGAACTAATCATGCACCCAGTTCACTGTAATATTTTCCCCCTTACATCATACTCTAATGACTTCTCAAGCTGCATTTTTTTTGCTTTGCCTATTGGTAAATTTCAGATATTATCAATGGAAATATTTTTCCTTGGTTTGTGTGTATACAAGGAAATCAATGTTTACCAACATTTAATGAAAAAATTGAATCCTTCCAAGCCTAACAGCTGCTAAATCATTATATACTGATTAACACTTGGGATATGAAATAATGTTTAATCCATGATGTGGTGTTGTACATTTGGCAGGTAAAATTGCATTTCTCATTCCATGGTCACTGAGTAGCCCCTAGATCAACAATATGTTGGCAATCGGATCAGAGAAGAATAAAAAAGCCAATGGTCTGTACAACTCAATTTGATTTAACCAACAGAAATAACCCCTTACTGCCTGAGAAACTCACTTCTGACTTCAGGAAAGTCTTAAATTAATTAATCTGATAATCCCTCAAGATCACTGAACATTCAGGAGCAATCAAAATTGATAGAGAGGGATTCCAGGAAAAGAAACTTCTTTAAATAGTAACATATCTTTCAAAATAAAATCAAACTTCTTAAAATAGGGAGAATTTTTTTTAAGATCCAGATTAGCAAATTTAAGATTGAAGTTGTTACAATGCACAACAAACCAGAATGCCATTTGAAAAGTCCACATGCATAGCTGTGCCATTTAGATTCAGGCAAACCAGTTATGTCAGTTCTTCTGTCCTCATCTCCACAGCTCCTAAAGATGTTTATATTCCATGTGTGATACTATCAGCTACCCCAGATTCCAAATAATTGAATCTATGATTCTATATTTACTGAACATTAGGAGCAATCAAAATTGATAGAGAGGGATTCCAGGAATATAAACTAGACTACAAAATATATATATTTTTAAAAATCTGCTAAACTTCATAATTCTATTCCACCATGGATATAACAGTGATCAAGAGATCATAGCAAAGTGACATCAAGACCAAAGTAGAAGTTCCTGAATGCTTACCTGTTCCAGATAGATATCCACACTGCCTCCAGAGGTTGGACTGATGGAAGCAACAGCCAGAAGTGGATGAAGGGGGTGCCAAGTTATGTGGGAAGGGGACCCCGACACAACTGAATCAGGGACTTCTATTCTATGATCAACATACACAGCCATAGTGGCATACACAGTCCTAAGCAGCAACAAGATCTGTGCAAGGAAAACAAACATTTCTAATAGTCAAATTAAATTAAGAACTGGGCAAGATAAAAAACATATTGCCTTCTTCTCTGTACTATGGTGAGAATAAAAGGGTTAAAATGACATTGGGGGGAGGGATTTTTGATAACTTGTTTTCACATATGCTACCAATTACAGGATTGGAACATTAAATAGTAACATCTTTCAAAATAAAAATCAAACTTCTTAAAATAGGGAGAATTTTTTTTTAGATCCAGATTAGCAAATTTAAGATTGTGGTTGTGCAACACACAATTACAAACCAGCATGTCATTTGAACAGTCCACATGCACAGCTGCACCATTTAGATTCAGGTAAACCAGTTATGACAGCAGTTCTTCTGTCCTGATCTCCAGAACTCCTAAAGATGTTTATATTCTGTATGTGATGCTATCAGCTACCCCAGATTCCACATCAACTTCCTCAAAGAGTACAAGGTTTCCCCACTTGCTGAACCTTGCTCAGAACGTACATGTCAGAGAATCCATCAGCAAACACACTAATAAACCTAGTTTTCTGGATGCTTTCTGGGATACTTCCCTCAGAAACTCCGCAATTACCTCTATAAAAAGTCTCTCCTTGGGCACATCTCTTCTCTTTTACCATTTTAAATGTTTTTTTAAACAAGACTCTAAAGAGTTTGGTATATTATGTATGAAAAATAATGTACAAAATCAAGTTATATTAGACAAGTGACAGAAATTAAAGATGGACAAATATAGATTGCAGATAAAGGGCCACAGATGTAAAAGCCAGGTTTTAAGGGACACTGTCAATATAAATTCAGTTTTTATAAATGTTCTTGCCTCTTACCCATTTAATAATCTAAAGGTATAATCTTTAAAGTGAAATAGTATGTAAAAATCCAGTTTAGGCCCCGAAGCTACAATGAACTCCATGTGGGCAGACTCTATTCATCTTCACCAAAAGATTTAGCCGATTTCTTCTCCCCCCGCCTCGCTAAAGTCAGTTTATAGAATTATAGGGTTAGAAGGAACCACAAAGGTCGTCTAGGTCTAATCCCCTGCCAAGGTGCAGGATTTGTTGTGTCTAAACCATCCAAGACAGATGGCTATCTAGCCTCGTTTTGATAACCTCCAGTGAAAGAGCTTCCACAACCTCTTGAGGCAGTCTGTTCTTTACTAGTTCTCATTTTTGTGTTCAAATTATTTATTAAATGTATAATAACAAAGGCTTTGCATCAGACAAGTCAAATGGACTGGAAAATAAATGGGAAAAGAAAATATTTTACAAACAAATAAAACTGGAAAAAATACCAAAAAATCCTTTTTCTAATCATGACCAAGTAGAACATTTGATTCCACAACAGGCATCTTCATTCCCTTCCACTACATTAAAAGAACTGATCCTTAATTGCAAGTTTCTTAAACTACCTCAATAGCAGCTTTCTCAAAATTGCAGCTCATACCCAGCCCACTACGTTGGTGCTTCGTGCATTTCTCTTACAACCCGAGGAGGCTCTCCACCAAGACTTGCAAGTGCGATAGCTATGTTTATTACTTTGACATTAAATTCCGGAGAGTGAGAAGCTGGGTTAAAATGCATTGGTCGGTGCCTGCAGAGAGCACTGTAAGACAGGCAGTAGCAAGCCCCGCAGCTGGAACAGGTTGCAATAGTTTTGCAACAGCTGTGCCATGCAGCCCTACCCGCCCCGATATCCCCCAGCGCCTCTAAGTGCCTCTCTGACACCCCGACCCCAGGTCTGTGGGCCGGGGGGGAAAGAGGAGCGCGCCCTGCACTGGTAGCCAGAACGGGCCGCCCGCAGCTTCACGGGCACAGCCGGGGCGGACTGCAGGGCACGAGACCCGCAAGCACGCACACAGGTTCCTATGGCTAAATTGGGCCCATAGCCAAACCCCAAGCTCCTTCCCCTCCAGAACGGGCCGGACCCTGCACGCCGGCAAGAGCTGGGGGAGAGGGGACTCGAGTCCGCCCTCCCCAGACAGGACAGCATTAGCCCGGCCCCTGCACCGGCCCCCCTCCACGACAAGACGAGGACGGGCCCGGCCCGCACCGGCCCCGGGAGTCCCACCACGGCAGAGGGTCCCAACCCCCCGAGCGGCCTCTCGCAGAGCTGAGAATCAGCGCGGCCGCACCCCAGGCCCGTTCTCCGAGGCCTGCTGCCCGGGACCCCTCAACCCGCAGCTCCACGCACGCTTACCCGCTAGCAACAACGTAGGAGGCCCCGGCCCGTGCGTGGGGCGAAAGGACCCCCCTGACGCTTGTGGCTGCTTCCAAACGTCTACTTGCACCGAGCTACTTAGCGTTACCCCTAACAACGGCGGGGCTCGTCACGGAAACGGCCGAACCCGCCCGTGGGGGGAGCCGAGCAGTCACGGAAACGGCCGAACCCAAAAGCCGAAGATTCAAGGCTGTTGCTCGCTGCTGCGGGATCCGGGAATGGGGCGGACCCTTCAAGCAAGTTGGGAGCAGTACCAGGTTTACAATGGCGCCACGGGGCCCACCCTCAGAAAGGGCCTATAACGCCTGCTTCCTCCGCTGCCGCAGCGCGGCAAGAGGAGCTGAGAGCGCCCTGGTTACCATAGCGCCCAGCCTCCAGAACGGCCACGCCACGCCACGCCACGCCCCGCCCCTCCCCGGGCCTCAGGCCCGCCCAGCCCCTAGGGCGGGCCTGGCAGACCGCCAGACAGAGCCCGACCCCTGGCATGCGTAACTCCTCCGCGCCAGGAGCCAGGCAGCAACCAGCGCTCCAGTTTTCACCCGTTGCCAGCAGAGATGAGAGCTCCGGGAGCTGTAGTTCCTTGGCCAGCTCACTGCCTGCGGAGTCGGCCCGGGACCGAACAGGAAAAGAACTACATCTCCCAGCATTCCCTTGGCTGCTATCAAACGGAAAGCGAGAGTGAAAACTGCCTCCCCTGTCAGGGTTGGGGGACGGATGGTGAGACTCGGCCCCTCCCGCAGCAGATTGTGTGGGGCCCTGGCGGGGTGAGCTGAGCTGGGGGCATAACTGCGCTGCTGCTCAGGGATGGGGAGCGGAACGTCCTGGCGCCTCAGCCTCCGAAATCAGCCAGGCTGCACCTGCTGCACGACTATGAGCTAGCTGAGAGGTGCATGAGACTTGGGGGCCCTGCGGCAGGTGATGGGCATCTAAGATACTTAAAGCCTGGCCTGGCGTGGGGAAGCACCTACCTGCAGAGCTGCCTAGGGTCAGCGCTGAGGGGTGAGAGTCCCTAGCATCGCGTCCCAGGTAGAAGGGAAACAAGCTGGGGAGAAGTGGTGGTGACTAGGTGGTGAAATAGCATGTAGATGAGAGCAGAGCGAGAAAGAAGGCTGGGGATTTCAAGGTCTCAGGGGCTAATGAGCCAGGGTGTTTGCAAGTGGGCTTGCTCAAATGGCAGGATGGGAGCTGGGGGGAGGGTTTGTCAGACTGATCAGATATCAACTAGTGGTGAAACTTCTATTGAGCTGAGGGAAAGGCCACATACAGTGACTGAAATAGGGACATGACCACAGAACTTCTGAATGAAGAGGGAGATAAATCTGTGAGGCATTTCCCCTGCTCACTCTGAAAGTTCTGCTCACTGTAGACAATAGTAAACCCACATGGTTACAGCTCAGTGAGAAAAACTGAGGGCTGAGGAAGCTGTGTATGCCTCAATAAGTATAGTCTTACAGAGGTGTGTGAGCAAAATGAAAAATGTCTCAGATTCAGTACCAGGATTACTATAGTGCCGCCTCTGACATTTCCTCTGCTATCTGGACTAGTGTATAGCTGTGTCACCCTAATTCCTCTTCCTCATAGGTGTGCACAGCACATAACATTAGGGTGTGCACCCAGGGAATCTTCGGGCCACTGGATTAAAATTGACTTACCCTCGCTGCCATACTCTCCACCGACAGATCTCGCTGCGTCATCTGTTTCGGCGGCAGCTAGTGACGTCTTACCTACCACCGAAAAAACTACCGGGGTCCTTCTTTTCAGTGGCAGCTCATGATGTCTTGCCCGCCGCTGAGAAAAAATGCCAGGGTCTTTCTTTTCGGTGGCAGCTTGCGTCGCATTAGAGTTTTGTTGAGCCCTGCATTAGGGTGTGCCTGGGCACACCCAGCACACCCCATGCACACGCCTATGCTCCTCCTGGAACTCTTCTTCCTGTGCCTCACTGTGTGAACCTCCTTTCCTAGGTCAGCCCACACACAGCCTCTTGCAAGCAAGGGACCTTCAACTCAGTGAGTAAATGCTTCTGACCAGCCACTCATAGGATTATGCAATACAATGACCCAACAAACACCCCCAGCCCAGATGCAGCCCTAGGAACTTCCATCTTGCAATGTTCAGTGCTGCCCACTGAACCTTGCAAGCTCATAATTAGTTCATCAATTTATCAAAGAAATTGAAATGCACCAACTTTATCACTTTAAATGAAGTCTCTAACACACACTAAAGCACATGCATTGCTTTATAAAAAACAAATTTATTAAGTATAGAAAGTTTTTATATTATAAATCAGAGGAATATAAATCAGATTTGATCAGGATGACATAAAAGCAAAATGCATTCTAAACTAAGCTTAACACTTTCAGTAACCCTACAGATGATGCTCACCACAGGCTGGCTGACTCCTTCAACCAGGCCCTCCCCCTGTGCACAGTCCTTCAGTTGCTTGATGTTGTTTTGTAGATGGAAGTGGACAAGAGAGCTCACAACCAAAATGTCCCCCTTTTTAACATGTTCCTTTGCCTCCCCTCTTCAGGGTCAGGTGATGAACAGTGTCCATGCATGGATCCCTCCAAGTCCTGAGTCACATGAGCATCCCCTTATCGATGCTTAGGCTAGTCCATTGTTCCAGGAAGAGCTGGGTTGTTGTATGCATGCCTTAGTAAGGTGTGAACTACCTCTCTGCTTTTGGAGGATTTTACTTAGATCTGCTTCAAGCCATGAGACACATATTTGGGAATATTATATAGCAAAGTTTCATAACCATACATATAACATTGCACCAAACATACTACTATAATAATAATGTTCAGTATGTTATGAGCATTCCAAAAACACCTTACATGACATACTTTGCATTATACAATATGCAATTACACTACAAGGGTGAACATGAATAATACACAATCACACCATAAGGGTGTACATGGGTGCAATGTGTCACAACACCACATCAGGCCCACACTTGGAAGGGGCCCATCATGACTACATGGGGGCCCACAAATATGTTTGGTGCCAGGCCCACAAAAGGTTAATCAGGACCTGGTTGGGAGGAGGGGCTGCTCCGAGTCCCCCCACAGCTCAGCTGAAGCATATGCCTACCCCAGGGGATCCTGCTGCTCTAGAGACTGGTGATGCTCCCCTGCTCTCTAACCTGTCACTGACTTCTGCCCACTCTCCCCCTCAAGTGCAGTTCTGCAGATGACTGTCACTAGTCTCCTCACCTGGTCTCTGTCCTGGCTGCTCCCTGTGGTTGGAGAAGATAACACTCTCTCTCACTTAGAGAGCTTTTCACAGTGCTGTTCATCAGTAGCTCTCAAAGCACTTTACAAAGGCCTGCCTGGGTTAAGAGGCAGGTTTAGGACCTGATGGAGGCTTTGTCTTCACAGCAAAAAGGGTAGGTTTTTACATCAATAGCTAATAATGTAAAACATCTTTTTAAGTAAAGACAGCCTCAGGGACTGCAGTTCTGGGAACTGGACTTCGCTGCAGACCTCCAAGCCATGCCTTCCTTTCTTCTTTAAAGAAAAAAAAAAAGCTTCCATTCCAAAGCCTGCTAGTCCTAGTAAAGTATGGATCACTCTGCATGAGCTGCTTTCAAAGGAAATAATTATAGGGTAACAATGGAACTGAACATCACTTGTTCTAAATAGCACATACCTTCCACATTTACCAAATATTCACATTCCATAACAGAAAGGGGTAGTTAAGGAGAGAAAACCACAGTGGTAGACAGTGAATGCATGACACCTTGTCATTTAGGGATTCCTACATTAAATAGAAATAGCTTTTTATTACCTTCATTCTGGAAAAATATGACATCTTAGATAATGGAAATGGCTGGATATACATTAAGGTGTTTGGTGAGAATACCATCTTGCCAGGAATCATAATATATAAAGATTGTTTCTTTACATTCATGTCTCAGACAGAAATATATTGCTTCAGGTACCATCCTGAGGCAAGTCAAGGGAAGCTGAATCAGCATTTAAAAGGACTGCAGTTAGGAAAGACAGACATCTGGTTCATACAAGGAAAAGGGACCAATATAATTTTGAATAAAATTGGAGACATACAGCAGTTATGGCGTTAGGCAGTAATATCACCAAGATGGAGGCCCTATGCAAATATTACTTTTGCTAATAATAATATAAGGCTTTTTGTCTATAGATCCCAAAGCACTTTACAAAGGGAGGCAAGTATCTTAGCACACAGAGGTGATGTTACTTGCTGAAGATTGCACAGCAGGTTAGTATGTCTCATGACTCCTAGTCCCGTTCTCTATCCATTGGACCACACTGCCTTTTTGCTGAGAGAAACAAGGGACGTGGCAGTGTGTGTTAATGGACACTCACTTCAAAAGGTTCAATGACTATAAGGTCTGGAAGTCCTACCATGTTTCTTTGATACCAGCAGCCATTTTTCGTATTCGTCAGTTAACACCATAAGGCCTTGCTTGCCAGAGTGTCTTATGAGTTACAGAGGAGGTTGCGATGCTCTCCTCAGAACACCCCGAATCAAAAGCCATTGTGTTATCCCCTTGCCTCAGCAAGGGAGAGCTTTACTGGAGCTTAAATGTTGTGTGAGCCCCCTGCTGCACCTATCTCTGTGCCTCACCAGCAAATTCCTCAAGACTCTGCCAGTCTTAACTTTGCCTTGCAGGTAACCATCATGACCCCCACTTCCCAAGGGCCCCAGAGACATATCTCTGCAGTGTCCCGTTCCTCTCACAACACTCACAGAAATTAAGTTTGCTGCCTCCAATGAGACAGTGCACACACCAGCCTATTAGGTTAGCTGAGAACTCATTGTTTACTTCAAAGTAACAACAGTGAGAGGGTTTACAGAAAAACGAAAAGTAAGTTTAATAAAGAATAGAGATTTAAGTGATACTAAGCAAGAGAAAAAGAGACAGGTGTAATTACAAGCTAAATAAAATTAAACATGCTTTCTAGTGTCCAAGACTTTTCTGCTTAGGCAAAGATTGTAGCTTGCTAACGTTTTCTTACTTACATCAAGCTAATAGCATCTCCAATCTTTCCAGTAGGTGGTCCACCGTTCACAGAATCAGAGGGTGCTGTTGCCTTTGCTCTTCAAATAATGGATACACAGCATGTCTTTTTGCTCCCCTTGTATTTCTCAAAGCCCATTGTCCTTGTCTCAAGAGCCAGGAAGACCTCCTGGAGGGGTTCAGACTTCGGTGTGCTCACCAAACTGTTACCTCTGCTGCTTGTTAGCTTGAAAGTTTTGTTTACCTTATATTAAAATGTACTTTCATTGTCCTTTGCCTGTAATCAAGCCAGGCAGACAGATGAATCCAAATTCCTTTGTTTAGGGCAGACTTGTTTTATTCTCTACGTCCAAAACAAATGTATTTCCAGCACACATAAATAACACTTTATACACAACCCACACGTATATCACGCAATGATGTTCATGACCAGTGTATTACCAGTTTTTATGAGATACATTCAACACACTGTCAGAATATTTAGCCATACAGTGCCTTGTAAGGTGTCAGGCCTGATATGAGTTACAGTACAGTGGGCCCTCTGCCAGTTGGCATTGAAGGGTCACAGAGGTCAACTATTTAATGGCCTAAGTTTTGAAGATGCTGATAAATGCAGCTCCTATTGATTTCAGAGTGACCTGGAGGTGCTCAGCTCTTCTGGAATTGAGGCCATTAGTTTGTAAGTTCTTCAGAGCAGGAACTGACTGACTATGTGTTTGTACAGTGCCTAACAAAGTGGGGACTGATTTGATTAAGACCTCTAGCCACTACTGTAATACTAATAATATTTCATAGTGAAATATATCAGTGTTTCACCACCTTTTGTTTGTGATCCTAAAAGAGATTTCTTTTTTGGGGTGATGGAAGAGGGTTGATATGAAAAATTTTTACAGCAGCAAAGTTTTTGTGATAAAAATCTAAATAGCTGCAGTAATTATGTTAATTGAAAATACAGCAGTGGAAAACATGCAATTAATCAAGACTCTAATCCTAAAATTGTTCTTTATGAGCAGACCCCTGTGACCATCTGTAGCACCAGTAAAATCACATCAAACCTGTGCATACAAGATTGCAAGATTAAGGCCTAAATTTGCACAGAGAACATAATTATACCATGATAGATATAATTACAATGAGAAATTATCAAAATTTATATGCACTGAATGTAAGTGCTGCCTTTCCCCATACATGATAATGTAATGTAAATGATGTATTACAGTATTCACTTTATGGCAGGAACAGCCAAAGGGATTCTGGGATTATGTGGTCACAGCAGAAAAAGACAGTTTGTTATCAAGAAGGAAAGACTTAATGATTTAGGGATACAGGTGAAAAAAGTTAATACTCCATACCATACCATAAATCAGGGGTGGGGAACCTTTTTTATGTCAAGGGCCTGATGGTGGCCCTGGCGGCGGGGGAGAATTCGGCGGCGGCACGGTTTCACGGCGGTGGCGGGGTTCCGTGGGGGGCGGGGGCAGTGCCCGCCACCGAAAAGGGACAAACCGTGGCAGGGTTTTCGGCGGCAGGGTTTCGGCGGCAGGCACTGCGCCCCCCACGGAACCACGCCACTGCCGTGAAACCGCACCGCCACCGAATTCCCCCCCGCCACAAGGTCCAAAACAAATGATTTCGCGGGCCGGACCAAATCATTACGGCCCGCGGGCCAGATGTTCCCCACCCCTGCCATAAATTAACCAAAAATGTAAGGGGTCGGGGGACAAGAGGGGTAGAGGGCAAAAAATCAAACATAAAACTCAGGGTGCACAGACATCCAGAATTCAAGAAAACATCAACCGGCTTCAGATTTACTTACAGGTTCAGCACTTCCTTTAAAAAAATTATTATTTGTATTATAGCAGGATCTAGAATACCCCAGCCTAGAGGCCCTGACATGATAGGCATTATTCAAACACATAGTAAGAGGCAGCCCCTGCCATAAACAACTTACAGTCTGACTACACAAGACATATAAATTAAGTCCCAGCTCAGTGCCTTAATCACAAGACTATCCTTCCTCCCCTATTAATTATTATTATTGAATGTAGTACTTGTGAAAGGTGCTAGACTGACAGTCCAGGATATCTGAAGTCCTCTGTTTAATGACAGGATAGCTTTCAAGCTACACAGAGCTCTTCTTCAGGTCTGGGAAAGGTACTCCGAGTGTCACAGTGAAAGCTTAGAGATCTGACCACTTGTTTAAATCCTTTTACCTGAATAGGGAAGGAGAAGGACTGTATCTTTTATAGGACAGTCCATTGTCATCCATCAAATTAAACAGCTGAAAATACTGTAAGAAGAAAGAACGAGCCATGAAGGAAATTTCACGGCATCAAACACAAGGCAATTAAAAAGGAAAAATATAGAAACATGACTACCATGCTGTTGGCAATCTTTTATAGCTAAAAAAGGGCTTAAGAGGACATTCTATTGGCCAAATATTATGCCATGTTATAAACTGAATTAAAAAAACCTGATGCAACATTAAGGTCACATGGTTAAATTAAAGTTAGGACATATAAAGGTTTAAGTTCCTACAGCAATGTTATACACATGCAATGCAGGAAAGTTGTTCTATTCCTGTTTTTCTTGTTAAATGTGCAATTTAATATATTTTTCTGTTTGATTTATACCATAAAATATACAGGATGTGAAACAAACCCAAATTAACACTATTTCCGTAATGATGAAACTATGTTAATGTAACATTAAAGTTGAATTGCATTTTGTTTTATACTGGTGTAAAAGCATACAACCATGTCCTCTTGTACCGTCTCCTATAAAAAGGAATGCAAAAAAGTTGAAATATCTTCAAAACAGCACACAACCCTGCCTTTTCTGAGCGCTTGCCCAATGTATTTTTTATTAGACTTGACTCTTGCAAACACTTCACGCATGAGCAACTTCACAATAAATTACTAATCCCACTGGAATCAATGGGACTACTCAAGTGTACAAAGTTACTCATATGCATGTGTGCAGGATCAGAGCCACAGACCCTAATCTCCTTGGGGAAATGCATCTGACTTCTAAGTTTGTAAAGCACAATGTAAGTGTATGGCACTATAAAAGTAACAAATGTAGAAAGCACCATTTCCTGTGACAGTTGTTAAATTTGGTTGCGGTCAAACTAAGTTTCAAGACTCTTTGGTGTGACCTACATGGCCAGAGTCAAGCCATGTTATAACCAGACTTAGAATACACTTTATATTAGGGTAGAAATAAAGACTGAGATATTTGTATTTATTTTAAACCTTGAACTGGACACTAAACAATACTATAATCTGATTCAGTCACAGAGTTTACTAATTTAGTTACATAGTCTAGTTTTAATACCCCAAATTTTCAATATTTCTTTGGTAGCTAAATCCATTTTTGATTGGTATATTAGGCTACACTGATTGCCATTGATAGATGGTATTTTCAGGAATTTTACAAAAGGGGATGTAAATCACTAAGTTTATTTAATTTCAGAACAAATTTAAAGTCATAACGTTACACAAAATTTTCCATCTACAAATTGGAGCTAATGCTTAACCCACCTTTTTAAAGCACGACACATGAAAAATGCTACAAGACAACACTTATGTGGTAAGAACCAGAAGTTCTCTCTTGGGCCAGTGTTTGCCTTTTTTTAAGCACCAGTCCTGCACCAATCTTCATGTGAGCCTAGATTCCCGGCACTCAATGAAGTCAGGGTGTGCCAAGACAGATACAGTTGTGTGACCCAGCCCTAAATCTTTCATATTGTTTTAACCAGGAAGTTTTGGAATTTTGAGCAAAAATGATCTATGAAGTACTGTTAACCTATTTTCACTGGTTTTGTATTCAGACATACCATTTTGGGGGCAAGACTTTAAGAACTTTGCAAAAGAAAAAAAATGAAGATTGAGGAAGTCAAAGCATATAAAATATTAGGCAGCAGTGACAATCTGAAAATTGTCCAGAATGGCTTAGAATAGTGTGATGAGTCTCAAACCCTCACAGAATTCTGTTCCTTCTTGGCTAAAAGCTTCTCAAGTTTTAGTTATTTATTTTTTCCTTCTCTGTTTCTTAACCCTGGAAGCCACTTAGATTAAACAAAGGTTTCTTAAAAGTATGGAAAGGAAACAACTAATATTCATACTTTAATTTAAAGCATCTATCCAATATGCACATTGAAGAGAATGTGGTAATATGGTAATGCAAAAGTTCATAAACATTATTTCAAGCTTATGATTTACTATAAGTCACTTCTACTGTTAGACTGATCATATGTCTGATTTAAACCTATTGTTGAACATGCACTAGGGAAATCCTTAGTGGTAAGCTTACAACTTGTTGATCACCCATTTTCCTGAAAAGCTCAGGATAATGTAGAAGAACACGATACCATTTTGAGACACTCATCAGTCACCAACTGATTAAAACAGCCCCTACTGCTGATATGCAACTATGTACTTCCTGTATTTTAAATTATAAAACATGGTTGGACCATTTACCTACTGAGGTCTGATGTCCAGTTTATGACTTTTATGCAATAAAAGGTGAACGCTCCCAAACGGAAAGTCTGATTACATAATACAATTATAGTGTATTCCCACAATCCTTGAAGGATAAAATATTAGAGAAAGTACATGCATTCTGAGCTCTTATTTGCTTAAGACTGATTAAAGTACACAATATAGAAGAAATAGGAGGCATTTGGTGCCAAACCGAGTTAAATTGATAAGTGACCCTAATAGCAAAAGTATTTGCATAACCACCTTAATGGAGGAAGAATGCTATTGAAAAGGAATCTACACCTTTCGGATTTGGTGATTAGAAATTAATCAGCTATAAACTCTCCTCAATAACAGAATGTGACCAGATCAGGAGGAGTGCTAAAGCTAGTGACTTATCCAGATCTATAATGTGTTGTTAAAAATTAAAACTTCAAGGTATGAAATGTTCAGGGAGCAGACAGAATAGATATAGAGATACGTTCTTTCACGAAATCTGTGTCAGCCAGTAGTTCTACAACAAAGCAGAGAAAGGGAGAGGGTTATGTACTCCTTGTACACAGTAGATTGCAGGGCTCCTACTTGCAGGTCAAGCTTCTGTACCAGATTTGGACTGGCTACAGAGCTTCCATCATGGAGAGAGATACAAAAGATGTGTCCTTTTTTAGATAATTTAAGGCACTGTCAGATATGGTTGTTACCAGCTCAGGTAAAGTATACCACACATGGCGCCACATAATAGTGGCGCATTATAATCTAGTTTTAGCATACCATCACATCTCCCTCTTTATGTTTTACATTCCTACCATTTACATACCATGCTATCTTTAACGTTTGGTACGTATCAGCTTATTAAGTGTCTCTGAATTGTACTGGTTTTCTAATTACATGACCCAAATGACTAAGAACAAGGTCATCTGGCTGCCTATTGGTTGCAATGACTGGCTGTGGTCAGTTTGGAATCTTTGAGTCTTATTGCTCTTGATTGTTCTTTCTGAGGAACAAACTGAAGATGTCTATGATCTTGATCACATATGATTTGGGTGATTATTTTCCTTTTTGACAGCTAGAATATCTCTCCTTTTTCTCCATCCAGTTTAACACAAACACAGTCACCAGATTCTAGATCTGGCTGTTCTCCGAATGATGTCTGTCAAGGTTGTTTCTTGTGTATAGTGTAGTAATCTCTTTTCTGACACTGGTCTGTATGCATCCGCAGCACCCAGTACACCTTGATTTCATCTTCAAGCTTGCTGAAAGTTGAGTGCAATGCTGGGCTCCATGACCAAGCATCTGCTACTACCAGATTTTTCCCAGAAACATATTTAGCAAATAAAATCACATTGACCTTATCAAAAGACATTGGCATCTCTCCAGTGCTAGATCCAGGACTTCTCTGTTGAGGGTTACAAGTGGTTGATGGTCTGTTATCAGTGTAAAATAATCCAGTCCACATAGATATCTGTAAAAGTTCTCACATGCGTCTATGCTTGTCAGGTACTCCTTTTCAAGCTGTACATATAGTTTTTCCGCTTCTGTGAGTGCAAGGGCAAACACAATGGATTCTTCCACACAGATTCATGTTGTTGCAACAATGTATCATATAGGCCATAACTTTTTGCACGCACACAGACCACTGTGGGTTTGTTCACATCACAGTACTTGAGAACTGGAGCTATTGAGATAATTTCTTTGACCTTTTTAAAGACAATTTCTAGATTTGGTCACCATAGTCAAGATGTGTTGAAATTTAACAGTTCATTCAACGGGTTTGTCACTGTAGAAAGGTCTTGTAGATATTGACCAAGGTAATTTATCATCCCCAGTGTGCATCTCATCTCTGGTACATTCATTCTCAAATTGCTTTGACTTTCTCAGGGCTAGGACTGATTCCATCTTTGTTTATTGTCTGTCCCAAAAACTTGATTAGGTGTAGGCCAAAAATGCACATTTCCTTGTTTAGCTTCAGTCCAGACTGACTGATTAAGCTTAGAACTTCATGGAGGGTTTTATCAAGTTCTTCCATCAATGACCCATATATAAAAATATTGTCCACAAAAACTACAACTCCAGTTATGTTTGTTAACAATTCTGCCATCTTTCTTTGAAAAATTTCAGATGCACTGGTAATCTCAAAAATAATCTTTGAAGCAAAATCTCCCAAAGGGTGTCAAAGGTAGACAGATTGGCAATCTCTTAAAATAAAGGAATGTCAGAATCCATTAAGGCATCCAACTTGGAGAATATTGTTCACTTTGGGGAAGAAGTCATCCATTGTTTGGAAGATGTATTTTTCTCACAACAGCTACATTAAGTCTTTTAAGATCCACACGGATTCATATTTTCCATGTTTTTTGTAATCAGTACCACTGGGGCACACCGTGCTATTGACTCAGAGATTTCTTAATTATGCCAATCCACTTCATTCTCTTTAACTCAGTTTCCACTTTATGAAGCAACTGGATAAGAGTACTGCAAGATGTACATACACTATATGGTTCAGTATTGTCTCATAAGGTCATTATACTATATCTCCTTTCAAAAGTCCAATATTACCACTCAGTCGAGTTCTTACAGCTTTCTCACAAGACCCATTATGGCTTCCACACTGTGGCCAAGAAGGTTGTTGATCTTTGATGCCTTGATCAGATGCACACTGAATTCAAAGCTTTTGTCTTTCAAAGCTGATTCTGTGATCAACTTTCCCGTGCAGTTCAGAATACCACCAGTGCCAGTCAGGACTGTGTCAGTTGATTTCAGCTCTGGGAAGGGTTGAAGGTAGTTATATGTCCCTTCTGATATGCTTGTCATGTCTGCTTCTAGTAAATTTTAAAGTCAATGGTCTTTCTATGAACATTTACTTACACTCTCCATGCAAGCTCTGTGTCATCACCCATGATCAATCCCAAAAAAACAGCTCTTAACTGTCTGTATAGTCAGTTCCGACTGCCTTAGTGAAGCAAACAACTGCAAAATGTCTATATTGTGTGCATTTATGATGTCTTGTACCTTTGGCTGGACATACATCTCTTGGGCTATGAATTTTTTCACATCTTGTGCATTTAGTCTGAAAGATTTTGTAATTTGTCTAGGACTTGTCCCTCACTGCCTCAGCCGTTTTATGATAATTATTTTTAGCAGTCATGCTGTGACTCTCTACTACTTCTAAGCTATTTTCTAGTTTTTCAAGTTGCTCCTGCCTTCTTTGTTTGCGGTTGCATTTGCTCAGTCTACTTTGTGATCCAGACAGCTGTGTGTAGAGTTAAATCTGTCTTTAATTGTAATTGTGTGAGAGCTTTTATCTGTAAGCCCAATAAGCTACCTCTGATATTTTCATGTTTTACAGTCCCAAAATTGCAGTTTTCTGCCAAGGCATGCAAAGCTCTTATAAGAGATTCAACTGATTCCTCTAGTTCTTGATTTCTCTGGTCACAACACATCTTTCATAAACCACATTTCTCTGGAGGATAAGGTATACATCAAACATATCCAGAATTCTTGAATGGTCATTTTAGATATGCTCAGCCTGCTTCCCCATAGCATAAATGAAAGACAATATCTTGATTGCTCACGTTTCCTGGTGGAGTTTAGTACGATGTGAAATCTTGCAAAGCTCTGCTCTGACTCTATCCATTCTGAAGGTCTGTCAAATCTGAAATTTTCTGGGGCATTGATGAGTGCCAGGTTGTGGGATTGCTCCTGCAGTATCTCTTCTTCTTTCTTCAGTTTAAACAACGAGAGTTCTGTGGCACTTTAAAGACTAACAAATATAATATTTGTAGACATAATTTGTTAGTCTTTAAAGTGCCACAGAACTCCCATTGTTTTTGCTGTATACAGACTAACACGGCTACCCCTCTGGAACTTTTCTTCAGTTTGCAACTGTTGTTGCTGTTTTCTTTCTGTTTCTGCTCTTCCCTGGCACTAGTTACGTTACCTTTTTTTTCTGACACATCACATATTCTATGCACATGCTGTTGTAGAGCTGCTACTAGCAGGTCAGGCTTCTGTACCAGCTGTGGACTGGCTATAGGGCTCCAGTCATGGAGACACAAGCGATGCATTCTCTTTGACTGTGACCACCTCAGACTACCTACACACAGCTCCACCTAGTGCCAGAACATTACAGGAGTTTTAGCATGCCAAAGGGGTATGAATACTATTCTCTGCCCATAGTTTCTTGTTCAGTGTTAGGCCTTGTCTACATGACATAATTAAGTTGACCTATGTCAGGTTGACACACAGCCACTGCAGTAATTACTGTGGTTTTTCATGTCCACACTACTCTCCTTTTGCCGCTGGCGCACAACCTCAGTGGGAGTGCTTGCACCAACTTAAGTGAGGCAGCTTGGGGTGCTGCCAGCTCCACGTGAAGCCCTCAGTTGAAAACCCCACTGCCAGCCTAGGTTGTCAGCGCCATACAGTGCCTCACCTCAGGGTGCAGACATCATGGCATGGAGCTGACAGTTGATGTAGCACAGGATCTACACAAATATTGCATCACCCTAACTATGTCAACCCAAGCACTGTGCTGCTAGTAGAGCGGGGGGAGGGGAGACTTACACCCACAGGTGCTAGGCTGTGTAGAAACGGACTTCTACCTCCACCTAAGGCTGCAGCGCTGAGACCAGCCCTATACAGCACCTCCGCTTTCCTCACCATCGTCACATGACAGGTCCTCCCTCTCCCTGGCTCGCCCGCGCAGGACCTGCGCTATCAGAAGCTCAGCACCGCTCACCGCACTGCATACTGGGAAACGCCAATCCCACAGGCCACACCCCTTCCCGGATGCCTATCGAAGGTAATTCCATACCTCGGCCCCCGCCCTCAATTATCGCCATTGGCCTCTCTCGGCCAATCAGCGCCTTTCGATTTGTACTCGCTCCAGCCCCGCGTACGGGGGCCGGATCCCGCCTCTCCCCTTGCGTTCGGGTTACGTCACTCTCCGCACGCTGCGCTCTGGTTGGCCAGCGGTGCGGCCTTGGCCCCTCCTCTCGCCTCGCGCCCGTTCGCCGCCGGCCAATGGAGCGGTTTGTTTGGGATCGGAGAGGGGGGTGGGACGTGTCGGCCTGCGCTCAGCTGGCTCCCCCCCTCCCCAAGCCTCCCGCCTGCCGGCCGTGTTCTCTTAGCTGCCGCCGCCACCGCCGCCGGCCTCAGGGCGACAAGGAAGCGGAACCGCGGCCGGGACCCTTGTACGCCGTCCGCTGCGGGGCCGAGTTCCAGGGCTGCCGCTCGGGCCGGGGGACCTGAGGACCCACGGGGAGCGGTCTGCTGCGCCGGCCGGGGGTAGAGGCCGTGGTTGGGGGACCCTGGGGAGCAGGCTTCATCTCTTCGGCCGAGCACAGAGGTTGCAGCAGGACCAACGGGTGCGGGGGGAGAGGCGTGGGGACAGCTGGAGCCGGATGATTTTGGGGTGCCTAAGCAGCTGCACGAGCTGGCGGATTCGGGGTGCAACTGGGGTTCCCCGGGCTGCAGGAGTCAGAAGATCAGCCGGAAAACCTGGGGCTCAAAGGCTGCAGCGGGGCATTGATGCATCAGGTAACGCTTCATTAGGATCTGGGGCCTGTAGTGTGATCTGGAGTGGGGGGTGTCTGCAGCAGGAAAAGGGGAGTAATTGCGGGTAGCGAAACTTTGCATCCATATTTTTGTGTGCGCGCGAGCGCGCGCGTGTAGAGCTGCACATTGCCCCGTGGGACTTGAAGAATCTGCAGCTGTCTTCCTTTCCCTCCCTCTCATGTGTCTTTGGTTCTAAAGAAAGGCAGAAGAACCACACATCAACTCCCTGTGAAAACCCACTTTCCCAGTCGGCAGTGATATTGGGCGAGAAGTGCCCATAGAGGAGAGTGTGGCTTTTACCAGAGGAAGGGGCAGCAGAGCATGAAGATATAGAAAAGCAAAGGCTATAATGGTGTAAAGATCTTTGTTTTAGAAGAAAGGAAAAAAACAGGAATAACGTGGAGAAGAAAGTTAGATGACAAGAGCTGGGTGAGTGAGTTGGGAAGAGAGTTGCAACTGTGATAAGCTTGATAGGTTTTAGTTAGAACAGTTTATAAAAGAAGCTATTGAAAAGTAGGGTTACCCACTTGTTTTTCCTGATACTGCAATAGACATGCAAACGACAACATACAGATTTTGTTCTGTTGGGAAGGGTACGTTTTCTTCCCTGTTGCCGTGGCTGTTAGAGGGATGTATCCCTTTAATTTGTGATCATAAAATAGACGGGTGGGCTTTTAACCACCCTCTTTCAACCAAAGGAATTGAAACCCGTTTCGATATCATACATCCCTAGTCCTATTGGTAGGTAAAGTTTTGAGTACAGACTGTGAATTGGCTTGTTGTCTGTAGTTGAGATGGTTTGGTAGCTTACTACGTTTTAATGTGTATTAGGGTTTAACTGCCTTGATGTGGTTCAATCCAGTTGTGTACCCTGTTGACAGAGACCATTGCCCAGAATAATTGTACACCAGTAAATATAACAGTTGAATTTAAAGCACAGAGAGAAAAATATGTACTTTTAATGTCATCCTTTTTAAAATAAAATGACCATACTATAAAATAGTCGTGCAGCCAACTGACTCCTTTTTAAAATGCATTATGTTTGTGTCTGCTTTTTCTGTATTCACTTCCATATGTATTAAACATTTTAGATTTGTTGTTACTTGGAATTTTATTAACTTCTTGGTAGTTTTTCTTAATTGAAGTTGGAGTGTGTTTTCTGGTATTGTGATAAGGTAGTTGCATTGCTATTGCTGATTCGTTCTGTTTTACCGTAGTATGGCTTCTTTCTTGAAAGGTGTAGTCTTGTTGTTTTTAGATATAGAGTCTACTAATTTTCTCTTCTGTAAAAGTTAAATTTGCTAAAGTCTTAGTGATTAATATTATTGTCTAAAGCCTTTCGTGTATAGTGTGATATTGTCCACTGAATTAAAAAAAAATTGAGCAGATTTATGAACAAAATGAGTGGTCAGGCTAACAGCTACAGTGGGTCCAAATGTCAACATTGGAATTAAAGACGGTGTGTAATGTATTTCATTGGCAGCAGAGCCCAGTTAAGTGGACTTGTAACAAATAATGTGCTTGAACTCTTTACTTGGCAAAGTGGTTGCAGTATCTGTTTGAGCTGCACGCTTTTCTTTGGGGTTGAAAAAAACGACAGCAAATGCTTGGATCTGAGCGTTTTGTGGGCTTTTTGTTGGGGTGGGGGCTTAGGATAAGTATTAAAAATGATGGAAGTTGATGACGTAGCAAGCAAAGTTCATGGCTTTGGAAAGCCAAATCCTCTCCTGGTGTGCCTTTTTTAAAATGCAAACGTTGACAGGAGATCAGCCTCCAAAGCGATGCTGCTTTGCAAAGAGACCAGAGCTTTTGGGTTCATTGTGTACTTGACGATCTGCCACCTCCCTGGGGGAAAAGTTCCAGCTTAGGGTGAAGCAGAAAGGTGCCTAGTAATTTGGAGGTGGGTGGGGGGGAGTTGGAAATCTTTGTAGCCTTGGCCAGTCCCAGCCCCAGAGAGAGTCAGAGAGAGAGAGAGAGAGAGACAGAGAGGAGGAGAAGCTGCTGCTGCATCTAGGAATATGAATTTCCCCCCCTCAGCAGGTCGGATCACCTCGGCTCCATGGTGAAGAGAAAGAAGAGCCCCACTGGGCCAGAGGAACAGCACAATGGGTAGGATGGGGTGGGGGCGAGTCACTTTTAGGGGCCCTTGTCCCTGCTCTGCGCTCCCCCTGCTCTGCTGGGGGTTTTGGTGGCTGGTTTTCTGTGTGTGTGCCTGTCGAGCGCTTCCAAACGCCTGAGTTTGGCTTGGCAATTTCCCTGCCAAAGGCGCCCCTAATCCCTCCAGGAAGGTGCCAGGGGTCTGCCAGGGGAGCCTGGCTCCCTTTTGCGCTGGTTTGGGGGGTTTCCTATGGGGCTTTCCCCCTCCTACTCCTCGGCACAGGTTGTTGGGTCGGGACAGCAAACGAAAGGGGATTTAGTAACAAACAACGGCGGCCATGTTGAGAGGAATTTCTGCAGCTAAACTTCTCCCCTCTCAGCCCAGGGATTTTCCTCCCTCTCTAGTGGGGTCTGTGGCTTGACTTTGTGCCCCCCTCTTTTCTTTCTTTCCTCCCCAACAGGATGACAGTGAAGCTGGGAGACAGCAGCGGGGAGGAAGGGCTGAAAAAGCTAGGCAAGCGAGCAGGAGGAGATGAGGCGTCCCTGGAAGAAGAAGGGGCAGGAAGAGGAGGAGAGGCAGCTCCAGTCAGGAGCAGCACAAAGAAAGAAGAGAAGATTATTAACAACACCACCAATAACCCCTCATCCAGCTCCAATTTACCCCAGCCCCCATCCTCTCTCCAGCCCTCCCACAGCCAAGACCAGCATCATTTTCTCAGGTCCAGTGTCAGACCTCAGAGCAAAAGGTTAAGGAAAGATTCTCAGGCATCCTGTTCAGCTGGCAACAGCAGCAGCATTACTGCAAAAGGAAAAGGTACTGTATTCTGTCACCCCAAGATACACACAAGAGCAGGGGTGGAGGTGGGGGTCACCTGCACATTTTCTGGGGCTGACACTTTTGTCCTGCAGATGTCATCTTTTGTGGTGGTGGTTTGTTTTGTTTCTTATAGTGGCTGAATTCCTCTTTGTGTCCCAAGGCTTCAGCTTGAATGCTGCCCACTGTCATGTTTACACTTGCAGAAATGGGTACTTTTGTTGTGTGCAAGGATATTTTTCCCCTCTCCATTTACTATCAGAGGATATTTCACCCCTGCATTTACTCTGTTTTAATCCTCAGTAAATTCCTTTATTTTGGGTAGTAAATTAGAATGTGGCAAGATGGGTAATCAAGTGATTAGACACAGAATTGCTAGCATTGGGCTATAACAGAATATTTATTAGGTGTTAGCAGGATAATATCTGAAAGACATGTTGCTGTCGTCCCCTGCGAGATAATTTGTGAGACTATTGCAACAAAGAACTGGCTCTTGAAACATGTGAAATGCATATAGTGTGACTATGTCTAACCATGTTGCCTTAGGTTCTGTGCAGTATCCTCTGCTAGTCTGTAACTAGTTCAGATATGTCCAGGGCACTTAAATGTTAACCCCTTTAATTTTTAAATTAGTTATTGTACTTTAGTTCCATGAATGAAAAGATCTTCCTTCATCAGAGCTGTTGCTTTCTTAGATAGATGGAGGAGGCTGAAGGTTATTTGAGAGACTTGGTATTATTATGTGCTTTCTGTTTGACACCTGGTTCTACAGTTGAATGGTACTTGGATGTAATTTTAGATGCTTTGGGCAATAATACTGAAGTATTTTTTCATTATTTTGAGGTTAAGTAATGTTTGTAGTTCTCTTAACCTTTTTATTTGTGTAAGCAATTTTTACCTCCATCGGTTAATAAAAATACCTCAGTACTACTTAAATATGTTTCAGAGGTCACCTCACCTCTTCTTTCGCAAGTACTGAATCTTCACATACTTTGCAGTAGGTAAAAATATTGAGGACCAATACTAGCTTTGTGTTAAAAATAAATAAAATATAACTTTGCAAGGTAGCATGTCCCATTAGGTGTATTTAAACAAAACTTCAAATATGCCGTGTGGCAGATGTTTTTGTAAAGTTTATGAAAGTACTTTTTTATAGGTTAGTAAATTCTACTTCATCTTTTAAAGCCCCAGCAAAATCTTTGGTGTCGGTGTAGTATCCAGTACTGAGAAGTCTAGATAATTCTCTCCTCATTACACTGAAACAAACAAACAAACAAAAAAAACCCACCAGAACCAAAAAAGCAGAAGAATCCTTGAGATGCAGCTAATTATTTTAAGGATTGTGAGTACTATTAATGTGTTTTATCTGTGGGATGTATATGTTCCATAATAAGCATGGTAAGTAAAAAAATAAATATAATATACATATACACGCACACATTTTGAAAACAGTGGGATGGCTTGAAATAGGTTTGCTTACACTAAATCAGCAAGCAAACTCCATTTATTTTAAGATTCATATCTGAAATTAACAAAATAAAAATATAGACAGTGCAATCTAATGCTAGAATCTTTTCAATAATTAGACAGAGAAACACATCACTGTACCTGACTATTTTTTGTCAGGTTTTGGGGAATTTTATTAAATCATTGAGGACAGTCAATAACACATTTCAAATTGAGTTCAGCTAGAACTCCTTTTGGCTAGTTTTGCTGTGAAGGCATTGGAGGTGGTTCCTCTGATATGGCTGACATATCTGTCAGAATCTTAGAGAATAGAGCTGGGGAATGTGGGATGGTTCCAGATTTGAATTCTTTACATCCAAACATGCAGGCTTTGAAAAACGTTATTCGTTTGTCTAAATTCTCTCTGTGCTAATGTCATATCTTAGGATCAGAATTTAAAGAGGTTTACATTTCAAATATAGTACCACACAGTGTGAGCTTCCTGTAGGAAACAAATTGAAGGGAAGAGGCTTTTAAAGAAAGCTGAGTTAAAATTCGCTGGTCTATCCCACCTCCCATTTCATACCCAAACCTCTCCACCCCGTCCCCCCAAAACTATGCATCTGAGTTGGTTACAGACACAGTCATCAGCTTGTGATTTGTTGCAATACTCACATGGGCTTCCTCAAACCTTTGGATCTGCTGTGAGAGCTCAAGACTTTCCATTGCCATGTTGATTCCAAGATGACAGCAGCAAAGTCCATATTAGCACTGGCCATTAGAAGTATCTGGTCTGCATCTACATTTGGTCAATATCAGAAATCCACCTTGTGTTATGATCTTACAATAATACACTCATGATTACCTTTCAAAATATTCTTAAAGGAGCACTCCTTTCAGAATCCGTAGAAATCTCACTTGGGAAGGTGTGAAGAGGATGTAAGGAGGGAATTTAGCAATGGTACAGTCATAAAACATGGCACTTAATTTCTTTTAAATAGTAGCTTGTCACAATGCATTGGTTGGGCCTCATCATTTCTTTCTTATGAGTTACCCTTAAGTGATGAGCTTTTGTCTAATTTGTTTACAAATTAGTTTTATTTGTAGCAATTTGTGCTGTTTGGGCATATCATTTTAGTAAACCAATTATATAAATAATAAACTTTATCTTCATTTATATCCTAAAGTGATAGGGAAAAATAGTTTGACTATCCTTTGAAGAGGAATCAGTGGACTTCAGGGAACTTTTATCCATCCTCTTTCTCAGATTCTGTTCAGCAAAAGAAAAAGAGCTCTTGGGAACTTTCTTGACTTTAAAATAAGTAGGAACATATTTCCAGTTAGATTCTTGGATTGCAGCTCTCTTACAGTTGTTGCATTTTTCAGTTTATGGCAAAAAGTGACATATGCAGCATCTTGAAGTGAAGCATCAATGCAATTCTCCTTCCTGCTTACTTTTTCACTTGCTGAGGGATTTATCTAGTGCACTGTGTGCATCAGATAACTAAATAACCCTTTTGTGAGCATCGTGGCAAAAGTGAACGTGACGTGCTTTGTAGTTTCTGCCAAATAGTGCAGCTACAGTTTGTGGCAAACTTATGGGGTTTTCATCCTTCACTGTTCAGAGAATGAATAAATGTAAGGAGAGAGTAGCCCTCGGATAGATCATCCAAGATAGAAACTTCTTCTGGAAGTTTGGAAGCATCTTACAGTGCTACTGTTCAAATTTTAGCCACAAATCTTCTAGTCCCAATGAACTAAAAGGTTCTTTGCTTTCTTAGGAATAGTTCCTATGAGTCAGAATGTTGTTCAGCTGAAGGAGTTCATTGAATTAAAATGCTCCATCTTATTAAATATTCTTCTGTAGCTGGCCTCATAAAATTCACTAGAAAGAAGAACCCTGAATTGAGTCTCAGGCCTCCATGAGTTGCTATTGGACATGTATTAGGGCACTGATTAACTGCTAACTACATTCGTGTGCGAACAGGAAGCCTTTTTGAGATATTTGATTTTTATCCTGGAGCTTTGAAAATTGATTTCAAAATTAGCTTGTCTGAGGGAATGGAATATAGTCTTGATATGATCTAGTGTTTCCTCTTACTTTATATCTCTGGAAAATGAATAGGTTTTAAACAGATATCAGCATAGTCTGACTCCTTTCTCCTCTCTAATTCAGTCTGTCCCTTCATTCACTCAAACCCTTTCCTTCCTCCCTGTTGACCTGCTCTCATTCATTAGGTGTCCCACATTCATTATTGCTCCCTCTCCCTTGTTCTGAAAATGACTAGGGAAAAGGAGAGCTCTGCTGTACCTCTCCCATTGCCTCCCAAACAGTAGCACCAAAATGCAGCTTCCTTGCCTGTGCCTAAGAGGCACAGAGTTGCACATGGTGCATGCTAATAAGGGGAGTGGCTGCACAGCCATGTGGCTTAGAGCAGTGGTTCTCAACCTTTCCAGGCTACTGTACCCTTTTCAGGAGTCTGATTTGTCTTGCCTACCCCAAGTTTCACCTCACTTAAAAACTACATGCTTACAGAATCAGACATAAAAATACAAGATTACAGCACACTATTACTGAAGAATTACGTACTTTCTCATTTTTACCATATAATTATAAAATAAATCAGCTGGAATATAAATATTGTACTTACATTTCAGTGTATAGTATATAGAGCAGTATAAACAAGTCATTATCTGTATGAAATGTTAGTTTGTACTGACTTTGCTAGTGCTTTTTACGTTGTCTGTTGGAAAAACTTGGCAAATATCTAGATGAGTTGATGTACCTCCTCAAAGACCTCTGCATACCCCCAGGGGTATGTGTACCCCTGGTTGAGAACCAGTGGCTTAGAGGGAACACTGATAGGAACTGTATGTTCCCATGTAAGGATATAACATTTTTGTGGGTTGAATACCATCATTATAACAACTTAATAAAGAATGCTGTCTAGTGATACTTTTTAAAATGAACTATACCTCCCAGACTAGTTGACAGACAATATTTCTATAAATCCCAGCTTTCTTGTATGTACAGCTCAAATAGCTACATTCTGTGTTAAATTTTGTCATTTAAAAAAAAAAAAAAAAACAACCAACCTCTTCCAGGCTGAGCCCTTGTATGGCAATTACTTTTTATCTGATTGCATTTCCCCCCAGCCACACTATAAAATCCTGTAAAGGTTGTGTGTAAGGGGAAGAGATTATAGTTGAAGTACTTACATAAACCTAACAGTACCTCTACCATATCTTAAACTTCCTAAGTAATTTGGTATAAAGGAAATACAAATGAGTGCTCACTTGTATGCCTAGTGCTGGTGTCTAAAATGCACACCTCTTCTTAAGCCTTTCTTTTAATGTGAATACTGATTTACTGTGGGTGGGAGTGTCAGGCCACGTTTATTTAAAATGCTGTACAATGTATGCAGACATGCCATGCCTGTGCTAACTATGTGTATCTGTGCACTTGTTAAAATACGTACTGTATATAGAATGCTTCTTAACATGTTTTTTGTGTATAGTTCCCTGACAGCAATTAGAATTAGACATGCTGAAACAAGTTCAGCTACACTTTAGCTGTGTGGTTTGTGCCTGTACTGTAGGGGACGGAAGAAGCCCGTTATTAGGCTTCATCTTCGTTGGCCATTTAGCTGCCTTGTTTAAGAGCATAAGAACAGCCATACTGGGTCAGACCAATGGTCCATCTAGCCCAGTGTCCTGTCTTCCAACAGTGGTTAATGCCAGGTGCTTCAGAGGGAATTAACAGAACAGGTATCATCAAGTGATCCATCCCCTGTTGCCCATTCCCAGCTTCTGGCAAACAGAGGCTAGGGACACTTCAGAGCATGGTTTGAAACATCAGGTATCAGTAGCAAAAATGTGGTGTGGACATATCCAGGGGCTAGTACTGTGTTAGACTTGTACTTCTGAGTGGCCTATGCCATTTACTGCAGAAGGCAAATAGGCTGTAAACTGGTTTTCCCATTACAGGGCAAGTACTCAAACTGAAGCATCTGCCATGTCTGCACAAGTGCCTGTCTTTCATCCTACACCTAGCTGGAGCTGCTTTTCCATCTCTGGGCAGAAAACAAATCAGATCCAGGCTTCAGCTTTGTAGGGTTGCCATGCAGGTCAGGATGCATTGCTAAATTCCTGAAATACATGCTTTTCGTGGGGTTAACTGATTAATTTTTTCACTGCAGTGTGTTGTGTTGTATCTGGCCAATGAAAGGATGTTGACTGTGGTTTAACAAAGGGACTTGTTTGCTTGGAGAGCAGTTAGGAAAAGGTTCGAACATCTGTCTTGTATTTGGTTGCTTTTTTAACAAGAAAAATATTGCTATGAACATAGCAGGGTGCATTTGGAATCTTTCTGAAAACTAAACCATAGCACCTTACATAAGTGCACCTGGGCCATTGGGGTAAGTATTTTGTTATGCAACTGTGCTGGACTTTTAAAAAACTAATCAAGGACTTGCATAAAACCCTAGAGCCAAGAAGGAATTTCTAGCACAGTCTTTCTAATGCAATCCTTCAGCTAAGAAGTACTTCTGAAGAAGTTATATGCATCCTAGTGCTACTGATTGCTATAATGAAAGACCAAAACATCTTAAAAAGACTGTTCAAAAAGAATCTTTCCCCATATCTTGGAAGATGGTATTCAATAGACATGCTTTATGAAATTGAGACAAAAGCATATTTAACTCTTAATTTTGCCCTGGTTCTATACAAGTATCAATAAAAAGCCACATTCCTTTTCAACAGAAATACTTGATACTTGTCAGCTGCCTGCTGAACATCTGACTCTTGAAGGTGGCATGTTGCATACTGTACTTATTTTAATATTGACCTGTAGAATGCAAATAAGGGGAGCCTAATCTAATGTACATTCAGTTAAGCTGGTACAGGTGAGATTAACTCTGTCAAAAAGTGACCCTTTGTATGTGAAACCCATCAGCTGAAGCTGTGAATCTTCTGAATTCTAAAAGGTGCCAGTGTGGGTGTTGGAGACCAAACAGTAAGGTGCAGTTTGGAGCCTGGATGGAAAAACTTATCGTGACTAGCCTTGATGAGAGACACTAATGTCTGACTCACCTATCTGATGTGTGCAGCGTTCCATTGTTTGTAACATGCATGTTAGGTTTTGCATTTCAATCCTCAAATTTTTTTAGTGCAGTTTTTTAGCAAATTTCCTGTCTTTACACTTCTAAGTAGAACATCTGGATTCTCATATGAAGATCATGTCTATAAAGCTCAAGTCGCACAAGAGAAAAACTGGCTGTTTTCTGAAGGCCAGACAATATGCTAAAATTGAGTCCTGTTGAGCCTAATGTGACTCCAGACCTCTTCAGTTACCTGTACTTGTTTACCAGGCTAAGTACTAGGCTTTACCAGCAGTCCAGAACCTATAGTGGCTTAAAATTGCACAACTGACTGAGCAGCAGGCCTGGAGACCCAGCACGGTAATGATTGGGCCCTGAGCAACAGTCACAGAAGTTTGACATACCAGTAGTAGCAGGCTTATAAATGGGTAGGGACCACTGGACTAACACAATGAGTAAACTGAGCCAAAACACCAGTTTTGTAGGGTTCAGATCTGTAGTTTTGTTAGGAGTTGTACTTCAAGGGTCATTGCAAATATCAGTATGTACAGAAACTTCTGCTTTAAGAACCAAATGCTAGGAACTCTTGCTTCCAAACTCAGTTTTTTCACCTGCTGTGCAAGAGTTCATTCTTCTATGTGCAGGGTAGTGGAAGGAAGGAATTGTCAGAGGTATGATCATGTGGGATGTCCAGACTTGTGACTCATGTAACTTGATGTCAATAGACAGACCGAGAATAGCCTCTGTGTCTCATCTGCAATGAACTCCTATAAATATTGTTTATAGAATAGGCACCTACATGAGATTCTGGAAATATTCCTCTTCCTGTATCAGACAACTTTGTAATGATCCTGGGATGGCAAACTTCAATTCAGCTTTTTGTTTTAATGCTTTGAGTTTCAAATAATTCATTAATGAGAACTTTAAGTGTATATGTATATGTGTAATATATATACCTTGTAAAGCGAGAACTTAAACCATGAATTTCCAGAGGCAAAACATAATGGTGCATTAATACATTTATTTTCTTCAGTTCCTTTTATCCAAAATATTTCATAAAACTGTGATGGGGTAATCCACACTGCTGCACTGAAATGCAGCCAGACTAAGGTAGATCATGGCAACCAGCTGGTGAACAGCACTGTGCACAATAATGAGGTAGGAGGAGGATTTTGCAAAGGACTCAATAGGACTTGCAAAAGGACTCCTGCTCCTAGGAAGAATGAAATGGGATCTAATGCCTGTGCAGAGTTGATAAAACATTAGATTTTTTTTAAGATCTTCTTCTCCAAAAGAATTGTGTGATATACTGCATGAAAGTTAATGTATCTATTCTAAGAAGATAAAGGGCGAAGTTGATCTCTCCAGGAGTAGAACCTGTAGTTTCAGAAAGTCTAGTTATTCCAAACATGAAATGAGAAAGGAAGGATGCGTGAAGCAAGTTTGAACTAAATATTGTAATATTTAGAAGCTAAATGAATAAAAGTCTCTAAATCCCTCATGGGAAAGAGAGCCTCAATGGAATCATCACTTGCATGTTCTGTTTCATGCATATGAGAATTATTTTTTTAAATCTGATTTAATTTATGAAAAATAGCTTTAATTTCTTGTTGGCGTTTTGAGATGCTTAGACTTCATTAGTTTTGCTTTTCACATTTTAGGATGAAAGTTTTAAGTAACAAACATTCAGTGTTGCCTGTAGAAAAATCCTTGATTGAATCTGTGCCTGGCCATTGACTTTTGGGCTGTGGTGACTAATTGAATTTAGGTGGACACCTAAAAACCATTCATTCAGAAAGTGAAAAGAGGACTGCATTCAAAAGAATACTTCTCTGATTTGAGTCCCACCTCCTCTTTACTTTAATGGAAGAGTTCACTCTGACAGCTATTAGAGGATAGATTTGAATTCCCTTCTCTTGTTGGCCAGGGGTTTAAAGAGTAGGGGCTTGTCTACACTTACCTCCGAGATTCGGTGGCAGTCCACCGGAGTTACACAAGCTACTCAAAAAACTTGCGTAACTCCCATCGACTTACCTGCTTCTGTTCTGCGTGCCGTCTGCACAGCATTGCGCCAACGGGAACCGCGTTCCCATCGACACAGCACTACGCCACTTGAGAAGGTGGTCTTAATATGTCAATTTCTGGATCGACTGAGCGGGTCTTCGCTGACCGCTCAGTTGATCCAGAGAAGTCGATCTGATGGCGGTGACTTTGCCGCTATCAGTGTAGACATAGCCTAGGATCTTGATTCCCAGGAATAGAACCTCTACTTAAATTTTGATAGCTATATTGAAGTCAATGGAACTCTGACATTCATACCAGCAGAGGATCTCCTCTTAAGTTTTTGAGAGAAATCTTTATAGTGATGATAGATTGAAATATCATTTTCAAATAAGAAACATGTTTGAAAAAAATTCAGATCTGTCTTTTAGATAGGGAATTATTGATTTTAATACAGTCTTTTCCCCCTCTCAGCCACCCATAAGCAGTGCGGTGTGGTCATACTGTAAAAGGCTCTAACGTCTTAATGTCAAAATACTAGCCTTTAGAGGATTTTCTTAAAATTTATTTCACAGTTTCTGTATCTTTCAAACTTTTCTATAAATATGTGACTCCAGGTTTAGGGGACAGGGAAGTGGTTTATTTGCAAAATATTTTGAAAATTAAGTTGATTTTTCTCTACTTCTAGTTGACTGAATCTCCGTTTGGTTCACACACCTCCCTAAGGTAGCAATAATTTTCTGCTGAAAGATAAAGTAAAAACTAGGAGATCATAAGAAATATTAGTCTTAAAATTGTTGCTGTGTTAAATATGCACTTGATATGAAATATTGTATAGTACACACAAAAGAAAAATACTTAATTGCAAATTTTCTTACAAAATATTTTTAGACAGTTCAGTTTAGAACCTTCTATGTTACATTTGAACCAAAATAACCTTATATAAAACATAAAGCCAAACTATTTTTAATATCCCAAATTAATAACCGGTAGTCTTCTGAAACAAAAGTAGTCACACTTTCCTCTCAGTTTTGCATTCAGATTTCTCCTTCCCTTGCAAGACATAATAAACCTAGAACAGTTCAATTCCCTGCACTCGGTTGCAATGCTATTAGAGTCCAATTTCCCATCTCTTGTATGGGGAACACAGAATCCTGAACTCTGGAGTTATTAAGTAAATGGAAAAGCTGCATTCAAATATTTAATTTCAACTGTTATTTTTAAACCTAAGCATATAGTAGAGCCTTGCTAATTCACACAGTGAGCTGGGAAATTTACTGTAGATTGTGAAATTTTGTGAACTGATGCGTAAACCAACAATAATAAAAAGAAATTGAGACAACAGATTCTTCTTAAAATAACATGAAAGCAGGACTTAAAAATGACACCATGGTAAATACTGTGTGTGAGGACAACATGAGTATCCAACATTTCAACCAAATGTGATAGCTCAGTAGAGAAATGGTAACAAGTGTAATGTTTTATGATGTATAAAACTCAGGTTTAGTATGAAAATAGAGGATGTTGCATGACAAAATGTACTTTTATTTTGACAAAGGTAGTCTAATTTTAAATGTTAGTACTTCATAGTATGTTATTGAAGATAATAGTGTGTTTTTAAATGTAATACAGTCACTAAGCATTCTAAAATCTTTATAGAGAAGTGTGGTGGGGCAATATTTTTGTGAGAATTATAAGAGCTATCGATTAATATGATTCTATATTCTATTACTGGTTGTTGGTCTAAGGTTTTTCTAGCTAAAGCATGGTGTTAAGGTGAATAGAGAAGAGCTCCAACTCCCTTTAGGGATATCTGAATTGTCGGGGATTAATACTTTCAGGATTCTTGGAAGAAGAGAGAAGTTTTTCTACTTTTGCACTAGTTGGGATACCATTAGAATGCTAGAGCCCTTGAGAACCCAAAGCAATCATACAAGAAGCAGTTATTCTGAAATAATTGTAATATAGAATCTTATTGCACTGCAATTAACTCTTGCTTTATTTCCGTTCCCTGAAATTCTCTTCCCTCCCTTCTTCTCATCTTCTTTGAATCATAGATTAGGTCTGGAAAGGAGGTCATCTAGTCCAACCTCCCTGCTCAAAGCAGGACCAACCCCAACTAAATCATCCCAGCCAGGGCTTTGTCAAGCTGGGCCTTTGCACTTAGGGAGGATGAAAAGGGATACACTATATTCTTTTCCATCCAGCTTTATTATCCTACTTTCACTGTTCCCATGCTTCATGCTACTCTCTCAATCTTGCCTTTTGGGGTGCTGACAAATTGACAAGGCTGCTGCTTCCGGAGAGGCAGTATTTGTGTTTGTGGAGAGCAGTCGTCAGACCAACATGGGACTGGATGGTGACAATGGAGCTTGTTCATCTTGAGATACAGTTCACAACTTCCGAGTTGTCACACTGATTCAAAGCTGCTGCTTTCTGTACAGAGGATAGAATTATTGAGAGCACTGCTCCACCGAATGATGTGATCATTTATTAGTGCTTCTTTTTTGATCAGTTGAAGTATGTGCAGTTTGAGTTTTTAGGCCCGATCTTGTACCCTCAATTCAGTGGATTACTCATGTGAGTCAATAGCAAATAATAGAACCAGGAACAGGCCTGAAAATATTAACCAAGCTTTTTGATGCTTGTTGGTTTTGTTTCCTCTGTCACATCAGTGTTCAACATTGTATTTAGGTTCTACTCAGTTGTGCCAGGGCATTTGTACTTCTATTATATACTTCTAATATATTTTATTTATTTATTTATTTAAGGGACTGCAGCTTGCATCATCCCTATAGTACCTCTGAAGAGAGATACACTCACATATTTTCCATATCTCTGGAGATATATAATTGACCCACTCCAATCTTCATTATGTTTGTCTGCTAACCCTCCCACTGAGGTGTATTGCTGCTTTTCATTGCTTTCAGCAACTCATCATCTGCCTAATGTGTTTCAGGTGAAAGCCTTGGAAAACATGGTATAGTCAAGAAATCAGACATTTTCTTTTAATTCTCTAGGGTTTTGTCCCTTTATATGTGACACCTCTCTCAGTGCTTCTAAATTCACTTTTGTTTTGTTGTCTAAAGGGACAGATAATGGAGGGACCTCATCTGGTAGCACATCAGGAATTCCTCCCAGCACTTCTGCTGGGAGTGCAAAGACTGTCGGGAGGAACCTGGGAGCCTCAGCTGGAGAGAAGGAGGAAGGAAAGAAGGTCAGACGTCAGTGGGAATCATGGAGCACAGAAGACAAGAATACCTTCTTTGAGGGACTGTATGAGGTGTGTATATGGAAGAAGAAAGGCAGATGCTTCTTATGGAGCCCATGTTTTGCTGGCTTGGTTTTATGTTTGAATGAAAACTTGATTTTGGGAATTTGTGGAGGACGACATTTCAAATTGGTTTTGTATGTGGACGTATCCTGTATACAAGTGAGCACGACTGGATGCACAGTACACGTGAACCATAGAATCATAAAAATACCTGGCTGGAAGGGACCTCACGAAGTCAAGTCTAGCCTTCTGCTCAGGGGCAGAACCAAAGCTATCTGCTTAAAAAGCTGATTTTTTTTTTTTTTTTTTTAAGAATTACACAGCATGTGTGTGAAGAAGAAATCAGTTTACTCTACGCATGAAACTCCCAAATATCATATTCTCTTACCTTGTCCATAGAATTTGTACATGTTTGAGGTTGTCTGTCAAAATAAAGTGCCTGTCTCCAGATGTAATGGACAAAGTTGCATCGTCTGTGCATTACTAGGGCCATTTCTCTAGTTTAGTTCATCTGCATGAAAAAGCAAAATGTTAAATCCTCAGCAGGAACATCTTCATGGACTTGAGCATTCCATAATGAACACAGAAGCCCCTAAAATGAAATCGTGATGTTTTTTAATATTTTATTTTCGTTTACAAAATGTCTGTAATAAAAGCACAAGTTAAAAGTAAGGTAAATTATTTCAAATGGGGGGGAAATACATATTGTTCCCCCAGCCCAACCTTCAGAAATAAAATGTATACAGTTGTGCTGCATTATTTTGTTTTAAATGGCAAAATAATCTCAATTGTTTATTACAGACTTTTATAGAAGTTAGAAATGGAAAATCATCTTTGGCAAAAAGCAGCCCTCACACACAAGCTGTCACATGATCTTAAACTCCTAAACAGGGTCTGGCATGTCTGTAACCGGATAAGAGAAATGGAAAAGCCCTAGCTAAATTATGTAGGCCAGAATATCATAGTCTGTCATTAGATGGATTTCTCATCCTTTTTATCCCTGCACTTTTTGCTCTTTAATTGGTTTTGAATATTGTACTTTTTCAGCACGGGAAGGACTTTGAAGCTATTCAGAACAATATTTCCCTAAAGTACAAGAAGAAAGGCAAACCAGCAAGCATGGTAAAGAACAAAGAGCAGGTCCGGCATTTCTACTACCGCACCTGGCACAAGATCTCCAAGTATATTGATTTTGATAATGGTGAGTGTGCAGTGGGAGTGAATTCCGTGACCAGCACAGGGTCTGGGTTGGGTATTCACTCCTGTGGGAGTTGGATCCTTGTCTTTTAATATGGCCTGAGAGCACAGGAATGGTGAAGGTGAGAAAAATAGATACTATTAAGATATTGCTGAACACATTGAACTGTGCCCATCATGGTGAAAAGTAGGCTCACTCACACAAATTTAAAATAAAATATTTTCCAACAGTTGGTTACAAAAGAAGACCATTCCTCTGTTAATAATCACATACACCTGTAATAAAGATCCACCTGACTATTGACTTAAATCAGCAAAAAGCCAGATTAAAGAGATGTATCTACCAACATATCCTGGATGTCACCACTCCAAGGGTTTGGACTAGAAGTGTAAAAATTGGTTTAATTAAAAATCGGTTTAAACATTCTAAAAATAGAACGGTTAAATGTGGGGGGAAGCCATGCTGGGCTCCATGCCTCCGCAAGAGCTCCCCAGCTACTCTCCTCGCAGGGAGCCGAGCCCAACTGCTGTTCCCCTCCCCCCAGTTTAAACAGTAATTAGCTCTTTAAAATGTTAAAAAAGCTGATTACCATTTAAATGGGTAAGCTTTTACATACCTAGTTTGGACTTTGATGATAGACAGCCAGAGCTTGTAAACTGGAGTAATAGAAATAGGATGAAATTTAATAGTGGAAAGTGCAAGGTCATGCATTTAGGGACTAATAACAAGAATTTCTGCTGTAAGCTGGGGACTCGTCAGTTGGAAGTGACAGAGGAGGAGAAGGACCTGGTTATATTGGTTGATCACAGGATGACTATGAGCTGCCAATGTGATGTGGCCGTGAAAAAAGCTAATGTGGTCCTTGGATGCATCAGATGAGGTTTTTCCAGTAGAGATAAGGAGGTGTTAGTGGCATTAAACAAGGCGCTGGTGGGACCTCATCTGGAATACTGTGTGCAGTTCTGGTACCCCATATTTAAGAAAGATAAATTCAAACTGGAACAGGTGCAGAGAAGGGCTACTAGGATGATTCGCGGAATGGAAAACCTGCCTTATGAGAGGAGACTCCAAGAGCTTGGCTTGTTTCGCCTAACCAGAAGAAAGCTGAAGGGGAGATATGATTCTTCTCTATAAATACACCAGAGGGATAAATACCAGGGAGGGAGAGGAATTAATTAAGTTAAGCGCCAATGTGGACACAAGAACTAATAGATATAAACTGGCCATCAGGAAGTTTAGACTTGAAACGATCAGCCATCTAACCTTCTAACCATCAGAGGAGTGAAGTTCTGGAATAGCCTTCCAAGGGGAACAGTGGGGGCAAAAAACTTATCTGGCTTCAAAAATGAGCATAATGGGTTTATGGAGGGGATGCTATGATGGGACAGCCTAGTTTGACAATTGACTGAACTTTGACTACTGGTGGTAGATATGCCAATGGCCTGTGAAGGAATGTTAGATGCGGCAGGTTCTGAGTTATTACAGAGAATTCTTTCTTGGGTGTCTGGCTGGTGAGTCTTGCCCACGTGCTCAGGGTTTAACTGATTGTCATATTTGGGGTCGGGAAGGAATTTTCCCCCAGGACAGATTGGTAAAGACTCTGAGGGTTTTTCGCCTTCCTCTATAGCATGGGGCATGGCTCACTTGCTGGTGGATTCTCTGTACCTTAAAGTCTTTAAACCATTATTTGAGAACTTTAATAACTCAGTCATAGGTTAGACGTTTATTACATGGTGCGTGGATGATGATCTGTTCTGCGTTGTGCAGGAGATCAGACTAGACGATCATATTGGTCCCTTCTGACCTTAGAGTCTGAGTCTGAGCATTGTAGCTACTCGTGCCTTCAGTGATCCCAAATTCTTGGACCAAATACATTCCAAGCAAAATCCAGTAAGAAGCAAATAGTCTGTATGACTAACATATGGCTGAAATGTTTACCTTTTCTTGCACTTATCCACTCAATAAACATCTAGGTTGCTTTATTCCACTGAATCAACAATCCAAGAATCCTAAACCATGTATGTTTTTTCCTCTTGTTGGACAGTGGTGAGGAAACCAGCCAAGTAACTGGTAATAGTGATTCATAACAGTAATGGTAATTAGTGCTAATTGAGTTCTGAATTCACTTGCATTGTATGTACTTGGTAAAGGTGAAACTAGGATCCAGGACTGTTTGCAAGTAATCTTGTCTAGATAATAAATTTAAAAAAATCTATCTAGCACGGTGCGTGAATTCCACTAACATGTAGTATCTTCTAACAGACAAAAGAGCTGATCAGAAGTGCCTCTTATGTTAGTAAGTTGAGCAGCAAGTACAGTTCCCCTTAGTTTTCATGTCCTACTGATCCTGTATTCTAGTTGTATGTTGTTACATCTAGAAGTTGGTTAAATACATTTGCCTTTAAACAGTTCTTTAACTTTTGTCATAGTCCCCACAATCAGTTCATCCTGGTAATTTTTACAGGTACAACCACTCTTGTTAAAGAAACATGCTTATCTGAGAGATTAGACTTTGAGTGCTGATGACGAGTTGTAAATGAAAAGCTCTGTAGCATGTGTTACAACATGCTACTAGCAAAAGCAGAAAAAGCATGTAAAGGCTTTACAGACCTTTAAAAATTCATCAGTCTGTCCCTAATGTTTAGGATGTTGAAGAGGATTTCCATTTGTAAAGCACAGTTAGCATAGCTATTCTTTGAGCATTCTCCCTACGCTCAGAAGCTGGCCATGGTTTGTGAGATCAAACTTCAAACAAGCCTTAGTTTTTAATTTAAAAATAAATGACCCTGCAAATACGGTATTGGAAGAAACCTGTCTCCATATGACTTCAGAAGTCCTTCCAAAGTGGATCAGTTGTGGTCTGGATATGCAGAAATAAATGAATGAAGGTAAAATCTTATACCTACATCTGCAAGATCTGAAAGCTTCTTAGCTGCCTGTGTAGAGGTTTAAGAATTTGAGGAGCATGTGGCTAACCTAAGTATTGATGAAAATGCATATGGCTGAATTTTGGACTTATTGGTAGCCTGAAAATCAAAGTGAATTGCAGTTGTCACCACACCATCAGGTATAAGTATTTCTTGGTCTGATTTGTGTGCCAAAGGGCTTTTTTTTAAAAACACCAACCATGGATATAAGCTGGAACATACTATTGCAAAACAAATAAGATGCCCACACCAATGTATTCTGATGTTGGAAGAAAAAAAAATTTCAGAAATTTTGCTGAAATGCTGTTTTGTTAAAATTATGTGATAGCTGTTATAGGTTTTTTATTCTATATAAAAATGTTGCATTTTCCAAATATAAAGTCAGAGCTATGAAATACATGCACCTCTCTGATTTAGTACTACTGTGAAATAGGACTTAGTGCTATTTGCATGAGATTGTTGTGTATTCATTTAAATATGTGGATTTTTATCCCTTTCACTGAGGGTGTTTTTGTTGGAAAGTTGTTTGGTCTATTGAGGCTAGTGGTGTATCTGCAGTGAGGGTTTATTCGTGTTCTCTCACCATCTCATATATCACCTGACACCTATTTTGTTTTGCAGTGTTTTCTCAAGGGCTGAAAAAATCCTCCCTGGAGCTCTATGGCTTAATCTGTTATGGGGAACTAAGGAAGAAGATAGGGGGCTGTGAGTATGAATTCTGTTTAGTGACTGAAATTTGTTATTTGTACTGTAGAATCATGGAGTTCTACCTACAGGGCTGGGCTTGCCTTGTACAGCTGTGCTTTGATGGCTTTCAAAATGTCTACCCATTGTATTCTGGTGCAGTTCTATGTCTTGTAGGTTTCTTAAAGGATTTTTCATTTTTTTCTGTAAGAAATTTTTGGCCAGTCACATGGGATTCCCTTTTTTCAAACATAACTTTTATTTAGCTTTGTTTATGCAGATAGTATAGAAAACACAGGGTAGTTTTTTATTTTATATTTTTAGGCGCATGCACAGTTTGCAGGTGAAATACATTAAATTTATAGGTCTGTCTACCTGATTGTTCTTGAAAATCAAGCAATTAAATATATAAATTGTCACTTGTACCTGCAATTACTTGTGCCTGCAAAATCACAGTCTGGGATGATGCCATTCTGCACATCAGGCCTTATATCTTTCCATAACAATAAATAAATTAAAATGAGTAAACATTACCAGTCTTAATCAGCAATAAAAACTTTAACTATTCAGTAAGATGCATTCTAAAGAACTCAGCTTCTTTACCCCATCAGCGCTAGTTTGTTCTATGTGTTTTTCAGTTTGGTCCCAAGCATTTTTGGTGGGACCAGTGCCCTAACTGGGATAATGTAGCATCTACATATATGGCTTTGTTGGTAGGATGTGAGAACTTGACTGGGTTATTTATAAAATAAAACAAGAAGGCATAATTGGTCGGTCATTTGAATTCCTAACTGCATAGTGGTGCAGCTGGGGACTTTTTACTGTATTCATTCCACATTGAGGGATTTTACTTTGTCTCCTGAATTGGACTGTTCACACTCACTTCCTTCTGTTAGTTCAAAGTTCTGCAGTGTGCTCATCCATCTGGGAGATGAAATTTTGATGATCTGCTTCCTGACAAAGGAAAGGCAGGCTGCATTGTCAATAGAGAGTAGTCACGTGTCCACACCTTGTCTTAGAATGACCGGGAGCATCAACTAACCCGTTCTTGGCTGTGACTGACAGTCCAGTGTTGCCCAGTCATCTTGGTGATGCATGCGCATTGTCTATGCATCTGTAGTATTATCTAATAATTTTTGCATCTTGTTGTGTACCATCTCCACCGTCACCTTGAAAATTCTCTTTCTGTTTCTCTGTTCTCCCCCAGTAGACTTGGGCAGCAAACTCCCCTCCCAGGTTCTGTTGCAGGTTTGCTCTACTGCTTGCCAGAATCAGCTTATTTCCCTTTACTTTGGAAACCAGACAGTCTGCATTCCCAGAAATTGCAGATGCCATAGATGGAAGGAAACGTCTCAGCAGTGACTTCCAGCATTGCTGGGCAGAGGTCAATTCCTCTGCAAGTAGATACAGGCTTTGCTGCCTTAGAGAATATAAATCAAGTTATCATAAATTGTGTTTCAAAATGTGCAATACATTGCATAGGACGTAGGTGTGGATGTATTTTTTTCTTTTTCTTTTACTGCATCCAAACTTGTGAAGGCTTCATGCTTATCCATAGTGCTATGCTGCCTTAGCAACAGAGATTCAGAGCTTGAAGAGCAGGATGTCTGCTGTCAATACTGCAATGTCAGATCCACACCCAAAAATCTAGGGCCTTTGCAATACAGATGAACTTTGGTCTTTTAATCTCTGACTGAAATGTAATTAACACATCAGGGTATGTATAAACCCTACCTGTGTTGCTTAACTGAATTGTACTATTCTGAAGCATATGAATAGAAAATTTTCAGGAACTTTATGTTGTAGCCCTCGTATTATCATGGTAATCAAAAGTATTTTCCCATTGTTATAAAATAACGTAAACTATAAGGCAAACAGACATGATTAACATTTGTGTCTTTTTGTTATTTAATTCATAATATGGTATGTTATGTTTGTTTTCTTTCTCATTTAAAGGTATGGATGATAAAAATGCAACTAAACTTAATGAGCTCATTCAAATTGGGTAAGTAAGAATTTTTTCCCCCACCATTAATAAAATCAGGCCATAAAGCAGCTTGATTGCTGAGTTGATGGCCCAGTGTAGGGAGCATTTATTACTGTGTAAGGGCTGTAATTTGATTTTAATATGCTGAAAAATAGGAGATAAGCTTTTCATATTTTTCCCACCCCTTTTCTGAGAAGCAAATTAATTTAAATAATAAATACATGATGGGTAAAGTTTAAGACATTCTGTGGTAGTGTGAATGCTTTGTAGAATATGTGCCTTCTTTAAATAAAAAACAAAAACAAACAAACAAAAAAACTTACATATTCTGTATATTCATTCAAATGTTTCCCAATTCTGACTTTCAGCACCAACACTACTGTGGTTTTAAGTCTTCACACAGCTCTACCAATGTACCTTAAGCCTCGATCCTGTAAACATATATGCATGTACTTGACTGTAAGCATGAGTAATCTCCTTGACTTCAAGCAGGATTAAGGCCTCATTCTTGAACTGTACTATCCCCAGGATTATATAAATGGTGGGAAGCTCTACTACTTTTAGAAATAAAGGAATGCATGAAGTACATCTTGGAAAAATATATAAATCATTGAATTGTTCTGCTTTTTAATGCTGGCAACTCCTTTGAGTCCTTTCTTTGTACACAGTTGTAATGAACCTTCCAGCAGAGCCATTGACCTTAATCTTAATGTCCTCCTCTCTGCAGGTGCATGAAATCTTCCATAAGGCTTGCAATAGGATTGCAAATCTTGAATCTAACAGTCTGTGGAATAGCCTGTTGATTATTCTGTTAACTAGATAATTTGCTACTGTCTGTTAAAATTAGAGCAAAAGTGATGTACTAAAAATGACCACTTTGGATTTTTAGTCTGCTTTTTAGTTACCAATTTGGGATTTTTAGTCTGCTTTTCTTTTTTTTTTTTTCCTTCCCATAACTATTTTGCTGTTATAGCCATTTTCTGCTCTTACACAAATGTTCAGTTAAACATTTTAAAATAAGCATAACTGTATTAGAGTATATGAACAGTTTCACAAGTTGTAGCCCTATTTAGTTACTGTATATGTGCTAAGGGAGTACTAGTTAGGTTTCTACCTTCTAGACATTTCTAAAGTGCTCATTACCCTAGCACCTAGACCAGTGGTTCTTAACCTTTCCAAACTACTGTACCCCTGAAGCCTGAGTCCCACCCCCATGGGGCTGAGGCATGTAACTTAGTTTCATGGCGCCCCTGTGGCTCCAGGCAATTGCCTTTCTTGCCACCCCCAATACCAGCTCTGCACTTGCGACCCCTCTAAACCCCCAGGTTGAGAAACACTGACCTAGACTCTAGAACATAGATTCTGACCTATATGATATATTGTGGATTGGGGACCTCTTATAAAGTCATTTTCATCCAGGTACACTGAGCAGCACAATATGATGACAAGACCACACTCATTTTTAGCAAATTTAGGTCCTAGTTCTGTAGTCTGATGTTTACAGACTCAGGGGTTTTCCTGTCAGCGTCACTTTGTTGGATTGGGGCCTTAGTTTTCTTTAACATCATCTGATCTACCCAAAGGGTGATTGGAAGAAAGTTAGATATTTATCTTACAAAGATTTTGTCTTGTATCCAAGCATTTCAGAAATGTTAATCCTTGCACTTAAATATATTAAAACTCAATCTCTTAATATGACCTAGAGTGTAGATAGATTTTTCTTTTCTTCTTGAACAATCCAGAGTTATTCGCTCTTTGGCAGATGAAATAGCACAGACAGACTCTGCTCTTTTCAGGCAGTAGAAGGACAATCTCTTTCTCCCCAAAAAGAACCCTGTTGTTCTGACAAACAAACTGCATAAAAGTAGTGTGTAGAATTGTATTGTCATTACCCGCACGGCTGCGTGCGTTAGTCCAATGAAGACGGATAGAGATACAGCCCCCCAACGCCACATGGACAATCAAATACAAAGTGGACTAAAATCTTCTTTCTCCCACTCACCCTGCTGCTGAAATTACCCCGTTGTGTCAGAAAGCCATAATCGCATTCTTAGATGCAGGGAATCTTTCTCTTTCCCCCTTCCCAAGTGTGTATAAAAGTAGATTATCCTTGCAGTCCCCTCATGAGATAGGTAAGTATTAGCCTTATTTGACAAGTGGGGAAACTTTGAGATGCTGAGTGGATCCGCACTGTTCCTCCGCAAGTTACTGGTATAGCTGGGACTTGAATTTAGGGTCTTTGGCCTCTCTCTGTCTACTTAGACCATGCGGCATCTCTGACTTTCTACAAGATCCTCACTGATGATTTATCAAAACTAAATGATTAGATATGTTGGTCAGAACCTTCGCAGCTCAGCTGAAGACACAGGCCACAAATAGCAAGTATTGATTGGAAACTTAACCCAAGAAGTATTTCAGGCAACTGAGAATCCTTTGTGCAAAATGTCACACTTGATTGGTTTACTGAAATTATAATCCTGTCCAGGCACATTTTTTGTGTGTGTGCTAATATTAGATATCCCAGAAACATCTAGAATTGAGTAAATGTATAGCGTTTTGGGCTGCTGTCAGCAGTTACCTGAAGCAGTGGGTGTCTAGAAAATAGGCCAAAATAGAGCTGCTTGTGAATTCTATGGGAACAGGAATTTCTGTCCCATTTCAGACCAGTGGGTCCATCTAGTCTTAGCTCCAAGAGTGGCCTGCATCTGGGGTTGCTAGAATCCTTGTGCTCGGCAACTGCTATCGATCAAAGTATTGCTAAATGTTGTTAGAACTCTTCAGCACTGTCTAGCTAACCCACACCTCCTTTACTACCTATTCTTCTAGTACAGGAGTATGTAAAGAGCAGGCATCAAACTGAGAATAGATCTTTTTGTGTCATGTACTAGAGTTGTTAAAAGGGACCCGGGTGGATTTAGACACACATTTTAGACACAAACAAAGGTTTTACAGAGTCTAGGCTCAAGAGAAATGTTTGACTTTTTAAATTCAATGAAGAGATTTTCTAACCTTCTCTGACTGTGTTTGTAAATCCATCATTATAGTCATGTTCTTGTTCATGAGAAATGGAAAGGGAAACTGAGTAATCTATTAGAGGAAGGATCGACCAATGGGTAAGGCACTAGCTTAACATATGGGAGATTTATGTTCAAGTCCCTGCTCTGCCCCAGACTTCCTGTGTGAACTTGAGCAAGTCACTTAATCTCTGTGTGCTTCAAGTGCCTATGGAGGGTGGTGTGGTGATGTTAAATATATTTGAGATTTTGGATACTGTGGCAATGGGCTTTGTAAGTGAGTGGATGAATGTTCTATGTCTAAGCTGAGAGACATTCAAAACAAAATAAACACCATCAATAGCAATGTGTAAAGCATCTCACAAATCAGAGAATTCAAATAATTTGAGATACTCTTAATAGCACAAGTAAGAAATTTTTAATTTTGTGTCCATTTAATGAATGCTGGTATTCTCAGGTACATTTATAGGGTGGGTATGTTTGGTGTACAAATGACGTTACAAGGTGCTGAGCTTCGGTTTCCTTTGACTTCACTGGGAATTGAGTGCTTGGGCATACTGTAGGATTAGAACTGATATCTTTAACACTCATGTTTGATAACTCTCAATACCTAAACCAGATTTGGGGCTTTCTTCAGTATAGATTCCAAACCCTACAGGTTCTATTTCTGCAGATAGGAAATGCTGTAGATGGGAACTAACACTAAGATTCTTAATTATGTTTTGTGGAATATCAGCTCTTAAATCTTCAGCATTTTGTTAAGTTTGGAAACATCCCTGGTTAAAAGAAACCAAGAGCTAAGCAGGAAGAGGATATTTTAAACTAATACTACTTTTGTTATTGGCTGTTGCTGATTTGATACTCGTTAATCTGTCATGTTCTTTTAAATTATGTAAGGTACTCCTCCCAATCCCTGCTATGCCATATGTTTGCATTAGGAAGCTGCCTCCTTCAGCCGTTTTTAATTTTACACTAGTTTAAAGGTACAATAACTGATTATTGGACTCATTCCTAGATTATTTAAAGCCATCATGCAGTATTGAAAAGGAAGTAAGAGGAATCATTCCTTGGCCACCCCAGCGGTACTTGTAAACTGGGGGGGAGAGTTTTTATTTCATTTTAAGGGAAAATGAAGAATAAAAATTAAGTACTAATGTCATGAAATAGTATCTAGGGGCTGACACAGTGAATTTCTCTGTGAATTTATAGCATTCTTCATCTCCCTCGCATCCTTTTAGATTAGCTACCTGGGGTAAACAAATAGTTCTAGTGTATAATAATTTGGTGGGCTACCAAGGAGCACAGCTTGATTGCTTGCTTCTAAACTGTGGTAGCCCATTTAATACACAGGGTAACATGATGCGGTCCTCCAGCATTAGGGCTGCCAGCAGTTTTGACTTTGTCTTCCTCCATCATGTCTTGTTCCTCCATCCATGGTTCTGTCTCCTTCCTTCGATCTGCATTTTTTCTTGTCTCCTCTCTTCTATTTCTGTTCTTTACCTTTTCTCTCACTCTTTCACTTTATTCTCTTTTCATTTATTTGCCCTTTCTCTGCTGTCTGCACCTTTTACATCTGGATGTGCTGCAGAGAACATCCTGACTGGGATCCATGATATACTGGTCAGCTGTTTTTATTTTTGTAGCCAGATGCAAGTATGCAGTGCCAGAGTGATGATTCAGTAGTGGTTGCTGCTAGGGAGTTACCTGCTGCCCAGAGTGTGTCTGTGCAGGTAGCAGACAGCTGATCGGGAAGTGCGGGAGGTAGACCATTCTGTGTGACAGGCGCAACATGCAAAAATGCTGTGTGGGCAACACTGTCCTAATTCATAATACAACAAAAATACAAACATTGGCCAATGCTCTTTTCTTTTGCTTTGATCAGTTACATTACAGAAGAGATACAATAAATGGGAAAAAGTGGTAAAATATTTTTAATGGATAGGGAGACAGGAAATGAAACATGAAGAAATCTGATTTTTTTTAATTGACAAATAAAAAAGTGTAAAACCTTAACTTAGAATTTCCTAGTCTTTGGGGTTTTTTGGTAAAACTACAGCTATCTGTTAAGGTTGTTGATGCATTTTTACAACCCTAGCTCCAATTATTACTTTGAAATTATTATTAAGCTATTTGTGTAGGGTACCCTTATCTGGACAAGAGTCAGGCCCTTAAACTGAGCTGATGGCTTGTGTGATACAGTTTTACAGCAATGATGAATTAATATGTATGTGATACTACATTTCAGACACTTGTCTGACAAATTTTGGTTTAATTAAGAACTAGTTACAGGAGCTGATCCTCACTGTTCTAAATTCTCATGAAAGTTGATGTTGCTATGTCAATTTACAGTTCCTGTGGCGCTTCCTCACATTTTTTTCAGATTTGCACCTAAAAGGCCTGATCCATAACCCATTAAATTCAATGGGAGATGTTCCACTGTCTTCAGTGGGCCTTGGATTGGGCCATAAGTGCGGATGTGATGCACTGTGGAATGTTGTGACGCTGATGTTTTAGACTCATAGACTTTAAGGTCAGAAGGCGGCACCATCATAATCATCTAGTCTGACTGCCTGCACATGGCAAATGATAGAAACTCACCCTCCCACTCCTATGATAGGAAAAACCCCAGTCTTAGCCATTCTGACCTGGGGGGAAATTCCTTTCTGATCCCATATATGGTGATCAGCTAGACTCTGAGCATGTGGGCAAGATGCATTAGCCAGACACGCGGGAAAGAATTCTGTATAGTAACTCAGAGACCTTGCCCCATAGTGTCCATCACCAGCCATTGGAGATATTTGCTGCTAGCAGTTGTAGATTGGCCACATGCCATTGTAGGCAGTCCCATCACACCATCCCTGCCATAAACTTATCAAATTCCGTGTTGAAGCCAGTTAGGATTTTTGACCCCCACTGCTCCCCTTGGAAGGCTGTTCCAGATCTTCACTCCTCTGATGGTCAGAAACCCTCATCTAATTGTAAAGCAAGAAGGATTCTTTCTCCAAGAATCAGGCAGCACTGACAACACTGAAGAGGTTTATTCACAATACCTGGAAGTCTGAGAAATCAGCTTCAGCTTTATGATGTTACAGTAGTCAATTATATACCCTTTCTTATCGATTACATAGTATGTTTTAAATTCTTTATCTGTTCACTTGCAAATACAGTCATTGTCCCATCCGGAGAGACAACAGTGATAATGGTCGTTATATACAGGCAGAGACACTTTTAATCACTTTACTTACATCAAGGATGCTAGGGTTGCACTCGAGGGGATGGGGGGGTAGGGTGGAGGGAGAAGGGAGGGATCTTTACAGATAGGTGGCAGACAGAAATTCTAAAAGCAATTGAGTTGTTCTTATCAAAATTAAAATCACTAAGAGGACATCTGGCTACCTGGCTCATCGGATGTTTGCACGAGCCATTGTCCTTGAGTATTAGCCGTTTACATGAGTTTCGATATACAATTTGCTAACTGAAAACAATCTCAAACCTTACAGTACCCTCCTGTTTGACAAATCGAACCCATAAGTGAGATATGATCAATCATTTAGATACTTTGATATTCATGATCTACTTTAAGATTATACGGGGGAGGTGTTATGGAGGGGGGAGGAGAACGGGGGGTGGAGGCAAGAGTGGAGAGCATAGTGAAGTTGTTAATCATGTGTTTAAAGTAATAGCACATACACACAGATGAAAGCAGGACAAAAAAAGAGACAGTAGCGGCAGTGATTTGCGGGATGGTCCACCAGGTGATGAGGTTGTATGACGGGCCAGACGTTGAATCTTCTAAGCAGGTTACAATCTGGGTGGAGAGTTGGACCTTCACACGGCCTTTAGCAGTGTTCTTATGAACGGTGGCAGACACCGAGGCAGCAGCAAGGACAACTTTAGCCAGCAGCTCCTTTGCCACTTGGACAGGGGTATTGTCCGGATATAGATTGCCATGCCACCAAGGAAGTGTTGTCATTCCAGTGAAGATATGGCCAGGCAAATGAAGTAAAGTAGAGTAAAGTAAAGGAGTCCGTAATCTGTAGGCACATGGAGGAGTTGGCTGGACACTGTAGTGGGCTGTAGCTGTAATATGATGCAGTGGTGATAAAACACCACTGCGTGGCAGACACTTGAACAGCAATCTCAGCATCCAGGAGAGGAAGGATAGTAACAACCACAGAAGAAGAATTATTCAAAGGGCGGAGGGTGGAACAAGAGCAAATGATATAGTCAGCAGTTTCTGTGCAACAGTCCGAAGTTGTTATGAGCATGCCACCACTGGGGGAAGGAGACATAAAGCTGGAAAGTCCTATTCAATAGACAGTGTTGTTAGACACATCACCAATAGATTTAAAATAAAAAGAGGAAGGAAAAACATGGGTGGGGATGACAAAAGGGTATGTAAGAAGAAAATCAAAGGAGGGGGTGGAAGAGGTTTCAGGGGGTAAGGGGGAGGCAACAATTAACTGAGCAGATATATTTGCCAAGTTTGAAAGGGCAGAGGAAGAGAGAGTGTGGGTGGGGGGAAAACCAAGGCATATATCTAGCATATCTTCTTTTAACATATCAAACAAATCACGAGCTAACATATCACAAGCGCGTCCCTTAGATTGGGATATAGTCATATTAATTATGATATCAGAGGATTTTTTAATTGCGGTATAGAATCCATCCATGGCTGCGTCAATAGCAGTGAAAGAGTATAATAAGCCATCATTTGTGTATTTTAGGGCCTGGGTAGTCTGGCTTTTAACCCAGGCATTGTAGGATCTATCTGCATTGGCATTAAGCAAGTTTATTAAGGAATTTGAGCTTCCAAACATTCCCCCAATGTCACCTAGGGTGCCTTGCTTTTGTCTTTTTACTGCATGGGTGCAGACAGTATATTGGTGCATTAGTGACTTTAACTGTTCTTGTAGCCATTGTAAAGAATTAGGGTGTTCGGAACATACATTTTGCAATGGTACAGCAAGCTTAGACAAATCCTATTTAACTTTAACGGAAACCATAATTACATCATGTAGAAGTGTCTTATTAGATCCCAAATGGATAATACCATCAGGAGGGGTGGAGTGGAGCACAGGGCAGGTGGTAGGGGGAATATAACCACAGGGAGTCAAGTTATAACATCTTACATCCGAACATCCCAGGTGTCTGACTGGGTCCGAACAGTGTTCTTGGCAATACCGTCCCTCCATCCCAGATTCCCATAGCAAAGGTGCAAGTTCTGTCCATCCTGCTCCTAGGCTTATTCCTTTCCCAAAAACATTTTGTATGCCATTTTCATACCTGTATCTGCACATACAGGTATAGTTTCCCAGACCGGTGGAGCGACTGTAAATATTGTGGATATCAATGGTATCGTCAAAGGCTATAGAGAAAGTGAGGTTGGTCCTCTCAAGGGGGAGGACCTTGAAGAGTTGTTTCCTTGTATTACGTTCTGAAAATGGAACACATTTGGCTGGGCCTGATGGATACCCTATAGTGTGAATGGGCGGGCAGTCCTTAGGGTTGAAGTTCCAGGTACAGTTGCGTCCGGTATATTTACACACAGGTAGTCGTATTCCGCTCCCCGGGGTGGGTAGAAGGAATACGACTCTGTTATAATCTGAGCTGTGGATGGGCCCAGGAATTACGATGGGTCCTTTTCCAGAAGGTGGGGTAGTAAGCCATACATCGGGTTTTCTTACCCACTCGCCGTTTCCCCCTTTGGGAAGTTGCATGTATTGGCCAGTCTTGAGGCAGGTGTCTTGCATGATTTGGACTACGGGTGGGTCCCAGGAGTATGTGACATTGAGGCCCAGGAGAAGGATCATTCGGAGAAACCACATTTTTACCTGGAAAGACAAAATTAGTGCACAGAACGCATATTAGATAAACTTATTTATACAGCTTAATTCTGGTTTTGTGAACCCATGTTGGGATTCCTTGTATGGATCAATACCATATGCGGACCTGAGTATTTTGGTTGGAGTACACCAGGATTGTATGTTCTTACCATGACCTGGTTTCCCTCCAGTATGTCCACCCAGGAGGGGGATTCTGGGGAGTCCTGAGTTTCCTGTCTGTCTTTGACAGTCAGTCTCAAAGGCTGCAAAACTTCATTTAAACATTTGATGTATTCCCGTGCAGTATCAGAAACCAGAGGGAGAGGAGCCGGGATTATAATCCTTCCCCCAAAGACATGGTCATTCCAGTAATGAGTTCGAAAGGTGAGACTCCTGTAGTGGCATTAGGAGTTGCTCTCATTGAGAGGAGAGCCGCGGGTAGCTGAGCCACCCAGCTAGTTCCTTGTGAGAGTAAGGCTTTTGTGATTTTCTTTTTCAGTGTGCAATTGGCTTGTTCCACTAGCCCAGAGCTCTCAGGGTGGTATGGACAGTGAAATTTTTGTTTAATGCCTAGAGCAGAACAGACTTCCTTCATGATTCGTCCTGTAAAGTGGGTTCCCTGGTCTGAGTCCACTGAACATGGTAAGCCCCATCGAGGGCAGAATTCATTGGCAAGTAAGTGGGGCACTGTGCTGGCATCATTTTTAGAGGTGGGAAAAGCTTCAATCCATCAGGTGAAATGATCAATTATGACCAGGCAATATTTTTTTCCTTTTACAGGTGGTAAGGGGCCTATGAAGTCGATTTGAATCTTTTGCATAGGACCCGTGGGTTGAGGCTGGTGTCTCATTGCCACTTTAAGCTTTTTGCCCTCATTACATTTAGCACATACGAGGCACTGTCGACAGTAGTCATGTATGTCTGCTGTCATCTTGGGCCACCACCACTTCCCCTTTATATGGTACAGCATAGCTTTTGGGTTTGGGTGGGTTGGTAGGTGATAGAGATCACAAAGGTGAGCTACAATTGATTTGGGGGCTACAAATTGCTGATCCTTTGTGACTCAAGTGTTGGCATTATCAGTTTTACAAGCATTTTCAATCCATGTCCATTTTTCCTCTCTAGTGCATTGTTCTTGTATTTCAGGTAGTGACATTTGTTTCAGGTCCGAAGTTTGGGTGGCTGCCACTTGGAGATTTTCCTGTGGAATTGTTGCAGCCTTTTTAGCAGCCTCGTCTACAGCTGCATTTGCAAGGGAGAGGGGTCATTGTTTCTGGTATGTGCCTTGATTTTAACCACAGCCATCTTAGAAGGTTTTTGAATTGCTTCCAATAAGCCTTTAAAGTACCTCCCATTTTTAAGAGAGGTACCAAACAAAGTGAGGTAACCCCTATTAATCCAGGAGTCAAGATAGTCATGAACTACCCCAAATGCACAGCAGCTCAATGTATAAATGATAACAGCCTGGCCTTGTGCCAGGAGACAGGCCTGTGTTAGTGCCACTAATTCGGCTACTTGAGCAGAGCAGGAAGGTGGCAAGGAGCCCGAGTGGAGGTATGTACCTGACAAGTTGCAAACTGCCCAGCCAGAACCAGGTTGACCGGCGATATAGTATCTAGATCCGTCTACAAACAAAACAAGATCAGAAGAGGGGAGTGGTTGTTCAGACACAAGTTGGTTCTGTACGATGGTGCCCTCAGAAAGGGGGCACTGATGAGGTTCCCCTATTGTTGGCATTAAGGTAGCAGGATTAAGAAGGTTAGAATGTGCGATTGTAATGTGGGGGCTTAGAAGGGTGCATTCCCACTTAGACCATCGTGCTGAGGTGACCTTTGAGAAACTGCCTCCATCCAGGATTTTGTGAACTGCATGAGGCACGAAAATTATAAGGGGGGCTCCAGAAACCAAAGGTGAGAAAACAGTAATGGCCCAGGAGGCTGCCTCTATGGCTTGAAGACATAAAAGCCAGAGTTACTGGATCAAGCCGGGTGGAACAGTAGGCCACAGGGTGGCGCCTGTCGCCATGGTTCTGAGTGAGTACAGTAATAGCATGCCCATCCTGTACGTGGGTCCAGAGCTTGAATGGTACTGACGGGAGGGGGAACCTGAGTGCTGGAGCCGAAAGGAGGGCTGTTTTAAGCTGCGTTAAGCAGTGGTCATGCTCTGGTGACCAAGAGATGGGGTCCGAGGAGGCTTGGGCCCCTTTAAGAAGGTTATTGTGGGGTTGTGCTAAAGTGGAAAACGATGGGATATATTGTCTACAAAAGTTAAGGAGGCCCATTAACTTACGTAATTCCCGAACTGTTGTCGGTCGTGGGGCTGCAGCAATTGCAATCCAGCGGTCTGAGGTGAGGGCTTTGGAGTCCTGGGAGACCATGTAACTCAGATATTGAACTGTAGGTAGAGCTATCTGAGCTTTTCGAGGGTTGTCCTTTAAGCCCACATCGGCTAAGGCCTGCAGTAGCATTTGAAGGGCGTGTAAGTGGTCAGAGACAGTGGAAGAAGCAAGTAATAAATCATCAACATATTGCAAACATGTTGAATTGGCAGAAACCCAGTTTACTAGGAGAGGGCCTTTGCCATAACCCGGTGGAAGAGAGTGGGAGAATTATGATGTCCTTGGGGCAAACGAGTCCAGCTCAATTGGATGGGGCCAAAGGTAAACGCAAACCAGTATTGTGACTCTGGATGTATGGGGAGGCTCCAAAAGCCGTTTGCAACATCTAACACAGTGAAGATGCAGTAAGAATGATCAAGGCCTGAAAGGGCGACTTATGGGTCCGCTACAATGGGGGCAAATGTATCTGCATATTGATTAACGGTGCGGTAGTCGATGGTAAGGCGCCATGAGCCATCAGTTTTTTTTTTAACTGGCCAGATAGGAGAGTTGGTGGGGGAGGAACAGGGGACAAATATGCCTCATTGGTGTAAATAATGAATAATGTCACCTACCATGTTTAGGGCCTCAGGCTTGAGAGGATATTGTTTGGTAGGTGGGGGAAGTTGACCAGTAACCTGGATGGGTGGGCAGAGATGAGCAGGCATCAAGCCGCAAAATAACTTGTCCTCAGCCCAGACGGAAGGAAACCTGGACTATAATTATTGAAAAGGGTTAGAGGTATTCCAGGTGAAGGTTACAGATTTAGCAGTGGCAATAGAAGAAAGAGATTTGTTGCTGCGAAGGGGAATGGTATGAGTGTGCATGAGTTTATTAGTAAATGTAACTCTGCTCTGAGCGAGATTGAGGGTGGCTGCAAAATTGCGGAGGGCATCCATGCCCAAAATAGTTCCCTCAGCATTTGGAGCTACATAAAAAGATTGAGTCCAGAAAAATAGATTTGATTCTATAAGAACAGGGTGGCTTCGGTAGGCAGTGATGTATGTGTCTCCTACCCCTGAAATAGTAATGTATTGTTTAGTAATGGGGAGGGGAAGGTCAGTAAGGGAAACGGACGCTCCCGTGTCCGCAAGAATTGTGCATGGCCGGCCCCTTATCCATGCTTGTCTCGAGAGGTTTATATCTGCCTCCATAGCACTGATGGATAAGGGGGCCGCTGAATCCTAGCGGGTCATGGAGTTTAAAAGCCTAGCCATTTCTTCCCTGCTCAGGTGTGAGCAGTGGTTGGCAGTGGCCTGAGCTGCTGGCTGGGGTTGGTTACCCGGGGCTGTCCGGATTGGGCATCCAGCTGCCCAATGTCCAGTCCCCCCACAGATAAAACATGGCAACACTGGGGGGGGTGGTAGGAGTGGGCCCAGAATCGGATGGAAAAGGCAGAGCACTGCAGGGGTTCAGTTGGCCGTGGTCCCGCCCTGACTAGGGTTTTGGGTTTTACTCTTACAGTTCTCCGGGTATGTCCAACACCCCCACAGTTATGAACAGATTATTTTACTTTTTGCTGTTACCACAGAAATGCGGGCAGGTTTTTCTTTCTTATCTTTTGCTTGTCTAGCTTCACATTCAGAAGCCCACAGGCAGATAGATTCATAATCGGAGCCTGGGTTTACTCCCAAATTAAGGGCGGTTTGCAGATGGGAGTTGAAACCTTCCTTTAACATTTTTAAGAATGCTTGGTCAGTCTTTTTGGGGTCCAAGATACCTGCATTACTTGAATACACTTCCCACTTTTGCTCACAATACTTGGCAGCAGGCTCATCTTTATCTTGTACACATCCGACTATTAATCCCCAGTTACTGGCTCCGTTACCGAGAGCTTCTTGAACGGCTTCTTTAAAGTCAATGCAGGCATGGGTCATATTGATTTCTGATTCAAATTTAACAGAGGCCCATGTGCCACTTCGATGTTCTTCTGAAGGGATTTTGGCCCATGAAATGTCAGGGCATTTGGCTTTAGTTAGGATATGGAGATCCCTAGGATGTAACGTATATGTTGTAATCATTTGATTTATCTTTATCCAGAATATTAGATTTGGGTCTTTGGGCTTTAGATCTGGGAGATCCTTTAAACCCCTCATTTCCTCAGTACTGAGAGGAGTATACTTATAAGTGTGCTGAGCTGTTCTGTTACCTCCCTGTCCCATCCATCGCGTGGTTAGTTGGAACGGGACCAGAGGAGCGCTGGCACCAGGATCTGGGTTAAATGGAGAAGGAGGGGGAAAAAGCCCATTATCCCAAGTTCCCTCTGTGTGTGCCAGCTTCCATTTTTGTATTTGTTTTGTGAGCTGTTTCCATTCAATTTCTTTTTGGTTACCTTCATTATCATTGTCTGAACCAAAATCGGTGTAATCCTCTTGTTGCATGATAGCAGTAATGTGATGCGCAGAGGAATTACATTCTTTCATTTTAACCTTTAAAGCACTGTTCTCCATTTGGAGTTCCTTTAATTTATGGTTCACTTCAGCCTTTTGGCTTTGCACTGATGTGAAAGCCTTTTGAAGTTCTTCTAACTCTTTTATCTTTTTTTCATATTCACAGTAAAGTATTACAACTCCTTTTTCTAACTTCCTTTCGTCTGATCAGACCACCATAACAAGCTGTCTTTTACACTTATACCTGTCTGTCCATCTTTTACCATAGCTTTTTGAACCTGTGCATGTTTTTCTTTTAGAAATGCAATGATTTTTCTTCCCGTTGAGGACATCATTGAAGCACCCCGGGGCAATTCATATGACATTGTCACCCAGCTTCCTAAAACCCACTTAAATGGCATTCCAGCGGAACCAGCCAAGCACACCCTTGTACTCAGCACTACTGAAGCACATACATGGGTGCTCAGCACCTGGCAATACAGCCTTTGCCAAAGCGATCCGTGCACCCCGAAAACCCCACTGGAACACACACGTGGGTGTCCAGTACAAACCCCACTGAAACACACACCTGGGTGTCCAGTACCTGGCAGTGCAGCCTTCGCCGAAGCAATCCCTGCACCCCGAAAATGTGACCAAAACCACAACCCCAAAACACAATCCCTGTTCAGTCCTCTTGTCTATGCACCTTATATGTGGTTCGTTTAAAAAGGGGTGCAAAGGGGTATCTTGGGGAGTGCCAGACCAAGGGGCGCGCCAGAGGTGGTAAGTATAAAAGATACTCACCTCTGTCTTTAGTCGTGAGAAGCCTTTGAGGATCCCAGTTGCACCCTGCTCGCTGCGCCAAATTGTAAAGCAAGAAGGATTCTTTCTCCAAGAATCAGGCAGCACAGACAACACTGAAGAGGTTTATTCATGATACCGGGAAGTCTGAGAAATCAGCTTCAGCTTCATGATGTTACAGTGGTCAATTGTATACCCTTTCTTATTGATTTACATAGTATGTTTTAAATTCTTTATCTATTCACTTACAAATACAGTCATTGTCCCATCCGGAGAGACAAAAGTGATAATGGTTGTTATACACATGCAGAGACACTTTTAATCACTTTACTTACGTCAAAGATGCTAAGATTGCACTCGGTGGGGGGGGTAGGGTGGAGGGAAAAGGGGGGGATCTTTACAGATAGGTGGCAGACAGAAATTCTAAAAGCAATTGAGTTGTTCTTATCGAAATTAAAATCACTAAGAGGACATCTGGCTACCTGGCTCATCGGATGTTTGCACGAGCCATTGTCCTTGAGTATTAGCCATTTACATGAGTTTTGATATACAACTTGGTAGCTGAAAACAATCTCAAGCCTTACATAATTTTAAGCCTAAACTTATTGATGGCCAGTTTATATCCATTAGTTCTTGTGTCCACATTGGCGCTTAACTTAAATAATTCCTCTCCCTTCCTGGTATTTATCCCTCTGATGTATTTCTAGAGAGCAGTCATATCTCCCCTCAGCCTTCTTTTGGTTAGGCTAAACAAGCCAAGCTCTTTGAGTCTCCTTTCATAAGTCAGGTTTTCCATTCCTCAGATCATCCTAGTAGCCCTTCTCTGTACCTATTCCAGTTTGAATTCATCTTTCTTAAATATCGGTGACCAGAACTGCACACAGTATTCCAGATGAGATCTCACCTGTCCATGCCTTGTATAATGTTACTAATACTTTTCTGTCTCTACTGGAAATACCTAGGATTGCATTAGCCTTTTTTAAGAGGTATTATTCCTTGCTGATCCAACCCATTTCTTCTTTGAGTGCTTGCTCATGTCCATTCCATGTTAGCTGTGGATGTACTGTGTGATGCACTGTCAGAGATTTTTCCCTCAGTGGTACCTGTCGGGCCAATTCTAGTGCCCTCTGTCGCCGTGTGCTCATATGTTGGTATATGGGACCTGGCTGTCTTCACACCCTCTCAGTTCCTTCTTACCACCTGTGACAGTCGCTGGAACAGGTCCTCTTGCTTCGGCAAACTCCTACTGAGTGGTCTTGGTTTAGTCTTTTTCCCTAGTTTTTCTTTATTTTCTTGGTTTGGACTGTTGTAGATTAGTTGTATATCATTAATTGACACTTTTCTCCCCCTGTTAGCAGAGTTACGTTGGCTCCCGGTGCCAGGGCATGCCTCATTCCCTGGATTTCAAGCCCTGTGCCTCTTGCAACAAGCCCATGCCTGTGAGTGACTCTCACTCCAGTTGTGTGAAGTTCCTAGGAGAGACTCCAATCAGGGACTGCTGTCAGGTCCGTTGGAACTTCAAGCCCTGTATGAAGAAGGACATAGAGGCCACGCTGAAGCCCCTTCTGATGGAGGCGGTGCTCCGTCTTGCTTTGGAGTCAGGCTGGTCCAACTCAGCACCCAGTAGCTCAATGTTGGTCCCATTCTCCTTCACCAGTGCCAAAGAAAAAACATCACTCAGTTGTCTGAGAGGGCACATTCCCCGACTCTGAGGGGAGCCAAGCATGGGGAGCGCAGAGGAGTGTGACCTGGGTCTGGCCACTCCTCTGTCCCTGCTTCAAGGGCTGCACTGTTGCCTTCGGCTTATATGCAGACTCTGTTGTGTCCGGTCCCAGGCCTCCCTTGGCACCAGAGGGGCAATGTGGCACCAGCGGGATCGTGGTACGATCTGCCCTGGAGGTGCTCGTTGCTGCAGGGGCCTGCTGGCACTATCGGGATCACTGGTGGCGGTAGTACAAGAGTCGACATCACTGCCAAGGAGCATGTGGCTCCAGGCTCCTATTCAGTACCAGCCTCCTTGGTACCGTCTAGAGGGAAACTGGTCCCTGCTTGCCTTGAAGCTGGTCTTCCCACCTCAGCACTGTTCCCCAATGCCAACCAGTACCACCCCCTCCGTGATCTCTGGAGGAAGGCTTGTCATCTGAGTTGGAAGTGGAATCATATTCCCACTGGAGGAACCGTTGCTAGTTCCCCCTGGGCAGCCCTATCAGGTGGGGATCTGGGCACAGATGTGCTGCTGAGTACCTGCCATGGTGGGGACTGGCCTAGGCAGATGCAGTGGCCAGTTTGGAACCCTTGGAGGTTTCCCTTGATGCAAGGGTCCTCTTCCAGGCACTCGCACTCTCTAGTGTCGGAAAGAAAAACACCTGTTCCTATGACTGGCATCCAACTGAGCTCCAGTACTGAGCTAAGGACCTAGATCTAAGTGACCTGGTTGGTGCAGAAGGAGAGGAAGATGACCTCCTGTCAGTGCAGGTCTCTTCTTCCCCCTTTTCCTCCTCCTCCCCCCAATGAGGCAGTGTCCGGGGTGCACGTAACACCACCACCCCCACACAACACACACACACTATGACTTTGCAGCTCACCAGGAGCGGTTGAAAAGAGTAGACTTGAATCTTGGGCTGGAAGTGGAGGTAATCAGACTCCTTCCACAACCTGGTCGATACCTTGACCTCTGCAGGCCCCTCAAAGGTGGCCCTCATTCTCAATGAGGCCGTTATGGGACTGGTTAAAGCCCTGTGACAAATCCCACCCTCCCTGCTTCTCAGCACTAAAAGGGCTGAAAAGAAGTATTTTGTTCCTGCTGAAGGCTATGAGTACTTGTACTCACACTCACCTACAGGGTCTCTGATGGTCTGGGCGGCCGACAAGAGGGACAGAGTCAGGGTCAGCAAGGAGCAACCCCCAAGCCAAAGGACACATAGAGACTAAACCTCTTTGGCAGGGGGTCTGCAGCTCGGCAGCTCCAACCAGCAGGCGTTGCTGGGAAGACACGATTTTAGTGTTTGGGAGTTGATGAAATTCAAGGACTCTCTTCCACAGGAGTCCAGACAGGAGTTCTCCATGCTAGTGGAGGAAGTCTGTAGCCAGGGCCTCCCTAAAGGCTGCCTTGGATGTGATGGATTCGGTGGCTAGATCCATGGCTTCTGCAGTGGTCATGTGCAGATGTTCTTGGCCCCAGTCCTCAGGTCTGCCAGCAGAGGTCTAATGGTCCATCCAGGACCTTCTGTTTGAGGCACTTCGCTCTTCTCCAAACAACGGATGTGAAGTTTCACAGCAGAGGAGACACATTGGGGGGCACGTAGGGTCATGTCCACCTGTCACTGCCTCTCCCCCCAGGGGAGAGCATTTGCACCAGAAAGTGGCCACCAGCAGCCTTTCCACACTGAGTGGGAGGGAAGGAATGGGAGTTGGTTCCAGTCGCAGAGGAGTGGAGGGGAACAAGGGATGACCTGGCCCATGTCTTTGCAGAGCTCATCCTTTCCTCCACTTCTCCTCCCTGTGGCTGGAAACAGCTCCCTTCCCTTCCTGCCCGCACAGTGCGCTAAAAGGCAGCTAACACCTCCAGGCTACTGCTGGACACCAGCATAACCCAGCTGCCTCCTGCCCCTGGCTGCAGCATGGGCAGGAAGGAGGGGTTAACCCATTAGGAGGCTACGTGCACCAGGGCCTGCAGATCAAGGCTTGCTCCATCTTGACAACCTATTTCTGCTTCAGTCTATTCAGTCATATAGCCGTGTGCACATATGTAGTTCAGTATGTCAGACTGCACGTCAGACCCCTTCAAGTGTGGCTTGCCTCAGCATACTCACCAAATGTCCTCGTTGGGACTCAGTGCTTACAGTTCCCGCCCAGATCCCTAGATTGGTGGAGGAACTCCTGGTCAGCAGGTTTGGGTGTTCCCTTTGTCAGTCCCCAACCCTCAGTATCCCTAATCTCAAATGCATCCAAACTGGGTTGGGGGTTCACCTCGACACCTCAGGACTCAAGGTCTGTGGTCCCAGGAGGAACTCTCGTTGCATATAAATTACAGAGAACTCAAAGCAGTCTGCTTAGCATGACAGGTGTTTTTACCACAGATCGCACACAAGGTTGTGCGAGTCCTTATGGACGACATGGCAGCCATGTTTTACATCAACAGGCAGGGAAGGGCACACTCTTCCCCCTTGTGTTGAGAGGCTATTCGCTTGTGGGAATTCTCTGTGAAGCACTCGATCCACCTCGAAGCTTCTCACCTTCCAAGAGCCTGGAACAATATGGCAGATCACCTCAGCAGATCTTTCTCGTCTCACCAGAAGTGGTCCCTTCATCCTGACATAGCCTGGACCATTTTCCAGTGGCAGGGGGATTCCCCTCATAGACCTGTTCGCAACCAAGCAAAACAGGACGTATCAGCAGATTTGGTCTCTACGTAGGCACAGCCCGGGGTTTGCTCACAGATGCCCTCCTGTTCCCTTGGACAAAGCACCTATTCTATGTATTCTCTCCTCCTCTCTCCCCCCCCCCCCCCCATTCCTCTCGTGCACAAAGTTTTACTCAAGGTCAAGCGGGAAAGGGCAAAGATTATTCTTACAGCACCAGCATGGCTGCGCCAGCATTGGTTCGCCATGTATTTGGACCTGTCAGTAGAGATCCTGATGCTGCTCTCTCCCCTTCCAGACCTGATCTCACAAGATCATGGCCAATTGCTCCACCTGAACCTCAAGGCCTAGCAGTTGACTGCATGGAAGCTCCATGGTTAAACTTAGTGAAGCTGGCCTGTTCGGAGCAAGTCCGCCAGGTATTGCTAGGTAGTAGGAAACCACCTACTAGAGCAATTTACCTCTCCAAGGGGAAGCGTTTCTCCATGTGGTCATTCCAACGTGGCCTCTCACCCATTAGGTCACCTCTCCAGTCTGGGCTGGAGTATCTGCTTTATCTGAAATGGCAGGGCCTAGCCATCTCAGCCTTCCACCCTCTGGTGGATGGTAGATTGGTTTTTTTTAACAAAATGTCCATATACTTCTTCAAGGGCTTAGAGAGGCTATATCCACATATTGGTGAACCCATTCCCCTGTGGGAGCTAAACCTGGTCCTGTCAAGACTCACCGGCCCTCCCTTTGAGTCGCTGGCATCGTGCTTCTTGCTCTACCTCTTTCTGGAATGTTGCCTTCCTGGTAGCGATTACCTTGGCCTCAGAGATTAGGGCCCTTGCATCAGAACTCCCATATTTGGTGTTCTTTAAGAACAAGGTACAACTCCCACCCTGTGTTCCTCCCAAAGATGGTTTCGCAGCTTCATAATAATCAGGCTTTTTTCCTACCAGAATTCTTCCCAAAACCACACAAGAATAGGGAAGAGCAGCATTTCCACACACTGGGAGTTAAGCATTCCCTGGCCTTCTATATAGGAAGGACCAAACTGTTCTGTAAGTCCGTGCAGCTCTTTGTGGTGATAGTAGACAGGATGAGAGACCTGCCAGTTTCAGCCCAAAGTATTTCATCCTGGATTGCTTCCTGTATTTGCACGTGCTCTGAGAAGGAGGGTGCCCCTCTTGCTATCTTGACTGCCCACTCATCAAGAGCTCAAGCTTCCTCAGCAGCATTTCTGGTCTAGGTCCCAATCCAGGATATTTGCAGAGTGGTGACCTCATCATTGGTGCATTCTTTTTTCATCCTGCTGTGACATCACCCAGCAAGCTAGAGATGATGCTGGGTTTGGTAGAGCAGTGTTGCAATCTTCATATATATATGAAGTCTGAGACGACCACCTCCTCAGGTACTGCTTGGTAGTCACCTAACATGGAGTGGACATGTGCAAGCACTCGAAGAAGAAAAACTGTTACTAACCTTTCCATAACTGTTGTTCTTCGAGATGTGTTGCTCATGTCCATTCCACAACCCACCCTCCTGCCCTTCTGTCAGAATTAGCCAGCAAGAAGGAACTGAGAGGATGTGGAGCTGGCTGGACCCCTTATACCGGTGCATGAGCACATGGCACCAGAGGGCACTAGAGCCAGCTTGATGGATACCAAGGAGGGAAAAATCTCCGGTTACTGTATGCGCTGTGTGCACACAGCTAATGTAGAATGGACATGAGCAACACATCTCAAAGAACAACAGTTACAGAAAGGCTAGTAAACGTTTTTTTCCATTCCTTGTAGACTTTCTGCTTTCTTTTACACCTGTTCGAGATGCTTGCTCATCCAGGTTGCTCTGCAGCCCTTCCCTGTGAATTGTTTTCCCCTTGCTTGGGATGCAGGCTTCAGATTGTTCCTGCAACTTTGACTTAAAGCAATTCCAAATCACCTCCACGTTCAGACCCTTGAATTCTTTGGTCTTTGTCTTCCACTGTAGTAAGAGGGAAAACCTGAACATGTCTTCACTGAGCAAAAAAATTGTTCCAGTGGTTTTGATTGCATGAATCCATTGCTGTCCGACTTGTCCACACAATGACTTGACATGTCCATGTAGCAGCAATGTGCTAGCTAGAACCATTCTGGTGCACCCATCCATAACACGCCTTACAGCCATGGTGTGCCTTCTTGCACCTTATTCTACCCATCATGGGTTTCATAAAATGCATCTCCCGTAATACCCAGAACTGTTGTTGGAAATGAGGCTTTTTGGTAATTACCAAACATGAGGTGCTGCACTTTAGGAGGGAGCTGGGCTAGCTGAAGCAGTATGTGTCTAATGCTTGCACCTTCACATCCTTACTCGGGAGGTTACACTGATCCAACAGGACCTGATCCAGGCCATGCTTTGCAACCAATGTTTATAAAACAGTTGGGACAGCTGTTGTGTAGATAGAGGAATTGCAAGCTCTGAGCATTCCAAGCGATAGTTTGTTGTGGTACCTCTTTGCCTAGCATAGACAGGACTTTGGTGTACTCCTGCTGCAGGAAACAATGTGAATCACTGGTCAATATTGCTCTAGAATGTTACAAAGTATCAGAATACAAGGACATTTGTAAGAGCTATAGTAAAACTAGACAACCTTGCAATCCATTTAAATATTTGTAGTTACTATTTTGGGGGAAGGAGAAACAATAATATTGAACAAAGATGATGATATATATCCAGAGCTTTTTGTTGACGGCAAGCTCACTAGATCTTTCCAACTCATTTCCCATCCTAGACAGTATGGCACAACCTGCCAACTCTGCCTATAGGCCTAGAGTAGAATTCTCAGTGCTGTTATCCACAGTGTCACTCTTGAGATGGTGGCATTGTGACTAGCACAGAAAGTTGCAAATCACTTAGGTCCTCAAACTCTAATGGAAATTGAAACTTGGGCCTCTGATGAAAAGTGGGTACTTGATGTCATACATCTGGTGAGTCAGACACAAGGAAGAAGTTCTATGCTTACTCAAAAATTCACCAGCTAAGTTCAGGCAAAACAATGTCAGAGGGTATATCTACACTGCAGACTGAAGTTGATTTACTTTAAATCGGCTTTCACCCATCGTATTTTAGAAGTCTCAGAAGCGTGATCACACCACGCTCCTTGCGCCAGGCTCTTGCATCCCCACTTGCCATGCTTGGGTTAACATTCAAAGCAGTGCACTGTGGGTAGCTATCCCACAGTGCAACTTGCTGCAGAGGCTTTTGGGAAGCTTGTCATCCTCCCATGATGCAATGTGCTCCCTCCCTTCTTGTCCCAAACAAACTGCAAATGCTTTTTCTATGCTGTGCGCACGCTATTGCCAGAAAGACGTGGAGCCCGCTCAGCTCTGCACTGTCATTGTGAGCATCACAAATACCTCACGGCTTATCCTGCAGTATTTTCAAAGGCAAGAGAGGAGCCACAGCACCGAAAATAGCGATGTTACTGAGGCTGCCCTGCTACAAGCCATACAGCGGAACAATCCCATTTGCTGCAGGCTGTCACGCAATATCTTCAGTCCGTGGAGCGCTGGTTCTGGTCCCAGGAAACAAGCACAGATTGGTGGGATTGCATTGTTATGAAGGTGTGGGATGATGAGCAGTGGCTGCAGAACTTTCATATGCGAAAGACTGCTTTCTTTGAACTTTGCGCAGAGCTGTCCCCAGCCCTGAAGCATATGAATACTCATTTGAGACCAATTCTGACAGTGGAGAAGCGAGTGGCCATAGCTCTGTGGAAGCTGGCACCCCTAAACTGCTACCACTCAGTTGGTAATCAATTTGGAGTCAATAAATCCACTGTTGGAGCTGCTGTGGTGCAAGTGTGCAGGGCCATCAATAAGCTTCTGCTAAAAAGAATAGTGACTTTGGGAAACGTGCAGGACATAATGGACAGGTTTACCGCAATGGGGTTCCAAAACTGGGGGGGCAATAGATGGCATGCATATCCCTATCCTAGCACCTGACCACCTTGCCACAGAGTACATAAACCGGAAGGGATACTTCTCAGTGGTGTTGCAGGTCCTTGTTTTCACCGACATCAGTGTGGGGTGGTCTGGAAAGGGGCATGACGCATGCATTTTTAGGAACTCGGGTCTGTTCAATAAGAGGCAGGTGGGCACTTTCTTCCCTGACCAAAAAAATATACTTGGGATGTGGAAATGCCAATGGTGATCCTGGGGGATCCTGCCTACCTCTTGCTCCCTTGGCTAATGAAGCCCTACACCGGGCACCTGGACAGCAAGAAGGAGCATTTCAATAACAGGCTCAGCAAGTGCAGAATGGTGGTGGAATATGCATTTGGCTGTTTAAAAGCCAGATGGAGATGTCTGCTTATAGGCTTGACATCAGTGAAAAGAACATCCTATCAGTTATATCTGCGTGCTGTGTGCTCCATAATTTGTGTGAAAGTTCCCCAAAGATTGGGCCGTGGAGGCTGATAAGCTGGTTGAAAACTTTGAGCAGCCAGATTCCAGCACTATGCTCAGAGCCAACTGTGGAGCGCTTCAACTTTGGGAAGCATTGAAAAAACAGTTTTGCAATGAACTGCAGTAATGTATACCTGTGCTGTGCCTTTATTTCCCATTCCCCCCACCCTCACTCCAGTGGCCCCCTCCACTTATCTCCCCACCAAAATTATGAATGAATAAAGAGAGATGTTTTTTAATGCTACAAAGTTTTATTTGTGACCCGTTTTAAAGGGGGAAAAGGAGGATAAGTTAACATTGTAAAGTGTCACTGTGCAAGCAACTGTGGTTGAGTGCAGTTCTTAAAGGGGCCGTCGCATCCTTTTGCCGGTGTGGAATGCAGCACGTACTGCACCCTGCTCAGTCTCCTCCTAAACCGCTTGGAGGTGAGGGCTGATGATAAAGCGGTAGGCAGCAGAGCATTTTGGAGGAGCTGCAGAGGGAGTCTGTCCTGCCGCTGCTCTTCCTGGAGCTCTACCCAGACACCTCAACATGTCGGACTCATCCCTCATAATACGCAACATCTCCTGTTGCATATCACGCTCCAGCTCCTGTGCAGATCTTCTGCGTTCCATGTCTAGTTTTTCAGACAAGGACATCCTCCAGGCTTTGAGCTCTGCATCAGCATCCGCGGAAGCATTCATTAGTTCGCTGAACATGTCATCCTGCATTTTTTTTTTTCCCCCGCTTCCTAATCTGGGAATGTCTTTCAGCTAGAGTTCAGCAAGGGGGGCCGAAGGCCGAGGTGTCGGCTATAAGATAAGCAAAGCACAAAGTTGCCATTGTTGGCTGACCCAAAGTAATAAAGGAAATATTACAATGTAAAAAGTACTCCCCTTCATGTTCACAAGGCTAAGCCAGACCCGCATTCCATTCTGTACATCTCGGAAGGGTCGGACTGGCGTTACAGACATGGAAATCAAGGGGCCCTTGCATCTGTTATAGAGTGGCTTCATTAGCACTAAAATCCACAATCCACACTTGAGCGAGGAGAGGGATCACAGGCTTCCCTGTAACATGCCAAAGACCGGTTTGGAAGGTGGGCAGAACAGATAAGAGGACACTGCGGGTGAATTGTAGCAGCAGAAAACATAAGGTAACCAGTGACCCGACCCATAATTGCAACATAATTACCTGTTGCAACAGTACTAGGACTAAGAATAGTCTTGGGGAGGAGCCCAGGGACCCTGTCTACGGCAGAGGAATAAAACGGAGTGACTATTGGTTGGGTGCTTTAAACTTGCACCATCTTCCCTAGGTGACCATGTGTGATATCAGCCTCCTGAGGGTAATGCAGGCAGAAAGGGAAGATTTGCTGCAAGCATCGGGGTACAGGCCTGGTCCTTATGCTGCTATGCTGTGTTCCGTGATGATGCCTGCTCATTTAATAGTGGTGTGGAAAAGTATCCTACTCTGGTGGAAGAAATAAGGCTGCCCTCCTCAGAAGCCTTTTGCAAAGATTAACAGATTAACTACCTGAAAGTTGCCTTGAGATATCCACGGAGGATTCTTGGAGCATACCTCTGCACATAAATAGTCTGTTCCGGGAGTAACCCTCCACTGGGGTTTGCCATCACACAGTAAGACCCTCCCCTCAAAAACACAAACTCCTTTTAAGAAGCTGGACTGGGGACATATCCGCAAAAAAAAAAGATTTGCCCCACGTACTCATCAGATGTGCCTTCCCCTGCATCTCGATCAGTCCCATTGTCTTGTGTGTGGCTGGATTGCTCTGGGGTAACGAACAGGTCCTGGCTTTCAGGGAGAAGGGATACCCTGCTCTCTTGCACCCTGCTCTCCTCATCCTCCTCGACCACAGAGTCCTCCTCATTCATCCTGGACTAGGATTCTTTGGAGGTATTGATGCTGCGTGGTGGCACTGTGGTGGGGTCACTGTAAAGAATTGCATGCAGCTCCTTGTAAAAACTGCATGTTTTGGGCGAGGAGCCAGAATGGTTGTTAGCTTCCATAGTTGTCTGATAAGCCTGCCTCAGTTCTTGGATCTTAATGTGGCACTGCTGTACGTCCCTGTTGTGCCCCTTCTCCAACATGCAGCGAAATATTTTGTCATATACATTTCTTTTGCTGGCTTGAAGCTGAGCCAGAACAGACTCTTCGCCCCACAAACCGATGCGATCCAAGACCTCTGGTCGACTCCAAGCTGGAGCGCATTTGAGCCGTGCAATCACCATGAGCAGTTCAGCTACAGAGTTCTTGCCACACTGTCTAAACCGGAAATGTAAATTCAAAATTTCCTGGGGCTTGAGGGGAGGAGCTATTTCCTGTTTACGTGGCCACGTTACAGCAGAGTGTGAATGTCCAGAGTGGTCACAACGGTTCATTATGGGATACCTCCCGGAAGCCAATGGCGTCGATTTACGTTGCGCTTTGCCTACACTGATGCAAATTCTAGCCATGGAATTTGAATTCAGTGCTATTCCATTTGCCGTGATGGTTTTATTCAGTTAACTTTTACTGTGCTTTAAATCGACGGAACTTATGTGCCAGTGAAGATGCATACTTTAGGGGGTCGACGTAAGCAGCGTTACGTCGACCTCCATTGCCAGTGTAGACCAGGCCCTTGTCCGTGGCTTACCTCCCGGGCATGCAAAACGTGATAGTGGACAAGCTCATTTGCACATTTCCCAACGACCATGAGTGGGAGATGCGCCCAGCAGTTCTTCATTACTTATTCACACAGTGGGGATCAGTGTCCACAGATCTGTTCACCACTTTACTAGACCAAGCAGTGTCTGCGATACTGTTCCAGGGCAGGGATTGGGTAGCACTCTCTGGGTGATGCCATCCTCTTCCTGTGGAACAAAGACCTTCTTTATGCCTTCCCTCTGTTTCCTGCTGAAGATAAAGAGGGATAGAGCTCACCTAATTCTGATTGCTCCCATGTGGCTGAGACAGACCTGGTATCCTTAACTGATGCGACTCACAATGTGCCCACCGATCTCCCTTCCAGCTACTCCGCACCTTCTATCTGAGGACAAAAGACGTACCGCACATCCCAATTTGGGGATCCTCTGCCTCAAAGCATGGCTCCTACATGGTTCCAGCACCTACAGAGCTCGTGCTCAAAAGAAGTATGAGAGGTTCTACTGCACAGTAAAAAGTCTTCCGCATGACTCACTCTCCTTCAGGAATGGTCTGGGTTTCAGATTTGGTGCCTGTCCCACCAAATCTCTCCAGTATTAGCAACTTTTCTACATACTCTGGAATGTGCCATGATCCTTAAAAAATTGGGGCTATTTCTGAGCTCTTTCATGGTCCACCTAGCTACTATTGCAGCATTTCACCAACCCATAGAAGGGTGCTCAATATTCTCGCACCCGACCACTAAGAGGTTCCTTAAGGGAATAACAAACATTTCCCTCAACCTTGACATCCTACCCCCTTGTGGGACCTAAACCTAGTATTAAAAGGGCTGACTAGGCCTCCCTTCAAACCCATGACCACATGTTCACTAGCATATACCTATAGATGAAAAATTATTTTTTTTAATTGCAGTTACCTCAGTTAGAAGAAATGGGGAAATAGCAGCTCTTGTGATGTATTCTTCCCTGTATTCTTCCCTGACAAGTTTACACTTAGGCCAAACCCAAGGTTCATTCCTAAAGTGACTTTCTTGTTTCACATGAATCAGTCTATTCACCTTCCCACCTTCTGTCTGATCAAGACAATAGGGAGGCCACATTGCATATCCTAGACCTTAGGAGAGCTTTGGCATTCTTCCTCGATAGGACAAAGTCCGTCAGGAAGTCCCCTAGACTATTTCTCTCTATGGTGGAAAGATCTAAGGGCTCAGCAATATTAGCCCAAAGACTCTCCAGATGGGTCTCAAATTGCATCAGACAGCTACCAAATTCATAATATGACTCCTCTAGACTTGACCTGTACACACATTCTGAGATCGATCTCACCTGTCACCTTCTTTAAAAATGTCCCCCTCTCAGAGATCTGCAGAGTGGCGACATGGGTGTCAGTCCATGCCTTTGCAGAACGTTATGTTATCACCAGGAATTCTGCCTCTGATGCCATCTTTGGCTCTACAGTACGATCATCTGTGACTAACCCGATTCTGAAGTCCCAGCTCTCCAACGGGGGTACTGCTCGCAAGTGCCTATGGATGCTACACTGTAGGTGATGCTACTTGAAGAAGTTACTCACGTTGTGCAGTAACGATAGTTCTTTGAGATGTGTCCCTATGGGTGCTCCATTACCCGCCCTTCTCCCCTCTACTTCAGAGTTCTCGCTCTGACTCAGTGGTAGAGAAGGAACTGAGGACAGTTAACCTGCACGCATTGACTAGCCTCGTGGCGCAGCATGAGGAGAGACCGCGCAACGGACACTGCTACTGAAGCTCTCCGATCAGCAGCACAGGGACAGAGACACATCTACAGTGGCACACCCATAGGGGGATGCATCTCGGAGAATTATATTTATTGCCCAAGGTGAGTAACTTCATCAAAAAGTGCCAGTACAAAAGAGCTCTCCTAGCTCCTGACAGCTCAGTGCAAATGAAAATCGACCCTGACAGCTCTGGGAGTTGCTGAATCTGCTGAAGCCCACGGCTTAATGGTTCACACATCTGGGCCTACTTCGTTATTCGACCTGTTGCCTCTCCCCTGGCCCTGCTTAGTTTCCACAACCCACCCCATGTTAGCAGCTTCCCCACTTAGCAGCCTAGGTTAAGAACCTTCCCAGTCCATCTTCCCTGTATCATACAAAGAAGGTGACCCCTTCTGTAGGGCAGCCTCCAGGATTCCTTTACTTCCTCCTGTGCTCTGCAGGATCTCCTCAGCCCAGCCAGCCTCTTCGTGGTCTGGATTTCCCCTTCTGGTTACCACCATCAGCCATTTCATAGCTGCCAGCTCCTGCCTCATGGGCCTGTAACCAGAATTTGACAGCTCAAGGGGGCTGGGAAAAAGAGTTTAAAAACAACACTCTACCCATTAGGAGAACAAAAACTATGATCTTACTTCTCAGGAGACTTATGACTATTGATGTGGTGTTGGAACTAAAAGCCAGTCTAACCATATTGTAAATGCTTACTATGCACAGACCCCAGCACAAGTAGTTTGCTTCATTTCTGCTTGAGCTGTGCTTGGTGATGGCCCTGAGATTTGGGAGCATGCAAAGAATGCTCTCAAAGACTCTTCAGGCAGGCCCTGTGCATAGTGGTGCAATCACCGGGGGGTAGGGGAGGAGTAGGAGTAAGACAAACCAGTGGGCTTGTATGACCACCCCAAAATGCAAAGGCTGGCTCTGAGGATCATCTCCTCCTGCCAAGATGGCCAAGAAATCAGGCCTGTTTTTCGTGTAGGAGGGATCCCTCATGCAATGGGCAGCCTATTATACAGTGCTTCCTGGGAGACTAACAATGCAGAGATACAAGAGTCACTTCTGTTTCATTGTCAGGAGCCTAGAGATGGCAAAGATCTTAGTGCTGCTGTAAGTCTGGATTTCTGCAAAGCAAACCCTTGCATTCATGCCCATTCATGTAGGATACTTTGTATCCAACTTTTTCACTGAACTTGATGTATGTTGCTTTGTTCTTAGTGCCTATAAACTTTTCTCTTTCAAATCTACATAGGGCCACTACTGTTCGCTACAAAGGGAGAAACCTCCGGATCAAAGCTCCAATGTGCAGGGCTTTGAAGAAACTTTGTGACCCAGATGGTATGTAAGAAAAGCTGGAATGGGAAAGAGTTGTAACAGATGAGCAGGAGAGACAGCCAGGCCTGTTTTAATGTATACCTCTCTCTGGCAAGGGAATTTATGCTATCTCATGCTCTTTTGGGGCACGGGAATGTTCCCATTCTCTAGTTTCCCCGTTCATTTGTGTCACTCAGTGATACGGCTTTGAGAAAAATCCGCTTCCATGGATCTTGAAATCTGACGCTGGCTGCTAAAGTGCTATGCAAATAGAGAAATTGGAAAGGAAGTTGCTATATTGGAGAGAATCTTCTTTGCTTTGCATCTTAGGCTTAAAGTCCTGCAGCCCGACTTGAACCTAACAGGACCAGACTATGTGTCAGGTTTTGGTTGGGTCAGAAAACAACCCGACTCACTCAGAGTCAGGTTGGTTCTCCTCCTCCATGTTGCAGCAACTCTCACTTCACAGTGCACGCACAGCACAGTGGGGGCAGTGGTTGACGAGCAGGGCATGCAGTCACCACACGCTGACCCCACAGGCAGGAGATGGAGGCGCTGACTCAGGGTGGTGGAAAGGATCATGTGACAACTCTCCTAGGGCTGGGTCGGGTGGCCTTGGGTCTGATTCAGGACTGGGTCAGGCTTAAAAGTTAGGCACAAGCAGACCTTCACTCAGGCTGTTCTGCACATTCCTGCCAACAAGGGAATAGCTGTGTGGTGCTTAGCAGTGACCATTTCAGACCTTCTTTACTCTCCCCACCTCAAAACAAAGCACACTTTGGTCAACAAGCAATATTAAATGCAATTTGAAGATCTGAACAATTACACTTGTCAGTTCCCATCCATCTGTGTTTTGACACTGCACTGCTTACTCAACTGTCAGCTCTAGTACAGCAGCAGTGTCCAAAGATAACATTGGTGCATCAGAACTGGAGGAAATCTGAGAAAGGAGGCTCCATTGGTGAATTTGAGCTGCCCACGTATTCTTATGATGCTTTCCCCACCCAGTTTTTATTAATCTGACTGAACATTTAGTTTTATTTCTGACCATATTACCTGTGTTAGAAACACCTGTCTGCTTTCTACCCATTGTTTTGCTTTCCTTCATCTCTTAGGCATTAGCGATGAAGAGGATCAGAAGCCAGTGCGTCTTCCTCTGAGGGTCCCTGTGGAGCTACAGCCACGAAATAATCATGCATGGGCTCGAGTACAGAGCCTTGCCCAGAACCCACGGCTCAGGTAACCAAGGGCAAGACAGATCTATGTTAAGAATGAAGAGAGGAAGTGCGTGGCTGTGATACAGGGCACCCTTGCAACTTCATATCCTCTCAGTTAAGGATTTGTTCTCTCCTGATTCCTGTGGCATTCTATCTGGTAGCTGGGCTGCAAAGAGTTAAATCAAAATACTTTCTAATCACCAATCTGGGACCAGCATGTTTAAACGTGCTGATCCTGAAAGCATTTGTACTTGTCCACCAAAATATTTGATTATGGTGGGTCATGTGATATCAGACTTTAAAATATCGTTTTGATTACCATTCTGCCATAAATCCCCTTATTTTGGTTTAGATACGACTTTACCAGGCTCTCTCCTGAACAGCTGAAGTTAGATATTAATGCTCTGTGTCATCTATTCAAAGTGTTGAGGGGATCCAGGTGGATCAGTGGCTTGTGGCACTAGTTCTAGTTGAGATGTATTGGATTTATTGTGTTGAGGGGGAGGGCAAAGAAACAGAACAGCAGCTGAAGTGATGAGCTTCTGTGATTCTGGACATGGCAATTGCCACATACTGATGAAAAGCAAAGATTGCTGCATTTGCAGGGATATACAACATGCTTTTAGGAGTTCGTGATATCACTAACACTTCCCAGCACTTCCTTAACACTAGTCCAGCATTGAGGATAACAAGTCCTGACCTTGGTCAGCATAACTTTTATTTCCTCAATGAAGCGTCAGAAATAATGACCAAGTGCTATAAAGGGGGAGGGAGTGAAGAGAGTTAGTATTTTAGGGTGGGATTTATCCTCCTACCCTGATAGAGACCAGATGTTTTGAGGACAAGGGGAGAAAAGAGAAATTTTACCCCAATTTTATCCTCCTTACCACCTTTGATATTCTAGCTTTGTGTTCTACTTCCTAAGAGTCATAACATAGCTAACCTTCCCCTTCCTCTCCTTCCACCAGGAGAAACTGAGAGCCCAAGTCACCTCTGCAATATTTATCTGAGAGAATGTTGGGGTTACTCACAAATCATGAATTACCTACATGTTAGTGTTGTGCATTAAAACTGCCTCCTGGTTCTCATGGAGGTTACAGTAAGACAGGGGTAGGTGAATAGATAACTCTGCATAGTGTGTCCTTGGCTGCTGTCTCTGCTCCTAGCTTACACTGTGCCAGTCCAGTTTCCCCTCCCTGATTCTGTTTTAGCAGCAAGTTGTGCTTTTGAGTTTCTGCTGACTTGTGTCCTCAGTTCTCTTTCAATCTTTTTCTCCTGTGCAGAATGATAGTGGAGTTACATCGGAAGGTCTCCAGCCTCATTGAGTTCCTGAAACAGAAGTGGGCTCTCCATGAAGTGCGCATTGTATCCTTTTTCTGTTTAGAGCACATGGTTAGTCTGCTTTGTGTACTATGTTTGGAGGCAATTCCCTTGCTATTCTAACCTCACTGTTATCTCACACAGGTGAATCTTCATTAAAGGGACGTTGAGTTCCTGTTTACCATGAGTAAATAGTGAGCTCATTCTAGTTGCTCGTAGATGGATATTCACATTACAAAATCCATCATGATGATTGGCCCTTGGGTTGGCAACCTCCTCCAAGAGGCCGAGGAGGACTGACCTAGCAACTTGCTCTTAGGGATGTCCTTCAGTCATGGTCTTGTGAGACTATTAGTTGGTCAACAGGGAAGGAAGCTTGTAGTGCTGCTGCCCGTTGCATATGTGTGTATGGTACAAGCCTTGTCATGGGGTTCCCACTCACTGACAGTGTGCCTCCTCATGTCTAGATCTGGGACGATAAATCTTGTGGCATTGCGTGCCCCCTTCTGCTCTCTGCTAGTAAATTGGCTCTGCGGCAAGGTCCCCATGTAGACCACCCCTTCTGAGGTTATAAAATTCAACAGGGCCACTGTTCAAATGCCTTCTCCGGGCAGTGGTCAGCCCCAGCTTGGGGCTCAGTACTACTATATCAGGGGCTGGCAGGGAAGCCCAGGCCCATCACTACGCTGGGTCCTGGCCCAGGGACCCTGTAACCAGCAGTCCAAGTCTGCTCAATCCCCATCCCTCTTGCTGTTTCCCTGGATTCCTTCCTATCCAGCCTCTCTCTTTCTTGTCTGTTTCTGGATTTACCATGGGTGCCTACTCTACTCCACGTGGCTACTTCACCCCCCTTAGCCTCTTGCCAGACTCCTTGTTCCAGGATCTCAGGGCTTACTTTGCCCCTGGACTTCTTCCTTTGTTTGTGATGATTTTCCAGGGGATGACTGCACCCCTCCTCCCCTGCTGCTGCCTCCTGCTTTCAGCTCCTGGCTTTATAGTGCAGTCCCAGCCCATCCCAGATGAGCTAACTAACCCTGGCCCTCTCAGGTGTCACCAGGTAACCTAATTGGCCTCTGAGGCTCTTGTTAACCCTGTCAGAGCTGGTGTGGGGTTCATACCCCATCGCAAAGTCCCAGAACTTGTTACAAAGATACATTTTTTTATATCCCTACCTCGAAACATTAATCTATGAAACGTAGTGGAAAGACTTGTAAGATGCCAACTATTCTCCTCTTCCTAGCTCTTTCACTTGTCTGTTCGTTCATTTTTTTTCTTCACCTGTAAGCCTTGCAGCAGCTGCACAGTGGCATCTTACATGTGGAAACCGATGCCCACGTGAAAATGTAGAACATGGGTGTACTCTACTGACTTTGTATTCCATTTTTATACCAAAATCAGTGAAAATTTCCCTTTTTAATTTAAACAAAGTTGCCATGGAATTTGTCATCTGTTGCACAAGGGTGTTGCAACATTGGGGAGGTTTCAGAGAAGAGCCACAAGAATGATTAAAGGATTGGAAAAACCTGCCTTATAGGGATAGACTTAAGGAGCCCAATATATTTAGTTTATCAAAGAGAAGGTTAAGGGGTGATTTGATCACAGTCTAGAACTACCTGGAAGAATTGTGGCCTTGGGTATATCCCTTCTCAGCATGTAAAAGCATAATTCCTGATGATGGAACATACCCATCTATCCTGAGTGGAGAGCTTGCACCCACATGGCTGCTTATTAATCTCTTCAACTACAAATTGGGCTACCAGCTATTCATTTTAGTGGTGTCTGTGGCTGATGCTGCAGCTAATCTGCATAACGTAAAATGGTTGTAATCTTTGACAAAATATATTTAGCGTAAAACACTAGAGGAACGGCAGCTTCAGGACTCCAGAGATTTAGAAGCAAGAGGCAACCACTCAGAGGAGAAAGTGATGCTTCATCTCTTCCCAGGAGAGAACTGTACGCTCACCCCTCTCCCCGGGGTGGCCAGAGTGGTCCACTCCAAGGCTTTCTGCACAGTGCATTGGCAGGAAACTGGCAAATGCAAACAAAACACAAAAGACTCTCACTTATTGCCTCCTGCCCAAATCCTAGGCATACAGAGTGGTCAGGGGACAGCCAGAGGGCAGCTAAAATACCCTCGGGGATCAGAGGGGAAGAGTGGCGGAAGGACAGAGAGCACTACAGAGCCAGGCAGAACCTCTCAGCCCACAGTGGAAGTCTCTGCAACCCCTGAAGATGTTTCCCCAGAGAGTGGCCTGGCAGAAGGGCCCCCAAGTCTCGGCATCACAAACTCTCTCGAAAAATCACCTTCTGGACTTCAGGACCCGGGAGGGAGTCTTGAGAAGCCAATCCCCCTGGATTTCTGTGCTGAGAGCAGGGAGGCCCTGGCCAGTGACCAAGCAACCGAGCTGTCATTATGCAGCACAGCTTGTGTTTGCAGCAAGATCCCTGACCTGGAAGAACTCTCTCTGCTCGATCCATTCCCTCGCTACATGAAGTCCTGTCAGGACCTGATTGTCCCAGAGAAATGTTTTTGCACAGACCAACTGCATAGGAAAGACCCTGCTCCCGCAGCTCGGAGTGCTTCTCCTGTGACTCTTCCAGCTGAGAGTATGGAGGCAGCTGACCCCTATTCAGCACAGCTAGCAAGAGGTGGGGTGGCATCGCCTGGCAATGGCGCATCCAGATCTGAAACTCAGGCTAGCCACAGCCAGGAACCGCAGCCTGATGCTTTTACTAAGGATTTACCAGATGCAGTAATGGAGGAGACTCAAGAGAAGCTGAGCTCTTCATTTCTGCATCCACCTCAGGGACAATCTTCTGCAAAGCCGCTCAAGGATGATCCGAGCCGGCTCACTCAGCAGGTCAGAGAGGACGGATGGAGTCTGCGAACCTCTGAGAGCCTTACGTTGGCTGAAGTCTACCTCATGATGGGTAAGCCAAACAAGCTGCAGCTGGAATATGATTGGCTAGCTGTGTTAGGGTCAGAAGCCCAGGATTCCAGGGAGGAAACATCTGAACCCAATGCTGTTCCCACATCTTCCACCTTTCACAAGCAAAGACTCCTCAACTGCCTCTTAAAACTCATCTCCACTGAAGTCAACCCCAAACCGGTAAGTAACAAGCATTGATGGCCTGGATGCTAAACTTGCACGACACTTGATTTTGGAGGTAATTGCCCATTTCTACTGTTTCCATGGCAAATCCATGACAAGCCCTATGGAGATCTTAGAGATTTCTATCTGAAAACCGTCCCAGACAGCTTGCAACAGAATTAGACTCCTTGCACTGTATGCTGCAGCTACTGGTTTTTACCCCCATTTTAACGGTTTATCCCATGGGTCTTCAGCTTCAGTAGCAGTTTTGATTAATATTTAACATGTTTACATAGTAATTTCAAATTAAATTGCACATCAGCACAAATGGTTACATAATGTGTAGTCTTTCGATCTTTACTTGCTGGTGGAGACTTGGTTCTCTTCTTTTTTAGGACTCACTTCTGATTCTAACTTCTTAACCTGAGGAGAGTCCCAAGTCTCGCTACCAAGGAGCAGCCATGATCCTATCAGCCAAAACTCATTAGACATTAGTGTTTTTGCTCAGCCCTGCTGCTTGCATTCCTGAGCAGCTCCTCCCAGAACACTGGTTCCTGGTGTAGTTGTGGTTTTAGATTTAGTTGGTGATGGAAAGCTCCACACCCGTAGACACATGTGACATCCAGGGAAACCACATTCATGTGAGCAGTTGCAAAGTAGGAAGAAGAACAATATCTTAAAACTAAACAAAAAAACCAAGTGAAGGTCTGTAGCTGAGGTATTAAATTACTTGCAAGTACATTCCTGACATTTCAGTTTCATTCATGCCATTACCAAGATAGTGAAATATCTCAGAAAAATGAAGTCCTTTCAAATAATAAAACTTAAAAGGTAACTGCACCCATTTCTTTATTTGACCAGAGTCAGTTTAGATGACAGTGGCTGACAGTAAAAGTAAACATTCTTATATCAATTATATTGTGATATTGAGGGGAGGGGATAGACATTCTGGAAGGAAATCTTTTCTTTTTAATTGCAACCATTGTTGGTTTGGAAACCCCCTACAATTTTATTCCTCTAGACCCTGCTACAGCTCATCAGATGGCTACAGGGAAGGTAAAATATTTCTGCCAGGAGGCACTCGAGTTCCACTGGAGATCAGGCTTGTCAGCTGTAACACACACCTGATCTTTGCTGCCACGTGAAGCATGTGATCAAAGGCTACTCTTGCTGCAGTATGCAGCAATGTCTCGAGGTCTGCCCTTGAAATAGCTTCTTTACAGTAACAGGTTAAGTGTTGTGAATTTCAGGAGCAGCTGAGCCTCACTGATTCAGACTCTAATTCAGCATTGCCTATCTGGATAATCCATGCTGTTGAGGTGAAAGATAAAAATCTGCTTTCACCAAAGATTCATTGATTGCCTAGGTCACCACTCTTTTCACAAGACTGTATGTAACCAAGCCAAAATGGCTAACTATGCTGTGATTCTTTGTTTTATGCTGGTAATCTTCATTTAAAGGAAACTGTAACAAATTGCATTGCAATCAAGTGTAGGAGGTAATTTTATGCCTGTGGTATATACAGACTCTTTAAAAAGACAGCCTTTGCTAAAAAACATTATAGACAACTTTCTTAGTGAAATTAACTGTAGAACATTAGCAAAGAGCCTACCATGTGGCTCTGATTCTTATTACTATGATATAATCTGAAATAGCAAAAAAAACTGGCAGCATTTCAGAACTGATTATCTTTTATGGTAAGTCAAAATAGCTCATTTTACAACATGTATCTGCCCAATGAAAGGAAGCAACTGGATGGTTATTGAGTATGTGATAGTGGTCAGTTTTGCTAGTGAACCTAAAAGCAGACCTTTTTTAATCTTAAAGTTTTTATCCTCCCTCTGTTATGGTTTTTTCTGGCAAGATCCCAAACTGCTGGCACTGTTAAATACAAACTTGATTCTAACAAAGTGATAAAGTTTCACGTATGGTATTCAGGAACATGGTGATCATTCCCACTATGATGGATAAGTTAAGTACTTAGTGATAGTGCTGCATTTAAGATGACTTTAAGTTTCCTCTTTGTTAAACAAAGAATCTATTGTGATGTTTTGGCAGCCTTTTGAACCATTGTGCTTGGTTTTGCAGACCCCTGAGGTGAACTCTGTCGCCACATCCCCTATAAAGCCTGCTCAAGAGGAGCAATCACTGACTCCTCCTGGGAAGGTGATTGCCATCAGCAGCAGGAGTCCAGGCTGTGCCCGAAACCAGTCTGCTCTTCGCAACAAGACCTTTTCTCCCAGTGCCACTTCTGGCTCCACAGGTGAGCACCCATGGGAATGGCCTTGGTGGATCAGACCATTGGTCCACCAAGTCACTACCCCAGTATCCCATCCGTCAGAGGAAACCCTTCCCATAATGCACCTGGTCTGTTCTGCAATAGTATTTCTGTGGATGGTTGGGAGGGAATGATAATTCATTCCTGACAGCTGATGAAGACTTATATCCCTGGTAACGTAGCTACTGTCACTACAAGTTATTCGTATACAGGTTTATTTTTTTAAATCCTGCAAAGTATCCACCTCAATAATGCAGTTACATGTGGAAACATTGTAGGTTAACTTTACGTGACTTTAAAATCTTTTCCAATCAAGGAAGCCACTCACTAGTCAGTCTTGCCAGGGAAGCTTGCTTCTGTGAGGTTAATGACTGATGTTGGGTTGTACAGTGTCATATGGGTGAAGGATGGGGGATGATAAATATGTTGGTTAAGGTCTAGAGGTAAAAGCATTTAAAATGAGACATTCCTGAGACATTTTGCCAAGATGGAATATTGAATGAACCTGAATTTACCCTCTTATCCCACTAGAGAAGAAATTTACTATCACTTGTCAGCCCCAGCTGCATGGACAGAGAATTTCAATTTCATTGTTCTCAGTCCAGTTGCTTTTGTCGCCACACATTTTATGGCTTGCAGAACAGGCCATGAAGGTGTCAAGATTATTGGGAAAAATCAACATGCTTATCTCAGTATTGCAATGCCAGTACCTTAATGAGTAGTGGACCATGAGGAATTTAACTGATGCCATAAAATACAGTACTCAGGGCTCTGGGTGTTTCTCATTATACAGTCATACTTGCAATTTCATTTTAGGTTAAATCTTTATTGCATTTGTTTGCAGACAAGAGTGTGTGTTAATTTTCAGGAAAGAGCCCAGTAATTTTATAGGTAAAAACCCTTTTTGTTACTGAAAAGAGAAATAGGGGTGTCTTCTTTAAATTGACTTCCTAGAAGTAAAATCAAACCTCCTGTGTTCAAGAAAGGTTGATTTTTGGACTTTATGAAGGGCTATAGATAGGAGTGGGGACTTGCAATTGGGAATGCCAAAAGGGCCAGAGAGTGAGACTGACTTTACAGTCCAGTGGTTAGGGCAATCATCTAGGATGTGGGAGATCCCATTTCAAGTCCCTGCTCCAAGGATTATTTGGTTATTTATACATAATGGCACAGCTTCAACAGGATAGACTGAGAGAGACCCACATCAGCCTATTCCGTAATCCAGGAGTTAGGACACTCACCTGAAAAGTGGGAAACCCATGTTCTGGTCCCTTTTCCACATCAGGCAGAGGGAGGAAAAGAACCAGGGTCTCCCATGTCCTGGGTGAGTGTCCCGTAACTACTGGCCTAAGATTATAAAGGAGTCGTCATCATCCTCTTCCTCCAGCCCATCTAGCCATTTCGTGAATCTAGTCCTCCTTTCATGGAATCACAGAAGATTAGGGTTGGCAGGAACCTCAGGAGGTCATCTACTCCAACCCCCTGCTCAGAGCGGGACCAACCCTAACTAAATCTTTCCTCTGATCAGAAACAAAATGTTTCATTTAAATGTGAGTCAAAATCTAAGGGATTTTTTGATTGCCTGAAACTTTTTGAAAGTTTTTCGGTTCAACCCAAAATTAAACCTTTTTTTGTTTGTCTTTAGTTGCTAGTGAAACAGAAAATCCAGTCTTCACACAGCTCTAATTGAGATATTATATTGTATTATATATCTGTCCCTTTAAAAACAAAAAACTGGTGCCAGCTTCTGTATAGTTTCATGTTCACATATAAACAGGAAGATATAATTGTGTGTATTAGCCTGTATCATTCACATCTGTGAATCGCAACATATAGAAGTATAGTGCCACTCTTATATTACAGGATTTTACTCACTAAGGTAAAAATAATGTAAAATCATAGCTTGAATTTAAGAAGTTATTCATTCTATCAGTATAGTTCTTAGTAGCACTGATCTGACTCCTGAATTTGGAAATTACTCCCAGATGATAAATCTAAGATGTATTTTCGATTATCTGAATTGTAACTCTGTTAGTGCACAGTAACAGTTAAACTCCATTTTATCCATGCATAAAGTGGTATTAAAAGGCAACAGCAGGGTTTTTAGAAGCTAGCCTTCAATCTGTGTTTTCTCATAGTGCTTTTTATCCTGAATCTTTCTGGCTTCTAACTTTTTATTCTAGCTAAATTGAGTTAGCTTTTCCAATAGAAAGTAAAAATTGTACACACTCCAAGAGGAATTGAAAGCCTTGAATAACAGACAGCTTCAGAGCAGCAGCAAAGGAGGCCAGGATGAGGAAAGGGGGGATAGTACACAGCAGGAAAATAAGGCAGAGGAGTAGGTGAGGTACAACGTGAACTAGAAAGTTTAAATGAAATTAAATTTGATCCCATAACCCAGGGGTAGTCAATTATTTTTTTGTGAAAGCCCATATTTCTTGGTCAAGGTATAGGTAAGGTCCAGACTCCAGACAAAATAGTAGTAAAAAAACCCCAACCCAGTAATGATGATAATAAGTAAATAAGTCTGTTCAAAAGCGTCTGGTGATCTGGATTTGGTCCGCCTATTGACTACCCCTGCCATAACCTATATTGCCTCCGCTGAATTGTCTCTTACTTCGTGCATTTGACACCTCTTTTTACTGCTTTATGCAAGAAAAGACCTTATGCTGTCAGTTCTTTGAGTAGTGTCCCTGTGGGTGCTCACCTCCAGGTGTTAGCGCATCCTTGTGTCCTTGATCAGAGATTTCGCTGGCAGTGCCTGTCTGGGTCATGCATGCACGCTCCCTGTGTCATGGCACCGTTGGCACCCTTTTTGGCATGTGCAACCCAGGCTCCTCAGTTCCTTCTCAACCATCCACGGTCCAAGACGGAGCTCCCAGCAGTTCTTCACAGCCCGCTAGAAATCTTCAATAAGTCTTTTTTCCCCGTAAAGTTAGTCAATTTTACCTATAGTTTAGTTGACCTTACCTTTAATCCTTCTGTTTAAAAAAAAAAAAAAAAAAAATTCCCCTCACTTTACCCCTCCGTTATAAGTAAGATTATGCCAGGTTCTCCCGGCTTCAAATGCTGTACCTGATGCAGGGATCCTATTCCAGCTTTGGACAGACACTCCAAGTGCATCAGATGCCTCGGTGAAGGGCATATTGCCCAGAAATGCATCCATTGTACGAACCTGAAAGTCAGAGCCACGGATAACAGGGACCTCTGCCTGAAGTTAATACTCATGGAGCAGTCGCTAAGGCCTGCCTCAGACCCTGGGCAGGGCAACAGCTCCTCACATGAAAAGAATAGAAAAAGGCACTCTATTCCACCGACAATGGAGCATGCCAAGAAAAGATCACCAGAAAAGGAGAAAGGATTTGGTAGCAAAGAGGCTTTAGGTTCCTCGGGTACATTGACCTCCTCGACAAGGAGAGATTCTCATCGCTCCTCTAAAGAGCTGAGAGACAAAACTAAACAACCCCGTGCTGACATGGCACCGTCAAAAGTAATGGTCCTCACAACAGGTGTATCTGCCTAGACATTGGCACTGACGTGGACCTCGGCGCCGATAAGTGGCACAGCACCAACACATGCCAACCAGGCTACATCGGCACCAGTGACAACCACAGTACTGATAGTACTGATACAACCTGAGCACCTGACAGTGCCGAGGGCACCCACGGTGCCAACGATGCCGGTGGATATGTCTGCACCAGAAAAGGCTACGGACCACACTTTGGCGCCGTCATTGACAACGAAGTCAACAACACCAGCTCCACGAAAACATGCTCAAAAGAGCAAATATCATGAGAATGAGGAGGAATTTATAACATCTTCCCCACTATCACCTCTCTACGGGACTGACACCTCTCCAGTGCACTTTACTCACGAGCAGCCATGTCTCCCATCCCCTTCTCCAGTGATGAAGAGCATGATGGGGAGAAAAGGTTGTCTGTGGCACCAACAATCACCACCTAGAGGCCCCCCCATCCAGACATCGGCCACCTCACAGACAAACAATGTATTCATGGTTACTCCACAATATTGTATGCACTGGCCTGGTTGGGACATCTGATCTATTTACTCTCCATTGCACATAGACCGTCAACCTCATATAAGTGCAGAGAAAGATCACCTATTAGACCTACTGAAACAGGACCTGAAACAACTGGTCCTACTAACGAACAGGATGTGAGTGCGGAGCAAGAAATGCCTCCCATCACACACAACTCATCCTCCTCCCCTGACAAGACCATAGTTCCCCCATCCGCAACGACTGCAGATGGTTTTAAGCAGTTCCAGGAACTGTTTAAAAGGGTGGCGGACAGTTTGGAGATCCCACTCCAGGGAATGGCAGAGTTACAACATAAATTGCTTAAAATATTGCAGACCTCACCTTCTACCAAAATCACCCTTCCAATGGATGATGCCCTTTTGGAGCCAGCAAATAACATCTGGCAGATGACCTCCACCATCCCCCCCACTTGTAAAAGGTCTGACAAAAAGTATGTCCCTGCCAAAGATACTGAGTTCCTCTTCACCCATCCAGCTCCTAACTCCCTAGTTATAGAAGCTGCTAACCAGAGGAACAAGCAGCAGCAGCAGCATAAGTAGACACCACATGACAAAGATGACAAAAGGCTGGACTTAATGGGCAGAAGAGTCTACACCTCAGTTACTCTTCAATTAAGAGTAGCAAACTATGCCGCCTTGCTATCAAATTACAATCACAAAAATTATTCCAAGATACCAGAATTTATTGAATTTGTCCCAGAAAATAGAAAACCACGATTTTAATCGTTGATCAAAGAAGGCAGTTGGTTGCAGGAACAGCATTGCAGGCTTCCCTTGACGTGTCTGACACTGTAGCTAGAACTGTGGCAACTGCCATCGTCATGTGTAGGGCACCATGGCTTCACTCTGCAGCCCTGCCTAAACAACTGCAGGCAACAATCGAGGGTCTTCCTTTCAATAAAGTGAAGCTCTTTGCAGAAAAAACAGATGATGTCATGCATACCATGAAAGATTCCAGTGCTACACTCCGCACCCTTAGAATTTACACAGTTGCAACAACAAGAAGACTCTTCAGTATCAGCCGTATAATTCCAGATGCCAACATTACTCTCAAAACACATGGTACAAACAATCACGCACCTGACAAAGGCCACAGCGACGTCGACAAACTAACCAGCAGCCATCAACATCCCAGGCTGCCTCTTCAAAGCAACAATTTTGAGGACTTGGTCGAGGATCTGTACAACCTTCCCCACCTTCCGCAGCCAGAGTCCATCTTGTTCAAACATCAACTCTGGCCCTTTTACCAACACTGGACAAACATAATTTCAGACAAATGGGTACTAGAAATTATCTGATCTGGATATACTGTCCCCTTTACCTCCATACCTACAACCCAGACTCCTTCCCCGTCTCTCTTCAGGAACCCATCTCACGAACAACTATTACAACTATCATTTACTCCAAATAGGTGCCCTAGAGCATGTTCTCTCCCAGCACGGGGAAAAGGCTTTTATTCTAATTTTCTGACCCAAAAGAAGATCGGAGGTTGGAGACCCATTTTAGACTTAAGAAAATTGAATAAATTCATAAAGATACAAAAATTCAGGATGGTTACTCTGGCTACCATATTGCTGGTGCTGGATCAGGGGGACTGGTTTGCAGCCCTCGACCTTCAGGACGCATATTTTAATGTTACTGTTTATCCGGCCCCCACAGAAAATTCCTAAGATTCACACTGCTCAACAATCACTATCAATACACGGTGCTACCCTTCAGCCTTTGCACTGCTCCGAGAGTCTTCTCCAAGGTGCTTGCTGTAGTAGCCGCTTACCTTCGCAGACTAGGAGTCACCGTATTCCCCTATCTCAACGATTGTCTGATAAGGGCACACACCTATATGGAAGCTGTACACGCAGTTCACACGATAAGGATGTCATTTCACACGCTAGGGCTTATGATAAATGACAAAAATTCCACCCTATAGCCTGTGCAACAAATGGAGTTTATAGGTGTACACCTGGATTTCCTCACTGCCAGAGCATTCCTACCAAAGACTAGATTTCAGACCATTGTGAATCTGGAATCTATAATACAAAACAGCCCAACTCTGAATGTACACACAATGCCTTCAAATGTTGGGTCATGTGGCAGCTGCCACTTTTGTAGTGCAAAATGCATGATTGCACATGCGACCACTTCAAATGTGGCTCGCAACAGTTTACAAACCACACAGACTATTTCTATACAAAACGGTAGCAATACTAAAAAAGATCAAACAATCATTAAAATGGTGGACACAGCCCAACAACCTTCAAACAGGAAATCCATTCATAAGCAAAACACCTTCAGTCATGATCACGACAGACGCATCACTAATTAGATAGGGAGTGCACCTGCAAGAGCATACCACTCAAGGGAAATGATCACCACAGGAAACAAAATTACACATAAACCTACTGGAGTTACGGGCTATCCGCAATGCCCGTATACACTTCCTATCTCTGATAGCAGGGAAAACTATAAAGATAATGACAGACAACATAGCATGTATGTTTTACATCAATCATCAGGGAGGTGTGAGATCCCGCACGTATGCTCAGAGGCAATGGAATTGGTGCATATCCCACAACATCCACATTTCAGCGGCATATCTACCCAGTACCCAGAATACCACTGCAGACAACCTAAGCAGAAATTTCGGCAACAATCATGAGTGGGGAATTACACAACACAGTCCCGGAAAACATCTTTCATCAGTGGGGTTAACCCACTATTGATCTATTTGTGACAATGAAGAATTGCAAATGCCATTACTTCTGCTCAAGAGCAGGTCTAGGTATACGTTCAATGGGGGACGCATTCCTCATCAACTGGAACACAGGTCTCCTGTACGTGTTCCCACCTATCCCCATGATAGCCAAAACCATACACAAAATATTCAGGGACAATGCGAAGATGATAATGATAGCACCGGCATGGCCCAGGCAGCCATGGTTTACTTACCTCACACAGATGTCGATCTGTGCAGCACTTGCTCTCCCACTGGTCAACGATCTCCTCTCCCAGGACAACAGAAACGTATGCCGTCTGCACCTGAAGAATTTACATCTCACAGCATGGTTCCTAACTGGTTCCGACAAGCTGAACTACAATGTTCGGAACCAGTAAGGAATATTTTACTAAACAGCAGAAAACCTGCCATGAGAAAAACTTACCTTCAGAAATGGCGTAGATTCTCCTTATGGTGTCAACAAAAGCAGGTCAACGCACTAACGGTGTCAATCCCCACTATATTAGACTATCTCCCGGAAATAAAAAAATCTGTATTAGCGATTAGCTCAATTAAAGTATACCTAGCAGCTATCACCACCTTCTATAATCTTATAAATGATACCACAATTTTTGCGCATCCAATTGTCAAACACTTCATGACTGGTATACAAAATGTGTACCCAGACATACATCCTCCTGTAATACCTTGGGACCTCAATTTAGTCCTCAGGACCATCATCAAGCCATCATTCGAGCCTTTAGTGACTTGTTCATTAATGCACATGTCCATGAAGGTAGCATTTCTAGTCACAATCACATCGGCACGCTGTGTAAGTGAACTCGGAGCACTTATGGCCCACCCACCATATACAGTATTTCATAAAGATAAGGTGACGATACGACCTCATCCTAAATTCCTCCCCAAAGTAACATCATCATTCTACCTTAACCAAAACATACATTTACCTACCTTTTACCCGAAACCCCGCTCTAATGCTCCGGATGCGGCCCTCCACATGCTGGACATCAGACGAGCCATTGCGTTTTCCTGAGATTTGCTTTCTAGGTAAATCTCCCAAACTTTTTGTATCAATTACAGAACATTCCAAAGGCAACACCATATCCACCCAAAGACTTTCAAAGTGGATTTCCACCTGCATCCACACATGCTACACACAGTCAGGGATATCACCACCACAAAGGGTCAGGACACATTCAACCAGATCAATCACTACATCTACAGCTTTCTTGCATAACGTTCCAATTACTGAAATATGCAAAGCAGCTACCTGGGCCTCAGCCCACACTTTCATAAAACACCACCCCATCGATCAGGCATCAGGACATGATGCAGCAATCGTACTCTCTTCCAGCCTAACAACTCCAAAGTTCCCTCCTCCAACTGAGGGCACTGCTCGAGAATCACCTGGAGTGGAGCACCCATAGGAACACTACTCAAAGAAGAAGAGAGGGTTACTCACCTGGTGCAGTAACTGAGGTTCTTCAAGATGTCTCTCCCTGTGGGTGCTCCACTACCCATCTTCCTTCCCCTCTACTTTGGAGTCAAACATTACAGCTCTATGGTAGAGAAGGAACAGAGGGGCCCAGGTCGCGTGCACTGAAAAGGGCGCCAGTGGCACCGCGAGACAGGGATGGTGCATGCGCGACCCGGACAGGCACTGCTGGCGAAATCTCTAATCAAGGACGTGCTAACACCTGGAGTGCAGCACCCACAAAGGGACACATCTCAACCTCAGTTACTGCACAAGGTGAGTAACCCTCTCATGCTAAAATCTAAATAAAAATTGGTAACTAATAACATCACAAACCATATGGGCTTTGCTCTCCTGCTTTGTAACGAAAACTTTTAGGTGATTTGTAGAGAGAATGGTGTGGCCGCGTTAACTGAACACAATCCCACTATTGCCACTAACATGGTATGTGGCCTTCACCAAATTACTATGCATTGATTTTTTTTTCCAACAGTCCCTTTGAGGTCAATGGGAATTGTGTTGCTCAGAAGCTCTTTAAAATCTCGGACGAGATCTCTCAGAAGAGCTTAACATTCACAGTTGCAGCTGGGGTTTTAAATGAGCTTGAGCACCCAAAAGCTGTAGCTGCTGGGTGCTGAGCTCTTGAAATATGGCCCAAGGCTAGTATCTCATGCAAACTAGGTAAATAAGGGTTAATATTCTTCAAAGCACTCAAGTGCTATGCATTATAATAATCTCTTCTCTGGAGACCCAATTTTATATGCACAACATAAATGTCACACACTTTCTGGTTATGTCGTCATAATACACTAGCAATATTGGATTTCAGCCAGAGTGGTTTCAAAATTGATTGGCTGCTTGGAGTGTGATGCTGTGTTGTAGTTCAAACCAAAATATTTTCCATTTCCATTTTATTTTCAAAAAAATGAAATTATCTCACTAAATTGTAATAACCGTATTTAATTACAGAAAAATGTAGTGCCTGGAAACTTTGGGAATAGTAGCAGGGTGTTTCCGGTGAACTAAGCATTGGTCTCTCAATTTACTGTCACCAGAACCTTGCATAGGGATTGTACCTTTGTATTTACCTTGCTACTCAACTAAATTTCATACTTCAGTTTTTTTCAAATACTGTATCAATCTGAACCAGAAATAAACAATGCAGAGTCTTTGGACACTTAGCCCTTATTTGCATTACACCCCTTTTGCTAGTGAAGATATCAGTCATGTACATTTTATCACTTGGGAAACCCACCTTCATCTGTTTCGGCAGATATAAAAGATGCACTTCTCAATGTAGTCATGTGAAACTCTGAATCAACCATAGATGTCAGTGTCTATTCTAATGTGTTGCTTTTTGTTAACCCCTTTTATCCAAGGATCTCAAAGCAAATGAATGAGTCGCAATATCCCTGTGAAGTAGATAAGTGTATCCCCATTGAGACAGATGGGGAGACTGAAGCTCAGAGGCTATGAGTTGCCCAAGGTCACCCAGTGAGTCAGTAGCAGAGCCAGGAATATAATCCAGGGGTCCTGACTCCCAGTCCTGTTCTCCATCTACTAAATATAATTCCCTTAGTTTTTAATTTATTAAATGGTTGATTAAAACCTTCCAGGTCTGAGAAACCCCCGTCGACCTCTCTTGGTGGCTGGTCCCTCGAGTTCTGGCAGTGCCGATGCAGATGGTGGCCTCTTTGCCATTCCCACGACCCTACCACCCAATAGCCGACACGGAAAGCTGTTCTTGCCCAGCAAAGAAGCAGAACTGACCTTCCGACAGCACTTGGACACGATCAGTGTAAGTGAGACTGTTGTAGGGTGACAGGCCCCTTTAAGAGGGAGCAGGGTCTGATGCACCTGTGATTGATTACCTCCTGTCCAAATGGGCTTAAAGGATGGCACCTGGACCTTCAAAAGGGGGAGACAGCAGCAGAAGGTGGGCTACCCACTGATGTGTCTCAACCCAGAGAGGTAAAGGTGCAGCTAGAGGAAGCTATGGCAGAGGCTGTGGAAAGCAGGAGGCTCCTGCAGGAGCCCTAAAGTAACCAAGGGGAGGGCTGGGTGAGCCCAGAGAGGGGTTGCCTGCTGATTTCTGAGATCCAGAGAATTGAAGGCTGAGCTCCAGCTAGGGAGTGGCTGCTTGATGGAGAGCAGACAGGGACAGAAGAGCTGCAGGACTGGCTGAATATGAACTTTTGTGTAGGGGTGATGGACTTCATTGTGGGACTTCGAGGGCTGCTCTGATCTGTTTGTTGTTGAACCAGTCCCAAACAAGGATGGAGTTAGCTGTGAGAGCCTTTGTGGAGTTTAAGGAGCCCTGAAAGAAGGGGACATTGAGACAGGCCCTGCAAAGCCACACTTGGCAGGCACACCCTCTTACAGAGACAGATGGACAAAAAATGTAGCATGCCGGAGCCTGACAGAGCTTTCTGGTGGGGATTAAAATCCTGCTGGTGCAAGAATGACTGATTTGGAATATTGAAGCACACCATCTTCCTTATGAAGCAATGCCTCCAGCAGTGTTCAGGCCTGACATTACACTTGATGACACTTGTCAGATGCATGAGCATATAGCTGAGCTTCAGAGCTGCATCATCTTGAAAGCCAGAATGCCATCTTACTGGCACTTTGCTAATTAAAGTTCACCAGCTGAAGCCAAAGTTCTGTCTGTCTTAACTGTGTAGGAAAACTAGTTTTTCTATCTATCTTCATTTATCGAGGTCTGAAATGTCTCACCAAGTTTGGTTGGCTCAATAACTACTTGATCTTCTTTGAGTGATGGTCCCTGTTGTATTCCACTGTGCGTTATGCATGTGCCCAGAGCTGCAGAATGTGAAAACGTGTCTGTTGTTCTGCATGTGCACCCTAACTCGCCTTGCGCTTCCATCCAAGACAATAAAGAGTGGGGCTGACCAACCGCATCTCCAGTGCTTTCTCAGCACCACATGGTCAGAACCTCCAGTGTCTTCATCACACACACAGGTCAAATATTTTTAATTGTACGTAGTATTATCAGTTTTAGTTGTTTTAACAGTTTAGAATAGAGTTTGGGGACTTCCCCAGTCCTCTCATACTCCATTTCAGTACCATTCAAGCACTGGACTATGCCCAGAACTTCAAATTCTGCACTTCCTCCCCATGATACTTCTTAGTCAGCAACGACCACCTCTCCATTGGCTCCAGCAGTGCCACCTTTGGAACCAATCTGCCTTTTCCTTTTTGGATGAATCCTTTTTGGTAGAAGATTCGCCTTTTCCATCCTGCTTCTTTGCACCACAACAGAGACCAGCACACCCATGGTAGCAGCTACTTCCTCACCTTTCCTGGAGCCACTGGTACTGGGACCCCCACAACCTCCCATTGATCCTGCCTATTGGTCATATTGGGGTTCTGGGGTCAGTATCCTCCTTTGTAGCACACCTGGTCTGTGAGGCTGCTTCCCTCTGAGGGACCCATTGAACCTGCCGTCGAATCCGATAGCTCAATATCCCAGTTCCAGCGGTGCCACTGGAGCCAGCTAGATTCCCACCCTTATCACCAGATGAAGCTGTTACTGCATCCTCCCCTCCCCCAGCAGCTGGCTTCAGACAGTTTCAAAATCTTTTACGGAGAGTTGCAGGGGAACTCCAAATCCCGCTGAAAGAGATCCAAGACTTACTCCCAGCGTAAGCCTTTAGACATTCTCCACACTTCAGGATCGATGAGAATAGCACTGCTGATCAACGAAGCCATACTGGAGCCAGCCAGGGTGGTGTGGCACACTTCCACCACATATACTGCCGCCCCAAAACAGAGAGTCTGGTTTGGCCATTTGACAGGCTTCAGTGAGATGTTCTGGTCCGCACAATTCCAGCTTCTACAACTTCTGAATGTAGTTTCCTTACCTGTAACTGAAGGTCCTTCAAGATGTGTGGTCCCCAGCTGTAGTCCACTTCCCGCCTTCCTTCCGCTATGTTTCAGGTCTGTCAGAGGCACAATGGAGAAGGAACTGGAGATGCAGTCTGCCTTGCCCTTTGTTGCTTCGGACAGAAGCACAAGGTGACTCGGGGCACATGAGTGGCCCAACAGACACTACTTTCAAATTCTCCAACTCGGCGACATGATGCACATGCTAGAAAACAGTGGGTACAGACAGACCACACATCCCAAAGAGCTTCCAGTTATGAGAAGTAACCTCCTCATAGCAAGTCATGACAGATGAGTAGTTAGTAAAACATTTCCTTCGGAGTGAGCTTCCTCCCCATAATGCTGGTAAAAGAAAGCATTGCTCCATCTATAAGGTGAGTACTCCTGACAGAAACCGTTATTAGAGTAGTTCCTAGAGGCCCTAAAAGAGATCAGGGTCCCATTGTGTTAGGCCCTGTACAAATGTGCAGTGAAACGGCCTGCTTCAGACTGCTTAGTTTAGATAGACAATACAGACCAAGTATGGGAGGAGAAGCGGAAGCATGTAGAGGTGAGGTGACTTGCCCAAGGTCATGCAGCAGGTCAGTGGCAGATTTAGGAATAGAATCCGGGTCTCCTGATTCCTAGTCTAATGCCCTGTCTGTTGGACCAAGCTGCCTCAATACTGAGGAGAACTGGGAGATGAATTTAAAGTATTAATTTCTAGTTTAGGGAAATTAAATCTAGTGTAACAATTCGGTGGAGCTTTTCCCTCATCAAAGTCTAACTTTGTGCAGCCTGCAGTTAGAATAATACCTGTTTTCAATTCACTGTATGTACACCAAAGAGGAGGGAGATGTATATGAGCTGCAGGTAGTCTTGGCATGAAGGACCTTAGACTGACTTGAAACAGAATGGGGTGTTTCTGTAAAGACTGTCATTTTGTTTCTGGTGTCATTAATAGATACGTTATTCATCAACAGAATTAAGGGAGGAATTTTTCATGATTGGGTGGTCAAAATACTGTGTAACCAGTTCCCTTCTCTTCCCTCCCCCCCCTTCACCTCCCCAGATGCAGTCAGACTACTTCTTGCCAAAACCAAGGAAACTGCGGAACAGCCACCTGCGGAAGCCATTGGTAGTACAGGTGAGTCCAGAATGCATGTTTGCTTGCAGTGAGCTTGATGGTTCTCAGGTTTCCCTAAAACACGAATCTAGCTTCCTCTCTCATGTCCTTTAGGGAAGTAAAATAGAAGGGTCGTAGGGAACAAGGATTTTGGCCTCTTTAATAACCAAACTGGTTAGATTCCTGCATCAGTAATGGCAGCTGCAATAACAGTGTAGTGTAGCCATGTGGAAGGCCAACAGAGTCTTTGATTTGTCTTCCCACTGACTGTTTTTGAAATGTCTGCGAAATGGCAGGGAGAGGCAGAATATACCAGAGAAAACAAACTCATCTGCCTCCCTAAGGCTCCTTGCAAATCCCAGTCAAAAAGGAAAATGGGATTGTAAATACACAGGTCTGATGTAATTGGCAGGACTACAAAGTATAAGAAAACAGGGAAAAATGATTGGGCATTTCTTTGAAAATGTCTTATGAAATGCTAGCATATGACCTGGGGCTCTTTAGTCTCCTTAGCTGTACATAAGGGACAATGAAAGAGTTCACACACTGCCTTAGAGCTCTCCTGTGCTTAAGAAATTGCCATTTGACAGGACCCAGTGAGATGTACTATTCCGTACAATTTCATCTTTTAAAATTTCTGAATGTAGTTTCCTTTGTTCATTATCATTTAGTTAATAACTGTGACATGCACCAGTCCCATATAAATGTTTGTGTCCATGCTCGAAGGTGACACAACAGTGTAATACTCTAGAGGACTAGTGGACTGGTGCACAGTCAGTGAGAGGGGAGCTTAGTTTGACTTTGCATCAGTCTCTGGGTGTTGTCCAGAGGCAAGTTCAGTGCCATGGTGCTTTGCAGAGAAAGCAGGGGGGTGTAGCTTACATTCCCTCTCAAACAGAAGCAGAAAGGATTCTTGATGTGTCTGACTGGCGTGTGCCCACATAGCCACTGCTATACAGGCATTCAGCTCCTTATTCTGTAAGGTATCACAACCACAAAGGGCATAGAAAACCAGCTCACTCTGTTCTGGTTTTAAATTGGCTTTGGTCTGTCATCTCCCCCATGCAGAGAACACTGCTTCCCAGACCATCGGGAAACCCATCCCAGCACGTCTGCTCCTTCTCCATCTTATCAAACTCTTCCATAACAGGTAAGTCTACACATTCTGCATTACAGACTAAAGATCCATCGTGGAGATGTTAAGTTTTCAGTTGATGCGGCTTTGGGATGAATTAGAAAGGCTCTTTTGCTGCTGTGTATGGTGAGGAGTAAGGGAATAATCTTTTAAAAGAAAAAAAAAAAAGTCCTTTTGAAACCACAACCATTCACCAGTTTAGTTGAGTCACTTCCCATGGAGTGACAGGCTTCTGCTTCTTGATAATTTTTTGAATAGCTCATGGTTGTAGTAATTTTTCTTCAGTTTCTACCCCTCTTTCCTAACCCCTGTTCCATGGAGTTCTAAATGAAGAAACAGAATTTGTGGGTGGAAATACTGAACCAGGAATTCTTTTCCTTAGAGAGTAACTTTACATTAGGCTTTTCCTAGCACCAGGATTCTATGTGAATTTCATGTACTGACAAGTATTTTGTCTACCATTTGTCCTTTCTCTCTGGTCTCTTCTTGAATATAGCACTAACACAAGTTAATTCACATCTCACTGTGGATCTCAAAATCAAGGTTATTTTAATTGAAAATAATGACATGCAGCTGTTACATGCAGCATTTCAATTGCCTTGCCTTGCAATGAACTGTTGATAAGCTTGTGTTACTATTTGAAGTCTTTATTTCACCCCTGCTTTTTTTGGAAGCTGCTTAGAATTCCCTCTGCCTTTGATTGTTAGTATTACTCCCATTTAATTGTGGTTAAGGAAGATGTCAGGTTTTGGCTCCTTCTGAGATTTATTTAATTCACTTTTTAGGGAGAGGTTCATTTCGGCCAATTCAGTCTTCACTGACTAAAGCTGCTGTTTGTCGACCCATTGTGCCCAAGGTTCTTCCAACGCAAGCTACCAACCATCTGTCCAGTAAGTCTCCCCTCATAAAGGTGGCATATTTGGTTTCCTGCATCCAGGTACAAATCCTTAATGGCACACTCCAAACTAGCATCACTTACCATGCACATATTCCAACACTTGGCGGATGAATGGATGGATGTACCTATGGATCTGAGCTGGATCCTGAATCCCTTGATCTTTGGGGAAAGTTAGAATACAGACTTTGCGGCTTAGGTTCAGTTATATATGTATGTGTTACATTTTGTTCTAAGCCTGTTTGTTAAGGGGTCTGTATCCTCTGTCTGGCAGAAGCCTGTGAGCTAATAGTTTATCAGTCAAGACAGGAGTTGGAATACTGGATAGGGAGGAACCTCATCAATCCCTCCTTTTCTACTCTGCCCCCATAACAAAAGAACAGACCTGTTAATTAATGAACTAGTAAAGTGAGAACAAGTAACCAGGAATGCTTTTTCACATTGTGTAGTTGGCCTAGGGAGTTCTTTGCCACAGGAAGACACAGATACTAGATGAAACTGTTATGTTGATATTATAGTCCCTCCGTAAAGCTATGGGCACTTCCCAGAAATTACATAACCAACTGCATAACTGCAGAATTTAAAATCAGGTGGACCAATAGCATATCTGACATGTAAATGCAACTAGGAACATTTGTGGAGAAAAAACTCCTTTTAAACTCCGTTGAAATGCAGTACAATGGATGGGGCGTGCCTTAAGGAGACAGAGAGGAAAAATTATAAACATTTTTGCTAAAAATACTGTCCCTCATATTAATGGACAACCAGTATCTCCGCAGGATTTGAACCAGTATTGCAACTTCTGTGTCTCTAAGCTTAGGTTAAGCTTTTAACTACCTGGCCTAATTCTCCTATAAACATCTCTGGGGAGGAATTGAGATGGGAAGTCAATGAAGGAAAAGATCTCTAATATCTGTTCTCTCTGTTTTACCAAAGGTGCTATTGACTTGGCAGCTAAAAGTGCTGGTATTATCCCTGGCAGCCCCTTGTCTGTCCTGGATGCTGAGGGCTTGTCAGGTGTGTCTCCACTGTCACCAGACGCGATGGCTGCAGTGGTCTCAGGGCAGGAGTCGGCTGTGGCACATCAGAATGGAGACTCCATCGCCGCAGTAGGGGTCAGCATCTCTTGAATAGGCTTGTCAGAGCATTTGGCATCTCCTTTGTTGTGTGTAAAAAGCCAGCATCTGTATTAATCATGACTGTGGTCAGCTTCCTCCTGGGGCTTGTTGGATGGATGCACTTTTCAGAGCAGTCCTCGCCCAGGGCAGAGTAGGTGGATGTTTGTTTAGGAGCTTGGGGGGGGGGCAATCTAGGGGAACAGGCATTCCTGTATTGGAAAATAAGTTTCCATCCTGTAAGGAGGCTTGCAGCAGTGACGCAATATCAATCGGTACTCCAGCAGTCTGAATCCAAAAGACCGCACCATTTGAGCAAGGCACACTGAACAAGGATAAGGAATTGTGAGCAAAACAAGAGGGCTGCTCACTACCTGCACTTTCTCCTACCGTGACTGAGTGTTCATATGGGTCTCCGAGTGCCTGTGTTCTGGTTCCAGCTGCATCCTCTTTCTGGAGATCATTTTATAAGTGGGAGTTGCGATGGCCCTTACTGCTTCCCTCATCCATACCTAGATCAGATATCAGTGTTTGCCACCATCCCAGGGAGGTAGTGCAGAGTGCTGTATCCCTGAGATCCCACCTTAGAAGAGAGGATAAGGGGGCAAGATGTGGCGAGGATGATTGATGTGCTTGTCTCTTGTAGCTCCTGCTAAGTTTGCCGTACTTGGTGCGTAAGTGTGTTACTCATGTCATTCCTGTCGCACTTCTAGGGTTCAAGCAGCAGGTGTCGAGTTCCATTCATCAACCTACCCACCCAGCATGAGCAGGAGACGGTCCCTGATGGCTTCCAGGTACAGTGTGAGCTGATCAGAGCAGCTGCGTGAAGTTTATAGCAGTAGTGATCTTCTCACAAGCATTATTTAGGGACTCATGTTCCAGTGCCCCGCTTTCAGCATGCCCCCGTTGTCTAACCACTCTTGTAGAAATAGCCTGCAGGTCATACAGCTCTTCCTGCAGCCATCGGGGTAATTGTCCTCTATGACTGTTAGTGTGCTGGAGTGGAAGTCTTATGGTTGATGTGGACAGCTGCTTACACTGTGATCTTATGCTGCTCCATGAGAGCAGAAGAGCAGAGTGAAACTGACAAGCTCTGATCTCTGAAGAGCGAAACAGACCTTGTTTAATGCTGCGCTTGTGCATTGACTGGTACAGTGGAAGAGATTAGCAAGGCAAACATGTACCTATATACTGTACCAGTCTATTTTAAATGTTGTCTGATGAGAAAGTAGACTCTGGGAACTGAAATAAGTATACATTTTGGCAATGCTGTCACTGAGCATAACTGCAGGAGGAACATTATCCAAGAGTGGGAGTTTGATAACGATACTGGTTGCACAATCAATATCTTCTTAAGAGACCCCCATTTTCCTTTGTGTCTAGCTCATGGTTAGTTACAGAAACAAGGGCTGGATGGATGTTAATTTTATAATTCCAGACCCATCAGACCTGTCTGGAGGCTAATGCAACTTCAAGTGTGATGTTGAGACACTCTCCAAGGATGTGTATGAGAGCACTTGATGATGGAACTCCAGTTATTTTAGTGGAAGAAGGTGTATGGCTCAGTTTTGAAGCGCAACCTGCTGGCTGCGGAAGTCCTACAGATGCATCTAAACTGGTGGGGGGAGTAAAGGGATTTAAAGCAGGAAAAATTGCTACTTGAAATTCAGAGAATCTTGTCTTTATTTTCCTACTTGTCAGGCCATGCTGTATTCCATATCCTTATTGTACTGAGGTGACCATCCCAACCCCTGTGTGGGAAAGCCACTCTCAGACATTGTGTCTAGTTGTCAAGAAAAATAAGTCTTGTTAAATCAGGGGTGATCTCCAAGCAGCTGCATCTTTCTCATCTGACAAAGCCTGATTCAATATTCAGCTGCTAAGAACGATCTTGTAGACTAATTGGATTCTTCTCCTTAACTCTCTCACTGGTTTCAGTTGTAGAAGGTTTTGGAAATGCTCTAATTTAAATCCGTTGCTTCTGAGTATGATGCAGAACACACCTTTTCTCAGGTTATTGAGGAGAGTATAGGCTAAGGAATGGAGTGGGTTTGCTTGTGGGCTGTCCTTTTGTATGGTTTTAAGTCCAGAGCATAGAACCTGTAGATCTTTTATGTAAAAATAAATACTTCATCCGGAGTTGGACTGGTGGAGCAGTGTGTGCTAGGTATCTATTCTGCTTGATTTTTATTCTGCTTCCACTGCATTCTGTTCTTCTCTTTCAACCCAGTGCTCAGGGTCTCTGCAACACATGATCTCTCTGTTGTAACTTTTAGAAGTGTCCAAGTCCTATGCAAACTATGACTACTCCATTCTCTGATTCTCACAGCAGGGCACATCAGTCCTTTCTCTGTCAGAACTGTCCAAGACCCCTCTCCAGAATGGTCTCTCCACTCCTCCGCTTCCGCCACCAGAGGCCTCCAGTACCCATCTATCTCCTCCCAACGTCTCTGCTCTGCTGGACATTTCTCTGCCTGGGCCGCCTGAGGATGTCCTTTCCCAGGGAGAACCTGCCACTCAAATCAGCGACTCTATCATCGAAATTGCTATCAGCTCGGGTCAATACAGTAAGATTAAGCCAAAATAAGGTGTTCTCATTACTAAAAATAGAAACACGCCATTAATTGCAGAATGTCCTAAATATCAGAAAATCCCTTATTAGGAGGCATCTCCATGGACTTAGTGATATCCTTTGGGACTTTAATTGTGTAGTTGGCCTTTTTCTTAAGAGTCTGACTGTACATTTTAAGTCAATGTACATTTCAGTTAAGCTATTGCTGGCCTAGCAGAGAGCTTCGGTAGCTTAAAATAATTAATATGCAAGCGAATGGAACCATTATCCCCATTTCTCAGTGGGGGAAACTGAGACCGAGGTTAAAGTGAAGTTCTGCTCTGAAATATTACTCTGTAACAAAACTGTGGTAGTGTTTTATGTTAGACCAGTACCTCTCAGGAATGGTCTAGTTCCGTGATACTCAGACCTCAGTAGTTCAGGAGCCAAATTAGTGATCACCATAACACAAACGAGCCACAGTTGGGTGAATTCATTTTTATTTACTATTATAGATACAATTCTCACAACAAAATGACTGACCAGGTATTCTACAATTGGTTAATAACATAGTAAAAGCATCATGATTGGTTAATAATTTAGACTGGTTAGTAATTAAATCAGATAGTGTTTTAATATGTTGTGTAAAGAGCCGCAGGAGACACATTAAGGAGCCACTTGAGGCTCACATGCCTCAGTCTAAGTATCGCTGGCCTAGTTATTACATAGCCTGGACTCAACGACCTCTTGAGGTCTCTTCCAGTCCCACACTTCTATGATTCTATATTTGTGTGTAGGTGTTTCTAGGTAAAATTTGCTCAGTTTACCAGGAAAAATGTGTTTTAAAGGTCAGGCCTGCAAATTCACCTTGAGATCTGAGACTCAAACTGGGTTCTTTACTTCTCCTGCATCTTAATCAGTAATAAAGGTCAGTGGGGTTGCATAGTGTGACCTACAGTATCTTTAGTATCTCTGAGGATACAGAAGAAGGAAAGAGCCATTTCCCAGGGTGAATGTGTAGGACTAACCATTACAAACATCCTCTTACTGGTCAGCAGAGCAAATCAGATCTAGAAATGTTGATGTTTAATGCACATAGAGCCCCATCATGTCACTTTACTTAAAATGCCATACTAATCTGAGTGCCCAAGACCCTGCAAAAAGTTACTGTCAGAACCTGAAACTCAAATTTTGGATATGGCAAATACCAGAAGTCTGGTGGGTTGAGTTGTAAAGAGTCCCGCAGTGTAACTGATAAGGCCTTGAGATCTGAAGAGCCAGCACCTATTGGGATGTAGGGGCGCAGTTTTAAAACAAGTCAGTCAAGTCAGTCAGTCAAAGCCTCCCACCAGCTCTTAACACACACATCTGGGATTAACTACTCATTCAGATTCGCAGTTCACTTGTAAAGTGTTGCATTTGATTGAATAATTCTATTGTTTCTCATTGGTGAGTATGCTTTGTGATGTAATGGTGTATTCTATTAAAAACAAGATTCTTTACGCAAAAAAAATGTGACCTAGATGGTTAAAAATGTACATCTTGGGAATTTTTTAAAAGAATCTGAATTCTGAGTAATTGAGTGTTCTGGCTGGCTCAGTAGCACATCAGAACCCTTCCCTACTGGGCCATGAGGAGGGGGTTAGATGTTTTGTTACCTGCAGTCAATAAGGGCCTAAACCTCTTCATCTACTTGCAGAGATACTATAGAGAGACGCAACGTTCAATAATCAGTCATAATTCATAGTTCAATAATCAGGGATACAGTCTCAAATAATCTTTCACACTATGGTGATTCTGTGCCACTTACCCAATTGACCAATTACCCCCTAAAGGTTCTGTCTTCGCAGTTTCTTTAAATGAGTGTGGACAGGATTTCATCTTGTTTCCTTTTCCAAAAAAATCGTGCCACACCTGGTTCACTTAGGACGAGGGTAGACTGTGCCTTTCAGATCCCCATCTACCACTATCACCCTCCTCCCTCTGGAAATTGCACTGCACTATAGCTAAATTCTTTCATCAGACAGTAAATATCCTTAAGATGAGTTGGTTTAGGACTAAATCCAGCTCTCCTTAACTGAATAGTGCCATTTGTAGTCCAGAATAACTTGGTGTTAGCTGATTCTCTGTACAGTAGCATTACTGCTAAGAGTATTATGCAGTGCCTTGCTTCCAGTTGCCTGAAAATGTTGAACATATCAAGGTTCTTGAAGTTGTCCTAGTAGCTTTGCAGAATTGACTCAGTGATTCATTGCACTGGCTTACAGGTGAAGGTGTTTCTCTCTCCCCTGCGAAGCTGAATGGCAGTGACAACTCCAAAAGTCTTCCATCCCCCTCCAGCAGTCCTCAGCAGAACTGGATTGCCTCCCCAAGCCATGATCCACAGTGGTACCCCAATGACTCTACGGACTCGTCTCTCAGCAGCCTGTTTTGTGAGTGTCAGAGCTATGATGGCAGAATGGTCCTACCTTTTCTAAAGAGCTTCTCTTCATGCACCCCCAGTCCCTTGACTTGGAGGGAGTCCCTGGAAGAGAGTAAACTCAGTAAGACATTGGAAGTCTTTCTCCCTTGCTTTCCATCTTCCTCTGTAACTGGAATTGTTACCCCTACATGGACTCACTTTCATTCAGCCTGGATTTGAAAGTCTGCTGCTGAAATAGAAGTTGCTTAACTGGCATGGAGCAATAGCATATACCTTGGAACTAGTAACTGAGACCTTCTTGTAGTCTGCTTGGTTTTGCAAGCCAGACTTATCTTTTAGGTTGGAACATTTCAAGTGTTCTGCTAAAACAGCAAAGTAATGCCACCAGTGCTTCTGTTGGGCGCTTGTAGGCTCATTGTATGTGTGGTGCATAATTCAGGGGAGGTGAGAGAATAGTTTTTCTGAGTTAGCCCAAAGTAGGAGGAGCTGTCTGGCTAGCGTCTCCAATGTAATGTTGTCCCCTCCTTTGGGCAGAGGTGATTACTTGCTCCCTTTGTCAGCCTGCTAGTGGTGCTCACGCTAGTAACTTCTTTTTCTGAGGAGGTGGAGGAGAGAGATGGCTTCAGATTTCCTTTGTACTACGTTTCCCTGTACCTCTCCTCCTCCTCAAACAAACAAGTTCAATACACTGATTTACTGCTTTTCCTCTCTATATAGCAAGTTTCATCTCCCCTGAGAAGGGCCGGAAAATGTTGCCGACTCCTGTTGGAACTGCCAGTGGCACCTCCTTATTGGGACCCAGCCTGCTGGATGGAAACTCACGGGACTCTTTTGTATCTCGGTCTCTGGCGGATGTAGCAGAGGTATGTGGGTGTGTTTGCACTTGAAATTACCATTAAATAGGCCTGCTTGCTTCTGTTTTTAATAGTATTGTTCATGTTATTCGTTATGTCTTCCTGGGATACTTAATGCATATGCCAGGCTTTACATTTAACAGAGCAGAGAAACAGATTTCAATGGAAGGTGCAGAATGAGCTGGTGCTATGTTCCTTATGAGTTGCTGTGTGGGACTCTTGTGAGCAGCCTTACGCCCTGCTAGCTGATGGAGATCAGGTGTATCCTGTAGATAATAAGCTTTGACCTGACATACAGGAAGTTCTAGTCCAGCTGTTCTCTGTATCCTGATTCATGCAGCTGCAGCAGGAGTATGCTGATTCAGTATACGACCCTTACTGCTATAACTATGCCTCCACTCTGGCTAGGGAGGGGAGAGAGTGAACACCTTATCCCACTGCAGCCTCCAGTCCAACTGTCTGTCAGCAAAGACTATGCCAGCTTTTGCTGGAGTAAATCAAGCCCACAGAGCGTATGTAAACTAATAGCTCATGGCAACGTACTTGTATAGAATTTAACTGACCCAGTGCAGTCATCTGGTCAATATTGCCTTCAAAAGGAAGGCGATACGTGAGCTGTTATTTTAGGCAAGCTGTCATGTTGTCAGTGGGGGAGGAGGGAAGAGGGAAGCCAGACAGAATAGTTTAATAATAGTCTTTATGAAAGCAGTGTTCTGAAAGGCCTGTCATCAAGGGTCCTGCAGAACAAACTCTTGTTTATGTACTGAATAGATACAGTGCAGGCAGCAACTGTGCAAGCTTACCCTGTATCACTGCCAATGCATCTCCGTGTTGATCTGGAGGGATCAGCTGTAAAGGTGTGTTGGTATGTCTCAATAATCCTTAGGCTCTTGGCTAAGATTGCCACAGAGATACCAATCTGAAATTTTTTGAGGTGGACACTTGACAGCTAAAATTGGACTGAGGTTACTAAATCATTTCTGAGAGGCCTCTGACAAGCCAGCAGATAACTGCTGAGCTGAACTGCATTTGAACAGATGGACTGGAGGTGAAAATCTTGTATTTTCTTATCTGGCCTTGATCTCAGCTTCTATTATTTGGTCCCTTAGCAGTCACAGGCAAGTGTTACTCTCTTTCCCAAATGAAGGGAGACAAACCTCTGCTGACCTGTGGCTTTCTTTTTTCTTATCCATCTTCTAGGTGGTGGATTCCCAGCTGGCTTGCATGATGAATGAGAACAGCATAGATTACATATCTCGTTTCAACGACCTTGCCCAGGAGCTATCAATACCTGAGCCAACCCGTAGGGAAATCCTGTTTGATGGAGGAGGAGGCGGCCCCCCGATTGGTGACCTCTCACAGTGAGCATAAGAGACTACTAGGCTGGTTGGGACTGTTCAGCTTAGTGGAACTTACTGTACAGGATCTGGGAGGCAAGTTGAGGATACGCAACGGATGTCCAAATACCCTTGACCAGTGCTCGCCTTCCTAGAAAAGCAGCGTTGTCTTTAAAGGCCTGAAGAAGTATCTGCAAGTCCTAGAATGTGCAATACGCTGGCAACAATGTAACATGGAACAGTATTATAGGGAGTGATGTGTCTGCATTGATATAAGGTGGCGAATAAGGGAGTTTGAGGCTGTCCTGGACTTGGATGAGAGTGTGGCTAGAAGCTTCCCCAACTTGAATCTTTTTTTTTTTTTGCATAGTGATCAATTAGTTCCGTCCCGTTGAAATTGGGGGTGGAGGGAGAGGAAAATCCTTTTTCTACTCACATCCTGAAACGTCCTGCTTGACTCAAACTGAATTTTCTTGCCTCTCCTGCAAGGCATCGTTACTCTGTGATGCTTATACTGGCTTTTTGTAAAACATTCTGGTTTTGGGGCTATGCCTTGTTTATTGAACATTCCAGTGGGACAGGTGCCTGCATTCTTGCTTTGGGGGGCATGTAGGCTCCCCTACATATTGGGTGGATCCCTGAGGATTTTTCTTGGTTTTTTTTTTTTTTTTTTTTTTTTTTAAATCCTACCCTACATCACCACCCCATCCTTTTCACTGAATCCACTTGCTCCTTTTAGCAGGTTGACACAGGATTCTTCATTACATTGGACAGTATGTTGGATCAGTCCACCAATGGGAGTCTGCTTTCCCTGGAGGATGGTTACTTTCCAGGAGAGGAAACACTGCAAAAAGGGGTCTTCCTGGAATCCGCTATTAAAGCTTTGTCTTAATAGGCTTTGTTTTTGTTAGGAAACCTGTATATCATTGCCTTTCTCCACATAAACACCAGATCCAGCACCTCGTTGAGGATTCTCCTGCGAGAGGAGATAGGAAAGAATAATGTTACTATAAAGATACAGATAATATTTTTAAACTAAGATTGTTGAAATCTATCTTGTGTCTTGTAAATGAGGAGGAGAGGTGTCAAGTCCCAGCATAATCTGATCTCTCCACCCTGTCCTTGCCTACCTAATTCTAGGTGCTCTGTGGTACCTCAGGGCATCCTTTTTTCACTGTAAGCACTGCCTGGCATTGATGGGTCCAGAACTTCCTCTGCTAAGCTCTTATGCATTTCTGTGGTGTAGTGTTTTAATGCCTGAAAGACTCAAGTCTTGATATCAGCAGGTCCAAAGGAGTTCTGGTAACCTAACTTCCTTTAGGTTACTAACTAACTTACAGCTGGTTTTCCTTTTGCTTCTGCCTAATAGCTCAGGATATTCCCTTCTCCTGTTTCTTTCCCTGTCAGTCTCGAGAGAGGATACTTTTACTGTGCCCTTTTTTAAAGCATTTCTCTGCAGCCCTCAGTAAAAGGATTCCCCTTCACTATTTTAGGTAGCTATAAAGCTCTCCCAGGACCCCGTCCTGAACCATCGTCAAACTATTATATACGTAACTGTTTGCTAATGAATAAAACACAAACCTTTCTATCCTTAAGGCTATTACCAGGGCTTCATTTTCTCAACTTGCACTATGCTCTGGATGTAACTCTCACTACTCCCACAAAGCATTTGACGGGGAGTCTTATTAAAATATTGCCCACAAAGCATTGATTGGGCTTATGATGTTCCCTGTCACTTTACCCCACCCAGTTAGAGATATTTGGTGGCTGGTATATTCTTTGGCTTGTGCTTCTCTGTCTTTAAGAGAAAATTTAACCAGTTTTCTGGTGTTCATTCTCTGTGACCCAGAGCAGGTTTATTTACCGCACTCTCTAATGGGTGGCAAGACTTGGAAGACACTCCTTTGATTCATGCTGTAGGATGCCTTGTATCTGGTTGCTTCGATGTCTTCTTGGATGTGGGAATCACCTACTCCTTTAGACAGCTATGGCTTTTTCATCTCTGAACAAGTATTCTAGAATCCTGTCTCAATTTGTGTGGTCCCACGCAGTCCTAGAACATCAGGATGTTGAAGGTTGGCAGCTAAATATACACTTAGTCATGTGTATTTGTTTCTGAATGATTCAAACTTGGTAGAAACCAGGATTTCCATTAATCCCAAGAATCCGACTGCCTGAATCTTTCCTGTGATTGTTGTAGTTCAGATGCCTTTCAGACCAGTCTTTTTCAAAGCACCAGCTCATTGTTTTGGCTTCCCACATTAGTAATGCTGTGCGACTGTAGTCTCCAGAAATCCTTCTACTAACTCATATGGGACAAAAATAGAGGCTTCCTAGCATAAATGTGCATCTAGGTACATAGAGACATTCAGCACATGTAGAAGGAGGAGAAGTGACAAGTTTTAGTCAAGTGCAACAAATCTGAACCTTCAATAGGTTGTTATCTCTTAAATTTTGAGAAGTTAGTCTTATTCTGGCAAGTATATTGGTTATTTCAACCTCTCCTCCCCTTCAAAAATATATATTGATAATAGGATGGATGTCACATTGATCTTGTGAGGCTCTCATCCCCTCAGGGGATTTTGATTGGGAGCCAATCCTGTGGAAACTGAAGGTTATGACGCTTCACCAGGATCTACTTATGGGTCTGTCATCAGAATGCAGGGAGCTGTCTACAGCCCATATGCCTTGCCACAGGAAAAGAATTGTTACAGAATGAATGCCAAAGCATATTTGGATATTTTTAACGGTACATGAGGTCAGCAGATTTTAATACCCTGGACTTTCTCAAGGCAGAACAGGAGTACTAGTAGAGAGGCAAATGTAAATAATAGGCAGAGCCATTTTTCAGCACTCAGAAATTCTGTGGTAAAAAATTGCTTAGTGTCTGCCTTTTAAAAAAATTCTTCTTATAAACACATTTGAATGTCCTCTCGGCCACCTCATTCCCTCTCCTCCTCCAGATGTTTGTCATGCACAGAGAGTATGCCCACCTGCTATATCTGGTCTCTGATTCAGGAATGTTACAATGTCCTGCAGATTTGCATATTAATAGCAAGACCCAACCAAAACAAATTTTCTTGTCATCAGGGAAAAAATTTGAAACATTGTTAGATCGTAATGATAAAATCAGATCAATAGAGAAATTTTCGTCTGTGTGAAGTTGCTTGTACAATGCCTTGGGAGGTACCTTATTGTTGGAACTGGTGGCTCTCTAGCAGATGCCCCATTGTATGCTAGACCTCATCAGGTTGTGCCTAGGGGAAAGCTAACATCTTGTTTAAAGTAAAAAACTAAAATTTGAATTATGCTATTTCAGCTCCTCCAACATGACTAAGTAACAAGAACAATTTTGGTAATCATTTCAGCTTCTCCTGAACAGATGTACAAGTGAGCTGGTAATCAACTGCAGGCAAGTTTGTTTCAGGGAGGTAACACTGTTATCTTCATGCCTTTTATGAGGCACTGCGAGGAGGCTAGAGGGAGGAATGGACATTGACAACCTGTCCTCCATTTCTGATGTTAGTTCCTGTAAAGCTTTTACTCTTACTTAGGGTTTAGAGTTATTTTTTTGACCTCAGTTGTTTGACTGGCAAGCCCATGAGCATACATGGAATGATGTAACTGGTTTCCTTGTATTCCCCTAAGGTGACATGGTGGAAACATGATACTTGTTGTAGTCTGAGTATAAAGCAATATTACCTCCTAAAGAATACATCTGTCTTTTTGTGCATGTGTCCACTTAGTGATGGGCCAGCTACCAAAGCATCAGCTTTTGCTCAGCTAAACGAATCATTCTGTCCTCCATCACTAAATCTACCACGTATAGGAATTTCAATTGGTTTTAAAAATGGCGTTGTGTAACTTTTTCTTGGCATCCTTCTTATTTATATTTCTAAATTTAATTAAATAGCTTGGATCTACAAAGAAGGCTTGTCTACTGACTCTGTCAATCCCACAGTGGAAATTACTGTTGCTTTTTTTTTACACTTAAAATACAGATGCATTTGTTTATTAAAAAAAAAAAAAAAAAAAAGTACTGCACTTTTTTTAACCTTTTCAAACCTTTAAATCTCTTGAGTTCACAGTGATTTATAAATGTTAAATAAGTGAAACCTTGGCAAGCACTACGGCAATAAGTTATCATTAGTTACTGAAACATGATAACTGGCTTTAGAGCTTTTGGTTTGGCAGCAATATTGATTGCTGTTTCTTTTAATAATAGTTAAGCCATATCATCTAAGGTTTTTGGCTTGTTTGAGATGTGAATTTGTTTTATAGATTATAAATATACATATATAGTGTATGTATAAAGCAGAATGCCTGTCCTTACTGATTATTTTTTGTACCATATTGTAAATTATATTATTTATTCTTTACCAATTTTGGAAAAAGGTGTTTTGGTTATTTAATATAATATTCAAAAGCTGTTAATCTTCCTCTGTTTAAATTTCCAATTCAACTTGTAAAGCTGTTTTTATTGTGCATAAATACATACTAATACTTGGTCTAACTTGTGTTCAGTTGTTTGTTACATGTGCAATTTCTGCCTGGGCAGTATCTCATTAAGGTTTTGGGTTTTAACCAGTATTTACTTGACGGTGACTGATGATGCCCTCATTGGAGACATCCAGTTGAATGGCTCCATTGAAGTGAGTGACAGAATTCCCATTGATTTCAGTGAGGCCAGGATATTTCACCCTTTGTGCCTAGAAGATCAAGATGAGAGAACTACCTTAGGATATTTCTGTATCTTGCAACTTCCTTCCTCAGTCCCATCTGTCTAGCAACATAAATCCTGAGCTGTGCTCTGGTTGTCCGTAGAGCACAGATGAGCTGTCTAGTCACATGATCCTGTCCCCTTTTTCCAGCTATTCTAGATCACACTAAAGACAGTTGAGTGCGTTACCTTCATAATATCACTTTTCCACGTAAAAGCTATTGTAGTTGCCACAGGATATTAAGCAGTCATGAATGAGAGGGGAGGCAGAATGTTTGACTGTGAATGGTAGGTCAAATGTCTGGGCCACTTAAGGGTTTGTCTAGATGGAGGAACTCAGGTAAATTAATCCAGATTAAATAAAGGTATGAATCTAAAGGACATTCATTCAATCATATTTAAATACTTGTGTGGACACTCATTTGAAATAAACCAAATTACACAATTTTAATCTTAATTCACAGAAATTAAGTTGAATCAAATTCCAAGTAAGTGTCCATATAGGGGGTAAAATGGTTTAATTAATATGCTTTTAATTCACACCTTTATTTAATCTGGATTAATTTTCTTTTCTGTGTAAAAGCACCTTAAACTATGTCCCAGTCTACAGAAAAGTTCAAACTCCCTATAAACACATTTCTTGCTGCCCTTAATCCTTGCCACCTATATATTCTTAATGTCATACCTGTGCTTAATGTAATTAGAAGGCTCTACACTGTGAAACTCAGTATTATTTTGTTTTATACTGTCTGAACAAAACATGCCAAAAGCTCTAGATTTGATTTTGGGGAGGGCAGGATGGCAGAGAATGTAAATAAGAGCTAAAATAGTTTTCCTTTTTAATGCTTTCTTTTCCTCCAAAGAGGCAAATGCCATGTATTGCAGAGAAAGAAAAGAAGAGAAGAGGACAACTAACTTGATGGTGGGGCTGCGTAAAGCACTTCTTTTAAAAACCAAAAGAAAACACAGGTAGTTACTGCACTGGTTCCTGAATGCTAGTTAATGACATGGAAGAATAATAAAAGTCTAGGGCAGTGCTCAGGTAGATGAGGACAGGGAAGATCTACCATTAAAACATCCCACTCTGGTACAAGCTTCCATCAAAACTTCTTCCAGCCTCCTAGCAACAAAATTGCATGTGACTTATTGCAGGGATACAATTACATTTTGAGGTAGTGTCTCTTACAAAATGAGGTTCCTTGTGACATAGTTACTCTCCTGCCTCCTCTGTCAAATGCTCTTTACAAAAAGGGTGATGGGATTGACCTTTTAAGCCTGAGATGTAATGGCCAAATAAAAAACTAAGAGGCACCTAGAGCAATTCTAGCTGTGTCTTCTGTGTATGGATTTAGGGTGGGTAGGGAGGATTTTCCAGTGGATGTGACCCTGACATTTTTTGTGGGAGTGGGGCAACCCTTACAAACCTATTGTTCACAGTAACTCTACCTTAGAGTTCCCCCTCTGCTGTTTCGTTTCACTTTATTCACCTGACAAGTGAAAGTGGAAGTAAGGTTGTGTGTTTTGCAGGAAGGCCTCTCCTATGTAAGGACCAATTGGCGAAAGTTAGCCACTGTGCTACCCACTTTTTTTTAAGCACAAATTTGCTTAATCTCTCTTATGCATAGCCAGAGCATGTGTAAGGGGGAATCTAATATACATCACAAACAGCATCACTTCCCAATTTGGTCATAAGACTGCTGGCTTTTTGTACTTTTTGGGGACCAGACTAAAGGCAATACCATTCACATTCAGCACATACATGAACTAGACTGTGCACCAAAGCATGGTGTATACATTAGCTGGGCTGTCAGTACCTTAAACTCTTAAAATGCATTCTATCAGGTCTAAGTATGGCCAAACCTGAACTCATTTTTCCTCCTAAATCCTTTCCTCCACCATCTTTCCTGTCACCCAGGCTTGCAATCTGGCAATGATATATTTGACTCTTTTTCAAAGCTGGGCCCAAATTTTCTCATTTCTTCCTTCACAATATATCAAAAATCTGCCCCTGACACCTAAGTTGCTGAAGGGTAGCATTGCAGGAGCAGGGGAGGTGTAAATCAGGACTAAAATGCATTGATAAGACTAGAACAGGGACAGAAACAGAGGATGTTGCACTGTGTGCAGTTATTTTTTTCCTTCCCTGGAAGATACATGTAGCAATTGGACTGCTTATGACTTTATTTCTTGGAATATTTAATTTTTTTTTTAAAAAGCCTTCTAACTGAAAATTTTAACTACTGTAATTTAACATCCAGCCACACGTGTTTTGGGGTTAAAAATGCAGTGCAAGCACTAGCTTCCCATGCTTAGTTATATGAGCTCATTGGAGCTTGGATACAGATCCCCTGGAAACTCATAGTTTTAAAGTAGCAGCAGCCAAACTGTGGCTCTGCTGAAGCTCAGCAAGTACAGTGCAGTCTGCTGCCACTATTTTCTTAAACATGGAGGGCATAAATAAAGAGGACAAGTCTCTTTCAGGAACAACTAGGAGCTAGGCCACAGTGCATGCTGAGGCCTGTAACTTCCACCAGCTGCATCACTATTAAAAATTAGGGGAGCTAGGAATCCACTCCTTTGCAAGGAAATTGGGTGTGACCCTGTCAGTTCTTGGCAGAGCTGGAGAAAGGCTGCATGATTCCTGGACTAAAGAGACAGAGATGAGTTCATTAAGCCACTAAATTAATGTCTTCACATTGTTTTGTTAATCTTTACCCGGTGTTCTCTCATCTCCCCATCCCCAACCCATTTTCTCAGCAAATTTTATGTTTCAGAGATCAGAGAGTTTTTTTAAAGGCATAGTTGTTGGCATTCATAACTCAGAAGAACAGTTTAGTTTTGCACCTATGCTACCGATTTGAGAATTGTAATAGCTGTTGCCGAGAAGTCATGGGCTGCACATTGCATAAAACGGAGCCAATCCCAGCTATCATTACAGTGCGGTTCCAGTCTGACAAGTGACTGTAATTGCAGCATCTCTTTTTGCATCAGCTGTTCTCCCTGTGTGTGTTTCTAGGACCTGGGAAGAAAGCGGCCACGTTGTTGGTACTGGTATTTATGTATGTATAGTGTGCTGTACTCAACCTAGAAGCATGATTAAGAAGTGAAAGTCTCAAACTTTATTGCAATAAAGTTGGGTTCAGCTTCCGAAGCAAGTATTTCTGTGCCTGTATTTATTTCTCGCGCGCACGCAGCCTTCTGTGCACAATGCAACGTGTTCCGTCACTTCTACGACTTCAGGGACATGTTTTTACTTTTTACTCTGGCCAGTGCTGAGGAGAGGACACAGCGAGGTGAGGCGTAAGTTACGCCCAAAATACTCTTCCACCCCTCTGCCAAGACCATGGCGCTGCATCGCGTCCCTGCGGGTATAATGTAGCCTGCCTCACCTGTATTATAGGTAGGGATAGGCGCGAGGTGGGGGCTGCCCGGGGCTGCGACTTGGAACAGCAGCAATGCTGCTTTCAGAGCAGCCCCTGCAGCTGGGGCGGGGTGGCTGTAGTCTCGAGCCCCCCTGGCCTGGGCCTGGCTCCAATGAATGAGCTGAGACCGCCTCGCCGCGGGCCGGCCTCCCTCCCCCCACTCGGTTAGGCCCGGCCGGTGGCTGCACCTGCATAGGGGAGCCAAGCCGAGTCCAACGGGGAGGGGAGACAGAGGGGCCCACCCAGGCCTGGCTTGCAGAAGCGCCGGGCCAGGCCCCTCCCTGAGAGTCTCCCTCCAGCCGACTTGTCCCTTTAAATATCGAAGGCTGCCCTCCTGTTACTCGCCCTACACTTTGCCCAATGGCCGCGCGGCTTTGCCTGAATGGCAGGTGTCTGCTCCAATGGGCAGGCCGACAGCGTGAGCCACGGAGCGGGTGTTTTAAAGCTTCCCTCCCCGGCTGGGTGGGCGAGTCACTGTGCGGGTGCGCTGCACACGATAGGCTGCGCGACGTGATTGGCGGTCAGTCTAGCCAATGGGCTAGCAAGGCGGGCCGGGGCGCTACCTGTTGTCTAGGAGGGTCGGCCGGCGGCGCGGCGAGCAGAGCTGACGGGTGTGTGGTGTGGGGCTGCAGCAGAGCCGGGCCTACCGCGTGCACAGCTGCCGCTATGTTCCAGGGGCCGGAGGCCGACTCCGCCAAGCCCAGCTCCAGGTACGCGGCGCAGGGCGCGGCCGGGCCCCTCCTTCCCCGGGCTTTGTGCGGCCGGCCGGCGGGCGGAGCTCCGTCTCGGGGCCTCCTGGGCGGAGCCGGGGAGCCCCCGGCGGCATGTGGGGCCGCTCCGGGGTGGCACCGGTTTCTCTCTCCTCCATCGCGGTGTCACCCCTACCCCGCCAGGGAGCGGGGAAGTCCGTACTGGACCGGACGCCTGGGTTCCTTCCTTCTGTTCTCGGCCCAGCGGCGGCGGTTGGAAGAACACCTGGGCTGGGACCTGGGGTCCGCCCCGCGGGCTTCTGCGCGTGACCTTGGGCAGGCGGGGTGACTTTGCCCTGCCTCAGTTTCCCTGGCTGGTGCCCAAAGCGCCGGCCGGGGGGTGGATCCCCGGGTGCGTGCCCAGTGCCCTCTGGGATGGGCGGGGCGGGGCGGTGGATGGAGGGTGGGAGGCGCTCGTGGGTGCCTTAGACTGGATGATAATTGCACTAGCACTGGAGCTGGGGGCTGCGATGTGCCCCCTTGGGCTGCACCGTGTAAACACGTGTCACTGCGGGTGTGTCTGTGCTGGAGAACTGCGACCGGCTCCTCTCCCGCCCGGATGATCCCAGCCTTGGACTTGGGGTCAGCTCCGCTTCTCCAGTGAGAGATTAACTGACTGGGCCCCCAGCCCGGGGTTCTGCCCTCTCCTGGCCGGTCTCTTTCCATGGAGGATTACGCGGATGGCTGCGGGAGAGGCAGGTGGTCTGTCGCTCCCCCCGCGCTATGTCCTGGCCGGGATGGATTCTAGTCCTGGAAGGAGGGCCAGGCCAGGTTGCTTGGTGCAGGGCTGTGTTGGCTTGAGGACGAGGACGTGCCCGTGCTGTTTGATATGTGTCTCTGGAGGGATCCTACACAGCAGCAAGCTTTGTTTAAGTGGGTGTTGGATTTCATCATGGACAAAATACGCTTACAGTGTGGCTGCGCTCCTACTTCCTTCTCAACAGGGACACGCGTCTCAGTGATGTCGTGGAGGGAGGCTGGTTTTACTTTTGAATTTGCAGTGCAACCTTCTCAAAAATTAGAAGTTATGAGATTCTGAGGTCACTTTCAGTTAATCCAGCTTTCAAAGTCCAGAATAAACTATAATTTGAATTTTGAAGGTTTGCCATGAAAACTGCACCCTCAGTATAATCCCTGAAGAGTTTTCTGTTTTCACTTGGGAGCTATGTTCTTCATAACTCCTAGTAGGCTGTGTTGGTGTATGGAATCTGGACTGTAGGGATAAACTCTTCTTACAGTAAACCATGATGCCAAGGTTACAGGAACAATTTCTATCCTGGCAGTGTTTACATTGCCTTTGGAATGCAAACTCCCTCAGCTGTTGTATATACTAACCCAAGCACTTATCTGAGCAGACCTTTAAGATAAGGCAGGCATCTGCTAATGCTGCAGTGTGTCATATATGGGATCTATTGCTGTAGTGTGGTCTCTCAGATGGTTCCTGTATCTGTGTGCAAATGGTGCTTTCAGAAGAGTTCACATCACTAGTCAGAAGGAATTTTTTCCCAAGACTTATTCTAGTCAGAACCCTGACACTTTATTCATTGATAATACCTTTGCAGATAATGCCCTTGCAGTTGTCATGTTTAATTTGTATGCCTAATTCAAAATTTCAATGGCAACCATCAACATCTGGAAGCAAGGCTAAGGCCTTGTCTACACTAGCACTTATGCTGGCAAAATTTTTGTCGCTCAGCGGTGTGGTTTTTTTCACACCTCTGAACAGCATACATTTTGCTGGCATAAGCTCTTGTGTAGCGGATTATGTGGATAGGAAAGAGAGCTCTCCTGCCAACATAATAAAACCACCTAAATGAGCATTGGTAGCTGTGTCTGCGGAAGAGCATCTTCTGCCAACATAGTGCTGTCCACACAAGCACTTACGTTGGAAAAACTTACATTGCCTGGGGGGTGTTCTTTTCACTGGCATAACTTTGCTGACATAACTGATAGTGTAGACAAGGCCTAAATAAATCCTTCTACGTTAGACTGTGTAATACAGCAAGTCTCTAAAAGGAAGTAAGAACTTCTTATGAAATTACTAAAAATCAAACTCTGCAATGGGGCATATTATAAAGCTTTTTTGTTTTAGAGCTGCTGTCTGAGTAACCTTTTAGTCAAGAAACTTACTACAGGGACAGTTCCTCAGTCTCCCAGATTGCTATAGCAATGTACACATTGTTAAATGTGTAAATGTTAAAGCATCTGTAAAGTAATAGAGCCAAAAGAATATCCAAATGAAAGATTTATAATACGTTTTAAAAGCAGTTATGGCCAAGAATGACTTAGTACCTTTCTACCATACATTTTGCATCATCATTCCTGGTTAGCTTTTGGTGCTAATGCTATCTTACTACTAGCTGTAGAAATAGTAGTTCTGTACTTCTCTGCCTTACACAATTTTGTTGAGGATGCATATGCCAATTTCAGTTTCCATACACTTTAGAGCTAATGTGCAAAGCAAAAAATAAATGACTTGTCTTCACCTTGCAGCTAACATCTAACTCTGACTTGTGTGTGTTGATTTGGAGCACAAAGATACCATTTCTCTGCCTTTATTGACTTAGCAGAAGAACACTGTCTGTGGGAGTAGGCATTTAGTAAAACTCATACTTACTACTGGACTAAAACACTATTAGAATGATAACGTAGCAAGCAGTATTTAATGAGTAATAAAAACTCCTTGGGTATGATGAAAGATAGTAAAGCTGGAGGTCTGGCATAAAGATGTTGTGTTTTGTCATAAACATTGGGTGTTGGAAGCTTCCATTCAAAGAACTTGCTCTGTAATAGGAGTTGAAAGCAGGGAGAAGATAGCCTAAGAATTCTTAGGCTATGTCTACACTACAAAGATAAGTTCATTCTAATTAATGACTGCGGCTGATGTCCACACTGCCCTCCTTGGGTCAGTAGTATGCTTCCTCACCAGGAGCACTTCCACTGCCCTAAGGGGGCAGTGTGAGGAGCTGAGACCCTGGCCTCTCAGCTCTGCTGGCAGCTCCCTGCCGGGACCCCAGCTGCCCCACAGGCTCTTGGTGGGCTGCCTCCCACGAGCAAGGTCCAGCTGTCCAGGCTTCTTGCCCCTGCTCCTGGCCAGGAATGGGGTGGCTGCTGTGCTCTAACTGCTTGGCTTGCTTGTCAATTTCACAGTTCTAGTGGAGTCCTCAAATGGACAATAATAACAGCCAAAGGCGGTGTTTACGCTGACAGTGCATCGCCCTAACTACCCCGACATAAAACTACCTCAATGAGCTTATTACGTCAGCATAGCAGGGGAGTTACATTTCAGTGTATACCGTTCTGTTGACAAAACTCTAGAGACAAGGAACATTTCAGTGTATACACCTCCATTGTTCTGTTGACAAAACTCTAGTGTAGACAAGGCATTAATATTCTATGATTCTATGATTCTATGATTCTATGCTTCTGCTGCTGTATGTTGTTCCCTTTAAAGCTATCTATCACTTAGGAGCCAACTGTGCTGACAGACTACTGCTTTTTGGTTGGCTGCTTGCTAGTCATCTCCGTGGTAGTACAGCATAGTGCAAAAGAGTAACAGACTAATTGGTCCTATCTAATTAGAATGGTTACAAACATGATAACTTTCTATAGGAAGTTAGCGCTAGCACTTTACTGTTCAAATACCAATTGAAAATTACAGTTAAACTGAACATTAGCCAGCTTCTTGAAGATGAGCTTGGGTGCTGAAACTTACTGATCTTCACCATCCTTACCCCATCACATCTTTCAGATATTTAAATTTCAAATGCACTAATGTTTCAGACAACTTCCTGAGTCCCAGAAGAGGTGTAAAAACTATCCTGCCTAGCTTCATCCCCTCCCTGACATAATTAAACAAAAAATGTACAAAGTTTTTAAATGAGTACAACAATTGAGTTTAATTTAGTTCCTACAGATCAACGTTTCTCAAATGCAGCCTCCAGTAGGTTTTCCTGCGGCCCCAAAAAAGATGGGGAAGGGGGCAAAGCAGTGGTCTCTCCTTGCAACACCCAGCGGTTCCCACCCTCCCCTGGTTCAGCTGGAGGCTCTGGTGGCGGGCTTCATTCCCCCTCTCCCTGGCTTCAGCCATGGAGTTGTGGGGGCGGGGGACAGGCTCTGTGCTTCAACCCTGCTCCCATGCTTCAGAGCCTGGAACCCCACAGCTGAGCTTCAGCCCCCTGGTGTGGTGGGGGCTCCAGTGTTGGGCTCCGGCTTTCAGGTCCGGTCGTGTCGGTCTCCTCCTCCTCCCCCGTCCCCCCCGCCATGGGATGCTGGGTCAGGGCTTCAGAAAGGCCAGCCTTACTGGTTTCCGTGGTCAAGAGGCAAGGAACGGGGTGAGCCTGGGGTGTGACACTGTAGGAGGGAGCTTAGGGCAATGAATGGGTGAAGGAAGCAGTGGAGCCAGAGGCAATGGCTGGGGGAGGCAGCCGGGGGCAGGGGCACCAAAATACAATTGTACATTATTTTTATTATAGAATCTGCCAAAAAAAAAAAAAAACCAAAACAAAACAAAAAACTTGGCTGTGGTGGGGTCATCTAAGTGGCGCACTCTCTCTCACTGAGGCCATCATGGGACTGCTTAAAGCCTTGTGGCTAACCCCGTCCTCCCTGCCACCCACTTCGAAGAGAGCTGAGAAAAAGTACTTTGTTCCCACCCAAGGATATGAGGACTTGTACTCCCACCCCCCGCCCGGGTCCCTGGTTGTCTTGGTGGCCAAGGAAAGGGGGAGACGGAGGCCCTGTGGAGCGACTCCAAAGGCAAAGGACTCAAAGAAGCTAGACCTATTTGGTAGAAAGGTTTATTCTACAGGAGGTTTACAGCTCTGCAGCGCCAACCAGCAGGCATTGTTAAGGAGATACAATTTTAATGTCTGACTCCATGTCAAAGTTCAGAGACTCACTTCCCCAGGAGTTCAGGCAGGAGTTCTCTGTGCTGGTAGAAGAAGGGACGTTAATAGCCAGGGCATCCCTGCAGCCCACCCTGGATGGGGCAGACTTGGCCATGCACAGGTGTTCTTGGCTGCAGTGCTTGGGCCTGCCGACGGAGGTCCAGCAGTCTCTCCAGGACCTTCCATTTGGCGGGGCCTCGCTCTTCTCAGAGCAGACAGATGCAAAGCCCTGTGGACTGAAGGACTCCAGAGTTGCCCTCAAGTCCCTGCACCCCAGCACCTTTGAGCAAGCATTTCAGGCCTCATCAGAGCGCTGTTTCTTCCCTCCGCTGTCCCGCCACAACGTGCGAAAGAAACGAAGCAGGGGTTTTAGGTACAGGCAGCTGCTCTCATCCACCTCAACATCTCTACCCACACTACCCAAAAGCTGGGGGGGGGGCGCTAAACAGAACTTTTGACAGGGTACCTGAGGGCATTAGACCAGTTCCCATGACACTGGATCCTGTGTTCCCATTGTTTTCAGACCGCCTGTCCCAGTTCAGCTCAGCATGGTCTCGTATCAGCACAGACCGTTGGGTTCTGAGTACAGTAGAGATGGTTATATTCTCCAGTTTGTTTCCATCCCTTCCTCCCATCTTCCCTCCCAGGGACCCTTCTCATTAGCAACTCTTAGCCCAGGAGGTAACCCTCCTCTGAGTGGGAGCTGTGGAGGAGATTCCTCAGAACTTGAGAGAAGGGGTTTTACTCCTGCTATTTCGTAATTCCCAAAGGCAAGGGTCATCTCAGGCCTACTTTAGACCTTTGATGTCTCAACTGCTATCTCAAAAGGCCAAAGTTCTGCAAAGGGCCAAAGGTCTCCTTAGCCACCATCATTCCCTGTCTAGTTCCAGGGGACTGGTATGCCACTGTTGAATTGAGATGCCTATTTCCACATCTGTGTCCTTGGGAAACTGAGAAGATTCTATGAATCATAGAAGATTAGTGTTGGAATGGATCTCAAGAGGTATCTAGTCCAACCCCTGCTCAAAGCAGGACCAAACCCAACATCCCAGCCAGGGCTTTGTCAAGCCACACCTTAAAAATCTAAGGATGGAGATTCCATCACCTCCCTAGGTAACTCATTCCAGTGCTTCACCACCCTCCTAATGAAAAAGCTTTTTCTAATATCTAACCTAGACCTCCCCCACTGCAACCTGAGACCACTGCTCCTTGTTCTGTCATCTACCACTGAGAACAGACTAGCTCCATCCTCCCTGGAACCCCCCCTTCGGGCTGCTATCAAATCCCCCTCACTCTTCTCTTTTGCACAGTAAATAAGCCTCATTCCCTCAGCCTCTCCTCCTAAGTCATGTGCTCCAGCCCCCTAATCATTTTTGTTGCCTTCCTCTGGACCCTTTCCAATTTGTCCACATCCTTTCGGTAGTGGGGACCCAAAACTGGACACAATACTCCAAATATGGCCTCACCAGTGCCGAATAGACGGAAATAATCACTTCCCTTGATCTGCTGGCAATGCTTCTACTAATGCAGCCCAATATGCAATTAGCCTTCTTGGCAATAAAAGCACATGGTTGATTCATATCTAGCTTCTTGTCCATTGTAACCCCCAGGTCCTTTTCTGCAGAACTGCTGCCTAGCCTGTTGGTCCCCAGTCTGTAGCAGTGCCTCAGATTCTTCCATCCTAAGTGCAGGACTCTGCATTTGTCCTTGGTGAACCTCATCAGATTTTTTTGGCCCAATCCTCCAATTAGTCTAGGTCACTGTATCCTATCCCTACCCTTCAGTGTATCTACCACTCCCCCTAGCTTAGTGTCATCCGCTAACTTGCTGAGGGTGCAATCTACCCCATCCTCCAGATCATTAATAAAGATGTTGAACAGTACCGGCCCCAGGACCGACCCCTGGGGCACTCCGCTTGTGACCGGTTGCCAGCTAGACATGGAGCCATTGATCACTACCCATTGAGCCTGATGATCCAGCCAGCTGTCTATCCATTTTATAGTCCATTTGTCCAACCCATACTACTTTAACTTGCTGATAAGAATACTGTGGGAGACTGTATCAAAAGCTTTGCTAAAGTCAAGGTATATCATGTCCACCGCTTTCCACACATCCACACAGTCAGTCATCTCATCATAGAAGGAAATCAGGTTGGTCAGGCATGACTTGACCTTGGTGAAGTCATGCTGACTGTTCCTGATCACCCCCCTCTTTTCCAAGTGTTTCAAAATGGATTCTTTGAGGACCTGCTCCAGGATTTTTCCAGGGATTGTGGGTGAGGCTGACAGGTCTGTAGTTCCCTGGATCCTCCTCCTTCCCTTTTTTGAAGATGAGAACTGTATTTGCCTTTTCCAATCGTCCGGAACCTCCCCCAGTCACCACAAGTTTTCAAAGATAATGGCCAAAGGCTTTGCAATCACATCAGCCAACTCCCTCAACACCCTCGGGTGCATTGCATCCAGCCCCATGGACATGTGCATGTCCAGCCTTTTATAAATAGTCCTGAGCCTGTTCTTTCAGCACTGAGGGCAGCTCACCTCCTCCCCATTCTGTGCTGCCAGTGCAGTGGTCTGGGAGCTGACCTTGTCTGTGAAGACGGGGGCAAAAAAAGCATTGAGTGCTTCAGCTTTCTCCACATCATGTGTCACTAGGTTGCCTTCCCCATTCAGTGAGGGGTCTGCACTTTCCCTGACCACCTTCTTGTTGCTAACATACCTGTAGATAGGGACCCTTTTTATCCTTGACATCCCTTGCTAGCTGCAACTCCAATTGTGCTTTGGCCTTCCTGATTTCACTCTTGCGTGCTCGAGCAGTATTTTTATACTTGGTCATCTGTCCAATCTTCCACTTCTTGTAAGCTTCCTTTTTGTGTTTAAGCTCACCGAAGACTTCTCTGTTAAGCCAACCTGGTCGCCTGTCATATTTGCTATTCTTTCTTCACATCAGGATGGTTTGTTCCTGCACTCTTAATAAGGTTTCTTTATAATACAGCCAGCTCTCTTGGACTCCTTTCCCCTGCATGTTAGCCTCCCAGGGGATCTTGCCCATCCGCTCTGTCAGGGAGTCAGTCTGCTTTTCTGAAGTCCAGGGTCTGTATTCTGCTGTTGTCCTTTCTTTTGTCAGGACCCTGAACTCGACCAGCTCATGGTCACTGCTGCTGGTTACCACCCACTTCTACTTCCCCTACCAATTCTGGACATGTGCAAGCACTCGAAGAAGAAAAAATGGTTACTAACCTTCTGTAACTGTTGTTCTTTGAGATGTGTTGCCTATGTCCGTTCTACAACCTGCCCTCCTGCCCCTCTGTTGGAGTGAGCCAGCAGGAAGGAATGGAGGAGAGTGCGCGGCCAGCTGGTCCCTTTGTACCAGTGCCATAAGCATGCAGCACCAAAGGGCCGGCCTGAGGGGAAAAATTTCCGGTAACTGTATGCTCGAGGCGCACTCACACCTAACATGGAATGGACGTGTGCAACACATCTTGAGGAACATCAGTTATGGAAAGGTTGGTAGCCATGAGAACGTGTCACTGCTGGTTAATCTTGGCAAAAAGGATCTCCTGTTGGGATTATACCTCAATCCCAAACTCCCTTTCTATGCAACTGCCAATTTCCAGTTTTGCTTCTGTTAATAACTGCATCAGAAGTTATCAGTACAATAATCCTTGTCATATTGATAGCTGAAAATGTGAGGACAACATAAGATTGAACTTAATATCAAAATAGCAAAGGGGACAATGTGTTGACTATTAAGATATTTAATTTATTAAAAGCCCAAATCTTAAAATGAAGCTGTTGCAGAATCAGCCACAGAATCAAGAAATCTTGCCACAGAGCCTTGGTTCATTTCCCGTGTAGTAGATAAGGGTTGAAATGCATGGCCTCATTTGGGACTATGCTTAAACTGACTTTCTTAATCCAATGAGGATGTATAGCCTTGCTCTGGGGACTGACCTGCCCTCATATTCCTGCACATGTGCATGCTAACAAGAATTCCAATGGAAGGAATTGCTTTTGTCTGTAAATTGAATGGCATCTCTTCTAAAATTAAGCAATACATTTCTCTTTCCTGTGTATCTCTTTGGCAGTTTTCTTAGACTTCCCCCTTCTGGTCCCTCATTCTCAGGCCACACATAAAAGTGCGTGCAATAGTTCTTTTTTAAAAAAAAACAAAACAAAACCAACAAGGCCACAAAAAGTCATTCATTTAACTGGCTCCATTAGTGTCTCAGTATGTCCTCAGATGCTCTTCTTGACAGAAACTCCTCCCCCAGCTCCTGTTATGGTTTTGGTCACTGGAATGGCCTCAGGCCATAAATTGGCTTTGTGTAAATACAGCTTTTAAATAAAGCTGACGCTTTCTCACATGGCTTTCTTATGTAGGTTTTGATAGCAATTTAGTTCTTAAAATATCTAGAAAAATATAGCTCACTCCTATGGAGAACTGATCAGCTTAGTGACAAAATTAAACTTGAACCTGCTACATCAGAGGTCTTCAGTCTGGGGGGCATAAAGGAACATGCAGGGTGGGCGGGGAGGGAGTGCCACACAGCCCTAAGCTCTGCTCCAGGCCCAGCCACAGCCTTGGCACTTGGCCACGGCCTCCCCGGTGTCGGTGCCCGGCCTCGGTCCCTTCCCTTCTCCCGCAGGGTCGCAGAGCCAGGCTTACGGTCTCAGCACCTGGCTCCTGGCCACAGCGGTCCCCGGGGCTCCCAGACTCCCTAGGGACAACCCTGGCCCCAACTATAGCCCCCGAACATGGCCCAGCCCTAGCTGGGAGGATGTAGGGAGGGGGGTGTGGATGGGTCAGGGGGGCTGTGGTGGTCAAAGTTTGAGGACCTCTGTGCTACATCATGAGCAAAAGGCCTTACCTATTGGGTTTGCGTCTCTAGCTAAAAATCTCCTCAAGTGGAAGGGGTTCGGTAACCTGGCCTTCATAGTGAGACTAGGAGTGTAAAAATTAATCAAACTAGTGAACAAAAACTGGAAAATTTAACTGAGGCTTGTTTTGGCTGAAGAAATGGGGAACTTTCTGCCCTCCCTCCCCCCCGCCCCCCTTTGTAACAGACTGGAACAACTTCTTCAGGAAATCTGAAATGCTGACAGTCATTCTGTGTAACTGAAGTCAAGCTTCACAGAAACAGGGATATTGGCAGCAGGCTGAGGTGCTGCACTGCAAATAGTGTATGTACATTGCTTGAGTTAGGTGTTGCTTTTATCATGTACAGCACAGAGACTGGCTCTCATGTCTTCCTTTGTGTCTCTAATATTGTATCTGACTGTAGAGTCTCAGCCATATGAAGAAGCTTGTTATAGTTGTAAAAGAAAAGACTAGCAGGATCTTATTCAGGGGGCCAAGGCAATATGCCATGTTTATTGTAAATGTAAGAATATCAAAAAGCAGTCACATACACGCACACATTCATACCCAAGAAGTTCTGCAAGCTGGTGTGATCTAATTACCAGTCCTCCTATGCATTGCTCGAGCCAGCCTAGAGGGAGCACAAGGAGGGAGCCGGGCCTCTGTTGGTTGCGACCACCAATGCTCCAAGATGACGATTGCAGAACGAGACCCAAAGTTTCCATGTTCTTACCCCATCTTTTATAGTTACTAGCTCTCACAGCAAGGCCCATAGATTTACATGTCATGCTGCCTCTAGGTTCTGTATGGTTGTTAATCACCAGCTAACTGCAAGCATGACTATTCTCTTATTTCTGTACTTCGTCTTTTCCCAGGGTGGATCCTTCTGTACTTTAGCGTCGTTGATATGCATTCTTCATCCTTCTGGGTCAGGATGATAGTCTGCATCTTTACTCCCAGACTTCTGTTTTCAGAGCAATTTAGGTTTGGTCTTTTTATGCCCTGCACATACATTCCTCACTCTCACATACAAAGAGAATTCATCAAGATGTTTTTAGGTTCAATAGTACAAGTTTCAGGAAAGAGTTTACTTTAAGAAACTAACAAGATGGCATTTACTTATGCCACACTAAACAGTACTATACTATTATCACAACAGTAAAGGAAAAATCTCTCTCTCTATCTCACTTACACAATAAAACAAGGAGTCTACATTTGATTCATTTGCACAGCTCCTGGGGATGGCTCACAAGATGCATTGCACTAAAGACTTAACTGAGGTAATAAGTAATTTAATTGCAAGAGCTCAGTCCCCCCTAATCACCCTTTCAGGCATTGAGTTTAAAAACAAAAAACCCTTAATTTAGGCTGGGAACTAATGATGGAGTTTGGTTCAAGGTCTGGAGGCACTTGGTGGTAAAGGAGGAAGAACTGAATTACCTAGAGAAATGTCCCTAGGGTTAGTCCTAACCTCTCTAGGTTGTCTTTTTCCCACATTTCCTAACTAAAATCTGCTGTAAAACAGGCTTTCTTCTCGTTCTGCTGTTCTGGGTTCCATCAAGTTGCTGAGGCGATCCCTTTCTTGTACAATATATATTTGCCATTCGTAAACAGGAGGTAAAGCAGCTGACCTAGGCATAAAGCTGCAGACTTGTTACTCCAGGGCATGCAAGCCTTGTTGCTAGAATAGGGGTTCCCAACTTTTTACTCAGCGTAACCCCATTTAAACACTAAAAATTTTTGGCAACCCCAGCAGACAAGTCAGGGCATTACCATAAGCATTACATTTATATTTTTCATTTAAAATAATTTTAATGTTTTTTTTTTTTTTTAAATAAAAAATACAACATTGAATACAAAGCCTAAAACAGCTATTAAATCAGTTTATCTGACCTATATTATTTTTGCTTTAACTGGATTATATTTACTGTTCAGTCATACTATTAAACAGCCCTAGATTTCATGGTTGCTAAATTGAGACTTAGGAGTGTGGGAAGGGGGCACACTGCAGAGATTCTAGGCAGCGCTACTATGCACAGGTATCCAGCAACAGACTGCTGTAAGTATGCTGTTCCCCAGTGCTGTCTCAGTTTTGCCAGGAGTGGCTCTGGCTCCCAGACATCGGAGGATACAAAATTACTTTAAAGCCACCTTATCCCTTTTTCCTCAGGGCTGCAAGTTTTGTTGTGCTGCACCTCCTTTAGTGCCTTGTGATAACTGTCCTCATTCATCTCACTTAGGCCCCATCCACAACATTGTGACCACACCCCCTCCCTGCTCTCCTGCCCCAGGCAGCCCCACACTCAGCACTGAGACACCCCTTGCTCTCCTGCCCCTGGCGGCCCCCAGCACTGTGACAACTCCCTCCCCACTCTCCTGCCCCAGGCAGCCCCACACTGAGCCCCCATCTCTCCTGGCCTCCCCTGTATTGTGCCTCCTTTCTCCCCCAGTTGTGCCTCCCTGCATTCCAGGGCTGCCGCCCTGAGCCAGGTGCTACTGGGTGTTGCAATGTGCCCAGGACTCACCAGGGCGTGGAGGGCACGTGGGTGGGGAGGAGACAAAGCAAATGTGGAGGAGTGAGGCCGCTTGCCCATGACCCAGCTGGGCCGGCGCTGCTGCCCTGAATAGGGCCAGAGCCCTTCCCCACGCTGCCCAGTGCTCCCAGCTGGGAGCTGTCCAGTATCTTTGCGACCCCATTTTTTATTGTTACGACCCCAAGGTTGGGAACTGCTGTGCTACTTGCTGGACTAATCTGATTCTACTATAACTTCTCCATGCACTCGTTCCTGTCTCCCTACCTGCAGCCTTATTATGGCTGCATTCTGTTTGCTGAAAACTTGGCTTTTACTGGAATGCATCCCTTCATTCTAAACTCTAGAATGGTTCCCGGAGACTGATCTTTGGTGATGGTGTCACAGGTTTTCTAGTTTAAGAATATTTTAGATATCCTCAATGATTTATCTGGAATTCAGCTGGAATTGTAGTAGAAAAATAGGCATAAAGACTCCAAAAAGAACTCTGACAAAAAGTCTGTTTGATACAGTTTGCAGATTAATTTTATGAAATAACTGTTGATTCAGGCTTCCTTTTTAGTCTCTTATTGCTTCTGGAACATCACAAATAACTAGTAGCTGTTCTGTAGATGTTTCTGGTTGTCCAAAAACAAGAGGTACAGTGCAAAAACTTGTATAAAGGGGAATTAAAAGAGAGCTTTTAAAAAAAAAAATTTTAAAAATTGGTTTTACAAAACCTTAATTTAACTTGAAAATTTGTACTAGTGCAATTTTAATTATAAACTTTATTCTATTTCAGCGACTGACTTCAATGTCAGTGTGGGATGAGTATCTTATCTACATTTTACAAACTGCTGTAGACAATGAACAAAGTACTAAAATTGTATCATTATTCATAGAAGTGGGGTTACAGAACTCTGTAAAACAGGTTTAGGTGCCTAAAATATGGACTTAAGAATGAGTGTCTGAAGTTAGACTCAAGTCTTTGCTTGAGTGTCTCAATTTGAACCACTTCATCCAGGAGATGTCTAATGCCATTCCAAACCCTGCAGTATTTCAGCTTTCTTGATTTGTGGAGCTTCAATCAAAAGGTGATGTGTGCTGCAGATAGAGCAAAAGTTATTGCTTATCAACTTAATGTATTGAGTTTCTGGTGGCTTTCCAATGAGAGGAGGCTAACAAGGCCCTAGAACTAATCTCTTGACATTGATAAGCATGTTAAGTCCCTGTTCCTGAAAACACATGTGCTTTGATTGTAAGCTCTTTGGGGCAGAGACCATCTTTGTTGTGTTTGTACAGCACTTAGCACAACAGGTTCTTGGTCCTTGACTAGGGTTCCTAAGTGCTGTGGTAATACAGGTATTAAATACTCAAGCAGTCACACTGATCTCAAATAAGCATGTGTAAATGTTTACAGGATCAGAGCTGAAGTGTGATTTTTCTTTTTTAATGAGAACCCTGTGTAAAATCTGAAATTCTAACCATTAGGAAACTCTTGCCTCTGTCATTCTGATTGTATTAAACATTCAGCTTCTCAATTTAAGACTATAATATTAGAAGAAAGGAAAACTAGCAACAGCTAACCATTGTTTAAATTGTTTTAACCATTCTGGAGATATCCAAGCATCCACATGTAGCGAAACAAAGTTCAAAAGGAGGATGTGAGCATTCAGTTGCATGCTGCAGAGTATCTAGAGAAATAGCAAGTTAATTCATATCAAAAGCTAGAACATTGCATTACAAACTCTTACTGGAATTGCAGTTTGCCTGAGAACAAGGCCTGTCTACACTAGCACTTACGTTGGCAAAACTTATGTCGCTCAGGGGTGTGAAAAACAAACATCCGAGTGACATAAGTTTTGCCAGCATAAGCACTTGTGTGTACAGTGCTATGTCCGTGGGAGAGCTCTCTCCTGTTGACGTAACACAGCTACACAAGCGCTCTTACAGCTGTGCTGCTGCAAGTTTTAAGTGTAGACTAGCCCTAAGCTTACTTCTGAGGGGCAATTTGACAAGTTAAATTGTTGCAAGTGATTTTTAGTGTGATGTAGCCAAAGTAAGACTCCATTGGGACACCATTCTTTAAAGGGATAGAACTAAATGCTGCCTCATTCTGGAAAAGCATTCTGCTCTGTGCATACAGTCACAGCACAAGCTAAGCAGAATTGATGATGTACAGGGAGGAAAGGGCTGCCCCTGATCTTGCTTTAGCAAGTATAACTGTCTCCCTTCACTTGCTCGCTGTCTCTTAAGTTTGCTTTGCTCAAGTGGACACTATATATGAATCTACACTTTTATAGAAGAAAAATGTCAAGCTAAAGGAAATATTGCTGTGTATGAGGGTTGTGTCCAAGCCCTGGAATGTAACCCTTCCAGCCAGCATTATTATAGTAGGTCACAAAGGGATTCTATTCAGGCATCTCCTGTTCAGAACTGGTATCTGTATCAATAAAACATTCTGAATACTTCCTCTTCTGGAAGAGGCAGGTATGGCACCCCACTTCTGCTCAGTGTTGGCTTACAAATGTTTGGTCCTTGACAACCAGATAAGTGTGTGAATTTAAAATGATAGAACTACACGCAGGGTTCCTAACTCTGGTCTGCTGATCCCAAATTATGTAATATAATAAACTGAGCACTTTAAGCAAATTTAATCTTTGCTTTGGAGGATGGGTGAGGAGGAATATGGCAAACATACTGAATGCTGAAGACATCAAATAAGTTGACATCTATCAGTAACTGCTAATGTTCTGCAACACAGAGTACTGAAACCCCCTGGAGGAGGCTCTAATAATCTGTTTGGGAGCACAGAAGAACCACGTTCCAGCAGGCCACACAAGATGGCATCTGGCATCTTTGGAGCAGCTGAGGAACCTCAGAACTTTCCAAAAAGAACCAATCCTCCAGGTGAGAACAGTTGCCTCAGGGAAGCCACAAAGGAGAAGAGGTATAATTTGGTTCTTTGTACAGTGTACATGGTCCAGCTCAGTATCCTAGAACAAAGTATACTTTGGCTTTTTCCTGCTATAGCATTTTTTGCTGTCCTGTAAGCTATACACTGCTGCTAGTTGACTGAGCTTGTGCACTAAACCCCTTTGTGCTTCTTAAAGGCAGAAAACTTGTTTCTCATTGAGGCATTTATGATTAAATGTGGAACAGTTCTATGAATGCAGATTTGATGCTCAGTGTCTTTTGAGAGAACAATTCCTGGAAATAGCTTACAACACTAGTTTTGCAAGACAGTTACCAGATTCACTTCCAGGGGTTGTACAAAGCAGCACTAAATTGCTTTCCAGAGCTATTTGAACATCTTGCAAACTAATATCTGCAAACTGGTATTTTGGTGCCATACTAGTAGTAGTACTTGGCAGTGCCATCCCAGTTCTGGAGCAGATATTAAGGAGCTTAGAAGGAAGTCTTATCCATTCCTCTTGCAATGCAAGGTATTTCGGGAAGGGTAGTTAAAAGATGGTGATTAGCATGGCTTGCACTCTGCTACATCCTCTGCCAGATCATTAGAGATACCTCTGACAGATCATGTTAAAATAATCTTCTTTCAGAAGCATATGTTCAAGTAGCAGGGCTTCAAAACAATATTGCAATGAATCAAGGAGTGCTGAGTTTAGCTCTAAACTGACCTTGTGCTGTAAAATACAGTACTCTTTCTCCTGGTGAGCCATCAGTCTGACCTTGTTAAAGATAGGGATTGGGGAAATTATTAGTTTACCAGCTAGGCTTGAAGGATTTAAAACACTGAAAAAAGCTAATATGGGATGAGAGTTTTGGAAGTCTTCTGCCTGTAGGCAGCAATTACACTACTCGGTCAATGTCACAAGAACCTCGAATTAACCATTTTTAAAGCTTGAAATGGAACTGATATTGCACTGTGTAAACCTACACAAGAGGATCATGTTTCTGCTTGCACATTTCATGTGAGCTTTCGTCACATGGATAGTTTTAGTGGTGATAAACTTGCCAGCAGTGAAATATGGGGCATTATGTAAATAGCTGCCCTATTAGATGAAAGGTATTAACTGTAATAACCAGTGGTGAAAACGTACAGATTTTTTTTTTGGTGAGACAAGACTTTACGTATCTTGAGGAAATAGTAGTAAGCAAAATTCTAGGATTTCTGGACTTACAGTGCGGATTCAGTCAGTGATACTGAAAGCATCAAACTTGGATATTTGACTGTTTTTTAATCAGATTTTTGTTAAAGTTTTGAAGAAAGTTAGAAGGGAATAATACAGAACAGTTTAAAACCCTTTTCCAAGTAACTGTTAGTTACCTTGCAGGGGGCAAAGGAAGTGGTATCTTTGAGGATCCTAACCCTGTCCAGTCTCGTCAGCGCATGAATCCACCTGGTGGGAAGACAAGTGATATCTTTGGGTCTCCAGTTCCTGCCAGCCCCGTTCGAGCACACCCAAACAAACCCAAGGTATTTGTACTGCTGTGAAAATGGGTTTAAAAATAAAAGCTGCTAATAGGGTTTACTATAATCTGGTAGAGTTTATGAACAAGGCCCCAGTGTACTATATGGCATGTTAGTCCTACATTATGCTTCTGGTAACCCAAAATTAGTCAGCACTGCCTCCCCAATCCTCTTCTAGTCAAGTATCCTTTGTTAGTTTGATCATAATCTAATTTATGCTGCATCAGTTCTCAGTGGGCTGCAGATTTTTGTGCTTAAAAATGTCTAGTTGTGCTGTGGAACTATGAGGGGAAGCTGAAAGCATTTGCAGTTGTGTAGAGGAGAACTGATGCTGTTGTCATCCAGTTATGGTGGCGGCTCTCTTTGGAGAACCAGGAGGCATTTCAGGCTTTTGGCATTGGAAGGCGATGGAGGTCCTCTCTCCTTTTCCCAGGGGTGCTGAATTCCTTACTATTCACCTCCACAAGCCTTTACATAAACCAGCTGCTCTCTGCCTCCCATACCCATGTATGCAACAGCATTAGCTTGACTTTCTGCTAAAAAGATCAGCAATGAAATAGCTAATTTAAATGTCAGCCTTCTCCTTCATTCAGCTTCAGACCCAACACCCCCTTATTTCACACTGTCTGCAGATTCAAGCATATGTCAATATATCCATCTATATTTCCATTTTAAGGCTCTCAACAATGGCTAGAGACCTATTTTTGTGTATGGAAACAGATTCTGGTGCACAATTATGGCAGTCATAGATTACTATGTGGCAATTTACTTGGCTGCATAATCACATTAGACACAAGGTCATAGCTATGAGCAAACATTCTTCTTGGGGAAAGGAGTGTAAATATTTGCCATTTATGTACCATGTTCTTGCATAGTAGATGGACTCCTGCATTTTGGCTTGTTCACTCTTTCCTTACATTAAAACTGCACTGCTGAGTGAGTCGGCCACCATACTGGCAAAGTTCTTGACAATTGGACAGTCTATGGGTGTATGCTGCTCAGGGGGCTGATGTTACTTTGGGGGGGTGTGCTGTGCTTCTCTTACCCCCACAGCAGGTGGCTCTGGGCAGCACTGCTGTGAAATTGGCTCATCTCTAGAAACACAATTTTGCCCAGCCTAGTGTGGGGGAGGGTGGCATGGACCATTGTAAATTTGGGATGGAGCAGGGATGCGGTGGTGGTAGCAAGAGGTGGGGAAAGAAATTATTCTGCTGGGTCTTATGCAGAATCCGACTCACTTTCTCCTCCTCCGAGCATTCAGTCCAGTTTATGTGCCCTCTTGCAATCTACTTTAAGGTCACACTCCACAGGTGGAGAAATGCTGGAGTACTCGCTTGAAAGACTTGACGCTGTAGGGTAATGGGAGGCTGTTGTGAAGGAGGGGGTTAAAAGTATTATCTCTTTAGTGTTGTTTTCATGGCAGCCCTTTCTGCTGGTGTGAAACAATCATAGAAGCAAGAGAACCTTAATGATTTGATGTACTGGGTATTTTATCTAATTGTATTAATCTAACTGCAGCAGTCTTGGTAGGAGGAGATACTTTGAAGCCACTCTTGCTCATCACAGCTGATTCCTGAATCTGAAAATGGGTCAGTGAGGGTGGGTGAAAACTGTCCCTTAAGGCTTTGTCACTCAACTGACTCAGTAATCCAAACTGGTCTGGATACTTCACTGATCATGTGTTTTATTACTGAGACACTGGAGTACCAAAGAGCTTGCTATTCTGGGTCTCAATACTTGCTGCTATTTTGGGATGCCAGCGGGTACGTGTAGAAAAAAGAGTTGCAGGATAATGATCTAGGATGAATATAGATTCAGGGTAGAAAGTCTTAAGCACCTAATGGACTAGTGCTCTATTTTCCTTATATCAGGTGAGTTGTCTTGGTAAGCCATACAGTCAGCGCAGCATAATGTGGAGAGCACACAGGGATCACTGTCTCTTTGTGAGAGCGACTATAGCATCAAGTTCTTCAAAGCCATTGCAGGAGGCTTCACGCAGAGCAAGCTGCAGCATTTGCCTCTTAATGCAGAAATCACATGGTCTTGGTGTAAAGGATCCATTAGGTCTAAGACTTAAGAATATCTTGAGGTGGAGGAGTAGTTCACTTAACCCTAAAACGGTTCTGGTTTTATTGCAGGATCACATTGTCTTACAAGAAGGAGGAGATGCATCAAAGGAACTGAAAGGTAAAGCGAGAGAAACATCTTTTGCTGAGATGCTGTACAGAGTATTTTGGCCTGTGTATGCAAAGAGGAAGAGTGAACAAGCCTTTTATGCTAGTTTTCAGGACAACACAGTCAAGCAAGGTCATGGCTATCAAACTTCAAACTGGGCAGTTACACTGTCAATATCCATTACAATGACAGGAAACAGGACAGGCTGTGACCCTAAAATAACCACATGACCTCTTCCATTAAGCTGGGTCACTCTACGTAGAGTATCGAATGGGGGTCCTACGCTGGGTTGATATCTAGATATGAGAAGTGTCTATCTTGATTGTTTTTATAGGAGACTCTTTTTGTACTTTAGCCCAAGTCCTTAGATGTGGTGAGCCAAATGGACCAACTTGTGTCCTTGCTGCTTCAGAATGGGATGATCCAAGTTAACTGAACAAATTCAGGTGTAACTCCCATTTCTGCAGCTCTCAGACAGTTGAGTTATTCTGGTAGTGTATCTGAATCTTGAGTGGAATGATTTATTTAAATGGGGGAATGTAGACACAATTATTGGCAAGATGTATACAAATATTGTGGTAAACTGTTCCTCCTTCTCCCCCATTCATAGCTCCTCATTCTGGCCGCCTTTAACTGTAGCTATGAAATAACTGATTTTCCCAGAATGCATTATTGCTCCATTACTAGCTGCTAAGTGAGAGCATAATGTAAGCTGTATTTGTGAGCTCAAAGCTGCTACCTGGCAGTGCATAGTGTTTATCCTCTAAGCTGGGAGGTTGGCACGCTATCATTGTGAGTATGTGATACAAACATTTTACAGTATATACTAATCTTACACAGCAGAGGGCATAAATAATTGGTGAGACCAAGATTGGAGAGTCTGGGAAGAAACAGGCTTTGAGCAGGGAAAGTGCATGGGAACAGGGAGACTGTTCAGAGCAGGGGCCCCATAAGTGAAGGGGTAAGACGAAAGGAGCAAGGCTGTTGAAGGTCAGGGTATATAAAAGGCAATGTTACTGCACTGCAGTCTAACCACTCTAATCTCCCTTGTTGTCATACAGCTACAGAAAACAAAAAACTACAGCCACACATGGAAGACAGAGGCGAGAAGAGAGACCTTGGGAAAGAAGAGCCAGGCCCCAAGATAGATGATCATGAGCCCAGACTGGGGCCAAGGCCACGGTCACACAACAAAGTCCTCAATCCCCCTGGTGGCAAATCCAGCATTGCATTCTATTAGAAATGTTCAGTTTCACTAATGGAGTCAGCACAGAAACTTTATCTATGGATCTTCAGGTTTGTTTCCAGACAGACACCTGTATGGGAACAGATGCTTTAGGCAGGTGGATGAGGGCTTTAGTGACTGTCTATATCTGATTAGATGAGAGGACAGCTTGATGTTCCAGGCTTCTGTAAAACCTGTTAAGGCATGGTGCTTATGGAAATAACTGAAGATTTTTTTTATGTGCTAGACAGTGCAGGGTTCAAGGGGACAGTAGCTAAATAAGTGCAAGAGGAATGTTCCTATGTGGAGGGCAATTAAAAATACTCAAACTTGCAACCAGTTAGTTGCTCAGACTCTTGGACCTAAGCATATAGGTAGAGTTAGCATGGTGAAAGTCCATCCTAGTGTGTGGAACTTGGATGCCAGGCCTGGGCTTACCTAACTGAGACAGTAGCCAATGCTCTTCTTGTGGGCAGTGTATCCTAACCTCAAGAAGGTAAAAATTGATCTGCAACCACTTTAATATAATGTGCTTCATGCTAAGTGGTGTTGCTGGGTTCTAAACAATTCTGCTTAGACCTTGGCCATGATAAGAAGAGGTTGCCTCACCAGGCAGATGACTCCTGGGGTGGGGACAGTGCTAAAACACTCATTCTTGTGTGTCAATCTTACAAGCCATCATGTGTTGTAAACTTTTGGAGCACTTCCAGTAATAGTCTAAGCTGATATATACTAGTTCTTGACAAAAGGAAAAATAGTGGACTGTCTCCTGCAGGTACTCTTGGAAAGATCTTATTTCATTGATGTCATGCAAGGGTGCTTCCAGCTTTTCTGGTAGAGATGGCAGTGAGTTAGGCACACACAATTACATCTATTGGAAGAATTCTGACAAATGATAGTAAATGTATTATTAGATTCTGGAAACTGTCCCAGGAGGTTCTAGGGAGCCAGTTTTGATGGCCCATCACCAGCTTCTAAAAGCCCTCATGTACAGATGCTTTAGCTTGTGCAAGGGATTTTCTTCCTCTGACCTGCAGAATAATACTGTTTTGCTTATATCCTCCATAGTGCAGTGGCTTTTGTTTTTTGTTTCTCTGCTGACTCTGTTAGTGAAATCTCCTGTTTTGTTAGCCTTAGGTTGCCGTTGACTGCCTCAGTTATTCCTTGGTAGTGTGGACAATTCAAGCTGCTCATCCACACATACTGCTGTAGCTATCTTGAGACTTAGTCCCTGTTCATCTGCTTGGGACAGTCTAAAGATCACTGCAATACTCTTCTGGCATACTGGCTGTTTTGAATTACACTTGCAAGAATGTGCATTGTTTCCTTTAATTAGGTATGTGGGTTTGGGGTGGGGGTGGTTGAAGAAGGGCTCTCCCACTTCATTTGCCAACTCTGACTGGACTTTCCTCGAACATATCCAGGGTTTCAGTATTTGATAACACCAGGTGCTTAGACTGTTAGCCACCTGTAATAGTGATTTAAAAACCTCCAAAATGAACTCATTACCTACAGGAGTTTTTCAGGCACACCAAAGAACAAGTGGCCTTTATCTCTACAATGGCTCCATGTACCAGTAGCTGTTCTAGCTCAGTTTCACTGAAAACTTTCTGCAACAAACTATTCAGAAGAGCCATCTCTTGGCCAGGTGCTACAACACCGTGGAGGTCATAATGACTGTTGAAGTGCCCAGCAAAGATGAATGACTGTGCCACAGACTCACAGCTGCCTTTTTAACTTACAAATTGAAAATCCCCTTTTAGGGGGTGGAAATGGCAGCAATCTTAATGCCTCCTGTGCCTCTCTCATGGGAGGCGTGGCGCTCCTGCTGTTGGCTCCCTTTAAATGTAGTAGTATGGTGAACAGTAGTAGTGAGGGAGGGTGATCCCAGTCACACCTCTGTTTTAGATCCATATTCCCCTCATAAAGCAGTTTCCTAGCTGCTATTCCTATTTTGTTTATTTTGTTAAGCCTGTAAGGGGTCCCCTGCCTTTTCTCCTTTGCTAGTGTTTAACTTCCCTTTCCAGTATGAGTAAGGCTTTTCAAGGGGGTTAGCAGCTAGGAAAGGCCAACCAGTCTGGCCTTGAGCTTCTGTACTGAAGGGTTTGTTTGTAGGCAAGTCAGTGAGCTTAGTCTGTAAGATATAAAGCTTTGAGTCTAACTGGAGCTGGAGTATTGGGCTGTGCATTTCTCCAGTGCCTGGGTTAGTTTCCAGCTACATCTTAAACTACTTTGGACTTCTGTCTGCATGTGTTGGCTAGCATTTCCCTCACTGGTGTATGGCCTGTGCTCAGTGTCTCAAGTACAAGTTTGATAAGGACACGTTTTTTCATACCCAAGGTCAGGAGGGGACTGGAACTTTGTATCAATGGTTAAATCATGGACTTCGCAATAAACCACAGTATTTTGTTACTTCACTGTGTGTAGTTGGGGTCTCCTGTAAATAAGTCACTGTCCTAGTCTAAAGCAAACACTTTAGTCTGTGATCAAATTCCACATACCAATTCCTGTGTAATTTTCAAACACCTACTTCCTATCATCGCTAATTTTAAAGATGCTCCCTCATCCTCCGTGGCGTGGCAGGCTTGTACCCCTCCTTCGTGCCGCAGTATATCCTTGAATCAGAATCTGATGGCTTCACCGGTAATGGATACAAGAATGACAGTGGAGCAGCTTCCATCAGTTGGTGTTTAGATGAGTTCTGCTGTCTTACCCCCTTTCCATAAATCTTGTACAGCTGTCCAGTTTTGAAATTGTCTGAATCTGCCTTTAATCACTTTTGCTATTGGGCATTTATACTTGTCCCTAGAAATGGATCCATATTTGTGAAAATTCATACCTTTCCTTCCTGGAACACGTTAATGCATAAAACTGTACTTGTATATTTAGCTGTTTTTGTTCTGTAACTAGATATTTTGAGACTACTACTGAAACACACCCAACTCCAGATAAATTAGACAGCATAGCAGCTAGAGGTAAATATTAACTTAAGGTGAGCTAGGCAGGCTCTCTCTCAAATTTGTTTTTTTTTCAGAGCTGGAATGGTGTAAACAACCAGACAGCCATATCCTAACTGCAGACTGAACTTCACCTTATCTAGGTGCTGTGTGTGAGACCAAGCTTTCCCCTTCCATCTCTTAATAGAGTGCATTCTTAAACCCATCTTTTAGGTAAGAGCTTGTGCACCTGTGAAATAGTATCAATGATATTTAAACCTTATTGCACTGGTAGGAAGGGGATAAATGAGTACAGGGTATGTAATCTATTAGAGTGCCATCAAGGATTCAGGTAGTGGAGTTGTGCATTCCCCTAGTTACAGAACTATATAACAAAGTGCATAATATGCAATCTGCAAATGAAGGAGAGTTCTGCAAATGAGTTTTTTTCCAGAAGAAACAAATCCGACTTGTACTATTTCCAGACTTGTAAGGTAAACATGATCCAGGTTAATGCTCTAGACAGCGCAACAGAAAAGTGCAGGTGACCTAGAGTAGATACTGAAGTTAGCTTAAGATGGAGCATCAGTGTTGATTGATTGCATGATTTGGCAAGTCACTACAGAAAACAGTTGTAGGCTTTTCCATGTCTCAAATAGTGATCATATATCATTTGACCATGTTGTTCAAAATTCACTATGCATACTCCTGAGAAACACTAGAAAACTTACTTCTGTAGGGGGGAGGGAGGAGTAGCCCCATACCTACTTTAGAAATAAAGGGCAGTCAGGACTGACCCATCTGTTTGTTAGAATTCTTTGAAGGTGTCAACAAGTATCCATCTAGTGTACTTAAACTTCCATGAAGCCTTTCAAAGTGTCCCTCAGCAAAAGCTCTTAAGCAAAGTAAGCTGTCCTGGGCTCAGAGAAGGTCCTCTCCTGAATAAAAGAAAGAATTTATTCCTAGCTGTTTCATCAGTTTTCTCCATGGAAGGAGGTAAATAAGGCGGTGGTTCCCAACCTATGGTCTGCAGACTACCAGGGGTCTGCAGGAAAAAAAAAAACCCAACATCTTCAAGGAAATTAGTTGCAGGGGGTGGTCTGTGAAATGTTTGGAGGTTGAAAAGGGGTCCACACCTGAGAAGGTTAGGAACTACTGCTCTAAGGAGCAGGAGTGGGAGCTGTGCTGTTCAACATTCATAAATGTGGAAAAGGAGAGAGGTGGCAAAAATTGTAGTTAACTCAGTTGAATAATTTTGTATTAAGTCTAAAGCTGACTTTAAAGAATTACCCAATTTCTTGAGCTTTTGTAACTAGTCAACAACAGGGCTGCTGAAATTCATTGTTGAAAAGTGTAAAATAATGCATATTAGAAAACAATCCCAACTTTCCATACAAAATGAGGGGTCTAAATTAGCTGTTTCCACTCAAAGATTTTTAGAGGCAGTGTGAATAGCTTTGAAAACATCTGCTCAATGTGCATAGCAGTCAAAAAAAGCTAATGTTAGAAACCATTAAGAAAGACTAGCTAAGACAGTAAATGTCATGCCATCATATAAAATGCCTGCTATGTCCCCCACCTTGAATATTGCCTGCAGTTCTGGTCACCCCATCTCAAAAGAGCTATGAAGGTCAACAAAAGAAATGAGGTATAAAACAGCTTCCATCTGAGGAGAGATTAAAAACACTGGGACTATTCAACTTGGAAAAGAAAGTTTTGTAAAATAACCCAAAAGGCAGGGGTCACCCACTGAAATTAATAAGCAGCAGGTTTAAAACAAACATGGAAGTGTTTCTTCACCCAAAGAACTGTTGAGGGGTGGAATGCAGTCAGATGATGTGAGGACCAAAATTACAAATGGGAATAGAAAAATTCCTGGAGGAGTGGTCCATCAATGGCTATTAGTCAAAATGGGCAGGGATGAAACCTCACCCTGAGTATCCCTAAACTGCTGACTGCCAGATGCTGGAACTGGATGAACACTCAAAATTGCCCTGTTGTTTATTTCCCCGGCTGCACCTGGTATTGGCCACTGGCCGAAGACAGGACGCAGGGCTAGATGGGGCATTAGTCTGCCCCTGTATAGCCATTCTCATGTTAAATAGCAACTTTGATAACTTAGTGCTGACAGCTATGTTTTTTTGTGAAGTGTGAGGCTGCTGAGAGCTAGGCACAGAAGCAGCTATTGCTCTTCTGAGACAGAACCCCACCCGTTGTGTGCTACACTGGACTATAGAAATCCCAGAGTGAATTTCCAAATATAACTACAGCAGGTTACAAGAGGGAGTTTGAGTAATGACACCAGCTAAGACTAGTACAGTAAGTGCATGGAGAAGATGCATTTAAAGTGATCGTATAGGTGGGGTCTGCTTTACTCCCCCACCAAAGGCACTCCCTTCAAATAATAATAAACTACATCAGCTCACACTTAACTTGAAACTTCTTAGCGGCTAAGTCCAATTATGACTCCTGGGGCAATTCTGCATCCCGTTTTGGGTGCAGAATTCATGTTCCTTGCAGCTTCCTTCACTTCCCTGCAGAAAAAGGACTTTCTGAATGAGAAGCTGCAAAAGCACTTGCATCACCACCTCAGGAGTGCCAGATATGTTGTTTCAGGTGCCTGGAGCAGTTGGTGGAGAGGTAAATCACAGTGGGAGGACTGGGGATGTCCTAGCCCCTGGCTCCTACCCTGCACCAGGCTCAGCTGGGATAGGGAAGGATGGGACTTCCTCTTCCCCTGCAAGCAGCAGCCAGGGCTGTGTAAGACCCATCCCCCAGACACCTCTTGTGACTGCAGGAAGATCTGCAATCCCTGTCCAACCACCTGTGCATCTAGACCCCCCCCAGACCACCCTTGCTTAAGCCCTCCACACAAACCCCTACTCCCCCCACACCTGGACCCTCACGTTGAGTCCCCCACACCCAGAGCCCCCCTGGTGAGCCCCAACCATCTTCCCCTGGCCCCCCTGCAGAATCCCATTACCCCAGAACCCTCCAGCAAGTCCCTGTGTATCCAGATCCCCTCACCCTACACTAAGCCCCTCTACCCTTTGATCCTGCTGAGCCTGCCAGTCCCACACCTGGTGTGGAGGGGCAGGGCTCAGCCCTTGCATTGCTTCACAGTCAGGTGCAGCCTCACTGCCATGGCTGTGTCCTGGGGGGGGGGGGCAGGAGGAGGGCTGCAGGGTGATCTCCCATCTGCAGGCACCCCCACATTTATTTATTGACCAATAACATTTGCAGAATTTTAATATTGTGCACAGAATTCACTCAAGTAAATTTTGACTAGTCCTAGGGGACAGATGCTCACATTACAAGTATCTCCATTGTATTACCTCAAGCTAGTAGAAGATATGAGCATAAGCCTTTAAGTTTTCAGGAACAGGTGCCATATCTTTCAAAAACTCCTGCCCCAGGAAGTAGACTGTCCCCTGCTCCATTTAAAAAGAAAAAAAAAAAAAAAAGCCTTAGTCATAGGTGTCCCTAAAATCTAGTGCTTCCCTTGTTTGTATTGTGAGCCAGAGCAGCTTCAGCTGAACTTACATATACTAACAGAAGGCAGAGAGGGAAGAGCTCCATAACTTATTCAAACTCAGATGTCACTGGAACAAAATTTGCTAAAATAGAGGTTATCAATTACTTGAGAATAGGTTAACTTTATTGGACTTATCAGTGCACCCTGTGTTCTTCCCATACACATGTGAGTAATTTTACTCTGCAATTGTTTAACCACTTACAAGCAGAGAATTTCGTACCTGTCACTTTTAGGAAACCATCTTTCCTCGTGGTTGCTTCCAGCTCTGTTTAACAATGAAGTTAACACATATTTGAAGCATCAGCCTCACTGCATATAAGAACACCATTCAAGAGGTTGCATAGTGAAGCGGACTGTTTTACTCATCTGTGCAAGCCAAAGGTCAATGTGCCTGGGCAGTTGCCCCTATGAGATGAGGTTTTAAGAGGGTTTATTTACTGTTTTCAATCAATCAATGGTGTCACACCAGTTGACGGTAACATAGCTGTATCGGATAATGCAACTTGGATGAGTGTTAACCAGCAAAGTAATATGTAGTCTGACTAATTTTCACATAATTGGTTTTGCCAGTTTAAAATGAGTAAAAGATTCCCAACAGTCTCTGCTAGGACACAGTGCCAATCTTATTTACATGCATAATGAATTGTGAAAGGACACTGACAATTAACAGCAATTACTAAAACAGAACCCACTTAAGCGGCACTCTCTGAGGAGCTTTCTATGAAGATGCAGGGATATTTTAGTGAAATACCTTTTACATTATAAGTGTGTCAATGATAAATTATGGTGAGTTAGAAGATAAATCTAGTTGCTTAGAACAAACTTCAGGTGGATTGAAGTTTAGACTCTAAACATTGTAGTGTAATCCATTTAAAAAAGTGCACCACAAACTTCAGCACTGGCTTAATTTACCATATGGCTGCTATGTTCCAGACAAGGAACAAAACAACTTTCCCTTTATATGCATAATTCCCTTCACACACCAGCTTGTTTCCATGGGTGACTTAATAAGGTTATCCTTTTCAAAAAAAAAAAAACCACCCCCCTAAAATATTTAAATGTATTACTTAAAAGCATACACTTGGAAATAAAGAGTGATAATACTGTGCCAGCAAGCAGTTGTACTCCATCAACGTTGCCTCCGACATAGGGCAGCCTGATTATTCCTAGTTGATGGACCCTTCATCTCCCACTTCATCAAGGAGCGGTGCTGTGTCCACAGGCGGTCTGACCTCCTGTTCTGCAGACAATCGCTTTGTTGCTCTGTTCAGTGTCCCACCCTGGCATTTCAGAGAAGCAGACAGTAACACAAACAAGTAGCTTTCCAAGATAGTGTGTGTAGCTTATAAAACTTTCATCAGATAGTCTGGTCTTCAGTATTTTGTGCAACCCACCTTGAGGGACAGAATGTGTGGCTAGGCCACCAACATATGTGATACTGGTGGGACCCACCATTGCCACACTTCTCTTTTAAAAGGTATAGTGGCAACACAAGGAAAGCAGTAGGTACCTATAGGATATTCTGCACTACCTATCCAGAATCAGAGAGAAAACCTTCCTTATACAAACTGCACTACTCAAGGTCCCTTTCAAACCAACATGTTGGGAGCTAAAGTTACACCTACCCCAATACACTTTTTGTAGGAAATACTAAGTGTCCAAGGCATCAGGCCCTGGAGGTAGGAGGGTAATGGAAGTTTAAGCATGTTACTACCTGCTGCTTGTCCACCACGTTGAGGCTAACAGAGGCAATGATACATGCAATGGTATTTGCCAGCATGAAGATCATCATCTGTTGCCAGCGCCATAGTGGGATCTTTAGTTCACTGTTGGGTCAAGAAGATGAACCACCAATGATCACATGAAATGTTTCCTCTTGCCATATAACATACAGATAAAATGAAGCAGCATATGGTATTGGCTGTCGTGTTCTGAAACCATACTTGGTATAGACCACAAACAAAACTGGTTTTATGGTCTCAATTTAGTCCCCATCAGCACAACTTGGGGGCTTTTGCTTAAGAGACAAAAGTTCTCACCTGGACTTTGTTCCCAGAATGTGTCCAACGATCAGATTTGAGAGGCCAATTCCAATCATCTGCACAGAAGTTGCAAGCCCCATAGCCGTCCCTAAAGTTGCCTGGGGAACCACAAGGGGTATGGATGGCCACATACTAGCCTGTTGTAAGGAGTAATGAAATGGGCTGATGTTAAATAGGAAAAGACACTTTCTAGAAGATTCTAACAATTCAAGCCCCAGTTTTAGGCTGCTAGCTGATCAACTGAGGGAGAAAGGAAGTTGTTCCCACTACACATTTTGGATGCCTTATGGAGGGCTTTATGCTTTCCTCTGATGCATCCACCATGATCACCATCAGCCCACCAGATTACAGTAAATAGATGATGGGAATGGCTACATCTTTCCTCTCAAGCTACTCCCATCGGCTTAAAGCACACACAATTCAGGGTCAAATTGTTTCACCTTCACATCTCAATGAGGAATTGGGATAACTGACTCAGGTGCATATTCTGGATCCTTCTCAAAAGCTGTCATGAAAGGACAGTACTGCCTAACATCTAACGCTTCCCACAGACCATGCCAATGGGCTTCTTGAGCTGTTTTTGGGTTTGTTACTGACTAAATCCTTCGGGCTTTGTAATCCAGAGACCTTGGAATGCAGCTGTTACATATGCCCAATGTTTAGCCCTTGGCTAGTGTAAAATGCCAGTGTCTGGAAAGGAGATGGGGAGGGAGCAGAGCTATAAAATAAGCGGCAAATGAAGTGGTTTCTCCATACTTACAGCAGCAAAGGAGTAAGTGATCCCAAGCCAGATGGTAGAGACAAGCGGAGGAACAAATGTAAATGCCAGTAGAGCAAAGACTGGCAGAGTCAGCACAGCACAGCCAACTGCAAACACGCCTCTCAGTCCTACGTAGTCCTGATGAGGACAAACAGAAGACCATTTACTGTGAGCTCCCCACGGTTTCCATCAGGGCTCCAGGGCGCTCCTCCTCAATGAGAGCAGCTGAGCAATGTGTGCTGGTAAGGGATCATTTATAAGAGCATCAGCTACAGGAAAGTGACACCTTACAAAGTATTCCCAGTTCTTCACGTACCGAGAGGGACTGAAGAGACCAGTGTGCCTGTCAGAGAGTAACAAATCACCGGAATTTGAAACTCCAAGGTTTGAGTTTGAAGACAATAGGTTGCATTTTAGTGCTTACAGAAGTGAGGGACTGATAAATCAGACAAAGCGTGAGTTGGTTCTGTGCAAACTGATGCTCCCAATCCACTTGCCCCTCAACCCTGAGCTGCAACACTCTCCTCACTGTTTTATCTCAGGCCTCTCATGAGTATTCAGCTATTGAGGTGGCTCTTCTACAACAGGAACTAGGGGATCAGAGGTCAAACTCATTTAACTTGTGACCTAATCCAGAATGGAATCAAGTCTTCAGGGTTTCCAATCTAGGCTGTGAACCCCCTGCAGCATTAATGACCCAACTCCAGAGCTCTAGTTTTAAGCAAGCTCTCTCTTCTGACACTCAACCTCTGTGAGAAGCACACAACATATTATCTGTATGAAGCCTTGGTCTATCAATGAACAATCCATCACATAGCTAATGTTCTGCTACATACAGTGTACTCACGATTAATATGCCAACTGCTGCGGAGAGAACAAGGGAGCTGTCGTATACTGCCCCAGCAATATAAGCAGCTGCCTGCTGACTGTAGCCAGAATACTTATCCTGGATAAACTTGCTAAAAATAAAATTGAAAGGGACACAAAAATGTACATAATTAGGATTCTTGGTCTGGTTATCTTGGCACAAAGCAAGTCTGAGCACAGATATCTTGACAAAGAGTTTTTCACTGGAGAACTTGTCAGCACAAATTCAATTCATTCTGGCTGGTAGTTCTACATATTCATCATTTTTTTAAAAAAAGATGCGCTGAACAAAAAGATTTGTTGTGGTGGGTGCAAGTTTGTGCCCTTTTTTATGATGGATAAAGGAGGCCTAAAGTTTGGGGTGGGGACGGCATGCATCTTGGAAATACCAGGAACAGCGAGTCTTGTTTTCCCTGGTGGTCTCCTTGGGGGAGTGGAACATTTCTCAGCCAGCCTTGAAACTGAAAGGGTGAGGGATGTTACATTTTTAGATATATTAACTCAAAACATTTGGGAGGGAAGGATTAGTATTTAACAAATTCAACCCTTTGATGAAGGGCTCAGGAAGCTCCCACTCCAGTTCCCTACTCCTCCAAGGAGACATCCAATAAAAGCAGAAAAGATTGGCCTCAATATCTCTACATCAGAAAACAAGATGACTTTCATGCTTCCTTCATACATTATGGAGGACAAAATGGCGTAAACCCAGTGGTTTTTAAAATCCTTTGTAGGGCACTCAGATTGCTAGTGGCCAGCCACAGCTCAGCAGCTTTGAGAGACTAATTTATCTGGAAACTTTCTGCTCACCTAGATTTTGACTGGTTGTTTTTAAGTGGCTAGAATTATTTTGAGGAGAGCTGAACCTTTTTGTACTGCACATGCCATCGCTCTAGGGCAGCAAAATACTGTCCCCTGCGGATTTACTGCAATCGATTCAAGTAATCAATAACACTGAAGGCACTGGGTCATGATTCGTTTTGGAAACAAGCCTGGAATTAATCTGCCAAAAGAGATATTTGAAACATGACTCTGGGCCTGAGGCAGTGTGGAGTATTGCTCCATGACACAGCACTGCAGGAATCACGCCCTATGGAGGCCAGTTCAGGGTAAGGTAAGCAGATGAATGGCCAGAGAGCCCATTTCAGGGTGTGCAGGGAGCACCCCAAAGATGCCTGTACTGTATGTTTTGCTTTCACTAGGTTCTAATATTAGGACCTTGCTTGGTAATTGCTGCAGCAAGCCTGCAAGGACACTTCACCACCCCAAACTGCTGAGGTGTTTATATTTATAAACAAATATAGAGACCTCGCTGCCCTTTTCTCCCAAGGATCTCCAAGCCCTTTTTCTAATGGTAAGCTTTGCAAGCCCCTGTGAGAGCAGTAGCAGTGTAGCCATTTGGGGAAAACAGATAGAGGGGAAGCACATTCCCCAAGGTCACAGTCCGTGGCAGAGCCAGAGTAGAATCCAGGTTTCTCAACACCTAATCTGCTGCCCTAACTGCAGTCCCTCCCACTGAGCTTCTAGTATTTGGGAAACTGCAGTGCGTGATTTTAATCTCTTAAGATATTAGCTGCTGGCCACCTTCCAGGAGGCTGCTCAAGTGTGTGGCAGTCTTGGGAGACATCTTGGGAAGGCTGCAATGGTTCTGAGTTGTTTAGCCAGGAAACACTTTACAGCCTCAGTGTCCTTGAATCTGACCCCATAGGAACCCTCGGATCCTTCCTCCTCTTGACATTGCCACTCCAGATAAGTGTTTTAACTTGAACAGATTTATGCAGCACAGATCCCATAGCACCAGAAGTTGGACAGTTCCAGCTAGATGCCCTTTGTGAGCCTTTCAGGTGACAGTAAGAGAGGTTTCATCTTTGCCACTGTTCCACCTAGGTTAGGGGAGAAGTATTAATTTGAAGGAAACCAGATTTGGCATTTCCCCAATCTTTGGAGTTTTATATTAATCCTTTAAGGTTGCTATGGACTGGAAATCCCCATGCCTCACATCATCGTCTTCAGAGATGGGTGCAAAACACAGTGCAAGGGACAGAAGAATCAAAAGGACTCGGATTTTCTATAGCTAAAAGTTAAGCACCTTGCTTGGCAAGGCATTGCTCCCTTTCTGGCTTTGTGCTCACCAAGGCAGCAGCAAACAAGCTGTTTAGAAAGCTCCCTCTTCCTCTGAGATTCCCTTGCTAGCTTAATGGAGAGGCTGAGGGACACAGTTAGCTCTGTTCCAAAGCTCCACTGCTGGGAACAGTTACTGGCACCAGTGCTACTATCGTTCTGGTCAGTACCTGGCATCTGCCACGAAAGGGAAAACCCCGTTGTAGAAGAACATGATGGTGAGGACCAGGAGCCAGTAGCAAAGTGGCAGCCGCCTGATATCCTGAACCTGCTGCAAAGAGAAAATCCCCCTAGATTAATAGGATACAGATGACTTCCCATTTCATAATGATTAAACCTTCTTCCACTAACATTCCTTGAAAAGGGCGAGCTGGGACTGGAGTACGAAAGGTAGCTCATTTGCCCTGAGAGTCCCAACATTTGTTGTGCCCCTCCACATCCACACACCACCCTTCTCTGGGAGCGTGTGAGAGGGTAAGAGCTTTCCCTTCCCTTCATAAAAGTCTGTGGCAGCAAAAGACTTTTCTGAGCTGCACTTGCTGGAGGCAAACTCTGGGATGAAGCACAGCAGGGATGTGGGTATAACTAGAAGTTATTAATAAAAGGAAATACCAGTACATTAAGAATGGAAACGCTCAGTAAGACCTTCCCTCAGGGTATACTATTCTGAAGTTTAACGGATCTGATGACCTAAAGCAATGGCAGCCCTGTTGCTTGGGCCACTAGGGGTACGTCTACACTTCAGTTAGACATCTGTGACTGGCCCATGCCAGCTGACTCGGGCTCGCAGAGCTGTTTAATTGCAGTGTAGATATTTGAGCTTGGGTTGGAGCCTGAAGTCTCAGATCCTGGAGGGGCCCAGAGCTCGGGCTGCAGCCTGAGCCATGAACTCTACACTACAATTAAACAGGCCCTTAGCCTGCAAGTCAGCTGGCACTGCAGTGTAAACATACCCTTGGAGAGCATACCACAGGGACTGGTTCTGCCTTGGCAGGAAGATTGCTCTGCAAACCACAAAAGAGGCTAGAATCTCATTTGTATTCACAAGCAACTCCACGTTTGCACAGTGAACTCAGGTAAATGTTTGCTGACCCCTCATGGCTCGGAGTGCTGGCTCTGGTCTCTGATAAACTAAACAAAGCGAATAAATGTTGCCAGTCTAATTTCCACAATCCCTTGTTGTTTGCAGCTGTAGAATCCTCAGAGACCTACATGGACAACTATCACTTAGATAAGTGGCATTGGCTCCCTCTTCTGGCCCATATCAGCTATTTATTGTAGACTTCAGTCTCACAAAACAAACTCTGCAGTGACAGCAAAGTTCAGTTACCCCATGCCAGCCCTTAAGTTTCTGGAGGAAAAGGCAGTCTGTATTCCACCTACCACTTTCTTGGACTCTTGCTGGATAACTCCATCCAAGCCAAGCTGCTTCATGCCAACTTTGTCCAGCACGCTGACTGTGATGGCTGAAATAAAACCCAACACACATAGCAGGGTACCTGCAAACACAGAAGAGATTTTAGGACTTCCCTGGAGCAGGAAGAGCTGTATGACATAGACCTCTGCATGATTCATGTTCCTGGCTTCTCTCTAACAACATGACTAGCGCTTCTCCATTGGGCCATAAGTTAGATTCTATACAATGTTTGGGTGAGAAGTTTGGATTGCAAACACTGTAGGACTAGGTTTAGATTGAAAAACGCTGTTTTCACTGATTTTTTTAATAAATAAGGTATGATAATGTTTTAGTATTAATATTTCTTCTTATTGACACCCTCCTCCCCCAGCTGAAGATTAAAACAGTCCTGGATATTGCGAATGGCTAAAGAAACCCCAATGTCCATGGGACCAGGAGATAAGACAGACTGTTGCTGGAAGACAGAGTAAAAAAAAAATCTTCCACACTTGTTGACCTGCTTCACCTTTGTAGAGTAACTGCAGACACGAAGGGTCAAATTGAGTCAGTGTAATGAAGAGCAACTAAGCAAGAAGTCAATGGAGCCAGAAGTGAATTTGCCCCCAAGTGCCTGTTCCAAATGAGACCAGTTTTCTAACTGAATCTTTTGGAAAAATCAAGTGAAGTTCACTTGAAAAGCCTGCTCAGATGTGCATTCACTTAGCATTGGTGTATTTAACCCTTCACATGTAGAGCACTCAAGTTGTTCTGCTGCTGCTGCAATTGGAGAATTATCACCTGAGTACACAGCAATACTACTGAACTAAAGGTATTGAGGGGAATCTGTTAAAGCAGAGCTGGTTGAGAGAACATCTTAGTAGGACAGAGTGGCAGGATTTTCCTCATAATTGCCTCTTGGCTAAAAGTCACATCCTTGAACAGGACTAGTACAACATTAATCATTTTGTTGTTACTTGGTAAGTACATTTATCCCACATGCCCCATCACCGAGATGCCACACACAGTACAAACACAGCGATTCCCATTACCACCACTCCAAGGCATTTCTAACATGCCCATCACCATAATACCTAGACATCATTATCATCTAGGCCAATGGTTCCCAACCTTTTTAGTTCGAAGGCCACAAATATTATTTTTACAACCCTGAAGGGCCACCAGTCTATCAGCTCATAAAAAATGTATTGCCGTACACATCAATGAGGACTACAAATCACTACATATTTAAAGTAAACATTTGGTGTTACTGTGCTCATTTTTACATTCTATTTTACAGCTACAAATTACTCACAGTATGTCACACCCTCACAGACAAAGCACTCGTGTAGATGAGTGACTGTCATTACACACTGAAGCACGTGGCCTGGCCGCTAAGACTCAGTGGGTGGCCTGTTAAGTGCAGGCCAAACCGAAAGGCCCTGATTTTTAGAGACCTGCCCTTCTCCACAAGCATGGTGGGTCCTGGCTGCTCCACCAGCAGCCACCCACCCTCATCTCCCCACTGCAGCCAGATGGAAGGAGGCTGCCTCCTCGCTGATCTCCCATCCCTGGCTGCAGCAGGGAAACCGCACGCATCCTGTAGCCCCATGCGCTCCACCTGGGTCCCTAGGCAGTGGCTCCCTTCTGCAGCCAGCAGGAGGGGAGTGACAGGCCACTTTGAAAGAGGCCTCTGGGCCGCTTTTGGCACCTGGGCCATGGGTTGGGAACCACTGAGCTAGGCAACATTATGATCCTACATCATAGCTTCTGCTCCACAGTGATTCCATTTGTTAATGTAAAAAGGAAAAAAACCCTCAAGCAACATGAAGCTCAGGGTGGAACTGCATCAAAAACAGGGAAGTGAAAATCCCCCACCCCCAACACACGCGCGCGCACACGCATTTACACACTTTCTTAAACTGAGGTCTTAAATCTATAAATATGCAGAATTTGACCCACGTTAAGGTCTGTGCGACAAAACTATCATTGATTCAGTGGGAAGAAGTCAGAGTTAAGACTTGAATAGCCAACCCAGAATGCGGCAATGTACATACACACACGAATGTAATTCAATTTTACTCCATTGACTCAATGGGTATATACATTTGCATACAATACTGTTCACATGTGACTGCAGGTATTGTAATGTCACAGAAAGGCTGCAAACAAAGCTAGAGGCAAATGCAGCAGTTTTAGACAGAAACTTTGGGCAGCAATAACGCATCCTTCTATTTCGTCCTCAGACCAGGAAGGTGAGCAAGGGTATGCTATCTGGAAGACACACAGCCCACCTGTCACACACCACCTTCACTCTCTTCCCTATGCAGATTCCTTTTCAGAGTTAAACTGTATGACTTTGCTCTTTTGTCTTGGGCCTAGAGGCAGGTGAAGCAGAAGCCATTAGGAAAACTCACCTCCCCAGAGCGTCCACTGGATACCAAAGTGGGTCTCAAACTGCTGGGTGAAGAAGAAGTTGAGGACACTCCCAAGCCGGGAGAAGGAGAGGGTCAGTCCAAATGCCAAGGCCAGTTCCTTCCCCTTGAACCAGAATGCAGTGATGCGATTCTGCACAACTTGGAGGGATGAGAACAGAGGAGAAAGGGCTATATTAACAGAGCATAGAAACCTAACCCAGAGCATTACACACACAAACCCAGGGCAACTCCCAATCCGTGCTCTCTGGGCCAGATGGGATCAGTATCAAAGACTCTTGGATAGCTGAAGTGGAGATAAAATGTGTATCTCTGTTTGGGATAGTCCTTGCCACTGCCGCAACGGGGAGGTCAAGTGGCTTCTAAAAAACCAACCTGTAGGGAGAGTTTTGCAGCTGCTGCTCCCATGAGGGGGCAAACGCTGGTTAAAATGATGGTTCTTATCATTAGAAGGGCAGATGAAAGCTCTTCAACTCCCATCAGGCAGACCAAATACTCTCTCTTCATCCACCACCACTCAGGCCTGGTTCCTGGTGCACAGAGCAGATGAAATTCTGACTGTAGGAACAAAGGTCCAGGTGCTAAAATCCCATTTGTCCTTCCATTGTTGGAGTCTAACTAGGAGAGGAGTTCTCAGATTCCTTACTAGTAAGTGACCCATTCCCAGATCCAAACAGCAACCGTCCCGTCAGCATCAGCGGCAGAAGATACGGAGTTCCTTTGAAGTGAGAGCCCAGAGCAAAGATGGACGATCCCAAGACAGTCAGGAAAGAGAAAAGAAAGACACCAACTAGGGAGGGAGACAGAAGAAACACAGGAACACATTGAAATCAAGGCAACAGAACAGAGAAAATTACTGTGCAATAGGAAAATTTGAGAGGAGCTCTGACTTTTTAATCTCAGGACAGGTACATCCCTGGGTCTCCCATCAAATTGACTCTGACATATTATTTTACTACTGTATAGCCCCTTTCATTGAAGGATCTCAGGTCACTTTGACGAGGGATCTGTCTCATGCATGAGGAAACTGAGTCAGAGGAAGGTTAAGTGGCTCAACCATAAGCCTATAAGCTCCATGCTCCTGAGTCCTACTCAGAGCTCTGCCACAGAGTCTTTAACGTTGGCCAAGTAACTTCACTTCTGCACCACAGGTCCTCATCGGTAAAACCAGAGACAACAATGCTGGCCTACTCCACAGGTGAGTGTCCACAGCAGCGTTGTTTAATGTGGTGCAGAGTTCAGATACCATGATGACAAATCAGGGAGTTGGGGTTGGGCTAGATGACCTCCTGAGATCCTTTCCAACCCTAATCTTCTAGGATTCTATTAAATACCACAAAAAAGGTCAGGGAGAGAAGAAGAATACAAGCCTAGTTACAGTTACAGTGAGTGTAAGTTTCTAAATAAAGGATCCTTGCCAGTTCTGAACTTGCCTGTCTTCCCTTTTATTGTGTGTCAGGAGATAAAGCAATGTTTACCCAACTATTGTGTGTCATACTAAATTCTAGTGATCCACAATCAGGAATCAGGCCAATTGGGGAACTGTGCAAGTTTTACAAGCATCAGATATCTCTGCTGCATTTTGTGGAGTAGCTCTTGTAACTCCCATCTTCTCTTCACACCACAAAGAAGAACCTTCTTTGGTTAACTCTTGTTTTGTTGACCCCACTGGTTCATGCCTCAGGACCTTATTGAAAAGGTGATTCTGGGCTTGGGAAGCAATATTCCTTTCCACTGAAGGAATAGCTGGAAAGGTCACTTCTGTGCAAGAGGAAAGATCAGCTATAATGAAATAATTGGGACTTACAGCGATTTCCCAGTTTATCAATCAGGAATCCAGCCAGAATCACCACCAGCGCATTCCTAGGGAGAACAGCACAAACATTTGGTTTCACTACCTGCACACCCCACAACCAGTGCACATGTTGCCCCCCATAACCAGGAGAAAGGTGACTCACGTCCAGGCATAGATTGCATACAGCAGGTTGTACTGTGCCGGCGTCATCCCCAGACCTTCCACGCAGGCCAATGTGCCATTATGCCCAGTGCCATTGTGCTGGGTTCCATTGGGGCAGGTGAGATTCTGTGTAACAAGCCAGCATGAAGAGTGTATTCCAACAGTAATGGAGGTCTAATCTGGATTACACAATAATTAGCCAAACCTTCTTTTTGGGTGGAGGGACTCAATAGGTATGAGAGCCTGGTTCTGACATCTTTTGTAGACTCACCTCCACCTCCCACTTCCCAACCTGATAGAGGGAATGTAAAGGTTTTCAGTGGGCTTGTGAGTATAGTTTATCCGTCTTGAGGATAGAACAATTTATTTACTGTTGTGACTGACGCAGGAGCTGCAACAATCTACAAGGGATCATAGGAGATTACTGCAGAACCTAGCTATTTCCCACTGGCAACTGGGAAACCCACTGGGAATTATTGTGGTTTGACATGCATAGACTTTGATGGGAGTAGAAAGGTCTCAGCACCTCTTACAAACACACCAAGATTTGAGTCAGAAAGAAAGGTAAGGATACTGCATTGCAAAATGTACGAACATGATCTGTTTATTTTAATCAGCTGTAGCTTAATTTTTAATTGTTTGATACTACATAAAGGTACCAGGAAGTGTTCTGCAGCAGGTTTGGTAAAACTAATGAAACTTCAGTAATGAGACTTCATTCCAGCTCCCGGCTATGAGACTTTTATGAGGAATTGGAACCAGATCTCCTAAGTCCTAGTCCAATGCTGTCACCACAAAGCAACAGACAAGGGTGTACACTCACTCTCTCTCTGAATCTGGCTTACTCTGGATTCTCTTCTGAAGTCTTTACTATCTGAATGTGTAAGGATTTCTTGCAGGCCTTCTAAAAGCCACATGCCCAGCTACATAATCTAGGAAGGACTGTGAACTTTAGCTAATCACACATCTTGGATTTAACAGCAGATGGTGCACATGAGTAAACCTAGCCCTCTCCTAGAGACTGAACATAACCCATCAGCAGGCATCCTAGTTTTCCGGTGATAAAAACCCCCAAAATTCTCTGATTAAAAAAAACCCTATAAAAATCTGGGTTTTTCCACAATTAAAATGAAACACTGAACTTTAGTTTCCCTAGTCACTATATATACACATATCAATTGAACATGTTTTATGGATATATTTACAATTTTTAAACTGGTAACCCGAGTCCCACCCATTCTCCTGATTATCCAAATTTTTGATCATCCGATCTGGCCCCGGACCCAATTAGATCAGATAATTGGGGTTCCACTATATATGTTCTTATTTTTTCACAAAATGTAAAAAAAACTAAAGATTCTGTAAGAATGTGAATTGCGTGTTTTTCTGTGTTTTTCCATGGCAAACGGATTTCTAGGATCCCTGATAATCAGTAACACAAACAACCAACAGCTCCGAGTAAGCATTTCAGATCTTGATCTCCAACAAAATAATGCAAACAGCAGCATCCCATTCTCTATGGAGGAAAATTTACACTGCAATATGGATAGTTCATTTAAAAAACAAAAAAAGCAATGAGAGGCATGGTGCAGTGAATGAGGTGGAGATATTAGTCTGAACCCTTCAGAATAAAGGTCTTTACTTATATCAGTTAGGAACATTATTTTTTTTACCTCTCAGTTTAATCACAGACCCACTTGTCACCCATGCAGACACTAACATGGCTTAATGTAATGGATTTATGTAATTTTTAATTAACACTCCTAATTTTTCAATCCAAAGTAGATTATAAAATCTACAGCAGAGACCTATTATTTGTAAAGCACCATGAAAATCTATAGTCCCGTAAATATAATACTAACAACCTACACTGCGTAGTGACTGATCATGGGAAACATGTACATAAGTAACCAAGCAATAACAAGTGCTGGATTCCGAGTCCTCTTCCAGCTGCTTGCATTTGCTTTATACGTATTGCCATTTCTCCTGGACTGTGTACATCTCATATTCTGGACACAGGGAATATTCTGGACACAGGGAATCTCTCTTACTTAGCATGTGTCACTTACACTAGACCTCTTCACAGCAGGACATATCTCAGCTTCTCAGTTATCTGGATGAGAAGGTTTTGGGTTTTTTTTTAATTCTCTGTTTGTGACTGGGAATCTCAGCTTTTCAATTTATATACCACTTTTCCAGTCTCGTTAGACTGCAGTCAAGACAGCCATGTAAAAGTTACCTTTCCCCTTGTAAACTAGTTACTTACCCCTTGAAACTGCTCCTGCAGGACACTGGGAATATCAAAGCAGAAATAAGAACCAAAAGTCAAGAGGCAGTTGAAGAAAAGCACTAGGAACCTGTAATAAGCTGCAGAATGAACAAGCTTGTTATGGTCTACGTTACAAAATATGCTCATGTTGACAAAATTTGTGCCATTCTTTTGACTTTTATACACTCACATCCTGTAACATATTTAGAATTCAAAACTCACTACAAGTTTGTCACTGACAAAAAATAAGGGTCAGCTTGATCTACTAATAATTTAAAAAATATTTTAAATATATAGATATATCTACTAATACAAATTAAAGATTGTGCAATGCTATTTCCTACCCCTGTATTGATTTTTCCTGTTCTTCTCTAAAGCCCTGATCCCATAATTGGATCTGCATGGATGGGGACCCTTGCCTCTGTGCCAGGACTGATTATTTTCAGTGGGTCTCCACTCAAAGGTAATGGTCAGGTTGCACAGACCGGCTCTTTGGGGCAGGGAATCTCTCTAAACCTGTATAGTAAAGTATCATGCACATCTATGGGGTCATTTTAGTGTGCCAGACCTGATATATTGGTCACTGTAAGTTGGTATATAGAATAGTGTTTCGTACTCATCGTATGGTGAAGTGTATGTCAAATTATTAGAACCATTCATCGGGAAATTTAGCAGTGGCTATAACTGTGCCAATCTATCTCAGTCAGCTCTAATTTTCACCACAAACCCTTATGCCACCAGCAGAATTAACAGAGAATTGTGGCTGCCAACATTCCTTGGCACAAACAGGCAGACTGCAGTGCATGCTGGGAGTCTCTCTCTCTTTTTGGGTGGCCACCATTTCAGAGATTGGGGCAACAGCAATCTGTCCCTCAGGGCCCTGGGCAAGTGAATCAGGATGCAGCAAGCCTCTTTTAGAGTGGCTGAATCCTTGGGCAGCAGCCCTCTTAGAACAGCTTAACTTGAGCCTGGTCTGAGGAGGGCAAATCCCTCCAGTGAGAGGCACGGTGTGTATGTGAGGTCGGGTTCCTGCCTCAGTGAGGGGTTGGGAGTCAAACTATTCATCCTGCTCTGACAGCTAGCTACCAGCCCCTTTTCCCCAGTCAAATTGATCCATACCTCTGCCTGCCTCTTCACAAGGAGCGGGGCATGCCACAGGCAGAGAGGGTGGGGTCTTAACACCTTCAGTTTTTGAAATACAAAACATTCAAAGTATTAAAAAGCTGTAGAGGGAACCATGTGAGGAAGCAAAATGCTTTGACCCACGTGTGATTACACACACACAAATTCCCAACACCATTAGTCTCTCTCTCTTGTAATACAGCTTCTATTGATTCTTACATGTAGCATCTACACACATTGTGAGTGTACTAGAAATTCATAGACAGTTATTACCAAGTATAAAGTCAACAATGCAACAATTGCCAGGGTTAATGTTGTGAGGTTACCAACCATTTCAAGTAACTGTATTACATTTACCAGCATAAGCCTCAACCAGTGCTCATCATCTCTCACTCTGCTATGCACAGCACTGTAACCTGCTATAGGACATTAGCATAGTGCAGTGAGGTAAAACAACACTGGGTTTTACGCTGGGCTATGCAAAAGCAGCTTGTTGGAGCAGCCATGAGGGCACCGTGTTGAAGCAATCCAGAGGTCTGCAGTGCCGGTGGGTGGCGGGGGGAGCTATTCCAAACTAGGTGGAGGTCTTGTGGTCACCTTAGGCTCTATGGTGGCACATTACAGCAGGTCTGTGATAACTGGCAGTTTGGGGTAATCCCATAGTGTGAGCTAGTGGATTGGCGCCAATCCTGAGTGGGGAAGGGAGGACACATCAACAAGGGGAAATCAATAGTTGTTCTATGTTTGTACAGCTCCTAGCACAATGGGTCTTGCTCCCTGACTGGGGCCAGGTGCTACCACCATACAAGTAACAACCCACTAATCCTAGAGAGGCTCCCACATGCAGATCAGGGTTCCCAGAGCATTAGGCCGGCAAGGCCCACAGCGCAAAGGAAATCGGAGCCCAGCTACCCCAGGGACGGGCCCGGAGCACAGAAAAGGGGCCCCCAGGCTCAAGTGGCATGTGGAGCTCCCAAGCGCTGCAGCAGCTGGTGCGGAGCCGGGGCCCCGAGCCCTCACTGCTTGCGGGTAGCTCGGGGTTCCGGGGGGAGGGAAGGGCAGCTGTGCACACTACGGGAGGGAGACCATGACACCTCGGTCATGTGAGTAGTCACCTGACACTACTGCAATCACGTGACAAGGCGCTTCCTCCCCACAGCGGAGGAGTCTTTATACCACCCCGGCTCTTACCGCTCTCCGCCGGCGCCGCCATAGCTCCGCGCCGACCGCTCTCGAGCCCTCCTGAGCTGAGGCTCCTCCCCTTTCACCTCGGGCCAGGCCCCGCCCCTGCCCGAGGCCCTGCCCCCCGGCGCCGGCGCGGGAGGAGACTGAGAAGGGAGGTGTGAAGCGGTCTTGAGCTCCTCCACCCTTAGCACCGCGACCGCCGCCCCTTCTTCCCGCCCCCTCGAGGCGGGGGCGCCCTGAGCCTTCTCGGCCGGCCGGATCTCGGCCAGACACACGGAGGGGCCTGTCCCTACTGCCGCCGGGGTGGGGCGCTGGGGGCCCGCTGGGGTGGCTGCAAACCCCCACCCTGCACTGGGGCTTGCTCGCTTTTTGGGGTGGGGACAGCACTCTGCTAAGTGCTGAACTGAGGGGGCGCTGGAGCCATGAAGCACCCCACAGGAGTGAGTGGTGCCAACCCCAAGGCTGGGGCAGAGCCCGGGATGCTGCTGCCTGTGCCCCAGCCAGGGCTGTGAGGGAGGGAGGAACAGCCTGGTTAAGGTTTGCCACGGGTGCTGTTGTTACACCCCCGAGTGCGCAGTTACACTCCATGCTGTGCAGCACGCAGCGTGACACGTAAACAAGCTGCTCTGCTGGCATTTCAACCCAACCCTGGCACAGTGGAGCTGTGGTTGTGGGTTTGGCAGCGTAACCTAAACCGGCCCTGCCATTCTGTCTCTGCTCCTCATCTTGCATTAAAGTGTCATCACAGCCAAATGCAGTGTCACAGTGTAATAATGTTTCACAGGCCCTACTGGTACTTGGGCTTACGAAGACGGTGAGACAGTGGGGATGATCCCACAGATCTTGGGATGGGAGCAAATCCTTTCCAGGCAGTCTCACACTTGCCAAGCCAAATCTGCAGAAGAAAATTATCTTTTCAGATCACCATTCTAGGCTTCTCTGCTATCCTTGGCCCTGCAGTACTCAAGATGATTCTCTAAGAACCAGCTATTGTGGCTTGTGCAATTAGCTAGGACAATACTGGAGATCACCAGGTCTGGAAATAAAATTTGGCTGCCATTTGGTCAGCTTTGAGAGAAAGAAGCTGGCTTCAGGAAATTGGCTTCAGGTTGGCTCTCAATAAATTGGCATTGCTCATCCACTGGGTGAGTTGAGATAAAAGAATAATTGAAAAAGAAAGGACTGCCTGCTTTTTGCCCCATCAGCCAAGGCTGGCTTCTCTTTGGAGCAGTGGGACCTAGAGGGTAGGCACTAGACTAGACTCAGGAGACCTGGGTTCTGTTGCCAGCTCTGCCAGTAGCCTGCTGACTGACTGTGGGCAAGTCACTGAACCTCAGTTTCCTCATCTGTAAAATGGAGATAATGACCACATCAGCCAAGTGCAAGCTTGCTCCTCACGTTCAGCTCTCCCTTAAGGGCAAGAGCAGCACAACCACTTCCCTAGAGCCAGAGGCCTACATTGATGGAAAGAAAGTGACAAATCCCAAGCGACAATGGCATGCCGTACCTCCTTTACCATTTAACTTTTTGAAAATTGATCAGTGGCAGAAATAGGGAGTGAAAAAAAAATCAAAGGAACACTGTTCATAACTGGCATTGTGTTTTTGAAGGAATAGAAAAAGAAAAGAAAGGAACTTAAGAAACGAAGCAATCCAGAAAGTAGGAGGGCATCTAGTTACACTACATGGATTCACCATAAAAAGAGTGGCAAATTAACTCAATGCCAACAGATAAGAAGCAGTATAACATTAACTTTAAAGAAGGCACAAAAATCCATCAGACTGACAAAAGTAGCCAAGGATACCTTGCATGACAGCTTCACCAACCAGATTTCTTTTTAGTCTCAACATATCCAAGGCTATTCAGTGTGGTAGACATATGGAAAAGATAAGTAAGTATTTCTTATTAGTTTCTACTGTTAATGAAACCTCCAATAAAATCAGTGTGTTCCTTTCTGTTTTAAAATGTGGTTCCACTCTGAAAAGTGACTATGTAAACACAGTCATTTAACGGGTACATCCTTGTGTGTTTGTTCAGAGTTGAATCTACTGATTTTAGTGACAAAATATATTTTTACTGCTTTTTACTTCTGTCAGCCCAGCATAGCCTTAGGAGAAAGACCTGTATTACATTCTTTTTTTTTTTTCTTCTTTTTTTTTTGTCTCATCAACAGAGAATTGGTTACTAATTCCCAATAATTTATAACATTGAAGAGATTGCACATGTATCACTGAGAGTATAATTTGAAGGGTGCATAAGAGGAACTGAGGGGAGAACTTGGTCTACAGAATCTTTATTAGTGCTGTGGAGATGTGAGAAGGAAGGAACTTAGCTAGATTGTCAGGTACTAGGTTGAATTTGGGATTTGGTTAGAAACAGATACCTTGTAGACTTAGTGGATTTGAACTGGAATAACAAATATAGAGCTTCCCAATGTCCTTTCACAGTCGTTTTTCAGATTAGACCCATTCTGTAAATTCCAATTTTCTTGCATAGGTATTTTCATCACTTTCTTTACTATTTCTGGTTGCCTTTCTGGCTTTTAAGCTTATAAATATAATTGTGTCAAGTATATTCCTTTTTTAAGGTTCCCAGTGTTCTCTTTTTACTTGAACAATCCTAACAACCTCAGCTAAAACAAACAGTAGTTTCTCAGGCTTCTCCTCCTTAATGCACCTCATTTCAGTGCAAAATATGTTTTCCTAAGACAGCAGAGGAAGAGCCAGGAATCTAATTACCCTTCAGTCATGAAAACAGTTATTTTTTCTTTATATTACCAATCACTTTTAGTATACTTTGAGATGATTTGAAAGGCATTTTAAGCTTTTAGAAAAAGCACTTAACTATCATTTTGGAAGCAAGAAAGAAATATTGCAATCCTGCAATCAAAAATAAACAGGTAAATTGCTGCATCTGATCTGAGCAGAGTCCCATAGCCTTTAATGGGGCTCTACATAGGCTTACCAGTCACACACACACATAGTAAATTGCAGGATCAGGGATATAGTGACTATTCTTTACAGAATCTGAACATTTAGGCAAACTTATCTGCCATGAGAATGTGAAAGGTCAGCAATATCATTCACCTCAAACAATATTAGCCAACAAGAGCACAGGTATTTCTGACAAGAGAGTATGATCATCTATATAAAGAAAGACTATAAATTATTGACGATAAAAGCCAACTACAGCATGTAAAATATAAAAGCAGAGTAGAACAATCTGGGTGTCTGTAGTGAACCTAAGTACAGGGAATGTTTATCTTTTCAATAACATTAGCTTTGTTCAAATAGCAAATTTAACACTAAACAAAGGTTTTCCAATAGCTGTGTGTGGTGCAATAGCCAAAACAGGTTTCAGGAGTATTTGGCTGATCATGTGTCAGATTGCCAAATAAATACACTAATAATTTAGTCTTATAAATATTATGGTTTTTTTAAATGTGGATTTGGCCCCCTACTGCGAGTATAGGCATTCCAGACAGAATTTGGCTAAGAAGAAAATGGTCATGATACAGGGCTTTGAGTATGGGTTGTTTACAAAAAGGGGATTTGGAGAAATTTTCATGGCTTTAATAACAATGCAGAAGATCTTTCCTCCTCCCCAGTAGAAGTAAACAAAAATTTAGGACATGTTAAAATGTTTAATGCACAAGAAACAGAATAGCTGTAGAGATATACAGAGAGGTGTAAATACAGACTGGTGTGAAGTCATTTTCTTGTCAAAGACAAAAAACTATCTTTAAGATCTACTCTCCTTTTTCTGGTAAAGTTTCCACCAATAATTTATACAGCATGGTTCCTATACTAATATTGCAATATAGTCATAGATGTCGTCAGGCATTGGCTGCGTGTGTGTGTTCTCTGTGTGCTGCGCTGGCTCTGGCCCAGGTAGCCAGTACAGCAGACTCTGATTGAACTGGCCAATAAATTCACAGATCCGGATTCAGTAGTGAAGGCAGTCGGCCAGCTTTATAGTCAACGAAGCATGGTCCTAATGCCCTGGCTCAATGGTTACAGGTACAATAACACATGTATGCCCACTGCAGTGGCCACGGCTCAGTGAATGGCAGGACTTTCCATTCCTCCCTAGGCTGGACAAAGACACTCCCTCTGTGACACTGTTTTATACACTAATACAAACAAGTTACGTGTTGCCCCTCTGATGTAGTTAGTTACCACCCTTTACCTTGTACATGTTGGTTTGAGCAAAACATCTCTATCTGTCACCCTGTCATCCTGATCTTATCTTTTGAAGCGGTCAACATGTTCCCGTTATTTTTGGGGAGCGTGTTTGCACCACCATACTTGATATCGGGATGTTTTCGTACCACCTTTCTGGAATATGTTTGCATGAGTATCTTGTGTCTAGCTCTTCTTAGGAATGTGCGTGTTTTTGCAATATCAGCCTGTTCTTGCCAGATTCATGTATCAGATAGTGAACCTGCAAGCAGGCATCTGCTTTGTAACACGACAGGGCCTGACTTGTTGACCTGACTCTTGCTAACTGCTTTATATTAGCAGGGCTTGACTCTGTTTGGGCCTTTGGCCTTACACTAGGTCCCTGGTGCCAGGCCTCATGTCTCACCCACTCACTTTCTACTACAATAGAGTATATTTCTCAAGAGATTGCTGCTAAGCAACTCTTATGCACATTTTTCTTTTTTAATTTTAGAAATTCCCTTATGATAACGTTGAAAGTTTCCACTTCCTTCTAATGGCAAAGCCAATCCTTTCAGTTCTCATTTACATCATCAACCAGGGCTCCTGCTGGGAAGGAGTGGCATCTTCAGCTAAGACAATTCAGCTATTGATTTATTGAAATATTTATTTCTTTTTAAAAAAGGAATACATACATTTAAAAAAAACATATTACATATACAGTATACTATAGGGCTTTTGCTTTCTAGGAATATTAATCATAATGTGATGAGTGAGTTTTTCCTGTTCCCAAAAAAATGGAAATGAAAAGTGCATTATAGTGTCCAGTTTCGTGTATTATAGAGCTACAGAATTGACTGGCTTTCCATAGTAGTCTAGGTTGAAATTTTACACTGCCTGAAAAGTTTTGTTTTTTGTGGCAAACTTTGGACAAAGTGTTTTGTAATTTTGATAAATAAGGTTCATTTCATCTTTTGAATATTCTTCTTTTTCTTTTCTAAAGCTATAACGTCTGGTATAGAAATGTCACATGTGTTTTATTCATGAGCCCTTGATAAGATACAGAAATAGGACTATTTTAGATAAGGTCAATACTTGTGAGAGGTTTGTGATGGAGTTTTGAACACTTTGCCAAGTCTTGCTTTACTAAACATCTAGAATAGTTTAGAAGCTATGCATTGGCAGAGATTGTAAGCTTTTCTAACTGAACTGTTTTGGTTCAAAACATTTTACAAACTGTGTGGCACAGAAAGTGGAGTTTGTAAATATTAGGCAAACTGCTTGGATTCAAAGAAATTACAAACTCTGCAGGAACAGCTGGTGAGCTTATACACTCTGTTGATTAAATTGTTCAGATTCAAGGTGACTGCCAATTGCTACTTTCCATTAGTGAGTAGAAAACTTTTGTTTGAGTATGGGTGTAGTGGGGAGGACACCAGATATACATTTCTTCAGAATTTCATTAAAAAAATAAGTTTTTAGCTCTTATAGTTACAGATAACTTTCTGAATGTGAGCAGATGAAATATTGTCTTACTGAGTCTGTAAATAGGAACATCCAGGGTCTCTCCAGGCGCTTATAGCTTTCCCAAACAGTACTAAAATGAAATACACAAGACTCTGGTAAAAAATCTACTATTCAGAACCCTATGGGCAGCAGTGAAACTGACATGAATCATGCTGATATAAATCTGCTACCTATTGAGAAGGCTATGGGCAGCAGGAAAAACAGACCTTTGAGTTAGGCATGAAGTAATATGGTCCAAAAAAATGGAAGCTGGGGGAAGGTAGAATATCAGAGACCTCATCCCCTCATAGCAACCAGGAAACTGGGGAGAGGGCAGAGTAGTGAAAAAGGATAAGGAAAGAAAGAAAGAGCTCCTTCTTTGTACTATTGCAGCCAGAGAGGGATTTCATATTTAATAACAGACTTCTAGTAGTTAGAGACGGATATATAAGACGGACCCCCTGAGCAGGTTCCAAGGACAGCATTCTTGTAGGAATTCAAGCACTCTCAAAGTATGTGCCAAGTCCGTTGTGCCTCTCACAAGACAGTTGCCCCTGGATCTCATTAGGGGTGTCTCTAACGTTTTTTATATTAGTCTGTGGCTATTAGATGTCAAGTAGGGGGACCAGATAGCAAATGTGGAAAATCAGGACCGAGGGTGGGGGGTAATAGGTGCCTATATAAGAAAAAGCCCCGAATATCAGGACTGTCCCTATAAAATAGGGACATCTGGTAACCCTAGTGTCTAGTACATTTTTAAGCCCTTTAAACCTTCATATCTTCCCAGGCTAGAAGGGACCACTGTGATCATCTAGTCCAGTGGTTTTCAAGTTGTAGTCCATTGACCCCTGGGGGTCCACAGATTATGTTTAGGAGATCTGAGAAAGGTTGTTGTTATCTTAGAACAGTGGTTTTCAACCTGTGGTCCACAGACCCCTGGAGGTCTGCAGACTATGTCTAAAATTTCCAAAGTGGTCCAAGTCAACTGCCTTATATAAGTCTAACTATATTACACTGAGACTTATCTTTATCAAACAAACCTGTAATCTCATCAAAAAAGACAAGAAGTTAGTTTGACAAGATCTATTTTCCATAAACCATATTGATTAGAATAAATTATATTACCTTCCTTTAATTCTTTATTAATTAAGTCCCATATCAGCCACTCCATTATCTTGCCTGGGATCAATGTCAGACTGACAAGCCTATAATTACCTGGGTCATCCCATTTATCCTTTAAAAATATTGGCACAACATTAACTTTCTTCCCATCTTCTGAAAGTTCCCCAGTGTTCCAATATTTAACGTGGATTTTTAATAACAGCTCAGCAAGCTCCTCAGACAACTCTTAAAATGCAGGTTCGCTGTACCCGATGATTTAAATATGTTTAACTTTACTAGCTGCTGTTTAACATCCTCGCAAGACAGTAGTGGAATTGAAAGAGTGTTAGCGTATGATTGACTACATCATCTTTTTTCCTCCCAAATACAGAACAGAAATATTTATTGAACTTTTCTGCCTTTTCCGCATTATTATTGGTAGTTTTACTCTTTCTGTCTCCTGATGGACCAATACCATTGTTAGGATTCTTTTTGTTCCTTCTACTCTTAGGAAATTCCTTCTTGTTGTCCTTAATGCTGCTGGCTATAGATTTTTTCTTGTGGCCCTTTGCCTCTCTTACCTATTTTGAACATCTCCTTAACTTTGAATTGCCAGGCTTTCAATCATTTTAGTTTTTTATAATACTTTCATTTATTTCTTATCCTTTTATACCTTTAAATGTATCTCAACGTTTTTGTTTTGAATACATATTGATATCAACTCTGTATCTGTTTCTTTATTTTCTCAAGCTCTCTTACCCTGGTAATGAACATTCTATCTAACCTTAGACAGATTTTTTTGAATTTTACTTTTGTACAGCATAGAATGCTTTATTGTTGGCTGCATACAAAAAAGTTAAGAAACAAAACCAAGTCAAATAATATTTTCCATGCACCAGACTGAAACAGGGAAATACAAATAAATAATTTTAAGTATCTGACAAAAGATACTTAAAGACTACGTTTGTTCACCAAAATGTAAAATGCTATGGGAAAAAATGGACACGATAAAAGACAAGATCTTGTAAAGGGACACCGTCAACTTGAAATCTAGTCCATTACCAAAAAAAGTGAGTTAAAAATAATTTCAGTTCCTCTATCTGCCCTTGAATTCCCCTGCCAATTTTTATAGTTTTACTGTTTAGAGACCTTAATAGGATCAACTGCCTCCAGAGCACCCCTTCCTGGTCAGGGCTGCCTCTGCAGTGTCCTGCCTCTGTTTCCTCTTCTTCAGGGCTTCTTAAACAAATTCCACACAAGTCAAAGGAAATTAAACATTCCCCACCTGGGGTCCAGTTTATTCAGTACTCAGGTCCAATGGCCTTCAGGTCCCAACCCCAGTTCAGTGCCTCTGTACTGATAATCCAATATAACACAAAGTCCTTCAAAATAAACTCATACAGTCCTCATCCCAGTTTCAGCTTCTCCCTGAGGTTCCGTGTTATAGACTCATAGACTTTAAGGTCAGAAGGGACCATCATGATCATCTAGTCTGACCACCTGCCCATTACAGGCCACAGAACTTTACCCACCCACTCCTGTAATAGACCCCTAACCTCTGGCTGAGTTACTGAAGGCCTTAATTCATAGTTTTAAGACTTCAAGCTACAGAGAATCCACCATTTACACTAGTTGAAACCTGCACCTCCCTCCTGTAGTTTGTCTTTCTCCACAGGCCTTTCCCACTGGTGCCTTCCCCTGCTTACTCAGGGTCCTGCAGGAGCCTTTTTAGACCTGCTCTATACCTAAAACTTAGGTCAACCTAGCTACATCATTCACACCCCTCAGAGACACAGTTAAGCCAATATAAGTCCCAGTGTAGACACTCACTAAGCCAACAGAAGAATTCTTCCATTGACTTAGCCACCTCTTAGCCACCTCTCAGAAGGATTTACTATGATAATGGGGGAAAAAACCTTCAATCACTGTAGCAAGTGTCTACAGTGCAGTAGCATAGCTACACCTGTGCCATTGTGGTGTAGACATATCCTCACATTCTGCAGGCATGGCCACAGTTTCCTAGATTTCCCCATTTTTTGCCGCTTTCTGCTGCTTTCATACTGGAATCACCTGAATTCTCAGAAGTGGGGATTGTTCTGTAATCAGGGCTGGCAAAGCCCCAGCCCTCCAGCCATTAATATGTAAGCCACCTGCTTACAATTCCCTATTTTTAAAAATGTTTCCCCCTCCTTGTTGCTGTGAGAAAGACCCACACAGACAGGGGAAGTTGCCTAAGGTCTCAATTCTGTGGACACTTTAAGCACTGTGAGTAGTGCCTTCAAATAGATGGTGTGAGTAAAGATAAGCAAGTGTTAATATTTGCAGAATCGGGGCTCAAATGATTGACTACAATGGGGAAACAGTGAAATTGACTATACACAAAGTTCTGTCAAAATTTAAAAATTAGAGACTAGATTGTGGGTTTTTTTCCCTCAGTTACAGTCATCTTAGATGTAAGTTGTAACAATAGTAGATACAATTTTTTCAAATAGAAGTGTGATTTTTAAGATGAAGGTGTCCCTTAAAATTAATACATATATTTGTACAAGATTATGCAATAGGCAGTCTTCTTCTGTAATTGGGAAAAGCAGAAACATTGATATTTTAACTTGATGAATAACTCTTTCCCCACATCCTCATTGTGACTGTGTAATTTTATCATTGGCTAGCCAATGTCTTCACACACAAACATATCCAGTCCCCCGTAAGGCTTGTTTTCTGCTACTTCCTGAGATGCTTTTTTAGTGATGATGCTGCCATATGCTCTCTCTCCTGATGTTTCACGCTGTTCATCTCTGCATCTGAAGGGCTGAGAGGGAGGAAAATCCAAGAGCCACAGCTCAAGCAGGCTGTAGAAGGGTTGTTTACAGCTGCAGTCTTCCCCAGAAAAACTCATGCCTGTTTTTATACGGTGGTGCCATAGGGATGAGCAATCCTGCCCCCAACCCCTTGTAATGCCTCATGATTGATAAGGGGGCTGGTTAATCTGATTCATAACATAACCGTTCCCTTTCTCCTACTGCTTCCTGACAACCCACTCCAGCCTGTTTAGAAGCTGTCCTTCCTTCACCAAAACATGCTAGTGTTTCAGTTTCTTTACTCCTCCGAAGCAACTATGGATTTAGCACTACAGTTAACTGAGGGGTCTTGTTAATTTGTGTTCTCTATCCATGTCCCAGAAACAGCATTTTCCATTACTGCTGAGCTTCTAACAGTGTCTGTCTGTTTTAGAGAGACAAGGTGGGTGAGGTAATATCTTTTATTGGACCAATTTGAGTGGGTGAGAGAGACAAATTTTTGAGCTTACACAGAGTTCTTTTTCAGGAATGGGAAACACACTCAGTGTGTCACAGCTAAATACAAGATGGAACAGATTATTTAGTATAGGTAGTTAACGTGTATTTCAAAGGACTATTCAAGGTGAAGTGGCCCATTAACACCCCTCCAAACATGAGGGGGAAAGGCAGCTGGGGGGGGGGCAAAATGTTACTAATGGGTTATAAGCCATAAATCCAGTCTCTATTCAGTCCGCAATTGTTAGTGAAAGTTATGAAATTAAGCTCCCAAGCTTTTGAAAGCGTTGTGGAGGTTTTCTTTGAGGATGAGGACTGACAGGTCAGACATAGAGTGATCGCTTTGTGAAAAACGTTCATCCACAGGTGATAAGCTATTTTTGTCTTTTATTGTTTCCTGTGTGAGTTCATTTGAGAGCATAGTGATTGTCTGCTTTCACCCACATAGTTGTTGCTGGGACATTTAGTACGGTGAATGATGTACATTACATGTTGTGATAAGAATGTGTAGGATCCAGGGATCCTGAAGGGTGTGGTGTGGGAGTGTTGATCTTCATAAAGGTGGAGGCATGTCTACAAGTTTTGCATCTGTTGTTCTGGCAGGATCTGGTGCCACTTTGAGTTGCTGGGTCCTGGTCCGTGGTGAACTGGTTTCTGATGGTGAGATTGGAGAGTTTGGGGATTGTTTGAAGGCCAGAAGAGGGGGTTCAGGAAAAATTTCTTTCAGGATGGGGTCCCCATCAACTAATTGTAATTGTTTGATGGCACCCTGAATGGGTTCCAGTGTGAGATGCCAGGGGACAATTAGGGATGTGTCACCTGAGGGGGTTTTATTTCTGTATTGAAGCAGGTTCTCTCGGCACATATGGGTGGCCTGTTCCAGGGTGTGATCTGGTTCTCTGGTGGAGGGTCATTTGGTGAAGGCAGTTTTGATGTGTTAAGGTGTATATCCATCCTGGACTTTCTCCTCAGAGCATATTCTGTGGTATCTAAGTGCCTGGCAGTAGATAACAGATTTCTTGGTGTGTTTGGGGTGGTTACTGGGTCTTTAAAGATAGGTGTGGTGATTTCTCATTAAGTATTTATATTGCACACATTACTGTGGTATCAAAGTATTTGTGTGTCATGCTGAGACAGATCTGGGAATTTATCTTAAATGTAGCTAACGTTTCTAGAAGATCTGCCAGCCAAGGTCCACATGCTTCTTCCCCAAGCTCTGTAAAAGCAAATGGAGGAAAATAAAGTAATTTTAAATGTCTAAGCACTAAGTGGCATATAGCTGCCAGAGATGTCAGAGAACTGTCACCCCAAGGGTCCCTGTCTTCCCGGGGCATCTGTGCATGCCCATTAGTTTGACCAACTTGGAGTCTGGGGAGAATGTACTTGGTCTGTGGCTTTGGGAGACAGGACCAAAACATAAATCAAAGGACACAAATCCATTGGTATTTGGGCACTGAGTCCCACAATCTCATCCAGCCATGCAGATATTCCCCTCTGGACTTCCCACCAACAAGGTAGGACATGAGGGCCAGTAGGTTGTGCTCTGTGACTCCTCTGAAGGGGTATCACACTACATTCAGCAGAAAGTAATTGTTTCTGCAAGCAGCACAAACTTTCTACACATTTTACTGCAATTCACCTGCAGTTCTGGGTGAGGAAGTGTGCCGCTTAGTGCAACTCCTCCCCTTGCCTTTTAGCCCAGACCACTTTTTCTACCCAGCCCATCAGCCACATAGATTTTTTGTGTTGTGGGGAAAAGGTAGCTAGATAGTGTGTGGCTAGGGCTACCTAGATATCTATTTTTCCCCTCCACCTGTGGTTTCCCACATTTCCCATGTAATGTGGTGGACTCTGTTGTTTTGTTCCCTCCACACTGTACAGTGTGGGGAGTGTAGGGACCCAAACCAGTTACTGGACTCAGCAGCCAATCAGTTGAGGAAGAAACTAAACTTAGGTTTAGATATTACAGTCTAAGATCAAGATATGGACTTTTTGGTGTCGATGTTTGAAACCAATGTAATTATCATATGCTATGAACAGAAAAGTTGGTCAGCAAGGGACTCTCTGAGCCAAAAGCAACAAGAATGAATAAAATATACAGATAGAAGGCAAGATTGTGCTGTGCTCTAAGGATCAGCTTTATAGGATCAGCACTGAGTGCAGTGCTGTGGTAATTAGTACAATACCATCTTAGAGAAATCCTATGCCATTTACATACACTCTCTGGCTTTATTGCAGGGCTCCCAAGGGATTCTAAGCTAAAGGTAATGGGGACAAATTGCTTAGTGTATTGTTCGATAAAAGCGAGCCATGGGTCAAAGAAAAGCCTTGAAAGTGAAAGCTACAGGCAGAATGAAGAAATATAATTAACCTTAGATTCACACTAAAATAATAATTCAGCTTTAAATAGATTGATGTCAGTAATGCAGAAGCACATCTTATAGGTTGGCACCAGCTCTTGTATCAGGCACATGAATAGACCTATTGTGTCATCTGTCATCACAAAAGGCAACTACAAAAGCTGAAACCCCATTCTACATGTCACCTGCATCTATCATTACTGCTTGCATGATGAAGAGCTTGCATTATCTGTGTTCATGATAGCTACCATCACAATGATAGTCTCCACCTGATGTATAACTTGCTCTAACATTAGTGTCTGTGACAAAGCAAAAGAAATCTATAAGTGAACCTGGTGCACATTTGCATGATAGCCAAGTAGACACTGACTGTTGGAAATCCAAGTCAAATACATTACTTACACTGCCAGTTATCTTTTTTCTTCAAGTTATTATTTAATTGCTTAAAGCTTTGGAGACTTGTCATTATCATTATCATGCCAAATCAGCAGTTAAACAACTCCAGAATTTCTTCAAGCCATGTGGATTGGAAGAGAAGTAGACGCTGCCAGAATTGAAGAAAATGCATGTCCTGAGATTATACGTGTATCGAGAAAGGAATTGAAGAGTATGCAAGATTAGGTGTGCATCAAGAATCTCAAATCAATATTGACTGAAAGGTGCAAGCTGTTACATGCACTTATCTATAACATACACTATTGCATGCTCTACCTTATCCCGTCAGTGTTTTTTCTCTTAATACCCTTACTATTATTTTGCAGCTCTAGCACAGTGAGATGTCCCCTGACAACACACTGCTCTTCCTAATCCGTTTCCCAGCTTTATGAGTCTCTGAAAATGAGTATTCTATTCCTCTGTCCCGCCCCAGGTCTTGGCAACATAAATTCATTTTGGTACTGCCACGTCTTTGACAAACAGACAATGTTAACATGTGACTCAGTCATTTTCTATATTTCTTAAAATATTGCCATATTATTCTACAAAGTAAGAACTACAGGATTTTTGGGCCAAATTAATCACTGGTCAAATTATATTGATTTCAATGGAATTAAATTAGGAAGAATTTTGAGATTATGGGTCTTCTGTTTAGCCCTCTTTTTTGTTCTGGGTGGGGATCTTGTCAGTTCTATGAGAAAACTCATGACTTGTAGGGATTTTGTTTAATCGAAAGTCTCAGGTTTTGTCATACACATGCCACCACCACCTTCGCTGTTGGGCTGGCTCCCAGGAAGAGGCTATATGCTCTGAATTTCAGAGAGATGCCACTTGGCTGTAAATAGATCAGCCACCATTAAAACTGTACCCTGGGAATGCATCTGAAGCACAGAGAAGAGCTATAGAAGAGAAAGAGAAGTTGTTCTTGGCTCCCAAGCTTCTTTATGATGGCACTGAAAAGAGTGATTTAGAAAGTTAATAGAGTGGCAGGTGGAAACCATTCAAAACTCATGGATGTCACTAATTTTCATAAAATTAATGATTTAATCAAAATATTCCTTGTAATTCTTCCCAGTTTTTGAGTGACAAAAATCACGGTCCTAATTATGAATCTGAGACAGATCTGTGTTTTATGTTTTGGTTCTTTTAAAATAAATAAATAAAAAAGCCACAAGGAATCCTCCTTTGGGGACTTAGAAATCTATGGTTAGGGATCTCAGAGAATTCATCCAGAACCCTGAACAAAATATCCTTTTATTACTAATTTATGAAAGATAAACAAATCTCCCCTGAGCTTTCCTGCAGGCCCAGCTTCCTGCTCTTTTCTTCCACAACACTCTAAAGCCTAAAGCTCCTATTACAGCTCTGCCAGGATCTTCCTAATACCTCATTGATTAGTCATTAGGATTGGATAGGGGATGGATTAAATTGCATAGCCCCTGACATGTGAATGATTTCTCATGTTGCTCAGAGAAGGGTCTGAGAAGATCTTGTTTGGTATTTACACAAGTCTTGGCTTGCACTCCTTGTGAAAAACATCTTTTTGCTGTTCTGTATATTTTCAGCCATCTGTACTGTCAGAACGTATGTTGCATGAAATGGCGCCCACGTGCTAACCGACTCGTTGGTGACACTTAACTTCTCCAGGCTTTCATAGCAACTCGGGTCTGACCTGGTTATTTGGTCTTGTTGGGGAGCGGTTGACTCAGCAGTACGTAGCAAAACGGCCAGTAAGAAGCAGAGGGGGTTTGGCTGCTGGCAGTTTGAAAATCTGTAGCCAGTGCTTTGTAAGCCTGACTATAAAGCTTAGGAGCGGGGAACAGCTCAGGCAGAGAGGAAGAACAAACTGAGCTGCATCTAAAGCTCCGCGTTGCTTTGGCGGGTTGACGCACCGAACTAGCCTGACTCCCCCGGACCTGATCACTCCTGGGGACTCTCTCCAATCTGCAGAACCCAGCGCAGGTTGCTACTGAACCCTTCATCTGAAAAGAAATGTTACAATTGTATCCTTTTTAGTGGTAAGCTGTTAGTGTTAGCTATAAAATGGATAGAGAACTGGCTAGAGCATAGGGCTCAACGAGTAGTGATCAATTGCTCCATGTCTAGCTGGCAACCGGTCACAAGCGGAGTGCCCCAGGGGTCGGTCCTGGGGCCGGTTTTGTTCAACATCTTCATTAATGATCTGGAGGACGGGGTAGATTGTACCATCAGCAAATTTGCGGATGACACTAAGCTGGGGAGAGTGGTAGATACCCTGGAAGGTAGGGATAGGATACAGAAGGACCTAAACAAACTGGAGGATTGGGCCAAAAGAAATCTAATGAGGTTCAACAAAGATAAGTGCAGAGTCCTCCACTTAGGAAGGAAGAATCCCATGCACAGCTATAGACTGGGGACTGATGAGCTAGGCAGCAGCTCTGCAGAAAAGGACTTGGGGGTAACAGTGGATAAAAATCTGGATATGAGTCAGCAGTGTGCCCTGGTTGTCAAGAAGGCTAATGGCATATTGGGCTGCATTAGGAGAGGCATTGCCAGCAGGTCACGGGAAGTGATTATTCCCCTCTATTCGGCATTGGTGAGGCCGCATTTAGAATATTGTGTCCAGTTTTGGGCCCCCCACTACAAAAAGGATGTGGACAAGTTGGAGAGAGTACAGTGGAGGGTAGCCAAAATGATTAGGGGGCTGGAGCACAGGACTTATGAGGAGAGGCTAAGGGAACTGGGCTTGTTTAGTCTTCAAAAGAGAAGAATGAGGGGGGATTTGATAGCAGCCTTTAACTACCTGAAAGGGGGTTCCAGGGAGGATGGGGCTAGGCTGTTCTCGGTGGTGGCAGATGACAGAACAAGGAGCAACGGTCTCAAGTTGCAGGGGGGGAGGTCTAGGTTGGACATTAGGAAAAAGTTTTTCACTAGGAGGGTGGTGAAGCACTGGAATGGGTTACCTAGAGAGGTTGTGGAATCTCCATCTTTAGAGGTCTTTAAGCTGAGGCTTGACAAAGCCCTGGCTGGGATGATATAGCTGAAGTAGTCCTGCTTTGAGCAGGGGGCTGGACTAGATGACCTCCTGAGGTCCCTTCCAACTCTAATATTCTATGATTCATGTAGAGCGCTGTAAAGAATTCTCTGTGTATAATTGAATGAAGTAGTGTTTAGAGAGTGGGTTAGAGCATTGTGTTAGGTTGTTTATAATCTAATAAACCTTTTGATTTTCCCATCGCCTTCTCTGTTAGTCCTTCACTCGTATCCCGAACCTATACATAGCCCCTGACATGTGAATGATTTCTCATGTTGCTCAGAGAAGGTTCTGAAAAGATCTTTTTTGGTATTTACACAAGTCTTGGCTTGCACTCCTTGTGAAAAACATCTTTTTGCTGTTCTGTATATTTTCAGCCATCTGTACTAATTAAGAAACAAACATACAGGATAAAAGAGGAACTGCTCTCTCCATCTCCTCTTTCGCCTTTATCAGACGGTGGCCTAAAATGATGTACAAAGCATTGAACTGGTCTCAGCTGATGGATGGGGGTTATTATTATTTGTGAAGCACTGACAATGTGCTCAGCAGTACAGATAAATATATACTCCGCCTGTACAGTAATTTCTAGCCTATGATGCTATCTGATGTGTGGTGTTACTGGAGTTAACTCTCCACGTCGTCAGTAAAAATTCAAGAGTAATTACCTAGTAACTATTCTACACAATGCATAAGTAACCTTGGAATTCACTGTGCCAAGATATTATTGAGGACAGAATATTAGTAGGACTCAGAAAAAGATTATGCATTTATAATCCAACCGCACAAAAACAGTTAAAACAGTTAAGTTAAAAAAGTAAAGTTGCTTTAAGGCAAAATCCAGCCACATAAGCCTTTAAAAAGCAAGGAAATGATCAGTAAAGGGCATCTTCTTTATAATACTTTGACACCCACACAACATACTAATTAGATAGACTCTGCACCTCCACTTTCCATCTCCAGTAGATAAAACTGCACACTACACAAAATATGTTAATCTCACTTGTGCTGTAATGCAAAACCTTAACTGTCACCTAATAAGAATGTTCTCAGTTACATTAGATAAGATTAAAAAGTACAAGGCATATAAAACCTCATGCTTCAGGGCAGAAGCCAAGCAGCAGCTGCCTAGGGTCAGGAAGATACTTCCTCCATGAGCAGGTTATTATATAATTGCACATAGTGGAATTTTCTTGCATCTTCTTCTAAAGCAACTGCCAGAGGTATGGTGGACCATTGATCTAATCCAGTATGCCAATTTCTATGTTTCTAACCTGCACATTATTGGCAGTAATAATAATTTAAAAACAGGCATGATTAATATTTGAAGGATAGGAATTCAGGCTCCAGGCTGAGAGTGCTTCAGATGCAATATCTGGAGCCTGACCCAACTCCCAATTAAATAAATGGAGCTGGATCAGGCCTTTCAGGAGGAGGAAGCACCTGATATCTCTTTTTAGCTACTCTCCTCCTGACCCAGGTAACTTAGAAGTAATATTGGTAGGTTCTAGAGAAAGCCATATGGAGTACTCTTCAGTTAGAAGGAAGGCTGGCCAAACTCACAATGGGGACTAGGAAGAATAAATGGAGAACAGTATAACATGGCTCCAAAGTCTGTAAGTACCTACCCAAAGATGATACTAGAGGGATCTTTAATCTAGCAGACAAAGGCATAATAAGATCCAATGGCTGGAAGTTGAAGCTAGAAAAATTCAAATTGGCAATGAAGCACAAAATTTTAAGTGAAGGTAATTAACCATTAGAACAGATTACCAGGGGATGTGGGAGATTATCCATCACTTTAAATCTTTTTAAGTGCAATGGCTGGGAGCTGGGAGAGAGTCAGGCTGGGGTTCCCCACAGTGACTGGGAGCTGTGGGGTACCCGTGGCGGCTGAGAGCTCCGGGGACCCCAGCCATCAACTGCAGCGGGTGGTGGGGTTCCCGGAGCTCAGAGTCACTGCTGGCAGTAGAGGGACCTCAGAGCTGTCGTGAGCAGCAGAAGGATCCTGGAGCTCTGAGGTCTCCCCATTACCTGTGGCTTGGAGCTGCAGAGCTGCCACCTGCACTGGCTTGGGGCTCTGAGGTTTTGCTGTGGTGGCTCGGGGCTGCAGGGTCCCCACCGCCTGCGGGGCCCCTGCTGTCCGCTGTCGGTGGCAGCAGCTCTGAGCCGCAGGGCCCCCGCAGCGAGGTCCTGCTGATAGCAGCGTGGCCGGTGGCTTCAAGACACGGGGCCCCTGCTGCCCGCCCCTGCTGATAGCAGCGGGGTCCCTGCTGCTCTTCTCGGCTGACAGAAGTGGGGCAGGGTCACTGCTGCTGCCCAAGGCTTGGAGTGTGGGACCCCTGCTGCCAATCTAGGTGCTCGGAGCTGGGGATTTCTGCTGTTGCCCCCTGAGAGCTCCCCAGAAGCTGACAGCTGCCAAAAAGACTAATTTCATGAAGGTCCGTGCAAGTCACAGAATCTGTGACAGCTGTGAACTCCGTGACAAAGTCTTCTCTCTAGCTATAATTCTCTTTAGAAATGATGTAACTCCTTTGATTTCAGTGGAATTGCATCAAGAATGAACTTGTTCCATTTAAAATCAGTTCATCTTCCTCCTCAAGTGTTACCAAACAAGACAACTAAAAGTATTTATTACTTTATACATAGAAGCCCCCCAATAGTCCCTCCCCCCTCAAGAAATCTAAACAAACATCATAGGGCCACTAAAACACATGCCATATTTCAGTGCTCAGTCTCCCAGCTCTTGCTATCCCCTCTCTTCTGTTTGAACGTTTTCTGTTTATACTGTCTAGCTAGATTGTAAGGTCTTTGGAAGAGAGATCTTGTCTTCATATCTCTCTGTAATCCACCTGTGACTTTTCCATGCCTAGGGTAGCCCACCTGAAAATGCCAAGGTCAGGGCAGCCTGCAACAGGACAGCAGATTCTCTCATACTGATGGCTAACACTGCAGTTAGATTCCCCAGCCAGTTACAAACAGTGCTTCTGATTCCCCACACTGGTTATCAGGAAACTAAAACTAAAAAATTACACAGTCCCCATTACTGCATTTCAGTCTCTGTTTCCCAGTCAGCAAGTAGGTCCAGAAAAGAGATAAGTTATTTAAAACTCTATTCCCTTTACCAAAATGTTCTCCTGACCCCAAAGGGTCATTAGCCACATTGTCAGATTAATGTAAGTTTGGATCTTACCCAAAATACCACGCTGCCAGCCAATCCTTTAGTAGCTAAAACTAAAGGTTTATTATAAAAGGAAAGAAACACATGAGAAGAGAGATGTTAAATGATCAAAGCAATCAGATACCTACAAAGACTTTAAAGGCTATATATATCAGATTCCCAGCAGAATTGTGGAGTTTGCAGGCTTGTAGAGTTCCTCTGGTGTACATCCAGTACTTGGATGGGTCTCAGTCCTTTGTTTCATAGCTTCAGTTGTAGATGAGTTGACCCAGAGGTAGGAAGCAGGAATGAAGACAAGATGGGGATGGTGCAGCTAGCTGCCTTTTATGTTCCTTTGTCATGTGGCTTGTCCCAAACACAGCCACACAGCACATGGCATGGAAAAGCCTCAGAGTCCCCTGTCTTTGGGCATGTTCTTACATGCCTTTGTGACTCAAAGTGTAGCCCCTAGGCTTTTTCACTGGATTCATTGCACCTGTGAGTTCCCTTGATGGGCCATTAAACAGGTTTAGTGCTGCTGCCATCCTGTCTGGGGTGTCACCCAGAAACTCAGTGTAAGTTTGAAATACAAATAGATCAGACATATTTAGAACTTATAATGCAAAATTGATACATATATATAAAGTGCTTACCAAACTTGGCGAATCATGACTTTCCCATCAGTACTTTGCATGGCATATCCTATACAATATTGTAATTTTGCAATATTGATATCGATAATATTATAAATGGTCACCCCTCATCCAGACAGTGTCACACCACCTCGCACACTATTGGTGTTATACAAAAACTGCCACAGGGTGGCTGGCCAGCTAAGGGGAGGTGACCTTCAGTTCCACCTGTGACAGGATCATCTCATTGCCTATGTGGGGAAAATGGAGGAGGTTATATTTCTCAATCAGGCCTGGGGTATATAAAAGAGAGGCCTGTGCAGAGCCAGAGAGGACTTTGGGGCTGGGCTGAGGTTTGGCCCAGCTGGGGGAAGAGGTGGAGGAAAGTGACTGTAAAGAGTGAGAAGGCTTCTGCAGGCTGGGGCTGACTCGTGGAGGGGAGGGCATGCTGGATGGATCAGAGGGAGGCTGGGAAGGCTAAGTGCTTTTGAGGTGGGGGAGTAGCTTGTCAAAGAGAGTTGGAAAATTTAGTGAATGATACTGAAGCTAGTTTAGAAAATGTAGAAGGGGGAGGGGATGGCAGAGAGGAAGAACGGTTACAGGTTATGGAAATGAAAAGGGTGAATTTGTCTGATTCAGAAGAAGGATCAGCAAGTAGGAGGACAGGAATGAGCAGTGAATGAACTTTGTAATGGTGAAATCACTGGTTCAGGATATGCAAGTAGCAGAGTGGATCAAAAAATATGTTGGTGATATGGTAAGAGCTAGAAATTAAAATGTGGTGATTTGTTAGTGGAATGTAAAACAAAGAACAAGTGGGGAAACTAAGGCTGAGGTTCTATGAAAACAGAAAGTAAGCTGTCAACTCCCCCAGATTTCTCATGGAAATGAGGTGTAATGTTAGTGTTCTTATTAAAATGACTGGAGATGAAATCAAGCAAGGTATAGGAGATAAGGTGATTATGCTAAGCAGTTAATTAGCTGGGGAGGAGGTGAAAGCAAGCCCTCAACAGCTGTCCTAGGCCTGGTCTACACTGGTGACTTAGGTTGACTTAAGGTCCCTTAATTCGAATTAATTACACCTGCGTCTACGCTGACGCCACTGTTAATTCGAATTAAGGTGCCTGTAAAATCGACCTAATAAGACCACCTCTGCAAGTGGTGTAGCATCTAATTCGAATGAGTTAAATCAAATTAGTGTCAGTGTAGATGCAAAGGGTCTTAAATCAAATTAATTGACCTCTTGACTGTATCCCAAAATGCCCCACTTTGACCGCTCTGCACAGTCACGCTGTGCTGCTCTGTGGTCATGGAAGCAGGAAAAGTCCCCTCCCCTCAAGCCCCAGGAACATTTGAATTTCCATTTCCTGTGCTTGCTGCCAGCGTTGGGAGAGCTTTGCCACTGTTCTCAGCATGTCTACTGTGAAGCCCAAACGTGCTCCAGCATGGAGTCGACCAAAGGTCTGAGACCTCATCGGGCTGTGGGGAGAGGAGTCCGTTCTGGGTCAGCTCAGAGCCAGCAAAAGGAATCTGGACATATATGGGAAGATATGACAGGGCATGCTGGAGAAGGGACACCAGAGGGACACTCAGAAGTGCCAACTGAAGATCAAGGAGCTGTGCCAGTCGTATCAGAAAGCCAGGGAAGCTAACAGCCGCTCGGGCTCCTCTCCGAAAACATGCAGGTTCTATGATGAGGTGCATGCAATTCTAGGTGGCGATCCCACCACGGTGCCTCCCCACAGCATCAATACCTCCGCTAGTTCATAGTCCATGAACAATGAGGAGGACTCCATGGACGAAGAAGAGGAGGAGGAGGAAGCTGTGGAGAGCAGGGTGCAGGAGAGCGGGGTGTCCGTTCTCCCACAAAGTCAGGACTTATTCCTGACTCCCGAGCAATCCACCAGCACACAGAACAGCACAAATGATCCCGGGGAAGGCACATCTGGTGAGTTTTCTTTCTTCTTATCATTTCTGTTTTTGAACATTGAGTGTGGGGGGCACGAAGGGGATCTCAAGCGTTTCGTTGACTCTACTGGGTGGTTACCCAGGGATCCTGTTTTTTATGTCATGAGAAATGCTACTTTTATCATCAGTTGATATCACATGAAAAATGTAATGTATGTAATCTGTTATCCCTCGAAAAAATTTTCAGGGGACGGCCGCCTTGTTCCTCCCTCCGCGGTAGGATTCTTCTCTGCACTCAAGGTAGCCAGCATCATGGCTTCATGTGTTTTAAGAATATTCTCCCCCCAGCGCTGTCCGCAGTTCCTCTCTGTAAGGGTTTTAAATACAAGCACAGAGAGAAAATCATTAGCTACATTTTATCATGGCATCATTATTGAAATTGTTACATATGTATCTTGTTCTTCACTATGCTAACTATGGCTATCTTGTTATTTTTCTTTCATTCTGTAGACACCTCGGCAGTGGGCCGACCATTAAGCAGTGCTGTGGACAGACTGTCTCAGAATAGAAAAAGTAAGAAAAAAAGCAGATGACATCTTTTTGGAGCTCATGAATGCCTCGGCAGCTGCAGAGACAGAGAAAAGAGCGTGGAGGCTGACCTTGTCCCAGAACATGGGACAAATGCAGGAACATGATTGCAGCACCACGCAGGAGATGCTGCGACTACTGTGGAACCAGGCAGACTTGCTCTGGCCTATTATGGACAGAGTCCCGCTGCAGGCCCTCCATAATGCTCCTCGACAGAGTGCTATGCCGCCCTCCCCCTCCCCTGCCCCAAACAGGTCTCAGAGGAGATTGGCCAGGATGCAGTACTTGCTCTCCTCCAGCCCGGTGGAGGGGAGCAGAAAATTGCAGCAGCCACGCTGACTGCTGGCCACCAAGCTACCACCCTACCCCTGGAGACAGTGAATGAACACCACCCCCCCCCCCCCCGCCCCTTCACCCAAGACTTGAATGTTAAAAAATAAATTTTTGCTTCTTTCCAAAACGTTTCTTTATTAAATCATATCTTGTTCATGAGGGATTTTTCGGGCACAGATATCGAAGGGCGGTGGGGGGTGTGGGTATCATCAAAGGCAAACAACACACAGGGGGGTGGGTGGATCTTAAAAGGCAAGCAACATAAAGGGGGGTGGGTGGCTGGCATAGGGTTGGGGTATCATCGAAGACAAACAACGTACATGAACAGAAATCACTCCTGTATCATTGCAGAACCTGGTTTTCAAAGCTTCCCTAATGCAAAGCGCTCCGTGGTATGCTCTCACCATAGTGCTGGCACCTGGCTGCTCATAATTGGTGGCCAGTCTTTGTGCCTCCACAGCCCAACCCTGGGGGAACTTTTCCCCCTTCGCTTCACACACATTATGAAGAACACAGCAAGCAGAAATCACAGAAGGGAGGTACTTCTCACTCATGTCCAGCCTAGTGAGGAGATTCCTCCATCTACCCTTTAAACACCCAAAGGCACATTCCACAACCATTCTGCAACTGCTTATCATAGAATCATAGAATATTAGAGTTGGAAGGGACCTCAGGAGGTCATTTAGTCCAACCCCCTGCTCAAAGCAGGACTAACCTCAGCTATATCATCCCAACCAGGGCTTTGTCAAGCCTCAGCTTAAAAACCTCTAAGGATGGAGATTCCACCACCTCCCTAGGTAACCCATTCCAGTGCTTCACCACCCTCATAGTAAAAAACTTTTTCCTAATGTCCAACCTAGACCTCTCGCCCTGCAACTTGAGACTGTTGCTCCTTGTTCTGTCATCTGCCACCACCGAGAACAGCCTAGCCCCATCCTCTCTGGAAGCCCCTTTCAGGTAGTTAAAGGCCGCTATCAAATCCCCCTCATTCTTCTCTTTTGCAGACTAAACAAGCCCAGTTCCCTCAGTCTCTCCTCATAAGTCCTGTGCTCCAGCCCCCTAATCATTTTTGTTGCCCTCCGCTGCACTCTCTCCAGCTTGTCCACATCCTTTTTGTAGTGGGGGGCCCAAAACTGGACACAATATTCTAAATGCGGCCTCACCAATGCTGAATAGAGGGGAATAATCACTTCCCGTGACCTGCTGGCAATGCCCCTCCTAATGCAGCCCAGTATGCTATTAGCCTTTTTGACAACCAGGGCACACTGCTGACTCATATCCAGCTTTTTATCCACTGTTACCCCCAGGTCCTTTTCTGCAGAGCTGCTGCCCAGCTCGTCGGTCCCCAGTCTATAGCTGTGCATGGGATTCTTCCTTCCTAAGTGGAGGACTCTGCACTTATCTTTGTTGAACCTCATTAGATTTCTTTTGGCCCAATCCTCCAGTTTGTTTAGGTCCTTCTGTATCCTATCCCTACCTTCCAGGGTATCTACCACTCCCCCCAGCTTAGTGTCGTCCGCAAACTTGCTGAGGGTGCAATCTACCCCATCCTCCAGATCATTAATAAAGATGTTGAACAGTACCGGCCCCAGGACCGACCCCTGGGGCACTCCGCTTGTGACCGGTTGCCAGCTAGACATGGAGCCATTGATCACTACTCGTTGAGCCCTATGCTCGAGCCAGTTCTCTATCCATTTTATAGTCCATTCATCCAACCCATACTTCTTTAACTTGCTGATAAGAATACTGTGAGAGACTGTATCAAAAGCTTCGCTAAAGTGAAGGTATATCACGTCCACCGCCTTCCCTACATCCACAGAGCCAGTCACCTCATCATAGAAAGCAATCAGGTTGGTCAGGCATGACTTTCCCTTGGTGAATCCGTGTTGACTGTTCCTGATCACCTTCCTCTCTTCCAAGTGCCTTAAAATGGATTCCTTAAGGACCTGCTCCATGATTTTTCCAGGGATTGAGGTGAGGCTGACCGGTCTGTAGTTCCCTGGATCCTCTTTCCTCCCTTTTTTGAAGATGGGCACTATATTTGCTTTTTTCCAGTCCTCAGGGACCTCCCCCTGTTGCCATGAGCTTTCAAAGATAATAGCCAATGGCTCTGAAATCACCTCAGCCAACTCCCTCAGCACCCTCGGGTGCATTGCATCCGGCCCCATGGACTTGTGAATGTCCAATCCTTCTAAATAGTCTTGAACCCGTTCCTTCAGCACTGCGGGATGTTCGCCTCCTTCCCATTCTGTGCCACCCATTATGGCAGTCTGGGAGCTGATCTTGTCTGTGAAGACAGAGGCAAAAAAAGCATTGAGTACCTCAGCTTTCTCCACATCCTCCATCACTAGGTCGCCTCCCTCTTTCTCTAAGGGGCCCACACTTTCCCGAATCTTCCTCTTGTTGGCAACATGCCTGTAGAAACCCTTCTTGTTCCCCTTCACGTCCCTTGCTAGCTGCAACTCCAATTGTGCTTTGCCCTTCCTGATTTCATTCCTGCATATTCGAGCAGTGTTTATATAATCCTCCCTAGTCATCTGACCAAGCTTCCACTTCTTGTAAGCTTCTTTTTTGCGTTTAAGTTCGCCAAGGACATCTTTGTTAAGCCAAGCTGGACGCCTACCATATTTGCTATTCTTTCTGCACATCGGGATGGTTTTCTCCTGAGCCCCCAATAAGGTCTCTTTAAAATACAGCCAACTCTCTTGGGTTCCTTTCCCCCTCATATTAGCTTCCCAGGGAATCCTGCCCATCAGTTCCCTGAGGGAGTCAAAGTCCGCTTTTCTGAAGTCCATGGTCCGTATCCTGCTGTTCTCCTTTCTTCCTTTCGTCAGGATCCTGAACTCAACCATCTCATGGTCACTGCTACCTAGGTTGCCACCCACTTCTACTTCCCCTACCAAATCTTCCCTGTTTGTGAGCAGCAGATCAAGAGAAGCTCGGCCCCTAGTTGGTTGCTCCAGCACTTGCACCAGGAAATTGTCAGCGACACTCTCCAAAAACTTCCTGGATTGTTTGTGCTCTGCTGTATTGCTCTTCCAGCAGATATCAGGGTGATTGAAGTCCCCCATGAGAATCAGGCCCTGTGAACTGGAAACTTTCCCTAGTTGAGTAAAGAAAGCCTCAGCTACCTCATCCTCCTGGTCTGGTGGTCTGTAACAGACACCCACCACGACATCACCCTTATTGTTCTTGCTTCTAAGCTTAATCCAGAGACACTCAACTGGCTTATCTCCAGTTTCATACTGGAGCTCAGAGCAGTCATAGTGCTCTCTTACATACAGTGCAACTCCTCCCCCCTTTCGCCCCTGCCTGTCCTTCCTGAACAGTTTATACCCATCCATGACAGTGCTCCAATCGTGAGAGTTACTCCACCAAGTCTCAGTTATTCCAATCATGTCATAGTTTCTTGACTGTGCCAGGACTTCCAGTTCTTCCTGCTTGTTTCCCAGGCTTCTTGCATTTGTGTACAGGCACTTGAGATAAGTAGCCAACTGGCATATTTTCACAGTATGAATTGGGCCTCCCCTGCTGCACACTCCTCCTTCTGCTTCCTTGTGGCATCCCTCTTCCCCACTAACCTTTGCTTAACCTCTTATTAAAACACTCCTTCTCATGTCAAGATGACCGGCGTACGGCTTCATTAGCCAAGGGAGCAAGGGGTAAGCAGGATCCCCCAGGATCACTATGGGCATTTCCACACCCCCGATCTAAATTTTTTGGTCGGGGAAGAAAGTTCCTGCCTGCATCTTACAGAATAGCCCTGAGTTACGAAATACATGAGTGTCATGCACCTTCCTAGACCACCCCACACTGATGTCTGTGAAACGACCCGTGATCCACAAGCCCCTGCAGGACCATTGAAAAGTACCCCTTGCGGTTTGTGTACTCGTTTGTCAGGTGTGCAGATGCTAAGATGGGGATGTGTGTCCCATCAATGGCCCCCCCACAGTTTGGGAAGCCCATTGTGGCAAACCCATCCACTATGTACTGCACATTTCCCAAAGTCACTAGCCTTTGTAGCAGAAGTCTATTTATGGCACTGCACACTTGGTGCATGGCTATGCCCACTGTGGATTTACCGACTCCAAATTGATTCCCAACCGAGCGGTAACAGTTGGGGGTTGCCAGCTTCCAGAGAGCGATGGCCACTCTCTTCTCCACTGTCATGGCTTGTCTCAAGCGAGTGTTCACGCGCTTCAGGGATGGGGCCAGCTCTGAGCACAATTCGAGGAAAGTTGTCTTTCGCAACTGAAAGTTTTGCAGCCACTGATCATCATCCCACAGCTGCATAATGATGTGGTCCCACCAGTCTGTGCTTGTTTCCTTGCACCAGGACCTGCGTTCCACGGAATGCAGGTGACACATTACAGCCTGCAGCAATCGAGAATTGTTCTGCTGGATGTCTTGTAGCAGGGCAGCCTCGATGGCATAGATGTAGTATCTGCATCACCTTTTTGCTCTATTTCTCAAGTACTCCAGGATAAGCTATGATGTATTTGTCATGCTCACAATTATAGTGCAGAGTATAGCTGGCTCCATGTCTCTGAAGCAATGGCGATCGCAGGGAGTAAAAAACCAGCACAAAAATCTTTTTCCTGTTTTTTTTTTTTTTTTTTTTTGGGGGGGGGGGGGGTGGAAGAGGAGGGAGGAAGCAGCACTGCCTCCTAGGAAGATGACACTCGTCACAACCACCACCGTGGCTAGTTGCACTGTGGGATAGCTACCCACACTGCACAGCTTTCTAATTTGCACTGCTGGCCAGTGTGAATGCAAGAGAACAGCGCAAATAAATCAGCTGCTGAAAGTTGAATTAAGCTAATTCTAATTAGTGCTGCAGTGTAGACATAGCCCTAGTCACATTTAAAGGAGGTACTCTACCAGACAGAGTGATAATAGGGTACCAGATTCTGAATTAAGTCACATATCCCTTCCCCTTTGAGATGCTACAGAGGCCAAAGGTTAGGACATGTGGGAAATAATTGTAAAGGGAAAATGAGATGTAGTAAGTGTGGAGGAGAGCATTCATCTCACAGTTGTGTGAAGGGGCAGAATTAAAGTGTAGCATCTGTGAAGGAAAACGTAGTTCAGCATATGGGGATTGTACCATAGCAAAGCAAGCCAGGGCAATACAACAAACTAAGACCACTAGTAACATATCATATGCAGAAGCTGTTAGGAGACACCAAAATAGGGGAAGAAGAAAGTAAGCCCAATAAAGGAAAAGAGATGACAAAGCAGCAAAGTAATGGAATGGATGTTATGACTGATACGGGGGAAAAAGGGATGACATGCTGCTTATAGTGAAAGGGAGGTTTATAGTGTTTATGCTGGAAGTAATAAACTGCACATTTTAGGCAGGACGAAAACAGAGAAAACGAGAATTATAATTAAAGCAGATGAAAAGTATTTATGTGTTAGCAATGTATCAGTAGAATGACTCCATGCTTTCTTAATGGAAGGAAGTGTTGATGGTTAAAATTGAGTGGTGGTAGCAATTTTTAGTTGGAATGCTCACAGTCTGATAGCATATGGACAGGAATTAAAGAAAAATATTGTTAATGTGAAAACTAAACCTGATGTCATATGCATTTAAGAGACCTAGTTTATAGGGAATCTAGATTGTAGAATCCCAAGACATGGTGTATGTAGATAGGATAGAGAAGTAGGGCAGAGTTGGGGGCACTTGTATCTTCATGAAGGAGAATCTAAATTATTTTGAAGTAGAGGTGAAAAGGCTTAATATTGAGTATAATGTTATTGCAATTCTGAGGCAAAATAATACTGTGTCACTGAGAATATGTAACGGTTACAACACATGCAGAAAACCAGAGATCAAGGATCTGAAAGAAAGAATTGCAGATGCCACAAGCCTGTATATTATATGTGGAGATCTAAATAGGTGTAATAGATTGTGGGGAAGTAGGAAAAAAATGATAACAGTGGAAAATGTCTAGAGCAATTCATTGATAAAAATAATTTAGTAATACTGAATGATGGAGCACCTACCAGATTTAATGCAGCTGATGAACGTGTAACCCCTGCTTGTTTGGAGAGGCACTCTGTTGTCTTTTAGCTCATGCAGTAGAGGCCCATGGGTTTGTTCCAGAAGTGCCAGGTTTGATCCCCGCTGCCAATGCCCCAGTGTGGCTCGGCATTACAGAAGTTTCTCCTATCTAGACCTGAGAATTGTAACAAGCAACATAGCAAGCAGATGCAGGTGGAAAATCTACAAATAGGAGGGAATTGGAAGGGACCACTTAACAGCACGTATTATATATCAAGGAAAGAGTAATACAGAAGACAAAGATTGTCTCCCTACTTGGAATCTAAATAAAGCAAATTGGGAAATATTTAGAAACAAAGTATTGAATATGTAAATAAGCCGTGCAAAAGTGAGGACATTGAAGATTTCAGTAGTAATATCACAAAGGAAATTATAAAGGCAGCAAGCCTAGCTATAGCTAGGATACTAAATTATCCTAAAGACAGAAAATGTGTACCATGGTGGAATAAGGAGAGTACAATGGCTATTAAGGAAAGGAATAAGGCATATAAGAAACCAAAAAATACAGTGGAAAAATACAATAATGAGGACTTAATGAAATATGAAAGTAGTAAGGCAGTTTCACAAAGGATTATAAAAAGGACAAAAAGAGAAAGCTGGAGAAAATACCGTGGAAAAATTAATAAAGATACCAATTTATCAGAGGTATATAGGGAAATTAGGGAAATGAATGGTAGATGGAGTAAGAGCGACATAATACCAAGCCTTATTGTGCAAGGTCATGGAGCAGAATCGCCAATGAACAAAAAACAGAAACCCTGGCAGAAATGTTCCAAAGAGTTAGTAATGATCAGAATCAGAGTGTAGAAATCCATGAGAGGAGAAGAAAATTTACTGAGGAAAATTATGCGATTGAAGAGATGGGAGGAAAATGAAAATATTTTAAATGAAAATTTTGGTATAAAGGAACTTCAAAAAGCACTAGTAAAGAGCAAAAATTCTGCTCCAGGCAAGGCTGGTATAAGCTTTGGAATGCTAACACCGTGCTGAAGAGAGTCTCAGGGAGATACTAAATTGTACAATAGCATACAGGGAAAAGGTGAGCTGCCAATTGCCTGGAAACACATGGTTATTGTTGTAGTGGGCTGATGTGTACAGGCCAGTTGCCCTTACAGCAGGTTTGGATAATGGTAACTGAGAGACTGGCTTCATACATAGAGAGAAATAGACTGATGGATAGCATACAAAGGGGATTTAGAAGAGAAAGTGTGACTGACCATATTGTAAGGTGTGACAGGATCAGACTGGATAGCTACTAGACTAGAGAGTGCTACTATTTGAGTCCAGGGTCGGTGGGCGGGCAAGCCTGCCCACCACTTAAGGCCCCTCCCCCAGCCTAAGAGGAGGAGCCACCGGATCCAGTACTCAACTGAATATGAGGGACAACAAATGAAAAAACAGGAAGGGGTGTGATGGTCAAAGGGTCAAACGGAGGGAACCAGAAGGGGACACTGAGCAGAGAGCCCCAGACAGCACCCACTGCTCCCGGAAGGTGTCAAGGGAGCCAGCGGATGCCACCCAGGGGAACTCTGCCTGGATGCGGGAGTGTACAAGGGAACGGAAGTAGGCCCCACAGTCGCAGAGCACCACCCCCTGCCAACCTCCTTTCCCTGGTTTTATAGTTGGCCATTTTCGCCAGGGCCAGGAGGAGGTTGACAAGGAGGTCCCGCGACTTTGTGGGGCCACGGATGGGGTGCGCGTAAATAAACAGGTGTGGGGAAAAGTGCAGCCAGAACCTCAGCAGGAGGGTCTGGAGGAGCCAGAAGAGGGGCTGCATCCTGGCGCACTCTGGGTAAGCATGCGCCAGGGTCTCCCTCACGCAGCAAAAGGGGCAGGTGTTGGGGCGGGGGGTGAACCGTGCCAAGCACACGCCCGTGCTCACGGCTCCATGGAGGAGCCGCCAACTGATGTCCCCAGCGGGCCGCAGGGTCAAGGTGGAATACAGACTGGCCCACCGGAGGTCCTCGCCCTCCACAGGTGGCATCAGGTCCTGCCACTTGGTATCAGGGCGGGATGTGAGGGCGAGGAAATGACGGGTATGGAGCATGAGCATGTAAAGATGGGCCCGTGGCATGGTTCGAAAGGGGACCAACTGCAAGTCGCGCAGCTGGCTCGGTGCATGGGGAGGGGGTGGCCAGGTGGGCTCACGGGGCCGGAGCCCAATGAAAAGTGCCGGAGGGCCGGAGCTGAGGGGCGGGTGGGGAGCACCCTCTCGCAGGACCCGCTCAGGGGGTTCGAAGGGTGGAGAGCCCCATGCGCTGAGCCAGCACCTGGGGGGTCCACCCAGTCCCCCCGGTCATAGTCCAGGAGGTCTCTGATCGTGGTGACTCCCACCAGGACCAACCTCCGTCGCACCAAGGGGGCCTCCGCCACCTGCACACCGAGTTGGGGATTGTGTAGCAGGGGCTCCGCAAGGAGATCCTCCCCCTCGGGGACTGAAGGGGACCTGGAGGCCAAGACCAGCCTCCAGGTCTGGAGAAGGTCCTGGTAGAAGACCGGCAGCTCGGAGCGGTCTCGCGGAAGACCCCTCAGATGAAGAGAAAAGAGCTACCGGTCGTATTGGAGCCCTCGGAGGCAGTGGAGGAAGGCGTGCGCCAAGTGGCTCCACGCCGGACTACCTGCACCATAAAGGAGTCTCTGCAGGGCCTGGAGGCGGAAGGTGTGGACCTGGCTGCGGATGCAGACCAGGCCCTGCCCGCCCTCCTCCAGGGGGAGACTCAGGATCCCTGCAGAGACCCAGTGCAGTCCTGGCCAAAAGAACTCCAGAACTAGCTTCTGGAGGTAGGCCAGGAAACTCGGGGTCGGGACCAGGGTGTTGAGGCGGTGCCAGAGCATGGACAGGACCAGCTGGTTAAGGACCAGCGCCCTCCCCCGAAGGGAGAGGCACCGAAGCAGTCCCGTCCAGCTCCGGAGCCGCCGCACCACCCTGTCCGTCAAATCTTGCCAGTTCTCTGCCGGGGAGGGATGGGTGGCAGAAAGGTAAACGCCCAGATAGAGCAGCGGACCCGCGCTCCACCGGATGGCTTGAAGCGCGGGTGGGAGGGAGCTCGCCTGCCACCCGGCCCCTACCGTCAGGGCAGAGCTCTTGGCCCAGTTGACCCGGGCGGAGGAGGCTGCCGAGTAGACGGCCAGGCAGGCCTCCAACCGCACCAGGTCGCCCGGGTCCCGGACCACGAGGAGCACGTCGTCGGCGTACGCTGACAAGACCAGCCTCAGCGCCGGCTCACGGAGCACCAAACCTGTCAGCCTCCAGCAGAGGAGACAGAGGAAGGGCTCAATGGCCAGGGCGTACAGCTGGCCCGACAGCGGACAGCCTTGACGCACGCCGCGCCCGAAGCTGACCGGTTCAGTCAGGGTCCAGTTGAGCTTGACCAGACACTCTGCGGAGGCGTACAACACCCGGAGAAAACCCACAAAGCGGGGCCCGAAGCCGAACGCCCGCAGGGTGCCCAGGAGATACCCGTGGTCCATCCTGTCGAACGCCTTCTCCTGATCCAGAGACAGGAGGGCGAACGACAGACCATCCCTACACCCAAGCTCTAAGAGATCCCGGACCAAGTACAGATTGTCAAAGATGGTACGGCCTGGGACGGTGTAGGTCTGGTCGGGATGGACCACGTCCTGCAGCACGGACCCCAGCCGCAGGGAGACGGCCTTGGCCACGATTTTATAGTCCGTGCAGAGGAGCGAGATGGGACGCCAGTTCCAGAGGTCGCGGAGGTCCCCCTTCTTAGGCAGCAGGGCGAGCACGGCCCACCTGCACGACAGGGGGAGCTCTCCGCTGGCCTCGGACTCGGCCCAGACGATGGAGAGGTCCGGGCCGAGGACGTCCCAAAACACGCGGTAGAACTCCACGGTCAGCCCATCCACGCCCGGGGATTTGTTGGTGGGCATGAGGCGGAGGGCTTCCGAGAACTCGGCCAGAATGAGAGGGAGCTCCAGCCGGTCCCGGTCGCCTGTGCCGACCGTGGGAAGTTCGGTCCAGAGCATCCTGTGGGCAGCAGCATTGGTCGGATCCGGGGAGAAAAGACTGGCATAGAAGGCCCAGGCCCTGCCGTGCATCTCCGCCAGATCCATGAGGGGGGCGCCGTCCTCCGCCAGGAGGCAGGTGACGTGCTTCCGGGCCCCCTACCTTTTCTCCAGGGCGTAGAAGAAGCAGGAGCTGTGATCCATTTCCCGAAGGAGACGGATGCGGGATCGAACGAAGGCACCCCGAGCCCGAAGGTCTTCGAGGGCCCGGAGCTCCTCCCGCTTCTCCCGGCACGCTCCGCAGAGGGACGGATCCTCGGGGCTGGCAGTCAGACGCCTCTCCAGCGCTAAGACCTCCCACTCCAGCTGCTCTATCCCCGCATCCCTCCGCCGGCTGGCCCCCCGAGTGTAGTTGCGGCAGAAGAGCTGGGTTCGCACCTTCCCCACGTCCCACCAGCGCTGCGCCGAGGGAAAGGTGCACCTCTGCTCCCGCCAGGCCAGCCAGAACTCCCGGAAGGACGCCACGAAGCCCACATCCTCCAGCAGTCTGCCGTTAAAGTGCTAGTAGGCCGGCCCCGGCCTCTCTGCAGTGAGAGAGGCCGTCACAGTCACCAGGTGGTGATCCGAAAAAGGGGCCGGCCGTACACTGGAGGAATGGGCCTGTGAGAGATGGTGCCGCGAGAGGTAAATGCTGTCCAACCGGGAGTGGCACGACCGATCTACCCCCACCTGGACATAGGTGAAGGTGACGACGTCGTCCGGGTGGTGGTCGCGCCAGATGTCCACCAGGGAGTGACGGTCTATGATCTCCCAGAGGACGTCTACGGCGGCCAGGCACTTCTCAGTCCCCGTGCGGTCCCGTTCCTCAAGGGTGGTGTTAAAGTCCCTGCCCAGGACCAGGCACTCACGAGGATTCAGGGTACCGAGGAAGGTGGACACCTGCTGGAAGAAGTGCACCCGCTCCGGGCCCGCAGTCAGGGCATAGATGTTGACAAGGTTCAACGCCTGCCCCTCCATGCGGACCTGGAGGTGCAGCAGACAGCTCGGCATGACCTCGGTGACCCCCAGCACCTCGGGCTGCAGGTTGGGGGAGAACAGGGTGGCCACTCCACCCGCGCGGGCGGAGAGATGGCTTAGGAACACCCCGTCCCCCCATTCCAGCCGCCAGCTGGCCTCGGCGGCTGGGTCCATGTGGGTCTCCTGCAGGAATGCCACAGAATACCCTCCCTCCCAAAGGAAGGAGAGCACCTGGCACCTGCGGAGACCCGTCCTGCAGCCCCTGGTGTTCAGTGTGGCAAACTTGAGAGGCATGGCGAGGAGGGCTGGAGGGGATCCTCGCGGGCGGGAGCGCCAGCGGTTCTCGTCGGGGTCCGCAACAATCCGTGACAAGTCCCGAAGACCATCAGGGTGTCATGGAAGGCGCGGACCCTCTGGTAGGCCACAGCGTCCTGCCGCCCGGTCCCTTTCCCCTCCTTCATTGCGGCCCTCACGGCCCGGAGGATGCGGTGGAAGTCCCCCCAGTGCTGCAGCGTGAGCTGCACCCATTTCCGGGCACCACGTGTGTCCCGGAGGAAGGTGCGTAGCTCGTCGCGCGGCACCTTGGGGGGATCAGCCACCGGTTCAGTCCCCGCGTCAGCCCCGTGGCCGGGTGGGACAGGCACTGGGGGCGGCGGCAAAGGGAAGACAGCAGCCCCGAGTGGGCTGGGAGAGGCGAAAACAAAGGCCGCCTCCTGGGAGCTCTCAAGGGGAAAGGAGATGACTCCAGGGGTGGCAGAGACACAGGTAGCAGCGGGGGGAAGAGAGGGTTTGGGGGTGGAGGTGGGAACTGGAGGAGGATTGGGAGCAGGGGGAGGGGCAGGAGTCAGGGCAAGGGAAGGATTGCGGCAAGGAGCAGGGGAAGGGTCAGGGCCGGGATCGGGTAGGGGATCTATGGCCTCGGTGATGGGGCCAGCGGGGTGTAATGCCACTGGATCAGGGCCGGGAGCTAGAGAGGCGGGCATGGTGGGGGGGACCTCCATGAGGGCGGGCTTGGGTGTCTCAATGCCCACAACTCCAGGGCCCCAGAAGGGGGCAGCCAGGCTGGCACCCTCAGGAGGAAAGGGGGGTGGCAGACCCACGGCAGGGGGTGGGGCGTCCGACGATCCGGGGCCCAGCCACTCGGCCCCGGTCGGCACTTCAAGGGCTGTGGCGGTGGCAACAGGGTCACTGCCACCGGCCGGCCTGGCAGAGGGGCCCAGTAGGGGGGCCCGGGGAATGGGAGCAGGGTCAGCTGTCTGGGAAGGGAGGGAGGGAAGAGGGGGAGATGGCTGAGGGCTGTCCCTAGCAAAGCCCTCCGGGTGGGGAGGGTTGTTCGCCCCCGGGCAGGCCGGGGTCAGGCCCAGGGAGTCAATCTCCTCCATTAGGGAGGAGAAATCCCCCCCTGCCACAACAAGGTCCTCCCTGGAGGAGGGACTCCAGGAGGGAGATGGTACAGCTCACATCCGCCGCCACAGCTTCCTTGGCTGGTGCCACCCGCTGGGCATCGGCGGGGGCGTGGTAGAAGCCCCGGCTCCAGCAGCCCCCTTTCTGGATTTGTAGGGGCACTCACTCCTCTTGGTGACAAGGGGGAGGGGGCGCTGGATGTTGGCCTTGCGCTTGCTGCGCTTACCCTGCACGAGCACCCAGCCCTCCAAGGGCTGGGCAGGGGGGCAGGACCAGGGGGCAAGAGCGCAGAGGAAGGGGGGGAGGGAAAGCGGGGGTGGGGCAGCGGGGGAAAGGGAGGCCTCCCTCCGGGATAAGCCCCCTCCGATGCCTGACGGTGGCGGCCCTGGCTCCCTCTCCTCCGCAGGCCCCGCCGGACTGCTCCGGGCATCAGCGGGGCCCGCCCACTCGTCCGGGCGCACCGGCGGGGGCGCCCCCGAGGCCCAAGCAGAGGCAGCAGATGACGATGGGGGAGGGCTGGCCACAGGGACCGAACAGCTGAGGGGGGCGCCGCCGCCGGCCTGGCTGGCTGGCACCTCCCTGGGTCCCAGGGATCCCGGGCTCCCCGCCTTGCCGGGCCAGGGGGCAGTCCCTCCGGATGTGCCCCGTCGCCCAGCAGAGGAAGCACCGGGCCTCGCCCGCCGAGTAGTGGACCCGGTACCGGGCCCCTTGATGGGGCACCAGGAATGACCCCTCAAGTGCCTCCCCACCACGCACCGCCGGTGGCAGCTGCAGCTGCACCTTCCGGCGGAAAGAGAGGACATGGCGGAGGGCGGGGTCCTTGCAGCCGAGGGGAAGTGGGCTGATGACGGAGAGGGGCTTCCCCAGGGTGGAAAGGAAAGGCAGAAGGGCGGCATTGGGGAGGAAGGGCGGGACGGAAGTGAGGACCACCCGTATGCCCAGGTCCTCCAGGGGCTCCACGGGGACGTGGACGCCCCCCACCACCAAGCCCGTCTCCACCGCCTCCTGGGCGGTGGCCTCGGATGCCAGGAAGAACACTGCCTTCCCGTACATCTTCGAGGCCGCCACCACGGCCGTGGGCCCCACCACCCGTGCCAGCGCCTGCACGTAGGTCTCCACGTGGGGCGAGGTGGGCACCAGGAGGCACTGGACCCTGTGCCTCCTGGTGAGGGTGGGAAAGGGGCCCCGGCCCCTAGGGATGGTGCTGGAGGCAGTGGTCGGGGCAGATGATGAGGTGGCGAGTGGGGGGCCCGCAGCCACCTGGGCGTATGCCCTGGGAGCGGCGCCACCCCTAGAGCTGGTGGAAGGGACAGCGGGGGAAGGGAGAGCAGGGGAGGGAGGGGGCCCCGCCACAGGCGACATTGCCACCGTCTGGGCAGAGCTCTTGCTCTTTTTCTTCCCCCCGTGGCCCTTCTTCCCGGCCGAGGGCACACCCCCCAGAGGTGGGGGGGGCAGTAGCCGTGGCGGCAACAGAGTCCCCGGAGTCCCCCCTTGAGGTGGCCACCACTGGGGTCGCAGGACCGGCTTCTGTAGGGGCAGGGAGGCCAGTTGCCACGGACGGGTACGGAGCGTCGGGACGAGGGGGAGGGGCGGGAGCATCCAGGGAGGGGGTCCCAGCCCCAGGCACACCCGCCATCTTGGGGGGGGGTAGGGATGGGTCCGTTGGGGGGGAAAGGTGTAAGAGGAGGGGGGGTGGGGAGGGAAGGGAGGGGGGAGAGACTGGTTGGGGGAAGGGAGAGGGAAGGGGAGGGAAAGAGGGAGGGGGGAAGGGACAGCAACTGCTCCTCCCTGCTAGGCTGAGAGCAGGGGAAGAGGGCACCAGCACGAGGAGAATGGGGCCTAAGCGAGGCGGGGGTGTCGAGGCAACGCACTCACCAGCCCACAGATGGAAACTGGCTCCTCCGGCTGCACGGGGGGGAAGGGGCTAAATTAAATTAGAGGAGGGGAGTGCAGTGCGCGGGGGGGGGCAATTGAAAAAGGGGGGGTTCATGAAAGGGAAGCCATGAGCACTGGGGGGTCAGAAGTACAGGGGCCAGAGGGGAAGGGGCAACAGGGAAACTGCTGCTGGCAGGGGAAGAGGTTGGGGCATAGGGCATGGGGCAGGGCTGGGAAGGCTCAGGGCAAACCCCTGAAGCCAGGCGGGGCAGAGAGCAAACACACTCAGGGGCTGGGGTGGAGCAAAACAACCAACCTCAGGGGCACGGCAGGGAACAAACAAACTCAGGGGCTGGGGGTGGGGAGGGAAGCAAATAAACCAGAAGGGGACCAAAGCAAAAAGTGCAGGGCAAACAACCTAACACATACAAACAAAGCAAGGAACAAACTACAAGGGAGGCAGTAAGGGGAGGGGGGAGCCCAAGCATCAGAAGCAGCTATGGGGAAGGGGGGGTAAGAGGGGGGAGGGCAGGGGAGCCCCCAAGCATGGGGGCTAGGAAGGTAGGGGGGCAGCAGGGATAGGTGCTCACGGCAACAGCAGCAGAAGGGAGAAGTAGCTGGCCAGGAGAAAGGTGCCCCTCTGCTGCCGGTAGGGGTGGTGGTAGGGAGGCCCCTCACGCACCCACTCCCCCCTGGCTGGCCAGGGGAGGCAGGAAGGCTAGTGGGGCCCCCAAAAGCAAAGGGGGCAGCAGTAGGAGGGGCTCCCCAGGTCAGCAGTCTCCCCAGCAATAGTAGGAGAGGGCTAGAAGGCCAATAGATCAGCCCCAGGCTCAGCAAGTCCCCTTTCCTCTGGTAGCTGAGCAGGGGTTACTCCAGGTTAATTAACACAGCTGAAGCCAATCAAGGCCCCACCCAGAACTTGTTCAAAGCCTCCCCTCCAGAGAAAGGATGCAGCTACAGTTGTGAGAGTGAGGTAAGCTACTAGAGAGTGTGTGAGCAGGCAAGATGCTGTCAGAAACCAGGAGGGTTTGGGAGAAGGAGCAGAATGCTGGCAGGAGAGCACCAGGCAGATACAAAGACTGGGGGGAGGGAAAAACTCTGCCTGAGGAGGGCAAAGGCTTAGAGGCCTGAGGGAAAAGACCCTGCCAGAAGGGGAAGATAGAACTGGACATTTGGTTTGGCACTACCACACCCAGTGGGGCTATCAGGGGTCAAGATCCTCCTCTGGCAAAGAGGCCAGGAAGGGCCCATCTGAGCAGGGTCTGGACATGAAGTCAAGGGGCACAGGGAAGTAAACCAGAGAAGCTAGCAGCTTTCCTGAAGCCACAGCATGAGGCTGCTACTTGTTGGGTCCTTGAGTTGAGGTCTGGAGTTGAGGGTGGGACCGGGCCCTCCCACCGGCCATTCACTGGAGGGGCAAGAGCCCCAGCGAAGAGGCAAGGATCTGTGAGAACCAGAGACAGGACTGGGACCCGGCAGGGAGTGGCCATCTTAGAGCGGTTGTATTACCTTCCCCCACCATGAGAGGATGGAAGAACACTAAGGGGTAAAGAAGCAGTTCCCTGACCTACTGCTAGAAGGAAGCGCTGGATCCCCCCGAGGTAGAGGAAGAACTTTGCCATAAAGGATAAAAACAGAAGCACAAAAAAGTATGAGGACTAAAAAATGTTTGATAGTAACTTTTGTGCATATTGAAAAAGCTTATGCTATGTTATAGAGCAGTGGTTCTCAAAGTGGGGGGTGTGAGATGGATCATGGGGGCGTGTGGAGCAGGGGACAGAGCTGGTTCAGCTCCATGCTTCCTGGAGACAGAAGCAGCCGCTGCCGCCCACATCCTGCAGCAACAGCGGCAGCAGCCCCCTGCTGGGCATGTTCCCTGTGCTGCTGCTGCCCTTGTGCTGCTGCAGCTGCTGCCCTCACTTCCTGTGCTGCTGCTAGTGCTCGCTGCTCCCCGCTCCCCACTGCTCCCCGCGTTGCTGCTTCTGCGCTTCCTGCTTCCCATGCTGTAGCCCTGTTTTTTTCCTGAAAGGGAGGGTTTGGGGGAAGGGAGATGCGATTGTTTAGGCCTACAGCGCAGGAAGTCCCCCTAACAATTGTGCCCCCCCCTTCCCCTAAACCCCTTTCCTTCAGGGAAAAAACAGGGCGTGGGAAGCACCCCCCCTGCTGTTTTTCTGAAAGGGCCCTCCCCTTTGAGAAGGAGGAAAGGGGGGGCACAATTGTTAGAAAAAAGTCCACAGGGGAGGGGCTCCATTTAAAAAGTTTGAGAACCACTGTTATAGAGAGAGGGTTTACTTCCTAAAGTGGCTACCAGCGGTATAAAAGGAAGACTGTACAGGTGGATATGGTACTTCTTAAATAAAAGAATTGTGCAGGTCAAAGTAGGGAAAGCCTACTGCACCATATATATCTACACTTACACATGACACTAGAGAGAGTGTCATCAATCCTACCTTATTCAACATCATGATAAGTCATCTTCCAAAAAAGAACAGTTCAGCAATAGACATCACTTTTTTGACTGATGACTATGTTGGGAGAATGTGAAGCAAATAAGGTGAAAGACTAAATAATAATCTTGCTTTTGGCCTTGTTTTTAACCCAAATAGACTCGGATGCAAATAAAAAGGAATGTGAGTGAGAACACAAGGTTAAACTTTCCCCCAAACAGAGTAAAAGTTTTGCTTCTCTGTAATGAGAGGAGATAAGGGGACAGATCGAGTAAAAGTTGCTATAGTAACCCAGCAGCTGGGAGGGAGAGAAGGAGAAAAGCGGGGACATTATGGAAGGTGACCAGATGTAACCCCACTTCCCCAGCCCCTCCCCTGAGGTACAAAGGAGATTATTCTAAATTCCCAAGGTCCCCAAAATGTAACATGACCATATATTGAAGGGGATGGTATCAAGGGAGGGCCCTGCAGGTATAATTAACCCTACCAAGAAGAAGGAGGGGGAAGATGGGGCTCCGTCAGCATATGGAGCTATAGTCAGAGCAGGACGGGAGTTCTGCGTACGGAACTATGGTTGGGGGAGGAGGGAGTTCTATGGGCACATAGAACTACAGTTATGGGAAAGGAAATCCAACTGGTGTGAAGGGCTGTGATTTTAAGCTTGCTTGTTGTGACCCCAATAAACCCAACAGACTGGACTCTGTACTGTTGCTTTCCGGCGAACTCTGTCTGGGAACCAAGAGGGAAGGGGCAGGGGAAAGCCCTAACAGACTGTGCCATCTGGGCCTGTAATGCGGGACTGGTGCCTCCTGCTGGTCATCCGGTGTTTAACTCCAGGCTGACATCTGTGGTCTGCGCACCATCACTCTCTCACCATTGTTGGCCTGTAGTCCTTCCAGCAGCCATCTGGGACTGCCGCATCCTCTTCTTGATGAGAGCTGAGTCACAGTCTGTGTTCCCCTGCTTCCAGGGGAGGTTTAGCTCCTCAGGAGTCCGGCCACTTTCCCAGTGGCAACTGCAGTCTCTCATCCTGCAGTGACTTATCCTGCCACTTCCCAGTGGTGAGTGGTGGGGGGGAGGGAATTGAGCCCACCCACTACTCCAGGTCCTGGCCCAGGGACCCTGTAGATCACAGCCTTTGCTGCACCCCAAGTTCCTCTTCTTGCTGCTGTCTCCCTGGGTCATTTCCCCCAATTTTTAGGTATGATGTTAGATAGCAAGCTCACTTGGAAGGATCATATTGAAATTATTAGAGATAAATGCAAAAGCAGAATCAACTTAAAAGTATTTCTGGAACTTCCTGAGGTGTGGATAAGAAAGCAGTGGTAATGCTACACTGAACAGTTACACAATCAATTATTGAGTATGTGTACCATGCTTTCAGTTCAAGCTCAATCCAAGCTCAGGTGTTGCAAATTGCATATGGCACCATCATCATATTGTTGCTGTGTGGAATGCATATAACTGCAGATGAAATGCCTATTACTTTAAGAATGAAGATTTTAGATTTAAACTTTTGGGCTAAAGTCATTTGTTATATTGATGATGTAGCACTAAGCTAATATATTAAAGTGTGGACAAAGGAGCTTAGTGGAAGGAAAGACCTTAAAGAGGTTAGAATCTATAGCTATGGGAAAATGAATTATAATTGGAAAATTATATCTTCTGAGGTAGATATGGAATTATATAAGGAAACTGAAAGAAGAAAAGGAGTATTAAATGTGCAAGATATAGCAAATCAATACATCTGTGATATGTGGGAACACTATTGCCAAATATATACTGATACCTCCAAAAGATGTAAGAACAGGTAGTATGGGAACAGCATTCTGCATTCCTACACTTGGAATCAAAAACACTGTAAGGCTATCAAATTTTATAGCCATGTTGATGGCTAAACTGGCAAGGATAATCCTGGCATTAAATTGAGTCATAGATGTGCACCCAGCTGCCATGAGCATCTTGTCTGATTCCTTATTAGAACTACTGGCAATCAGAAATGGCACTTCAGCTAGCAGAAATTATGTACTTAATGAAATATTACTGATAACAGCAGAGTTGATGCAGTTGGGTGTAATCATAGTATTACAATGGACCCTGGCACATGTAGTGGTAGTGGGCAATGAGCTGGAAGACAAAGTGGCAAAAATTATATTAAAAATGAGCAAGATTATTTAGTAAACGGGGGTTTAACGATTTAATTTAAAATGAATTGAAAGAGGAATGCCAGGAAATATAGGCAAAAGAAACAAAGGGGAAAAGGTTCCATGAAATATGCCCAAGAGTTGAAAATGCTGATATACTCCAAGGCCCTGAGAGAAAAAGTGAAATTGCTCTATTTTAACTGGCCATTGTGGCTTAAATAAGTTGTTTCTATCAAACAAACATAAAAATGGATTATGTGGGATATGCCGAGTCCAGGAAATGGTTGATCATCTCCTTTGGGAGTGAAAAGATTGTAGGATTGAAAGGAGGTATTTATATGAAAAATTTCAAGTAACAACATTTGTGTTGCAACACCTAATAAGAGCATCAGGAAAATGGGGCCCTATAAAACAAGCAATATTGCAATTCTTTAAGAATGTTGGGAAATGTAAAAGGCTTTAATTCTTGAATTACCTGTTGTGTCCAGTGCTTGTGGCCATAGCCTTGGTAAGTGAGTCTGCTTTGCTGTAAAACACAAGAAGAAGAGCCAGAGGTGAGGCCTGTGGAGAAAGCCTGAGGTTCACTACAGGGTGAAAATGCCAAATTCCAGGCAAGAAGTCCTGGGAATTACTGCTGAAAGAGCAGGAAGACAGACCCTCAGGGAGGAGGGGCTGGGCCCAGCCTGAGACTGGGATGCAGACTCTTTTGTTGTTGTTGTTGTTGTTTGTTGTGCTGTTCTGTGTATGGGTTTTTGTTATTTGTTTGTTTTCTTTTTTAACACCACCTTATTGGAAGGAGTTAATAAGTTGGACCCTGGAAGGGGAACCTTGTTTTGAATATCTTGGATTGTGATGTGGAGTGATTAAAATGCTATGAACAGAAGGGGGAATTGAGTAGCGTGATCATATGTCCCATTTTGGCCAGAATAGTCCCCTTTTTAAACTCTGTCTCGGATGTCACAACTTTTTGGCAAAACTGGGTATTTGTCCCGTTTGCTCTTGCTCTGGGGTGAGGGGGTGCAGAGGAACGTTCAGGCAATAGCACACAGGACAAATGTCCAGTTTTGTCAAAAGAATTGTGATGTCCATGATGTCAATGTGGGCAAGCGGCCCCCCAGGCGGCTTGGGCTGGCCCCACATGGGGGGGCTCAGGTGAGCAGCCATGCCAGGTGGCTCAGGCCAGTCCCGCATGGTGGGGCATGGGTGACCCACCCAGAATTGCCACTTACCTGGTGTCCTGTTTTCACTTTAGGGAAATATGGTCTCCCTAGAACTGAGGCAGGGTGACGCAGAGTCACTGAAGGCCATGAGTGGGTGCTTCACAGGTAGATAACCCTGCAACACAAATAATAAATAAAATTATGTATAAGCACTTAGATACCACTAAGATAAGTGCAATATAAAAGCAAGACAGAGAGACATATTAAGCAAATAATTTTTCCCCATCAACTTTCCTCTGGGAAAAGTAATTTTTAACTCAACTGCTTTATAGCAACACCTAGCATTTATTCGGTTCCTGACTCATCTCAAGATTTTAAATTATTTACAGATTTATAAATACAGAAATGTATTTTTAATTTAACTTCTGGCAACCACCTGTCCTCTTCAGCAGGAGTCTTATCAATCTCATAAAACTCAAACATGCTGTCTTTTGTAGAATGGAGAAGGTAATTAATCTCAGATCACCTCACCACAGGGATGTCTGCTGGACCTTTTGTGATTACATTCAGGGCGTGTGAGTGTTTCAGTGAGCTCATCAGACTATACACTCTCATGATTTTATTAGCCACCCATGCATTATTGCTGACTTTATTTATATGTACCTGTGCAAAAGGTGGGGGGACTTCATACATGTGCATTTTAGATGCATCCTTGGTATTACATGGCATTAGAACATACTATTTACACGTAACTAGGAGTGAAGCAAAATTGTATTACAGCACAACCTTTCTCCCAGCCTTTGTGTGTCTCGCCTATTTCTGTTAGGCCCTGTTCCTGTAAATACTTATCCATGTTGCTTAATTTTAAGCACATGAGAAATACTGTTGAAATGTTGCTCTTTATTGATTGGTATAACTGTACATTTTTTTGTCCCGTATGACTTTTCTGCAAAAACCAATGGGGATGGAGGACATTCACAAGGCGGTGAGCATCTCAAGAATTGGACCTTCAGAGGGATTTTTGCATTTACATGTATGATTATTATTATTATTTATTTATTTGTTTGTATTCCAGTAGCACCCACTGTGCTCAGTGGGAGCTGCAGCATGCTGGGCACTTTTGAAAATGTGACCACTACATTGAGATGCTCAAATGAGAATCTGAGAATTGAAAATCTAACCCATAATTATTTGTAAATGGACTAGGTTAGTTCTTCCTTTATATGGGAGACCACTTTCTGCATTCTAATCTATCTTTCTCTGAAAGGGGCTGTGCAATTAAAACTATGATATATTATATAGTCCAGTTGTAGGGCATTAGAGAGAGAATGGGCACAAGATCTGGGGCTGGAAATTACAGATGAAATGTGGCAATCCCATTGGGATGATGCTGTTAGGATAGGTTTAAAATTGCCTCAGGGAATATTGCACACTCTTTGCCTTCTGTATAAGTTGGGTTTTTAGAATTTCCTGAAATCCATCAACAGCATAGTAAACTAAGGATGCCGAGGGCCTGATCCAAAGCTCACTGGATTCAATGGAAGGACTCCCATTGACTTCACTGAGCTTTGAATCAGACTCTTATTCAGTGTCTCTAAATCAAGAGGTATTCTAATGGTCTGAGCACAAGCTGAGACCTCAGTTCTCCCTCTTGTCAAACGAAGAGCTATGCAGGAATGTGGAGTAAGTGGGGAAGGTGATTTATGCTGTCTTTGCATACCACCTCTCTCCCCCAATATTCTGGATCCAGCTGGGGGCCTACTTGGTTGGCTGGTCTAATTGTCTAATAGCCTTCTGGGCTATTCTGCAGCTGAGAATAGCTGGACTCAGCATTGTGCCAGCCAAACATCCCTTAGCATGTTCGCAACACTGGAGGCTGCAAGGTGGGGAGGGCAGTGATGGACCAGTTTGGAAACTCTATGTTACTCAAGAAAACACACCAACAGTATTCTACCAATGAAATGGTCCCTTTAAATTGATATAGCAAGATAAGGGGGAAGGAGATGAGGTAGAACACAGAGTCTGGTGTTGGGACTCAGGAATTCCTTTGTTCTAATCTTGATTCTGACACTGCCTCTCTCCTTCTATGGCCTTGGTGGAGTAACTTCATCTTTCTTCCTCAGTTTCTTCATCTGTGAAATGGAGATAGTAAAACTCACAGGAAGTTTGTGAGGACTAATTAATGTTTGCAAAGTGCTTTAAAGGTGCCAAGCATTATTCATTTCTGATCCCATCCATCGATTAAATTTAGATGATGGAGTTGATACAGATCTCTAATAAGACAGACTGCATTGTCCCACCAAACTATTAGGAGTTTGGACTTCTATTTGGAGAGACTAGTATTAGTATATAATTGTTATATACTTTAGACACTTCACCCATTAAGAACTTTACTTCTTTGCTACTTATCCAGTGGAAGAATTCCCTTTCTGCCTATGTTTCAACAGGGCTTACTTAAATTGTAAATTGCTTGGAGCAGAGACTTTCTTTTTGTGTGTTTATACAGCACCTAGCACAATGCAGTCCTGGTCCATATCCACGGCTCCTTGGTGCTACCTCAATAATAATCATAATATAAAAATAAATAAGTGGCCAAATTTTTGGCTAGCAGAATCTGATTATTGGTCTCCTCATCCACCTTGATTTATATTTGTTTTGCTTGGACTACTTATACATTTTTCCTGTTAATTTTATCTACAGTTCTTGCTTTGGTTGTGTATACACTGTTTGTGTCCGTTAAATGAAAATAAAGTGTCAATTTCACCCTTTTTTCCCAGTTAGTTTCACTTTCTTTTTCTTATGAATTAGTCCAGTGGTTTAAATCCCAATAAAACACAGTTTACACTGGATTCTTTAAAAAATCATGGAAACATTTATCTTCCTACTAATTTTTATAAAACTAAAAAAAAAAAAAAAAAAAAATTTAAATATCAGGGCCAAAATTACCTGACCATGTCTCTTTAATTGGAGATACATCTTATATAATTTATATTTAGCTACAACACTTTTCAGTCACTGCTTGGCTAGAGGTGACTGAAAAAGGAATTGGACTAATCTGTGGTTTGGTGACTACATGTTGGAAATAAGCAGGGAAAACAGATTTTAATATAAAAACTAGGATATGGGTTTAGGGAAAGTTTCTGTATTAGGATATTTGAGATGTTAGGCTGAACATTAAAGATAATAGTTGATCATATTTCTTCTCCTGAAAGAGGAGTGGAATCACTAGAATCAGAGGATTGTGTTGTATACATTTATTTGCTGTAATTAGAGACTGCAGTGGTTTGCAGTGTAGTGAATCTGTAGGAATCTATGTGAGCATCTTAATTCTTCTGAATAGGCCTTTCCATGTTGTCTTTTATAATGTAGAATCTGTTTCCAGCTGTCTGAAATAGCCCATAAAGGACTGACTTTCTAGGATTATCTTCTTATGAGCTATTGAACATTGCCATGAGTAATGAGCTCACATATAACATGACAGGTGATAACTATTGTCATTGAATTATTCTTTTATGCTATTTTCCATTTCTGTTTATAGCATTGCTCAGCTTAGCTTCAGATACATTATATAAACTTTGACTTGATTAGTTTGCTTAATGATATTCCAGATTTGGGACTCAAGTGATATAAACTATTTTGTGGAGGGTAAAGGGGTGACAACTAGCAGGATTCTGTTAAAAGCCCTTATATTTTCTAACACTCATCTACACTTGGCTACCACCCTTGGTTAAGGGTGTTATAACATATTCTTTGCCTAGAAAGACATGCTGATCAAATGATCTCATTTAAACTAATCTAACTACTGCACTATTTATAATACATGGTTGAAAGCATTGCTGTACAATAAACATGTCTTATCTATCCACATTTTTTAAAGTTAGTCACCAGTAAGAATGTCACCTTTTAAGAAGCCTATTCCTAGTCTTAACTTGTTAATTTAAGCAGTTGGTGATATAGTCTCCTTCTATCCCATCTCCACACTGAAAGGAAACTTTCATTTTATAGAGAGTGGGCTATTCTAATTCCCCTTGCTTTCTCTTTGGCTGTTTTTCCTGTATTTTTTTCAAAGCTTTGTATTAAAAAAACAACGACCAAAATCCCACTAATGTATTCCTTTGGGAAAACTCCATAACCCAAAAGAACAATAAAATGTATTTGCTTCTAGAATCTAAACATCTAATTTATCTGACCACTGTGTTTTCATGCTTGTCTAAATTTTGGTAGTTAGAATTCTAATAGGGAGGGAGAAGTAGGAAGACAGAACTTGGATGAGTAGTTCCTTGGAGCACAGACACACTACAGTTTTATCAGTGTTGCTATTTCTGTAAGAGAAATGAGCACACTAGCATGAAGTTCTGCACCAGCTTATTGGGCTAAGTTTTAAATGTTCTCACACTTGTTCAAAAATACTTCTCCAAGATGCCCCATTTTATTGAAAGAGTGTTTCTGACATTCCTCCTCAATGATGGATTCCAAGGAGCTGTCCAGCACTCTAAAATCACCATGTGTAACACTGGTGAATGCTAATCGATGGTAGGAATGGTGGAAGAGAATGAGTATGCGTCTGTCCTTATTTTTTAAAATCAAACTCAGAAGTAACTCCACTGAAGTCAGTTGGATTGCATTGATGGTACATGTGAGAGAACGATAAGGCAGTATCCATTGCAGGTTAGTAATGCTGGAGCCCCCATTTCTGGTCTTTTCTTCTCTTAGAGCTGGGCTTGGACAAATTTTGGGTGCTGAAGAGCAATGCTGAACTATGGGAAGATCAGTCTTATTTTCTGCATGTAACTCTATCTGGTCTCAAGCTACCTTATATTTGCTTCATGCATCTTACTAAGCAGGAGTAGAAATGGCAGCTAGCACTGTAAACCTACAATTGTTTAATTCTGCTCCTAGATGTACATCCTAATGAATCTGAAAATGCCTGAAAATGAGGAACACTGCATCCAGCAAAGGATTTTAGAAGACCTTGCTTTGTCTATTCCTGGGATTATGGTGCTTGAAGAGTTAATGTTGCATATAAGTGACTGTTTCAGGCTCCAAGTTGAGTCCTTCTGATTGCTAGATTACTAGTAGCCTGGCTGATTAAAACATGACTTCCTTATTACCTCAGCTCCTCCAGCAGCAGCATAAATCATGTACCTGTTATACATTTTATTCCAAGTGACCAGTCAGGATTTATGCCAAACTATAAAAAGCGTCTGAATTTCAAACAAAACTATAGTGGGGTATTTAACTCCCTTATGTGCCTCTTTTGCTTGTCAAGAATAGTAAAGTATGTCCTTGGTATTTCAGAATCTCTCTGCTTTCTCACCTAAAAGTATGCATGGTAATACCCTTGAAAAGTGATGAGCTGCAAAAGCGCACCAGGATGGAAGTAACATTCTGGAATACTCTAGACACAACATGAAGAACTTGAGAAGCTGATAAGAAGGTAAGTACCCTTCCTCCTATGTATTGTGTGGCTATATTTCCCACCTCTACTCTGCACTTCTCAGCCACACTGATCAAGAGAACATGCTACACACAGTGGTGAAGCACCTGGCTGAAATGTGCTCTTGGCTCATGGCAGAGGTTCTTTAGAGTTCATGGTAACCATTTATTCCCCCTCTGATTGGTTGGTTGGTTGACTTGTCTGTACCCAAGCAGACCATTGTCCCTTTCATTGTCTGTAATAACTACTGACAGCTTGATCTTGAAAATATAAAATGTTCAAACTTGAATGCCCAAAGTGAAACTCCTAATGTGAATACAGGCAATTTAGTAATCTTGTTTTCACCACTCCCACTGAAGACACTGTACTGTGATGATGTGTTTGAGAATTCTGAATGAATGGTTGGACTCTTGTCATTAAAAATCTAATGTTATATAGGCCTATGACAAGGTCTCAAATTTAACCCAGAATCTTGTTGTCATTGGTAATTTAGGTAATATATCTTGTACATTTGTTAGAATGTGGCTAATTTTAAAATGTAAACTAGATAAGAACGAACTAATTTGTATCATTTTTATTTATTTACACAGAATATATATCTCTGTTCTGTAACTTAATGTATCATTCCAGACCTGTGATGGCTGTTTGCCTTGATATAACTTCCTTCTGATGTCCAGAACATGATTTGCAGAAACTGGGTTTGAATTTCAGTGGGGTTAAATTGTGAAGACCCAAATGGTGCTTCAATAAGGCTACCTTATTCTTTAACATAAATATGTAGTGTACCATAATGACAGGCTCCCAGCATATAATTTGGCTTTGTTGTTCAGGTCAAAATGCTGCATTGGGTCCATCTCAGTCAAGTGACTGGCCTGCCTTCACGCTGGGGATCTCTTTATTTTGTAGCCCTCACATCTCTGCAGCAAACATGCAGGTGAGGTGACTGCTCCACCTCATGCATTTTGGGTGCAGTCCTTGTATTTAGATAACTCTTCAATGTGCCTCTGAGGCAAGAAACCCACTAAGCCTTGAATAACTAGTTTCAGGTAGGCTTCAGTATATCCTGTGGGTTGCATTATGAGACTGCACCCTATTTAGTCTGCAAAAGAGAAGAGTGAGGGGGGGGGGGATTTGATAGCAGCCTTGAACTACCTGGAGGTTTTTAAGCTGTGGCTTGACAAAGCCTTGGCTGGGATAATTTAGCTGAGGTTAGTCCTGTTTTGAGCAGGGGGTTGGATTAGATGACCTCCTGAGGTCCCTTCCAACTCTAATATTCTATGATTCTATTGGTACCTAGATACTTGAGTGTGGTAGGTGCTCTGCAAATGACATAAATGTAAAGATACTGTCAGTCCAGTAGATATTAAACTCTAGTCTGCTGAGGCTGGGGACAGAGATCTTGGTTTTGCTATGTTCTGTCCAGTACCTAGTATACTAAATAGTGAGTCTTTAAATGGAGAACCATGGAAGTATTTAACTTACTGCAATCACCACCCTCCTACACACACCTGGAGGCTGCCTGGTAAATTACAAAGAGACCCCCGGGTCCCTTTTTGTTGACTCCTTACACAGATTGGGCCCATTTCATCAGTATCACCCCAGGATCACTTTTGTTTCCAGGAATAGTGCGGGTCTTCTCGCATCAGAGAGTAGGGTTTGTGGGGAGGGGGTTCCTGTTAACCCTTCAGTCAGTGTCTAATTGTGTTGCCTTCACTGCTGGTAGCCTCAGCCCGCGGCGCCCTGGGCCCCCCCGTGTGTGGCTGGCGCTGACCCAGCAGGGAGGAGGCGGTGCTGGCAGCGCCCATTGGCGCAGGGAGGAGGCGGAGGAGGATGGGCAGAGCCCAGTGGCAGCCTCAGCATCAGCCTCCCACAGTCCGAGAGGAGGGCCAGGCCGGGCCGGGCGGAGCAGCCTCGGCGGCAGGTGGCTCGGCGGCGGCGCTGTCCCACCCTGAGCCCGGCAGGCCGAGGCCGAGCGGCGGCGGCAGGATGCTGGAGATCCAGCTGGACGATGGCGGCGTGGGGGGGTATCCGGGGGACGATTACTGCTCGGGCTCGGTGATGTCGGAGCGGGTGTCGGGCCTGGCCAACAGCATCTACCGCGAGTTCGAGCGGCTCATCCGCTGCTACGACGAGGAGGTGGTGAAGGAGCTGATGCCGCTGGTGGTGACGGTGCTGGAGAACCTGGACTCGGTGCTCACCGACAACCAGGAGCACGAGGTGGAGCTGGAGCTGCTGCGGGAGGACAACGAGCAGCTGCTCACGCAGTACGAGCGCGAGAAGGCGCTGCGCAAGCAGGCCGAGGAGGTGAGGGAGCGAGGGAGGGACCCCCGGGGCCTGGCCGTCGCCGACGGCGCCATCGGGCCGGGCCGGGCCCGCGGGGAGCCTCTGCGCCAGCCGCTGGGGAATCGTGCACCCGGGCGCCATCCCCGCCTGCCTTCCGCCCTAGCCAGGGACCCCCCACCAGCGCCGGCCCCGCTCCATGTCCTCGGCACCCAGCCAGCCCGGGCCGCCGTCGCACCGCAACCCGGGTCTCGTCTCCGCCCCCGTCACCCGAGCCCGGCCCTGTCCGAGCCCCACGGTTCTCTTTCGGGCCGGCCCCGCTGCAGCTGGGAGGAGGGGGTAGGCTGGGGGTGTAATAGGCCCCCGGGCCATGACGTGAAGGCATCGGGGCCGATTGTTACCACTAGCCCCAGGGCGAGGTGTCCTTGCTGCGCCTTGGCTGAGAATGAATCTAGTGTGTAAACGCTGGAAGAGGAGCCAAGAGCTCACTCAGGTCGCTTGTTTCGCGTGCAGTGTCGTGTCTGCCAGCTGGAAATGTTGGGGGGCTGGAAGCAGAGCTCCCTGGATTTCGTTCTTGTCTGAGCCACTCAAAGGGATTGGCCGCTAAGCTTTGGTGTAGGGTGGGGTGTACATTTGGTTGTATTGTCAGTCTTTTGAGAGTACTGTGTCATAGCTGGTGAACCCTGCTTTACAGGGGACAGAAATGTTCTGTGGACCTGCCATAGGCAGGAGAGGGGAATTTTTTCTCTGGTATCTGCAGGCTCTGGTTCCTATCTCCCTTAACTCGAATGTTAGACTGTCAAAGTCTCTTCGTTGCAATCTCTAGTAATGATTCTTCCCCCCCCCCCCCCACCACACACACACACACACATCACAGGAGCATGCAATATGGGTAGACTTGTAGGGTGACATTAGGACAGGAAAAAGCAATGGTGATTTAAAGAAACCTTGACATGCAGTGGAAAGACCTAGTAATCCTGAAATATCTTTCTACAAGAACACCTTGTTCTACAGCTAGGGTGCTATCACTGTGTCCTATACATGGTGTATTTGTAAGTGAAACAAGATCAATCAGAAAATGGCCTTTTCCTTTGTCCCTGAATCTAGGACTTTGCCATATACTTAGGTAGGATTCACTGAAGATCATTCTGAAAGTAAACAAAGTCAAAAGATCAGCATTTGGTGAAACTTCCCTTTTAAAATAATTGTTGCCTACTTAAAAGCAAGAATGAGGAGACTAAACTAACTGGGGTTCCGTGAATTTGAAGTATTTAGTTTAAAAAAAAAATCCAACAAAATAAACCACATGGAACCTATGATGCTAATATTTGTTTATGATTAGAACAAATAATTTCTAAAAAACGGTTTACTTTTTGCACTTCACTGAATGTGGGTTGAAAATGATAGTTTCACATCTAGGCTAGTGCACTAGCACGCTACACAGTGCTGTAATATTTGTGAATGCTTTCAAATCTAAACAATAAGCTGTTCCGTTTGAAATAAAAACAGCCTCCTCAAGACGTTGGTTTCTAATTCTGTGAATCGATTTTTATCAGACTTACACTTTGGAGCTTAACAACATGGCTTATGCAACCCAAAATACAAGGTTTGTTGGCTGCCAGTTCCACTCTTATCTTAGTCATGACTACAGCAGTGCAGTTCAATTGATGGGGGACAGCCTGGAAGTGATTCGTGAGAAATACAGTCACTTGGCTGAAAGAGAAGCAAAATTCCTCAGTCACTAAGACCCAGCAGGAGCCTGGGAGGGAAAGAATAGCTCATTTCCTCATCTCCCTCTTGCTGCCTGTGCTTCTGCCACTACTAATTCCAAGAGCAGCTCCTCAGCATACGTAGACTCATCTCAAAGCACTTCAAGGGGCTGTGGAGCCTTTTGAAACAGCACTGTCTGAGCAAGGGAAAAGGAGCAGTGGGGAATGAAATCCACCCAGTTGTATCAACCTCTTTCCTCTCCCACAACAGTCAAGTGATTGTCTCTTAACCCAAGGTTGTGATGATTATTTTTGGGCATTTTGTGGATTAAGAACCAAAAAAGGTTGAGAATCACTGAGCTAGAATCTGATTTATAAATTACCAACAACAGGTTACTTAATGTATATGGCTTTTGAATCCAAGGATGATGTATAGCATAGTGGAATATTTAATGAGAAACATTCTTGTATCTGGAATGATTGTAAAGGAGAACCTCTCTAACTTGTACATATATGACTAGGAGATGCCTTGTCAAATACTAAATTTTGCAGTCTAGAGTAATGGAATCAAATCAATAGTCCTTTGTTTTGACAGTTTAGTTTAATTATTAATATAAGAACTGTTTTTTATAATGGCATGTAGTGGTTGAAAAATGAGTCTAAGTAACTTGAGGCTTCACTAGGAGACTTTCTTATTACATCTTTGCAAACTGGTGAGAAAATTTCACTCTTATTTGTGGATTAGCAAATTTCTCCTGTATGTTGCCCTGGTGAGGCCCGGCTCAGGAGAGGATTCTTGCTTTTTAAAATGGGAACTGGTGTCCATAGATGTAATATTTTGGAATGATTGTGACACAATCACTGTTGAAAGTACAGTAATTGTGATCAAGCCAGACTACAGGGGAATTAAGAAGCTAATTTATGGTCTGATCCTGAACTATTGAAGTCAAAGGGAGGTTTGCTTTTCACTTATTGGACACGGGAGGATCAGGTTTAGTTTGTACTAGGTTCCGGCAAGCCAGTGTAATGTCAATAGCTAGTTTCTTGGCAGGAAGAGTAGTGAAAGCAGCCATAGCAGGATGCTCTTTTCCTAGATTTAAAAATAAAATTGCTTATGATAACAATTCTATGTCATCCTTATGTGTGATTAAATGAAAATGAAAAATTCTTTGCAGAGAGAGTTGCAACAAATAGCAGTAGAAATCAGTTTTTTTATAAGAACAAACCAAAACAAATCACTCTCCCTTCCCCAAACAAATAGTTTGCATAGGGTAGACAGACCTTACCTCTATTTCCTTGGACCTACTTCACAAACACACTTTACTAGGAAGCACAGCCAATGGCAGGTTACTTGAGCTGCAGTGATAAAGGTCAATGAGTTTTATGGAGAATTTTACTGGTATAAGACAGTCAGAGAATCAAAAGTAAAAATCACCTATTTTCTTGTATCAGAATGTGGATGGCCATTATGTAGCAGTGTTCACAATAACTTGAGGAAATTAATCCCTTATACAGTATTTAACTGAAATGTTAAGAACCATAAACATGGTGGGCAAGAAGTTCCTGTTAAGGGGCTGTGTCTGTAACATGAATCCGCTGGTCTGAGCTGCCCTGTCAGATTAAATGGCTGGGTCCTTCTTAGGGAACAGGGCTGAGTCCCAGTCTTGACTTCTCTCTGTATATTAGTGCTAATTACAACAGTTAAATTGTCATTGAGATTTTGGAGGTGGGAGGGATGAAGATGACAATCATTCTGACTTGTTAATTTTTTCCATAATCTCAAGTCAAAAGACCCCTTGGTTGTAAGTGTTTTTGATCAGTTTATAAACATGAAATTAACTTAAAATAAACTTGGACATTGTGCTGGGATACATAAGTAATGCATTGTGCTCCTCCTGTTAATTGTGACGGGATGAATCACTCAAACTATCCCATTCTGTTCATTCCCTCTGAAGCATCTGTCATTGGCCACCGTGGGAAGACAGGATACTGGGCTAGATGGACCATTGGTCTGAATCAGCATGGATGTTCTTATGCTACAGCAGTACCAACCAACCTTATTATCAGAGCTGTGGTTACATAGAAAATGATGGCCCACAAACAAGACTTATTGGCATACTGTGTAAACTGGAGTTGTTAAAACAAGTATTTTAATGTCACCTCCATTCAAGACATTAAAAAATAGTTTTCCTTTTGTATAAAAACACTTACAGTCTCGATCTGAGAGGATATTATAGACATGAGTTTTTAAAATGGTATTTGCTAAGAGCTAAACAGATCTTCACTTTCTAATCGTATTACAAAGCTTAGATTCAAATTGATTCAACGTTTGTTTCAACTGTCCAGAAATGGGAAGTGGAAGCCTCCAGATACATGGATCAGAAAATAGAAGCTTGTGATTTTATGGCTGAATTTACAACGTTTGGTGATTTTTAAAAAAATCCTACTGCTGGATTTATGTGATTACATGACAATCTCATCTTTTTATTTATTTATTTTTAAGTTAAGGCTAAGTTTGTAGAGCTCATGGCTGTGGAGAAAAGCTTGAAAATGTGACTTCTAGAGGCTTAAAATCTAGAAAGCAAATACAAACCCCCCCACCATTTAATTTTGTTAATTTTATGTTTTTTTTGAGGCTGACTAATTTTCAAATGCTTGGGGTTGACATTCCTGTTGTAAGTATTTCTGCTGGACTGCCCGAGAGTATCCTAGGAAGATTCTTCCCCCCTCCCCCAGAATTGCACACAGTCCCAAAAAATATGCTACTATTGGACACTGCTTATTTCTACACTGAAATAAGTGGAAACTGTAAAGATCACATTTGGGTCCTAATCATAGAAGATTAGGGTTGGAAGAGACCTCAGGAGGTCAGCCAGACCAACCACCTGCTCAAAGCAGGGCCAACCCCAACTAAATCATCCCAGCCAGGGCTTTGTCAAGCCAGGCCTTAAAAATCTTAAGGATGGAGATTCCACCATCTCCCTAGGTAACCCATTCCAGTGCTTCACCATCCTCCTAGTGAAAAAGTTTTTCCTAATATCCAACCTAAACCTAATATCCAATCTAGACCTACCATTTCAACTTGAAACCAATGCTCCTTGTTCTTTCATCTGCCATCACTGAGAACAGCCTAGCTCCATCCTCTTTGAAACCCCCTTCAGGTAGTTAGAGGCTGCTATCAAATTCCCCCTCACTCTTCTCTTCTGGAGACTAAATAAGCCCAATTCCCTCAGCCTCTCCTCATAGGTCATATTCTCCAGCCCCCTAATTATTTTTGTTGCCCTCCACTGGACTCTCCAGTTCGTCCACATCCTTCCTGTAGTGGGGGGGGGGCCCAAAACTGGACATAATACTCTAGATGTGGCCTCACCAGTGCCGAATAGAGGGGAATAATCACTCCCCTCGATCTGCTGGCAGTGCTCCTACTAATGCAGTCCAATATGCCATTAGCCTTCTTGGCAACAATGGCAAACTGTTGACTCATATCCAGTTTCTTGCCCACTATAACCCCCCTGGTCCTTTTCTGTAGGACTGTTGCTTAGCCAGTTGGTCCCTGGGGATTTTTCAGTCCTGAGTGCAGGACTCTTCTCCTTGTTGAACCTCAGATTTCTTTTGGCCCAATCCTCCAATTTTTCTAAGTCATTCTGTATCCTATCCCTACCCCTTTAGTGTATCTACCACTCCCTCCAGCTTAGTGTCATCCGCGAACTTGCTAAGGGTGCAATCCACCCCATCATCCAGATCATTAATGAAGATGTTGAACATAAACAGCCCTGGGACTGATTCCTGGGCACTCCGCTTGATACCTGCTGCCAGCTAGACATCAAACCGTTGATCATTAGCCATTGAGCCTGATGATCCAGCCAGCTTTCTAGCCACCTTATAGTCCATTGATCCAGTTTATATTTTTGAACTTGCTGGCAAGAATACTGTGGGAGACTGTATCAAAAGCTTTGCTAAAGTCAAGCTATATCACATCCACCACTTTCCTCACATCCGCAGAACCAGTCATCTCATAGTAAAGGCAGTCAGGTTGGTCAGGCATGGCTTGCCGTTGGTGAATCCATGCTGACTATTCCTGATTATCTTTCTTTCCTCCAAGTGCTTCAAAATGGATTCCTTGAGGAGCTGCTCCATGATTTGTCCGGGGATTGATGTGAGGCTGACAGGTCTGTAGTTCTCCGGATCCTCCTCATTCCCTTTTTTAAAGTTGAGCACTATGACAAAACCCTTGCTGGGATGATTTAGTTGGGGTTGGTCCTGCTTTGAGCAGGGGGTTGGACTAGATGACCTCCTAAGGTCCATTCCATCCCTAATCTTCTATGATTTGCCTTTTTTCCAGTCATCCAGGACCTCTCCTCATTGCCATGAGTTTTCAAAGGTAATGGCCAATAGCTCTGCAATCACGAGCCGAGTCCCTCATCATGTGTTTTGTAAACATGAAATCTAAATCTGTTTCTTTTTTTTAAAAAAAGCATTTACAGACAGTGAAACCGGAAATCGGGAGTCAGTTGGTGTACATTGGTGCAGCTCCGCTGAAGCATGGAGCCAAGCTGATCTCTCTGAGGAGCTGGCCCATTGGCCTAATGTTTATGTGAAATCTGGTTCCAGTGCAATTTTAAATGCTGCAGGGGAAGTTTAGCTGCAGCATTTTATTAATGCATTAGGAGCGAAGTGAAATTGAAAATATAAACTAGGCTCTAGGCAATGGCTATGCTGAGGGAAATGTGAACAAACAGCATGAATATTGAAGGGGTACTATAGCGATGAGGGGTAAGGTAATTTCTTTTGTTGGACCAACTTCTGTTGGTGAGAGAGACACGTTTTTGCACTGTACAGGCTTGGTCCAATAAAAGAGATTATTTCATCCACCTTGTGTGTGTCTAATGTCCTGGTACCAACATGGCTACAACAACACTGCATACAAAGGTGTACTAGATCCTTCGTGTTTCACTTTTAATCTAAGATTAGTGACTTAAGTAAAGAGACATTAAAATGACTTTTAAACTATCCCCACTTAATTTTACAGTTTGGTATGAACTTTAAATATCTCATGCTCTAGGAAAATGTGGGCATTAGTATCAAATTGATATAATCATGGAGTGACTTCATTCGATTTCTGTGATTTAGAGTGTTGGCCAGCTTTGTTGGGTGTAAATCTTCTCACTAGAAAAGTGCTTGGAGCTGAGGGCTTAGAAAGAAGAGTGTTTCCCTAACATGTTTAAGGAAGAGAGGGTATTATGACTCCATCCTTTCCTTACACCACTATTTAAAGCCACTTGACCTGCATAGAACAGAACTCAGACTGGCGCATATCAATGATAGATCTAACTTTCCAGTGAAAGGCTTTTATCCTCTGCTCTCTTGACTGAAGTTCAAGGTCTATAAGCAGCATCCATTGGAAAATTGCCACACAAAAAAAATCCATGTTGATTTCAAATGAGCAATCTCCGCAATTGTGACTTATTATTTCCGAACAATAAAGTTCCCGTCTTGCCTAGTCAAACTTCCAAGCTGCTACAATTGAAAGCTTCTATTTGTACTAGCTAAATAAGGATTAGTTTGATCCTGTGCTCTCAGCTTTTGGAGTCAGGATTGAAATACCTGCTGAGAACTCATCTATTTGTACAGTGCATTTACATGCCCTTTAACTCACTCCCAGAAACGTGTCCTCCAAACCACCAAAGTATCAAAGATTTCTCCTGTCTTCAAAGCCCCTGTCAGACCTGACACTGGAGCTGGTGAAGGCTCTTCCATAGTGTGCCTGTGATGTGAGATTTGTCTTTCTATTAACCAGAGAGCCTGTTAATTAATTTATTCTAAAATACAGTAGCTTCCATCTTTGAGACCTTCTGTAGACTTCTCCTTGTGAGTATCTGTGCTCTGATCCCCTCATATTTTGGAAGGGTTTATGACAGTGAGTGACTGAGCTTTTGCTGGGGTTGCCACTAATAAATTGAACTTACTGCCCTTATGCATCCGACCACCATTCCTTCCTAGTTTTAACAGCCAATAAAAATACTACTTTTCAGACATGTGGTGTTGTAATTGCAGGTAACCACCATTTAGGATTCCCCCCTCCTCCTCTTTTAAAAAAAACCAAAACTCAACCCCAAACACTTGGAATATTGAGTATTTTGTTTTTATGTGATGTTTTATGATGTCTCAGTTGTTTGTGGGAAATGTTTTTTGGGAAAAATTATAAATGTATTATTAAATCTTGTTGGAGACTCTTGGTCGGTGATCACTACAGGCCAGATTTTCAATGGTATTTAAGTACCTTAAGATACAAATAGGCTCTTAGTGCAATTTTCAAAAGGGCCTAAGCAAATTTTAGTTTTTGAAAACCCCACTAGGCTACTATCAGCATCGGTAGGTGCCTACGTACCTTCTGAAGTCTGGCCCTACCTATTCTGTTGAGGGACACTTTTAAACATTGCCCCCCCCCCTAATTTTCTTATGGTAAGGTGTCTAGGAAACACTAAAAACAGTTTGTCTATCAAATTGCAGCTATGCTGTGCATTGAAAGATCTGCATTGCAACACTCTCTTGTGACTTTTTTCTTAATTGTCTTGGTTTTTTCTGTCTCAGTGATATAAACCTCCCAGGCTAGGAGAGAACTTACTCAGTCCTGCAGTCTGACCTCAGAGATAGTTACTTGATGGGAATTTCTGCAGATTGGTGGTGATTTCATACCACAAAAGAAGAAAAACATTCTAGCAGACTCCCTCTAAAGAGTCTCAGCCCATCATACTATACTAACAACTGTACGCCATTCCCTTCAGGTACATACAGGTTAATAATAACTGGCAACCATAAAATGCAGACTTACTTCATGAGCTGCTTATGTACAGGATCTGGCTTTGTATTCTTCACATCCCTATTCACCCACTCCTGATGGTTGCAGGCATTGACATGAGTGAAAATGAATAGGAGAGTATAGCACAGTTTGACTCACCATCTTGGTGCCTTCTGCAGAATATCTGGGGAATCAGTTCTCAGCTGGGCAGACATCCCCCTCTGTGGTGTCTCGCCCAGCATCCTGTCTCTGCTGGACCCTCTTTGTGATTCAGCCCTCTGCCTAAGTCACAATCAGTGTTCCCTCTTTCTGGGGCATTCTGCAGTCCGTTCTAGCCACTTTCCACTGTGGCCACCACAGTCCTACCACCACTCCAGTGGCAATTGGAGGTGGGGGAGGTACCCAGGCCTACCCACTACTCCAGGTCCCAGCCCAGGGACCCTGTGTGGCAGCCTTTCACAGCATCTCCCCCAACTCCTCTATGAATTTCCCTGGGCCACTTCCCCACAGCCGCAGCACCTTCTCCACCCTTGCTTCAGGGCAATGGGCTCTGCTGAATCCCAGCAGCCAGCCACTGCTCTGTCCAGGGTGCTGACAGCCCTCCCTCTCCAAGCTCCTAAGAGTCACTCCACTTATTTTGCTCTGCAGCTCCCTTTTTATACTGGCCTCCTGGACCTTGACTGGCTGCCACCCAGCCCTTTCCTATTGGCTACCTTTTGGGCAGCCTTCCCAAAGGTCCTCTTAACCCTTTCCTGGCCAGTGGGGGGCAGGCACCCCACCATAGAGTGATGTGTGCATTGAATTTTACCCACAGAATGAGCAGCACAATCTGTGGTTTTTTGCTGTCTTTAGAGTTCTTTTGTTAAACTTTATTGTTTTTAACATCTGTCTTAAAACAGGGTGGCTACCGATCCTGGAAATTTTTTGGAAAATAGAGAATTTTCTCAGTAAGCCTAATTTTTTTTCCTGCTGATTGTATAAATATTAAATTTCTCAGTTATGACACTTTTCATCTGACTTGTTATAGACTTCAAATGTAAGCAGAATTTGTGATCTGCCCTTACAATAGATCAGAAATAAAAAGGAGTATGACTGAGGGCATGTTATACACTGGGCAGCTCCATCAGTGCTGCAGCCATTACTGCAGCAGCATCGAATGAATGGGTCTGGTGAAGAAATGCTCAATCGATTGCTGAACCCTTTTCCTGTCAACTCCGGGACTCCACGGGAACAAGAATTGTAAGCTGTGTCGATGGGAGAGTGATTCCCGTTGACATAGCATAGTGAAGACAGCGCAACGGTTGATGCAAGGTTTGTCTACATCAGTTGTGTTACTTACGTAACATAACTTGCGTACTTTGCATTGAAGGAGCTGCACAGTGTAGACCAGGCCTGAGTGTCTATAATGGGATGGTAAAAAAAATTCCAAACATTGATCTGTTTTTAAACATAGTATCTACCTTTCTGTCCCTCTTGTCAGAACTATGTTTGGTTTAGAGTTGACTAGGTTATCACAAGTTATGATTAAAATACAATACTGGATGTAATAAAAAAAATCCTAGTTCCCTGAAAGCCATGCAATTTCAAATTCAGAACTCAGTAAACATTCAGTGGAGGTGAAATGTTTCATTTTCTCCTTTCGTCCTACTTATGTGGGCAAGTAAAAGTAGTAACCATTCCCTTTAGCAATAAAAAACACAGTAATGTGATCCCAAAATAAGATTGGCTGTTGTGTTAATGTCAGGTCCCTTTTGCTTTTTTCCTTCTTTATCCATAGTAAAACAAAGCACTCAAACTAATTCCTCTTCTCCCTCAAAAGATGCAGTGATGTCACTCAGCTGAAAATAAATAAAATAAGGTATGCCCTACCCTCTTTGGGGACAGGTGTGGGGTCAAGTTACTGGCTTAAGCAATGTCTGGAGCAGCACTGGGAAGAGCAACTTTTTAAATTGCTTCCTTTTCTTCTTTCCCTTCTGTTAGCTTGAGGTGAATGGAGAGATCATCTCTGAGCAGAGGGTTGGACTAGATACCTCCTGAGGTCCCTTCCATCCCTAATCTTCTGTGTTTAATGATTTTATGATTAAAGGCGCGTGGGAGCAACATCTACCCTGTCCAGCCTTCCTTTGTGTTTCAAATACCTGATTTGGTTTTATTTACATCATTGTTTGTGTACTGTCTGATCACAGATGACAAAATTAGCAGAACTTGGATGAGGTTTATGTGTGGGACACAAATGGTGACTTAAATTGAGCTTTGCAGAAGTGTAATGTTTTGTTAAACAAAGCACACCCTGGTTTTCTCTCTGGGCCCTGGTCTCCCACTGCCTGGTCTGGGCTTTGAGAATCTCTCAGAGGCAGAATATTCAGCCCTGGTTAAGTGGGGGATGGTGAGGAGATGTATGTCTCCTATCAGTCAGGAGCCACCCTTCTGACTGAGTTGACAAAGGCCTGGTCTACACTATAGTTTTGTTGACAAGAAGAGTTAGCTTTTGTGAAGATGACAGTGGAGGAGTACACACTGAAATGCTCCTCCTATCGATGTAACTCCCCTGCTATGCCGACATCATAAAACCACCTCAATGAGAGGCTTATGTTGGTGTAGTTAAGGTGACGCAGTGTCTGTGTAGACACTGTGTCCCTTACCTTGCCTGTTGGCTGTCATTCTTGTCAATTTCATGGTTGCACTTGAGCCATGAAATTGGCAAGAGATCCGGGCAGCTAGAGCCCAGCTGCCCTCACTTCCCTGGAGAGCTGGGAGGCCGGACCGTGCTCCCAGCTGGGAGCCAGAAGAGAAGCTTGGGCGGCTGGACTTTGCTCCCAGCAGGGAATGGGAGCGAAGTTAAGGAGGAGAAGCCAGCCAGGAGCCCGGGGGAGTCTGTGGGGCAGCTGAGCTCCTGGCAGGGAGCTGCCAGCAGAGCTGAGAGACCGGGCTCTCAGCCCCCACACTGCTCCTCTTAGGTCTTGGTGGAAGCACTCCTCCGACCCAGGGAGGGTCATGTGAACATCAGCTATCGCAGTCATTAATGTGGTGGCTGTAAGTCGACTTAACATAGGTTGACTTATCTTTGTAGTGTAGACAAGGCCTTAGTGAGTGCCAGAGGGTTTTCTGATAGACATAACGCATCTACTCAAACATACAGACAAATAGAACTGAAGCTCATACACCAATCAGGCTATTTCTCTTACAGTCTGGGAAGGGAGAACAAGAGTCTATGTTTAAATATGTGGGAGGTTCACAATTGTATGGTTATGAGGGACTATATACATGGATCTTCAATACAAATATTTTTAAAGTCAGTCTTTTTATTAGTATTTATGATTGTTGGTTACAGTTATTTAAAAAAAATCTCAAGTTTGAAATTCAAATAATATGAGGAATTAGTTTATTTAAAGATCCAGTTCAAATCATTGTGTTCCCAGATATTAATAAACAAAAGCCATAATCAAGTACCCCTCAACACGCACAACTAAATATGACACACTGTAAACCCCAAATATGCTCCATTGACACGCTGTCTTCTCTTGATGAAATGTGACAATCCATTCCTCAATCACTTCCTGTCCTCTACTGAGTGAATTTTCCAAGGCTGTCTTTGGAGCGTGCCAGATGTAAGAAACAGGGACATATTTTCTGGTTTGGGGAAAGGGGCTAGGAAATAGTGAAAAAGACCAAGAAGGTTTGAGAAGAATCAGGCTTTATAATTCTTTAATCTTTGTCCCTTGGTACTGTTGGAAATTAATTTGGCCAAATAAAATTAAAATTTTAATCCTAAAAAATGTCCAGTAGGATCAACTTGGATGTTGTTTTGGTGAAACTCTTCATTATTTATATGAATCATATTATCCTTTCTGTAGAGCCAACTAATATATCTAGTATGGGAATTCCTAGTGGCATTCCTCTCTTATTCTAATTTTAAAAATTAGTTCTAAAACAGTTTTTAATCAAATGTTTGAGAAATCATTAAGGAACTCTGCAAATCCATGGGGAAACATCACAATGAAAACTAGCAAGTTTAAGATAGGATTTTCAAAAAAGCCTAAGGGAATTATGCATCCAGTGCTTATTGAAGTTAAATGGGCTTTGGGCACTAACTCCCTTTGTTTATGATAATAAATACACCATAGCAACGATAGTTTGCATGGGGGACTGTTTGTGGACAGCTTCTCGCACATTGTGGACATTACGGGTATAATAATAAAGAATAATAAGCTCTTTTGAAAATCTCAGGCTAAGGGGATTGTGTCAGATGACAGGACCATAGTGTTCCTACTATAAAGAGTGATGGCACTGGCATTTCAGAGTACTTTAATCTGTAAAAGAAAAACTGTAGCCCTGGGAAAAATCCAAACTTTTCTTTCTGGTTTAGCAACGAAATCCTCTGCATCCTGGTTTTGTGACTTATTTGTCAAGCATACAGAAATGTGCTGGCTGCTCTGCAAAAGCTAGTGAAGAAACAGTCCTTGTCTCAAAGAGCTTACAATATAAAGTCAGTGTGTCCCAACAAGTGAAAGTCATAAACATACCTAAAGAGGAAAGAGAGTGTGTGTGTGTGTGTGTGTGTTGGGGCAGAAGAGATGTGGAGAGGAAGGACAAAGTGAAGATCACAGGTTACTCAGGAGTCATATTCCATCTTGAGGATTCTGGTTCTGTTTCCTCCTCCTTCACTCCAGAGACATAGGCCGTGTCTATAATATGGGGACCATAGCGGTATAGCTATCATACTGTAGCTATGCCGGCATAACCCCGTATTGTAGACACATCACAGTCTACTGTGATGGAAGGGGTTTTTCTATGATGGTAGGAAGTACCATCCCCAAGTGATGGTAGCTAGGTCAGATAGTAGCTGGCCATTGGCCTAGCTACATCTACACTGGGGTTAGGTTGGCATAACTATGGTGCTGAGGAGTGTGGATTTTTCACGCCCCTGAACACCATAGCTGTGTCGACAGAAGTTTTACATGTAGACCAGGCCTCAAGATGTAGTTGACTAGCTTTTAGGAGGGAGCTGAAAGGGATGGTTAAGGTTTTCATTTTGGAACTGTCTGCTGTTGTGAAAAGTGGATGGTCTTGGTGATTGCAGCATTTAATTTGGTTTGGTCATTGCACTGCAGTTGTATTTTAGGAAACTGACTAGCTTTGGTTTTAGAATATTAAAGCTAAAATGGGTCAGGGGAGAGGTGTTCTTGAACTAGGTGAGGGTGTATTTGTGTGTCCCCGAGAAATCTCTAAGTGGATAAGTGATATCAGGTAGAAAAAAAGCATTCTGGACTAATTCTGGAAGAAGTATTGATGAATGGTTTAATAAATGCTGTGAAGAGGTTGCTATATTAAGGAGAGTTTTATCTTCTTGGCCTCTTCCATGCATCCCCATTTTTTGAGGTATTTTATTTTTAACCTGATGCTGTCTATCTCTACCTTCCATTTCAGTTATATTAGCTGTTGTTTAACTTAACATTCTCACTAAAGTCATGTGGGACTTGTCCTTAGTTAGTAAATGTTCTCCACTTCCTACTAGATACAGATGGTGGATTTTCTAATGTTTCTTGTGTTCTCTCAGTTTTAATGACCTGAACTTGGACTAAAACTCAGTGGCCTGGTTCTGTTGTTTATTGTTTCTCTTGAAGAGAAGGCAGATGCATCTGTAATAACAAAGCAAAGCTATGATCCTAGACCCTTGCTCTACAAGACCTGATATTGTAGCAGAAATAGATAGCTACCCCTGCTGGGAATTTTAGAAGAAAATCTCTATTGGATTTGGTCAGCGTACAGAGTACCTTGCAGTTGCGCAATAACTTAGGGTTGTTTCTTGCAAGAGCTGTGCAATTGCTGAGCGGTTTTTCTGTTGGACTTGAAATGTTAGGGCACAGTATGACAGTACATGCCACGTATTTCTTATATTATAAATTCCTTTTTGCAGAAGAGGGAGGAAAAAGGGACTGGGAAAAATGGATAAGGGGAGAAGAGAGTGACTGTGCTAGCAGGCTTCTTCTTCTTCTTAAAATTCCTAACATTCTTTTTTTGTATGAGCCTTGGAGCTCCTTCACTATTATAACCAGTGTAAAAATGTGTGGGTGATTGCACTAGCTTTTCATCCTTGGGGTACGTTTACAGCAATTAAACACCTGCGACTGGCCCGAGTCAGCTGACTCGGGCTTGTGGGGCTCAGGCTATGGGGCTGTAAAATTGCTGTGTAGGTGTTAGGGCTGGGACCCCACAATGGGGAAGGGTCCTAGAGACTGGGCTCCAGCCTCAACCTAAAAGTCTACACAGCAATTTTTAGCCCTGCGGCCTAAGCCCTGCGAACCTGAGTCAGCTGACCTGGGCCAGCCATGGCCATGCTGTGGATCTTTTATTCCAGTGTAGATGTACTTAAGAGGCCCCAGGTTCAGTTCTTCCTGGTGTTAAAAGTAAAATCGTCTTGGAGTGAACTTGCCCTTAATCACCATCTGCCTTTTAAAAAAACCCAAGAAACCAAAAACCATCCTCCAGCAGAACCTAATTGTCAGTCTTTGCTCAAGAGTGACTCCAGATTGAAGTGCTGTGGCAGAGCTGTGTAGGGACTCAAGATTAGAATAGAAGGGAGCGCTGCCAGCCATGATCAAAAAGACATTAGGCAAGCTGAGAGGGAAAGCTTGCCCCTGCATCTGCTTATGCTATGTGTCTGGCTCTGGCTAGTGCAGCTGGCCCCTAGCTTTAAGCCATGTCCCAGCAAAGCATGTAAGCTTGTGCTTAACTTCAAGCACATCAGCAGTTCTGTTGACTTTGGTGGAACTGCTGACATGCTTGAAATGATGTATATTCTTAAGGCTTTTGTTGGCTTGTGGCCTTGGTGATGTAAAAGTTACAATGCAGAATATTAAGGTTGCTATGCATGAAAGTGAAATAGATGTTCAGTTATCACCTCTAGTTTTTAAAATTTACGAGACTCTGACGTTGGGACTCTATTGACAGGGTGAATCTTAAAACCCTATAAAATTCTCCAGCTTTCTTGAAGAAATGGTTAAAGACAATCATTTAACTGACTTATAGTAAGAGTCTGAAGAAGTTCAGGGTAGGCCTAATAATTAACGTAGGGTCTGAGGCTCATGTGGGAGTGAGATGGGCGGCTGACTACATTATATAAGCCACTTTCATTTCAAACTTTTAAATCTGCAGCAGATTTACAGGCACTGTCCTACTGCTCTTGTTTGGCTGGTAAAATAGAAAAAATGACTGGAGCTTGCAGATGGGTAACAGATACTTGCTCATTTAATTTTGATTTGCAGTGAGACAATAACTGCAGTCTAATGTGCCGTCTGATCTTTTGAAAATCTTCTTTAGAAAGGCTGCATGATGTAGTGGTTAGAAGCACAGGACTGGAAGTGAAGGAATCTGGATTGTTTTTCTGGTTTCGCCACTGTCTGTCTGTGTGATCTTGGGTAAATCAATTAGCCACTTTGTCTTAGTTTCCTAATCTGTAAAACAGAGAGGGCTCGGAGGTTTAATGAATTAAGGTTTGTAAAACACTTTGAAATTCTCATATTGAGAATGCTGTAGAATCCTAGAAAGATAGAGCTGGCAGGGATCTCCGCCTGTGCTGAAGCAGGACCAAACATACCAAGACCATCCCTGACCGGTGTTTATCTAACCTGTTCTTAGAAACCACCAATGATGGGGATTCCACAACCTCCCTGTGACGTTGGCCTCCACGGGAGTCATAGTGAGATAGCTTAAACAGGGCAAAATGCAAAAATGGGGCAGGCAAAGCCCAAAATACTGGTGGTTTTTCTTCCATAAGATATACCAAGTCAGCAACAAACAGCTTCTGATGACCTCACTGGTCATTCAGCAGACAAAATACAGTTCCCTTAAAACTATGCAGCCCTTTGGCTAGCACCCAGGCAGCCAAGTCAAATATGATGGAGATTACTGAAAATCTTTATCTATCATATGTAAAAAAGTTCTACCAAGCCCTAAGGATCGGGCACATTACCAGACAGGTCAATGAATAGTCCAGATTTTACCCAAATACACGCTTAAAGCCAATGCTTATTAGCTAAACTAACATTTATTTAAAAAAAGGAAAGAGAGTAATGGTTAAAAGGTCAGTATAAGTGCACAGATGAAAATAATGCTCTTAGGTCAGTTCCAAAGTAGAGATAACTGAATTGCAAAGTTCTTAAATAGCAAAGTGTCTGAAATTAACCAAACAGCTTGGGGGTCGTCAGTCCTTGTTTAGAGCTCCTTTGTTAGAAATCCAGTCCAGAGAAATGAAGACTAAATAGTCCACGTGCAGAGTTTGTTGAAATTCTCCCATGAGAATTAGCAGGGTGATTCCAGGCTGGTGCTGGGATCCCAGTCCTGTGATCCAAACTTTCCCTGACAAGCTTGGACAGATTTGAGATAAAAAGGATCAGTCCACTAGAGTCCTTTATAGATCCATGCAGGCTGACCGGTATCATCTTGACACTAGGTACACGGTACCTCCTTGAACAATTAATAGATGATTACTTGGGACTCTGAAGTATCATCTCCTATGTCCTGTGCACACTGGTAACTAGTCCATTAGCTCAAGGTAATTGGCCATTCACAACCATTTACTGATATTTACTACATAAACTTCAAAGAGAAATACAAACAATAGTATTGTTACATTCAAAGATCCATCTAAATGTTCATATGTTCCTTTTGAACTCTTAATCAATAGAACAGTGACAGAAAGGAAAGCAGTTTATCTACACTGCTAACCTCTAACAAGAGATATGTAAACAACATAAAATAACTACCAACAATACACTTGAATATCAAAGCTCTAGTCTACTTATCAGGAATGACCCTCACTACCATTGTATTGTCCTATAATATAGCTTTAAAGGTCAGATTTGGGCCATGCAATTTGCAAAATTGCTTGGCTTTTTCAGGCCTAGTGTCACACTCCCTAAGTAACCTGTTCCAGTACTTAGTTATCCTTGTAATTAGAAAGTGTTTCCTAAATCTTCCTGATTCCTATTTGTTCTACCTTCATTGGTCATGGAGAACACTGTCCTCTTTATAACAATTTTTTGAAGACTGTTATCAGATCCCACTTCAGTCTTCTTTTCTCAAGACTAAACATGCCCAGTTTTTTTAATCTTCCCTCATCAGTCATATTTTCTAAAGCTTTCATCATTTTTCTTTCTCTCTTCTAGACTCTCTGTAAGTCGAAGTGCAAATTCTTATAAGATTTACCTTATTGGCTGCTCTCAGTCAGAATGTTCTTATTTTGCTCTGATTGTGGGTTGGATTGTAAAGAGATACCATCAACTTAGAAATCACACTTTGTCTGACAATTATTTACCTACAGTTGTAATAATGATGGTACTTGACAGAGATTAAAATGAAGTTATTCTTCTATTTTTTTCATCTTGTTTTACTCTGTGCATTTGACAACACTTTGTGTCTAGTCAATGCACTGTTTCTCCTATAGAGTCATGAGGATTTGGATAATTCTTACTAGTTATCCTCTGTTTGGCGTGTGTGGGGGAGCATTTGGCATAATCATTTTACATGGTCTGGGGGAGAAATGAACATCCTACACACGCAATTAGAAAAATAACTCTGGCCTTAAGAAACACTGCATTCTCATATGACATTTAAATTCAAACTATCATACTGTAGAAATACAGCACGCTAAGCAAGAGGTCTCCATGTATCAAAATGTAGTGGACTTCCAGTCTTCTAAACTAAGTCTGCTGTTTTAATCTTGAGTACTATATTAATAGATTTAAAGGCCAGATGAGACTATTATGACCATCTAGTCTAACTTTCTGTATAACACAGGTCAGAGAACCTCACCCAGTCATTTCTGTGTCAAGCCCATAGCTGAGCTATAGCATATCTTTTTAGGCACACACCCAATCATAATTTAAAGATTTCAAGTCATGAAGAACCAATCACATACCTTGATAAGATGTAAAATGTTCAGTGATTCACCCCTGGAACAACTTATATCTTCTTTGCATTTGTCTAGCTCCAGCTCCCAGTCATCAGCTCTCATTGTAGCTTTTTTTTGCTAGATTAAAGAGTTTTCTTTTCTGTTGGAAATACTTCCCCATGTAGGTTCTTCTAGACCGTGTTCAAGGCACCTCTTCTCTTGGATAAACTAAATAGATTGAGTTCAGGTCTCTCACTATAAGGCAGTTTTTCCAGACCTCAGATCATTCTTGGAGCTCTTTTCTGAAACATTTGTGGTTGTTCAACGTATTCTTTCCTTGCCGTCAAATGTTTTGGGTCTCAGAAGATGTAAATGTCTTATTTGTGTAAATAACATATTGTTTAGTGGGAAAGAACTGGGCCACCTCTTCTCCTTCCTCAATCAGATCATGTTTGACATTTCAGAATTCTACTTCTTGCCTCTAGTTAGGTAAGACCTATACCTCTCTGTACTTACGATCTTTTCTGTCCTTATCCACCCTCAGCACAATCTAGCAATGCCTGGCACGAGTAAGAGATGCAGTAACCATTCTTCTTGATACTTTGTACCTTCTCCTTGAGAGACAGATGGGATGGTTTATTGGTTTGAGCATAGGTCTGAGACTCAGAAACTCCTGATTTCTAATCCCACCTCCTGCCAATGGACTCCTTCCGTAAAATGAAGATAATACTTCTCCACCTCACATGTGCACTGGGGATTAATTAAAGTTGGACCGTGGAGAAGAGTTATATAAGTACTGAGCATAATTGTTTCCCCCACTGACCTTTTCTCTGGCTTCCCAGCATCTCATCTTTTTCTTTCTCCCTTACACCTACAGGATCCAAAATGCTATTTCTCAACTCCTCTGCCATTGTAAGGCCTACATCATTCCCCTCTTATTTCGGACTTAATTCCTTGGGGTTTTTTCTGTGTCATGTTCAGGCTCCTCACTCATAGCTATTCATAACTCTTCACCTTACTGAATCTTTGCTCTCATTTCCTCCTACTTACACTGTCACTTTCTGTAGCCTCTCTTCTTACTGCTCCCTTCATTACCTTCTCCCACTCTCAGCTTTGGGCCTTTTCTCATGGCTCCCCTTGTGCACGTCTCCCACTTCTTGTGTGCCCAGCATCTCCTCCTGCTCATCCTTCCTTGAGAACCAGTGCCCCTCTCTAGCCTTCCAGTACAGATATCTGAGTTTCATTTCTCCCTTCTTCCTCTGTCTGCCTATATTTTGTATTTGTCTGTATGGGATTCTAAATAGTTTGGGGGAAAGGACCTTGCGTTTTATATATCTGTATGCTCTATGTACATTTAATAGGCTCTGAAGTATAATAACAATAAAGTCCTGGGGCCTTCAGTATGAGACGAGATGCTTCACTAACTTTTCACTTTTCTCCAGGGTACCTTTATTTTTGGCAAATGCTGTAGTTAACGAAGCATTTTTTGTAGCAGAAAAAGACAGAGCCTACCTCTTCTTTTTGCTGTGCATGCTGTTCCTTTCTCGTCAATGCTTCAATTTGTATTAGCCAGTCTTGCAGATCCCACCTCTATCTCCCTTTCCAGAAAAGTTATTAGCCCTGGCAGTTTAAATAATTATCAGTAAGGGTTTAGTCAGTACTCTTCCTGAATTTCTATTAATCTAAAATTGCAGTGGTTGCTAATTTTTCAAGAAAGGAAGGTGGTGATACCTACAAGCCTGGCAATGAGGAGTATTTCTGAATATTGAAGGCTCAAAGATGCCACAACACCTCATTTTGTAACTGTGGCCTGGAAAGCTGTATGTTGAAGCTCTGTACTGTTTATTTTTGACACTTCTCACTTTCAGTATGCTGTAGGCAAACATCTGCCCACCAGCTGCTTGGGAGTGGATAGGGCTGTGCTTTGCACTTGAACTCAGGAGACCTGGGTTCTATTCCTGTGCACTGAGGGTATGTCTACACTGCGGAGTGAAGTAAATTTAATTTAAATGGACCTTCACCTGCCAAGTTGGAGGAGCGTGATCACACCACACTCATTGCATCGGGGGATTGCATCCCCACCATCTGCGCATGCATTGACAATCAAAACAGTGCACTGCGGAGAGCTATCCCACAGTGCAACAACCCGCAGTGGCTTTTGGGAGGGTTGTCGTCCTCCCATGATGCAATATCCTCCTTCCCCGCCTCCCTTCTTGTCCCAAACAGACAGACGAATGCCTCTTCATGCCATTTTTCAAAAGCCTTTAGTCTCTGCTACACGCACTCCATTGCCTGAGAGGAATGGAGCCCACTCAGGTCTGCACTATCATTGTGAGCATCACAAACACCTCACGACTTATCCTGCAGTATTTTCAGGAGCGAGACAGGAGCCACAGTGCTGAAAATTACAGTGTTATTCAAGCCGCCCTGCTACAAACCATAGAATGAAACCATTCCCATTTGCTGCAGGCTGTCACGCACCATCTGCAGTTGGTGGAGCACCGCTTCTGGTGCTGGGAAACAAGCAGTGACTGGAGGGATCTCATCGTTATGAAGGTGTGGGATGATGAGCAGTGGCTGCAGAACTTTCGTATGCAAGAGGCCACTTTCTTGGAACTCTGCACAGAGCTGTCCCCTACCCTGAAAAGCATGAATTCTCACTTGAGACATGCTAGCTTCCACAGAGCAATGGCCACCTGCTTCTCCGCTGTCAGAGCAACACTAGACTGCTACCAGTCAGTTGGGAATCAATTCAGAGTCGGTAAATCAACCATGGGAGCTGTTGTGATGCAAGTGTGCCAGGCCATTAATAGACTTCTGCTAAGAAGGGTAGTGACTTTGGGAAACGTGCAGGACATAGTGGAAGGCTTTTCTGCAGTGGGGTTCCCAAACTGGTCTGGGGGGACGATAGATGGCACGCATATCCCTATCTTAGCACTGGACCACCTTGCCAGAGTACATAAACTGAAAGGGATACTTCTCAGTGGTGTTGCAGGCCCTTGTGGAACACAAGAGACGCTTCACTGACATCAAGGTGGGGTGGTCTGGAAAGGTGCATGACGTGTGCATCTTTAGGAACTCAGGTTTGTTCAAAAAAATATAAGTGGGCACTTTCTTCCTAGACCAAAAAGTAAGTATTGGCGATGTTGAAATGCCAATAGTGATCCGAGGGGACCCTGCCTATCCTTTGCTTCCTTAGCTAATGAAGCCCTCCACCGGGCACCTGAAAAGCAAGAAGGAACATTTCAATAGTAGGCTCAGCAAGTGCAGAATGGTGATGGAATGTGCATTTGGATGTTTAAAGGCGCGCTGGCACAGCTTGCTTACTAAGTTAGACCTCCGTGAAAGAAACATCCCAATAGTTTTCTCTGCCTGCTGTGTGCTCCATAATGTCTGTGAGACAAAGGGAAGAAGTTCCCGTTGGGTTGGGTTGTGCAGGCAGATTGGTTGGCTGCAAATTTTGAGCAGTCAGAAGCCACTGCAATGCTGAGAGCCAACCATGGAGCGCTGTGCCTCAGGGAAGCATTGAAAAACTGTTTTTGCAATGAGACACAGTAATGTGCGCCACTTATCTGTGCTGTGCTTTCCCTTCCCATCCCCTTCCCATGCAGTTCTGTGCCCCCCTGCCTTCTACCCCCCGCTAATCCCATTGCTATCAAGAAATAGAGTGATGAATTGTAAAGCAGAACTTTTTTATTGTTGATCCTTAACAGTGGAGGAGGAAGGAAGATAATGTAATGTTTTGCATGGATTGTCAGGGGGCTGAGAGGGGATACAGAACCAAGTTTAATTGCAAACAGCAAAAAACACACATTCCCAGTTCCTAAAGAGGGACTCTTTCTGCTCCCCTCAACCGACGATGAGTGGAGTACGTACTGCACCCTGCTCAAACGCTTCCCACACCACTTGGGGGTGGGAGCTAGGAAAGAGTGTTAGCTCAGAGTTTTGCAGGGGTTGCAGAGGGAGTCTGTCCTGCTGCTAAGCTTCCTGAAGCTCCACCAGATGCCTCAACATGTCTGACTGATCCCTCATTATACGGAGCATTTCATCCTGCGTTGTGCACTCATACTCCTGGGCTGCCTTCCTGTTGTCCATCTCCATGTTCAGTTTGTCTGATAATGAAATCCTCCATCCTCTTAGCTCTGTGTTAGCAGCCGCGGAGGCATTCATTATCTCATTGAACATGTCATCCCGAGGTTTTTTTGTTTTTTTTTGCCTTCTTATCTGCGACAGGCACTCAGCAGGAGTAGTAGAGGCTGCATTGAAGGCCACGCTATCCACTGAAAGGCAAGCAAAGCACAAGTCCTATGGATGAAAAGCAATGCTACAATGTAAAAATAACTCCCCTTTATATTCCCAAGGGAAGAGTAGACCCGCATACCAGTCTCTAACTGTTGCACAGATTGGAGTGCCATTCCAGCCATGGTAAGTAAGGGGCAGGTGCATCTGTTGTAGGGAAATCTTCATTGTGCATGCAGCATAAGTGCATGCTCCCCTGAGCATAAGGATTGTGGGGCTCCCCTAGTCCTCCCAAAAACTGATTTTGAAGTAGCAGTCCAAAAGGTGTGGGTAGGGGTCAAGTGTCCCTGGAGAAAAAATATGGGCACCCATTTGCGGCTCCTTGAGACCCATAGCAACAACTGTCTAGTAACTTGCATTTTGCTGAAGAAACCCATCAATGGCTGCGGAATAACAGATTCTTAAAAAATGTGTATTGGACGGGTACTGTAAACATGCGCCATCTTCCCTAGGTGACTGAGTGATATCAGTCTGTTGAGGGTCATACAGGCGGAAAGGGAGGATTTGCTGCAAGCATCTGGGTACAGGCCTGGCCCTTATGCTGCTATGCTGTGTTCCGCAATGATGCCTGCACAATTAATAACAGAGTGGCAGGGGGAAGTGTCTTATTGCGGTGGAAGAAATAAGGCTGCCCTCCCAATAAACCTTCTGCAAAGGATTGTAGAGTACCTATATGAAAGGGTCCTGGAGATATCCATGGAGGATTCTTGGAGAATCCCTGTGCACATAAATAATCTTTTCTGAGGTGAACCCTATACTTAAGCGCACCAACTATGTGGAAGCCCATCCCCACCCCCCACACACTGGTTTTTTCACTGTTATAAGAAGCTGGACTGGGGCTATAAGCACAGAAATGAGATTTGCGGTACATACTCCCCAGATGTGAATTCCCCGGCATCTTGGTCAGTTATGTTTTCCTGCATCCGGCTAGGCTGCTCCTGTGTCACAAATAGCTTCTGGCTTTCAGGGAGAAGTGATACCCGACTCATCTGCCCTCATTTTCCTCCTCCTCCTCATCTACAGACTCATCCTGGCCTCGGGTTTCCCTGAGGTATCTACGCTGTGTGGTGGTGTAGTGGTGAGGTCACCACCGAGAATTGCATGCAGCTCCTCGTAAAAGTGGCATGTCTTTGGTGACGAGCCAGAATGATTGTTAGCCTTCCTAGTTTTCTGATACGCCTGCCTCATCTCTTTGATTTTAACACGACACTGCTGCATGTCCCTGTTGTGTCCCTTCTCCAGCATGCCACGCAATATCTTCTCGTAGATATCCAAATTTCTTTTGCTGTCTCAGAGCTGAGCCAGAACAGACTCTTTGCCCCACAGACCGATGAGATCCAAGACCTCAGGTTGACTCCAGGTTGGAGCGCATTTGGGGCGTGCAGTCGCCATGATCAGTTCTGTTGGTAAGCTCTCTCCATGCTGAGCAAACAGGAAATGGGAATTCAAAATGGGAGGGGCTGTTTCCTGTGTACACGGCCACAATGCAGCAGAAGGCGAATGTCTAGAGCAGTCACAGCAGAACATTATGGGATACCTCCTGGAGGCCAATGACGTAGATTTATGTTGCGCTCTGCCTACATTGCTGCTCATTCAACCCACACAATTCGACGTCAGCTCTATGCCTCTTGTGGAGGTGGTTTTATTAAGTCAAATTTTCCCCACAATTTAGGTTGACGGAACTGACCTGCCAGTGGAGATGCATACATTTTGTGGTCGATGGAAGCCACATCCCGTCGACATACCTTGTCAGTGTAGACCAGGCCTGAACAGTTGTGTAACCCTGAGCAAGTCATTTCACTGCTGTGTTCCTGTGTTTTCTCTCTCATCATTTGTCTCTTTTGTCTGTTTAGACTGTGAACTCTTTGGGACAGGGACTGTCTGTCAGCTATATACATAGTGCTTAGCACAATAAGGCCCTGATTTTGGTTGGGATCTTGAATCACTACAGCAACACAACTAAGTTAACTAACGCAGAGCCACTATATAGTCATGTATACTTGAGGAAAACAAACCTTGTGTTTAAAATAAATTCAGATACTTTATTTCTGAGTCTGTTTTAAATCTTTGAAGCTCCCTTGCCATCCAGCAACTCTGTCTCAAGCACCTGCCCCTGCTCTATTCTCTGCACCCCCTTTCCTCAAGGCTCTGTCTCACAGCATCCCTCCTTCCAGGTGAACACATCAGTGTTGTAAATCAGCCAGAAGGGTCACTGCATAGTGAAAGGAAGGGCTGATGCTGGACATGCTGTCTCTGTAGCTTTCCCAGCTATTTATCATCTGTCTCCCATAGCTAGGCATAGCTCCCACTGGTGGACCAGCCCAACTTTGCATATTTTAAGAGAAGTGTCATGAGAAGAGAGTTTAGGTTCTCTTTGAAAAAGGACTCCAGCTTCTCGGAGCAGGATCACAGGAAATCTTAAACCCTGCATCTGTTGGCCAAAACGAAGATACCTTTGTATTTTGTTCTGCATGATGATGAGTGTAAGCTGTGAATATGCAAGCATTTTGTTGCAAGGAAAGAGTCCTGAAATTACCAATAGAAATAGGCTTCTGATCTCTAACTTCTGAGGATATCCGGGAGATTTTACTTCCACTACAAGCTGCCTGCTGTTAGATGACCAATTTCCCCAGCAGAAATCACAGTTTGTCTCTGAAGAGATTAGCAAGGCTTCAGGGAAAGCACTTAGCTCAGAGGGGCCGTCAGTCATGCATCTACGTATTATGTGCATCCATCTTGGTCTGCACTTTCTGAAAGTTTATTGTGAGAAGCTCTTCACAACGCGTCGGCTCAACTGGTTTGAAAATAGTTGTGGGGGACGGGAAGATTTATTTCTGATTCTTTCATGCTGTTGTGACTATCTTGCTGAGAAGTGACCTCATTTGATGTCAGCTGTATTTGAAGTATGAAATTAGCGTAAACTAGATCCCAGCCTGCTTTTCAGTTGGTTTAATAGAGGCTCATAGGCTGGAGTTTTGAAAGAAAATATTGAAAACATTACAAGTTCTTCACTTGCTGTTTGGGATACCTGAGATCCCTTTGGCATGGGAAGGCTTGGCATTTGGGTAGAAGAGATTACTCTGCTTAGATGTGTGTTGTGGTCGGGGAGGCTAGAATCTGGGACTAGGAGTCTGGTTTCCTGGATTCTATCCTTGGCTGTGACTTTGAGTCATGCTTGGGGCAAGTTACTTAGGCCCAGATATTGATTTGAATGGGAGTTATCTTTTGATGATCTGGGCCTGTTAGCCTGTCTTTGCCAGTTTCTTTCTGTACAATGAAGATAATAATATTTCCCTTAATAATACTTGTTCCAGGATAATTCTGAGGTATATTTCATTAACCCCTTTGAGATCCTTGAAGAGAAGGAGCTGTAGAAATGTAAAGCATTGTTATATTTGGAACATTTTAAGGTAATTTTAGGTACATCTTCAAATTTGCTCTTGTCTAACTACAGTGCCAACTGGATCCATTTTAATTGAATTGTCTCCTTTTATTATTAGTATTTGTTATGTATTGCATATCTTTCTGTGACATCATTGGTATAGTACCTGGATTCCCTTTATATGGATTAAACTGTACCTCAGGATCCCACAGAGGGAACAGCTCCTTCACTCCTAGCTGTTTTCTTAAGTGGATCAGTTCCAGAAGGCGACAACCCAGGAGAGCAGAGGGTTTAGACTCTACAACTCAATTAAGAGAAGCCATACATAAATAAAGGGAAAGTGGATTGAATCCTAAAGGTGTCAGGGGTAGGGCTTACCTGGATCTCTTGTGAGACATGATGATATAGTTGAGGACCTTCTATGCAGAAAGCCTTACCACAGCTTCTTATGTGTTTTTGCCTGGAGATCTGTCAGCCAAGGGCATTCCATTGATCACATATTTTGCACTGGAGTGCAAGGAGAAAGGCAGCTGTTAAGATAGCCGGGTCTTAGCCTTTTTAAGGAATCTCAGTTCTTTTTACCCTTCTCTGCTCTCTCCATACCACCTCCTCTCCCAAAACCCCAGTGCACAGTTCTTAAAAATGTTTTTATTATGCATACCATGAGGAAAGGCCCTACACTCCACAGGGTGAGAATAGCTGCTCTAGTATATTGAGCTCATACTCAAATTTTCACAGTCAACATTTTTATAGTGCTTTAGGCTGCAGGGTTTGAGATATGGAAGCTTTTATTATTTGTTATGACAGTGGGCCAGAAAAAACTAAGCGCCTTTGCAAGTTGCCTGGCCCAAATCTGACTTTTAAAGACATATTAAAGAAAAATACAAATAGTAAAAAGGATTATTCCTTATAAGTAGACTAGAGCTTTGATATGCAAGTGTATTGTTGGTGGTTATTTGATGTTTACATATATCTTGTTGGAGGTTAACAATGTAGATGAACTGTTTTCCTGTCTATTGATTTGATTAAAAGTTCAAAAGGAATATGTTCCCATTTAGATGGGACTTCAATGTAACAATACTATTGTTTTTATTTCTCTTTGAAGTTTAAGTAGTAAATGCCAATTACCTTGTGCTAATGTAACTAGTGTGCACAGGACATTGGAGATGATACTTCAGAGCCACAAGTAATCACATATTAATTGTTCAAGGAGGTACCTGCTGTCAAGAAAATATCGGTCAGCCTGTATGGATCTATAAAGGACTCTAGTGGACTGATCCTTTTTATCTCAAATCTGTCCAAGCTTGTCAAGAAAAGTTTGGATTGTAGGATTGGGATCCCAGCACCAGCCTGGAATCACCCTGCTAATTCTCATGGGAGAATTTGAACAAACTCTGCACGTGGACTATTTAGTCTTCATTTCTCTGGTCTGGATTACTACCAAAGAAGCTGTAGACAAGGACTGATGACCCCAAAGTTGTTTGGGTAGTTTCAGACACTTTGCAATTTAAGAACTTTGCAACTCATTTATCATCTTTGCTTTGAAACGGGCTTATAACTTTATTTTCATCTATGTATATTTATTTTCATACTGAGCTTTTAACCATTACTCTTTTTTCTTTGTTTTAATAAATATTAGTTTAGTTAATACGCATTGGCTTTAAGCGTGTATCTGGGTAAGATCTGAAGTATTCATTGACCTGTCTGGTAATGTGTCCGATCCTTTGGGATTGGTAGAACTTTTTTACATATGATGGATAAAGATTTTCAGTAATCATATTTGACCTGGCTGTCTGGGTGCTAGCCAAAGGGCTGTATAGTTTTAAGGAAACTGTGTTTTGTCTTCTGAATGGCTATTGAGGTGATCAGAAGTTTTTTGTTGCTGACTTGCTATATCTTATGGAAGAAAAACCACCAGTATTTTGGGCTTTGCCTTCCCCATTTTTTGCATTTTGCCCAGTTTAAGCTATCTCAGCATGGCTTCCGTGGAGACCAACGTTACACTTGTGTGAACTACAGAGGGTTTATTTGGGTTCATTGTACACTGACACACATGGAGGTTGCCAATGGCTATGTGCATTTTAAAAGTGTTAGAGACTGAGCAAAGTTTAGCCACAGTGGCAATAAATGGACATCTTGCTGTCAATAGGTCAGGCTGGACTCAGTGAAGCCCAAAGATGGAGCGATGCTATCCCTTTCTGTCCCTCCATCCTTTCCTTCAGAAAAACACCACTGTGCATGAATTAAACCTGAGTAATTTCTAGTGATGTGCTGAATCCCCAGTTGGGGTTTGATAGGTATGTCTGGTAGTTAGTCTAGAGGTGTTTGGGTTCACTGAATATTTTTTTTCCACAGAGTAGTACAAATATTGTTATGGGCACTAGTAATACCACGTTCTGCCCTCTTCTATGCCCACAGATTTGGAGAGTTGATGTGGATTCAGCATTCAACAGGTTTGATAGCGAATGTTTAGTTTGGCTAAATTCCCTGAAAAGTGGATTTGTCCCATCCCTAGTATTTTCTAGTACTGTAGGTAAAATTACTTCACAGGTAAATTTCCTGGCATCAAATCCTGTTTTGGAAGATCTTTTTGTTAGGAAGGGATCTTAGAGCCTAGTCCGGTCATCAGATTGGGGTTTTGGAAGAGAGAAGTCGATGGGGATTAAGGGGCTGCAACAGATCCCCCTTGTAAACGCGAGTGATTATTTAAATGCATGTTCCCAATCACCTCAAAACAGCCTTGCATTGTACTGTGAAATCCAAAACCACTAACTGAATTTAACAGATTTAAATTGCAAATACTTCTAAAAACAAACTATTAAAAAAGCACTTCTGCCTTATTTACCTGCTGAGTGCAGGTTTTTGTATTTTCTTTTCAAGAGTGGAGAGTGTAGCTGTTTAAATGAGTGCAGGGAATGCTGTACTAGGTGCTTTGAAAACTCTTAGCGGTCACAGGGGAAACACTAAGTATGTCTGAATTTCCTCTGACTGATGTAAATCAGAAGTAAGTCCCTGGAAGTTAATGGGAGTAAAAAGTGAAAGGCCAGAAGAGAATCAGTCCTTACCTTGCGAGATTTAAGAACAAGATTTAAGTGAAAGAGAAACTGACATTCATATATTTTGTTTAAAAAGTATATACAGTTCAACGTTTAAAGATGTTTATTTTGTTAATGATTTAGGATCTTTAATGGCTTGTTAATTTTGTAAAGCTATGTAGTTCACCATTGAAAAGGCAGCTATGGGTATGTCTACACTGACAGCGGCAAAGTCGCTGCCGTTAGATCGACCTATCTGGATTGACTGAGCGGTCAGTGAAGACCCGCTCAGTCAATCCAGAATTCGATGCAGTAAAACCACCCCCTCAAGTGACGTAGCGCTGCGTCGATGGGAACGCGGTTCTTCTTAGCGTGTGCAGTGAAGATGCCACGCAGAAGGGAAGCACAGCAGTCGACAGGAGTTATGCAAGCTACTCTGCATAACTTGTGTAACTCCTGTTGACTGCTGCCGAATCGCCTGGTAAGTGTAGACCAAGGCTACGTCAGTTTTGGTCAGTGGAACATTCTGAACACTCATAAAAAGGGAAGCACATTTTCTCCTTTATCAGCTGTTACTAGCAGTTGAAATAGAAATTGTCTCTAAAGCCAGCCTGCTGGTGGCCACCACCCAGCTGAAAAATGGCATGGTTTTGGGGTTCTCCTTCTCATAGTTAGATGAAAATGATGTGCCTAGTGCTCCAGCACTGCTGGTGTCTTAGATGATGTCATGATTTGGCTGTACAAGAACCACAGTGAGAGACTGCAGTGCTGATTTGAATTCCAAATACTGTATAGTAGACATCTACCTGGTGAAAAACTGATCTCCATGTAGTACAGCCAATGGGTATTGAACCCAGGCCTGTAGGGTTCATGGGAACAGCCTCATCTCACCCCTCCTGCAGGCAGTCTGCTGACAATTGCTTACTTGGGGCAAATGATGCCCAGCTCCAGTGTGTGGTTTCGCCACCTGAGGTCCGATTGGCGAAGTCCCAGAATGGCCACGTAAGCCAGCAGCTGGAACAGGAAGCTGTCTGAACAACTGAGCTCCCCGCTGCTCTGGACTGTGTGCCTTGTACTTCCTGCCCTTGCTCCCGCAGCTTGATTTCCTGGCATCCCAAAGCAGCTTGACTGCTGGCATCTGAGGTGTGGTTCCTGACTGCTAGCTTGGCTCCTGCCTCTGACCATCTGATATCCTGACTTTGGTTCCCAATTCATGGTTCTGATCTCCAGTTTGTCTCCTTTTCTAACCTCCTGGCATCCTCGCCAGCCAACTCTTGGCTCCTGTCTTATGACTGTTGACTCTGGATCCAACTACTAGGTCTGGCTGTGCATGACCTGGTCGTGTCACTATGTATAACAGTAATGTAGAGTGAAATAGATACAGCTTCCTTTTAAGGGAATGGAACAACTTTTCATCTTCAAAAAATAACACAAAACTCACTCATGTAGGTCTGATTGTGGTTTGGGTCGGAATAGCTGATGGCAGTAGATTGCTCTGGGCTGTTTTATTTATCTCTTGTCCTCTCTTTCCTCTGTTAATGCATTGTCACCCTAACCTCCTACATGGTCAGCTGTATCAGGAATTGCCTGTCTAGGGCTTAGACATCAAAACCTCTGAGAAAAACCAGACTGCCAACATGAAGGCAAAGTTTTCTCACCTTAAAATTGTCTTCTCCTTCTCCTCCCCCACCATCATCATCAAGAGGTTTCATGTTGCAGTGACCTGTCTAGGGAGGTCCCTAGGGAAACCACATGGAGCATGGCTTGCACTCCCAATTTGAAGTATCGTGTCCAGTTTTGGGCCTCCCACTACTGGAAGGACAAATTGGAAAGAGTCCAGCAAATGGCAATGAAAATGATTAGGGGGCTGGAGTTGGGGTTGGCCCTGCTTTGTGCACGGGTTGGACTAGATGACCTCCTGAGGTCCCTTCGAACCCCCATCTTCTATGGTTTAGAGTTCCAAACTGATTTTGTATCATCCAACAAGGGTCACTGTTAGATCTTACTCCTCTCCTCTTCTCAGAAAGTGCTAGTGCCACCTCCACAGTGCTTCCATCTCCTACCAGCATAGTGCGAGTGAGGCAGTGACTGAAATTCAGCCTGTAGTATTCCATCTATGGTAGAATGCTATCTTACCACCCCGTGCCAGCCCTAGATCAAGACAGTGTTGTAAGATTTCTTCATATATGTAACTCCAGAGACTCTATTTGATTTATTATTGGTGTGATATGATTGTTTATGACTGTATGTTACTATATTTGGTCAGTGTCTTTCCTTGTTAGATGCCAATAAACAAGCAGGCTAAGCTCTCTGCCTTGTAGTCACTTATTTTCACAGGGAAAGTTACTTTTTGCCTTAAAATGATTTTATGCCAGATATTTTTTCCCTTTAAAGCCTCTTTTCTGTGAGTCATTGCAGATTATGACATTCTAATCATGTATTATTATAAGCCAGTTATATTGCTTGAAGTCTGGGGATAGAATCCAGTAGGAAGAAATCCATATGACTAATTTTTATATGCAGTAATTTTGTACTCCAGTTTTCTCAGGTCACTGGGGTATGTGTTGATTTTTCTGGTGTGATGAGCAGTGTACAAGAACGTCTGATCCTGTAACTCCTCCTATTTCTGTAAAATGAAATATTCATATTGGTAGTGTAGGCCTCAAATATGACTGATTATAACTCTTCTCTACTCTAGTAAGAAATGCCCTATAGAATGTTGCATATATGTATTCTCAATTAGGGGTTTTATAAGTGCAGATGGGCAGGATATGGTCCAACGTGTGCGGTGTGTTGCATTTTGAAACAAACTGTACTCTATGGTTTCTGAGGAGTGTCTGTGCATTTTTGTTGGACCTATTTAAAGCATAAATAAATAAAGATAACACCATTAGTTCCTCTGGTGTTTGTTTCTGCTTATATCAGGGATGCTGCTGCATGGAAAAAGAAGTAATCCAACATGCTGTGATAGTTTCAGGTCTATTAGAAATGCAGACACTAAAATTAAATGTTTACCATGTAGAGAAGGACACAGGGAAGGTTTGCTGAAGCTTTTAAGGGAGCATGGAACAACTACAAAGAAAATTCAGACTGGGAGAAAATGATTGGACACTGCCTGGCAGTAATATGATGTTTACAGTATGTTTTATGATTCAGACCAACATGCTGACTTTCGTGGTATAACAATGTTGATCAGTCAAAAATCCTTTCTTCTAGGGAAATGGAACTTTATTAACAAATGTAATAGATGTTTAAAACCGAAATCCCTGTTCTCTAGAACTGTGTATAGTATTTGTTTTTCTTTCCTTTACTCTTTTTGAGCTGCTTTCAAGCTCCCTTTATCATGCTTTTTTTTAATAGTTATATCAATGAAGAATGAATAGATTGGCTTAACCATCAGTACAAATCTTATACTTTTTATTCTCCCTCCCCCTTTCTTTTCTTTCACCTGCCCTGTAAAACTTGCTGTGACGCTATGGCTGCTTATGAAGAAGTGTTAGGAAGAAACTAAATAGTGGCCCCAATCCTACAAACACTTACTTACATGCTTAATTCTACTGCTGTGAGGAGCCCCATTGAAAGCAAGGGGATTGATTACTCGTAGCAGTAAAGTTGAGCACGTGCGTAAGTGTCAGTGAAATCAGGACCATTAACTTTTTTTTTATTATTAAATTAAGGAAACGCTGTCAGCTTGTTTTTGTTTTTTAAAATTGGTTAATTTAAAAAATTCTACTTTTGTATAGAGCCCTGTTTAAACAGTGTGCCTTGAACTGTTTTTTTTAAGAAGCCTTAAAAAAATGCTATTGGTTGTTTTTTGGCTTCCTGTTAATGTTTATAAGAACCTTGTCAGTAAGGGAAAAACTTAGTAAGCGCCTCATTCCAAAACCTGTTGAAGACCATGGATGTTGGATTAGATCCTAAGGTCCTGTGTGAGTAGGCCCTTCTGCTTTTAGTAGGAATATTCTTATGAAGCCTATGTTTGCCTCAGGTTTCCTCTGTACTTAGCATTGCTACTGAGTGGGGCAAAGGGGGTAAGTCTGCTCTTGGAGCTGTTGTGGAAAAGAATCACACTGCTACATTTTAGAGTTGGATAGGGTGCAGCTTTAATTGTGACACACACAATCACATAACCATAGCTATGGGGAATACTATAGCCATAGGGAAAACCCAGGTGACTATAGGGAAGTCAAGCAGCATGTCTGGATGCTGGGCAAATGTACTTCACCTGGCTACCAGATACAAAAGACGTATATAGGGGTTGCTTAGGTTCATTTACATGTTGATCGTATAGTGGAATTTGATTAACAGTTTATACTTAACAGGAAAGACAATCACAATGCACAGTGGGGCACACCAGACGCCCTCACAGGAACACCCAATGAGTCACTTGAGTATACAATGTAGTTTTCAGGGACCCTGGCTAATACCCGAAGATGGGTGGTTACACAGTACCTGTTCAAATGCTAATTTGTATGGAGTGAGTTTCTATGGGGCCGGTAAGACAAAGGGGGGCAGGTTCTGGTGCTTATCGAAACTCTGTTCACAGACTTCAAAAGGCTTAAGGCTTATAACAGAGAACTTGCATCTGAGGTGTGGTTCAGAGACCTCTTGTGGGATTTTAGCATCTTTATCATAATTTCAGTTGAGGCATTCTGTTAATGGTTTAGCCTGGGGCTTCTATTTCAGTTTCAGGCTACAACTTCATGCCAGGCCTTCTATGACCAATTTCAGACCAGGCATTCTCTTAACCAATTTTATGATTAATTCTTTGATTCCACAGAGCAGAACAGAGATTGAGGTGTGTGTGTCTTCTGGTTGTCTGGGTTGAATTAATGGGTCGTGAAAGAACTGGTTGAAACTGACCCTGGTCAGCAGAAGATCTAAAAAGAGTATAAGACCCCCAACCACTGAACAATGGGCACAGAAACAGCAGGAAACCCGGGCAGTGGCAGGGGGAACACATGAACTCAGCTGGGGAACAAAGGAGGAATGTGTTGAGTAGCTGGAATCAGGACTGCCCAGTGGAGAGACACTGCTCATCTTCAGCTGACAAAGGGAGAGAGCCAGAACCAGACATGTTCAGGCCAGGAAGGACGATGGCTTAACCTTTGCCTCTCTTTGCTAAGTGAAGGACTTTCAGAACCTGTATGCCAGGGGACTAATAAATTGGTATGTTGTTTTGAAAAGGCTGCCTGCTGTCACTGCAGATACTCACGGAGAGCACGGCACCCTGAAGAGGTACGGTACGAATCTCCTGTGGGAATCTGGCTTGGCTCAATTCACCTCAGGGAGCACACAGAGATAGAAAGGATCACCCTGTTCTGGAGGCTGAGGGCCTGCCCCTGTGGAGCTGTGTGTACCCTTGGGGTTCAGCACACAAAAGGGTCACACCCAAGGGACTGGTTACAGGCAGGGGCATAGGCCACACACTGTGGATCTGTGACACCTTACAAAACCCTATTGATGATGTCAGAGGGCTCCTGCACATGTATAAGTCTCCGTGTGTATGGATCTGATTTCAGGAGCTAGGCCTAACAGACTACAGAGAAGCGAAACTGACTGTACCCAAAGTCCTGTGAAATCTGTAAACAAACTGAATAAAATAGAGAAACTTTTCTCCTAACTTCTTTCAGCGAGAGCTGCCTTGGGTGCGTAGGGCCGACATTTTCAGACAAATGTTTGACAGCAGCCTCTTCACATTGCTTGGGTGGAATCCTGGCCCTATTGAAGTCAATGGCAAAAGTCCCATTGACGTCAATGGGGCCAGGATTTTATCACGTGTGTCTTAAATATAGAAAATGTTGAATGATTAGAATATTTATATACAAGGCTCCATTTCAGTGAGTGATATGTCTTTCATTTTTTACATGTGGTCTTAATACTATATTAATTGCTTCTAAGCCTTTGGATAATTTAATAAAAGGGCGATGTTCTGCTAAAAATCTGCCCTGGCTTAATGTTAGTGGGAGGTAGCTTACTTGCAGTGGGACTTCTCCAGCTTTTGCTGTTCCCCTAGTGATTTGTATCATTAATGTTCCTGTCACTAGCCCCCTTTCAAGAGGCTGTTCAGAAAGGAGCACAGGTGCCAGAAGTGATTGTTCTTGGCAAACAGCTGGCACGGCTTAGTTGTTCTCTGTGATCCGAGGGTCTGTACTGATAAGCAAAGGGATTTGTATCCCAAGTGCCTCACTAGATATTAACACTCTTCTCTGAACACTATATGAAAAGTTGTGGTATCAAAAGCTACTGCTTGATATCTCTAAAGCAGGGGTGTCAAACTCATTTGCTATGGCGGGCCAGATTTGAATTAAATGTACTTCAAGTGGGCCATACATACCATAAATCAAAATACTAGGCACGTTTGGAGCGCTGTGTCTCGTGCACACAGCGCTCCACGTGCTGCTGCCAGAGTACACACATCTTGCAGCAGCGCATGCTGCCGCCAGGGGCCAGACCAGAAAGGTTGGTGGGCCATATCCGGCCCGTGGGCCGAATGTTTGACATCCCTACTCTAAAAAGCATTACAGGAGAGAAGGGGGTGCTAAGTGAGCAGAAACAACAATAAGGAATGTGCTTGCTTTATTGGGAAAGGCTACAGTTGTAAACACTCTCCTCCCCCGCACCTGCTTGACCTGGCTTGGTTTTTCAACCTCTCTCTGTGGACCTGGGATCTTACTCCCTATCAGCCATTCAGACTCTGTGATGCACATAGTGAAACATCACATGAGGCAGCCTCTTCAGTGTCATCATAAAAAAGCTATTTCAGATAGGGTGACCAATTTTATAGGGATAATTCTGATATTTGGGGCCTTGTCTTATATAGGCGCCTATTAACCCGTGTTCTGTTTTTTTTCACACGTGCATCTATCTGGTCACTCTAATTTCAGAGCCTAATTTCAGAAAAAGTAGCCTTTCAGAGATGGAGTGGGCCAAATTCTACCGTCAGTTACTGGTAGCGGAACAGAGGACAAAATTTGCATAAGGCTTGTCTATGATGCTTTCATCCACTGTGGGGTATTAATCACAATCTCAATCTTAAACTGAGTTGTCTCTGTTATTTCTTTCCTAAATACAGCAGAAATCTGTTAAGTACCTAACTTTGTACACTAAAAAAATATTAACAGATTAGTCAGTTGCCAGTTTTTTGTTTTTGTGATTGCTCTGAGATTGCAAAATGGAGAGCTGAATAAAGAGACATAGCTAAGCACCAGCCTTTCATTAAATATTTGTAAAAGAATTAGCCTTTTAATCAGTCTCCCTGAATTAAACCAAATCATTGAGAATAAGCTAATTAATGCTATTAAAGATGACCTCCAAAATGGGAATAAAATTGGTGTTGTGCATTCTTTTGCTTCCTTGTGAAGGACCCAGAAGTCTGTGAAGTATTTTTAAAAAACATCTGTTTGGTGTTTTTTTTTAACAGTAAAATGTAGGTCCTGTCTAGTTTGGAAGACTCTCTTATGACTGGAGAACTAGTAAAATGAGAACGTCTCAACAGCCAAGTGATTGACAGTTGAGCAAGTGAGGGTTGAAGGGGATTTAGTCAGACTGTTTAAAGACTCTTTGTTTCTTGTCTGTCTTTGTTAGCACCAATTTAATTTTGCCTAACTGACATTTTGGGGAAAAGAAATCTTTGTTAAAAATTCAGAGCCCCTCATACATCTCCTGAGACACTCAAAAAGTCCTCCTGGAAAACCAGGGAAGAACAGGGTTGATATTCCTAATATTTCTAAAGTAAAAATACAAGCATGGGGGCTCAGGGGAAACAGATACGGCAACCCAAACAACTTTTATAAAACCAATCAGTTCAAAACTTCTCAAGCTCCTTTATACATCCCAAAATGAGGAGGAGGGGGAGGGGGAAGAGCACAAGCCAAGTTTAAAAAAAATCTTTAGCAAGTCACTGTTGTTAAAAAACTAGGAAAAAACTAGATGTAGCTAAAATTTTATAAATAAAAAGTACAGACCTATATAAAAAGTGACTCATTACAAACCAATTAAGTAGTCAATCACAGGAATGGTCAAGCATGAAAAATGATGTGATTTATAGAGAAAAAAGATCCAGTTCACAAACATAACAAGGTTACAATGTTACTGATCCTACTGAAAGTAACAGGAAATGTGCCAGTGGCTCTTATCTTGCAGGGGAAGTAGACTCTACAGAATAGTGTCTATATGGCCTTTTTTACAATATTTTTAAAAAACCCTCAAACAAGTGTAATGCATCTTCACATTAATTTCCTGGCGTTCCCTGCAGGCTTTTGCCAACAGGTCTGTTAGAATGATGATATGGGTTCAATCCGTCTGCTGAATTAAAAAGAAAAACCATGCCATTCATCATGGCAGGCATAGAGAAGATGGAGCAGTTATTTTATTATGTAGACTAGAGCGTTTGTGGACTATTCTATAGGGGCGTGTATGGGGATGACACTATTTGAAGTTGTATGCAATGTTGTAGCCATGTCGGTCCCAGGATATTAGAGACACAGGAAAATAATAAAAGACAAAAACACCCTATCACCTGTGGGTGAACACTTTTCACAAAACAATCACTCTATATCTGACCTATCAGTCCTCATCCTCAAAGGAAACCTGCCCCACATTTTTAGAAGACAAGCCTGGGAGTTTAAATACATAACTTTGCTAGACATTAACAGCATGGTCTGAATCGAGAGACTGGATTAATGGTTTATTACAACAATCTCTAATCCACTAACAACCCCTCCGGATGCCTCTCCCCCTCCCCCACCCCATGAGCGGGAGGGTATTAACAGGCCACTTCACCTTGAAAGGTCCCTTGAAATATGTATAACCACTTGTGCTAAACAATCTGTTCCCCCTTGTATTTAGTGTGACACTCTGAGTACGGTTCTCAGCCCTGAGGAAGAGCTGCGTAAGCTCCAAACCTTGTCTCTGTCACCAACAGAAGTTGGTCCAATCAAAGATATCACCTCCCGCACCTCGTCCCACTACTGGAAGTTGTCAGTGCTCGCCACCACTAGGTGGAAGGTTGCGTGCTCCAGCAGGCAGAGGAAGTGGAATGGAAAAGAAACAGTAAGCATTAGCATACAGGGTGTCAAGCGCAGGAGAAGACAGAGCCTGGGGAACATGTCCAGTGCAGCGGACCTCACTGGTCGGAGTAGAACTGGTATAAGGGCTCAGTGCTGCTCCTCCTCTTAGCTCCCAGGTTAGGAAGTGTTTGGGGGACAGCCCCAGGGTGGGAGAAGGGAGGCAAAGGTCGTAGTCAGAACACAATGTTCTAGCTGTGTTCTCTGCTTCCCATCCTGAGTCTGCTCTGTCTTACACTGGCCTCTAGTTGCCCCAGAAAATGGGGGGCCCACAAGTGACTTAAAACCACCCCTGCCATCTCCCAGATCTTGATTTGCAGCTCAGCATCAGGGCCTGGAATTCTGAAATGGAATTTAACGAACCATTAGCATATGTTCCTGACTCACTCACCGTTCAAAACAGACAAACACAAAACTGGAGGCTGGAAAGCTATTCTGGTGGGCTCTGTGTTGTGTATGGGAATTTGTCTTTGGTCACATATACAAAGAGATTTTAATGTTAGTCCCTTTCCAGAGGCCACTGTTCAGTTGAAACTATCCATACAAACAGTCCTGGGTAGCATCTCTCAATAATTAGGCGTAGTGCCAGCATGGATCCACTGCATTTGGAGCTAAATTTAATGTCTGATACATTCAAATCTTTATCTGTATCTCACTGTTCCACATGGTCACTTTACAGCAAGCACTTACCCAATACACGGCAGGAATAAAATATCCTGCTCTAAAGTGACATTTTATGGAACTCTTAACCTGAAATAAGATATTTTTCTGTTGTATTTTAACTCTTATTATGTATTTGGGAACATGCACATCAATAAGAATCTTTTTCAGTTGTATATTTTATTCAATAAGCTATGCTGCTATTTCTGCAATCACTCCAGTGTTGTTACTTTAAGATGAGGTATGGGAGCTGAGTCAACTCTGGTCTTTTTCTCTCTCCTCTCTTCGTTAAGAGCAGTCACCTAGTTTTTCCCCTCTTGTCTACAAGTTCAGAAGTCGTTTCCTTTCCAGACTCAGCCTCCCCACCTGCCTCACCTGTCTTTCCAGCTGCTTCTTCATCAAGGAGTCATGCTTGAAGTCCTTACCAGGACGTCCTCCACTTTTCAATGTTGATGTTGCTCTGAGCTAACCATCCACTGCTGTAGAGCCCTGCATGGGAGTATTTTTAATCCCTTTCCACCCCGCAGTACCCACTCCCACCCGCTCTCGCCTTGTTTTTTGCATTTTTATCCTGCTCCCACCCACAAAAACCTTAGATCCCACAAAACCCACAAGAGAGACTGATTCTCCCATGCTACTAAAAAAATAAAAATTTGGTTAATATATTTTATATATATAAACAAAATTCAGACAGATTTTTTATCACTAAAAGACTAAAACCATGTTAAAAATACTTTAATTCCTGTTATAATAGACATCAAATCTCTTTCTATCCCTCACTTAAATTTAAGTATTAAAACCTTTATTTTAAAAAAAAATCTATTTTCCGCAAATTACCACTGTCTGGCTTTTTTTTTTTTTGCCCACCCGATCCTGGCCCCAACAAAGTACATTTTACCCACTCCCGCTATAATGATAGCGGGTCCTGCAGGACCCGCGGGATGCCAGTTCTGCTGCAGGGCTCTACACTGCTGTTTCCCCACACAAGCCAGGAGAAGGACAAGGAGGGGTAGAGCAGGCTTGGAGAGGAAGCTGATTGTGGTTTGTGCTACCTGACGGAGGGGAGGCCGCACGGGGACTGTCCAGAAGTCTTCGCCAGTATTTCTCCCTAGCAGCTACAGACCTCCCTGCTACTTCACCCCCTGCAGGCTGTTACTTATCCTATGAAACGGAAGATGTAAAATGTCTCAGGATTTCCTTGTAACTTGCGGGTTACATTTATTTATAGTCAAATTATTATCCTCTCCTCAGTCAAAGTCTCCTCTTGTTTAGAGTCTATCATCTTAGCTCAATCATTCTCACCCTCCAGTCTTGAATCTCCCTTGTTTGTATTTTCTGTGGCTGTTCTAACCTCTCCCAGACTGTTAGGAATAGACTATAAAAGTGTTAATCTGGCACTTGAAAAAAGACAGCTGAAGCATCAACAAATATTTCATCTTTCTGAAATGGCATGAACTGAAGGATTAGGTTGAATGAGGATTTTAATATATGTAATTATAAGTGTATAACCAGCGGGATCAGAATGTATTATCTAGAATGGAAATTAGCAATCATCAAAATTTATCCCGGCATAAAGAGACACCAACACTTTTGAAGTCGGTGGAGTTTCATCGGCTTATCTCAATGTTAAATTAGGACCTCTGTTTGTATATTATTGCTCCCTACTGCAGCTGACATTTTCAGGTAATGTCCTCTTTACCGGGCTAAAATACTGTAATCTGTAATACTGAATTTTAAAATCTTATCTCCTGTTTTTGTTACTTCTGTTCTCTCTCACTTTCCCATTTTTGTTGGGGAGGGGAAGAGAGGCCAAAAGGGAAACAGTTTCACTCACTGTGTGTTGGTTTCTCACCCTGGTCTCCTATATTTCTTCCCCTGTACAGAAGTTTATAGAGTTTGAAGATGCGCTGGAACAGGAGAAGAAAGACCTGCAGATCCAGGTTGAACATCTTGAATTTCAGACCCGACAGTTGGAGCTGAAGACCAAAAACTATGCAGACCAGAGTAAGTACAGTATTGCACCCAACATGCTTATATTATTGGGCTTCCATAGAAGCTAGGCTGTTTCTCTGAAGTTGCTTTGCTTAAAGCATCTTATTCAAAGTCTGGAAGCTTCAGACATTCCTAACTTGGGTGCCAACTTTTGAGAGGCCTAAGGGGAGAAACGTGTTCAATATTTAAGTTGATAGTGGCTTTATTGTTTCCATTGCATTGAGCATTGCAAACATCTATGGCCAACTGCAGCATTTGAGGACGTTATGGAGCTTCAAAAACTTTGTCTCATGCCTGGTCTGTGTATCAATTATGTTACTGCAGCCCTTGGAACGCCACAGCTTCATACTGGAGCAAGTACTACCTGTTTTAAACAAATTTCTGTATTAAATGCAGTACTACTGGGTGAGAAGTGGTAGATCTGTAGAATGCATTTGGCAGTAGTTTGAGGTTTCCTGTGTTAGTTTGCTGAGTTTCTTTAGAACTACCTAGACTTCAGTCTCTCATTACCCTTAGTATATCTTGTCTGAAGTCACTGGAGTTCACTAGAGATTTTTTCAGCTCTTTGAGACTATGATTCCAATTTCTTCAATTTATACACACTCCCTACATCTTTCAGATTATACCATTTTACAGCATATCAGACAAATCCCTGTTAAAATGCAAAGAATCGTACGTGGGTTATTTGAGGTATTTCAAAGTGGACCACCACTCACTTCCCGCTGGCTGCATAGGGAGCTGCTGCCTAAGGACCCAGACAGAGCACATTGCCACGGGGCTAAAAGATTGGTGCAGACTCTTTGTTGCAGCCAAGGGGACAGGAGATCAGCGCTGCCCTTCCTCTGAAGGAGGAAGCATAGCAAAGCACTCCACCTGGGTCCTTAGGCTCTGGGGTCCCTGCTGGAGCCAGAGGGAGGGGAGCACTGATCTCTCGCCTCCCTGGCAGTGACTGCAGAAGGGAGCCACTGCCTAGGGACCCAGGTGGAGCGCATGGGGCTACAGGACAGGTGCAGTTTCCCTGCTGCAGCCGGGGGACGGGAGATCAGTGAGGAGGGAGGCAGCCTTCTTGCTGAACTCCTTCTGTCTGGCTGCAGTGAGGGGGGCTGCTAGTGGAGACTGGTGGCCCTTCAGGGTTGTAAAAATGATATCTGTGGCCCTTGAGCCGAAAAGGTTGGGAACAACTGTCTAGCAGCTCACATACAAAGGATAGAGCTAATGCCTGGCTTGGATTGGCTTTTATGTTGGCTCATGTGTCTACTGGTATGTTACTGGGCGGGGCCCAGAGAGATCCACCTCTAAAATTACCATTGCATCACTTCGTATGCCCACCTCAAGGGCATTTTGATACCTGTGAAATGACTGTGGGCTTAAGACCACGTGCCACAGCATGCCTTATTGTATTTCTAATTTTTAATAGGAATGAATTTATTTTTATGTGTTTTCTGTAACATAAGATACTTCCTTGAGAATTATTTGGTGGTAGTTTTGGGGTCTAACACATTTGCTCTCTGATGGGTACAATACTTGCTTTTATAGTTTCACGGCTGGAGGAACGTGAATCAGAAATGAAGAAGGAGTACAATGCCCTGCACCAACGCCACACAGAGGTAGGTTATCATCTCATGATCTCTGAGTAAATATAATTCTCTGAGTCTACATGTAGGTCTATAAACATATTTTAAAAAAGACTATCTGAATGATTAAAAAACCAGAGATGACTGGAGTTGCTAAGCCCACCCTTTGATGTGAAATGCTCTGTTTTCCCATTTCCTCTAGACCTCAAGAGGTAACCACTGCTGTCTAGTTTCCAAGAAGCTTTTTTCATCGTTTTTCTGCATATGTTTTGTCATAGACCTTCTGTCATTGTACTGGGCTTGAGGCTTGGTATCTATTTGGCCCCACTTGCTTTTATATTAGACCCAGACTTAGTTCATTCACCTGTGTCATCAGCCTTAAAGAATAGCAATGACAGAGATAGTTACGCATAAAAGAAAAAGAGAGAGAAATTGGTGCTGGAAGAAGATCAAGCAGAAGAGGAAGCTATGTCTCCTTTTCGCTTCTATTTGGCTTATGGGTTTTTCCCTCTTCACAGATGATCCAGACCTATGTGGAACACATTGAGCGGTCCAAGATGCAGCAGGTTGGGGGAAATAGTCAAACTGAGGGCGGTCTACCTGGGAGGAGGTAGGGCCATATCCTTTCACTGCAACATGTGCCATTCAGGGGCTTATGAACTGCATGCATGTGTGTGAGAGAGAGCAACCAAAACAAGTTTCCCTCCCCTGTTAAATCCCTGGGAATGGACTGTAGTTGAAACTTGCTATTTTGCTGTAAGCAAGTCGTCCGTTTATGCACAAAAGTATATGTACGTGTTCTGTTGACAAAGCTTAGGATTTGCAATCCTACCTCTTGTGTGGGCTTTTGAAAAAATACCCTTTTATGTTTATATGGCATGTGCAAAATCTACACAAAGGATGGTCCACAGAAAAAGAGAGTCATGGAGGACATTAGAAATGTGGCAAAGTTAAACATGCCTTCCGAGTTCACGAGTACGTTGTCACAATCTGATTTCCTGTTTTTTACCAAAAAAAGATTTCTATAAAAAGACGTCCCATGTGGACTTCTTTTTTTGCCCAAGGTTTTGATGAACCTAAGATAGCGAGTTGTTTTCCCTCATCTTCCCATATCCAAAGCAGTGAAAGGTATCCTCTGCTTTGAGGGTGATGGGACAGAAGCCATCGGTGTGGAATCATTCATCTTTATTCTCCTCTCACACTAGTTTTAAAGTAGTATAATTACACTGACTTTCATGCAATTGCTCCATATTTATACCAGTGAGAGGAGAATCAAATGCCGGAGAATCAAAAACCTGGGGCCGGTTTTGTTCAACATCTTTATTAATGATCTGGAGGATGGGGTAGATTGCACCCTCAGCAAGTTTGCGGATGATACTAAGCTGGGGGGAGTGGTAGATACCCTAGAAGGTAGGAATAGGATACAGAGTGACCTAAACAAACTGGAGGATTGGGCCAAAAGAAATCTAATGAGGTTCAACAAAGAAAAGTGCAGAGTCCTCCACTTAGGAAGAAAGAATCCCATGCACAGCTATAGACTGGGGACCGACGAGCTGGGCAGCAGCTCTGCAGAAAAGGACCTGGGGGTAACAGTGGATAAGAAGCTGGATATGAGTCAGCAGTGTGCCCTGGTTGTCAAGAAGGCTAATGGCATATTGGGCTGCATTAGAAGGGGCATTGCCAGCAGATCACGGGAAGTGATTATTCCCCTCTATTCGGCATTGGTGAGGCCGCATTTAGAATATTGTGTCCAGTTTTGGGCCCCCCACTACAAAAAGGATGTGGACAAGTTGGAGAGAGTCCAGCGGAGGGCAACAAAAATGATTGGGGGGCTGGAGCACAGGACTTATGAGGAGAGGCTAAGGGAACTGGGCTTGTTTAGTCTTCAAAAGAGAAGAATGAGGGGGGATTTGATAGCGGCCTTTAACTACCTGAAAGGGGGTTCCAGGGAGGATGGGGCTAGGCTGTTCTCGGTGGTGGCAGATGACAGAACAAGGAGCAACGGTCTCAAGTTGCAGGGTGGGAGGTCTAGGTTGACATTAGGAAAAAGTTTTTCACTAGGAGGGTGGTGAAGCACTGGAATGGGTTACCTAGAGAGGTGGTGGAATCTCCATCTTTAGAGGTTTTTAAGCTGAGGCTTGACAAAGCCCTGGCTGGGATGATATAGCTGAAGTTAGTCCTGCTTTGAGCAGGGGGTTGGACTAGATGACCTCCTGAGGTCCCTTCCAACTCTGTGATTCTATGATTCTCTGTATGGGTCTTATACTCCAGTAATACTGCCTTTGGGGTGAGAGAGGAAGAAAGTGAGTTTCTAAAGAGTATGATTTAGTGAAGTAATAGATCGTACAGCACTGCATGAGGAACATAACCCAAGTCCACTCAAGTTGAGCACAAACTATCTAGTAACTTGGCCAGGAGAAAAGTATTTTCTGTGTGACGTTACACTAAAGTCAGATGATTATTTTTTATTAATCATTATATGCCAGCAATATACTTGACATTGTAAAGACATTCCCCAAAGAGTTTATAAGCTAAATGGTAGACACAGATAAAACAAGATGCACTGGGAGACCCAGTGGGAGTTGCTAGCTGAGTAAATGTTTCCTTGAGAAGGCATTTGATGTGGGTTAATGTTTGTGAGTCTCAGGAAAGAAGTCTTTAGGGAGGGATTTGACTGAGGCAAGAGTGGGAGCCTGACGCTCTGGGGTTGGCAGATCAGACTGTGCATAGAGAGGGCAGTGATGAAAGCATGGCGCTGGGAGTGGGAGAAGGAAACTACAGCGGAAGCAAAGCTGGCATTGTTGGCAATGCAAAGCAGGTGAACTGGACAATAACTAATGGGCAAGCAGGAATCAGTGAGAGATTTGAATAGGGGAGTAATGTAGTCCGAGAGGGATAATGAAGGGGAAGAGGAGAACAAAAAGGGAAACGTGGAGATTGAGGGGAGGCAAATGTTCTGGAATTATGGATGAGGTCCCTTTTGGATATTTTAGAGCCTTGGAAATCGCTATACAGGCTCAGCGAGTGGCAGCGAGTCTCCAGCCTTGGGTTGACAGACTCAGGCTTGTGCTCCTGAGCTAAAAATAGCTGTGTATACTTTGCAGTTCAGGCTGGAGTTCAGGCTCTGAAACCCACCCCCTTGCTAGGTTTCAGGGCCCAAACTCCAGCCTGAGCCACAATGTCTCCGCAGCTGTTTTTAGCGCAGTAGGGCAAGCCTATCGGCTTGGGCTTGTAGGCTTGCCCGCCACAGGCTGTGCAGGCATACCAGAGTGCTGGGTGATTTGGAAATACCTGACATATATAAGTGCTGTTTAGCTTGGGAAATTTGTTTGCTGTGCATTGTGCTAAGTGGGAGAAAAAAATCTCAGCTCCTGCCATAAGGGGTTTAAACACCTTCTGTCTGCTGTGGCATCTTTTACTGGACTTGAACTAATTTAATACTGGCAGCCGGAATGCAGCCTAAGTGTCAACTGCACACTGTAATGAGAGAGAGAGACTCTGCGGAGACATTGTGTGGAGAGCAGCTGAGAGCAGTTCAGGGTATCTGTCAACAGCATCTTCTGTAAATATGCCAGCTCCCCTGCAGCTTTGACATTGCTTTTCTATCTAAAACATCATCTTCTGCCAAAATTGCATGGCACAAACTGAAGGCAAGGAACCTTCCACGGCTGTGAAAGAGTGCACGGCGTGGCGCCTAGCACCAGCCCCAGTTCTACACTGATGACGTGACAATGCATGTGGGGTTTGATCTGTACTGTTAACATGGATTTGTGGTTGCAAATGCTGTGGGCAGTACAGCACCATTACAGTGCACAGAATATACAGCACAGAGCTTTCTACAACCCCAGTGCAGGAAGGAAGAGAGGATGCTGAAAGAAAATGGACTCCCTTAATAAAAAGAAAAAAATGTCCTTCAAACTGCTCTGGGGCTGTTTGCCTCTGCCAAGATGCCTTTGCACAGAGCTCTTAGCCACGCCATGGGGATTGGACAAAGCCTTTTCAATGCTACTATAATGTCCCTCCTGCTGGAAGAGGTGGAATGTTCTACAGAAAGGAGAATATCCATGCTGACCATCTGCACTTACATCTTTCTGCTATTCGTATTTCCTGGGCTTGGAACTGGTGGAGTTATGAGTGTTGGTGCAAACGTGATGCGGCATGGTCTGAGGTGTGTCATGACTGCAGTCTTCCATCCTGTTTAGCTCCGATGAAGGGCAGCCGAGCCCAAAAGACTTGTCATAGTCCAGAGAGCTTAACTATGTAGAAGAGGCAATGAGATCAGAGTTAAGGAGATTTTCCCTCTCCTGCAGGCTGTTCAGCTCTTGAGGCAGGCGGACTCATATGACATGCACACACTTTCTCCTGCACCCTCTCTCAGTTTTGCAGTGCATCTTTGACTCATTTCTTCTGGATTGTAGAGAATTAGGATGAGACAGTTTCTGAACCAGTTCCTCTCTTGGGTTTTAGACTGAAGTTCCAAGGATTCAAGGTCTATGGAATTGATCTTTCAAACATATTTTAATCTTCTATGGACCTTCCAATATGAAGCATTTTATATTTGAAACAACAATCAGTGCCAATTTCCCACTCTCCTTTGAGACAGAACAGACAATACAGCTCCCAACTTTTCGAAATAATGTCTTTTTACCATTTCATCTACTTGCGGTGTTGGCTAGGATTTGACTGCAGGAATAATTTGTAGCTAGAAGACACTGATAACTTAAGTAAAGATCCATCCCCCAGGCTGGATTATTTAGTATAATTTTATTTTATTTAGTATAATTTTAAATTTAGCACACATACTAAAGATGTGTATAGACTATACATACACAGAGATAAGCCACAATGATTTCTAATTGGATGGGAATAGTTTACACTTTACTTGGTGGGAGTCAGCTGCTCCTTTGAGATGAAATATCTGTTCTTGCTATAGAGGAATTACAAGAGGCCACAGAGCATTTTAAATGGATTAGCCGGTGTAGTGGGTCACTTCTAGGTTACGCTTCTTGCAGAAGCTGTAAGTTACTCATGTGGCAGACTGTTGTTAAATAGAATAGGAATGAATGATCCCAGAATATCATGTTGTGCTACCTGCCAATCCTCTTGGCTGTTCTCTTGCACCTTTCATAATCTGAATGCAACATCTAAGTGGGTATCTCAAACTTTATTAGATTCATCTGAAAAGCCTGAAGTTATAGCAGCATGACAGTCCCAGTGGGGAGATGGAACCGTAGGGTGGATGGATTTAGAATGCAAGATAAAATATATAACATCTTTTAAAAAAAATCTTTCCCTTTTAAAGGAAGTTCTCACTGCAACTCTTGATTTTATGCCCTAGAGTCATGAAGAGAGGGGGCTATCCCCACCACTACACAATCTTTCTAATGCCCATTTAAACGCTCACTGGAAATCTGCAAGTGTTGCACGTTTACTACAGCTGGATTCAAACCCTTTTGCAGTTAATGGAAAGACTCTCATTGACTTCAGTGGGCTTTGGAACACGACCCTAACGAGTCTTCAAGTCACTGTGGAGTTAAAGAGCCAACGGACCATAAACACTCCTGTGAGTGGAGAAAGAGATGCCTCTGTATAAAACTCTCCTTTAGATTATTCCGTTTTTCCTCTCTCTTTTATTTCTTGACTCATGAGAACTGTAAAAGTTTTTCAGTGTAATTTCATGGCCCAATCACATCCTTGTGTCACCAGTTTAGTGCTAGGAATTAGATTCCTTTGGCTTGATTCCTCTCTCACTTACACCAAAGAAAACAGGAGTAACTCCATGGAAGTCAGTGCATTGTGAAGTGTAAAACCATTTTATGTGACGACAGAATCAGGCCTTCTGTATTCTGAATGGTGGTTCCTGCCATTGGCATCTGCCACTATTAGGTAAGGAGTGATGTGGGCATGGCTGCATGAAGCAGGTTGGATTAATTCTGCTCAGCTGTCCCCTTCCCAGGTGTCCAAGAAACATAAGATAAAAGTGGTTTTGTGCTGTCCTTGGGGGAAGGGATGCAGGATGGAAAGTGTCAAGAATTGTGACAAGCTGTTCACTGGGGTGCGGGACAAACCTGTCAGCTTGAGTTTCCTGCTTTGTACTGTACAAATAGCACTCCTTCCTGGGTGCCTCTGAGCGCTGGTGTGTTGGTAGCCCCCTGGGAGGAGAAAAAAGGCCCATACATCATGTGTCTGTGACCCTTGGCTCCTTCTGAATTTGTATGAGCCATTAACTGAAAGAGGGCTTTTTCCTTCATTCCAGGCTTTGTGTTGTGCCCATGCGTGTGTGGCACTATAGCTACACATTTGGATTAACATATGCATTTATGTTGGGTGTGTCCTGTGTCATTGCATGGATGTGTATAAATGAACACAAATATTTTGTGTGGTTTGCTGCACTGATGTGTGTTTGTGGGAACCCTAGGTGTACATCTCACTGCATTCATGGGTGTTTGTATGAGCTCATTCTGTGTGCTTTACTGCCTTGGTGAGCTTAGTGCGTGGATGCGTTTTGTGTGATACGCTAGATAGGGGCGTATTTGTGTGAGCCCATACATACACTTGGTTTGTTTGCTTGTCACTGTAACTGACATTTGTGTAACACAGACCGGAGTGTAAATATATGCATGAGAGGCATACAGTGTATGTGTCCACAGAGTGTGGTTATGAGTGCAAGTATGTGATGGATCTGCATGTTTATGAGGCTGTAATTGTCTCCATCACTGCTCAGGTGTGTGTTTCTGTAAGCACATACACATACATGTGCTTGCATGACTTTTTGCTCTCTAATAGTTATTTTCTTGTCTCGCTTCTTGTGCGGTTGCCACTCTGTTTTGGCTGTTATGTTTGTCACTGCAGTCATCGCCAGTCATGGAGGAAAAGGTAAATCCTGTTACAGCATTTTTAAAAAACTTTCACTTTGGAGATTGGGGCTGAGTAACAACTGTGTACTGGCCTGTGTGTCATCCTACTGGTATATGGATTAAACTGCTTAATGTGCATCATAGTTCCTTCTAGTGTTACAAGAAAGCCAGTCAAACTGCTGCTTTAGCCCAATGTATGAGGTGATCAGAGTGTTTGTGTTACCATCCTAGACTGGTTTGAGAGCTTCTGCATTCTCCCAAACCTGTCTTACCCTCCCTGGCAAGCAACTGACACTGTCAGAGTGGGGCATATGCAGTAGAACTCAGTTTATCCAAGTCTCCATTATCCGGTTTTCTGTATTAACCGAACCGGGGCTGCCAGCCCCACTATGGCAGGGCCTGGGCTGCCAACCCCTGCCGTGGTCAGACTCGTGTTGCCAGACTGGGCTTGGGCTGCCAGCCCATGGTGTGGCGGGGCTCTGGCTTCAGCTGACATCCGAGCCCCGCTGCCTGGGACTGAAGCTCTTTGCCCATTCTTCGGATTGTCTGGGTTTTTGATGATCTGATCTGGCCCTGTCCCAATTAGATCAGATAAACGGGTTCCACTGTCATGTTCCATTCGTAGTACCTCCCAGAATGCAACTCACCTCCCTACCACTAAGCATAGCCTGAAAAAATGGAATTCTGGGATCTGAATTGATAAGGTGCGGGGGAGACACTGAGATATCTTTCAGTCTTTTAAACATTGCCAAATAAATAGAAATTTCATTCTTTTTTAAACTGTAGAATTTATTTGGAGAGGCTCCCGATTCCCAGGTCTAGGTAACTTAGATCCTCACTGAGCAGATGCGCCTCTAAACAGCCCTGGGGACTAGGCTGGTGGAAAATCAGATCCAGGACTGGGGAGCAGCAACCAGCTCCTTTGTAGTTCACTCTCCCTCCCCAGCCTAGAATTAGGGCCTCTGTTCCTTGTTTAGTGTGGTTGGCTGTGAAGTGTTACCCACACTTTCAGTGCTATCTACATAACAAGCTGTGGCATCCAAACTGAAATCTTTAGAGATTGCATAATGGAGTGTGGTGTAATGGCTTTATAGCATGCATTTAAGATGATTGCATGACTCTTGGATGACAAAGCTGGTAGTGAGCTGTGCAGGCCATGCCAGAGGAGTACTGATAACATCTCTTGTAGTGCACTCCGGTATTATAGCTATTCCCCCCATTTTGCAGAAAAAGCTATTTTCAAAAATATTTTAGAGTCTTATTGGGCATATTTATTGTGTCCTTACCCGGGTAAAGTGCGGCTCCCTTAAGACTGTGATTCCAATCTGAGGGGGAGGGAACACATGAAAGTAATGTTTAAAACCGCTTTAAGAATGATGTAAATAGCTTTTCTATACCTAAAAGAGTGACTATTTTTAAGTATGGGACCTTGGGAGCTTGAGGGGTAAAAAGTACTGTATATCCTAGAGCCAGTGAATGAATTAGTTGGCATCTAAATACAATATCTTGCCTCTTCAGTGGTATGAAGGTCCCATTTCTAATTCTGGAACATCTCATGATCTGTAACTCAGATTTCTAATGCAGGGCTGACTACTGCCTGTTGGTGTTTCAGGCCAGTATAATGGCGATGGAAATTCCACAGGCTGGTATAATGTTGGGGGTGGAAATTTCACATTTAGGAGAAAAATTGTTTCTGTGGTAGTTTATTGAGAAAGGAAAAGGCAACTATTTGAAGCTGCTTCGGCGGTTAGAATGATAGAACTAGTCCTGGGGAGATGGATTAGTGGGCAGAATGCTGGTGAGGCAGTTGGAGGTGTGTGATACATGTAGTTTATCACATGACTATGGCCATCACTAATGAGATGTGTATGCGAAAGATATTATATAGATAGGCAACAGCTCAATCTTTAACTATACAATATTGGGAAACTGTCTCCAGAACTACAGTGTTGGCTAACATTAGAAAGTACAAGACATTTTAGAATTACCCCTCTTGGGTAACATTTCTAAAACTAAACAAAACTCATGTTCCTCTGAATCTGGTTTTATATCTGGCCAAGGATACCTTGTGCCTTTTTCAAACTAAACCAAACCAAAGCAAAGGTTGGTACATTTGTTTCTATGATCTGTCCTCTATGTGCTGCCTTTATCAGAGGATTTTTCCATCTGTTAGGAAATGTCCACTTGTGAAAAATGGGAGCCACAGGACAAGATTATAATGCAGGTTGTTTGGAAAAAAGCATCCTCAAATTCATTGCTGGGCTACTTGAGAAACGCCCTCCCAGCCCTTCTGCCAGTCCCAGATGGGAAACGACGAGGGGTAACTGCCAACTGGCACAGCTTCCCTATCTTATCAGAAGCTGCCATGGGAGCACAATGGTATGACACATCAGCACAGCATGTTCTGGCTCTCATATGAGCAGTGCTGAGAGTGGAGCTGCTGGATGTTTTCTTTTTTTCTCCAAAGGAAATTAAATCTCTTTCCAGGCCCCCTGCTCACTCTTTAAGCAAGCCAGCTGTTGCATCAGCTCCTGTGTTAGTGCATTTGCTCAGGTCCCGGGGGCCTCAGGTTCCATTATAGTCATTGCATGCAGGTCACCAGTGTGGCAATTGTAATGGTCTCTTGGCTGGATCCCTGGAGAACTGTTCTCCATGTACAGGAGCAGTGTTCCGCACAATCAGCCTGGAGCCTGCCTGAGAAAGGGAGCAAGTCTGGATTTGACAGGGAAAGACTGATCTTTACTCCTGCCCTGCCTTTGGTGCATTAAACCCAAGAGGCCTGTGTGCATGTTGGATTATTTTTTTTAAGCCTTAATATCAATTTGTTGATCAGTTTGGTCTCCTTGTCCTGCCTCTTAGCCAAGGACTTTTAAAAAGACAGTTGAGGGGCCACAGTCATCAACTCTGGCAGGTAGAAGAGTAAATCACATACCCCTGCACCTACTAGGCCCTAGTTCTGGGGGGATATGGATCCCAAGGAAGGGCAGGTGGCAATATCAACACTGCCCTCCCTCCTGGATTCATGCTGCAAGGTGGGTCAGCTTTAGTTTGCATCTGGAGCTCCGTGGGAGTCCTGCCAGTGGAGGCTGCTAAGGGCATTTGCGCAATCAGTGGATCCTCTGGCCATGCTCTGTTCCCTGGTCTTTGGGCTGCTCTGATCATCTGCAGCCGTGTGTCCTTGGCAAAAGAGAGCTTGTGGATGCTTTGTTCTCATGTAACCTCTTCCACCTGCACCCCTTGCTGTAGCCTTTCTCCACTGGGGCTCAGTCTCAAAGTCTGTGCCAGCCCAGGTTTACACACACACAGCCCATAAAGCTCGCTGAGCATCTGCAAAGCAGCAGGAGGGAAGGGAGAGGAGGGAACTGTCATTCCAGTCACATGTCCAGGTGGAAGATGGATGAACCTGTCCTGAACTTCCTATAGAGAATAGAACTCGTATGTTTTATGGATTGGAGACAGCTGCCCATAGTTGCTACTTTTCTCTTTTCACATCTGAAATCATCCATTCCGACTATATTACAGTAAAATCAGAGGCTGCCTTGTCTCCTGTTTCTCAGTAGTTGGAGCAGACTCAGATCTGAGATGAGAGAGACAGGAGGTGAAGTGGGAGGGCCATCTCCACTGCTGCATGTTCCTGGAACCCCAGGAAGGCCTCTCTGCCAGAGGTCTGTGGGATCAAGGCTCCACTAGATTTGGAGCAGGAGGAGGGAGTGGAGGACTGTATTTTCTTTGGCATATCCCTCTACTGGGTCTTCTGGTTCCCAAGGGGAAATGCTGCTTACAGTGGGTTGCTATGCCCTGAGCCCCTTCTGTATACCCTGAAACCTTTCCAACCACAGAAGGGGTCAGTCAGCCAGTCTAGGAAGTCTCCAGCCCCGCACCCCTTCCTTTGGGTTCTCCACAGGAGAGCCCAATCTGGTTCCAGGAAACACTCCCAAGGGGGTGATTATAATTTGGACCATTGTTTTGGTAGGTGAACAATTTTTGTGTGGCAACCCAATTTGTGTGACAGTGCCTTTTAGTGGCTAGATTATAAGGGTCATCTGTGTAGCCTCACAATAGATAACCCAGTTTTGAATCTCAGTCAGCTGCGTACTCATTTAGACTGTGGGAGTTGGGAGTCAACTCAGCGCTGGAGGGGAGGTGGGGTGGGAATGGGATTCAGTCCTTTTGTCATGTGAAATGTTAGTCACTACATTGGTCGTGTAGTTTCTTTACCATAAGGATCCTGTGGTTTCGCTAACAGATTGTTTCTTTTCTCTTCCTTTTTCTCTCCCTTTAGCAGGAAGGAGCGTCCTAACTCTCTGAACGTCTTCCCCATTGCAGATGGAATGGTACGTGGGCAGATAGGGGCCAAGATCATCACCACAATGGATCACTGGCACCTGAGTGACCTCGGCCAGCTTCAGTCCCACTCCAGCTACAAGGTTTTATAGATCGTCATGGAACAAGGGTTTCCCACTGTCAATAGCATCCCACATCTTCATAAAGGCAGAGACCACCATGTGTCCATAACCCTTTGCAGCATCTCCCTTCTGTACATCTGATCATTTCTTAAGGCAGAACCTTGGGTCGGAGGATAGACCTTCACATGCTGATACTTTAGATGGAGGGTGGAGGATTGGCTTTGACACAACTCATGTTTTTTGTCACTTTCTGATTTTTTGTTTCAGTACTAATTCCTTTTAGTTAGGGCTTTCTGCTGATGGAGCTTGACCCTGGTTCAGAGAAGTGTGTGTGTGAGGGGGAAGTTAAGTACCCCTCTTGCCCAGAGCTAATGCTGTTTATGAATCATTTGGTGATGGAAATGATGGAACCAGGCTTGTGCCCTGTCATGGGAACTGTGCCTCTTGGTCTTACTTGGGGCAGCGCATTATTCTACTGTGCCACCCTCCGCTCTGTCGAGTTGATCATTGTTTTAATTTTCTTTGGGTTCATCTACTCTAGATAAAAAAGATGCTGCCACCAGCACTCATGGTAGCAACATCTAATGCCTACAGTGCATCTAAAATGCTTCGTGTGCTTATACAAATCGCTCAGCTGCTGTAGCAATTGGTTCAGCAGGTTGCATTGTGACACCCTGGAGCAAGCTTTTATGTTGCTTTCACAGTCTATGCTGGTGATCTGCTTGCATGATGTCACAGAACCGCAGATGCACTAGTGCAGCTGGCCCTCCCACCTCTTTCCTACAATGCTGTGCTCTTCCTTTCAATAACTGCTTTGTGCAAGGAGCCCCAGCACCTATATCCTTAGCATCACCCCAACATTTTCCCCAAGCTAATGCCCTTTTGCCTAGAGTTCCACAAGAGTCTTTCTTTGAATGGCACTTAGCAAATCCTTTCCAGCAGGCCTGTTAGCATTGGAGGTATTTACTAAGCTGTGCCTAGAGCACGATTGCCATTTCCCACCAATTCCAATAGGTCTGACAGTAGCTGATCCCAGCTCTACTGGGAAAATGTCTGCTCAAGTACACCAGCTACTCTGAATGCATCATTGTAAAAAATCAGTTTAAATAAAATGTTTCTGTAAACACATCCATTTATTAATATTAAACTGGGCAAAGGCAAGCTGTTCTCCTCCTGAAATATAAAAGTTATAAACCATTAATGCGGTAAATAACACGAAAAAATACTGTGGCGGGGTGACGGGGCAAAGAGAGAGAGAAAATATTATATTGCAGCCTCTTAGGACCTTGGCCTATCCATCACATCCTCATTGAGAGGTGCTTCATTAGCAATTTCCAAACACTTGAGAGAAAAACTGAAGAAGAAACATTCATGTGAACTTGCTTTGAGATTGCAACTACCCTATCGAGGCCATGCTGCCATCAAATGAATGATGGATTTTAATTCACGTCCAGTGATGCTCCATCCACCATTGATTTCCCCTTAGCCCCCTGGACTACTGGCCTGGCAGTGTGAGGTCATGGGATTTCAGGGCACATGCACAGGTCCTTGGGTAGGACCAAAACAATTCTTGGAACTGAACCACTGGCTTTCCTTAGAACCAGAGGCTGGAATTTAGTTGGCATAATGGTATAAAAGTGTTATGGAACAATGTCCCTGGAAACGTAGGACTTGTCCAAAACCCCTAGATTACCATTCAGATCCTGTGATAATTTGCAAATTTCCAAAAAGCATCTGCCCTGGAGCACTCTGCTGGGAACTAAGAGTCCCACAGTGCACAGCAACGATCAAGGATGGAGCGGTGTAGAAGTGGCACAAGCATTTTTCTGTAAATGTATTTGCGTTCTGCCTGTGCTACACCAAGGCAAGGAGACACAGTTCAGCCAACTCGTGCATGCACTCTTTATCCCTATGACAATGCATTTTCTAACACTCTCATTTAATCAGTTGTGTCTGTCTTTTGCAGGGAATAGTAAGTAGAAAGATGGAGTTGCATCCGTTTTTGTAGACTGGATGAGACTGCTGCTTTAACCTGTATTCTGTAGCACAGAGACTAAAAACTTCTTACTAATAGCTGTCTGCAGTTCATCAATCATAGAATCATAGAATATTAGAGTTGGAAGGGACCTCAGGAGGTCATCTAGTCCAACCCCCTCTCTGCATAACTCTCTGCATATCAGGAAAATTCAACAGGAATTCAAATAAAACTAGAAACCTTGAATTCTGAGTTCAGGCAGTGGAGGTTACTAATTGTATCTTTTTGTAATTTGTTTATGCTTGTATCAGGCAAAGAAATCAATTTCTAATTGAAAGAAAATGTTGAGCAGTGTTGACGGTATCCAGCAGGTAATGCAGGGATAAACGTTCAGTGCTTGTTAAGGAAAGCCCAAGTACGGGGCATTGGGTTTAAGGAAGCTATCCTGTGGGTTATGGAAAATCCTGGGTTGTTAAGGCAGATATCCTAAAGTGGATGGAAACAATCCTGTGAATAATTCGCAGCTTGTGGAAGATACAGCATGAGCAAGCGTTGGTAGTGGAGGATACTGAATGGGTGATGGGCTCACTGTTAGAGATGGAAGTATCTCTCATGTAAAACTCTTGGTCGCTTTCCATTAGGCAGCACTTTCTGCTTGAAGTGTTGTTTTAAAAATGCTCTTGCTTGGCCGTTGAAATGCATTGCAGCATTGCAAATACTTTACGGTGACTTTACTGTGCTTTTCTCTTGTGGTGCTCTAAATTCTTTCTGTGTTGGGAACATATCTGATGTTTCAGTGATATCAGATGCACACTCATACCTTACCTTCCTGCTGTTTTTTTTCTAACTCTCTGAGCAGATTTTTCATCTTCAAGAGTCTGATTATAAAATATTTTTATATTTTCTTCATAATGGTTGTTATTTTGTTTTATATCTAACTTTTTGTAAATAGATTAGGTTTCATTTTGCTTTTTTTTTTTTTCCTAAACGTTTAACATTTTATAGTTTGGAGATTTAGTCCTTAATGTTTTTTGTTTTTGTTTTTATATACTGTATTTTCAGTGTTATAACCGTATAATTGTGGCTTCTCATGGTGACATATTACTCCTATGAATTTTGGGCCTTTACATTGCATTTTGGAGGTCACTGCTACACATTTGATGTTTAGGAGGCTGACAGATATGACTGTAGGTAAGTGGTGGCTATGGAGAGTATCCTTGTGTAAGTGGTGGGTTATGGAGATCATCCCCTGGACTATAGGATAGCTAGTGAGTTAGGGATATTGGATGTTAACAGAGCTTCTAGATGGGTAGAAGGAATATCTCAGTAGTGTCTAGTAGAGTTCCTGGAAAGTTAAAAGGAATATCTTGGCTGTATCTGAGGGTTTTTGAGTGGATATTCCTGAAGCAGACTGGTTGGCTATGGAGGATGTTCCATATGTAAGTGGAAAATTAAGGGTGTGTGGTAAACTATGGTGGTTATCTCATGAGTATGTTTTGAGTGAAGGGAGGATTATGTAAATAAGCAGGCATGCATGGGGCATGCTTTTGAGACAGATGTGGAATCCGGGTATCACCCAGGGGCATTGGTGATTTAGTGTTTTTGAATGTGGTTTCTCTGAGTAAGGAATGAATTGCAGACTGAGCCAGGCCCAGGTATCCATTTCAAACCTATGAGATCCTCCTAGGCTGTGGTATTGAGAAGGATGCTAGGCACACTGTGTACAGGAACAACCCATAACTCTGTCATATGTCCCAGTTTTAGTTTCTGAGGGTGGGTTTTATTTACATTTTACACTGAATAATGATGCATATTTAGCTCCTTTGCTTCTGTGCCATTGGAGTGCAGTGGTAGGTGTTTGTCAATGTAACGTAAGTCCCAGTGGGTTAGAGTTGTCCACGAAACCCTCTGGTTTGATACATTGCCCATGCACATTCGAGTGGAAGCACCCAGAGTATGAATTAACAAAAGTTGCGAGAAGTCCAATTTTCCAATATACCAGCCTAAATAAAATGTCTGTATTTCAAATTTGATTCCTGAATCAGCAAACAGATGCACAAACGTCCGTTTAATACACCAGGGTGATGATCTGAACACCCATAGAAGAGAAGTGGGTGTCCTATTTGGGCTCACAATCCAAAATGGTTAAGCAAAAAAGGTGGATAAAATTTGATGGCAACATTGAAACACCAAACAAATTCAAATTCAGTGTCTGCGCCATAAAATAATCAGGATTGGGTGTGGCATAGGACTCTTGGTTTTCTTACTGCATTTTACAGCAGAATACTGCAGGAATGAGCATGGACAGGGAGACTTCAGTGTGTTTCTAATTAATGTAGGATGTCAATAACGGCTAAAGTCTTTTTTTAAAGATTGCATGGCTGCAAAGGGTTACATTGGAATTTTTTCCACAGTCTTCATTCCCATCCCATTTTAAATTGTTGCACCATGAAATTGCAAGGAAGGAGGACTGTTGAACACAGACTTCCAAACCACTGAAGTTCAAGCAGCATCACAGTTCCAAGATTGTGAGGCCTAAGGTAGTATCTAGTTTTAAAGAGTAATTAACAAACTAAGCAGAAGCTTCCTAGCAACTGCACAGGAGAAGATGCAAATAGGGATGACAATAACTATAGTAAGGAAACTGGGCTGTATACATCAAATGACTTTTCCATCCAACTGGAAAACATTGTAATACGTTGCTCTAGGAGTTCACTTTGCTGTCCCTTTTCAAGCAGTGCTTTAAATGGGCTGCATGGTGGAAGATTAGAAACCCTGCCAAGAAGTCTAGGGAGATCTCAGTTGGGTCTGAGGCTGATTGCTCACTGATGAGAAGGTGAACTGCCTGAGTGTGAAACAATGCTTCCTTAATTAGCAAGCAGGAAGCGCAGCATCAAATGCTGGAGTATTCTTGAATGCTTCCTGTATTTTTCAGGTTGTGGTAGGATGAGGAATGGGGCCATAATTGATGTAAAAGAGTGACTTGTTTGTGCACGTTTCAGGTTGGAAATACAGCTGAAGGGTTTATTTATGACTTCTTTTGATTTTTGAACTCTTGGTCCTGTCTTTCATCCAGTTGGGGAGAACCATATCTGACTGTGTTGTGTTGTCTGTGCATGGCTGCCTTCTACATGAGCTGATACAGGCATGTAGCTCTCCCCTGCTAGTGAAACAAGACCATTTCAACTTGATACCCACTTCACTTCAGCTTTCTGGTATCAAAAATACTTCCCTGTCCCTTCAAATGAAGTGGTAACATTAAAAATCTATTAAACAAGCTCTTTGTGCCAATGACTGCAGGAGTCCCCAAACTATGGCCTGTGGACCACATCCAGCCCACTGATACATTTTGACCGGCCCACTGCCCGCTCCCAGCCCCGCCGCTTCCCCCGCCCCTCTCCCCATGGGCCCAGCGCACTAGTCATGGCCCCAAGCAGCACCTTGCGGCGGCGGCTGCTCCCCCTCCAGATCCCACTCCTTCGCCCTGCCCCTCTTCCACGGTCCAGCTGCTCTAGCCCACCGTAAGAGGAAAACTCGCAGGTGAAAGTTTGGGGACCCTTGACCTACTGTAATGATGGATCCAGAGCTTCTATGAAGCTGCTTCGTAGAAGCCTGTGTCACCTTCCAGAAACGATTGTTCTCTCCCTCTTGCACTGGGTATCTTGGAAGACATTGGCCTGATTTTCAGACGTGCTGAGCACCCACAAATCCCAATAAAGTCAAGGGGAGCTGCAGCTGTTTTTCACCTTTGAAAATTGGCTCACATTCCATTATGAGTAGACCTCATATCTCATGTGATGTCCGAAGACCTAAAATACCCTCTGTTGTGGTAACACAGGAAGAGGGGATTCAGTATTTAGACCAGCTAGGATTTGCTTGCTGAGTTCTGCACAGGAACTTACTGTTGGGTTGCAGTGCCATGCATGCACAGTGAGCTCTGGGTGTTCGCTTTATGGTACTCATTTCCCATGATTTGCCATAAGGCATCCATCAATCCAGTGAATAAGAAATAATCTGAAACATAGACATGTGCTTTTCCCTTTCTGTGTTTTTCCTCCTCCATATTGTCATAGTGCCCAAATGATGAAATGTCTGAATCCGGGCAGTCTTCTGCAGCTGCCACTCCAAGCACCACTGGGACAAAGTCCAACACGCCAACCTCATCTGTGCCCTCTGCTGCTGTCACACCCCTAAACGAAAGCCTGCAACCCGTCAATGACTACAGTGGCACAGCCAAGAGCAATAAGAGGGCTCGGGAGAAACGGAACAGCAGGAACATGGAAGTCCAGGTCACCCAGGAGATGAGGAATGTCAGCATAGGTATGACAGGTGTATTCTTCTGTATAGGTGCTTTGCTAACCAATGTGTTGCATGCCTGCTTTAATAATAGGCATACATGGGATTGTGAAATTACATACAGAAGAGGTCTGGGTGACTGAAGGAGTAACTAGCTTAGCTCAGCTGAAAGACAATGCTCTTTGTTTAACAAGGGTACAGTTGGAAGTAAGGGAATAAAGGAGGGTGATATGCTCATTTCTGCTTGATGATAGGACTATGCTCCCTTTTTGGACATTGGCAAGTTTTGTGAAAGAAAAATAAAAAATTCATTGACATGGCTCCAATTTCCAAGTTTATTGCAACTGACTTAAAATTCCCAAATGGGTTCCTGCCAAAGTAAAACTACAAAACAGTAGAAAAATCTTGTGCTGTAGCCTTTAATTGAGGATGCCAGTGATGAAATCCCACTTTGTAATTATATTAGCAGCCTGCTTGCTACCCTGATCACAGTTGGCTGGCTTGCAGGGGGCAATGTAGTTCTCCAAGAAGTACTTACACACTGGGTGGAACCAGGAAGTCGGTTTCTCTTTAGTGATATTGGTCAGGCCAAGTATAAGCTCTGGGAGATTGACATAGCAGTCTCTGCTCTCTCCACTTTCTATCACTGGTCTAGATGTGTTGGCAAAGTCCAGGAACTATAGATAGCAAGAGAAAGTTAGTAATAAACATACAAGGCCATTGTTGGTGTAATTCCAGTGGTGGTAATGGGATAAACACCAGGGATAAATTTGTTTTACAGCATTTGTTCCCCCCGCCCCTGTCAAATAGGTTGCAGTCCACTACAGGGTTCAGAGGGCTGCAGGTCCAAGACACTTTAAATAATTATCAGTATAGTCACATTTAAAATTGCTGCTGGGTATTGGTCGGAAATTTTGTACTGGGGAGTCATCAGCAATGTTGCCTGGAGGGAGTGTTTTCCCTTTCCATGAAGGCTAAAGGAACTGCATTGGATAGCTTTAATTTGATCCACGTGGACTGCTTAGGAGAAAGTATTTGAATGAATGGGCCAGAAGAACCCCCATGAGAACAAAGATTCTCGTCATGGCCATAATGAATGTATAAAATCTGCTGGATTTCACCATGCACAGCTAGACTTTAGAATTGGAGTAGAGGGGCATGAGCACCTGAGCTATTACAGAATACACATGTGACATCAACCCTAACGAATACTTCAGTAGCTTTCTGGGTCCAAAATCTGCCCTCCGATATATGGGGACAACTCCATTTGAAGTCAGCATGTATCGATGGGCAGAATTTGGGGCCTGGATATTTCAGGCATATAGTTTGATACACGGGCTAATTCATCCCTACTGTTAACTCTACTAAAAGATATTAGAATCATAGACATGTAGGACTGGAGGGAATCTCAGTAGGTCATCTAGTCCAGTTCCCTGGAACTGAGGGAGCAATAAGTACAGTACTACCTAGACCATCCCTGACAGGTGTTTTTCTAACCTGTTCTTAAAAACCTCCAATGATGGAGATTCCACGACCTCCCTAGGTAATTTGTTCCAGTGCTTAACTACCCTGGCAGTCAGGAAGCTTTTTCTAAGGTCTAACCTAAAACTCCCTTTCTGCAATTTAAGCCCATTACTTCTTGTCCTATCCTCAGTAGATAAGGAGAACATTTTATCACTCTCCTCTTTATAACAACTTTTATGTACTTGAAGATTGTTATCATAGCCTCCCCCCCAGTCATCTCTTTTTCAGACTGAACAAACCAATTTTTTTCAATCTTTTTTTCACAGGTCATGTTTTCTAGACCTTTAATCACTTTTGTTGCTTTCATCTAGATTTTCTCCAATTTGTTCACATTTTCCCCAAAGTGTGGTGCCCAGAACTGGACACAGTATTCCAGTTGAGCCTTATCATTGCTGAGTAGAGTAGAAGAATTACTTTTTGGGTCTTGCTTACTACTCTCCTGCTAATACGTCTGTAAAACAGTTCAAGGGATGAATTTGGAACCCAAATCATGTCCCTCAAGAAGAGTTCATATTTTCTGAATGGAACTGAACACCTTTTTATAGACCATGTTCAAGCTTGATAGCTGAAACCTTTGCCAAAGCCTCTGTATGTGAAACTTCTCAGTTATTTCTGCCATGTCCTTAATAAATGTAACTAGGAGCAGCACTCAATGCTGGGGGTCAAACAGTATTTAAATATTATGTATTTTATGCAGCTAGAGTTAAAATGCATGTGGGCATCAGTGATATAAGTACATCAGAGCAAAATGGAGAAGACAGGTTTCTCAAACTGAGGTCCCTTGTTCCCAACGGGGGGTAAGGGGGGAGCGGCTGGATTTTCCTTGTAAAATCATAATCCGCTTCAATGTTTGGGGGAAGCTCCCTCAATTTTTTTCAAAAATTAATCCTCTTTTTTCAAAGAAGAATCCTCTGCTTCTGCAAGATTGAGAACCATTGGTATAAGGAACCCTGTTCTGGCAACCAGATACACACTGTGTTTGTTTTAAAACATGACAAACCAAGTTGGCAAGTGTTGCACGATGACAGCTGGAAGCAATGAACTAAACATTCAGGGTATCATGGGTTTTATGTACTCCAACACTGAGGTTGTTTAACAGTGTCAGTAAACCCCAAATCTGGTGCAGTTGGAATGTTAATGTACTTTGTGAACTAGGGCCCTGATCCTGCAAGAATTTCTTTGTGGGCAGACCCTGTTGCCTATGTGGAGTCTGCCTGTATGGAACAACTTCAAGACTGGGTCCTAGAACAGTTTAATTTGTTGCACCCTCAATAAGGCATTTGGAGCTTCATATTCCTTCCTTCATCAAATAATGACTCCAGAATGTGCATTATGTTAGAAACAGACTAGGTTGCAGGTATAGAATATGTTGCTATTCCAAATTAAATTTCACTCTATTTAACAATTAACTCAGATGTAAGCCTGAGAATTTTTGTATATTCAAATTGCTCCTATTTAAAGTGATTCGGTGATTTAGAACTCCAGTAATCTTTGTTATATAATCAATTAAATTACTGTATGTTTTTTGTCTCCTACCATGTTGCAAAACGAGAGGGAGAATTTACGGAGAGATTAAAAGCACGTTATTTGGTGTTGAATCTTTCTTAAATTACCTTAACTGTGCCAGAAAAAGATGATCTCATTTAAAACAATTTTCCCTTTAGAATTCTGGAGTTATTTTTAAAGTTTAATATCCAGAAGTACTTCGTTACCCCAGCCTTGTTTACCTGACTGTCTGACAGTATGGGCACTGGGATGCTTCCAAGAATCACCTGTTTCCCACAACTGTTCATGACTAGTAGATCCCACCTATAACTACTTCTCTCCAGGAATTTTGGAACGCACCTTCCCAGCTGCAGCATGTGACTCACCAGAAATCCATTTACACTTTATCTTTTTTGACACTTTGCACATGAAGGTTAGCAATCTTGAGAGTGCTCAGCATGATCCTTTTTGATACCCAAAGAAACTGAGACCAGTCAGAGAATACAGTCTCTAGAGTGGAACAACTCAGCCTTCTAATCTTCTGGATCTGTCTCTTATCTACGTATTATCTCCTGTAGGAATGGGTAGCAGTGATGAGTGGTCTGATGTTCAGGACATCATAGATTCTACTCCAGAGCTGGATATGTGTCAGGATCCCCGGCTGGAGCACACTGGAAACAGGTACTTGCTTTTACTCTCCTTCATGTAACTTCTAGAGGAGTGAAGAGAGAGACTGGCTTAAAGAGCTTGTATAATTAATGCTGCATAGAACTATGGTGCATGTTAACGAGGTGGAGACACTGGTGTGTGAGCAATCATTGGATCCTTGCTTCCTCTGCCTAGTGCAGAATGAAGGATCCCTCAGGCACAAATCACCCTGTTATCATGGGAAGACGAACACAAGCTCACAAACTCTGTTAGAAATCCCATCCAGATGATCCACAGTTGGACGGCTTCAGACAGTACAGTACAGTTTGCCTCTGGGAGAAGGAAAGGTGGCATGATAAAAGAGCGGACAGACTAAGCAGGTATGGGGCTTATGGGCTGAAGTGATAGAAAAGAGAAAAAGCCAATTGTCTAGTAAAAGGTCAGTGCTGAATTAAGTTTCAAAACCCAGGTCTTTCTAAGTTTTACCATATGGAGGTTGGCACCCAGACAATGAGTGTCCTTTTCGCTAAAATCCTCTGGTTCATGCTTGATTAGAACACCAGGTTTCCCTGAAGTGGGAGGTTGCCTGAAATCACTCATTTTGGTGCATCACCTCTGCCAGGCATGTAACAGGGTTAGATATATGTAAGGCAAAGAGAGGCAATAAAAGGCAAGTTTCTTATCATGAAATAGTGCATGCTGAGTGGTCATCATTTGGACAAGGACTGCTCTGGGGAGGAGACATGAAGAATCCTGATGTTGCAGGAATGAGAAGGGAAGTTTCCCCTTAGGACGGTATGGCCAGAATGTGTGTGAGGCATGTGTAATGTTCTGAGGACAACAGCAGGAGGAACCATTATAGCAGAGCCCGCTGTGTATGGTGTATGCCATGAGAGTGGCTGATGAGTTTGAGAATAATCAGTCTGAACATGAGTGAAGAAGAACCAGGGGATGCAGCTACAATGAGAGAGCCCTTTAGACCAGGAAAGCTGTGCACCAAGGAGACAGACTGGGGGCTGCCGGCTAGAAGCACAAGATAGAGCTGGGGTTACCGAGCCTTGGACATGCTGCTTTAACATGCACAGTGCTTCCTAAAGTTGCAGTTATTAAATTGGTCAATCCAGAGGTGATCCTCTGGCTGTTGTTGCTGCCATCTATTGAGGATGCCTGTCTCAGAATATGTTGGTCCACAGCATTGGTGTTTATCTCCAGTTCTTGAGTGCTATAAGATGCTAGTATAGCCAAGGAGGTAAAAAAAATGCACCTGACTAACAGAAGGTGCCTCATTCTGTCAGACACAGCCGTCCACAGTGGCCCTTGGATTCATGATCTTCAGGCTAGATGAATGAAATTTAGTGTATCTAGGAGAGAAGCTACACAGCCTGAGATAAGTTCCTGTGGTACTGAGCATGGTTGTCTGTCTATCTGAGCAGGAAGCTGTGAACTTATCGCCCAGCTGCCCCACTCTCTGCACTGGTTCCTCCATACAGTCGAGTGTAGTTCAAGGTTTTCATTCTAATATTCAGACCAATCCATGTGGTTGGCCCTGGCTACCTGGGAGGTCGCCTCTCCCTCCATGATCATCACCTCCCACAACAGCTGTGTTCCACGGGAGCCATGAAACTGTCCACAGATAGGAGGCTCATGAGTGCAGAAGAAGGAACTTTCACAGGAATCGGACCAAGAATCTGGAACTTGGTCCCAACTGAGGATGATAACGATCCCAGACCTTGCTGCTTCTAATACTAAATGTGAGGCTGATCTCTTTGATTTACCTTTTCCTAAATCAGTCCTTCCTACACTCACACGTCTGTAGCCCTGCGCTTATGCCCACTAAACGAACAAACAAATTCTTACAGGCTTATTTCTCCTACAGACTGGGAGGGGAAATGATATTATTGTTGTTTCAATTTGTAAATACTTTTGTGGCCCCACCATTGTAGTGGTTGCTTGCCACGTACCTAAACTGAGGGAATTGTGGGATTGAGTGGGTGATCTCCAAGATCTGCAGTAAAGCAAACAAATAATAATCAGACTTAGGAGCTCCAGTGAGTAGGAAACTTTCTGTTTTTTATATAATAAATAGAAAATAATTTGAATTTTTTAAAGGCATTTCAAATTAATGTGTTGATCTGAGCTGGGCCTACCATGCTTATCTGGGGCACTGGTGGTACGTCTTTCATATTTGGAGCCCTGAAGGAGACTTGTCCTTGATATGAGGAGCAGGGTATATTTATCCCTTATGCAGTATGTCCACTGTCTCAGCCCTAAAGCCAATGGATAGAAAGATATCTGTATTTTGATTGCAGTGATCTGCTTTGTTTAATAATTTAGGAGAGGAATGTTCTAGCTAAAATATTGCCAAGTAATAGGATTCCTTCTTTTTCTTCCTCCAACAACAGCCCAACACAAGGGATTGTGAACAAAGCTTTCGGCATCAACACAGACTCTCTGTATCATGAACTTTCCACAGCAGGGTCTGAGGTCATCGGGGATGTGGATGAAGGAGCAGACCTGCTAGGTAAAAGATATTTATAGCATCTCTGGTCACTCCACTGTAGGTTGGGCGGAGTTACAGCTTTAGAAGCAGAAATAGACAATTTTCTTGCTTTCAGAATTTTGGCTCCTTGTTGACAAAAACAATTTGGGACAACCTAGGAATGAAATATGTAATAATCATAATATAATTTACAAAAGTCACTTTAATAGCTATGGGCCTTGTTTTGTTAAGAATGTCTTTGTCTGTGAGTGTTGGTTAATTTTTGCATATGATTCTTCTGCACAAACTCCCTGGAAAAACAATTATGCTTCCTTACCTTTCATCACCCAAAGATAATTTTGCAGATACTTGCAATTGAAATCGAGTGGTTTTGTTTTGTTTTTTTTTTTTTTTTTTTTTTTGAATGATATAGATTTGAAAAGAGACCACTGTTCTGCAAGAAAGTAACTAAATTTCCTAACTAACTTTATAAAAACTTTAAAAAAATGTCTCTCTTTATACAGAAATATTATAGCCTATATTGTGTGTTTTACTCTGCTGTAGTGAATGTAAAAAAGATTGTCTTTTAGGGCAATCTTGGAAGGGGCTTCTTAGGTCCTGAAGTCTGGGCACATCACCTGAGATTCCTGACCAGGAGTTTGGAACAGCCAAAGAAGGGAATCTATCCCAGGTTGTCGACTGAGCCTCCTGGTGTAGAACTTGGGATGTCCAGGACCCAATTCATGAGAGCACTTAAGCACATGCTTAAGACCCATAATAGTTAATACAGTGCAGATATGATAGATAAAACTCATAGTTACATATGTCACTTTAAAGTCTCAATACCTTGATTTAAGAAGCTCTCCAGTAACTTGAGATATAAGATGTCTCTCACAAAATGCCTTCCGTGCTCCGAATACAAGCAAGAGACATATTTGAAAGCATTAAGTGTAGGGTAAATGTATTTTCTTTGTGATTGTCTCTGTTGCTTGCTGAAATGACAAAGGCTCAGGGACTCTCTCATCTCTGAGTTCTGAAAATACAGTGTACACCAAAGTCCTTTTGGTGGAGGGACTGGACTAGAAGACCTCTCAAGGTCCCTTCCAGTTCTACGGTTCTACTATTCTATGGATGTAAATTCAGCTGAGCCAGTTTGTGATCTTGTTGCAAAACTGCAGTGGGCCATATCTGCAAAAAATAAAGAGATTTAAATCACCCTTATCATCTTTGACAAAAATAGACTGTGAGCCTTGTATCTGAACCCTTTAAGGCCTCAAGGGTGTGTCGCTGCATAGGTGATAGTTTATAACTTGTTTACTGCAGTACCTAACCATGGAGGAAGTGAGGTAAGAATGGAATAGCTGTTTCAACCCTACATTTCCTGTCTTTTCTCAGTATGCGTCCCAGCCTTAAGGTGATTTGTTGTAGGTTGTTGCATGAAATTTTATTTTCTTTAGGATGGGAGAGGTCCCTAAAGCCGGGAGAAAGCAAGATCAAAACTATCTTCTGAATTCGTTTGCATTGGCTGTGCAATGTATATTGACGTTTATCTCTTAAGAATCATCGTGCTGGCATTGCAGCATTCAGAACAGCTGCATTGTGCAGCAGCAGCAGATCACAAAAATGTTGACCAGTGCTTGAGTCCTAAGGCATTTATTGTTTAGACCCTGATGCAGGACTGACAAAGAAGTTTGGAGGAGCGGCCACTTGAAAACAACACATTGTTACTGAGATACTTGGCTTGCACATGACTGGAGGTGACACTTATACAGATGATTATTATAATTGTGTTCACCAGCTCTTATGGAAGAATAGGTCTGATCACAAGTTCTGACAGACACAGGAATGTTATGAACAGTCGGTGAGGAAGGTCTGACACTGCCATTTGGATTGAAAGAGACTTTAGTAGAAACTGTATCTGGATGTTAGATCTTCATATGTCAAGCATGTAGCATGAATTTTGGTTAGCTATCTCAGCATGCATTGTTGGCTGCCGTCTTCCCAAAAGAGTCAAATTGCGATAGCTACTGAGAATCTAGCTGCTGCTCATCTGTTTTATCCTTGTCCCCTTGTTCTTCTCCTGTCTATAAGAACACTGTCTGACAATCTGCCAGTGATCACAGACATTCTCTGTTTGTGTCAACTGCTGCTTAATGTTTGCTTTCTATTTGTCAGGAAACATCAGATTCTGAAATGGTTGTCATTCATGACAATGACAAGCTCATCTTAAAAACTACTTGGAGCAGTACATTCCCCATTGTTGTGCTTGTCTAATTGGAGTTTACTTGCAAGAACCTTGGGATTCAGACCCTGCAGTCTGAAGAGGCCTGGCCCAGCAGCGAGTCAATGACAAATTTAGGCCCAGATTTTCCAGTGGCCACACATTTTGAGTGACTAGCTTGAGAGATTTTGAGGCTGATTTTCAATGGTGCTGAGCACCTGCCAATCTAACTGAACTCAAAGGGCACTTCAGTTCCAAGCACTAAGGACCTCTGGCAATCAGGCCTATGGTTCTCAAGTTGGCATCCCCCAAAAAATAGAATTATCGAACCATAGAAAGTTTGCAAATGACACTAAAATGGGGAGAGTGGTAGATGTGCTGGAGAGTAGGGATAGGATACAAGTGACCTAGACCAGTTAGAGGATGGGCTAAAAGAAATCTGATGAAGTTCAAGTGCAGAGTCCTGCACTTACGACGGAAGAATTCCATGCACAGCTACAGACTGGGGACTGACTGGTTAGGCAGCAGTTCTGAAGAAAAGGATTTGGGGGTTACAATGGACAAGAAGCTGGATATGAGTCAACAATGTGCCCTTATTGCCAAGAAGGCTAACAGCATATTGAGCTGCATTAGTAGGAGCATTACCAGCAGATCAAAGGAAGTGATTATTCCTCTCTATTCGGCACTGATGAGGCCACATTTGGAGTATTGTGTCCATTTTGGGCCCCCCACTACAGGAAGAATGTGAACAAATTCGAGAGAGTCCAGCGGAGGGCAACAAAAATTATTAGGGGGCTGGCGTACATGACTTATGAGGAAAGGCTGAGGGAACTAGGCATGTTTAGTTTGCAGAAGAGAAGAGAGGGGGGATTTGATAGCGGCTTTCAACTATCTGAAGGGGGGTTCAAGGGAGGATGTAACTAGGCTGTTCTCAGTGGTGACAGATTATAGAATAAGGAGCAGTGGTCTCAAGTTGCAGTGAGGGAGGTCTAGGTTGGATATTTGGAAAATCTTTTTCACTAGGAGGGTGGTGAAGCACTGGAATGGGTTACCTAGGGAGGTGGTGGAATCTCCAATCTTAGAGTTTTTTTAAGGCCCGGCTTGACAAAGACCTGGCTGGGGTGATTTAGTTGGGGTAGGTCCTGCTTTGAGCAGGGGGTTGGACTAGATACCTCCTGAGGTCTCTTCCAACCGTAAGATTCTGTGATAGAAATGTAGGACTGGAAGGTACCTCAAGAGGTCATCTAGTGCAATACAGACTACGTAATAACTAGACCATCCCTGATAGGTGTGGTTCCCAACCTTTTTGAGTGAAAGCCCCACTAGTTAACACTAGGTAAAACACGTGGCCCCCCATCGGTAAACACAGATGATGATAACACTAAATTACATCATCATCATCATAATAAATTACTCTTAGCTGAGTAAGAAGCTAAGCCTACCCTGGCACAGCCGCCACCTCACTGCACGCCCCATGTGGCCCCGCCTCTTCCCACCCTTCATTGATTGAAGGGAAGTGGGCTCTGTGGGTTGGCTGGGGCTGCTGCAGGCTCCCACCATTCTGGGGCTGCTCCTCTCCGGCCAGGGGCCCAGCCAGTGCAGGACTGGGGGCAGCTGCTCCTCTGCTCCAGCCAGAGTGGAGTTCGGGGGGCTGCGCCTGGCCGGCACGGAGCTTGGGCGGGCTGCTCTTCCATTCTGGCAGGCACAGAACTTGAGGCTGCTGCACCTGGCATGGAGCTCGGGGGGGCTAAATGACCTCAATACTGCTGAAGCCTCATGGACCCCCTGCAATCTTTGACACCCCCCCAAGGGGGTCCCACCAGCCAGGTTGGGAGCCGTTAGTCTAAACTGTTCTTAAAAACCTCCAGTGATGAAAATTCCATAACCACCCTAGGCAATTTGTTCCAGTGTTTAACTACCCTGACATTAAGAGTTTTTCCTAATGTACAACCTAAACCTCCCTTGCTGTAATTTAAGCCCATTGCTTCTTATCCTATCCTCAGAGGTTAAAGAGAACTTTTTTCTCCCTTCTCCTTGTAACAACCTTTGATGTACTTGAAAACTTCTATCATGTCCCTCCTCAGTCTTCTCTTCTCCAGACTAAACAAACCCAGTTTTTTCAATCTTCCTCATAGGTCTCGTTTTTTAGATTTGTAATAATTTTTGTTGCTCTTCTCTGAACTTTCTCAAAGTGTGATGCCCAGAATAGGACACAGTGTTCTGGATGAGGCCTTATTAGTGCCGAGTAGAACAGAAGAATTACTTCTCGTGTCTTGCTTACAACACTTCTGCTAATACATCCCAGAATGATGTTTGCTTTTTTTGCAACAGTGTTACACTGTTGACTCGTATTTACCTTGTGATCCACTATCCCCCCAGGTCTCCTTCTGCAGTACTCCTTCCTAGACAGTCATTTCCCATTTTGTATTTGTGCTATTGATTGTTCCTTCCTAAGTGTTGTACTTTGCATTTGTCCATATTGAATTTCATCCTATTTACTTCAGACCATTTCTCCAGTTTGTCCAGATCATTTTGAATTTTAATCCTATCATTCAAAGCATTTGCAGCCCCTCCCAGCTTGGTATCATTATCTAAATCATTGATGAAAATATTGAACGGAGCTGGACCCAGGACCAATCCCTGTGGCATGCCGCTTGATATGCCCTTCCAACTTGGCTGTGAACCGCTGATAATTATTCTCTGGGAATGGTTTTCCAACCAGTTATGCACCGACCTTATAGTTATATTCCCCTAGTTTGTTAATTAGGTGGTCACGCAAGACAGTATCCAAAGCTTTACTAAAATCAAGGTATATCACATCTTCTGCTTTCCCTATACAGTAGGCTTGTTACCCTGTCAAAGAAAGCTATCAGGTTGGTTTGACATGATTTGTTCTTGACAATTCCATGTTGTTATCTTACTATCTTCTAGGTGTTTGCAGATTGATTGCTTGATTATTTGCTCCATTATCTTTCTGGATACTGAAGTTAAGCTGACTGGTCTGTAGTTCCCTGGGTTGTCTTTATATCTCAGTCAATGGTTGATCTTAAACATTTTGGCCTCGTAGCCTGTTGGAGGTGTTGAAAGGGGATAATCAAAAATTGTTAGTGGGGTAGGAGACTTGAGAGACTTTAGTAATAGTGGTGGAGGAAGATCAAGGGGGGCGAGTGCTGAATAATTTTTGTGGGGATCCAGACCCCATTTAGTTTTAATGTACCCTTGGAAGCTTCTTTGATATTATTATGCCCCTGGTTTAATAAGGAATCGGATTTTTCTTTTCAGCAAGTGTTCCATTATCAAAAAGTCACAGCTGCTGGCACTGCATGGGTTTTCTCCATACAACTCAACTAATGCGCTTCAGTCCTGACCTGCAACAATCCCTGCTCTGTTCCATTCTGGGGCATCTCTTGTGTGGAAGCTACCCATTGTGATAAATTGTGCAGTGGCTTTGTTGAACAATGGCCGCGTGAGACTATGTTGTGATGATCACATTCCTTTCCACATGTGATTTAAGTCAGCATTTGAATCCCCACAGCTCTAGAGATAACAATCTTATGCATTAACTCACTGTACCACTTATGCCTTCTCAATGTGTTTGAAATTGTACTAGCCTCAAAGAACCTTAATGCCATCCTTTGGCAGTATATTGTGGAGCCCTTAGTCATCATGACTGTATAGCAAAGGCTATAGGATCCTTTCCATTCTAAACTGGGTTTTATGATCATAAGTGCCTTGGGCTGCCTCTTTGTTCAATTGCACACAAAAGATTGTGTGTCCTTATCCTCCTTGCTGCATACTGAGATGGAAAGAAGAGAATTTCTTTAAACTTCACTTTGCTCCTGTTTGGAACTGAGGCTTCAGTTTTGCCCTCTTCTTGAAGTTTAAAAGCAAACAATCTGTTCCTGGCTACCCTATATTGGGAGTGTTACTGTTTGGGGCCAGTGTCTTCACTTGTCTTGTTATTTGTAGGTTGCTCTTTCTACGTGTGGGTCTTGTAGTAAACCTTTTTGGTAACTGAATCTGGGGTTGCTCTCTTAACTCTTCATTTCTTAAATATACTGTAGAAGTAGCAGCATACTGTAGGAGATGAAACACCTAAAATACGCTTAATGAAAGCAAAACCTACTATAAAGCACTAAGAGCCCAACTGAAAGGAAATTCCTAGGGCTTAAATATGTCAGCAAAAGGAAATAGTTGGTAGATTATATATACAGAGCCCCTTTGTCTTTTTTAAGTCCTACCCTATACCATGTCAAATGAAGTGCCATCCTAAAGTAGACTCTTGCTTTATGGTTCCCCATTCCTGAATGGCTACTCTTTTTGTGGAAAGGTTTGTCCTTCCCAGAGATCAATTAGGAGAATGAACCTGTCACCAAGGAAGAATTTTGAAGACCTCCACGATCACTCTGAAAGCTTCTGTGTTTTCAGTCTATATACCCAAGTTGTTACACCAAGAAACATATTAAAGCGTGCCCTCAGCTCAGCTGCCATCTTACTGAGTGTCGGAGGATGGAATTTTTCAGTCATTTTTCTGCGATTCTGCACTAGACAATTTTCTGGTTCTGGGTAGAGCAGCAGAACTCCATGCAATCATCAGGAGGCCTCTCTGGCTCGTTACTGAAGGATGGATATAGCCGACAGTCTCAGAGCTGTGGTAATGACGCCAGCCATCTAGATGGGGTGGCTTTTACGGATTCCCTTACAAGCCTGGGAAATGGGATGAAGTGAAATCCATCAGGCCTATCAGTTTCCTGGAAATGAAGTTAATCTGTTTAGGCTTTTTGTTGGGGTCTGGTTACCTAATCTAAGGAAAGTTTTGATTTGGATGATCTAAGGCACATTGTAAGGGCGGGGGAGGGAGGCAGGGAGACGATTTTAAATGTCATACTTCTCATATCATATGTTTTAGAAAGCTCTGGCTATAAGTGCTTTCTCAAACTCATGGACAAAAAGGCTAATTTTCTGTATTCTTCCTTCTGCCCTCACACATTCAAAGGTCTATAGATCTTTAATAAAACTGCAGTCTAGCCAAGAAGATGTTAGGGCTTGGTCATAGTGAATGTGTCAATTTTTATGCTCTTATCAGACAAGTTGTTATCTCTGGGGCACCTCTTTTTTCTTCATGCCTCCTACAGCCTGAAGAATCACAGAGAAAATTGCATGTTGTAGACATGGGATAAACAGTGGAGAGAGAACTCAAGAGGATCCAGAAATTAAGAAGCGTTCTCTCTCTTTTTGGACCAGATTCTGATCTCGCTTACACTGTGTAAATCAGTGGAAGCCAGCGGAGTTATTTCAGAGAGACCCAAAAGTGGGAGCAAAGCCTTCCAAATATACTTTTTTCCCCAGGCGGATTAAGATTCTTAACAACTGAAGAATGTAATTTGTGAAGCTTTTAAAACAACAGATTTCTATAGAAGTTATCCTTGTATAATCCCCGGGAAGCATATCTGCGTTTCTGAGTGTTTGCAAAGCTAGTTTTGGTCTGTCATCTCTGGACACTCTTTTTTGCATTTTTGGAGAGAATGGTCTAAAATCATTGGTTAAATCCACATTTCCCATTGCTCTGTTATAGTTTCATATACATTTGTTCATGTAAGGATGTGGTTCAGAGAGCGGTGTAGAATAAAAACAGTTATATACTAGTAATTGTTAATTGATTTCCCCTCTTTCCAACTACAACCCTATGAACATTCTTCCTCCTTTATGCCTCTGTTTTCATTTTTTACTACTATAATCTCACTGTACTTATTGTAGGTACAGTGTCTCTGTCACACACATAAAACACCTTCCTGTTTTCACTGCCCATAAAAATCTGGAACTGAAGGGTGAGTGGCAAAATGAATGCTTGTTATGGGCTGTGGGCGGGTCCTTTTTTTCACTGCTAGGTGACCTGTCCGTGTTTGCTTTGGAAACTTTGCTTTTCATAAAAGGGGTTTTGTGATGAAGAGAGAACTTCAGCTAATATATTAGTGGTAAGTTATATATTATTTCATCACAGAAATTGAAACTAAATAACAAAGCCAGTGCCAGTATTGGGGTATAAAGACTGTTTTAAATACTAATGGCTATTTTTGCAGGTTAAGGCATCCTTTGACTACATAATTGGTACTATGCTACTATGATTGGCAAAGTCAAATATATCATTCACTTAGGTGGGGAAGGGGTGGAATTGTGATCTAGCTTTTGGCCTGCAGTTTAAATGGACCACATCACAGGAAAATAAAGGTTCATATAACTTAAGAAGACATGACCTCCTCAGATTCTTGTCCACAAAACTGACAACTAAGGCACGTAGTTCCAGGTGTACTGTGGGTTACCTTCCCTTGATTTTTTTTATGTGCTGTATGTAGAGTCATGCCATCTGCAGTCATGGCAGGTCCTGTCCTTACTATTTCATGCCTTTTGACATTGAAATGGCTGAATCATTGTTAATTTTTTTAACAAAACTTTTATTTTGTTGGTTTCAGTCACTGATTGATCCTTTTTTCACTTCCTTTTCCCCCCTGTCTCTCTGTGCTTCGCTGGACATGGCCCTTAGGGGAGTTCTCAGGTGTGTATCTCTCCTCTGTTCAGTTTCCTTGTTTTTCTTTTTCTTTTTTTTTTTCTTTTATCCTTGTTGAGTTTAGATTGAATGACGTGGTATACACATGATACTCCCCTGCTGTTGTCCAATCACAGTTGGCTTTGCGGCCTTTGTCCTGCCTTTTGATTGGCTTGCACTGATAGGTCCCTGTACAATAGGAGATCTCTGCTTTATGCTCACATGCCTGCTACAGCTTGATAAGCTTTTTTTGTGTGTGGCTTTCTGCAGGTTCATTCCACTCTCTAAATTGATCTCTCTCTTTAGGACCATGGGGAAACCCTACTATCTCTTTCCTTCTAGTCTGGGGTGGAAAGTTCCCTTTGTCAGGATAGGAGCTGTATCCCAAGTCCAGTCCAGGTGGGCACAGAAATCTAGCTGAGGTTCTTCTCCCTACTCCATATGAATGAAGATTGTGATGGATTTAAAAGTGGCAACATCTCTGCTCTTTGTCGAAGCCTTGTCCTCCTGGCTAGACATTTTGCAGATGCTGTCTCTGGGCCTTCTTGTTATGCTGTTTTTGTTAAGGAAACTCACTGCCTTAGGGCCACATTCTGCCATCAGAAGAAGTCACTGGGAGCCCCACACTTGCAGAATTTGCTCCTTCTCTTATAAAGCACTTAGGACCTGATCCAGTTTCCAATGAAGTCAGTGGCAGTCTTTCTCTTGTCTTCAGTGCACTTGGATTGGGCCTTTACTGCCTATCAAAGGCAGTCGACATGTAGATACAAATGTCTTTAGAGGCAGCACAGAGGTCATTAACCCTATGACATGCTGAGTGACTTCATGGCCCATTGACTTCATGGGAGTTGAGGAGTCCCATGCCTCTCAGGATTGGGTCTACAGAGTGCTGAGAAAGCTTTGCCAAGGAAAGGGAAAGCATTATACATCTTCCTTTCCTTTGGTATAGATTCCCTTTATCCTTCTCCCACAAAAGATCCAAGCCGAAGGTCCTTCCTCCGGAAAACCCCACTGCAGTTAGTGGGAATGTGGGCTCTTCCTGGGTAAGGAAAGGCACCCCAAACATAAACTGTGATTTCCCCCATTTTAATTTCCCTCTCCCGCTGTCTTTCCCTTGCCCTGTCCATGCTGTCTGTTAGTTACCTGTGTTGTGGGGGTGGGAGGCCCGAAGATGCATAGCTCAGAGCAAACAATTAAGATGGAAATGGAATGGGAAATCCTATTGAGCATGTTCTGAAATCTCCTGTGTTAAATCCCTGGTAGGCCAAGCTCTAGTGAGCAGGATAGAGACTTGCTCCTACTGAGCATCATCATGTATACCACACGCATCTTTGTACACCATAGCACACGTCACAGCGTATACCGCACGCACATCCTCTGACACCATATCACACATCACAGCGTGTACCATGCACACACCCTCCGACACCATAACACATATCACAGCGTGTACCACGCGCTCATCCTCCGACAGCATAGCACACGTCACAGCGTGTACCACGCGCACTAATGAGCTGCTCTATTTGCTGTTTACAGATTGGTACTTAATGGCTGCTTTTTTCTCTTCCTTCCTGCCTTCTCCCCTTTGTCCACATCTCTTTCTGTTTCCCCTTCTCGTGTGGGATGGCTCTCATAGTGCGGGATGATTTCTTTGGTAAGGCGAAGGCCATTTTTAAACATATGTTTTTTCTTAACTCCTTTTGTCCACCCAACATCTCTTCATGCTTCTTGAGTTTTCTTGAATTTGTTTTTTGTGGTGGTTTCACCCCTTAGAGAAGCAGGAGACAATAGCTCAATTTCTGTGATTTGGGCTTCTCTTTTATTTCTTAGTTCATTATCCGCTTTGATGCATCAAACTGTCTGCCAGCATATGGAAGATGCAGAGCATTGAGTAACTCTAACATCTGACTGTCTATTCCCAGGTTTTCCCTCCCTTTGGTGGCATGCAGAGGGGACATGAAAAGATCTCCTTTAAATCCCACCCAGAGTTCTCTTCATATAGATAGGGTTGTCCCACCACTAACCTCTCCAAGCTTCCCTACTCTGGGCGCTGAGATGAGGTTGTCTCGGAGTACCCACGTTGATGCATGGGAAAACTGTCTCCATTCCTCTAGTCCCATAAATAGTCCTCTGTACCATTCCTGCGGTAAGGTGTCCCATAGTTTCCACTGTGCCAGACAGGCAGCTTTTAGGAAAGTATCTGTGGCTTGGGCAGTGTGGAGCTTCTAGTTCTGGGATGATAGGCTTATCCTCTCCATCACAGCTCCTTTCTGTACTGAAGATGCACTAGTACCATGATATCTAGCAAGGGAATCCAAATGTAGGAAGGAGTAATCCAAAGAAAATCCTACACATGAACTCCCATTACCCATGACTCCCTTCTGCTTCTGGAACATCGTTATGCCATTTCTGAAAAGTTGACTAGATATACATTTAATTTAGTCTATTGCTAAAATCCAGTCGGAGGGGGTGGGAATGCCATTTTATAACCAGAGTCCCATGTCCCATAATCACTGAGATTTGTGGAATAGCTCCATAACGCATATATGATCAGCTAGAAGATGAAAGAAAGGGGGGCATTTCTCATTCCTCTCCCCGACAGAAATACATTTTTAGTTGGTTAACACCCAGCGTGGAGTTTTTGTCTCCCACTTCTCAGGCATTTGCAGTGTCCCTCTCAGCATTCCGAGAACACGGAACCTGAAACATCAAAGTCATTCATTTCCTGTCCATTATTTTTTAAATTTTACTTTTTAAATTGCTGCTTCTTGTTCATCCTTGCTGGGAATTTGCTTTTGCCATCATGAACCCATTCCATCTAACTGTGGGAAGAGGAAATGTGTGTTGAAATGTTGTGCTGTGTTCTCACTTCTCGTGTGCTACCATGTTTCTCTAACTTCCATTTACTTCAAGTGTGAATCGTTTATTATTTTCCTGTAAACATAAATTAAATGGCACCTTGAATAATTTCTCATGAAAAATGTCTATCTGTTATAAAGGAAGGCATTTTTGTGCAGCAAGGCAACATGATAGAGAACTTGAATGCAAGCCACTACAGTTGTGTGAGCTCTTTGTACTTCGTCATCTGTAGTGAGAGAATGCTATCCAAGCATTAACACTGTGCCATGAGGGGAGGGGCTTGTCTCCATGCCTCTACCCCCCAGAACTCCGTTTGGCCCCCATTGGGAAAGGGGCTGTCTCTGTAGCTTTAACCCACAGAGCTCCTTTCAGCAGGAGACTGTCCCGGGTGGTTCAGTCCCCTTTCAGTTTGACTTAAAAGTATTGAACTCAGTCCTCACTCTTAAGCTCAAATCGTTAAAAATGTGCATGCAAAAGTGCAGCCTCCCAACCCTGTGTGCAAGCTGCGTTTGTACATGTGCATGTTTCACGATTTGGGCCTAACGTGTTGTGGCTCTGAATTAAGCTTAATGTCTTTAGAGATGCCTAAATAAAATTAAAGAAACCAGGGGGCGCCCTGTGTAAAAACCCTGCTCAGATTGCCGTAGAGGGAGCAGGATGGTACCATGGAGCCTTCATGTGCCTAGAGCTGGTTACAAGAACTCTGAAAATGGGTATACTTAAGGACTGAGGATTTGGCTTGTATACTAAGAAAGGGAACAATCTTGTCACCCCCCAGTAGTGGGTTGCAAGTTGGATAACACTCTGCATTGCTATAAATCTGAGGACACCAAGAACCCCTGAACTCCTAGCTTCCCTCCATAGGAATCACTATAAGGAGCAATGGTAGTAGTAGGGCTGAATTGGGGGTCTTAGACCCAGCGTCCCCTAGCCAGCATTAGTGCAGCCATCTCCTTGGCCGAGCCCCCTCAAGGAAGCTTGTGTGTATTTAGGTGAGTGGTTAAAAAAGCATTTGTGTCCTTTACAGAAAAGACACATGGACACATTTGCTGCTGTTCCATATTATTTCAGCAGGAGGCACTCTGCAGCAGGATACACAGCTGTAAGGCTGCCTAACAAAAGCTGTTTCCTCCCCCTAAGCATGAATCAGTTAGCCCATAATAAGGCTCTGTCTTTCTGGAGGTGCAGATCAAAACTACCGGGCCTCTTTTTTCAGGAATGGGCAAAGAAGTGGGGAATCTGCTGTTGGAGAACTCGCAACTTCTGGAGACCAAGTAAGAAATCATTGCATGTTCTGAACTGCTTATCTGTTTTTTATACATCCTGTCATCTTGCAATAGTGCTGGGTCAGAACTCCTGCCTCACTCAGGCTTGTTGGTGTCTGGTTTGGCAAGCTTTCTTTGATGGTGCTGGCTCCTGGGCTTGAGGAAGAGGAATTCCGTATTTGAGGGGCTTTCCTACCGATCTTTCTTTTGTACAGTCACTTGACTAATCTTCCCACACACGTGCTCATAGGGCCTGACCCCTCTTGAAGTCAATGGCAGGCTTTTCATTAACTTCATTAGGAGCAGAGCATCCAAAATGGGCATAGGTGACCTTTAGGATATATATAATGTTCTGAACTCTTAGCTTCAATGTTTGCCTTCTGCAAAGGAAAATCATGACTCACTAATGTCTTAGAATTCTTTGAACATGTCAGAAAAGTGGTGGATAAAAGAGAGCCAGTGGAAATAATTTATTTAGACTTGAAAAAGGCTGTCAACAAGGTCCTGCCTAACAGGCTACTCAAGAAACTAAACAGTCTTGGGGTAAGAAGCAAAATGGATCAAAAACTGGCAAGAAGACAGGAAATAAATTGTATGATGTTGTCATGGCAAAAAATGAACACCTGGATGTCTCAGGGTTCCATACTACGTTCTTTGTTGTTTAATGTATTTATTTGTGAACCGGAAATGGGGGTGAGTAGAAAGAGAGCAAATTTTGCAGATGGCACCAAGTTCTTTTAGGTTAGTTGGACCAGAGAGGACTGTGAGGAACTTCAGAGAGACCTGAACAAGCTAGGTGAATGGGCAATATGATGACAAATGAATTCAGTGTTGATAAATGCAAAGTTACGTGCATTGGAGGAAAAAATGTAAACTACTTATATGTCTGATGGAGTTCTAAATTAATTGTATCAACACAAGAAAGGGACTTGGCCATCACTGTAGATAGGTCAGTGAAGACCTCTGCTCAATGTGCAGCTGTGATCAGAAAAGCTAACAAAATGTTAGACTGCATAAAGAATAGGCTGTAGAATAATACAGAAAGAAATAGAATGCCATTACATAAGTGGTGGGACCATCTTTATATAGAATGCTGTGTGCTATACTGATCGTCCCATCTCCAGATGAATATTACACTGTTAGAGGGATTCAGAGAAGGGGAGTTGGAATGACCAAGGGCCTGGAAAAAGTCTCATATAAAGAGAAATTGAAAAGATTCAGATTGTTATCTTAGAAAGGAGACAAATCAGAGAGGACATGATGTAAATATGTAAAGCCATGAATGGTATCAAGAAGATAGACTGGAAACTTCCTGGTGCAAGTGCTGGAGGAACCAACTAGGGGCCGTTCTCCTCTTGACCTGCTGCTCACAAACAGGGAAGAATTGGTAGGGAAAGTAGAAGTGGATGGCAACCTGGACAGCAGTGACTATGAGATGGTTGAGTTCAGGATCCTGACAAAAGGAAGATCAGCAGAAAGGAGAGCAGCTGAATACGGATCCTGGATTTCAGAAAAGCAGACTTTGACTCCCTCGGGTAGCTGATGGACAGGATCCCCTGGGAGGCTAATATGAAGGGGAAAGGAGTCCAAGAGAGCTGACTGTATTTTAAAGAAACCTTATTGAGGGCACAGGAACAAACCATCCCAATGTGCAGAAAGAATAGCAAATGTGGCAGGTGACCAGCTTGAATTAACAGAGAAATTTTTGGTGATCTTAAACACAGAAAGGAAGCTTACAAGAAGTGGAAGCTTGTGCAGATGACTAGGGAGCATGCAGGGGTGAAATTAGGAAGGCCAAAGCACAGTTGGAGTTGCAGCTAGCAAGGGACATGAAGGGTAACAAGAAGGGTTCCTACAGCCTTAAGAAGAAGGTCAGGGAAAGTGTGGACCCCTTACAGAATGGGGAGACACCTAGTGACAGATCATGTGGAAAAAGTTGAATTATTCAATGCTTTTTTTGCCTGTCTTCACAGGCAAGGTCAGCTCCCAGACTACTGCACTGGGCAGCATGCATGGTATGGGTAGAAGGTGAGCAGCCCACAGTGCTGAAAGAACAGGTTCAGGACTATTTAGAAAAGCTGGACATGCACAAGTTCATAGGGCTGGATGCAACGTATCCGAGGGTGCTGAGGGAGTTGGCTGATGTGATTGCAAAGCCATTGGCCATTATCTCTGAAAACTTGTGGTGATCGGGGGAGGTCCTTGAGGATTGGAAAAAGGCAAATATAGTGCCCATCTTTAAAAAGGGAAGGAGGAGGATCTGGGGAACTACAAACCAGTCAGCCTCACCTCAGTCCCCGGAAAAATCATGGAACAGGTCCTCAAGGAATCCATTTTGAGGCATTTGGAGGAGAGGAAGATGATCAGAAACAGTCAGCATGAATTCACCAAGGGCGAGTCATGCCTGACCAACGTGATGGCTTTTCTATGATGAAATGGCTGACTCTGTGGATGTGGGGAAAGCAGTGGATGTGATACACCTTGATTTTAGCAAAGCTTTTGATATCATCTCCCACAGTATTCTTGCCAGAAAGTTAAAGAAGTATGGGTTGGATGAATGGACTATAAGGTGGATAGAAAGCTGGCTGGATCATCAAGCTCAATGGGTGATCAATGGGTCAATCAAGTGATCAACGGCTCAATGTCTAGTTGGCAGCTGGTATCAGGTGGAGTGCCCCAGAGGTCAGTCCTGGGGCCAATTTTGTTCAACATCTTCATTAATGATCTGGAGGATGGGGTGGATTGCACCCTCAGCAAGTTAGTGGATGACACTAAGGTGGAGTGAGTGGTAAATATGCCGGAGGATAGGGATAGGATACAAAGTGACCTAGACAAATTGGAGAATTGGACCAAAATAAATCTGATGCGGTTCAACAAGGACAAGTGCAGAGTCCTGCACTTAGGACAGAAGAATATCATGCACTGCTAGGGGCTGACTGGCTAGGCAGCAGTTCTGCAAAAAAGAACCCGGGAGTTACAGTGGACAAGAAGCTGGCTATGAGTCAACAGTGTGCCCTTGTTGCCAAGAAGGCTAGCAGGAGCATTGCCAGGAGATCAAGGGAAGTGATTATTCCCTTCTATTTGGCACTGGTGAGGCCACATTTGGAGTATTGTGTCCAGTTTTAGGCTTCCCACTACAGAAAGAATGTGGACAAATTGGAGAGAGTCCAGCGGAAAGCAAGGAAAATGATTAGGGGGCTGGGGCACATGATATATGAGGAGACGCTGAGGGTACTGGGCTTCTTTAGTCTGCAGAAGAGAAGAGAAAGGGGAGATTTGATAGCAGCCTTCAGCTACTGGAAGAAAAGTTCCAGAGAGGCTATTCTCAGTGGTGGCAGATGATAGAACAAGGAGCAATGGTCTCAAGTTGCAGTGGGGGAGATCTAGGTTGGAGATTAGAAAAAACGTTTTCACTAGGAGGGTGGTGAAGCACTGGAATGGGTTACCTAGGTAGGTGGGTGGAATCTCCATCCTTAGAGTTTAAGGCTTGACTTGACAAAGCCCTGGCTGGGATGATTTAGTTGGGTTTGTTCCTGCTTCGAGCAGGAGGTTGGACTAGATGACCTCCTGAGGTCCCTTCCAACTCTAATCTTCTATGATAATTTTCTGTTCCTTCTGTCTCAAAACAAAGACAGTCAATGAAACTGAAAGGAGGGAAATTCAGAACCAATAAAAGGAAATACCTTTTCATACAATACATAATTAGATTGGAACTCTCTGCCACATGAAATTGTTGTGGCTAAAAACTTAATATTCAGAAAAGGAATCAGAGGTTTATATGGTTATTAAGAATGTCCACAGCTCTTATAATGAATTGTAACAAAAAATTTGTGGAGAGGATATTAAACCTCATGCAGTAGAGTTTAATCCAGACTTTATTAGTGATCAAGATGACACGTAATGTGGGGGGTAGATTACACCATCTCTGCCTTTTGTGATGTGCTCACATGTTCCCTTGAAGCATCTGGTGCTGGCCAGTCAAGACAAGATTTCAGACTACATGATCTGATGAGTCTGGCAATTCCTGTATTCCGATCTAGCTCCCTGCCACCGAATTGCACCGTTTTTCTTTGAGTTTCCACTACACTTAATGCTTTTCAGGAAACTCTTATTTAGAATGTCCTGGTGGCATGTGAGATTGTTTTTTTCTTCTCAGCTGCCTGTAGGAGGTAGTTTCTGTTCTCAGGGCATCTCTGCTTACTGTTCCTTTCCCTGCTTTAAAGAAATGCCTTGAACGTTGTGAAGAATGATTTGATTGCTAAGGTGGACCAGCTGTCTGGTGAGCAGGAGGTGCTGAAGGGAGAGCTTGAAGCCACAAAACAGGCCAAAGCCAAGATGGAAAACAGAGTCAAGGAACTGGAAGAGGAACTTAAAAGGTGAGTGCTGCACACACTTCCCCAACAGCTTCCTGGTTTTTGACTGGTAGAAAGAAAGGCCACAAAAAACTCACTAATTCATACAGCTCTGCTGTCAGCTTAATTCTTTTCCCTCATGGAATGTCTGATTGGAATTCCAGGGTGCCTCCTGGACAATTTGAAGGGATGTGTCAGGTAGCTTAGATATGAAAATTGATTTTTATGCTTTTTAAGTAAAAATATTTTTTATTGATTTTCTTTTTTTTTTTTTAATTGCATGAGAACATTTTTTTGTTAGGATTTTAACATTTCCCAGCAGTGATTACAACCCAGCGTTCCACCTCGTGCTAGTGCATCAGAAGCAGGGTTTGGACACAGCTGGTACATACCCATATGCTATGCTAGCATCTTTTGGAGGCTCCAGAACGTCAGCTTTCACTTAAAAAGTGACTCTCTAGCTGTTATGGTTTTGAGGAAAACTTCCGAAATGTGGCCTGAGTGCAGCCACAGCAGAGATGTCCCTGTGAGTCTGCCAAGATCCTGGAGCAGAAGCTCCAAGAGGTCTGAACTGCCCATTCATTGCATTGGAGGATTATCTCAGATGCTGAGTGATGATATTTAAATGTCAGTATTGTTTACTATAGTCTCTGTCATGCTCAGAATGAGTTGGAGCGTCACGGATACGCAGATGAGTGACATCTCATTTTGGTGCCATAAGGGGGTGGCATTTGGGAGCGGCCACCACTTTTTATTTTCCCCCGATCAAGTGGGAAACCTCACAGAGCCATCACCAAACTGCAGCCCCTCTGAAGGGGAGTCAAGCTCAAGGAGTCCAGTGGCACTCAGAGCTGCATGTTCATCCTTTGAACATCTGCACAATCTACTGTGAGTGGCATCTCCTTTTAGTGGCTTGTGGGTGGAGTGTGCAGAGCCTGGAAGAGTAGAATACCTCCTTTTCCCCCTCCAGTCTGACTATGAGAACCGGATTAGTAACAAAGCGATACAGACTAGTTTCTTTTTAGTATCCAAGATGACTGAAATGCAAAAAGGACCCATTGTGCCTTCACTGTGAATAAGGCATCATATAATTCAAGTAGACATGAGCTTCAGCGTTGAGCTGAGATGTTTTAAAGCTCTCCTAAAAATACGTTAAACATCTTATTAAAATCTTTTCAGTCCCCCCTCCCCCACTGTTGTAGTGGAATGATCTTGTGTATTAGAATCTCTTTCACTGTGTCGAGGCACCCTCTGTTTAATGCCTGGGAATGCCAGGAACATGGTATGATCAGTCAAACATCTGTCGATGTTTTCTTGGGCAATGAATTTTTTATCAATGGTCCAATATAGTTTTCCCCATTAAGAACAGTTCATGTTTGTCTATAGACTATGTCTCTGTGGAATGGAAATTGACTGGTCCACTAATATGGCACAGGAATGATTTGAAATCTTGGGGCCTGTGGCCTGAAAGAAACATCACAGCCTTTGGAACATCAGAGGTTGCAGAGAAATGAGTCTCACTGAAAAGAGAGTCATTGGTACCTCACATAGGAATGTACTCTCAGTAGCCTGAAATTACAGTAGCTCTATTTCTTTACTGCCGTATCAGTGCACTGTCAGCATTGCTGATTTGGAATAATAGTGTTAACTTCATCTCAAGGGTGTATATTTGCTATGAATTTCAAGAGGTATGCTTTCTCTGAAGCATAGTGCAGGGGCTATATATTGGACTGTGTTTCCTATTTAATGGTTGACAGTGGATTGTTAGGTAAATCCCAATTGTCTTGTGATATTTCAGGGCATACTGCAGAGACCTCATTGCTTCTCTCAGATGGGAGTTGACTACTGAATACAGAATTTAGACTTGCTTGTGCTTATATTTTGTGGAGAGGACATTGTTTTAAAAAGACACTGTCAGGTTAAATAAAATTGTTTCCATGTCTTACTAGGAATATTTTAGCTTACTAAAACTGCAGTACTTCAACAACAAAAAACAAAAAACCCCAAAAAACTGATACTCTGCTATTTATACTGGATTTTTGCTCTTTTTTTTTTTTGGCTTGTGCAATGACATTGGACTAGTTAGTTTCATGTGCGTTTGGGTTAGTTTCACTTTCTGCTTCTCCTGCACAGCATGTCAGTATTAGAGTTGCAAACCCAGCAGAGGAATGTTAGTTTTTAAATATGATTTATCGTTGAAATAAAAAATGAAAACAGTACTGTTCATAGGATGTTTTGTAAAACCCTTTTAAAACCAAATCCTAAATGTTATGTCTTAACTACCACACAATGTCCCTTTGAGTTAAGTATATTACATTTGGTGTGAGTAATGCCCAGTTCTCTCTTTGAGTGTTTGCTCATATGCATTCAATTATAGGTGAGTGCGCGCCCCGTGCACGAGCCTCCGGAAGCTTTTCTGCCCCTAGCAACCTCCTGCGGGTCGGCTCCTGCGCCCCCTGGAGTGCCGCGCTCATGTCGCGGTATATAGGGACCCTGCCGACCCCGTGGCCTCCAGTTCCTTCTTTCCGCCCGTGACGGTCTTTTGGAACGCTGCCCCTTGCTTTACCGCAAATAGCAATCTCCTAAACCCTTCTAGTTTTATAGTTGTTAGTTAGTTGTTGTTAAAGTTCATAGTTTTAACCTTAATAGTTTAAAAAAAAAAAAATTGTTTTAGTAGTTTAAGTAGTTAGTTAGCCCTTACGGGCTCCCGGCGCCATGCCGGGCACTTCGGGGTTCAAAGCCTGCGCGGAATGCTCTAAGGCTTTCCCGATCAGCGACCCACACGATCGCTGTCTTCGCTGCCTGGGCGAACTTCATAGGAAGGACAAGTGCCGTATCTGCAAGTCCTTCAAGCCCAGGACGCAGAAGGAGCGAGATGCCCGCCTTCGGATGATCCTGATGGAGTCGGCGCTTCGTCCGGTCTCCGAGCCCTCGGGGTCTCCATCGGCACCGAGCATCTCATCGGTGCACAGCGCGCCCCCGGCACCGGCAGCGGCACCGGCGCACAAGGTGCCGAAGAAAAAGAAGCGGCTGGAGCCTGTGTCTATGGACTCCCCCCTGCTACCGGTACAGCAGGGGGTACAACCAGAGCCAACACAGGCGTCGCCACGCAGGGAGCCTCCCCCGACCCCGGGGGGTGGGGGACCTCTCCTGCAAGGGCCGTCGACGACGCCGGAGGCGTTTGTAGCGGCATGGGCTCTCATGGCCAGGCCGACGCCTCCATCCCCCACTCGGCCGAGGGAGTCAGGATTGGCGTCTCGGGGTAGATCCGCGCTGGGTTACCCCGGTGGGCAGCGGAGACAGGAACCATCGTCTCCCCCCAGACGGTCGAGGACGGGGGAAGTGGAGTCTCCCCCTCCTCGCTCCGACCTTAGGTCGTTGAGCACCTCGGTACCGCAGCAACGGGAGCGGTCTAGAGGTTCCGAGAGCAGCCACTCTCCATCGGCCTCCAGATCCTCGGTGTCCCACCACCGTCGGGACAGCCAGCCGGCACCGAGAGAGACTGACCATCCTCGCACTTCGGTGCGCACCTCTTGGCACCGGTCACCTGGCTCTCGGCACCGATCCGGCTCGCCTGCGGAGCAGAGGCGCTCGGAACATCTGCGCTGGCGCCGCTCTCGCTCCCCGGTGCGCAGCTCCCGGCACCGAACGCCCTCACCTAGAGATGACCGGCACCGATCCAGCTCTCGGCACCGGTCGGGCTCTCGGCACCGAGCTATACGGCACCGCTCGGGCTCTCGGCACCACTCGGGCTCTCGGCACCGATCAAGATCTCCGGTCCGGGCCCGCGCGCGTTCCCGGGACAGCCACCGCTCCCGATCCACTGGCAGCCGTCGGGGTCCCCCTGCTCCGGAGCCCTACCACCGCTCTCCGTCAGCAAGGGCCCCCAGAATTAGCCCGAGGCGGTCCCCGGCACCGTATGCCTTGGCACTCAGGGACTCTCCGGGGCACCGGAGAAGAGACAGCCGAGGGAGAGACCGCTCTAGGTCGCCAGCGCCTGACCGCCGCAGAGCCAGGAGGTCCCGGGGACACTCGTCTAGCTCCAGCCGTTCCCCTCCTCACCGGCATCGCAGATACCGCCGCAGCCGCTCCCGCTCCTCCAGGAGCAGATCACTGCCGGATCGTGGCAAGGACAAGGGGAAGCGCCCGAAATCGCGCAGCCCGGCACCTTGCGGGCCGGCAACGTCCGCAGCACCGGGACCGGTGCCGGCGTGGATGCAGGGGCCCTGGCAATGGCCCTATTGGGGGCCATGGCCTCAACAACCGACCCAGGGCACGGCGTCAGTTCCCTCAGTGGCCGTCCAGCCCCCGCCCCCACCTCCTAGTCAGGACAGACCGGACTCCTCGGACGAGGGGTCCAACCCTATGGAGGGTCCTTCTATGGGTCCCCTTCACCAGTCCTCCTCCTCCTCTCCTCCGGATACCACCTCTAGGGACCAGAGAACACCCCTTCCTGATTACAAGACCCATCAGGAACTACTTAGAAGGTTAGCTGACAACCTGCAGCTAGACCTCAAAGAACTTTCGGAGGAGGATGATCCTCTTTTCGGGACCTCCAGCTCAGCAGGCCCCTCCCGCGTCGCGCTCCCTGTCCATGACAGGGTGTTGAAGGTGGTCAAGCCCCTGTGGGAGACTCCAGCTTCAGTGTCTGCCACCTCTAAGACTGCGGAGCGCAAGTACTACGTTCCCTCCCAGGGGTTCGAATACCTCTACAACCACCCCCCCCCGGGTCGTTGGTTGTAGATGCGGTCAATCAGAGGGACAGACAGGGGGCCCAGTCCAGTACGCCAAAGAATAAAGAGAACAAGAAACTGGACTTATTCGGGAGGAAAATTTATTCGACTGCGGCATTACAACTACGCATTGCGAACCACCAAGCGCTCCTGGGCAGGTATAATCTAAACCTGTGGGCTTCCCTCCAACGGTTCCTCCGCGCTTTACCATCTGACATGGCGGAGGACTTTAACACCATCTTGCAGGAGGGAGCGACAGTCGCTGGAGCGGCCCTTCAGTCCTCGAGCGATGCCACCGACGCGGCAGGAAGGGCCATGGCATCAGGCATCGTGATGCGCCGGTCGGCGTGGCTGCAGTCTTCTGGCCTGTCGTTGGAGGTGCAACAGGCCATCCAGGATCTGCCTTTTGAGGGCGTGGGCCTGTTCTCGGACAGAACAGACAGTAAATTACACGCCCTCAAGGATTCTCGAGCCACCCTTAAGTCTTTAGGCCTCTATGTGCCACAGGCCACAAGGCGCCAGGGCAGACAGCGACCCCAACGGCAGCAGCAACAGCAACCTGCCTCTCGACTGCCTCCTCGACCCACTCCATCTAGGCGAGGCCGAGACCGTTTTAGGCAGTCAAACCGCCGAGACCGCCCAGGCCCTGCAGGGGGCTCCCAGCAGGGCCAGCAAAAGAACAACAAGCGGTCCTTTTGACGGGACGCTCGAGGGCAGCACCTTAACATTCGCCATCCCACCGGTTTCCACCCTCCCCTTTATGAACAGACTGCATCCCTTCCTCCGAGAGTGGCAGGGAATAACCTCGGACCGCTGGGTGCTCAGCGTAGTGAGACGAGGCTATGCTCTCCAACTCTCGGCATTCCCACCGGACTCTCCCCCTACCCCGTCCCTCTTCAGGGATCCATCTCACGAGCTACTCCTTGTCCAAGAGGTTCACTCTCTTCTCCGCCTCGGGGCGGTAGAGGAAGTGCCTCCCTCGGAGAGGGGCAGGGGGTTCTATTCCCGTTATTTCCTTATCCCCAAGGCAAAGGGAGGCCTCAGGCCTATTCTAGACCTGCGTCGTCTGAACAGATTTATCAGACGCCTCAAGTTCCGTATGCTCTCCCTAGCCTCCATCATTCCCGCTCTGGATCCAGGGGATTGGTATGCTGCCCCCTCGATTTACAAGACGCCTACTTCCACATTTCCATCCTCCCTGGGCACCGACGTTTTCTTCGTTTTATGGTAGCGGGTGTCCACTACCAATTTTCGGCCCTACCATTTGGCCTCTCCTCAGCACCCAGGGTTTTCACAAAGTGTATGGCGGTGGTAGCCGCCCACCTCCGCCGCAGAGGCGTCCAGATCTTCCCCTATCTCGACGATTGGTTAATACGGGGAAGATCCAGGCTTCACGTACAGAACAGTCTAGCCCTGACCTGCACAACCTGCACCAGGCTGGGCCTGCTCATCAACGAGCAGAAGTCCACACTTACCCCAGTACAGCGGATAGACTTCATTGGAGCCACCCTAGATGCAGTCCAAGCCAGGGCTTTCCTCCCCCTGGCCAGATTCCAGACCATGACCGCCATCATTCAGGAGTTATTCAGATTTCCCACGACGACAGCCAGGTGCTGCCTTCAGCTGTTGGGTCACATGGCGGCATGCACATATGTGGTGAGACTAGCTCGCCTCAAACTCAGGCCCCTTCAAGGTTGGCTAACCTCGGTGTACACCCCATCCAGACATTCGCTTTCCAGGGTGGTCACCATCCCAGCCCAGGTCCTAACATCCCTCAACTGGTGGACAGACCCGAGCGAGGTTCTTCGGGGGTTCCCTTTGCAGACTTAACCCCATCGGTGACGCTGATAACGGACGCTTCCGATGTGGGCTGGGGAGCCCACATGAGCCGCGACCTCAGCACACAAGGTCTGTGGTCGCCACACGAGCTGCACCTTCACATCAATGTCAGGGAGCTACGTGCAGTTCGTCTCGCCTGCAAGGTCTTCCTCAGGTTCCTAACGGGCAGAGTAGTGCATGTCCTCACGGACAATACAGCAGCCATGTTTTATATAAACAGGCAAGGGGGGGCACGCTCCTCCACTCTGTGCCAGGAAGCCATACAGCTATGGGACCTTGCGGTGAGGCACGATTTTCACCTCTCTGCCTCTCACCTCCCCGGGGTCAGGAACGACGAGGCGGACCGCCTCAGCAGGTCGTTCTTACCCCGCCACGACTGGTCACTCCACAAGGAGGTGGTGTCTTTTCTCTTCCACAAGTGGGGCACTCCCCAACTGGACCTGTTCGCCTCTGCGTGGAACAAGAAGTGCCAGAGGTTCTGCTCACTCCGGGGGCGAGAGCAGGGCTCCCTCTCGGACGCCTTTCTAATAGACTGGACGGGGCCCCTGATGTATGCGTTTCCCCCCGTCCCATTACTCCCCAGAGTGCTCCTGAAAATCAAGAGGGACAAGGCGAATGTTATTCTCATTGCACCGGCCTGGCCCAGGCAACACTGGTTCACTATGCTACTGGACATGTCCATTGCCAAGCCGATACCGCTCCCGACGCGATACGACCTCCTCTCCCAGGACCGGGGCCGTCTTCTACACCCGGACCTGGACTCCCTCCACTTGACGGCATGGAGGCTCTGTGGTTTACTGAGGGGGAGAGAGCCTGCTCAGCACAAGTACAGCAGGTTCTCCTAGGGAGCAGGAAACCTTCCACTCAGGTGCTGTATAAGGCTAAGTGGAAGCGCTTTACCTTTTGGGCTGAGTCCCGGGGGATCTTACCTAGCTCATCGCCCATACAGGCAATCCTAGAGTACCTCCTACACTTAAAGATGCAGGGCCTCGCTCTGGCCTCCCTGAGGGTACACCTGGCGGCCATCTCGGCCTTCCACCGGCCGATGGAAGGGAGGTCTATCTTCTCTCATCCTATGTCCTGTAGGTTCCTGAAAGGGATAGAGAGATTATATCCGCAGGTCCGTGACCCGGTACCTCTCTGGGACCTGAACTTGGTTCTCTCCATGTTAACGGGACACCCATTTGAGCCCATGGCTACATGCCCTTTGCTGGTCCTGTCCTGGAAGGTGGCCTTCCTAGTAGCCATTACTTCGGCCAGACGGGTCTCCGAGTTAAAAGCCTTGACCTCGGAGCCCCCTTACACTGTCTTCTATAAGGACAAAGTGCGGCTGAGACCCCACCCAGCCTTTTTACCCAAGGTGGTGTCTCAGTTTCACTGTAACCAAGACATCTTCCTCCCCGTGTTCTTTCCCAAACCGCACGGATCGGAGGCGGAGCAGAGATGGCACTCCCTGGATGTCAGGAGGGCTCTGGCGTTTTACATCGACCGTACAAGGCCATTCAGGAAGACAACCCAACTGTTCGTCGCGGTTGCTGAAAGAATGAGGGGCTTACCTGTCTCTTCTCAACGCATCTCTGCATGGATTACCGCCTGTATCCGCACCTGTTACGATCAGGCAAAGGTGCCGCTTCCCAGTACAGTGACGGCACACTCGACCAGAGCCCAGGCCTCGTCAGTGGCCTTCCTGGAGCGGGTGCCCCTGACGGATATTTGCAGGGCAGCAACCTGGTCATCTGTCCATACCTTCTCTTCCCATTACGCCATCGTCCAACAGGCAAGAGACGACGCGGCTGTAGGCAGAGCCGTCCTAAGAAGGGCTACTCGACAGTGACTCCTACCCGCCTCCATGGTATGGCTACATAATCACCTATAATGGAATGCATATGAGCAAACACTCAAAGAGAGAAAACAAGGTTACTTACCAGTAACTGTTGTTCTTCAAGATGTGTTGCTCATATCCATTCCAAACCCGCCCTCCGTCCCCGCTGTCGGAGTCGGCAGAAAGAAGGGACTGGAGGCCACGGGGTCGGCAGGGTCCCTATATACCACGACATGAGCGCGGCACTCCAGGGGGCGCAGGAGCCGACCCGCAGGGGGTTGCTAGGGGCAGAAAAGCTTCCGGAGGCTCGTGCACGGGGCACGCACTCACCTATAATGGAATGGATATGAGCAACACATCTCGAAGAACAACAGTTACTGGTAAGTAACCTTGTTTTCTGCAAACATCACACACAACACTCCTGGTCATCATTTAGACATATCTTAGGGGGAAGCAGGATTGGATCCTGCAGAAGTCAATAGGTCCCTTACTTCTCAAGGAGTCCCATTGATTTTAGTGGAACTGCTCACTCAACATGAGTAAACTGTCAGAATCAGGCCCATGGTGGCTTGTACTTACAGGTCATAGTGGGAGAGAGGCTTGGTAAATATAGTCTATACTTCCACACTCTCTTAGGTAACGTTCTCCAAAGGGTGACTTAGAATCTGCCCAGCAACAGCTGCCAACATATTACTTACTGGTTTGTTTGATTTCCTCTTGTCTTCTAGAGTGAAATCTGAAGCGATCGTTGCCCGACGAGAACCCAAAGAAGAGGTGGAGGATGTAAGCAGCTATCTCTGTACAGAATTGGTATATTACATTATTAAAATGCCTGTGGGAGAGGGGGTTAATAGTCTTTTTCAGTACTGCTTTGTTATCTGAATTACAGTTCAAAGTTGCTGAGATACAGACCTCTCTGCCCTTGTTGATGGTGAGGGCAAAGTTGGCCAACTCTAGGTTGTTATTTCTGAGCATTGCTAGCAGCCAGGCACTAGCATGTAATTTTCTCTGTACATGCCTGTTTATCAACTCAGAGGCTGGCAGGGAGCATCGCTTCTCAGTGACTAAGCACATCATGTCCTCAGTGTGCCTGCTGTTCAAGGAGGTGGTTTCAAAGTAGATCAATAGTCTGTTCAACAGGGCTGGAATAATGTCCTCTTCAATGTGTTCCTCCCATAGCATCTCATTTTTCCCTTTACTCCAATTGGAATCTGTTTAACTGGACAATCTGTGCTGAAGTCCATTATAATATGGTATTATATGGCCGTCCTCTCTGGCCGGGTTGCTGTGGTGCTTCCTCGGGTCCAGACTCTGAGGGAGGCCACATGCCTTCCTGAAAGGGGAACAGTTAGCCCTCTTGTGCGGCTCTTAGCCCAGCCCTTGGGCAGGGCAGGCGAGCAAGCAGTCTATCGCCCCAGCCCTTAGGCAGGGCGGGCAAGCAGTGGGTCCGCTCTCTGGAGTGGTAGAGCAGAGGAGGCTGTCCCAGAGGGGCTAGGGAAGGGGGGAGGAGGACACAGGCCCACCTGTCTCCACTGCATCCCAGCCCAGGGCCCTAGCAGTGGCAAAGGCGTTTACCACTGAGTCGGCAGGGTTACCGCCACAACATGCCGACAGGGTTCTTTCCCCAGACTCAGCCACCGCTATGGCTGTCCCTGGGCCACTTCCGCCCCATATCCCCAGGTACCTGTCTCGTCAGAGTCCTCGGGGTCGCTGGGGTACTCAGTCCGGGGTAAGGCCACCAGTCTCTCCTCACCCACAGGTGGCAAGGTGGGGAGCTCCTCTGCGAGGGGCAGCTCCTCCAGGTCACAGGGCACGTGAGATGGCTCGGCCTCGGACAGCTCATCCAGGTCCTGTCCCATCTCGGGGGTGGGGGGTGGAGTATCTCCCATCCGGGTTGCTCAGGGGTCTTGGTCCAGTCCTGGGGTTCTGATAGCTCAGTCCAGTCACTCTGGCCTGGTCCAGCTACCCGAGAGCTCTACCCAGTCTCCAGGCCCTGAGGCAGGATCAGGGAATGGTCAGGGTCTCTGCTCTGGGAGGCGAGCATCCCTGGCATCAGCTTGGCTCCACTCCAGCTTAGGCCTCAGCCAGCAGGGCAGCACATCTGCCTCCAGCGGCAGTCTCCTCCAGACTGAGCTCTGGTGCCTGTCTTTTATACTGCCACTTCCTGTAGAGGCTCTGCCCCATTGTCACTGATTGAGCTGGCCGGGCGGTCCTATCACTGCCCGGCCTTTTGGTTGCCGGGCAGACCTGCCTGCTGGCCCTATCACAGCCCGGCCTTTTTGTTGCCGGGCAGACTTGTCTGTTGGGCCTGTTTCGGTCCTGTCTGGCCACTGCGGCGCTTCCTCGGGTCCAGACTTCGGGGGAGGCCACATATGGAGGCCTTCTTACATATGGCTTATCCAGATGAGGTTGTCTGATGACGTTAGTTATGTTGTAGCCTGAAAGGATTTTATGCTGTGTCTTGCACTGAAAACTCCAGGCAGTTCCATTGCAATAATCATTTTAATTGTAATGGCTTTACATTCTCCCAGTTTTGAGACAGAAAACATTTTTTTTTACACTCTATTATTTTTTCCATAGTTTTCTTTTAAACTATCAAATGCTGGCCACTGCGAGATGCAGGATGCCAGAGGAGGGGGAGCAACGATCTGCTCCATTCTGGCCACTCCGATGGTCCTGTGGTCATTTCTTTGGGTGGTTTTTGCTAAAGTTAAGAATCTCTGGTTTTTCAACCTAGCCCAGCTGCCACAAAAAAACAGACAAATCAGGGAATAATAGAAGTATCACCTGGAAATGTCACCTCTTATGTGACAGGAAATTGGATCCACCTCCTCTCTCTATGCTAGCACACAAAGGACATTCCGTTCTTATTGTCTGAAAAATATTGGGCCAAATTAATCACTAGTGTAATTCCACTGATTTAAATATATCAGAGATTAAATTAGCCTGCTGAGAGCTTTGAGTTCACTGACAAGTTTGCAGATCACTCTTGTGAATGCTAGATGAAGGGTTCTTTTTTGAGCTGAGTTGAGCCAATAGATCTGTGTTTAAAAAAAGTAAAGCAAAGTGCGACTCCCACTAGATTTTTAATACTAATTTCCTCTTCAGTTACATGCTTCCTCTGTCTGCTACTCAAATGAGTTAATTTCAAGGAGAAGAAGGCGGGGCTTTAGCTGGCTAGTTCCCAGTAGTTCATTTTTGGTGCATCTCTGCACAATCCAAAAGAGCTTCATCAACCTTCTGGGCTGAAATGGGGATATCACCAATTATAGAAAAAACCCAGTGTTTGTTCCTGGTAGCATGGTTCCAAAATATTTAAGGTCTCCTGTAGGCAGATCTTTTCCCCAGCTGTCATGGGGGTCCTGTCTTCGCTGCTTAGCATTGCTCTCATTTTCCTTCCTCCCGGGAGAGTATAGTGTGTAAGATCTCTTTCCTTTTTCTGGTCCATACGTAGCTCCCCCAGCCCATAACAGCCATACTTGCGTCTACTAACAGAAGGCCTAATTATGTTATCCTCCCTAAGAAATGAGACTGAAGGTTGTTGGTGGGGAGGGGAGGGCCTTGGCCATTTTGTAAGTGGGGATGTTCAGATTCTTTTTCAAGTAGATGCATATGTGTATTCCCTTTAGGGGGGTGTGCCCGCCCAGCAAGCTGAACCCGGAGACTTTTGTCTAGTAGTAGCCTGTAGAGTACTCGTGGCCCCTCCCCGGGCTATACAAAGCAGTGCCCCCTGGCCCCCCTCAGTTCCTTCTCACTGCCCATGGCTGGCTTTGGAGCTCTGTGTGGTTGCAGTCTCCCAACCTCGCCCTTGGTCTTAGCCTCACTGATTGTAGAGTTAGTTTCCAACAGCAACTCCCAGATGCAGTGCCTGCTATGTCTTGGCAAAGCCCACCTTAAGGAGCGCTGTTCCATCTGTAGATTGTTCCAGAAGCGGACTCAGGTGGCACGGGACCTTTGCCTCAAGCAGCTCCTTCTCGAACAGGCCATGCGGCCTGAGCCGGTACCAAGGCCCTTCTCGGATCGAAGATCGCCCTCGGGCTCAGAGAGCGCTGCTGCCTCTTGTTCCAGGGCAGGCCCCTCTCCGAAGAGATGGAGGAGCTGTTCTCTTGTCATCAGGGTCGAGGAAGAGGTCTCATAAGACCAACTGGGACTGCTCTGGGTCATAGGGTGACTCTGGCTCCCCCGGAAAAGCACAGACCAGCATGGGACCGACTCCGGCGCATGCGATGAAGGGAACCTCCGACCCTTCCCTAGTACCAAGTGGAAAGGGAGAAACCTAATACCATTGACTTTAGTTCCGGCCTCCAGGTGTCCGTTGAGTCCAGTATGAATGAGGGCGATGCTGTATCCACTGTGTCGACGTACCAGGCTGCGGTAGCCCTGCTCTGCCTTTGTTTCATCTTTACTGTTGGTCCAGGACTTTCCAAGGTGCATGCCTTGGGCAGGTCCTCCAATGGAGCACACCACTGAACCTTCGTGCCCCTTGGCACTGCACCTAGATGCTCTCTTCCCTGGGGTGGGCATGGAGCTGGTACCGGAATTGGTGCAGGGGACCTTGGCACTGGGACCTTTTTTGGTTTTCTCCCTGAGTCCCGAGTGATCCCTGAAGGAGAGTGTTCTCTGGGTCGTCTTTGCAACATGGGGTATCCTCATGGTTGACATGCTTGTGACAAGGGAAAACAGGAAGTGTTGACTATTCTGCTCTAGAGGGGGCCTCACCTTGGACTTCCTCTCCGACGCCTTCCACTGTAGCTTGTGGTCGATTCTTCTGTACGCCTTTCTACCTATTCCGGTCATTCCTCAGATCATCCTCAAGCTCAAAGTGGTGCGGACCAAGCTCATCTTCATTGCTCCAGCATGGCTGAGACAGTGCTGGTTCTCTGATCTCCGTGCTCTGTCAATTCAATCTCTGATATCGCTTCTTCTCCATTCCGACCTGCTCACTCAGAACCATGGCCGCACCCTCCATCCTGCGATCAGCTCCCTGCCCCTCATGGCTAAATGAAGAGGAAGAGGAGTGCTTGAAGGCTGTCCAACAAATCCTATTCAACAGCAAGAAGTCTTCCACTAGGACGACCTACTTAACAAAATGGAAGTGGTTCTTCATGTAGTCTTTGGTCTGGACCCAACTGACAGAGGCTTCCATTCAGGACATCTTGGAGTGCCTGTTACACCTTCAGATACTGGGCCTTGGAGCAGCATCAGCATTCCTGATTCAGGGAAGTCAGTTATTTACAGTGCCAAGGTGATGAGACTTCTGAAAGGGCTTCACCACTTAGAACCTCCGGTCTGAGAACTGATTCACTTGTGGGACCTTAATGCAGTCCTGGTAGCTCTGGTGGGCCCTCCACTCAAGGCCCTTATGTCCTGTCTGCTGTCGCTTCTGTCTCAGAAAACCGTGTTCCTGATAGCTATCACTTTGGCAAGAAAGGTGTGTGAGTTGTAGGCTGAGACTCCTTACGCTCTGATCTCCAAGGAACCACACCCAAAGCTTTTATCCAAGGTGGTCTCTCAGTTGCATCAGACGGTGTATTTACCTGTGTTTTCCTAAGGCGCACTCTGTCCTGGAAGAACAGTGCCTCCATACTCTGGATGTCAGACGATGTCTAGCCTTTTATCTAGACAGTACTAAAACCGTTCCATGTTTCACCTGGCCTGTCCGTTTCACATGCGGACTGCGTGAAGGGGCGAGCGGTCTCTTCACAGACCACCTCTAAGTGGATAAAATCCTTTATCAGGTTTGTGCCTCCTCTACATATATGGGCTCATCCCAGAGAATGCAAGCAACATGGATAGTGTTCCTCAGTGACGTTTCCACACTGGTCACTTGCAGGGCCGCCACGTTTATATATATGTTTATCGACCATTATGCTATTACCACTTCTTCCAGAGCAGATATAGGCCTTGGAAGGGTGGTCCTGCGATCCTTATATTAGTAGACTCTGAGCCCCACCTCTGGATGGGTGACACAGATGTGTGTTCCATGACCCACCCTCTGTCCCCTCTGCATCGGAGTCTCCTCTCATGGGCTTTCGGTGTGATGGAACTGAGGGGGCTCAGGGCGGCACTGCATCATATAGCCAGGGCAGGGGCCACAAGCGCCCCCTTCTACGGGCACTGCTAGGCTCTGGGGCACTGGGCGCATGCACACATCTAAGTGGAACACACCTCTGCATCACATCTCAAAGAACCACAGTTACAGTAAGTAACTGTTTCTTACTGGGAGTTGGGAGAGAGGAACTAGCCAGCTTGAACCCTGCTTTTGTGACCTGCTGGACATCTTACTTGAATGATCTCCATGTGGCAGGAAATTCTGCTGAGCCCCACAGAAGTTCTCTGGTTTTCCACATGCCAATGTTTGCATGCACCTTGTATTTCCAATGGCTCATTTTTTCAAACGTCACAGGTGACCCCAAAGAACATTGGAATTTTACACTTTGTGGGCCGACCCACTAGAACCACGTTTTATGTTTCAGTCATTAAAAGCCTTGTGTTAGAAGGCTCTTCGAGTGCAGGGGTTGTGTGGCCATGTCTCTCCCCATTCTGTATCTAGGGAATCCTGCAGGAAGTTCTACCCTCCCTTACAAATGGCTTTTCCTTCCTGTTTCTGATAGCTGAGCACACCTTCTAACCCAAGATGTTTATTGAGCCCATCCCAACCTGGAGTCCTTTAGCCTATAGCATTGGTATTACTGCACATGGGAATTGTAACCATGGCCTTTTCTCCATGCTGCACAGTGGTTAGTGGGAGGAAGTGCCTCTTTGGCACCATCCCCAGGGAGTCAGCTAGACTCTGAGAGAGAGCAGGTGAGTTCAGTCATGCCAGGCAACCAGAGGATGGCTTTTCCTTGGTGATCAGTAGTAGTAGTTTCTCCTGCCCCACCACTTTCTTCGTATTGAAAACTAGCACCTAATTCTCCCTTGTGGACAAATTCTGTTAATGGTGCTCCCTGCGTCTTGTAGCCAAATTGTTGCTGGATCCTTTTGGCTAGAGTTAGAGTCTCTGATGGCAGGGGAAAGATTAAACAAGATAGGGAGACAACTAACAATTGTGTTTTTCATCTCCTGACTTCCTCTTTACTAACCTCAGTCCCCTTCCATTTCTTGTTGGCTGAAGCAGTGCTCCTCCCCCCTGCAGGACAACATTCCCATCGCCCAGCGCCGCCGCTTTACCCGTGTGGAGATGGCCCGTGTCCTCATGGAGCGCAACCAGTACAAAGAGAGGCTAATGGAGCTCCAGGAAGCTGTCAGGTGGACAGAGATGATCAGGTGAGGCTGGGAGTTCCTGTACAATAGCATTTGGGGTAGAGTTGGACCTTTATAATTTGTGGGGCCTAAATAAAGAATTTAGGCTGTGAGTTGCTGAAATTCTCTGAACCGCAGCTGGGTGCTTAAACTTGCTTTTCTGGTTCCTGGGGCTCGGGTGAGAATCACGCATGACTTGCCAAAGTGACACGGAGGCCCTGAGGGTTTGTGTTTAAGGTTGGTCCTGTTGGCTAAGATGAATCTTGCAAAGTTCCCTGTACATTCTTTATACCATGGGATATCAGGAGTACAGGCGGCCCCTGATTAATGAATCTCTGTGGCTGCAGCTAAAAATGAAAACATCTGAGCCCCCAATAACCAGGGTCTGATTATGGTAATGATTGGAGGTGATACCACTTTAAATTGACACCATTTCTTCCACATCATACACACAGAGACAATGTACTCCGGTCTCCTCTCATTACTGGAGATGGCTGTACCTCGGCTCCTTTTCTTCATGCCATCCTTTGAGCCGTGTTGCCAGAATAAATCCCTGTATGAAGAACTCCAAATCTACCCCCTTCCCTCTTTGCAGCTGGAGCCAATCAGCTGGCCTGAAGCTGGGCAAAAGGGGAAACATCTCATTGGTATGATGCTGAAATTAATGGTTCTCTGAAACATTTGTCCTCAGAGCATCCCGGGAACACCCATCCGTCCAGGAGAAGAAGAAGTCCACCATCTGGCAATTGTAAGTTACTCGATGGTCTGGGTAGATTAATTAGCGGATAGTGTTGTTGTTGCTAATTTAGGCACCAGCCTTATAGCAGAATCTAACTAGAGAAGAGCCAAAAATGGAAGCTGTTACCTGAAGCACTCTACCCCAAAAACTTCATTGGTCCAGGTAAAACAGAAATCAGATCTAAGCTACACATGGCTTTTGTTTTAGAAATCTTGTGGAGACTACTTACACCTCAGACTGGAGAGGTGGACTGGACATACACACACACTCAGAACCCATTTGCAGCAGGGGCAGTGATCATAATATGACTGATTCAGAACAAGGTATCCTGTACTGGTGAAACCAAACACAGACATACGCCCATCTGTACTGCTAAGATCACTGCACTCAAACCTGGGCAATTCCATGGAAGGGTTTTCAGGCCTCCTGTCCTTGTGCTTGTTGCTTCTGTATTTTGCATGTGTTACATTGCACTTCTGCTCTTCTCTTTCCTTATTTGTTGGCTTCTCTCCATCTCCAGCTTTAGTCGCCTCTTCAGCTCTTCCTCAAGTCCCCCGCCTGCGAAGAGGAACTACCCGTCAGTGAACATCCACTATAAATCTCCAACGGCAGCTGGGTTCAGCCAACGCCGCAGCCATACCATGTGCCAGATCTCTTCTGGCAGCCGCACCCTTGAATTCTTCCCTGAAGAGTGAGTCACCTGCTATGCGCAAAGCCAGATCCCTCTGCAGCTCAGCCCTGTGGCAACCAAATTGCTTTAAAATGGGCTTTTTCTCCGAGGACAGTGGCTTAAATGTGTCATTAATCTGTTTCATGAAGATGATGGCTCCCCTGCTTGTGTTCTTGTTAAGAAACCTGTTTCACTCTATATTTAGCTGTGGCATCACACCAGGCTCTGTCCCTCTCTTGTGTATACCCACCTAACCTTTCACTTATCACTTCTTCCTGGGGCAGGCTCATTATCTTCCCAAATGTGAGATCTCTGGTTCTGTCTGGTGCTCCCTAGGCCATGATGTGATTTCATCTAGATGACCAGAAGCAAAGTGGCCCTGCTGTGATTCAGTTGCCCACCAGGATCACGGTGATATTAACAGTGATTCAGACTCTGAATCTAGTCCTGAACACTATTGTATGCTTGGGCTATTTGGGAGGATGAGGAATGGCTTTAGTAGGGAACTGAGGACTCCACCAGCGTCAGCAGCAGGATGGAGCCTCTCTCTTCTGTGTCCTCCAGCCTCGACTGGAGACTCCTGGGTGCTTTCTCAGCAGCGCTGACCAGGCTACAGTATTTGATTTTAACCCTACCGGTGCTGGAAGAGGCCAGTCAGCTGTTGCTGCTGCAGAATTCCCTCCCTTGTGCCCCTACTACAATGGGCAGGAGGAGAAAACCTTTCCTCTTGACTTGAATTCTGTTTTTATTGCATGTGGTCTGTGATTTTCAGCTTTTAGTTTTTGCGTTGTGTTTTGTGGAAGGAGTTTGGATTATGTGATGGTAGAGTGCTGTTCCCTATGCAGCTTTACAAGGGATTTGTTGGAAGGGCTGTAGATCAGGAATGAAAGTGGTTCTCTCTAGACTTTGAAGCTCTGTTTTTGATTCCTGTTAGTTTCATGCTGTCTAGAGTGTTCTTTTGCTGCTATTGTTTGTACGTTGGAATGATAAAAACAACCTGTTGGGAGTTGGAACTGGTATTCAAATAGCCTTTGTTGTTAGTAAAATATAGTCGAAGGCCAAATTTTGCCCTGTTATGCCAATATAAATCAGGAGTACTCCATTGGAACAAATAAAATTTCCCAGATTTACACCTGTGTGATTCAGATCATAGTTTGGGCTTTAGTAAATAGTGTGAGGTGATGTCGCAGGAGAGACCCACATGAGAGGGTGATGTTCAGAACCTGATTCCTCAGATCAACTGGGACTGGGAGCATCATAGAGGTGATGTTCTTGGCTTCTGAACTGGAGAGGAAGACGTCACTTCTGCACCCCTTTACTTACTGGCCACTTGTTCTGCCATTTTGAAGGAGACTGCTCATCTCAGCAAGCCAACAGAGAGGGCTTTAAGATGTGGAAAAGATTAAACAGTTGACTGGAATGAAAGAAGAGACTTAGAATATCTTCCATCTGAGGTCATGAGCTCGGTAAAATGTGGGGGAACCTAAGCTGATAATCATAGGGTCTCCCATGAATGTTGGTCTCCTAGAAAGCTAGTTCTTCATCTCTGATGGATTCTAGGAATGTTCACGTGCAGATGGCAAGGGCCTGTCCTACCACAATGGGTGAGAGGAAGGGAGCTAGAGATTAGGACTTCCCTGTGTCCACCTCTCAACAGGACTTTTATCTCTCCGTTTTCCTGCTCCTCCTTTTCTCCTTGTGCAAAGACTGTTTTATTTCCTGCTTTGTATTCTTTGACTTCTGACTGCTTTTCTTCCGCCTGCTGTGGCAACGTTTCCTTGACCCTCTGCCTCTGTTTTTAACCATAGATTGAGAAGTAACACTGTTGCTTCTCTCCTCAGTGACTGTACGTCATCCGCACGTCGCGAACAGAAGCGCGAGCAGTACCGCCAGGTCCGAGAGCACGTGCGGAATGATGACGGTCGATTACAGGCCTGCGGGTGGAGCCTTCCTGCCAAATACAAGCAGGTAGGAATCATTTGCTGCAAGGCTGAGGGGGAAGAACAGGTGAGCACAGTCCCAAAAGCAACCAGTAAGGACCTAACTCCCCCTGTTGGTAAATACACTTTTCATTGTTGCAGTGTTTGATTAAAGATACTGTAATGCTCACGAGGCTGAAAAATGGCAGAGAAGGAAGGAAAGTGTGCAGTATCTCAGCCAGCAGTTGTGCTCTCTCCAGGCAACCACCTGTGACCTACATGGAAAAATCTGTAGAGCACGAATTGGACTCCTCAATGACTTGCAGCCTGGCAGACGACATGCTCGTATTGAGGGATAGCTGAGGACAGTAGCCACATGCTGTCTGGATAGTGTTCATGGTCTTTGGTCAGATTCATCCTTTCTAGATGCCCTCTGCAGCCACAGAAGGGGGAGTTCTCTGGCATGGATGTTTCTGAAAGAACTCAGTCTGGGAGCAGCAATAATTTATCTTCCTCCTGTAAAGCCCGTTCTGATTTTTATTTACTTTATGTTTTCAGTGTAGCACAGACCCAGGCTCTAGGCGCTCGGCCAATTATTGAAAATTACAAAACCCAGATACAACATAGTCAGCTCTCTGGTCTGCCTAGCAAGATCAAATACCATCACCCCAATGTGCTGGCTACATCTCAACCCACCTACCTCTCATCAAAAGTCAGGTGAAGGAAACGGGCCCTGCAGTGTGCCCTGGAAGTTGACAGATTCCCAGGCTGCTTCAGACCTGGGTGGGAGGGCATTTCACTGGCCTGGGGCCCTCACAGGGAATGCTCTGTCAGCCACCTGCTCTCGTTAGATCAAGGTGGGATATACCATCAGTGTCTCTGCTGACCCCATGTCACATTCTGGGGGGCAGTCCAGACCACTGAGGGGGTTGTGACACTGCCTGCCCTGTAACCCTAAGTGCTTCAAAAGGCTCTGCTGCTGAGGTGCTCTTATCTGGACGCTCCCAGTCAGCATACAAGCCTGCACTGAGTGTCTGTGTATTAAGCATCTCTGTTTCCAGCAGCTAGTTGGTTACCACCCCTCCCCCCCCACCACACTCTAGTTACACCTGGCAAGATGACCCCAACACACTCTCAGTCCTGAATTTTTCCAAAAGCATGTGTTCAGTAATGTCCAACCCTCTCCTGGACCATTCAGAGAGATTTAATGTTGTTTGTTCCTTTAAAGATAAAATATCCAACAGCTTGCCTCGTTAACTAGAGTTAACATTCACTTTAAATCAAACACAGCACTGAGTTGGGTTAGCTTGAAAGTAAAACAAGTTTATTAACAAAATGAGACAGGATTTTAAGTGATTTCAAGCATAAAGGATAGAGTTAAAAATGGTTTCAAGCAAGAAACAGTGAAAAACGCTTTCTAGCAGCTAAGGCTTAACAAAACTATCTACAGCCTTTGTTCAAGGTTGTTTTCTTATCAAGCTACCTTCCAGCAAGAAGTCTGACAATTCCTCCGGTCAAGATCTCCCACAAAGTCCAAAGTTCTTTAGTCTTCTCAGGTGAAAGATAACTGGGAGTTCTTTGTCCCTTTCTTTTATAGTCCAGTAAGCCTTTGGCATGGATTTTTCTGAAGGTTACTCACCAAAGTAAAGTTCATTCAGGCTATTAGGAAGGCGACATGGAGTGTGGTGGTGGAGGAAACTCCATGCTGGTGTCCATCTGTCTCGTCCCATCTCCCCCCACACCCCCCCACACCCCCGACCCGCACACACATCCCCTTCCCCGAGTTTGCTAAAATGCAAATTATTCTATTTCCTGTAATCATCTCCTCTTGCTGGTCCTGATTATCTTCTGTGTCATTTGCATTCCCATTATCTCTTAATGTACATTGGAGATGTCTTCTAGGTGGCTGAAACACATTCCTTTCTTGAGGGTGGTAACTAGCCCTGTCTGGCAGACACGCAATTTCCAATATGTTTGTAATTTTGAGTTTGCCCTCCATATGTACACCCCATAACAATATCAATGATCAGTATGTTATTAGCTTTCTATTGATCCCATTCCTAACATCTTTTAGATACAGGTTATGTGAGTGAGTTGGAGTACACTGCACTGGTCAGCCACCTGTAACTCACTACCAGCTATCAGTGAGCCCTTGCCCTCTTGCATTGGGATGCTCTTAGGGTCACACCATAACTCTGGCAGTGTATCATGGTGAGAGAGGTGGTCTCACAGATAGATTGGACCCACGCTGCTGAGGCTTCATGCCATACAAGGTCTGTGATGACACATACACAGGCATTGGAAGTGAGTAACTGCAAGATCGTTCAGAGGCTAATGTTTTTGTTACACCTTTATGGCTGTAGCTTTGTTATCACAGCCTGCCTTATGATAATGTCACACTCTTGTACTGTTTTTCTCTGTCTTCTCTTCCCCCACAGCTGAGTCCCAATGGGGGCCAGGAAGACACTCGCATGAAAAATGTCCCTGTGCCTGTATACTGTCGCCCTCTAGTGGAGAAGGACCCCACCATGAAGGTAAACATTCTGCTATCGACTCAGTTTCTACATACCATTCTGGCTGTGAACAGTGCACATATCAGCTATGGATTGTGGTCAAATTAATGGTGCAATTTTTAAGTCATTTTAAACTTTTGACATGGCCAGTTTGACTTTTGACATGGCCAGTTGTTCTAAGTTCCTGATAAATCTGAAGACTTCTACTCCTGCTTTACCTTTAGAATGGCTTATTTCTAATGTGTGTAGGACATATTTCTCAGCTAATTCTGGTTGCCGGGAGATATTACCATGGTTCCTTTTGAGGTCCTTGTTTTTATGCATGACTCACTCATCAGCAACCACTTGAGTTTGTTTATAAAGCTCCCCTCACAAAGAAGCCTTAGAGCATCATACAGTAAAAGAATGTAAAAAATCAGTAAGCAAGAGCACTTGAAGGCAGCTATGAACATATTTCTTTAACCTCCATTTGCTTTCCATCAGTGATTAGAAATCGCCACTATGAGCCAATTTAGCTTTGTTGTTAGTAACTTAATAGATGTCTGTGGAGTTGTGTCTGCTTATGCCAAGCCTGAATTTGGCCCCTCCACTGGAACTGTATTTGGCAGTAGACAGTCAAAACTTCACATCTTTGCAGATGGCACAATTACCTAGAATAGCCATTCTACTTTGTGATGTTTAGTGTGATGTGTCGTTCAGTTTGGACAATATACAGACTTGTTTGCAGTGTTGTTGTAGCCACGTTGGTCCCAAGATATTAGAGAGACAAGGTGGGCGAGGTCATATCTTTTATTGGACCAATTTCTGTTGGTGCAAGACACAAGATTTCAGCTCCACAGAGCTCTTCTTCAGCTCTGGGACAGGGGACACCCTGAGTACCTTTCCCAGACCTGCTTTGTGGAGCTCAAAAGCTTGTCTCTTTCACCAACTTAAGCTGGTCCAATAAAAGATATTATCTCACCCACCTCATCTCTTTCATATTCAGAGTTGGTTTGCAGACTGCAGTCTGATATTAAATGGTAAGAGAATTCGTACATTGCTAACTGTTTCCAGTCTGAGACTCTCAGCATGGCCTGACCTTTGGGGGATGTTCTTGCTTGATATGGTTTCCCCGAGAGATGGTTGATTATCCCAGCGTCTGAGAGATAGGGTCCCATCCCCAACATTTCTCATAAAAACGATGTGGGAATGGATTACAATGGATTGGGTTATTTCTATCACAGAAGAAGATGCAAATCATTTCAAACCTGCAGGAAAGCACCTTCTTAGGGCCCAATCCTGCATTTGTTATGCAGGCTTAACCCAAACTGAAGACACACCTGGTTTTTGTCTGCATGGATACTGCAGACTTTTGCCCTGAAAGCCCAGTTTCCAATTGTGGATTATGTTAGTGCTGCCTGTTCTCTGGTTATTTAAGTGTTAAAGAAAACATCCTACTTCTCCAATGAGGAGAGTCTGGGGACCCTTTTCACTGCAATGCTGTGGACCTTTTCACAAGCTTGATTTTAGGTCACGCGTGCAGTTTATTATCTTCTTTTCCCCTTAATATTACCTAATCATATCTGCTAAATTGTCTCTGTGGAAATAGAGTGGCTTTTTCTAGACAACAGATTTCCACTTTCCTTCCTCCTCTAAATCAACAGTGGCTTCTGGTAGGAATCAACCTACGTTTTTGTAGGTGTTGGGTATGTGTATAGCGTGCACTGCGGAGGCACTTGAATTTACTAAGTTTCTGGTCCCCAAATTATTATTTGTCTATTAAGATTTCTGCTTTGATCATTTAGTTGTGGTGTGCAGCTGGAGTCAACCTGATGGGATGGAAGCCTTTTGAACAGGAGTCTGGGAATGGACAAAAGCCAGACCCTGGACATGATCCTCTCACCTGTGACCGGGAGGTGGAAGGAGAGAACAACAAGAGTAACCACACGTCTCCAGAAAAGAAAAAGGTTGGAAAAGGGACCCTCTGATTCTCTCCCCCTTTTTCTGTTCTCACCTGTCCCCTTATACGACACCCACCATCATAGTATTAGAACTATGTCTTATGTGTACTGACTGTTTGCATAGTCTTTTCTCCTGTTATCATTGTTTTAATATCTATGCAGCACTGTCAGTGATCAGAGCAGGTGCTATTCCCAGCTTCCCCAATGACTCTGTGATCTTGGATAAGTCATATACCCTGGTCACTCCTCCATTTTCCCCTTTGTAAAGTGCTTGGAGATCCACAAGTATAAGGTGCATTATTAGAGTGAAAGGGTCGTTTGATGCTGAGTGGCGATGCAGTCTCTCATACATATGACCAGGATTTGGGCAGGAACGGGATGTGTTGAGAACCATGGTATTGGCGCTTGGGTGCGAGACTGGCTAATGCTGCTCCTGTAATACAGAAGCGTTGCTGCCCAGCTTATCAAGCAGACAGATGCAGTAATGGCTTGCAACACAATGTCTCGTGTCATTCAGCTTTCCAAATGAAGAAATGTTAGCAGCTGTGAGGCTGGTCGGGGATCGAGCCAGTGGTGACTGACTGGGAACCGATAACACGGAGAAGTGTGGTAGAGCTGTAGGTTATTCTGTAAATCTTCGCAGGCTTGTGGCTTCTCTTGGCTTCCATGTCTTATCACAGTCAGCTGGTTGCAAATCCTACGGGAAGGAGGATAATATACCAATAGATTCTAATAATTGGTGGGTTTCACCCTCCAGCCTATCTGCCTCCCAGCGATATTCTGAGCTAAGAAGTGGGTTGATTGCTAGTTGTGTTGGTGAGCTCATTGCCTGCCCTGTTGTGCCATTGCAAGAGAGCTTTTATTGGAATGAGCTGCTGCTTCTGAACTGCTCATCCCAGACTAGAAAGCAGCTATTTTCACCGAACATAAGCCCATGGAGACACTCAGCCGAGTGCTACGACCATTTGAAGCAACCTTGAGGGAATGCCTGGCTGTTCTGTGACTTTCTGGAGACCGTGATGAGTTTGAAGGAGGGATTGGTTAAGCGATAGGTTGATGGCCAGGTTGGCAGTAACTAAATGCTGTTGCCATCTGACTGCAGTTTGGCGTGTCTCTGAAATGAGTTCCCAGTGTCACTAATTGTAAGTCTCAGCAGCGAGGCTAAGGACCGAACTCCCCACTCAGCCCATCGGTGGGCTCTCCAGGCGTGGGCTGAGGTATGCTGGGGCAGCAGCGGGGGTAAGTTTGCATTGGGGCTGCCTGTTTTTGTGCATCATCAGAGGTAACGAGGCATTGGCTCTCCAGAGCAGGCAGGCCGGTCTCGTCAGGACACAGGTCAGCTGGCCTCTCAGCAGCGCTCATTCTCTCCCTGCATTTTCCTCTCCTGCAGGCAAAGGAGCTGCACGAGATGGATGCCACATCCAGCCGAGTCTGGATCCTCACGAGTACCCTCTCTACAAGTAAAGTGGTGATCATCGACGCCAACCAGCCTGGCACCGTGGTGGATCAGTTTACTGTCTGCAATGCCCACGTACTCTGCATTTCCAGCATCCCTGGTAAGCGAGGAAAGTCACCCTTTGAGGCTTGGACAGACTCATCAGCTCCTCAGATTTGTCACAAATGCTGCTTAGTTATTCCATAGCTAACAAGTCGGAGCTGCTGTGACCAGTTCAGCAACTGTGTCCACAGATGATCACCCATATCCTGTCTTCTTGCAGGCCCAGACCATGGAGACCTTACTCATGTTGATGAGAACTTACTCAGACAGGTAGTTCCTTTGACTTTCAGAGGTCTACTCTTGAGCAAGTGCTCACCAGGCTCCAAGAACCTGGCCCTTATAGTGGAGGCTGGGCCGGGCACTCTCCAAGGCACTGGAACTGTGCTGTGATGTCTTCATGGGATTGGTAAACTCCCCATCAGAACATTACATCTTCATGGATATCTCAGGAATACTGCTAAATCTAAATGGGGTAGGTGGCTATTACATTTATGGGAGAGTCTCTTCCTTTCCCTTCAGCGGCTAGTGACAGTGACTATCCTCCAGGCGAGATCTTTCTGGAGGGAGATGTGAATCCAGAAGAGTCATCTGGAACAGATGGAGTCCTGGCAGGAATCACTCTGGTGGGCTGTGCTACCCGGTGCAATGTGCCACGCAGCAACTGTTCTTCCCGCGGAGACACCCCTGTATTGGATAAAGGACAGAGTGAGTCTCAGGACTAAAGTCTCATGATGATCTGTTTTTCACCCCATGCCTATAACAAGACATATGTATCCACGTCTTTCATCATCTGAGTACTCTCCTTCCTGGCCTCTAAAGTCCTTGGGAATCCCCAAGAAATCTTGCAGTCTGGTCTAAGTCCTAAACACCTTGGCCATCCCCTTTGTTTATACCTTTGAGACCTTCTATTTCGAACCCAAAGTGTTCCTTTCCTTTTCCCGATCCAGATCAGGCTGTGCAGTACTGGGGTTAACACAGCGGAATTTTTTTGACAGATGACATGTCCTTGATCTGTCACTTTTGCTGCTATTCTTAGCATTTTCCTTTTCCAACCCATGTCTTCACTCACTCATTTATTGAGGTGAGAGAAGAAACCAGTGTGTGAAGGGGAATAAAAATACTCTTGTCAGACGCTCAGTGGAACGGGCTGCCCTGGAGGATCTCTGACACGCTACCAGACATAGCCCATACCTCACCTTAAAATATCCTTAGTCTGCTCATCTTCAGAGCGGAGATCTCTTTTTAGTACACCCCACCTATACACAGGCTTAGGGAATCTGTAATAGCAGACACACGCAAGCTGTCTAACGTGGAAGAATAATCACAAACCCAGAAGCTTTTTTATATATATAGTTTCCGCCTCCTCGTTTCCCATCCACCTAAAAGGATGTTCCTCTTCCTTAGCTGAGATGGCTTCAGTCAGCAATGGGAAGATCAATCAGTCCCAGTCCACAGAGGAAGCAACAGAAGCTACGGAGGTACCAGAGAATGGTGCAAATGAAACAGAACCAGCTCAAGTCCGGCCGGGCCCACTTACAGAGCATATCTTTACAGATCCAGCTCCTGCTCAGGCGCCTGTTAGACAGAACAGGTAGGCTGGCTGCATGGAGCATGCTCTCTTGACTTAGGTTTAGATTATATGGGGGTAGGGACTGTCTTTTTGTCCTGTGTTTGTACAGCGCCTAGCACCATGGGGTTCTGATCCATGACAGGGGGGCTTCTGTGCTGTGGCAATATGCTAGAAGCTTTAAGGTATGAATCCCAGAGCTAAGAACTGACTGGTCACCACATGCCTCATTCGGAACCGGAAGTGCGCAATCAGGCAGCAGCAGAGACAAAAAAACAAATACGACCCAGTGCAGTGTTAAACGTAGACTGTTAAAAAAATAAAGGGAAAATTTTAAAAAAATTGGGCAAGGCAAGGAAACTGTTTTTATGCTTGTTTAATTTAAATTAAGATGGTTAAAAGCAGCATTTTTCTTCTGCACAGTAATGTTTCAGAGCTGTGGTAAGTCAATGTTCAGTTGTGAACTTTTGAAAGAACAACCATCACGTTTTGTTCAGAGTTACGAACATTTCCAAGTTATGAACAACCTCCATTCCCGAGGTGTTCATAACTCGGAGATTCCATTGTACAAAACATAAATAGTAACAATAGTAGTACAGTTGTTTACCATTGATCTCTGCCTGCATCCGCTGTCTGTGATGAGAAAAGTGAGGTGGCCAGCCTGTTTTTTTGGGGCAGATTCAGACTCTCGTCACTTTCATGCCAAATCAATATCACAGATGGGAAAATGTTAAAAAATAAAATGAAATAAACATGGTTCAGCCAACAGCAGACTGTGCTTCTGGCTGTTTAATAGCAAATATTTGATCTCCTAATGTGAAATCAGACCTGCTGTCACAATGAATCCCCTACCGAATATCTACACTTGAATGTTCTCATCTGACTCTTATTTGTGATGATTTTGACAGTTCTTCTTCGAGTGCTTGCACGTGTCCATTCCATGTTAGGCAAGTGCCTGCCTGGAGCACAGTCGCTGGAAATTTTTCCCTGGGTGGTACCCGTCGGGTCGTCTCTAGTGCCCTCTGGTGCCGCACTGTGTTCTCTGGGCTAAACATCATCTTGTCAAAACTCTCGGGCCCTGCTTGAGCCTCTGGTGATGTGCCCCGATCATACCTTTCCTGGAATGTGGCTTTACTGGTGATTGTTACTTTGGCTGGAAGGGTCTCAGAGATTTTGGTTCTTACGTCAGAAGCCTCGTACATGGTCATCTTTAAGGACAAGGTACAGCTATGCCCTCACCCCGCATTCCTCTTGAAGGTGGTTTTGCAGTTTCACATTAATCAGGCAATTTTCCTGCCGGTTTTCTTTCCAAAACTGCACATGAATAAGGAGGAACAACAGGTCCAGTCATTAGCAGTTAGACATGCCCTAGTGTTCTGTATAGAGAGGGCAAAACTCTTCCATAGATCCACGCAGCTCTGTATGGTAGTAGCTGAAAGGCCTTCCCATTTCTTCTCAGAGACTCTCATCCTATATTATGGCATGCATTCACATGTGCTACGAGCAGGTGGGGGTCCTACCACCAGCTGTCTTGACTGCCTTTTCTACAAGGGTGCAAGCTTCCTCAGCATTTGCAGAGTGGCGACTTGGTCGTCAGTACATACGTTTTCTTCCCACTACACCATCACACAGCAGGTCAGGGATGGTGCCGGGTTTGGTCGTGCTGTACTACAATTAGTAAGTCATTAAACGCTGATCCCACCATCTTCATGACTTCTTGGGAGTCACCTAACGTAGAGTGGACATATGCAAGCAACTCAAAGAAGGAAAAATGGTTACTAACCTTCTGTAACTGTTGTTCTTCGAGATGTGTTGCCTATGTCCATCCTACAACCTGTCCTCCTGCCCCTCTGTCAGAGTGAGCCAGCAAGAAGGAACTGAGGAGAGTGCAGGGCCAGCCAATCCCTTTGTACCAGTGACATGAGCATGCAACACCAAAGGGCCAGCCTGAGGGGAAAAATTTCTGGTGACTGTATGCTCGAGGTGTGCACACACCTAGCATGGAATGGACATGTGCAACACATCTCGAAGAACATCCGTTACAGAAAGGTTAGTAACCATTCATTCATTCATTCCAGTAATACATATAATGTGCAAGGTGCTGTACAAATATTAAAAAAGGCACCATCTTGGCCCAAAATCTTAGAGTAAATGAGATTGAAAAGGTGGGCTGGGGAAAAGGGAACAACAAACAATTGGGATGGTGACCTTTGGATGGAAGGGTGCTGTGGAAATGCAAAGAAAAAAGAGCTATTTTTGCCACTTAATTTTCTTTTTGTGTTTTAAAAAAAAAAATACAAAATATCCTCGTTAACACTAAACCAGAGGTCCCCAAACTGTGGGTTGTGCTCCCCAGAGGGGGATGTGGAGGACCATTAGGGGCAGCAGGGCCTGGGCCAGGGAGGAAGCACTACCCACCCCCAGCTGCAGACCCAGCCTCGTTCCTGGCTGCAGCCCTGGGCTTTGGCTCCTGGGCTTCGGCACCATTCCTGGCTCCCTGGGCCCCACTCCTGGCTGGCCCTGGCTCCCGGTCATGGGTCTCACTCATGGCCATGGCCCGGGCCCCACTGTTGGCCGACCGCAGCTCCAGCCCTGGCTTTGGCCCGCAGCTAGGGCCCTGGCTCCTAGCCTTGATTGCGGCCCCTGATCATGGCTCTATCCCTGCTCCCGGCGCCGGCTCCCAACTGTGGCTCCCGGGGAGCGCAGACGTGGTAATGGGGGGTGGTACAATCCAAAAAGTTTGGGAACCACTCCAGTAAACTAAGGGTGTTACCTAACACTAAGGTTACCTAACACTAAGGTTAAAACATACCTATAAAGAACAGGAAAAATCAGGGATCAAACAATTAAAGAAGGAAGAGCTGCTAGAAAAAAGCACTGTCCGACAGGGATTGCATCTGCCTTTGTGTTTGTACAGTACAATGTCGCACCCTGTGACCCTGCTTGGGGACTTGGCACTGCTTTTATATAAATGTTAATAATGAAACCTTTCAAAAGGGTCCTCAGCCATACAGATTAGGCCCAGCTCTGCCCTGTCATGAATTGATGAGTCTGTTTTCTCTCTGCAGTGAGAATGGGCAGCAGAAGACAGAGTCGAGCACAGCGCTGCCAGAGCAGGAAGCGAATGGTGATGCTGCTGCAACAGGCACCAGCGCTGCACCCACCATGTGGCTTGGAGCACAGAATGGCTGGTAGGTTCGCTTTTATCTCACAGAGCCCTATGTGCCACCCATCGTCTCTGTGTGCCACGGTTACAAAACCCCATAGATCCAGAGACCTTCCCCTATGTAGGGTGCACCCTTGCTGCACTAAGAGGTCTGAGTCAGCCATTCACTTTAAGCAGAGCAGCTCAGCCACACTTTTCAGATTCCTTTAGTGCTAGAATGAAAGACAAACCTGCCCCACCATGTAGCCTTTGTAGTTTTGTGGACCTTCCTGCTAACCATCCTTCTCTGCTCCTTTCTGCCAGGCTATACGTGCACTCAGCAGTGTCCAACTGGAAGAAGTGTCTGCATTCGATCAAGCTGAAGGATTCTGTGCTGAGCCTGGTGTAAGTTGGCATGCTGAGTGAGGGACTCTGAACCAGGGAGTGATTGCCTTCCTTGCTGTTGGTTGGTTATTTGCCTGGCCATCTTTTCCTCACCCTAGGAAGTATTCTGTAAATCGGTAAAGGTCTGTGGGGAATAGGTCACAACTAGGGTGACCATACGTCCCATTTTTGGCCAGGACAGTCCCCTTTTTAAGCCCTGTCCCTGAAGTCCCAACTTTTTTGGCAGAACTGGGCATCTGTCCCATTTGCTCTTGCCAAGTGATCAGCTGAGAAGAGCAAACGGGACAAAAGCCCAGTTCTGCCAAAGAAGTGGAGGACCGTTCGGAGGGTGAGTGGTGACGGGGACTGGCCGATGTGTCTCCATTACACGCTGCCCCTCTAGTCGGAATGATGGGGTGTCGTGCTCATTCTGCAGTCCAATCAGAGGGCAACACAGTCAGGACCATAAAGCAAACTCTTCTCCATGGAGCCACAACTCATGGGCCCAGAGCCCTACTGGGCAGCCCGCTGGTGTCTGACCGGGTCCCACAGTGTCCACTTGTGCTGGGGCGCTGAGCGTGGACAGCCTCCCTGGCAACCCCTGGAGCAGTCCCTGGAGCCCCCACCCCAGCCTCGTGTCCTCCCCACCCACCATCCTTCAGGGCCAGTCCCACGAGTCCCCTCCCACCCCAACCAGCTTCTTTATTTCCCCAGCCTGCCTCCAGTTGCCCGCTTTTGCCACCTCCCAGCAGGGGCATCATTTAAGGATGGCGGAGGGGGGCACTTCCCTCCTCTCCCCTCCCCCCCCCCCGTTTCGTACCACCAGCCGGGAGTGACCTGTCCCCCGTCACTTGCTCCTCATACCCCTCCCCCACAGGCCAGAGTGACCCCCTCCCATCCTCCCTCCATTCCCTCCTCCCCCCTCCCCATACCAAAAGCTGACATGGCGGCCCTGTGTGCCAGCCTTTCACCACCTCCCCAGGGCCGCTCTCTGGAATCTCTTTGGTCCCTCCCACTTCCCAGAGCCTCCTTCCTGCCTCTCTGCTATCCCAGCCCCCCAGGGGGCATCACACTGCTACCTGGATTATAGCCCAGTAGCTTCACCGTCTGGCTCCGGGCCCAAAAATACACGGGTGCACGCCCACACTGCCTGGCTGCCAGATCCCAGCCCAGACCCGTTCCTCTTCCCCTGCACCGTCTCTGCTCCTTGGCCCAATTGGGATGCAGAGGACAAGCACGTCCCACTTTCAGTTTAAGGACACATAGTCACCCTACTCTCAACCCACTCCCTGCTCATTGATCCATTTCAGCCTCAGAGGGCCTGTCTACACTGCACGCTAAACCCAGGTCTCTGTGGGACCTGGGCTTGCGGATTCAGTGTTTCCAAGCCCATACTTGAGTATCCCCACTGCATTGTAAAGCTGGGTTTGCAGCTGCTGGATCTGGGTCTCACAGCTGTGCTAATGCATCCATACTGCACTACACAGACCTTCTGATGTGGGTCTGTGGCTAGACCTGCATCCCACACTGCAAAATGACAGGTCTTGAACCTGACTCACAAGCGGACTTGGGCTCTGACCCATCCCTGTAGCAGGGTCCTAGAATTCAGGTTCTGAGAGCTTGCTAATCTAAGTCAGGCTGTTTTGTGTGTAGATGGAATCTTGGGCTCAAACCTGAGTCAGAGCCCGGGCTAAGTGTGCAATATAGACATACCCATGCTGGGCTACCTTCTTTCCCAGTTGCAGGCTTGGCAGTGCCTGATCAATACCGTACTGAAAGAGACAGCAATGTTGGAAATAAGTTAGTTGGGGGGAGAAGAGAAGAGAAGCAGCTTGATTATCTTTTCACTCCCATTAGTGTAAATTAGAAATCGGTGGAGTTGCACTAATGTAAAAGCAGTGAAAAGGAGAGGTGAAACTCAGCAGGGCATTGCTGAGCCCCTGGCCAGTTTAATAATGAAGACACAGTGCCACCCATAGAACAAAGAAGCTATGTGTTGTGTACGACTACGTGTCTCCAAGTGCTGGATTTTGCAGAGATAGTGGCGAGAACATATCTGTGATTTGTCTAGATACAGGAAATGATTTATAACCAAGAGAGGGGGAGAAGGAATCTCTCATTCCTCAGACCAAGCAGACCATTAGAGCATCCGAATCCAGCAGCATTTCCTGTTATTGCCAGATTTTCATAAGCGTTTTCTTCTCTGTTATTTCAGACATGTGAAAGGACGGGTTCTTGTTGCCCTGGCAGATGGAACACTAGCCATATTCCACCGAGGAGAAGGTAAGGATCAAAGCAGCAGAGATGAATGAGCCAGCTTCAAAGCAGAAGCAGATGAATGAATTAAGCATGTCAGTGCTGTTCTGATTGAAGAAGGCAGGGTGCCAGATGGCTGGGGTATGAAAACTTCCTAAAATCTAAGGCTATTATAAAAGTATTACCCTCATCCTAAATCATTATAGCTCCTCTTACTTCCAAGTTGTAATTCTTTATCCTACTAGTTGCAACTGATTTTTTTGTCCCTAGAGATCATCTCTGTTACTCTTCAACTCCTAGCTGCATTCACACCTGGGAACTTCAGAGCAGTTTTCAGTTGTGACCAAAGTTCCCAGGACAAGACCTTGCTCAGTTATTCCTTGAATTCCCTGAGGGTAGAGCAGTGGATCAATATCACACACTAAGGGACAGGCTGTTTTGGGTGCAAACCTATTTTGATTCAACATCTGTTATGGTTGGTTAGGCCAGGGCAGGCCTTAGGGAAAATGGTGCCCTGGGCAAACTTGTGTTTTGTCCCCCTTGTGAACCCCCCTATTGCCCACCCACCTGCCATCGCCCCGGCCCACGTGGGTCCCCCACCCCACTGTCTCCACTCAGTGCTTAATTCGTTTTGAAAGAAGTGCCGGGGCTCAGCGCCCCGCACAAATTGAGCACTGACTAGGTGGCCGGAGAGCAGCGGCTGCTGGCCGGGTGCCCAGTTTTGAAGGCAGCACCACCCCCAGCAGCAAGGATGGCATGGTATATGGTGTATTGTCACCTTTACTTCTGCACTGCTACTGGTTGCGGCGCTGCCTTCAGAGCTGGGTGCCCAGCGGGGAGCCACCACTCTCCGGCTGCCCAGCTTGGAAGGCAAAAAACCAGAGAACCACTAAGTTACAAGAAATTTGTCACACTTTCACATCACGTGATTTGGGCAAAAAAAATGTCAGCTTCAAAACGCCATACAGAACAAGATATCTTTCTGTACATGGTAAAAGACACCACTTCCTAGAGCTTGTCTCTTGTATCTGCTCTATCTGGCTGCTTTAATACAGTGTCATGAGAAAGGATCATTTCTAGGTCAGCTTTCCTTCCTGCTGGTCTGTTATTGCAGATTTAATATTTTAAAGCAAACAAACAAGATAAAGACTTATTATACCCTTTTTGAATTTGTAATTTAAAAAAAAGTAGGAGGTAAGTATTCTAAAATGGACGTACTCTCTTTCACACATTCCAGTAAAAGAGGATGGACACTGCATCGTTTACTACAAGAATTTCATAGAATCATAGAAGATTAGGGTTGGAAGAGACCTCAGGAGGTCATCTAGTCCAACCCCCTGCTCAAAGCAGGACCAACCCCAACTAAATCATTCCAGCGAGGGCTTTGCCAAGCCACTCCTTAAAAACCTCTAAGGATGGAGATTCCACCACCTCCCTAGGTAACCCATTCCAGTGCTTCACCACCCTCCTAATGAAAACGTTTTTTCTAATATCTAACTTAGACCTCCCCCACTGCTACTTCAGACCATTGCTCCTAATTCAGTCATCTGCCACCACTGAGAACAGCCTAGCTACATCCTCCCAGGATCACCCTTTCAGATATTTAGAGGCTGCGATCAAATCCCCCCTTATTCCTCTCTTCTGCAGACTAAACAAACCCAGTTCCCTCAGCCTCTCCTCATAAATCATGTGCCCCAGCCCCCTATCATTTTCCTTGCCCTCTGTTGGACTCTCTTTAATTTGTCCACATCCTTCCTGTAGTGGGGGGCCCAAAACTGGACACAATACTCCAGATATGGCCTCACCAGTGCTGAATAGAGGGAACAATCACTTCCCTTGATCTGCTGGCAATGTTGCTACTAATGCAGCCCAATATGCTGTTAGCCTTTTTGGCAATAAGGGTGCACTGTTGACTCTCATCCAGCTTCTTGTCCAGTGTAGCCCCCGGCACCATTTGGAGGAAAATCCTCCATGGTCCCGTTGCAGTGGTCTCTGACCCCGTTGTTGGTCACCGGTTCCTTGGCACCGCCTAGAGGAAGTGGGCACTGTGCCACTATGGTCTCAGAGGGAAGAAACCTCTTTGGATCCTTTGCCACACCAAAGACATACCAGTACCTGGCCTACGTACCAGTACCAGCCCCCCAGCTGGCAGTTGGCCACCAGGCCACTGGCCCATGCAGTGGCAATATTCAAGCTGTGGGGGTTTCCCCTGGTACTGGGCCCCCTTCCCACTGGTCAGACTTAGTGGTGTCTGAGACACATGCTGCTGCCTCCTCCCGTCTGGTACTGGACCCCGACTCTGGTACCGAGATTCCAGAAGTGGCCCCAATGGACATGGTGCAGGTGGAGGAAGAAAAGGCAGCTTGTCCTGCGATGAAGGCTTCTTCCTCGACATTCTCAGATGAGGTGGTTGCAGGCCCTAGTATTCTGTTCCCGTCGGACAACTTCAGGGCCCACCATAAGCTTCTGAAACAGGTCGCTGCAAACTTGAAGCTGAGGAACTGAAGGAGTCTCTCACAGCTTCATTGATATCCTGGCTGCAGCAGCCCCATCCAGTGTCATCCTGCCAGTTAACGAGGTGGTGTTGGGAGGGTGCTATGGCGCACCCCTTCGTCTCTCCCCCCACCTCGGAGAAGGGCGGAGAAGAACTATGTATTGGCCAGTGGGTTTGAGTACCTGCACTTGCACGCACCCCCAGGCTCCCTGGTGGTGGCGGTTGCAAACGAACAAGACTGACGGACAGCCAACTGCTACTTCCAAAAATAAGAGGCCAAGAGACCAGACCTGTTTGGGCACAAGGTTTGTTCGACGGGCAGCCTCCAGTTACATATCTCTAACCAGCAGACTCTGCTGGCGAGGTACGATTTTAACCTGTGGGATTCAATGGCCAAATTTAAGGACTCCCTACCACAGGAGTTGAGGCAGGAGTTCATGGCCATCCTGGAGGAAGGCAAGATGGTGGCCAGGACTTCCCTACAGGCACCGTGGATGCGACCAACTCAGCAGCCAGGAATATGGCATCAGCAGTCACCATGAGGTGCTGTTTGTGGCTCCAGTCATCAGGCCTCTCTCACCAAGTGCCACAGTCCATCCAGGACCTCCTCTTCGAGGGGCTCTCCCTGTTCTCCGAACAGACGGACTCCAAGCTTCACAGTCTCAAAGACTCAAGGGCTATGCTGTGCTGCCTGGGCCTTTACAGGCCCCCGTCTCCAGGAGAATTTTAGGCCCCAGCAGCCTTCCCGATTCCCAGCACCTCCCAGACAGGAGCCCTACAAAAGAAAGGGAAAAGGCTATAAACGACACCAGCCACTACCTTCTGCCTCAGCCTCCCAGTTGGGCTCACATAGATACCGTGGCAGGGCCAGGCAGGCCATTTGAAGGTACGCCTGAGGATGGCATACCAGCCCTGGCTCTGGATCCATCCCACCTTTTGTTTTAAGACTGCCTGTCACCCTTCAGCCTAGTGTGGTCATTTATAACTTCAAACCATTGGGTATTCGGCACTATGGCAGTCAGTTACACCCTCCAGTCTTCATCCACCGCTCCCTCCCACTCCCACCCGTCCCTCTTCAGGGACTCTTCTTATGAGCAGCTTTTTGTCCAGGAGGTGCAAGCCCTCCTATGTGTAGGGGTCATAGAGGAGGTTCTTTGAGACCTGAGAGGGAAAGGGTTTTATTCCCGATATTTCCTAATCCCGAAAGTCATCCAAAAGGATTTCATCCTGGATAACCACCGGTGTCTGAGCTTGCTACGAGCAAGTGAAGGTTCCGCCTCCAGCCATCATGACCGCTCATTCCACGAGAGCCCAGGTTTCATCAGAATTCCTCACACAAGTCCCAATCCAGGACATCCACAGAACTATGACATGGTCCCATACGTTCATACCTTTGCATCCCACTATGCCATCACCCAACAGGCCAGATATGAGGCCAGCTTTGGGAGAGCAGTGTTCCAGTCAGCACATCCATGAACTCTGAGCTCACCTCCGGGGGTACTGCTTGTGAGTCACCTAGCATTGACTGGATACAAGCAAGCACCTGAAGAAGAAAGAACAGTTACCAGCCTTTCGTAATTGTTGTTCTTCAAGATGTGTTGCTCATCTCCATTCCACAACCCATCCTCTTTTCCCTCTGGCAAAAAGGAACTGAGAGTGTGCAGAGACAGGGCCAATCTGCCCTCGGGGGAGATTCTTTCCCAACCCCAAATATGGCAATCAGTTAAACTCTGAGCATGTGGGCAAGACTCACCAGTCAGACACCCAAGAAAGAATTCTCTGTAATAACTCAGAACCCACCCATCTAACATCCTTTCACAAGCCATTGGCATATGTACCACCAGTAGTCAAAGATCAGTCAATTGCCAAACTAGGCTGTCCCATTATACCATCCCCTCCATAAATCTATCAAGTTCATTTTTGAAGCTAGCTAGATTTGATATTGGGAAGTTAAAGTCTCCCATAATCACACAGTTCCCAGGAGTATTTACTTCATTAAAAGCCTTGAGCAGGTCTCTATCCATGTCCAAATCAGATCCTGGTGGTCTGTAGCACACCCCAGGTGCTATCCCAGGGGAAACTCTATTGTTTTCTTCCCCAATATGATTTTTACCCAGACAGACTCTGTCTTATCAATTCCATGCTAGAGTTTGTCCTGTGGATACCACTGAGGGAAAAATCTCAGGCAACTGTGCACGCAGTGTGCACACACTTAGCATGAATGGACATGAGCAACACATCTTGAAGAACAACAGTTATGAACAGTTAGTAACTGTTTTTTTTGGACTTGGACATACATTGTCTGCTATTAATCAGTCTTTACAAAAATAATAATTTGAATAGGCGCATTGGTATTGTGAAAGTTGATTCCAGTGCTTATTCTGAAGAACTTATCTTTATTAGGAATTAATTTCTAGTGAAATTCCTCCTTTGCAAACCCATACATTCTAGCTTTAACAACATCACATATCTGCAATGTCTGTCTGAGAATCGGCAAGAAAACCTTCTTTCTCTCTCCCAACACATACTATATATAGCCCTAGGAGTCTGCCATATGTGATTTAACTTCAAGATATAAAGACTGTATGGTAGAACATAGAATAGGTCTTTATTCCTCACGACAGCAGCAAAACATTAAAATGCTTGCAGACAAATCAACCCAAATATAGACAGTGCTGCTCCGAAACGCTGAACAGCTCAGCTACAGCAGGAGCTAGGGACAGATCCTGCAACCTTTCAGTGGGATGAAGTGTATGAGTAAAGGCTCCTTGCAGAGTAAAGGTTTACAGATCAACTCCTGCTGCTAGGTTTCTGCATGCAAGAATGAGTAAGGGAAGGCGAGAACCGAGGCAGACGGGGGATGCGCTATTGCAGAGGAGCTGAGAGATGGTAATCACTGATCGTGTTGAGCGTGATTTTAGGTATCTAATCTGAGATGTATGTCTGAAATGATTTATAAAATACACAACAACAATGAATAGCCCCTTCTCCCCAATCTCCTCTCGCCCCTTCTGCGCCCATGTAGAGAAAATGACCTGGATGCACAAAGCACCTGGCATTGCTGCTCCCCCCCAAAACGTTCCCCCGTGCTCCCATAGGGGGAGCTAGCAGCAATGTCAGACACTCTGCATCCAGGTCACTCTCCCCTCCATGGGCTGCATAAGGGGAGGGCAGGAGAGCAGCTCCTGATGCCACGCAGCCCACGGGGGGGAAAGGGACCTGGACACACAGAGCATCTGGTGTTGCTGCTTGCTCTCCCCCACCTGGGCGGCGCTGAGGAATGTTCGGGGGAGGTGAACATCCCCGAACGTTCTTCCATGGAGAGGAAGCTGGGAGAAAACTGGGCACCCCCTCACCTCTATATGTTTGAGGGGGCAATGCTCCTGCAAACTGCCCCCATGCACAGCACTCCCCACTGTCACTCATTGCTCGGGGCACCCCTCTGCCTGCATGCACTCTGTGCTGTGCACAGCGTCCTAGGCAGTCACCCACGTCTCCCACCCTTACTGCTGGCCCGGGGTTAGGCAGTGTTAACCTGGAGATTGGGTCTGACCATTCAGAACATCCATATTAAAGATGCAATAATCCTTCCTGACCTAGAAGTCAGATGTCTTCAGAGGAAGCATGATTGCTGTAGTAGTTGGAGCATAGGTCTAGGTGATGAGAGATCTGGGTTCTGTCCCTGGCTCTAAGTGACTTTGGGCAAAGCTTTAACTATGCTTCAGCGCCTCAGTTTGTAAAATGGGACTAATAATGCCCCTTACCGAGGCACTCTAAGCCTAATTCATTGAAACAAGCTTTGAGATAATCCCATTGGGATTTCTTTCTTTTTTCCCCCATTGATTTTGCTGTAACTAATTAAAAAGCTTAGGGGAGTTCACGGTAAGAATGGAGGCATTACTCAACCAGATTTTGGGAGCTTTCCACCATGTATTTAATAGGTACGAGGCTCCCATCCCAGCTATTATGAATCTGTGACCTGTTAGATCTAGGGAAAATGACCTGGGGGGGGAGGGGGTCCTATAATCCATGACCCTCCGCTGCCAGTCTAGCAGGAGTCAACACTTGATTATTTGACATTCAGAATCTCCAAATTCTATTTTAATGTAATAAACTATGTGGCTTGTTGTGTTGCTTATTATGGAAGTTTTCCAGCAGAAATTCTTTTCATGTTTGGCAGCACAAGGATTTCTGTATTCTCCATGTTCTGATCACTATGTGTCAGGATTTCTGTCCTGGGTTTTCTCTTGTTCTAATGGTATGAGTTGTATTTTTGAATAATTTATTCTTGAAGATTCTGGGCCAGTCATGTGCTTCTCTGTGAATACTCAGAAAACTAAGAGTATTTGTTACCTATGGCTGTGTTTTAAATAACTAACACAGCTCTCGTTTACAGAAAGTATGAGACTAGAACAATCCATTCCCACTAGGAGTGTAGACCTAGAATTAAATGGAAAAGAAAATGACAGGGTTGTGCATAACATCTGATGAAGTACACAACACCCCTCTAATGCCTTTGTTTCTCCCTAGATGGTCAGTGGGATCTCAGCAACTATCACCTGATGGACCTAGGTCACACCCACCATTCCATCCGCTGCATGGCTGTCGTGTATGATAGAGTCTGGTGTGGCTATAAGAACAAAGTCCATGTCATCCAGCCCAAGACAATGCAGATTGAGGTGAGGAGGGGTGTGTGTGTGAGAGAGAGAGAAAGTGAGAGTAAAGATGTATTTGTTCTTCTAGCTGCTCTTCTGCAGGGCAGTGAGGGAATGCAGAACCTTTGTATCCTCATTGCTAAGGATAAGATTATGTCATGAAGGTCACAGAATCTGTGACTTCCTGCAACCTCCTTGACATTTTCTGCTTCGGCTGGGGAGGACGGAGCATGAGCTGTCAGCCAGCGGAGAGCCTGGTAGTTCTCTGCCCCCATGGGCTGGGAGAAAAGGGAACCTGGAACTCTAAGCCTCAGCGAGCAGCTGGGGACTTCTGGAGCTCCCTGCCACTGACAGCAGGCCCTGCAGCTCCCAGATGTCATGAGTGGCTGGGGGGGTTCCCAGAGCTCCCAGCAGCCATGGGCAGCCCCTGTAGCTCCTAGCCATCATGGGTGCCGGGCGGCTCTCTGGAGCTCCGATCCACAGAGCCCCTGAAGCTCCAAGCTGCTGCAGAGGGCATGGGGGACCTGGAACTTTAATCCGCCATGGATGGCAACGGATCCCCGCAGCTCCAAGCCACCACCACAGGTGGGGGGGACAGATTCAGGAGCTCCCAGCTGCTGCCATGGGGAATGGAGCCCTCCCCCCCACAGTTCCAAGCCATCGCTGGTGGCAGTGGCCCCCTGCAGCTCTGAGCCATGTGCCCCACAGACCCAAAGCTCTCAGCCGGGCACCCAGCTCTCTGCCTCTGCAGGCCGATGGGGGGGACCTGCCCCACTGCTCTCATCCCACCCCCACCCCACTCCCCAGGCAGCCCCATTTTGTCACGGATAGTTATTTTTAGTAAAAGTCTGTGAATTTTTGTTTATTGCCCGTGACTCTCCCTGACTTTTAGTAAATCTTAACCTTATTCATTGCTGACTCCACATTGTAGGGCAAGAACTGTAACCGGCATGTTACTCTGGAAATCTGCCAGAATAGCTCTCCTGACATTATTCCTCATTTCTCCCCATGGGGATCCTCAGATCACATCTCAATTTAGCACTTCCTCTGATTTAACTGACGAAGCTGGGAGTCTGTACCCGGCACTGGTGTGTATCTGCTGATGGGAAATCCAACTTGCACGTGGCCGCAAGCAGTATATGACTGCATAATGGGCAGAGGGTGGGTAGCAAGCTGTGGAGATTCCACTTATCAAAGAGAAAGATGCTAGTTTAAAACCCATCTTGTGGAAATCATGCTTTGTTACAATATAATCGTATAACAGGAGCAACCATGCCTATAGGATGCAGCTGCTATAAAAGGGGAGGAATATAAACAGAAAATCCACAACCAGTAACTTTACCTCACTCAACCCTAGCAAGATCCTCGTCCTTGTGCTTTTACAAACGTGACTGAGAAGTGCTGGGAGATTCCTGTTGCACTGCTTGAAAAGTATTCTGAATAAGGCAAAATTGTTTCATTTCAAGTCACTCTTTGACATGAGCCTTTTCCTTCACATCCTAGTTCCCAAGTAGTCTGTTTGACTATCTCAGACTGTAACAACTCTCCCTATGGAGAGGAAGCCAGAGGAACAACTGGTCAGTCACGTAATTGAGCTGAGGAGCTTCTCTCTCCTGTAGTGGAGGTTTCAGAGACTGGCAGAGCTGTCTCCTTAGTTTATGCATCTGACCCCAGAGTCTTGAAAGCCAACAAGTGTCCCCAGCCCAGGGAATGAACTCACACTGCTCCCCCTATGTGGCATTTCAGAAATCCTTTGATGCCCACCCACGCCGGGAGAGCCAGGTCCGGCAGCTGGCATGGATTGGAGATGGGGTGTGGGTTTCCATTCGTCTGGACTCCACACTGAGGCTATACCATGCCCACACCCATCAGCACCTCCAGGATGTGGACATAGAGCCTTATGTCAGCAAGATGCTAGGTGAGAAGGCAGAGGCAGTCAGTAAATGGCCTCTTGGTTATTCTGGTGAGCAGGGAGCATCAATGTTTATTAGGAGGCATTGCTCCAAATGTTACTTTCCTAACTGATTCTGCAATTCTCACTCATGCTTGGTAGGCACTGGAAAGCTGGGCTTCTCGTTTGTGCGAATCACAGCCCTGCTCATCGCTGGCAACCGCCTCTGGGTTGGGACAGGGAATGGTGTCGTCATCTCCATCCCGCTGACTGAGAGTAGGTGATGTTCATCAGACATTCTGCTGTGTTTCCATGATGTTAGCAGTGTCTTTATTTGCTAATTGCACTGTGAAGGAGTGGCTCTTGCAGACTAATGGTTCCTTGGTGTATCTCCACTCTGATCCTATGCATCTTGATGCCACAACTGGAATTCTGCTCATAGCAGTGTTCAGGGAGAAAGGGAGGGATGGACAATGAAGACAGCTTAGTTTGGTTTCTCCCCATGTTACAGAAATGCATTCCTCAGTCTAGAGCATTCTAGGACATCATTATGGATAGCTGAGTGTGGACGTCAACTCGGTGTGCTGCTGCGGTCAAAAAAGCTAACAAGATGTTCGAATGCATAAGGAACAGGCTGTAGAATAATGCTGAAAAATGTATAACTCCATTATATAAATCAGTGGGACTTCCTCCTCTAGAACATGGTGGGCAGTGCCGATCATCCCATCTCAAAATGGATATAACAGGATTAGGGAGGGTTCAGAGTTGGGCAACAGGAATGATCAAAAGCTGGAAAATCTCTCATATGAAAAGAGATTGAAAAGATTGTGATTTTTACCTTAGAAGGGAGATGAATAAGAGGTATATAAAATAGTGACGGTTGTAGCAAAAGCAAATTGGGAATGTCTGTTCTTCCCTGTTTCACAGCACATGCACAAGGGACAGTAAATTAAATTGAAAGGAGGGCAATTAAAAACCAAGAAAAGGAAATATTTTTTTGCACAACTTGTAAATAAACTGTGGAACTCACTGCCACAGGATATTGTTGAGGCTAAGAACTTAATAAGATTTAAAAAGGGGCTGGACGCTTATCTGGATATTAGGAGTATCCATAGTTGCCATAATTAATTCAACAAAGATTTGGAAGGGGTGTAAATGCTCATGCATCAGGGTGTAAGCCAGACACAGGCTGCTGCTGATCATGACTTTAATATGGCTGGCAATGTCGATTGAGAGCATGAGGGAGATTGAAGCAGTGGGAAATACAGCCTGTTTCTGGAAGGGGGCTACAGAATGAGAAGTCATCTGCGAGATCATTTCAGTCGGGATTTCATGATGCTGTAGAGAGCTGAACTTCTCTCACTGGCAGCATCGCCCATGGCTGAGGATGTGGAAGATTTATTAAATCAAATCAGAGACTTAAGTTTACTCAGTCCAGTAAAAATCAGTATCTTAAGCCAACTCTATAAAGTAAAGTGAGGAAAGCCAGCAAGAGCTAACAGGCAAGATTCTAGAGCTAGGGAGGAGGGGCACTGGTTTAAACACTCAGTAATGCCACTCTTTACCTGCCCATCAACAGCTAACTCACTTTCCATTGGGGAAAGTTTGCTCCTAAGTGGACTTGAATATACTGGAATTTGCTATTAGAATAGCAGGGCTCCCTCTTCTTCCCCTGGTGGTGGCAGTTAAAGGAATGCTGGATAGAGTATGTCTGTTTTATATAAGGAGAAGCAAATCCACTGTACTCCTCCTGGAAGTGGGGACTGGAATTGTCCACTCCTGCTGCTTTTGACACAGTAACGCTGATGTCTGTGTCAATGACTCAATCATTAAATACAACCCTCTGTGCATCATAACCTCAGATCTCACTTCTGAGCCTATATTTATTGTAAGGCCTGGCCCTTCTTGTGGACACTGTCATAACAGTTGAGTTCAACTCAATTCACATTGCAAGCAAATTCCACTAGCCTGTGATACTTATGTAGAAATGTGGTTTTGAAAATGCAGTAAGAGTTCACTGTGAAGCTGAATTTTTGAGCATGTGAACTGTCTCCCTTCCCTGATGCTGCAGCATGTTTTTTTCAGCTAAGAAAGAGGAGAGCAAAAGCAGTGTGTTCTTACAAGGTGACTCTGAATCTACAGCATCCGTTTTGTGCTTTCTCTATATTTATAAATTTGTTTCAATAATTGCCTTTTTTTTCTCTCCCCACCTGCCTGTCTGTTCCCATGTCCCTCTGTTTTCCCATTCCTTGCCTGTACCTAGCTGTAGTCCTCCACCGAGGCCAACTCCTTGGGCTCCGGGGTAAGTCCAACACTTCCTTTCTTCTAGATTTCAGATGTCATTCCTTATCCACCCATCGACCTTTCCAGTCATTTTCCCATCCCTTCATCCATTCACTTCTATCCATCCATTTATCCATTTACCTCTCATTTTAAGTTGCTATCACTGAGAAGAGACAGGAGATAATATAAATATCCTCATTCCTTTGGGGCAGAGAATATTTGAATCCTTCTAGGCTGCCATCGCATTTGTTTTATTATGCAACTAAGTACTTTAATCTCTCCAGTTAGTTCCATTATTTGGATGGGAAGAAGCGGTAGATATGATGTATCTTGACTTTAGTAAGTCTTTTGAAACAGTCTCACATGACTTTCTCATAAACAAACTAGGGAAATATAGTGCAGATGAACCTACTATAAGGCGGGTGGATAACTGATTGGAAAACCATAATCAGAGAGTAGTTATCAATGGTTCACAGTCAAGCTGGAAGGGCATAATGAGTGGGGTCTTGCAGGGATCTGTCCTGGGTCCGGTTCTATTCAATATTTTCATCAATGATTTGCATAATGGCATAGACAGCACACTTACAAAGTGGTTGCAAGTGCTTTGGAGGACAAAATTAGAATTCAAAATGATCTTGACAAACTGGAGAAATGGTCTGAAATAAATAGGATGAAATTCAATAAGGACAAATGCAAAGTACTACAATTAGGAAGGAAGAATCAATTGTACAAATACAAAATGGGAAATGACTGCCTAGGAGGGAGTACTGGAGAAAGGAGCTGCGAATCATAGTGGATCACAAACTACATGTAATGTAATGTATATTGACAGTGTAACACTGTTGCAAAAAAAGTGAATATCATTCTGGGATGTATTAGCAGGAGTGTTATAAGCAAGATATGAGAAGTCATTCTTCCACTCTACTCTGCACTGATAAGGCCTCAGTTGGAATACTGTGTCCAGTTCTGGGCACCATACTTCAGTAAAGATGTGGACAAATTGGCGAAAGTCCGAAGTAGAACAACAAAATTGATTACAGGTCTAGAAAACATGACCTATGAGGAAAGATTGAAAAAACTGGGTTTGTTTAGTCTGAAGAAAAAAGAGTGGGGGTGGGGAGACACGAGAACAGTCTTCAAGTGTGTAAAAGGGTGTTATAAAGAGGCGGGTGATAAATTGTTCTCCTTCACCAACAGGACAAGAAGCCATGGGCTTAAACTGCAGCAAAGGAGATTTAAGTTAGACATTAGGAAAAGCTTCCTGATTGCCAGGGTAGTTCAGCACTGGAACAAATTACCTAGAGAGGTTGTGGAATCTCCATCATTGGAGGTTTTTAAGAACAGGTTAGGCAAACATCTGTCAGGGACGGTCTAGAAAATACTTAGTCCTGTGTGAGTGCAGGAACCTAGACTAGATAACATATTGAGGTCCTTTCCGGTCCTGTATTTCTCTGATTTCTATTGGCCTGGGTATGTGTGTGGGGGAAGGAGTCTCCCACCTTGAGTACTGAGTTCTAGTCTGTTTTCCTGGTGAAAAGAAGAGTTCACTTCTTCAGAGCCTGATCCTGCAAAGTGCTGAGCATCCTTAGCTCCCATTGAAGTCCCTGGGAATTGAGGATGGTCAAAATCTCTGTGGAGTTCTTGAATGGCCAGAGAGTCGAACTCATGGTATCAGGGCTTCGGCTGGTGGCAGTATTCTCCTCCGGATTGGGAAAGGAACTCGGCTCCATTTGACTTGACTAGCCTAAATACCATTGGATCTAGAGTGCCTTTCCTAATGCCACAGAGGCTGTACTACCAGCCAGAGCACTAACAGATTAGCATGAGTCCTTGGCTTGACTTTGAAACTGAGCAGCTTCACCAGCCTGGAAAACAGCCACTACTCTTCAGGTGCATGAAGGCCAAGAGTCATAAACCTTTCATCAGGACAGCGAACTTTGCTCGTGTAAGCACCACGACTGGTCCCTGGGGCGGTAAGCTTCTGCTACGACTTTGCAGACACTGACTCAGCCAGCCTGCGTTCTGAAGAATGGATATTGTAGCTCTAGAAGACCTTGAAATGCCCTTAACATCCTCATTCCAGCATGTATAGGGCTGGGATTATTCCTCTGAACAAACTCCAGGGAGGAGCACTTCCCTATTACCCAAGCATCCCTTTTATGAGAAACACAGCCTATTAGCATGTGTGCCTCCTGCACCAGTAACGAGGGGGCCTGGATAATCTAGTAGGATCTCTTCCATGATGCATGAATGATGGCATAAAATGGGACATTCAATGGGCGTCTGCACCTTTAAAGATTTTCTGACGTGACTTGCGGTTTGTGTTTTCCTTATATACGTCTTACTCTGATTGATGGTCAGTAAATGGGAACAATGCTACTACCTGGGTTTTTTCTCCTCCCTTCTTCAGCCAATAAGACCTCGCCGACATCAGGAGAGGGGAATCGCCCTGGTGGAATCATTCATGTGTATGGTGACGACAGCAGCGACAAATCTGCCAGCAGTTTCATCCCCTACTGCTCCATGGCTCAGGCCCAGCTCTGTTTCCATGGCCACCGTGATGCAGTCAAGTTCTTCGTCTCTGTTCCTGGTAAGGGTGACCCAGGCGCTTCTCTTGCATTTACATTCTTCTCTTTGGCCATCTTATTCCCTAAGACATCCGTGGCCTGAGCTGCCCTGCCTTGCTGTCGCATGCTGTGGATGAAACATGCACCTCTTGCCGCTCTGGACGGCTCAATCACCCCTCTTAAGATCCTTTGTTTTTTATGTCTGAACTGGAATAAAATCCAGTTTCCCCAGCAGCAGGGAATGGCTCACTTGCGTTGGTGTCCTTGAGCTGAGCATTCTAGGCCAGTGGCAGAGGTGCTGACTGGAGCCCCGGTTCTCCTTCAGGTAACGTTCTCGCGACCCTGAACGGGAGCGTGTTGGACAGCCCCTCTGAGAATCCCAGCACAGCAGCCACTGAGACCGAGGGGCAGAAGCTGAAAAATGTCCTGGTGCTGAGTGGAGGAGAAGGATACATCGATTTCCGGATTGGTGAGCTCCTGCTATGTTTCCCATTTGGGAAGGGGATGAGGTGGGAAGGGTTGTGGGTAAAACATGGGCCAGTGGGATTAGAAATGAAATGTGTTGCTGTGGAGCGAGTTTAGAAAACTATTTCCATCATGTCTCCTGCTTTAGAGGGAAACAACAGGCACTTGGGCATTTTCCTCTCTGGTTAGCATCCCTTTTCCAGGACACATGGTTGGCCTGAGCCCATCTGTCACAACTACCTGTCTGTACCCTACAGGTCAATCCCCCCAATTGCCCTTATCAGAAAAATACCCCCCCCACACACACACTATAGTAACCCAAGTGCAGCAGCCTGTGAGCTGCTGTGTTTTGGAGCAGACCTTTCACTATAAGTTGGGCTCCTCCAAGGAGGTAGGGAGTCTGGTCCGTACATGAAATCAGATGTTGGAAGGTCGTCTACCTATTTATGAAGATCTTCCCCCCCCCAACCAGTGTCCCATCATTACAGCTGCCCTCCGGGCGTGATCAAAGAGCTCAGTTAATGCTGCCCATGTTCCTTGTTGAGTAACATGAGCCTTTTGTGAGGATTCCCAGGGCAGTAATGCTTCACAGCTCCCTTCCCCCTCCTGAGTACTGTTGTATTCTCTCTGCAGGGGATGGAGAAGATGATGAGACAGAGGAGAATGCTGAAGACCCCACACAAGTGAAGCCCATGCTTTCCAAGGCTGAGAGGAGCCATATTATCGTGTGGCAAGTCTCATACATCCCTGAGTGAGATCCTTTCCTTTCCTGCCAACATCTCTCTCCCTCCTCCCACCTGAATGCCAAGATGTACATACAGAACTCCTGCATTACACCTACTGCTGGAAATTGAACCCCAGACTACTGCAACAGCTCCTGCATCGGACGCTGCCCCCATTCTAACCTCCGAACTTGCAGCTTTCATCTTGGGCCTGGGCACTTTTTGAGTGGTTGGGTTACTGGTCTCCTTCTGAAGCTGGTGTCCACAAGGGGAAAAAAAAGGGCAGAGAATCTTCCGAGTGAAGCCCAGAGTTGGGAATTGTGCAAACCACCCCTCTCCAGGAAGCATGAGCTAGGAGCCTGTGTTGGAAGGGTTGGCCCAGGCTGTCAGGAAGGTTGCCTCACTCCCTGCATGAAAAGCAGTGCATCTCCCTCGTGTCCCCCAATGAAACAATGCTATTGAATCACAACTGCCCAAAGAAAACCTTTGGTCCAATTCAGCAGATGGAATTCTCACCCCGTCCCCGCCGCATAGATTGTCCCCAAGCACCAAGTATTATCCCAGGATCTGAGAGCAGGCACCTGGTTAAAACCAGAAGCCTGCAGAGAAAGGAACACAGAGGTTTCAGGAAGCACTTCAGCTGTTTGGCCAGAGACAGACAACAGTATCCTGAGGAGGGGTAGAATGCAGCACATCCTCTATACGTGAAGACAGAAAGCCTCCCTCCTCTGCTGCTATTGTGTGGTTAGTTGGTGCTGGGTAGGTGTGAAGACAGGGAGGACTGTTTGCTTAGTAGGGTCAGAGGCAAGAAAGGTGTTGGGTGGCAGGCCAGAGGGTGCTTGGACACTGCTGCCGTGAACATTTGCTGGGTTCTGGTTGGTTAGCAGAAGGAAGAGCCAGCACTATTTTGTCCAGGTGGCATTTTTGGAAGAGGAAATAAAAGACTCTTGGTTTCATTATGTTTACAAGCCTTAAAGATGTCAAGCTGTTGTTTAGTGATAGTTGGTTTTTAAAGTGTAGCCAGTGAAGGCAAGTTAAACAGCCCTCCACGTTGATGTGATATGGCCAGGGCCCAAGCATAATTTTTTCGGCCCCAGTACAAACTTGTAACACGGGCCCTCTCCCCCACACATACCACAATCCTTTATCCCAGAAATACAATCTCATGAGCCTTGAAATTTTTTTTTCTCATGGTAAGGGGGGGTTGCAGCCTGAGCTGGGCACCCCAGGGCCCTGGTAAAATGTACAACACACCCCTATGGGCGCCCTGGATATGGCATCTGTGTTAACCCATTGAAGTGTTACTGGCTCATGAAGATGCATTCCCATTCTGGCGCTGATTTTCCACAGGGAGAAATGAGGCCATTAACTAAGTCTCTGCTCTCAAAACAGAAAAGTGTTGGGGAAAATAAAAGGCAGGGTGCTGGTTTTATCACTCTTTCTCCCAGTACATAACAGCAACCCAGTGAGAACACAGATCTCAAGCCATGGCACTCACAGCAGGAGGCACTTTGAAGTAAGCACATCGCAATGGCAGGATTTGTGTTTGTCTATAAAAGGATGGAAAGGGATCCCGTAGGTCTTAGCTCCATTCTGTGCATGTAGTTAGTTTTTTTTACCTCACTCCTGCTTCTGACCATTGGTTAAAAGCTCTGATGCCAGTTTGCCTCCTGTCTCCTCACTGTCCTGGGTTCTTGGCCTTTTGAATCCTTGAGCACCTGTGCACTGCCTCACTTGCGGCTCTCCTGGATCGGTCAGTGTCTTTGTACTCTAGGATCCCAGAGGACCTAGTAGGTGTACCCAGGTCTATCTGGAGTACTTATCTGGCCTGTTACTGTAATATCTGCGTGCCTCACAAACTGCAGTGTATTTATCCCTCACATCACCCCTGTGAGGAAGAAAAGGGTGTTAGAGGTGGAACAGAAAAACTGACTCAAGATCACACAGGAGGATTTGAACCCAGGTCTCCAGAGCCCCTAGCTAGCATCCCAACCAGTGGATCATCGGCAGTTCTGTCTGTCTAGTGGGGATTGACCTGTTTGTCTTTTGTAAAGAATGATGGTTCCCACACAAGGTTCTGCCAGCCCTACTTGCGCAAGCAGGTCCCAGCATGTCCTGCCTGTGGAAACTGCATCAGCTGGGGCCAACTAGAGCGGGTTTAAGATACATTTGCTCTTGAATGTAGGGGTGAGAAAAATCTTCAACATACTTTCCATCTGAGAGAGGAAGCAATAAATATCCTGCCAGCTCCAAAAAGGCCATTGCCCCTTCTCTAGAGCACTGCCTGCTGGGCGTGCAGGACTAGAGTGAGGAGCAGTCTGTTGGCTTGTCAATTTGGAGGGTGGAGGTGGTTTTTTTTAAGCGTCCCTCATGTTTTCCCCTACATGCTTGACATAGCTATGGGGATTAGGAAGGGACTTTTTTTCCACCCTTATACAACATTGGTTAGCTGCCTGGATACATTATGGGGCTGTTTCACCTTCCTCTGGAACATTCAACATTCTGCCCAGCCAGGGAGGAGTTACGGGACTAGCTGGGCCAATGGTCATGTGCCCTCTGGCAATGCCTGTGTTCCTGGAACATGGTGCGCGCACAGGGAGCTCACACCACACTGGATCAAGCCTATGTCTGCACTGCCTTGCAGTTGGGACTACAGGGTGTGAACAGCTGTGCACACCAGTGCTATGCACTGTAACCCTCCTGGGGGAGACGAGACACTGCAGTATGAACTAAAAGCTTCCTAATTGCACTAGTGTAATCCTGTTTGAGCAGGGCTGCGTTAATGTGAACTAGGAACCTTTTACTTCACGCCTGCAGCGTTCACACAGGGGCGTTAGTACACAGTGCTTTGCTGTGCCATGCAATTCATACCCCCTACTTCAAAATGCAGCAGTGAAGACAAACTGTTCAGCAGTTTAGCAGCAGCAACTCTGCCAGTGCTTTCAGATCTGAATTGTGTGTGCGTGACCGAGAGAGAAGTATTAGCCACACATCAGAGCACTGAGGCAACAGCACATCTCCACAGACCAGAGGCACCAATGGCCTACTTAGCGGGGAGACAGAATCTTGGCAGTGCCTTGCATTGCCTATGAGCAGTGTTCGAGTACATAAGTACTCATACTGCTCTCTGCAGACAAAGGTGGGGAGAGGATTTAAATCAAGTCCTCCAGCTGTGTACCAGCCCAGCCCTTCTCGGTGTGCCCCTGTCTGTTTCCTTCAACAAGCTGTGTGGGCAGTCAACACCTCTATGTAAAGGGATCTCAGAGAGGCCTGTTTGATTGTATGACATTTCTGAATAGTCAGGCTTTCATTCTGCTGTTGCCATATTCCAGAAATGCTTTGTGGTAGGATAAGGCTTTAGACAGCAAATCATTTGCAACTTTTGATAATTTGTGCCAATTAAATTTCACTATTTGAGCTGATTTTTAAAAAATGTAATTGACACCAATTATTTAGTTCCATGGGATACTCCAGGTGATAATTATGAAACATGGTGTGAGATTTTTACTACTTACAGTACATTCTATATGTTTTATCAGTCAAAGTGACAGCACTTGGTCCTCCGTCTCCCATTAAAATGTCATGACTTTCCAGGTCTCCTTAATTTCAGCAGGCTTAGTTGCAATTTGAAGTATGTTTTCCTTCAAGAAAAGCACACTTTCAAAAAGTGACAGCTAAGTAAAGAGCCACTGCTGTCATGCTCCTATCATCATCATTGCGTGGCTACTGAGCAGCAAGGTGAAAGCTGATTGGCTTAAACACACTTCCCCATCATATCTCCACTGTGATGTATGTAAAGTACCTTGTATGTTATAAAAGGATTTTAAAAAGTGTCTTAAGGCCTGTAAACTCCGCTGTTTGGTCTGAAGATGGCATTCTGTAAAGAGACTGCTGTATGAATACTTTCCCATGCTTTGTCCCTTATGCTATCAAACAAATGAACCATATCCGTTCTGTATGTAATAAAGGTGTTAACATCAGTGGCAATGTATATTCATTGCGTGTACAAACACTGGGATTTCTGATCAGTCTGTGACAATGGGTGGTTACTGTAAGGGTTGCTCGGGCCGGACCTCAAATTCTCAGGCTTTAATGTTTTACTGGTGAGAAGTGGCTGCCTATCATTCAGTGAGTCAGATCGTAGAATGCTGTTTTTGCAATCCCCACAACTGCAGATCTGGTGCTCTGCAGCAATAGCTTTCTTGCAGTTTCATAAGGGCTGTGCCAAAGCCATGGAACATGCAGCTGTTATGATGCAAGTGCCAGACCATAGATGGAGTGATTCAAACCACAAACGTTGTCACAAGGATACGCAGTGGCAATGCCTGACACTTAACAGTTGTTTAAACTGACTAGATTTCAGGTTAGTGGGGTTCTCTTTCAGTATAGGAAGAGTCTTAGCAAAAAACAACTGGGTCTAAGCAGCCATTCCTCCATGAAGCTGGATGCTTCGTGCTTGTTTGTTCACTCAGAGAAGTATGTTAATAGCTTTAAAAAATCCACTCTGAAATCTGAGGGACTTGGGACCCCCTCATGGAGAACAGGGTAATAAAATAGGAAATTAGCTGAAAGGCCTGGGAATAAGGCTATGAACACATGGTTTGCCAATTATCCAGTATCAGCCATTAAAATTAATGGCCTCAAATGCTCCCTTATAATTAACCCCCTCTAGTGTCTTTACAAACTGTGGCTACTTTGTCCTTGTAAGCAATGCTGCACAGGATTCTAGAGCACCAAAGCAAAATACCACCCAGCAGCACATCGGTGTCTTGGGAAAGCATAAGACACTCAGCACACGGAGCTGGTCTGATCAAGGTAAGTGGAGCAATCAAATCTCTTTCCCTGAAATGCAATGTTCTGTGAGCTTAACCCCCATCGCCCAGCAACCTGAGCAAGCTCCCCAGCCAGCCACAGTCCAGTCGGTGCAGCTTTGTCCCTTTGGTGAAATAACTAATGCAAGGGCAAGATTTTTCCAAAGTTTATTACAAAAAAGCAAATGACAACCCTTATAAAACCAGTACATTATATATGTATAGATGTAAACAATGGGTGCTGCAGCTGAAGGCGCTGGAGATTAGCAGTATGCCTTCGCAGCAGCGTAATGAACAGGTAGGTGCTGTGGAAAGGATCTTCCACCACTCAGTGCTTCAAAGCAGCTTTGTTTTTCTTAAAATGATCATTGGTAACATGCCCTCCCTCAACCCCTTAAAGCTGGCATTGCCAGCTAGAGACACTAGTTGAGTTTATTTCCTCCACTCGCATGGCACTAGACTCATTCCCCAAGAACAATGGAACTAACAGCTGGCTGAATACGCAGGTTTTTATGGAGGAAAACAAGTTAAAAGAAAGAACAAGTCCCATGAGCCTCCACCTAGACCCAACTGTATCTTTTTATATAACAAGCTTCTGGACATGGTGCTTGCCTTGTTTTAAATCACGATTGTATCCCTAAGGAGAGCAGCAGCAATACGCAATTGGGACTCTGGTGTGCTTGCAATCAAAGGGCGGCCAAGCCTGTCTCAAAAGATGAGGCTGTGTTACACACACTTTGCCCACCACAGCCAGCAACAATTCGCATGAAAGGGTGAAGGGTAGTGACTGAAAGATGATCTGAAACTAGGGCTCAGTTCTAGTTTGCACTAGCTGCTGCCTAGTGTAGCAGAAGTCTGTGAGGTACAGGCTCCATTGTCAAGTTGTTGTCATTTAATTGAGCTCTGGAAGCCAAGGCCAGAATTGGCAAGGGAACAGTCTCCCCCTAAGTCTGAATCAGCCTTGAGGCTATCCCTCGCATTGTCAAATCACTTTCAAATCAGTTAACACAATGGTCGGCAAAGTGGCCTACTGCATTCCTTATCCCCAGTGGCTGCCCTTGTCTTTAACGGGTGAAGAGGATCTCTTCGAATGTGCAATGCTCCAGCTTGAATGCTGTCACCATCTCCCCGTGCTTCGCCTCAGAATTAAAACATGAAAAGGAATGGCCATCAGCTGCCTCATGCCACTGGGATGTGACCTGCAGCTTCCTGCCAGCACAGCTCTCTGCCTGGTAAAGTTTAAGCACCTCTGCCAAAGGTAAGCAGGTTACAGCTTTGACAAGGTTTGCCATTGGTGAATGCTACTGTCCAGCTGCAGCTCTGGAATAGATGGGAACGCAAGATTAAAGGTGACCTGCAAAGAATGTTTATAACATGGGGCTTGTGCCCTTTTTTGCGCTGGATAAAGAAGGCCTAAAAGGGCTTGGAGTTCATTGTTGGGTTTTTTAAAAGGTAGTTTTCAGCTAGTGTCTTGATTTAGAAGAGTCCACTCTGGTAACCCCTAAATTTGCTAGAAGACCTATCGGATATCTATTGTGAACTCCTGCACCTTAATTTGAAGGAGTGGAAGTGTTTGGATCTTTAACAAAGACTTTCTTTCTCCAAAATATTACTCATTTGAATTAAATACGTATTAATAAAAAAGGTTTAACATTCTTACTAAAAATCACTATAGCTCTATAATCTAACATGTTAGATGCATTAGAAATGGGCTAAATGATAGAGTTCAAAGTAACGATTAAAATAGAATCATAATCAAGAGCAGTGGTTCTCATGAGGTCCCACAGGGGTCAATTCTTGGCCCAATACTATTCAATATCTGCATATTTCCTTCAGAGCATTTATAAAATCATTGCTGATAAAAGTTTGCATGTGACAGATTGTGAAGAGGTGCACAATAAAGGCAGGTCACTTAAAATGATCTGGATCGCTTGGTAAACTGGGCTCAGTCAATACAGTCACATGCAAGGTCATGCATTTAGGAACAAATAATTTGTCACTTACAGGAGGGACTGCAAGTCAGATTTTTTTAAAGTGTTTAAACACCATGTGGATTTTTTGTAAGTGCCTACGCACCTAATACCTCTGGGAATTAATGCATTTCAAAATGCCAGTAAGTGCCTCTCTGCATCTTTTGACACCCTAACTGGCTTTTAAAATCTGGCTTTGTATCCTGGAAAGGAGCGACTCTGAAAAAAACTTGGGGGTCGTGGTACATGAGCTCCCTGTGCAATGCTGGGGCTAAGAGAGTTCTTACATTACTAAACTTCTCGTACAGCTAACTTAGAACCCTGGAACGTGTATCAATCCAAGAAAGGGACCCGGGCAGCATGACAGACAGCTCAATGAAATCATCTGTTCAGTGTATAGCAGCAGTCAAAATATCTAACACCTTAGGCTGCATAAAGAATAAGATGGTGGATTAGATGGAGAATACTAATAATGCCTTTATATAAATCAATGGTGCAACCTCATTGGGAAACCTGTGTGCAGTACCGGTCACCCCATCTCAAAAAGGATATTGTAGAACTATAGGGGGCTCTGAGAAGGGCAATGTGAATGATCAAGAGCCTGGAAAAAATGAGCTGAAGAGAGATTGACAAGAGTGGGATTGTTACCTTAGGAAGGAGCTGAATCAGAGGGGGCCATGATAAACATATATAAGCTAATGAACAGAATCAGGGAGGTAGAGTGGGAACGTCTGTTCTCCCTGTCTCGTCACAAACCCAACAAAAGGAAATACTATTTGGAACAATCCGTCAATGAAACTGTAGAACTCACGGCCACATGAAGTCGCTGAGGCTAAGAACGTAACAAGATCCCCAAATGGTATGACTGTTTATCTCAGGAATATCCAGTTACCATAATTAATCACAATAACATTTTGTGGCAGGTATATTAAACCATGTGTGTCAAGCCTTAAGACAAACTCTATTAGTGATCAGGATGACACAGTGTGGGGCCATGTGATCACACATCTGCCTACTGAATGGTTCTTATGCCATCCTTTAAAGCAACTTGTTTTGGCCCATCAGAGACTGGATACTAGCATAGATGGCCCAGTGGTTGATCCAGTCTGGCACTTCCTAGGAGCTAGAATAATCCCTGGCTGTTATAAACAAGACTATTTAGAAGGTAATATTACCTCTCTATGTGGCATTAGTAAGACCACGACTGGAATACTGTGTCCAGTTCTGGTGTCCACAACCTGTGAAGGAGGTCGGAAAATTGGAACGGGTTTGGAAGAGTGCAACAAGATGGATTTGAGGGCTTGAAAACCTGTCTGGCAGAGAAAGAGTGAAGAAACACAATCTATTTCACTTATCAGAGCAAAGGTGAAGAGGCGACTTGATCACCACCACTGAGTACCTGCCCAGAGAGATTTCTGATAGTAAAGCACGCTCATTGCACAGGCATAACAAGTTCCAGTTAAGGTACACAAGGTGTGTATTTTTAACATAAAAATTAGGAAATAACCATTGAAACAATGGCCTTTAAATCCAGATTAGATATGCTCTAACTCAACCAGAAATTATGGGCTTGATGCAAGAATCACTGGGTGAGGTTCTCTGGCTCGTGCTATGCAGGAGGTCAGACAAGATCATCAGACTGGTCCCTTTTAATCAAAATCTTCAAATTGCTCAACTTTCACTCTTACTTCTTGTGATGTCATCTCAATAATTCTCCAGTCACCAGAGAGTTTTCCATCCCAGACAGGCCCTAACATTCCAATGTGACTTTCCAACCTTTTCTGTATATTAGAGAGACGCCAAAAGGGCACAAGTCCCTTTTTTCTTTCCTTTGCAGGTCACCAGGAACCCCTGGAGATTTCAGGCTGCTGCAGAGCAGTGACAAAACCAGGCCAGCAGCACCTAATAGCTGTTATCCCAAAGAGTGAAGATTTAGTCAGTTGCTGGTGCAGAATAGACTTCCCAAGACCCCTCCACCCATCCCTAGATAAAAACACCCAATGAAAAAAGCCACGCTACACCAGGGGCCAGTGTGACCCCAAGGAAGGGGAAACAGAAATGGATGGGTTTGTACTGTGTCCTTCCCCCAGCCCACTCTTATTACTCATAGATCCAGTGCTCAGTGCTGTCTGCCCAGCACATCAGCTCGTCTGCGTGGAACCAGAGCGAAATCTCCCTCTGGGCACTCTCGATCGAGTCGCTGCCATGAATCACATTCCTGTGGAGAAGGAGAATGGGCACTTTCCAAGTCAGACACAGAGGGAGGTGATTTCACCATGGCTAACACAATAAAGCTTCCTGAACAAGTGCCAACTTGTTGTGTCCTCCCTCAAAGGAGCCTCATGTTCCTCACCATTCCTCAGGGCCCCACCCCAGGGCCACTTGTCTTCGGGCTGAGGGCAGGACATGGCCATGCTGACTGTGATTATTCTGTGCCATGTGGGAGCTGCCAATTCCCACCAGTCCCCTCCCCAGATCACATCACCAAAGCAGCAACTGTGCCTATGCCTGACCCAGCTTCTGAATTTCTTAGGTACTCCATTTTTTTATACAGTATAATCTCTTCTGTTTGTTGCAGTAACAGCTGTGCTCTAGCTTTGTGAAGGGCCGAAAGTGGCTTTTACTTGTAGTTCTGCTTGGTTTTACATTGGAAATTCACATCTTCTGGCTCCAGTTTTTCCCCCTCCTGGAAGATTCCATGGAGAACTGGAGAATTAGTTAGGTTTGACGTCAGATGCCAAGGAATAAAATGTAATTAAGCAGGAAAATGATTTTCATTTAGCCTTGGCTACATTGAGAGTTAGCCCTGATTTCAGCCACCAAGTGGTATCGTGTTACTGGTGCAAATCCCTAGTGTAGACAGGGCGTCAGATTGTTCAGGACTCTTGTTTGTCTTTTGTTAACATCTAACTAACTCAAATGCCTGACTAAGGGCTAGGAGAAAAGCTCATCTGTTAGTCCAAGCAGGGCCATCCCTTCCGTTATTGGCTGGGAGTGCTCCCCACTGTGTTTCGGGGGGGAGGGGGCGGGCCTTCAAGAAACTATGGCTTGACATTGCTAACAGTTCTAAGCCAAGCAGAAGGCCCCTCATGTTTTTGTATTAAAAGAAAAAAGCCTAAAGCAGCAGGAAAGGGCATCAACTCAGCTTTCCGCCTGGCTCAGCCTACCAAGCCTGAGCCCAAAGAGGCAGGTTAGCATAGTGCTCTGCATGGCCAAGTTTACTATGCCAACTGGATGAGCTTGGGGATAGTGGTAGGATGGCTAATGGGAATGAGGATATTGAGGTAGAAATTATCACATCCAAGGTAGAAGCCAAACTCGAACAGCTAAATCGGATAATCTCCATCCAAGAATATTAAAGGAACTAGCATGTGAAATTGCAAGCCCATTAGCAAGGATTTTTAATGAATCTGTAAACTCAGGGGCTGTACTGTATAACTGAAGAATTGCTAACATAGTTTCTATTTTTAAGAAAGGGAAAAACCGTGATCCAGGTAACTATAGGCCTGTTAGTTTGACCTCAGTAGTATGCAAGGTCTTGGAAAAAAATTTGAAAAAAAAAAAAGTAGTTAAGGACATTGAGGTTAATGGTAATTGGGATAAAATACAAGACAGCTTTACAAAAGGTAGATCATGCCAGACCAACCTGATCTCCTTTTTTGAAAAGATAACAGATTTTTTAGACAAAGGGAATGCAGTGGATCTAATTTACCTAGATTTCAGTAAGGCATTTGATATGGTTCCACATGGGGAATTATTAGTTCAATTGGAAAAGATGAGGATTAATATGAAAATTGAAAGATGGATAAGGAACTGGTTAAAGGGGAGACTACAACGGGTCATACTGAAAGGTGAACTGTCAGGCTGGAGAGAGGTTACTAGTGGAGTTCCTCAGGGATTGGTCTTGGGACCAATATTATTTAATCTTTTTATTACTGACCCTGGCCCAAAAAGTGGGAATGTGCTAATAAAGTTTGCAGCTGAAACAAAGTTGGGAGGTATTGCCAATACAGAGAAGGATCAGGATATCTTACAGAAGGGGTGGGGAACCTTTTTGTTACCAAGGGCCTGATGGTGGCCGTGGCGGCGGGCGAGGATTCGGCGGCAGGGGGGGGATTCGGCGGCGGCACAGTTACGTGTGGGGCGGTACCCGCCGCCCGAATGCCGCTGCCGTTTCCGCCTTTTCGGCGGCGCGGTTTTACAGTGTCCACAGGGTTCCGTGGGGCAGTAACCGCCTCCGGACTCCCCCCGCCGCCGAAAATGGGCAGACGGCGGCAGGGTTTCGGCGGCGCACACTTCCCGCCCGCCCGCGGGCCGGATCAAGTTCTTTCGCGGGCCGAATCCGGCCCGCGGGCTGGAGGTTCCCCACCCCTGTCTTACAGTAAGATCTGGATGACCTTGTAAACTGGTGTAATAGAAATAGGATGAAATTTAATAGTGGAAAGTGCAAGGTCATGTATTTAGGGACTAATAACAAGAATTTCTGCTATCAGCTGGGGACACAACAATTGGAAGTGACAGAGAGTGACAGAGGAGGAGAAGGACCTGGGCGTTTTGGTTGATCACAGGATGACTATGAGCCACCAATGTGATGTGGCTGTGAAAAAAGCTAATGCGGTCCTTGGATGCATCAGACGAGATATTTCCAGTAGAGATAGGGAGGTGTTAGTACTGTTATACAGACCTCATCTGGAATACTGTGTGCAGTTCTGGTCCCCCATGTTTAAGAAAGCTGAATTCAGACTGGAACAGGTGCAGGGAAGGGCTACTAGGATGATCCGTGGAATGGAAAACCTGCCTTATAAGAGGAGACTCAAAGGGCTTGGCTTGTTTAGCCTAACCAAAAGCAGGTTGAGTGGAGATATGACTGCTCTCTATAAATACATCAGAGGAATAAATACCAGGGAGGGAGAGGAATTATTTAAGTTCAGCGCCAATGTGGACACAAGAACTAGTGGATATAAACTGGCCGTCAGGAAGGTTAGACTTGAAATTAGATGCAGGTTTCTAACCATCAGAGGAGTGAAGTTCTGGAATAGCCTTCCAAGGGGAGCAGTGGGGGCAAAAAACCTAGCTGGCTTCAAAAATGAGCGTAATAGGTTTATGGAGGGGATGGTATCATGGGACAGCCTAGTTTGGCAATTGACTCATCTTTGACTACTGGTGGTAGATATGTCAATGACCTGTGAAAGGATGTTAGATGAGGTGGGTTCTGAGTTATTACAGAGAATTCTTTCTTGGGTGTCTGGCTGGCGAGTCTTGCCCACATGCTCAGGGTTTAACTGATTGCCATATTTGGGGTCAGGAAGGAATTTTCCCCTGTGGCAGATTGGCAAAGGCTCTGGGGTTTTTTTGCTTTCCTCTGTAGCACGGGGTACGGCTCACTTGCTGGTGGATTCTCTGTACCTTGAAATCTTTAAACCATGATTTGAGGATTTTAATAACCTAGTCATAGGTTAGAGGTTTATTACAGGAGTGGGTGGGTGAGGTTCTGTGGCCTGTGTTGTGCAGGAGGTCGGACTAAATGACCATATTGGTCCCTTCTGACTTTAGAGTCTATGAGGAGACCAGTATGGTCTGAGCACAGGACTGGGAGCCAGAAACTCCCAACATCTAATCCTAGCTCTGATAGATTCCCTCTGTGGCCTTGGACAGGTCCTTACACTCTCCCAGACTCAGTATCCCCGCATGTAAAGAGGAGATTATCCTTCTCTCCCTCAGTGGTGTGTTGTGATGAGTTGAGTAGCTGTATAACACTTGGAAGATGAAAATTGCTAGGTGTGAAGCGCTGTGTGACAGAGCAGATCCTCACCTCAGTTGAGTAAGGGTTAAAGAGCTCCCCTGGGCACAATGAGCCCCAACCCAACACAACTGTGAGTCTTGTCAGGCCTGATGCACGGTGGGTTTTTAAGGGGAGAACCCCAGGGCAGTCTGGGGTGGCACTCGGAAAGAGGAAGGGCTGGAACACAGAGCTCCCAATCTGAGGAAGCAGGAGTTGCTGATTGAAGACACTGCTTCAGAGCCCAGGTCCCCTTCTCCTTTTGCCTTCTGAAGGCCTTGGATTCTCTCTGCCTTTTGTGCGATGGGGCTGCATCCTGACTTTTTCATTTGCGCAACTTCATGTGGCCTCCCCACAGCACAGCCGGAGGGTTCGACTCTAGGATGACCCCCCAGCAGTGCTGGTGTCCAGGGCAGGACCTCTGAGATGAGTGATTGCCCACCCTCTGCTGCGGGGGCTGCCAGAAAGTTATGGGTACAGCATGGTGTTATTGGTTTTGGCCCCACACAAGGAGATCTCCAAACTGACTATACCATTAATGTAAAATCCCTAAGATGCAGCACAAGTGGAGAACTCCACCCTGCCACAGACTATCTGGCTTCGTTCTCTTGCTGCCTAGGGTGGGTGCCAGATGCAGTACGCTGTGCGCATCACTCACAAGTGACCCTTTGACGGTGAAGGGGCATGGATAGGTGACTCCAAAGGCACTCCTGGGAAAGTAACTTGGACATGGAGCAGAACACAGAGGGAGCCTCCTCCCACCTCCAATTGTGGGACAGAGGATTCCCCTGCAAAAACAAAGCAAAGACTCTCACTTGCTGACTTCAATGCAGAAATCCCCTCGGATGGTGCCAGGTCTGGAGTCAGCCGGGTTAGTTTCTCCAATCATTGCGCGAGCCGTCTTTACCACATCCAGCCCCTGCCAGACCTACAGGACATCACAGCACACCAAGAGTTAGCTTCCACAGCTTGCTGAGCAGCAGGGGCCAAATCCTGCCCTGACACCCCCTAGCTAACTTCACCACCTCCTATGAGTACTCCAGGAGATAAGCCAGAATCTGCCTCAAGAACGCTAAGCTCATCGGTTTGAGTAAAACAAAGATGTGCACAGGTTTCATTTTACATGCAATAAAATAACACTGCAGCCAGAGGATGCTGAGGGAGTTGGCTGAGGTGATTTCAGAGCCATTGGCTATTATCTTTGAAAGCTCGTGGCAACAGGGGGAGGTCCCTGAGGACTGGAAAAAAGCAAATATAGTGCCCATCTTCAAAAAAGGGAGGAAAGAGGATCCAGGGAACTACAGACCAGTCAGCCTCACTTCAATCCCTGGAAAAATCATGGAGCAGGTCCTTAAGGAAACCATTTTAAGGCACTTGGAAGAGAGGAGGGTGATCAGGAACAGTCAACACGGATTCACCTGATTGCTTTCTATGATGAGGTGACTGGCTCTGTGGATGTAGGGAAGGCGGTAGATGTGATATACCTTGACTTTAGCAAAGCTTTTGATACTGTCTCTCACAGTATTCTTATCAGCAAGTTAAAGAAGTATGGGTTGGATGAATGGACTATAAAATGGATAGAGAACTGGCTAGAGCATAGGGCTCAACGAGTAGTGATCAATGGCTCCATGTCTAGCTGGCAACCGGTCACAAGCGGAGTGCCCCAGGGGTCGGTCCTGGGTCCGGTTTTGTTCAACATCTTTATTAATGATCTGGAGGAGGGGGTAGATTGCACCCTCAGCAAGTTTGCGGATGACACTAAGCTGGGGGGAGTGGTAGATACCCTGGAAGGTAGGAATAGGATACAGAGTGACCTAAACAAACTGGAGGATTGGGCCAAAAGAAATCTAATGAGGTTCAACAAAGAAAAGTGCAGAGTCCTCCACTTCGGAAGGAAGAATCCCATGCACAGCTATAGACTGAGGACCGACGAGCTAGGCAGCAGCTCTGCAGAAAAGGACCTGGGGGTAACAGTGGATAAAAAGCTGGATATGAGTCAGCAGTATGCCCTGGTTGTCAAGAAGGCTAATAGCACATTGGGCTGCATTAGGAGGGGCATTGCCAGCAGGACGCGGGAAGTGATTATTCCCCTCTATTCGGCATTGGTGAGGCCGCATTTAGAATATTGTGTCCAGTTTTGGGCCCCCCACTACAAAAAGGATGTGCACAAGTTGGAGAGAGTCTAGCGGAAGGCAACAAAAATGATTAGGGGGCTGGAGCACAGGACTTATGAGGAGAGGCTGAGGGAACTGGGCTTGTTTAGTCTGCAAAAGAGAAGAATGAGGGGGGATTTGATAGCGGCCTTTAACTACCTGAAAGGGGGTTCCAGGGAGGATAGGGCTAGGCTGTTCTTGGTGGTGGCAGATGACAGAACAAGGAGCAACGGTCTCAAGTTGCAGGGCGGGAGGTCTAGGTTGGACATTAGGAAAAAGTTTTTCACTAGGAGGGTGGTGAAGCACTGGAATGGGTTACCTAGAGAGGTGGTGGAATCTCCATCTTTAGAGGTTTTTAAGCTGAGGCTTGACAAAGCCCTGGCTGGGATGATATAGCTGAAGTAGTCCTGCTTTGAGCTGAAGTAGTCCTGAGGTCCCTTCCAACTCTAATATTCTATGATTCTATGATATGAAGGGAAGATGGCGAGGTCTCAAGTCAATGCTTATTGCACTCACACTTGCTTTCTGCTTCAATGAATGAAAGGGACCCTGGCCGGTACTCACCATGGCTATGACAGGCCCCGAGCTCATGTACTTCACCAGGTGGCTGTAGAAGGGGCGATCATAGAGGGCAATATAATGCTCCTTCAGCAAGTCTTCTGAGGCCTGGGCACAAACACAACATGTGGTTTAGTTTGCTCTTATGGGATGGGACATTCTAAAATTGCTTGTGACGGCTGTTCCAGTAGCCAGAAGAGTCCACTTTGGAAATGGAGTTCAGGGAAGCCTTCTTCCTCTGCCGGCTTCCCGAATTCTCCAGCACATTTGGGAGGGGGAAATCAAGAACATCAGAAAGGAACAAATGCCAGATGCAATTGGATCAGTGTTCATTCCTCATCCAGGGAATCCCATTTTCCTCCTTCAGTTCAGTTTTCATCTGTTTTCTTGTTTATAGCCTCACAGGACCTTTCAGGGTTCCAGTAATCAACAGAGACAGAATTCAAGCTCTGTTCAGAACAGGCTATTTGCATTGCAGCTCTTTAGATAGCAGCAAGTGTCCATTACACTGACAATGACAAAATAGTTTCAATTACAGGTCCATTTTCATAGGTTCATAACAAATGCTGCAAAATAGTTACAATGGAACAGCCTATAGGACAGTCCATTGCACAAGACAGATTGGGGCAGAGTGCTCCAAAGAAAAGAAAGACAGGATCCAAAATCATTTAGTTACCTTTCAAAACTTACAAGGTGCTTTAAGTTGCTTTTGGAAATGAGACTTAGGACCCCAACTCCCAATTGACTATCAATGAGATTTAGGTGCCTATCACTTTTGAAAATGGGACTTACGTGCTTTAGAAAAACTTCACCCTGAGCGGTGGTGGCCAGAAAAAGATCCAAATTAAATCCCTCTAGCTGGGCTGACTACCCACACGGAGACAGACCTAGGGAGCTTTCCTTTTGTTCCTGTCTCCATCTAGCCATAGGAGGATATATCATTATGTTGAGCTGCCACGAGAGGGCTGCTAGAGAAATGGCCCCAGCCAGACTTTCCACAGCTCTGATACCAGGTGTTCCTGAACTTTGTTATTTGTGGCCTAGTGGATAGCGCACTAGACTGGGACTCAGGAGGCAGAGCAGAGCAGGCAGCTGAACTAAAGGACCTCTTGAGGTCCCTTCCAGCCCCACATTTCTATGCTTCTAAGGATTCTATTGCCAGCACTTGCTGTGGCTGGCTGAGTGTTCTTAGGCAAGTAATCTCCCCTCTCTGTGCCTCAGTTTCCTCATCCGTAAAATGAGGCTCATGATACTGATCTATGCAAAGCACTTAGAGATTTACTAATAACCATGCTGTATAAGAACTAGGTGTTATTTACAAAGCATCATTAGCAAACACGGTGCAAACAGGTCCCTGCTCCAAACGTCTAAGACCACAAGTGGAAACAATTTGTACAAAACCAAGCATACAAGAGTGAATGAGGCATGGACTGGACCTTTAGTGCCAAGAGTGCCAGGACAGCCCTTGCTCTGCCAACTCCGCTCACCTGCATGAGTTTCATCCCCACCAGTTTGAAGCCCTTCTTTTCAAAGCGCCTGATGATCTCCCCTATAAGATGCCGCTGCACCCCATCTGGTTTGATGGCTAGGAAGGTGCGCTCGTTTACACCAGTGCAAGCTGAAAGGAGATGAAGATGAAGAGAAACACTTAGGGCTAGAGCCAACCTCAGCAAGCATTCAGGGTCAGAGAGTCACTACAGCTAAGATCAAGGCATTAAAAATGAAAACCAGAGCTAGGACAAGAGGCAGATGCTGCTGAGGCAGGGGTTCAGACAGGATGAGGCATAGCTTACCAACAGTTTGGGCTGTAAAACTATATATGGCAAAGGGCTGGAGGAGACAAAAATCAGAGGTCTCCAATACTGGACTGAGACAGGAGCACTCGGGGGGTTAGTGGCACACATTCAGCAGGGACTTCGGAGGTCAGAGCAACGGAGATAATCCTGGCTGGAGCGGAGGGATGGAGAGGACATCCTCCTGAGGTGGATGTGGAAAGCTCTGGGGGCTACCGATAGAAATATCCAACCTACAGACTTGCATTAGATTTTAGTCCCTTTGCTTCTGGGTCCACTTATCAGGACAATGTCTCTCCTAATATCCAGCAGATTCCTGCTCTAGTTCCAACCTTTCTTGGACTGAACACATAGAAGATGGAGAGTTAGCTGCTGCTGCATTTATCTGCATTTACTGCACCCTAATCAAGTCCCACATATTTTAATAAATCCACTTCTTTTAATTAAAGAAACAGAACTAAAACCCACTGAATGCATGGCCTTTTTACTTCAAGAAATCCACGATCACAGACAGACTTGGTCTGGGTTTCAAAATGTAGGCAAAAGGTTATGCTATGTAGTCTGAAGGAGCAGGTAAGTGTGGCAATTTTCCAGCCCTAATACTACCTTTGAATTTGAAATCAAGCCACCAGCGGCCTCCTCAAGCGATCTGAATTTGAATCTGAACTAAAGCTTGTGAAAAACAATCCGGGGAATCTGACTGGCACTTTAGAGATCTGAGTTCACCTATTTGGCTGGCCAATGACACTGGGTTGTTGGGCTGGGGAGGTTTTCTTTTACCGCCCTTTGTGGAAACTAGAGTAGGACGGCATTCAGGGCTATGCTTTTACACAGAACCTGCAAGCTGATGGTTAGGAGCTAACCTGGCAGGGCATAGCTCACAGAGGCAGGCACTGTGTAGGCTCAGAGTTAGAGCTAGGAGTCCAGGGGGATAGACGCTATTTCCAGCCTTGCCAAGGGACGGCTATGGGACCCTTCCCGTCTCTGTGCCTCAGTTTCTCCACTTGCAGAAGGAACGTAAGCCCGGAGCCTGCTTACGTGCTTTATTCAGGTGAACCAGCTGCAGCGATGGGTCACAGTCCAGTGTCCTAGACACCAGCTGTGCCAGCGCCCTGCCTGGGGACAGCATCCCTGGGCCCTCCCTCCGCCTGTGGGGGCAGACTCGCACTCACCACTGTGGAAGATGTTGGCGAACAGGGTAAGCACCAGGCATATCATGGCGGTTCGTGGTGGCGGCGGCCAGACCGGCGGGCGTGGCTCGCACTGCTGGGCTGGGCGCGCGCGTGGCAGGGAACGCGCACGTTACTGGGGGGGCCTCCTTCCCGCGTGCTCGCCCCAGGGCGGTCCCGGGGACGGGATGCGAGGCGCCCCGCCCCCATCCCAATGCCCCCCGTGGGGTGGGGCCAGGCAGGCTCCAGCCCCGGGCCCGGCTCTGCACCCAGCCCCAGCTCCCGGGCTCAGGCCAGTGGCCTGCAGGACACTCGCGGGCCGATTTTGGCAGGGTAGGCGCAGGCGGGTCTCCGGTTTGCCACCAGCCCTAAGGCTACTGCATGCTCGGGCCTGGGCGGGGCCCGCTGCCCCGGGACCAGTGGCGCCCACATCCTGGAAAGGGCCCGTGCTCCTAAGGCGCATTCTCACTGCAGGGCGCCCGGGCTCGCGCCAGCCGGGCCTCGCCCCTGGTTACACCAGAGAACCGAGCGGCCCCCTTCGCTCCTGCCAGGTCCGCCTGCTGCCCACCAGAGATCGGGAGACCCCCTGTTGGCCGCAAGCGGGGCCCCCACAGCGCCCTGCTGACACCGGGGGCGTGGAGAGCCCGGCGCGCCTCGCCTCGCCCCGCCCCCGCGGCGGTTGCCCAAAGCTCCCAGCTGGGATGCCGCAGCCCCCGGGAGGACCCCCCTATCCCTGCCACGGGCAGCAGGGGGACCCCAGGGCGCCAAGCCACGAAGCTCCCTGTTGGTGATGGGAGCCCAGAGCTCACTTGGTGCCTGCAGATTCCAAGCAGGGGCCTCCGCCGCGCTGAGCCGCCATGGGGGTAGGTGACCTGCCTGGTGGAGCTCTGAGCCTCCTAGACAGGCGCTGAACCGCACCCCTCTCTACTCCTCTCCTAAAGTGGGGCTGGGGCTTTCATCCCCATTAGCCCCATTTTGTCATGGTTATTTTTAGTAAAAGGCAGGGACAGGTGAAGATTCCGTGAATTTTTGTTTACTGCCAGTGATTTTTTCACCTGTGACAATCTTAACCTTATGCATCACCAATACCACATTAGAACCCAGACAAAGATTGTAAAAACCTGCTATTTATCATTTGTTCGTTTAAATGTATCCACTTTGCTTTTCTTGGTTGATTGCTAGAAGTTTTAGGCAGAGGTCTGATGCGCTAGACATTGCAGGGGAAGGTTCTGAGGGTAGTTTTGGTCTCATAAGTGACTCAAACAATGGCATGGGCTGTTCCATGTTTATTGTCTCTGTGACTACCACAGCAAGGTGCCCCCATTGAAGCAAATGGTAGTTTGTCACTGACTTCAAAAATAATGGGGAGCAGGCCCCTTTTTACTCAGTTTACAAGAAAAAGAGATGGGTTCTTCCCCAGGGCCAACTTGGCAAACAATGTGGGGTCTGAAAGTCAAGGTGGATTCTTTCCATCTTACCCATCACCCTCACAAGCCTGGCTCAACTGAGTGCTATTTATGGGTGTGGTTAGAGTGCAGTTGAGGTGATGCCTCTGTGTGTCAAGGCAAAGGGTTTTAAAACTGGAATTTAATTAACACATCTGCTGATGATCCACAAGCCAAACTAGAATCCAACTCACTTCCTTGTAATTGTGCTAGAGGGATAATGGAAGTAAAAAAGCAATAAACATGTATTTACAGAAGTCAGTAGATAGTACTTATACATATTGGGAGCAAGGTCTATAGAGAAAGAAGGTGCCATTTTTAGAGTCATTTTTCTGACGATTACTATGCTTTAAATTAATTGGGGGCCTAAAGTATGATGGAGTCCTTTCAAAAGTCTCATTTGTGGGCTTCCTGCACAGGATGGTAGCTGTGATTGGGACCTGGAGGCTGGGAAACATAAATCAGGAGAAAAGGCAGGGAACCAAAAAAGGGAGAGCCTGCTGCAAACAAGTGATTACTAGAAATTCTGAGTGTCTTTCCACCTTTTTTAATATATAGAAGAAAGTCACACACCCGCATGTGTACAGTACTGAGACTGAGGTATTAAACTTCAGTACATTGAACCAGCAGTGGGCACGTGGCTTATGGATTCCTGATCTTCATTAAAGATTTTGCATTGGCTGTCAAAATGCAGAGCATTAGAGAGGGTTTCAAAAGTCCCAACACACAGATCTAGACTTTCACACTGGTGTCCCCTTAGTTTTTTTCTGATTTTGAAAATAGTCCTTTGTGAAGTTGATTTTCTCCAGATCAATCATTGGTTCCTCTGTGTTAAGTTTTCCTTCCTTCTGCCTTTGTGCAAGGATCATGGCTCGGAGCAGAGGGGGGTATGGCACAGACGGAATGGTTTCCACTGGCACTGGAGTAAATTTCTTGAAGTCCTCTTCTTCGTGTTTGGGCACCATCCGCCAGTCATGATACATGACCTTGTCGATCTCTTTCACTTCATTATATGTCTTGCCTAAGGAAAGATGATGATGAATAGGTAAACAATGCTCTGAACAACAAACTCCATACTGGTAACTATGCAAGTGCAGTGTCTCCAATGGTTCAGCTGGGCATAGCACTGGATATTTTATGGTAGTTTCACTATCTATTACACTACACACTCCCACTAAGGTTGTATAGCGGCTAACACAGGCAACTGACTGACAGAACACCTGGCTTTGCTGTTGACCACTCCTGTTAGCTTGAGCAAGTCCTTTCACCTCTCTCTGATTTAGTTTCCACATCTATAAAATAAAGATAACTCTTCCCTACTTTGCAGGGATGTTGGGAAGTTGAATTCTTTAATGTTAAAGAATATAATATAAAATACTTTGAGGCCCTTGAATTAAAGCTACTAGATAAGTGCAAAGTTTTATTAAATACATTATAAACTCCATATGTGGTCTAAAACAGCTTTCAGAAAGTGGGGAATTTCCCCTATCCACCTCAATGAAGTATTAATTCTGAACCCTAATGATGGCAACTAAAGGACAACATTGCTAACTATTTAATTATTGATTTTAGCAGGAACATCCAGCCAGCCTGTTTATCCACTATTTTTAGCTATTATACAAGTTACAGAGAACCCATTTGTCATGGACTCTATTTCCTTGCCAATGCAGATTATTCATTATGGTATAGTCTTCATGGATTTCCCCAAACTAGTTTTAAATGACAGAAGTAATTGGGCTTCTGCCATTTTCTTTGTGATATTATTCCACAGTGTACTAGACTGCACTGTTAGGAAGTTTTCCTTTTTTTAATTTCATCCTATTAGCCCAGGTGAGTGGAAAGGGAGAGCTACCAGTGGAGGAGGATTGCTGAGTGGCAAGAGAGTCGCTAACTTTTTCCTCCCATGCTAGTCCCTGGCCCTATACATTAACTTTTTCTCTAATCCTGCTTCTGAGACATACCCCAAACTTTATTTACCTCTGAATGTCAGGTATCCCCAGGCTTTCCCATGATCCAAATTCTGCAAAGAAAACAAAAATGTGCTCTGATCAATTAAAGAACCATTCCCATTCACAAGGACAAACTCCTTTTATAGTCTTACTACTCATGATCTACAAAAAAACAAGTCCTGGGACCTGAATAATTGCTAATGGTGGCAACTACTATTCTTCTAGAATACTAAGCAAATGCCATTACACAATCCCTGCAGTGAATTTTGTGATGAAGAATGCAGCAGAATGTGCCTCAATACTATATACTGCCTACCATCAGCCCTGTAATGACTCCATAGAGTTACATGTGCCCCCACTAAGGTCCTAATCCTCCAAACGCTTCCATACATACATAATCTGTAGTACAAATACTAATAATCAGTGTTCTGAACTCTTGAAGCACAGTGGCTCAGACGGATACTGTTGTTTCTGCAGTGCTCGGGTACTATCTTGCTCTCCCTCAGGCTTTTTTAAGTTGTAGATTTTCATTACACTGATACCCATGGAGGCTCCTCTGAAGCAACCCATGACCTGGTGCAAAGGACTCCCTGCAGCACACGTGAGAGGAGATTCAAGTGTTGGCATATGGAGTTGCAATTAAGAGAGGCTGTGAATGCTGCAGAGATAATTTAAGAGGGTTGCACAACGGTGATGATTTAGGAGCCAGCTTTGTGGAAAGCAGATCTCACTGGAAGGCCTCGTTTCCACGGGCCTTGTCTCTATCTATCTCTGGGACTTATACGGTGCCCGTTATCAGGGCATCGGAGGGCCTCAAAGCCCAGGGCCAGCAGTCAAAGGCTCTCACCTCAGCTGTGTAATCCACCCTGACCTTGGTAATGACCCAGTAGCAAGGCTCGTCATACTGCCAGAGCCAAGATTTGCGGGTGACCATCCGGCCGATGCCGAAGAGCCGCCGCTGGCAGAGCAGCGTGAAGAGGCGGTTCTCGCTCCTCACATCCTCCCAGGCCAGCACAGGCAGGCGCTTGTTAGTGAAGGGGCGGGTCATGGTCTCGTAGTCCAGGGCGAAGCGCTGGGAGTCTCGGGGCCGGTTCTTCAATGCCCGGTACTCACGGATCTTCTTAGCCATGGCGGCGATCGGGCGGTAGAGCTTCCTGCGGCCCATGGTGCGGGCGGCTGGGCACGGCTCAGCACAGCACAGAGGCACCGGAGAGCGGATGAGGCCGCTGCCTGGACTCCCCTCTCCCCGCCCCCAGCTCCACAGCCCCGGCGAGCTCCGAGTCTCCCACCCTCCCGGCTCGGCTCTGCCGGCCTAGACGTGTCGTCACCTGCCTCGGATCCGGCCCAGAGTCACTCAGTGAGTGCACCCGCAGGACGCGCGGTCCGGTCCGGTGCGTCACCCTAATCTGGCCGGCCCGGAACTTCCCGTTCCAACGGAAACACCCGCCGCGGCAGCGCTCGGCTTGTCTGCTAGTGCCGAGGTGGCTCTAGCGCTGGGCTGGGGCACGGAACGGAAGTGACGGCAGACTCAGCGTGACGTAAGTTCCTGACTGTGCGTTCACTGTGGGGGGTCTTTGACTCTTTGCCGGTCCTGCGTCTGGGGCTAGGTTAGCCGAGCCGAGCCGCCCGCCACGTGCTGCCTGCAGTGACGGTTCTATTGGCTGGGCGGGCCGGCGGATGCCTAGATCTCCCGCGGGGGAGGGGCTCCCCCCATCGGGGTGGGGGCCCAAGGCTTTGTGTGCGCCAGTGACATGCCGGGCCCCCAGGACTCCGTTGGGGAGAGGTGGTTGAGCCCCCTCCCCCCAACTTCCTCCCATCCCGCTCCCCTTCCCTTCCCTTCCCTTCCCTTGCGGCCACTCTCCGCATAGCGAAGCCTGGCGCCTCTTCGAGTAGCCAGGCCCCATGTCTCCGGTCTGCATCGGGCCCTGCCCGCCGTTACCGCTGAGAACAGACACCGTGGTGTGACTTGTGCCCCGGGGAAAGGCGCGCGAGGCGACGCCAGGCCTGGAGGCCGAAGCCACTGCCCGATACTTTATTGCAGAGTCTCACAGTATCTGGGGTTTTCTTTACAGCTCTGGAACCTGGGCTCCTTGGAGACTCTCAGCTGTAGTTCCTTGCGCTGGTGGTGATTGCAGAGAAACCCTTGAGAACATGACCCAGTGCTTGCTACAGGACCAAACGCCACAAAGCAAAGGAAAAGAGCCCGCTTCTTTAGTTATTAAAAATCACGATTTGTAAGCCACTTGCTGCCTTTTTTTAGGCCTGACTCGTACTTTGTGAACGCGTGGCATTGGCAATGCTGCTGAAATATTGTAGTCACAGAGCAAGCTCCCTCCCACACTCTCTTTGTGCCCCCGACTGACCTGGACAGTGTGGATAGTCCACCTATAGGTGTTGGAGAGGGGGAATTCAGTCTTTGTGGCCCATTCAGGCCTTAGCCTCTCTGCTGATATTGCCAGCAACAAAATAATTAGAACTAATTGGGTGTTTTGGGATGTTGATGTCTGTCCTCCGGGGGACCATATTATTCTCATTGACCAGCTGCTTGGGTGTTACTTGGTGAATTTCAGTCAGAGCTGACCTGGTGTGGATTTGAAGGAATGGTAGACGCAAAGTGAAAGGCTCCATTTCCTATCACTGAGCCCCTTGTTTGTCTTAAGCTAGGATTTACTTCCTATGAGAGGAATTTAGGTTTTTAATTAATCCTTTTTTCTTTATTTTTAATCAAAACTAATCCAAGCAGTCCAAAATGTATCACTTAGGTAAATATTTTTAAAATAAATAAATGCAGTGCTTTTATATATTAGAAATTAGCACAGAACATGGCCTTCCTGTGCATCTTCTAAGCAGACAGAAATTAGAAAAGTTGGAGAGAAAAATAAAACCATGGAGGAAAATTCAAAGAATGAATCCAATGGCAAAATCAGTAGAGTTATCAAAAGAGCTGCTGCCTGGAAAATTTCAGATTCTGATGCAGACAGTGATGTAGAATCATGTCAGACCAGAACTGTTACTCTGACACACCAAGCTGCTGATGCACTGGATGATGGCATTTGTGATCATGCTACAGAAGAAGAGCTGAAAAGCTGGGTGGGTGTCAGTGAACCTAGTGAGCTACTTTTGCCAACCTCTCCTCAGCAAGTAGCTACATCCTTTCCAAGCCCAAATACAAGGAGAAGGAGGACTCCAGAGGAAATAGAGGCAGGTCGGGCAAGAGCAGAAGCAAGGAAACTTGAAAGAGAAATCAAGAAAACAGAAAAAGAGAGGAGAAAAGCACAGGAGGTGCTAGAAAAGCGGAGGCGAAAGGAAACTGCTGATGCCTTGAAGCTCCTTCGGCCAAACCAGTGTCTGAAGTACATGATTATCTGCATAGACCCAGGTAGGCAATCTCTGGACTAGCTTTGAGTTTTCTCCTGGCATTTATTCTAGGAATCTGACTGTGTTAATACCACCCTCTAGTATGAAGGTGGAGATCAATTTAAGCAGGGAGGCAGTGCTCTCTTATGATTAAAGTAGGTAACCAGAGCTTCCAAGGCTATTCCCAGGTCTGCCACTAACTTGCTGGGCAACCTTAAGTAAGTCACTTATGGGCACATTTGTCAATGTTAGCTACTAATTTTGGTTGCCCTCATTTAGGGGTTTCCAACTTGAGAAACCTTGGGCCTTTCATTTCAAGGTGGTGAGTAAATGCAGCTGTCATTGATATTCATTGGAGTGATGGATGCTAAGGACTTGTAACAGTCACACCGAAGATCAGTGGTCACTTATGAAAAATTAAGCTAAAACTTCTTTGTGCCTTAATTTCTCCATGAGTAAAATGGGGCTGATAATACTTTCCTACATCATGAGAGGGTTAATTAATGTTTGTAAAGCACTTTGAGCTCATCAGCTGGAAGACACTGTAAAAGCATAAAATGCTGGATTATTATAATTGGTTCTTTATTTAATGTCACCTTTGCTGGAATTAGCTTGCTTGGTTGTGTGTTTTGGAGTTGAGGTTTAAATTTTTAATTGTTACAGCTTGTTTAAGTTCATACAGCAAAACACACTGATTGTCAATGTATGGTTTGCTGCAGTAATGGTTGGGTTAGAAAAAAGAGGGAGGTAAATTCAGATTAGTGTAACTGGATTTTTAGACTCTCAGGTCATCAAGCAGTGTGCGACTCTGATCTAGTGTCAGTGCCTGGGGATTCCATGCTACTGGTTAAGTAGTTAATGTTCTTTCCCCAAAAATTGGCCATTACTGGGCACAGACCATTAAAAAGTCAGGGAAGAAAATGTAAGTTTCAGAGTTGATTGCCTTGTTATAGCCTATCTAGAGTCCACATCTGGGGACACTTCCAAGATAACTGTAGATAACCCATTGTCTGGAAATGTGAACTCCTGACATGCCAAGCCAGACCCATCCTCTGGGCTGTGCATCTTGGGCCCAGTCCTATTCCCAGTATCTCACAGGATAGCACCCTACAGCTAGTTTCTATTTCCAGCAATGTTATTTTAGATCAAGCAATATATTATACATTCAGAGATCTGTTCAGGGTTATTGATGTAATACTGATTGTTAAATCCTCATGAAATGCTTCTAAAAAATCCATCCACTTGCATTGGCATTTAAAGGGTAAAATAAACTATCTTGTTTGGGGGACAGTGAATTAAAATGTGGAGCCATGGACATAGAAGTGTAGAAAATAGAGATGGCAATGACTTTGGAGGTGCCCATCTTCTTGCCCATGCAGGAGAGCTCCCTGTTTCTCACTTACTAGCATTTTGTCCATCCTGATTATAAAATTTATTCTTTTGGTAATAAAAAGTCTTGACTTATTTTACCTTATTTTAGATATTGCTATTGTTGTGCAATGTGCTGTGTGCCGATTGCCATTCTCCACCCCAGAACTGAGTGCATTTTATTGGTGCTGTAGGAATATGCATAGAGCTCAATACTGCAACTGTTATTCAAGTTGAGTGGGGCAACTTTTATGAGTAAGAGTTTGCAGATGTAGCATGGTTCAGAGGAAACAAATAGTTTGTGATGGTTATAACTCTATCATAATGCATAAGCACAAGGGGATCGAATTAAGGTTGCACAGATGGCCTTAATTCAGACATTTCCTAAATTTTAAGAACTTTATTTTGCAACTTTAACATTCTTTTAAAGGAGGGTTTTAAATGTAAATTCTTAAGTTTTTAAAAAAATTTAAAAAACCAAAAATTCCATCATGTGAACCGTATTGACTCCCCAGTGTCATCTGCATCAGAGTTTTAGATCTAGTCCTCTACTAGTTAAGCTACCAGAGTAGCTGGTACAAGGAGAAGGCTGTATCTTCTCTGTGGACTGGCTAGCAGAGGAGGATGGAGCCTGCTTTGCTAGTGGGTTTCACAGCTGTTTTCTGGACAATAGAGGACTGTTGAGATTCAGGAATAATAGGTTCAATTCTGAGTTCTGTAGAGTGTGCTCTAGTGGTAACTCTTCTGCCCATGTCTCCTCCAACTTTTCCCTTTTGCCCCTCCCCAACTCCTGTCCCTTTCTCCCCTGATGCTATTCCCCCCAGCTTTTGCCTGTTTTTCCCATCTTCTGCCAACATCCCCCCATGCTCCTATCTTCCCCTTCTCCTCTGCTCCAGCCTCTGTCCCTCCACCCCTCTTGTTCCTCACCCCTCTGCATTAGAGTCAGGTGGTTTTCTCCTCCTTGCTGCCTGGCTGCCAACAGGGGACTATGGAGGGTACAGGTCTCAGTTCCTGTGGCACAGTGTCCCAGAGCAATTGCAGGGAAGGTCCTGCTCAGCCTTAGGAGGGAGCATGCTTAGTTGCTCTACAGGGATGGCATGTGCACAGCTCAGTGGCCATGTATGAGCTGTGGGGAGATGGAGCATACTAAAGACAGATGGAATACTTAGGTGCCAAACTCTAATAAGTCTCTACTGAGCATGTGCTAATTGTGATTTTTTGGAGGCTTATTACTTGGCCAAATTGGGTGCCTTTTCGCAGGGATAGCAAAATGCATGTCCCTGACACCTAGGGCAATCCTCCTGCCAAATTTCAAGTCCCTGTGATGACGGATGGGCATATGAGAGCTTCTCAATGCAAATGGTTACAGGAAAATTTCTAACATGGGTAAACAATATATTTTTCCCTAATCTTGTTCTTGGAAATGGCTGAACCATTTTTGCCGACATTTCCTGTAAAAATTCAGCCTGAGGTAGCCTCCTGACATGGAAGATTACAGCCCTGTATGATTAAGTTTGGCAAAGGTATAAGCAATGGTAAACAGGGTCTTATCACTGAAAGAGTAAGGCAGCCTTAACTCTAGGTGTCGCTAGGGGTGCAGGTTGTCATTAACAATGTGTTGTAAATTTCTCTTAGATAATCAAGTGATGTGCAGCATGCTGTCTTCAGAGACCTGATATTCCGTGTTCAGGCTTGAAATAATAGTGGAAGCATCAATCTTTCCCTTCTCTGGGTGGGTTTTGGTTGCTATTTATTAACACTCTCTTTCCTCCCCTCATGTCTGGCGTGTTCTCTCTCCCCCTTCAGGTCTGTTAGAAGATCCTGGATCAGATGTTTTGATGGAGGCTTTTGGTTCCTTGGAATGTAAATACTACATTGAACCTCAAGAAGTGCCCTGCAGCATCACCTGGAGGAGAAATACTGTTAACAGTTTATCCAGTACTGTGAGTATCTGAATCCAATTTGTCCACTCTTCCCTGCGGGGCCTCCTCATCTGCCTTTTCAATTTAAACTGGCAACAACTATGCTGTGGGAAAGGAGCTTTGAATTGCATTAATTATTAGTTCTGACATTTCCAGCAGCCTTCTAGGCAGGGCAGTGGAGTCATCAACCTCAGATGGATAAGTTCTGTGTGACCGCTGTTAGCTCAGGGAGTGGAGTCGGATCTGATTGTCCTATGGTTTATTTCAAAGCGAGTGACTTTCATGCAACTGGGTGTCATTGTCTTAGGCACATCCAGGATGGACTGTGAATATCAGCAGCAAACAGGATGGAGGTCAGGGTGAGTCACTGATCATGGAGAGGTTTTAGATAGCTAGCTGAAAAAGATTCCTAAAACAAATTGTGTGTCTGCGAAGCATCCTTGATGGCTGCTGAGGATATGAACTGCATTGCTGGGGAAGACAGACCAGGCCAGCTGCAGGCTCCCTTGCTGCTGAATGAAGCCTGTGAGCTCTTTAGAAAATCCAGTGGCTGTTTCTGAACACAGGCTGCTGGAAATCCTAGGGAGAGAAGTTACCTTCTCTCTGATAACAAACGCCACCACAGCAGGAGATGCGGAACCTTGCAGATAAACTGTACTGATGAGTGCAGTGGCATTGTTCTCTCCCATGTCCCACTGTAAGGAGTTCATGTTGGTGAGTTGAGGTCAGTCCTGTACTTAGAGAACTATCCCATGCTGGTTGTCTGAGGAATCCTTTAAACATTGTGGGAGAGCTGAGGTAATAGAAAAGCTAGGTAGCTGATGCTGTGACCCAGTCGTGTGGTGTGCAGTCCAGACGTAGTGTGAACCTTTTGCTTGCTCTCCCACCTTGATCTGTCCACTCAGTGACTAACTGGCCGTTGTCTCCAATGAGCTGAATTAGATGATGCAGACTGCAGCACTGCCAACTCCAGTTTGAACATCTCTGTCTGGGTTGGCAAGTTTTGCAGTTGTCCTGCTCTGTTCCCTGCCAGCCCTATTTCTACACCCTCAGTACTTTCTATGTGATCTGCCTGTTAATCAAGCCATATGGCTTTTGCAGCTCTAACTTCAGTGTTACCCTCTTTCCATTCGAGATGGTATGACTGGGCTGAGATCCACCAACCTTATTTCATTTTGGACACATCCCAGGTTCAAGATCCCACTAGAAGTTGTTTCTGTTCCACTAGGATGGTCCCATGGTGAAGTCTGAAGAGGAAAATGAGGTGTTGGTGCTGGTAGATCCGAGGGACTTTCTCAAGCGTCTCTTTTCTCTAACTCAGGTAGTGTAAATCTCTGAATGGGTGGTTAAAGAGAGGTCTGGGGAGAACTGACTTTTAACAGTAACAGCACGGATGGGAGGGAGTTATTCCAAAACTGTGTTACCAAATGCAGAGATGTGGATGGAGAGAGCTGTGGGGTGGAATAGCCAAAGTCTGACTGAGCTTTAGCCCTCTTGGGCTCAGCAGGGGAAGTTCTGACTCTTGATTTAACCTGGGACAGATCATTGCTTTATCCAAGGAGCTTTGGCAGTCCAGACCCATCGTTTTGTGTGTGCTACTGTTTTCATGCTCAGTGCTGCACTTAAAGTATTTGCCTGAAGGAAACCTTCAAAGCACACAGTTTGGAGAAACACAAATGTTTGGAAGCAAAGAGATTTGTAGCTAATTATTCCTGCAGCCCCATCTGGCATTTTACTGATATACTCCTAGGAAGATAAGGGCCCTGCCCTGAGGAGTTTACAGTCACATTCAGACAGCTGCAGTAGAAAATGAAAGGCTAAGCTGGAGCAGGCAGTGCCCAAGAGGAGATCAGTGATGGAAACATGAACGAAAAGGTGGACAGGAGGGAGGAGCTGGCCCTTTGCCAGGTATAGGGAGAAGAACACAGTAGCCCTCCATTCCAACCGCCAAACAGAAATCAGAGCTGAGAAGCTCCTGACACCCGACCCAGCTCCCATCTCTTCCCAGGGACTAGGCTGACCTTGCAGTGCTCGCATTACATCATCACTCTCTGTGGCTGCTGAGGAGGAGGAAAGGCTGCTCACACAGGTTTGTGATTGGCTTGTTTTGTTTCAGAGTTTAAGAGAAGCCCCATCAGGGAGTAGGCCTGATCTGAGCCAGTTGTTGCCTTTGGACTGTCTGGAGGGCCCCTCCCTAAAATCCTTCAGCCTGGCTGTCATTGGACTTGGCACCTCCAGATGGTAAGATCTGCACGTTGGGAGCATGGCTGGAAAGCTAACATGGGGAGTGTGGATGAGGCTGTCTGCAGGAAGGAGACATTTTGGGCTAAACTTCAAATCTCAGTGCCTAAGTAGTAGCTGCAAAACATGCTGTGCCAGCTCCCTATGCCACACAGCAGGCATTTGTGTGTGTGAGAAAGGTGCTTGTGCGAGGAAATGCATGTTCTCGCATGTGCACATGGTGTCGGGCAGCAGCATGTTCAGTGTTGCAGGATCAGGGGCTCCATTTTGCAGCTACGCTGTAGACAGCAAAGTTTGAAAATGTCGCCTGGAAAGTTAAAACGGGGCCTTTTCAACCCCATTGACTGTCCACATGAGAGTCATGACGGAGTGGCAGAGCTGGCTGACTAATCTGGCTGGAACTGTACTGGACACCAACACAAGCTGTGGTGCCCTCCGATATCAAAGCTTCTGTCAGCAGGCGCTCAGGGCAGCTCGTTAGCCAGGGCATAGGCCTTCCCTGGGTTGACCCTCTCTCACTCTTGTGAGACTGCTGGTCTGTGGCTTTCCTGCGGGGAGGGACATCCTCGTCACATTCAGATACCTGTGAGACTCTCCCAGATTCAGGCAGACATGCAGCGCAGGGCACATCCCCACTGGTGGCCATTTTAGGTTAGCTGTAGCCTGGTCTGTAACAGACAGAGCAAATCCTTATCCCTGTGGAGGCAGCTGCAGTGGCTGGGTCTGTGCTAGCACCCATCCAGGTACCCTCTAAGGAGAGCTTCCAGTCTGCAGCACCCCTTGGCTTCTCCTCACCCACGGCTACGTTTTTTCCACCTGCTGCTGCCTGTCCACCCACCTAGAGAGGGATACAGAACGGCCTCCATCTCTGTTCCAGAAGTCTCCCTCTCAATGACCACTCGGGCCCAGTGTTGAACTACCCACAGTGGGCCTATATCCCCAATGTCCACCCATCCCTGTGAGACCAAAGGGAGAGCTGTAGGATGTGCAGCCTGGCAGAGGAACAGAGTCACCTGGAGATTATTCCTGTCTTCAGCATGTGGGTGGGTGGCCTGAGTCAAACTAAAAAGCCTCCTTTCTCTTGCCTGGGGCTGGAGAAGGAGCTGGCAGATGTGGGAGGGGAAGGCTGGACTCTGGCCCTGCCAGGAGTCCGGCTAGTCAGTCCATCATCAAGAGGTGATTATCCTGAAGAGGGAGCATCAGGGGAGAATGTGAGTGATGTGTGTTGTTTCTGCATAGGTATAACCATCATCAAGGCAGGCAATGGGTGCTGAGACCTGGAGAGCAGAGCAGAAAGGAGGATCCCTGGTGCCAGCCCAGCCCAGAGCTGTCTATGACACAGCAGGAGATAGAGGAGGTGAAACTAACTACAGGGCCTTGATCTCTCTAATGTTGCTCAAGGGCAAGGGAGCTGCAGGTGTGGGGTGAGAAGGTTCCTGTGGGTGAACACTCAGGCACCATGCATGCTTCGCTAGGGAAGGGGGTAGCTCACCTGAAATGGACATTCTTCTGCCCTTAGGTGTTACTCGATATTAATGTAGATAGATGTTAACCTGTTACCAGCAAAGGGGTTGGGGAGGAACAGGGATACTCAGGAGATTGGTAGTGAGGATTTGGAGCCTGTCCCCCCCCTAAGATGCTGGCTCAGATCTAGCCCAGATTGTTGGAGTCTGCCCCACCTGAACTCTGTGCAAGGAATGGTCGGTCTCAGCGCAATGCCTAGTGGACAGGGTTCTGCCTTAGCAAAGCCAGCTCCCTCCTTTGCTGGCACGTTCAGAGACCAAGGAGAATCCATCTCCTCCTCGCCCCTGGGACTGTGAGGAGTTTGGCATGGAACAGCATGGGTGAATTTTGCATTGCTCCTGCCCCTGTTGTACCTACCCACTGAGGTCTTTGCTCTCCAGGGAGGTCATGCCAGACTCTTTCACCAGCCCTGAATCCACCCACAGAAATGGCATGTCATTCCCTGAGATTTCACTCTCCATTGTTCATATTTTTACCCTCCTGGAAGCTCAGAAATATCCCCTTTCCCTCCTGCTTTTGTCCTTTCCTTTGATAGACGTTGTCTCCCCCACTCCTCAGCCATGTCTGTAATGGAGTAGAAGCCAGCATTGATCTGTCTTGCTTACGGTGGTCGCTGTCAGAAAGGCAGCATTTGGCAGTGGTGATCACATGCTTGTATCTAAGACCATCAAAATCTTTCTCCTATACTTACAACTGGAGATGTCTGTGGTAATTGTTGGCAAATGTAGACTCTGTGATGGCCCTTGCTGTTTTAAAACGTTTCGATGACCAAGTCTTGTCTAATGAGATATTTAGAATCCGAATGTTCCTCACCAAACTTTGCTGGTCCTAAAGCAGGTCAAATCTGGGGCCTAACTCCCTGTCCCTTTAAATGAATCCCAGCCCTGCTGGAGCATGCCCTGAAGGGGTTCTGACTCACCAGCTTACTGGGAGCTAAGAGGGGATGAGCAGGCTTTATGGTTGTGCAGTGTAAACAGAGATAATGCACTTAGCCCAGCCCCCAGCCCTTCCAGCATAAGCTGGTTTCAGCTCAGTACAGGACCTTGTTTTCCTTTCTTGCTTCTGGCCTCTCTCTCAGAGAGGAGCCTCTGCAAGCTGAAGTCAGCTGGGTGAATGCCTTTGGTGAAGTGGCCTTGCCTGTGGCTGCCATGCACCAGCTGCTCTCAGCATGAGATCGCTTTGCTTTGTCTCACGTTTCACTCATTTTAGTTCTCCTCCTCCTCCTCCAGGGACTGGTGGGGCTACAGCTCTGGGGTAATACTGAGGTCTTGTTCCTGGACACGTGGCAGGACTTCAGCCAGCATGTTTCTGCACTGACCAAGGCAATAGCCAAACGCCCATACAAGTGAGTTTGTGTCAACCAGGGAGTGCTCTCTGTGTCTCACCCGTAGCTGAATCCTAAGACCGGCGCATCAGCATCACCTTTTGTCCTGGTTGTGGCTCTGACGCGCTGGGAGTGGGGTGATGCTGTTCCCCTGGCAGATCTGCATGGAGACAGCCTCACCCCCTGAAGTCAGTGCTGGGGTGTTTCAGACGGCTGCAGCTGGAGGGGGAAGGCCCAGGTTGCCTCTGGTCAGGGTATTCTGAATAGACTGGATGTGGGAATGTTCATTTCATGGCTGGCCCTTTATGGGTATTCAGCTTTCCCCTCCCCCATTGCCATTCACACACACAGTACACTGTGCTCTGCCCTCTGAGAAGAGCAGTGTTTGGGGAGTTGAATAAAGGCTTAGGCTGGGCAACAAGATACAGAGAGGGTTAGGGTAGGTGGCAGTAAGACATGCAGGAGGGAGGTGACCATGCTGAAGATGGAGAGGAGTGTGGGCCTATGGAGGGAAAACACTGGGCCTGGAGGGATAGAGGGACACTAGTTGGGAGCCCTGTGACTGAAGCTGCAGGAAAGATGCAATCTCCCAAACATGCATCACTTGTCACTGCAGGTCCTAGCCCCAAGACCTGCTCAGAAGCACCTGTCTTCCTGCAGGAAACAGCTGGCGACCCAGTTATTCTCCTTCTGCACTGACGGGGGCTGGTCCGGCGGCGTGCAAGTGGAGAAGGATGGTACGGGCTTGCGACAGGTGTGGAAGAGACAAATCCAGCAGTTTAACAGAGTCAGCTCTGCGGTGGCAGCAGCCGTAGCAGAAGCATATCCTTCCCCCAGCCTACTGCTTCAGGTCAGCCCCTGAGCCACTCAGCAGCTGGTTCAAAGCCTGCTGCAGAGATAACAAAGCGAGGGCAGGAATGGGGAGGACAAGGCCTACTCCCCTCCTGGTGGAAAAGCCCTGTCTGATGGAGCAGGACCATCAATGGACAAGCTGCCCTTGTATAGAGCACGGGATTCCAGAATGGCTGTATCTGCCTGCAGCTAGCAGGGTTTACCCATCACAAGCTGTGTCAGTAATTGCTACTGCCAGATCTGTTAGCCCCCTTGTGGTCCAGCAAGCCCAGAGTTCCCTGGTGCCATACGTCTAGTCCCCCCATGGCCTGGCTTGCTTAGGGGATCTTCGTGTGGTACACCCGCTTACTTTGTTTGGGCTGATTTCCAAGCCAACAGCCCACTCTGCTCAGATGGCCCTGACAATCCCAAGTAAGGGAGATTAGCAGGAATCAGCATGGGCCTCCTCAGACAACAGGCTAGTGGTGGAATCAGTGGCCATTCCTCACTGGTAAAATGCATGATGTGAAATTTTAGGTTTCTTCCTGACACCTATGTGCTTATTTTTGGTGGGAGATAAACACTTTCTACCATGAAACATGGTTTCCTCAGCAATTCAGACTTAATCACACACAAGCTTTGTCATCCCCTGAGGCAGAGCTTAAAAATAAAAGCTTCACTAGTCCTTTTTCCAATTGCCTACTCCCGGCTCTGATAGCCATGATTAGCATTGGAGATGCATCCATTTCCTCATGAATGGGTGTGTGTGGGGGAGGGGGGGGGGCGCGCGTGATTTGTGAGCAGTTCTTACTTCTGATTTTATCTTCTTACCCCTGCATGGCAGAAGCACTGCTCCTCCAGCCACACATGGATCTAAGCGCTAGGACGGAGAACAAATTTTAGATGAATAGTGTCCACACCACTTTGTTCTGTTTCCTTTAAGGCTTATGAGGAGTGCAGCACAGAGAAGGAGAGACTCCTGCTGCTGAGTGACATTCAGGTAAAAGCGGAGGACAGCAGGCGAGAACGGCGGATTGGACCAGACTTATCTCGCCGAGTCTATCTCTTCATGACATCCACCAATCCAGACCTTGTTTTGGACTTAAGTGCATAGTGAGGCTTGGAGGATGATGTGGGTGGTCTGTCTGCCTGTTAAATCTAGCTGTGGCTGAGCTGTCATTGGTGTTGCAGTGCTGCTCCTGAGGCAGTGGCTCTGCTGCAGAATGGAGACTTGTACTTTGACATTTCTCATTACAGATGCTTTCTCAGCCCCATGGCTTGGCTCCCAGTTTCTCATTTAAATACCCCTCCTTGTGCATCCATAGGTAGAGCACAAGCCGAAGCTGGCCATCTCAGAACACAACAGTGCAGCTAGGAGCTGGCTGTGGAAGAAATACAATGATCTCTCTCGGGGCAGCCCGGGAGCAGCTCCTTTGCTGTGAGATGCATGGGGTTAGTCTGACTCCTGTGTCACCCATGCACCAAGGCCTTGGGCAGGCTCAACCTCCCTTGCTTGCTTTTAGAGACCGGATTTGTAACCTCCTTGCTCCTGACCAGCCTAGCACCATGGCTGTTGTCTCCTGAGTGTGTAGAACTGCTTTTTAAAAAAATGGGGAAATTAACCAGCCATCTTGACTATCTGCTGGCCTAGAAGGGAGGAGCTTAGCAGTGAGAGCAGCCCAGCAGTGAGAGCAGCCCAGATTAAAAGCAGCATGGCAGAATCTGCACGTGGCTATGTGGGTGGCTCCCCAGCCTACTGCATGCCAGGCTAGCCGGAGAAAACTCTTGAGCAGAAATGATGTGTGTATATCATTTCTTGTAGCTTCCACCCACGCTGTGATGGTCAACAGCTTAAAAAAGGGCCTCACTTTGGGTCCCTAACTTTGACTGCTAGCATTTAGATTGTGGCAGGTGCTCCTCTTAACTCTAGGAACTGTGGGTTCTGAAAATAAGGCCCTTGTGTGGGTCTCTGGTTTGAAATGAGAATCCTCTCTTGCCTCTGAAAGTCTCACAGGTGTATTGCTCAATTATGGGGAGGGGGGGAAGAGAACTGTCAAGGGACAGCAGATGCATTGAAATCCTTGTTTTCAGTGGCTGTTTTATGTTCCTTAAATTAGTCTGTTATAAGAAACATGCCAGTAAGGGCATTGTGTTGCCAAAGAAATCCCTTGTTCAGCCACAATGAGGTGTCCTAATCTAGGTGAACAAGTGTTAGACTTTGGTTAAACTTCACACCTGTTCTCCTTTGTAATGATTTCATCACAGCAGATGGTGTTGGCTCATCTTAGAGAATGCATGTAGCTAGCGGGAAGTTTTAAAAGGAGCGTCCCTGTATATTATCATTGCTCATAGGGAGATTATTTCCAATGTGACACAGGGGTACTGCCTGCATTTCCTCCCCCAGCTCTTATTAGAAACTTAAGTAAAAGGCATCTTAAAGGGGAGTCTGTTGTGCTTTACAGACTTAGCACTGCACACTTGATAGTGAAGGTCTTAGCCTCCACCGTATGCATGTAAACTGCTACACTGCCGTTCAGACAAGAGTATTTCAAAGCCTCTGCCCCCAACTAGCTGAGGGGGAAAGATTAAAGCATTGTCAGAGGAAGAACCTTAAACTGAAGTCATTTGCTAAATCAGTCCCTTCTGAGAAGAGGGTGGAAGTGGAAGGGAGTTCTTAAATTCATGTTGACATTTAGTACTGCTGAGGTGTCAGATTGTGTATAAGGAGGACATCAGGCTCTACAGCTATCACAGCAGGCATGAGAGGAAGTAGTAGCACAAGTTTTTCTGATGGTGTGCCTCATGTTTAGCACGAGGGGGTAGAGTTCACTTGCCCATGCTGATGCAGGCCTGGTGGCAAGTATGGTGATGTTACTTTGCCACATGCAGCATAAACAGACAGCAGAAGAAGGACTTACTGTTGCTATTTTAATCTAGAATTCTAACTAAGAACAGCTGTTACCTTAGTACACTGAGCCAGCCAGTTCTTACAACTCTAGACAGGTATCCGGACTTGCTATGGTTACAAGGAAATGGGATGCTTTTCCCCCTACTGATGTTCAAAGTTTTTTAGCTCAGGGTCACTTCTGACCTGAGAAGTGGGTTCTCCCCCCCCCCCCCCACACCCCACACACACACAGGTCAGTGGTAGCTGCTTCAGGCCCCTGGTGGATTATTTTCTGCCAAAGGATCCAGGCCCTAATCCAGCATTTTTCTCTACCACCTAGGAGAGGAAGAGACTTTCTGGCCTATTAACAGTTAGCCTGTAAGTCTTACAATCATTTTGCAAAATAAATGCTGATAAAAACTGTGCTGAGTTTCAAATCACATGCCTGGCCCTGGGGTCTGCCACACTAACAGATCAAGTGAGAGCTGTGTAAATCTTACTGTCTGACTCATTAGGAGCCCTGCATTGTTCATCCATTCTTGGGGGCACTAAAACCAGAGGCTTTCACTTATTAATTTGATTATCAGAGGAGGCAGCAAGTCAGGTCCTTCCTCTCTCTCTCCTCACCTTGCATAAAAAGGTGCACCTCTTTAACCACATAATTGCCATAGTGTATCAGCTGCAAGATCCATGTAAGTGCAGTATCCTGTCTGACGCAGGCCAGTACCAGCTACTTGAGAGGATGCTGCAAGAACTCCACAAGAAAGATATGGGCTGATCCACCCCCCAGGTTAGGTCTCCACTTCATTCTAAGAGATTGGCTTATACATGAAGCATGAGGTTTAATAGACTTTCCAAGACTCATTATGACACTGTGTCTATTCTTGTGTCACACTCAGGCTCCTATCCTCACTGGCAGTTAAAGTAAACAGCTTGTTTATTACCATTTAATAGTCTTTGATACAGGAAAAGCAGCAGTAGCCAACATGCAAAGCAATTAAAGAAGTCACAGGACTCAAGTGAGATCATTTACAGATCAGCTGTAGCAAGTAACTGCTCTTTCACAACAGTGCCAAGAGTAAAGCATGTAGATGCAATTTGAAGAGTCCTCCTCTAACCACTGCTGTTCTGGATCATGTCCCAGTGACCTAATGCCTTCATTGCAACAACAATTAGAGGGTGGAGTGGTAACTGATTTTTGTTTTTTGCTGGGAATCAAGTCATTTATTGGATCATAAAGTCTGCTAGAAGAGAATCACACAGTCAGGAAGCCAGCTTGAAAACTGGTGTCTCTGCTGGAACAGTCTACTCCCTAGAGATGAGCTAGAAATGGTGGTGGTGAGTAGGAGATCAAGCTAAGATATGTTTCTGCAGGTTATCTGGGGGTTGCCTGTTTCAAAGAAGTCACTCTCTCCTCATGTGGGACAGATTTTCAATGCAAGTGGCCGATGCTTGTAGCTTAAAGATTTCAAGAGGGTAGAAGTCTTTGCAAACTTGATTAGAAGTTGATGTCTCCACTAAAAGGTGCCTGGCGTGGATCACCGCCAAAGACAGTGAAGTAAAAACCCACCCCAAACCTCTCAAGGCAGTTTGTTTGAAAATAACTTATGTCCTCCTGCACCTCTTCCTCTGGCACGCCTCTGCATCTGAGCCGCAGGAGCTATCTGAGTCGCTTCCCAACAAGGAGGAAGAGGAGGTGGAAGGCTTCACTGTGCTACAGTTCATACTCAGCACCCAGCCTAGTTTGTTGTGTAGAACTTGCTTGAGTCCTGGGGGCAATGGCAGCACTTCCAGCGTATCTACATAGTTGGGCAGCAGCTGGCGGAGGCGGTAACAGCAGAGGTACTGGAGGGAGGTATAGCTGGCGCATGAGCGGATCACCTTCATGCTGCTTTTGGCTGCAGTGGAGCACACCATTGGGTAGAATTTCTTGTTCTGCAGTTTGGTAGCTGCAACTCCTGGGAGGAAATATAATCAAGGAGGTGGTTAGTCATGGGCAAGGGCATAATGAAGTATTTGCCTATACTACAGAGGTACAATTCCTAGGATGCTCTGTGGTCTGGACTGTCACCCCTCTCCCCCCAATGTCGCATCTACAAAGCTGTTCTGGATAGAGATCTGGAAAGCAGATGTCTGAAGTCAGGCCTGTAGGAGGAGTGACTAAATGTGTTAAAGACATCTGTGGCTTTATGCACTTAATCTTTCCATATTTTGCCATTCAAGGAAGGCTGTTAACTATCCCTATTTTCAACTGTCAGCTGGCATGGAGACTTCCAAGAGCTAGCAATAAGCTGAAGTCCTACCCCCAGGGTCAATGTTCCACAATTCACCTCCCTCAATGTTTTGGCTCATCACTTTGTTGTGCTTACAGGTGGGTTCAGCCGGCTGCAGGCCCCAAGACCCAAATCTTACCTATGCACTTCCTGTTTTTGAAGAAAGTGAGAGTTCCATGCCACGTGTCCAAATGAACCCCAATGATGGAGCCTTGGCCGAATCTTGAGGAGAAGTTTGTTTTATCTCCCTTGTGGTGGAGTAGTCCTTAAACAGACAGTCAGATTAAGAAGCAATCCCACACTTCATAGATCCATTCCATCTTCCATATACTCTTCAGCTAGCTGCCTAGCTTGTACAGGCTGAAGGAATCAGCCATTTAATAAAAAGCCCTATATTTCCCCATAACCACCATTCGCTGCCCACATCCCAGAGCATATGAAAAAGAGTTGGGGTCTCAGGCAGCTCCAGGGACAGCCAGTCCTGGAATATACTCGTGCCTCTAGATCCATGGTCAAGCATAGGCCCAACTTGTTAAAGACAAAGCTGCTGCTCCTCTGTGACAGCCTCAGTGAAATGAGCTTGGTGTTCTCACCATGGTGATGGGGAGGGGGCCTCACTAGCAGTCTGGGCAGTGGCACAAATACAGAACAACAGAGATTGAACTCTGTGCTCTTTTGGGGAGGAGGGGGTGAGGGAAGCTTATGCCATTATCTCCAGAGGAGGTGGGGTGGGCAGTAGTTTCAGTTCAAGTCCTGCAGGAATATCAGCAGATTCACAGGCCAAGTGGCCATTTCAGTTTTCTTCCCCTCCTCAGAGCACTTCTACAATTGTAGAAACCTAATTCTAGCCTATTCATGGACCTTCCTCCATCAACTCCAGAGGGAGCTGACCCCCTCCCTATCCTGCATTACCTGTGTAGGAGAGTCCCCAACTGTCTTCATCCTTGCCCAGCAGGCTACAGAACGTATGGCGGTACTTGTCCAGGTTCACTTCTGAGGTCCCAACTCCCACCATCTGGATGGGGCAGTCCATGCCAAAGAAGAAAACAAGGTCTTTGTTTATGCCATGGGACCACTTGGGGCTTTGAGCATAGCACAGCAATAAGACAATACACAAGCTGCATCTTTGGGTCTCTCCCTCTGCTACTTTTATTAGCATGTCCTAACCAGCTCCATCAGAATCTCTGGGCAAATCACAGGTTTTAGTCCTCAAGGAGTTTCCTATTTGTCTGAGTGAGGCAATACCCTTTTTAGAGAAAGCACGAGCTGGTCACATCAGAAGCCAGCATTACAACTCCCCAGAGGGGGAAAGGGGGGGGGGGGATGAATGTTAAAGGAGTTCCTATTTAGCTATCTCCAGGCTCCAGGGTTAATCACATGTTGGGAACTAGTCAAAAAACTGTGCATCTCTGACTGGACAGTCAGCTGGCAATTCACTGCCTTTGTCAGGCTACAAGCACCAGGGACAGTCTCTGTATTTTGTCATGCTGAGACTACCATTAATAATAAAACAAAAGGTCCTGAAGGAGAGCCCAGAGATGTGGGGCCTATTCATGGCGGCCACTTACTCACTACATCATTTCAAGTCAATCACTTAAGTTCTGGGCTCAAAATAGGGGTATCTTGGTGAAATTTATTGGCCTGTGTTACACAGGTCAGAGTAGATGATCTAATGGCCCCTTCTGGCATTAAACAGTTCATTTCCCTGTCTGTTAAATGGAGATGATTCCAATGTGCATGTATACTTTGAGAGCTATTGATGAGGCATGCAGTCAAGTATTGTTCTGTTAAACTCATCTCTCTCTGTGCACCTGCTTGTTCGTAAGCAGCTTGGCTCAACATACCATGTCAGTGCCATAAACTGGAGAGGTCATCTTTATCTCCCAGAAGTGCTGCCCCTCTGCCAGTGCCTTGTTCCCACGAATAGCAGCAGTGCCACAGCTGTACTCCACGTGGAAGTTCACCTTACGGTTGTCACAGGTCAGCAGGGTTGCAGTCGACTTGTTCATGTCATCCCACACCCACTCAAAGTCTGTTCAGAAGGAGGAAGATGCATCTTTAGGAGGTAGGGCTATACAAGATCTCACCAACCCAGAATTTTACAGTTTAACAGCCTTTAAGATTTTTATAGTCTAGCAGGCTAAATACCACGCTGGGTTAGTTGAACGGTCAACTTATAAAAGCCCAAGACCTTCCTGCTGTATTCTGGTGGGGATGTCATGGCAGCATGGTCCATCCCTCTTGACCACATCTGTCACCATCAACAAACAATGGTTCTCATTTTAGGAGAGCACCAGAGCTCAGATGTGCAAGCAACTCATCCTGCAGCTGCAGTTACCCAACACTGTCCCATGCATAACTGCTGTCAGCTAGTATGTGAAGTTGGGGTGGAAGCCAGGCATGAATAAGACAGAGTAATGTTGCTTTCAGTACTTATTACAAACAGGGAAAGCCATAGCAATGTCAGCCTGAAAGAGACAGGAAGGAAGTCACTCAAGGAAGTGTCTTAAATTCCCATTCTTCCAGATTAGACATCAGAGTCTTGGAGAATCACTTTTTTTCCCTTTTAGGCTTATGAAATTACAGCGAGATTGCAAGCTGTGTGATGACTTCTCATTCCTGCCTGCCCTACAAACATCCCTGCCAGCTGGCCAGGCCCATATTTTATCTGGTTCTCCTAATGCACAGCAAGCCTGATCTGCAATACTCCTCATTACCTGACCAGTTTGCCAATTGTACTGAATTGTAATGATGATCAAAGTCAGCTAGGGCCCTGGGACACGTGTACACTGCCCCACAGTTCAGACTACAGGTATGTGAACAGCAGTGCACACTGGATTACGTTAATGGGAAGTAAGAACCATTTAGTTTGCACCTACAGCGTCCACATGGAGAAGTTACAGTGCAGCACTTTGGTGCACACGGCTATTCACACCCCGGTAGTTGGAACTGCAGGATAGTGCAGACATGCCCTAAGCCTGATTTGAAACCAGGCCTCCATAGATGAGATTTGGTGCATTAAACATATTTGAACTTAGCCTGTGAATCACACAGGATTTAACATACTGGTTACCTTCCCAGTTTCCTTATGAGGCATGAACAAAAAGCACCCCATGCAGAATAGCACAGGTTATATTTTCCCCACTAAGAATGCAGTGGTGGTCCCCCCCCCATTCTCTACAGATGAGCAGACAGCACCATCATCTGTATAACAGGAGGGGACCCTGAAACATTCAGGCACAGAGAAACCAGCACAGTTCAAACCCCAGAGGAATAGCAAGAGCAGTTTAGGAGCTGGTTCCTTACACTCGTCCTCTTCCCCACACTGGCAATCTTTGACCCGGTGGCTGGTGTGCAGGCTGGAGCAGTAGGGAGTCTCATTCTGGTTCTCACAGTTGCAGTAGGACTCTCCTGTCACAGGGATGGCGCTGGGGATGGAGGGTGAGAGGGAAGGAAATTCTGGCTCAGAGTCGGAGTCGCTGTGCTGCCATGGGAAAACAGAAGGACAGTTACTGATATCTTAAATACCATCAAAAATCTAAAAGTTTGAGGACTGTCCTCTTGCTACAGCAGTACTTCACAAAGCCATGGTATTGCAGCCACTCCTGAAGGTCTCAGCAGGCATATGGAGAGAGTCATTGCCTGAAAGAGCAAAAAGCCCACCCCATGAGAGGGCGGAAGAAAGAAGCAATGTTCAAGCAAAGTGAAGGACACAGAGGAGACACAGAGCATTCCAGCTGATTTTACATCCCTGACCATACACAGGGATGTTTGAGGCTGAAGAGAAGGAAGCTATGGGAGTGGAGAAATGGGACAGGCACAGGGTGGCCAGCTTGATGTGGAAGAAGGAGGTAGGATACTACCAACAGTAGTACAGCAAGCAAGGAGAAAACAGCATTTCAGCAGTGAGTGTCAAGCAGTAACTCCTGCTGCTCAACATGGAGGAAAGAACAGTGTCCCAGGTCAGCCTCTGTCCTACCGGGCAGGGGAGTGGGAGGTCTCACACTTAAGATACTTTCATTAAAAGGCTTTTGCTTACTATGGTGTATGGGCACAGAAGACATTAAAGTTACAGCAGCACCTAAATGTTACTTTCCCTATGTATCAGCAGGTCTAACAGCTGAACCTCAATTGATTTTTTATGGAGTATTTATACTTCTTACATGGTATAGGGCCCGACTCTAATCTCACTGACTTCAGTAGGGGACTCCAGATTTATACTGGTGTTCGATCATTAGCCCATTGTTTCCTATGTATTCCTGCTCCATTGCCCAAATTGAATTTCATACTTAAGGGCTACAAGGGCACTGGGAGATTCTTGGATTTTATAGGACTCTGGCTTGTTTTTGCTCCTCTCCTGCAGGCTGGCCTGAACATTGAAAGAAACATCTAGAAAGATGCATTTCCACCTTTTATTTTCTCCTCTTCTCCCCTGAACAGAAGTGAGCTTGCAAAAGGTATACAAAAAGTTGCCACTGCAGAAACATTAAGCCACTCTGACAGGATTGAAGAAAAAAGTAATTATACATTATGCCTCTGAATTCAATTTATACTCAGTGAGCCAAATTCAGAGGTGGTGTATCAAGAGGACTTTAAGTTACAGGCTGGCAATTGGAGGAGAGTCTAAGTCTAAAGGAGTCCAAGTTATCATCACATATACCTGGGGGGAAGAAAGTAATTTGCACCAGCTGATATACCAGGTAAGCTTAGACTATTAGCCTCTTGTCAGAATGTGGCCCAGTGTGCATACTGTTGCCACACTGGGCACCTAGACCTCAAGCCACCAGCAACCTGCCTCCTGGAAGGAGGAAAGGTTTCCTTTGTTTAAAAATATCCTCTTTTAAGCATGTTTTCATGTTGGAAGACTTAATATTCCAGCCTACCTGCCCGTCAGAGTCGTAGCCCCAGCCACGTGCTCCGGAGGCCAAAGCCACTGCCCGCGCGTCTGCATCCCGGCGTACCCCACTCAGGACAAAATGCCAGGCCCTGCTGTTGCGGGTGCGTCGTGCCATGGTGTTTTGAGACACGTAATCTGCAGAATGGGGAGCGAAGAAAATAAAGTTACCCAGAGCAGCAGAGTCAACTGGGAAAGATCTGTTTGGGCACCAACCCCTTACAGCTAGGCTCTACCTCCTCTACAGGCCCCCTTGCCCCCTCCCCTGGTCAGTGTGGCCTGCTTGCAAATAGGTTTTGGATAGCTGGGATCAAGTCAGACCTGGGCCTTCACCATGGCCTTATGGAGCCATACCTCACAAACTACTCTGGCCACACTAGCAAGACACAGACCTTTCAAATCATGGTCAATGCTACCTCTGATTGGCCAGCAGGGGTTGCTGCTGAGCAATATTAGCATAAACCTACCCTCAGCAGCCAAGCTCACCACCTGTGAGAAGCTGAAAGAAACACCAGGCTCGACTTCCCTTTGAACTCAGCACGTTAAACCGAATTATCAGAAACACTCCTCGGCATACAAAGGGGAGGAAGTGCCACCCTGTCCCAGCACACAAGGGAGTACTGCTATGGCACAAGCCACCCAAACTCCCTCACCTTTGACCTGACCAGAGATAAACAACAACAATTGTCATATGCAGGCTCCTGTGGGCCCAGTAACTACACCGTGCATAGTTGTGTGCTGAGGCTAGTCTCCCACTCCTAGCTATCTATGGCACTGTCTTCTGGCTCTACAGTCACTACACAAAGTGAGCTGCATGTGCCCATCTGCTCATCTTTGAATAAATTGACTATAATGGGTTGGGAGCCACTTCCAGAGAGACTTTGCTCTCTGCTGTTGGGAAGTAAGAGGAGAAGACAGACCAACTTCTTGCAGTGCAAGGACAATGATCTTTTAATCAGCTTGTCCCGACTTGACTCAAGGACAGCAGAGAAGGAGAAAAGCCCCTTGCTTGTTTCTGAATCCTATCAAGCTGCTGCTCAAGGAAAAGGTTTGTGGAAGTTCTATTTCCCTCAAACAGACCAGAACACGTTTCTAGCCATTACAGCAAAAACTCATAAGGAAACAGAAGACCCAATTCTTGCTACTCAATTCTCTCCTCTTTCCCCTGACATTTTCTTGTAGCATGTCTGTCACACACACACACTCACACACTCTTCCGACTCATGCTCAATCCCTCTATTTCTTAAAATGCCAAAATTTCTTTCCATCACTCCTTTAGAGCAAACATGCTGGGAGAGCTTCATCCCCCCACACAGCCCACTGTCAAAGAGTTTTCCGGCCTATGCAGTTCCCAAGTACCGTTTGCTAATGAAATAAAAAGGCACTGGCCTAACCTTGCCACTTCTTCATTCACCATCCTGTCCCACCCAAATTCTAAGAGAAAATGAACCATCTCTAACAGATCTGTGGACAGGATGCTGCCTGTATACTGTACCACCACAGATGCATCAGTTTTGAGTTAGAGGAGAGCAGGGTACAGAAAAATAAGTTGTATTTATCTACATTTTACACAACACACATCTGAGATTTGTGAGATTTTCTGGTCTTCCCTAAGACCCATTTCTACCTCCCTCTGGGATGCCCAGAAATGTGGTTCAGAGCACTGTAGACAGTGAGGGAAACTGAAAACTAGGAGACCCCATGGAAACTCTTAAGGTACAATACCAGCTTCTTACTCTTTCCACACACACCTGATTTTGGAGCAGTTCAGCTGGAATTGAAATCCATGGCCAGAATGCTAAACAGGAGGGGAGGCAGAGGTCAATGTTTTATTCGTGAGAATCATTTCTAAGTGTAAGTACCAGTCTCTGTTAACCCCTTAACTGCTGCCAGAATGTACATACATACTGGGAGGCTGGGGGGAGGGGTGGAAGGGGACGGCAGCCAGTACTACCTCACCAGCATGAAGATGTAAGGTCTGAGGCCTTATTTTATTGGCTAAGCAATAGCAGCCATATTAGAAGAGACAGCAACCATAAGCTAAGGCCTGGTCTATACTGCCGCCGGCTATCAACAGGAGATATGCAAGCTACATAATCTCCCGTTGACTTACTGACGTTGCTGTACTGCAGGGTTTCCACTGTGCTGCATTGATGGCAGCCGCCCCCCCAACCCCAACTGCAGCCAGATGGAAGGAGGCAGCCTCCTCCCTGATCTCCTATCTCCCTGGTTGCAGCAGGGAAACTGAATGCGTCCTGTAGCCCTGTGTGCTCCACCTGGGTCTCTAGGCAGTGGCTCCCTTCTGCAGCTAGAGGCACAGAAGATCAATGCTCCCCTCCTTCTGGCTCCAGCAGGGACCCCAGCGCCTAGGGACCCAGGCAGAGCGCTTTGCTATGCTCCCTTCTACAGCCAGGAGAAGGGGAGCGCTGATCTCCCATCCCCTTGAGTACAGCAAGGAGCCTGCTCTGGTCTTTAAGCCACACAGCAACGCGCTTCGCCTGGGTCCTGAGGCAGCAGCCCCCTTCTGCAGCCAACAGGAGGGGAGCCGTGGGCCACTTTGAAAGCCACAAGTTGGGAACCACTGATTTAATGTGTCAACTTCTGGGATTGATTGTGCGGGTCTCCACAGCCCGCTCAATTGATCCCGCTGCATCGATCCTTGCAGCCCTGGCAGTGAAGACATACCTTAAAAAGCAAGTAGTCATCTTCACATTCCTGAAATTACATCAAGACAATGTAATATCGGGCTGTTCAGTTGCTACTGTCCTAATACCACCTACCACCACTAGATAAAGAAACAGATCTTAAGGTGTTTAAAAAAACCTGTTTGATAGCATTCTGTCTGACAATGAATCACTTAACAGTTGTGTTTGTAAAATCTACATTTATTTTGTCTGTATGGTACCCAATTATCTGTTGTTTAGATGAATGATTTATGTCTGGTTCTTTGATGGTTATGCAACAGATAGAAACTAAGTGTGCAATATTTAAAACAGTTAAGGTGATTGGGTCTGATTGGTTAAAGAATTATTTTGCAGTATGTTAGGATTGGTCAAATAATTATTTTGTAATATTTTAGTAAAAGGATTGGTTAAGGTATAGCTAAGTAGGACTCAAACTTCACTATAAAACTAGGGTCCAAGAGGGAAACCAGCTGGGGAACAAGAAGAATAATAAGGAAAGACCTGAAAGAAGAAGAATTCACCTCCAAGATACAGCCGAAGATCAGAGCTGCTAGAATCCTCTGCACAAACAAGACTGACCTTGCCAGGCCAACAGGGAAAATCTGCCTGCCTGATCAGAATTAGTGACCATAGCATTGTATGCTTAGCATGTGTATTATGTTTGGTAATTGTTAATAAATAGAAGTTAAGGATATTATTGTGTAAGACTCTCTCACTGGTAAAAGGTCCTGTAAACCCACAGTAAAATACACCTCGAGCCCTGAGAATTGGGTACAGGTGACCCTGAGCCCTAGAGTGTGAATTGGGTAGGAGTAGGTGCCTTTACCCCAGAGCCCTACGGACTGGAAAAAGGTGGGGTGCCCTAGTGTGCAGATAACAAAGACTTATATTTCCTTGACACTTTTCAATAGATTTTAGACCTGGCTGGTTTCATTATCAAACTATCTTCTTTTGGCAGTGGCTAAAGCTCAAATGCCCGTGCCAATTACTTTAGATTCATCAGCAGCCTCTGACACACCAACCCCTGCAAGGATAGACAGAGTCAGGCTCCAGTCTCCTGACAGGACCAGATCATGACAACACCAAAAGATAGCTCCTTCACTCCAAGGACTCATGCAGGCTCCAAAGGATACTAATCTAGTAGCCTACCAGTTTGACGCTGCGCTAGCAAAGACAGTAAAATGTAGTGCCAGCAAGTTCTACAGCCTGGTCTAAACCTAAAAATTAGATCAACTTTAGCTATGTCAGAGATCTGTGAATTTTGCAACCTGTGCAACATAGTTAAGTCAACCTAACCCCCTCTGTAGACGCAGCTTGGTCTGTGGAAGAATTCTTCCGTCGACCTAGTTGCCACCTCCCAGAAAGGTGGATTAGTTACAATCCCTCCTAGAAAAAACCCTTCCATTGATGTAGGAGGCATCCACACTATAGTACTACTGTGGCAAAGCTACAGCTCTGTAGCAGAGACATACGCTAAGTCTCCAAATTTCAGACCTGGATGATGCAGTTCTGCTTTTTCACAGTCTAGTCAAGACTGGGGCTCACAGATGAGAGAACTTGCTGAAGCTTAATGGGAAAAGACCAATGACCGTGATAAAGCGGGGTGGGAGAAATCAAAGGAAACCACCTAGTACATTTTTGGAACTGGGGGAGGAATCTATCCCTCAACTGAAAGAGTAGTTTTATCATCAATAATTATTTGAACTATATGCTCCTTCATGTCTGTTACTCAGGTTTGATACCTAAGAGTCCCACTGGGCACTTAGCAGCTGCTGCTGCTGCAAGTCTTTTCATCTGCACCTGGCCAGAGACTGAATTTTCCCCATCAGCCATGAGATCTCAGCACAAGGCCCTGCCTTTTTCACCAGTTAAGTGACTGTAATGGGGCTGCACCACTAAAGTAAAGTTAGCACAGAATGTTACTGCCAATTTGGTTACCAGTATCTCTCACATGGAACACATACCTAGGTCCAGAGGCTGGCCTGGTTCCTTAACTCTGGATGCAGGTTGACATGGGTTGGGTTCTGGATATTTTACACAATTTGCACTTTGCTTTAATCCAGCATCTGAGATCAGCTGGGACTATTGAGCCAGTAGTCCTTGTGGTAGTATTTTCTGGAGCATGGAGTTCTTGGGGTGGGAGGAGGGGACTCAACTCAAAACTCACTTTTTTTCTTTGGTCTGACAGAGGCTGTTTGTGTTTGCTTTCCAGGGATTTTGCTAGAGCCCTTCTTAGCCAGGATTTCCCAGAGGCGGAAAGCAGAGGGTTTATTGATGTTCTTTTCCCCCAGGTCCCAGTTAATATTACAGAAGAACAGACCATGCAAGAAAAGCACCTTAGAAAGGGGCATACAACACACACATGACCCTGGGAGGAACAGGAACATACAAACTGAGATATGAGTCAGTCTATACCTCTAGGATGACACACAATCAGATACCTTTGAAGATATTGGGAGAAACAGAAGAATGTCCATATTCAAATGTGATTACTGCTAGCATGGGGAGTTTAGTCTTCATTCATCAGCTGAGACTTGAGAACCATTCTCCCTCCTGTCCATAAATTATATTTGGGTTAATTTGTGATGGGGAAGGGAGAGCAATTCTCAAGTCACAATCAGCAAGCAAAGATTAAAGGCCCAACCTAGCTGCTGATGAGGTCAATGAATTTTGGCAGTGGTTCATGTGGGAACAGGGTTGAGCCCTAACTAGATGAATGAAAAACCTGCCCCAGGTTACTTGTCAAGCATCAGCAGAATGCCAAATGGTTTAAACATTGCTACTCCTCTTCCTGGGAGGATTAGAGATCCTCAGGAGAGAATGGAAAAGATTTATTAACGGCGCGCAAGCTGATAATAGACTAAAACATTAGCTTGACACAGAAAAAGATAGCCTGCTCTTACACATCAGAAGTTAATCCTGTTTGAAAGCAGAGCCTGTGAGATGGAGAAAGAGAGACACTAGATACGAAACATTTTAAACCACTGTACAAGGCATTAAAAGTCACAGTCATAAAAAATAAGAACAATATGAGGTGATTCAGAAGTAGAAGAGAACAGAAACAGTACAAGAGAGGGAAAGGTTAATACAGACTCAAGAGTGGCTATAGTCAGCCATCGTGGGGAGGACGGGGGAGATGGGGTGGGGGGGGGGGGTAGATTTAGAGACATTTTTAAAAGTCATGCCTGAAGGACTGAGAAAGATTTCAGGGAGGAGAAATTTCCATGGCTGAGGGCCCATCACAGCACAGGTCCATTCACATGCTGATCCAAGACAGTGAGATCGCCACAAGGCAGGTGGCGCATGATCACAGATATCTGGGGCAGCACAAGGTCCAAGGAGGTCTTGAATAGAGCTTCAGCTGACTGCATGCGATGTGCCAAGGCCCAGCACTACCAGTTTCAAGTCTATCAGGCACCTGACTGGCAGCTAACATAAAGAATGCCAGAACTGATGTAATATGATGATGGCTGCTCAAAGCAGCAAACAAATTAACTGCTGTATGCTGCTCAGCAGGTAAGTGACAAAGCTACCCTGCCAGGAGGGAGTTAGAGTAACTGAGCTTCGTAGTCAGGAGGGCAGGTGATGCTGCTGCTGCCAGGTCAGCATGGGAGAAAGCCTGCACAACTACAAAAGCCATGTTCAAATCACAACCAACATGGGTGAGGGCACAGAGCAACACCAGGTTGCAGAGCACCTCTGAGAAAGTTGCCCAAATGCGCAGGGACACTGAGGAAGAATGAGCAGCTCAATAATAATGACCCCTTCAATCTAACTACAGGAAAGGTATTTCTCCAGGGTGCAAACAAGGGAGCTACAGTGCTGCAGCTAGCAGAATCAGCCATTTGTCCAGGCCAGGGCTCTAACTTGCAGAATCCATGGGGCACCAGAGGGGGAGGGGCGGTGTCACTAGTGCACAACTGACACTTGAGCCTGCAGCTTTTAAAGGTGACTTCGCTTAGAGCTCTGGGTACACACTAGCCCCCTGTAACAGAAGGCGGTTCTGTCCTTATGAGGTTCTTACACCAGTCCCACCTCCACCGCAGCCAAGGCAGCACGCCAGTCCCCTCAGGGATGAGACACAGGCCAGCAGCACAGATTGGCTCCTGTCTGCTCCAGAGGACTGGGACCAGACCAGTTCCAGACACCACCTAGTCCCACCCCTTACGTTCATGGGAAGCCCAGCCTGGCCAGAGAACAAGGCTGACCCCAAATCAAACCCAGCAGGAGCTCGGAGAAGCAGGGAATGGGGGGAGGAGGTCACCCATCATCCCCTACGGGACACAGACGGAGACCAGAGAAAGGCAGGTTTTAAAGCACCCACCGGCCACAGACACCCACCCACCCACCCGCCCGACTTTCGCCCACACACAGAGCGTGTCACAGATTTACTCCTCCCACAGAGAACGGCCCCCGACAGGACAGATTCCCCTCCCCCCGGGGCCACAGAGCTGCGCCTCCGCGAGCAGGCCGCAGGCTCCTGCCCCCCGCCCCGCGGGCAGGCCTGTCCCCTCTGCTCTTTACCTCCTCACCCAGCGATTCTCTCAGGTCCTGTCCTGTCCAGGCTGTCTGTCTGTCTGTCTGTCTGGCTGGCTCGTTCTCTCTCCGCCTGACCTATTTGCCGTTTCTCACCCTCCGAAATATAAACAATCCACACGCCGCACCGCCTCCATCCGCGCCCATTGGCTGCGCATTCCTAGGGGGACAATGCCCGCCTCATCCGGCATTCTCAGTTGGTCCGTCCTCCCGTCGCTCACAGTTAGAGGGCGGGGATAAATCATTAAGCTCTCAGCCTCTTCATCACGTGAGCTGTCAGTCCTCAGAGGGCTGCGCCATTGGAGGGAAGTTTCCAAGACCGACACTGATGCGCTTGGAGCGTGATCACGCACCAGATACGAAACACAGAGGCTATTGGCTGAGAGGAACGCCTATCAGCAGGTCAGATCCGAGTTTCACTCAGTGCCTTTGACTGGCCAAAATTAGTTCATGGGCGGGATTACAGCTAGAGAGCGGCTTCTCATTGGTCGCGGCGCGCCTCACTCTGCGTGTGTGACCTCGCCATACTGGCAGACGGAAGTAGACAGAGCCGAGCGCGCGTGGTAGCGGCGTACCGGGCGGGGGCCGTTAGTTTGAGGCAACATGGAGGAGGAGGCGGCGGGTGAGTAGGATCTGGGCCGCCCTGCGGGGCTTGCAGTGAGGACTCTCGCGGCAGCGGCCCCTCCCGCACCCCCGGGTGGTCACTGAGCAGCCCCAGAGGAGGCGCATCCCCGGCACCACCAGCCCCGTCGGGGCCGCGCCGCTGCTGTTAGCTCCCCGCCGTGCGGGACCGCGAGGCTCATCGTCAGCCGAGGGGGCGTCACTGAACGGCGGCTGCTTGGGCGCTGGGCCTGTGTTTCTGCGGCGGTGCCTGCGCTCTGCTCCGCTGGCGGGGGCGGGCCTGCGGCGGGCTCCCGAGCGTCCGTCGCTTCCCCAGGGCCGGCGGCAGCACGCGCCCCTCTTTGGCTGGGGACACTCACGCTGCAGCTGGGAGGGAGCGGGACGGCCCGGGTGTAAACAGCAGCCGCGGCCTGTCCCAGGGGCCGGGCTGCGCTGGCCGTGCCGAGGCTTGGCTTTGGCTGGCTGTGTGCTGCCGACTGACCGCAGCCGGGACCCGGAGCGGCGCGGCGTTAGAGGGAGCCCGCAGCCCGTCCTGCTTCTCCCGCTCGGAGGGGCCCGGACTGGAGAGGCTCGTGCGGCCGTGGGGCGCTATTGTGGTGTGGGGGACGATTAACGGTTGTGGTTTGCTCATTGTCCACAAGGTACAAAACCGCCTGGCACAGGGAGGCAGTTTGACCCCTCCGGCCCCCAGCGCAGATAAAATGCTGCCTTTCAGGGGGAATTGGGCCTACCTGTATCTTGGGGACAGTCAGTTATTGGTAGTCTGACACCGTAGGTGTCCGGTGGTTTTTGTAGTGTAGACTGGACCTTATAAGGCTTTCTCAGCTATGCCTCATGGAGTTTGCAGAAACTGAGGAAACGGCCAAGAATTTGTGGTGTGACACAGCACTAGGAGCCTAGCACACATCTACTCCTGCTACATTTTCTCTTCTCATATGACCAGTAATTTGGGGCTATCCAGATCTGATGGCAGTGAGGGGATGGATTTACTGCGTCGACTTCTGGCGACTTCTGGATCGATTGAGCGGGTCTTCACTGATTACTCAGTCAATCCGGATAGGTTGATCTGACCCTTTTTCAAATTCCTGCTCTGCCTGATCTGGGCATCCATCCCATCCCTATCCCAGGTGAGTGCCCTGACCCCCATGCTATTGGGTGCTCTGGGGTAGATCTCGCTCAATCTGTCCTGTTGGAGCTGTTCCAGTTTGTATAAAGAGTTAAATATTAATTGGAGCAGGACCTGGAATTTGGGTCTCCCACGTCCCAGGTGAGTGACCTAACCACTAGACTGTAGAATTTATCTCTAGCCCAGTGAATATTTAATTAGTTATGCAAAAGGGTCCAATTCCAACATGAGTGACTGAGGGAAACCCATCACATGGAGGTTAGGGCACTTTCCTGGAATGTGAGTGATCTAAATTCAAGTCCTTGCCATGTCCCAGGTGAGTGCCCTGACCACTGGGCTGTTGGGTATTACGCATGACACCCAGCTGTTCTTGTAAGAGCACTCCTATGAGTCAGGCTTCAGAGAACACCTACTGTATCAGGCTTTGTTGGTGAAAGAGGTCGGGGGGGGGGGGGGTGTCACACCTAGCTTGTGAATCCCACTGGGACTTAAGCATGAACTAGAGCACTAAGCAGCTTGGCAGCATCAGGACTGATGTGGTTTTGCATGTGTCCAACAGCAGGAACTTAAGTGCCTGTGGAGTTAGACAGCAGCTGAATGGGGTTTTTGTGGATCTCTGAGTCTTCCCACACGTTAGATTTAGCTACCTTAAATGGCAGCTAAGTGCCTATGGCCCTTTGTGGAGCTAGCCTTTGGTACTCACTACTTTCTCTCATCCCTGGCTCCTTTGAGAGAACAGTAAGAATGCTATTCTTGTAAATGCCACCTAATATACTCCCCAGTTATATGACAATCAGAGCCTATTCATCTATGTACAACAAAAATTATGGGAGAGAGAGAACCTACACAGAAGGACACTAGATATCAAACACCTATGGAAACTTCTTGCAATTTCTTCCTTTCATTACAGAAGGGGAAATAGAGAGCAGATATCTGTATTATGAATTACCTTTGATTGAGTTCCTGATTACTTCTCCCATGGTCAAAGCAGGCTCCATCTCAAAATGAAGTCACTTTCTCTCACTTAGCTTCTTCAGTAAATGGAGTCTTCCTCTCCCTTGATTGCTATTTTATATCTCCTTAAACACTGGAAAACCTCTCCTGAGCAGGAGACCATATCTTCCTCTCCAGTGCTGCTTCTGATGGGTTCAGGGAACATAGCCAATCTGAGGTACACCTCACATTGATATGTGAAGCTTCAGGAAATTCCTTGATGACTCAGGTTAACTATTCCTAGCTATTTGTTTCCTCCTGGACCTATTAATGGTTGTTTACCTTTACATCTGAGTCCTTAGGGTTTTCAGGACCCATGACTGACCATTCAGGAATGTGAGGAGCCATTGGAATTCAAATAGTCCTCTGTTACCATGAGTCAGGTATGGGACAGGAGTTCTCCATTAGACACCTGGTCCCACGCTAGTGCAGAAGCTAGTGAAGAAGAATGAAAAGATTCATGGGAGACGAGTTGGCTATAATTAGGGCCTAAATAAAATCTTCAGGAAGCTTTGCCAAATTTGCAAATCACAGCAGAGGTGCAGATATTAACTTTGTTTATGAAACACTTAAAGTAACATTCAATAACAAAACATACCTTTTAGAAAAAATTTAGGTGACACTCTTGCTGTAAAACCAGGTTACACTGATTACTCCCTGTGCTTCTTTCCCCTGCTCCCACATAACAACCTAGATTAGATTTTTAGCAATAAAGGTCTTTGCTGGAACCCAAGAACCCAGAGATGAGTTCTATCTGCCCTTGGAAAGATGGGTTTATTGAAAACCTGTGGTTTGTTTCTTGTGGTCCATGAGACATTGGTCCTTTGCCCCCAGCTCCAGAAACTTGTAACAATATCCATCCTCCTCTTTCCTCACTCCAAGAGCTGGTCCCCTTGGGTCAAGGTTGACTCCCATTGGTGGGGAATCTCGCACTGCCACTATCTGTGCTGTGACGCAATACAGAACTTCAGTCTGGGGATGGGTCAAAGGTGTAATTTCCCCCTCTGCTGACATTACAGTAGTGAAATGAGTATGTTAATGCAGATTTGCTATGGGTTTGAAGGGATTTATCCCCATTTTGAGTTTTTCTTGCTTTCAGGGCTGTATAGTTCTTGTCTCTATCTGGATCTTAGATGAGCAGTTTCAGATTTTCTCACAGCCCTGCCTCTGCCAGCATGCCTGGAAGCCCTCTGGCTTTACTCCATTTAAAGAATCTCAGATGAATGTGTTCACAGCCCTTCCCTCAAGACTGAAAGCACACTGTGTAAGAATCATAAACAGAGGCTGCTTAGACCGGAGCAAACACTGACAGTGCAGCAAGCAAATGGAAGAAAACTTAGGATAAGACACTGATGTGTTCAGAAAAACAAGATCTACACAGCACAGAAAGGAGGAAACTCAGAGGGGACTGGATAGCTCAAGAGAGTGAGGGCCCAGAGCGTTTCGCTACTATGTCCCAAATTGCAATCTGGTCCAGAACAGTAGGGACAAAAGAACTTAAGCATGTGCTTAAGTCCCACTGAGGTCAGTTTAAATGCTTTGCTGAATCAGAGCCAAAGTCCTGCCCACCCCACTGGTGATTTGCTGGCTGTATGTTGAGCTGAGGAGTCACAGGTCTCTTCCTACTGGATAACTGTCTATTTTTCAACATCCACCATCACATTTTGACTCAGGTTGCCCCACTGTTTTTAAGCACTCTGCAACACCTTTGCCACCCTTTCTTTTCTTTACGAGGTGATAGCTTCTTTTCTAAACCGCTCTTCAGTAGGAGTGATGTTCTAGCTGTGACATGTAAGGAGTCACTCACTCAGCTGGCTGGCTATGGCATTGCTATACATCCTCAGTGCAGCATGATGCTGTGTAGAGTTGCAGGGATGCCTCAGTGTTGTTCTGTTGTCCTTCACAGAGAGAGGTAACCTGGCTGGAGTTCGACACATTCTTTTGGTGCTCTCAGGAAAAGGAGGCGTGGGAAAAAGCACCATCTCCACCGAGCTGGCTTTGGCTTTACGGCATGCTGGGAAAAAGGTGAGCAAGCTTCCATGTGGCAGTCTTAGGTGTGTATTCTCCTTGCCCATGTGCACCCAAGATTCTAGTCTGGGGGTTTGCGCTCATAATTTAGGTGTTAAACATATTGTAGAACTTTTGGTATCTGGTCATTAAGATCCTTCAAGCAGGTTCTGTTGAGGTGGAGCAGAAGTTAGTTTTACTATAAGATTTCTGATTTTTCTGTATATATTTAATGAAAAAACTGCTAAGTCTAGTTTTAAGGTGCTCCAATAAAGATGTTATTGATGTGCAAAATACTATGAAAGTGCTGTGCAATTATAATTATCCACTTTATGCAAACAGGGAAACTGAGGCATAGAACAGGAAAGTGACTTGTCTAATGTCACACGGAGACAGTGGCAGAGCAGGGAATAGAACTCAGGTTCCCTGACATCTGGACCTAAGTGAAATAGCTAGGTCAAGTTGCCTCCCTTTGCTAATTAATGTCTGCCCTGGGCTCAGCAGGTGTTGATATACTATGCTGTGTATCTAGAAGCTACTGTGTGGATGGAGACCTGGAGGATTGGGTCCTTGACCTTTGTTGTCATTGTTCTCCAGGGCCCCCTGTTGTCTTGCCTGTCCTGCTTCAGGGCAGCTGCTGTGTGTGCCATGCAGTTACAGGCTACGAGTAGGGGGGAAAAAAAGGGGGAGGCAAAATCCCCCTAAAGATTTCCAGAGGTCTGAGAGGACATTGGGCTTTGCACATGGAAAGGCAGACCCCTCCTGGGCATACAAGCAGGACATGACCTATATGAATGGTTACAATTTACATTGTGGCGAAGGCCCCCAAAGCACCTTATACACACATGCACACAACACTAAAATATGGCCATTTCTGGAGGGGGATTGGGCCACCCAGCCAACACACAGCACAACAGGGGCAATGGGGAATTGTGACTGAAGACACAGGGCAAACAAAGTGCCCCAAAGGCTCTTTAAAGTCCTGCAGAGCAGACGGGACCTTGATTTTTTTAAAGCCTCGTTTGGAAGATCTCTGTCCAGGAAGTTCAGTGAAGATACAGTGATCTCCCTTGGAAAGGGGAAGAGCTGTGTGAATTTGTCCAGGATTTGAACATGTAGTTCCTGTGTATTTCAAATCTGATGTTTAGGCTTCTAAGCCATCCTTTCCATGAAGTCGTCTGGGCTGCAGAAATCAGTGGAAAGTTATGTTTTGCCTAGCTGGCTCTCTGTGCTGTCTGAATGTGGAGGGTTGTCTGAATGGTTCCCCTGTTCATCGACAGGTGGGAGTCCTGGATGTGGACCTATGTGGCCCCAGCATCCCTCGCATGCTCAAAGTCCAGGGCAAGGACGTGCACCAGTGTGACAGTGGCTGGGTGCCCGTCTTCGTGGACCAAGACAAAAGCATCTCCCTCATGTCGATTGGTTTCTTGCTGGAGAACTCAGATGATGCCGTAGTGTGGAGAGGGCCCAAGAAAAATGGTACAGAATGCTTTTACTCTTGATAGTAACCCTACAGGAACGGTACCCAAACTTTTCCTGTCGTGCCTCCCCTTTACCAGTAATGCAATCTGTCCCCCATACTTCCTTCCATTACTGCACAGCCAGGGCTTCCTCAGCAACAGAGCTTGGGCTGAAGGCAGAACTGGGGATGGAGGCGGAGCTTGAGCTGGACTGGGGGTACAGTGACCAGACAGTAAGTGGGGGTTGGGGAGTAATAGGAGCCTATATAAGAAAAAGCCTCAAATATTGGGACTGTCCCTATAAAATCAGGATGTCTGGTCACCCTTACAGAGTGGAGAGGGAATGAGGGCAGAGCTGGAGCTGTGGCTGGGAGCAGAGTGGGACTGGGTGGTGCTCCCTCCCCTCGCCCAGGGCCCTCCATGTGCCCCCTTGAACATTCCTCTGTGCCCCCCGGGGGGCATGCCCCACAGTTCAGAGACCGACTGCCCTACAGCAAGACACCTCCTGCAAAGATGAAATTAATTGAAACGCATGCTTGCCTTACTTCCAGGCTGGTCTTGTCCTGCGTATTGCTCATTGTCACCCTGTCTGTAGGAATGGGTTGTAGTCTGTAGTTCTTGCTATGTAGGGCCGGATGATAGACTGGGTGTAGGTGACCTTTGGAGCCTTTGACCTCTAGCTTGTTGATTTCAATCTAGTGGTCATCAATGACTAAACGTTTCCATCATGTGATGGCTGTTCAGTGGCCTCTGGGAAATGAGCTGGTAGGTCTGTCCTGTTCTCTCTGGACAGGTGTCTCTAATGATTGTTGGCGCACACAACAGAATCTCAATGGCCTGGGAGACAGAACTACCTCTCACCACCGAGAGGCACTCCTTGCCGGGCAGGATTGAGACCCTGGGGGTAGGCGGCATTGCCACTGCTTCTGTTGATAGAGGCTTCAGTTTCTATTTAGTCTATTCTTTTGCACCTCTCTGTTCACACAGCGCAATGGTCTGATGTCTAACTGGTGCTACCGCACAGTGGAAAGCAAAGATTTTCCTCCATTCTGTTTTTGCAGCTTTGATAAAGCAATTTATCTGTGATGTGGCCTGGGGAGAACTTGACTTCCTGATTGTGGATACGCCTCCGGGGACCTCAGATGAGCACATCTCCACAGTGGAATCCCTTCGCCCGTACAAACCCTTCGGAGCAGTCCTGGTCACAACACCACAGGTATGTGATACGTACTGGAGCAGAGGCCTCTGGCTTTTTTCTGGAGCATGTGCTGCCACATCCTTCCGTGGGGCCACAACCAAACTAATACTGTGTTTACATGACTCTATTTGTGTGTCAGTGTCTGTCTCTGGCTATTAGTTCTGCATTTCTACTCCCCTCATATCCCCCACCTATGTCTGTATACCCTGCCCTAATCTTAAGGATTGGCAGCACCAGATGCCTGGGCAGAAAAACAGACATGCACCTCTCTGGATCTGCTGGCCCCTTATCACTGATGCCCCTGACTCTGTGCCCACAGGCGGTGTCCATAGGGGATGTCAGGCGAGAGCTGACGTTCTGTAAGAAGATGGGATTGCGCGTGATCGGGATTGTAGAGAACATGAGTGGTTTCGTCTGCCCGCACTGTTCGGTGAGCCCTTTACGACTGACCCAAGGCTGAGTTACACCCTCCCTCAATGGGGTGCTAGGCAGTCTGCTACTCTGTTTTGCTTGAGGCTGGGGATTTGAATTTTTTTTGCTGGCTGTGGTCCCTTGGCTGCTGAAGAGCAGGGAATGCCATGAAGGTGATGTGGTCACTGGAGGCCAGCGGCTGATTGTACCTCCTTCGTTGGCTGGCTGTTGGGGTAGGTTCAGGACAGGCAGTTCTCGTCTTCCTAGAGGGTGATGAGAGCAAGATAATGTCTTTGAGGAAGTGCGTGAGATGGGGGAATCAGCAGCTACCAGAGGCAAAAGAGCATTGCCTGCTCCGAGAACTGTATCACCTTCTGCATTGTCTTCATTTAAATGTACCCAGATAAACAGTCACGTCACCCATCTGTGCTGCCCGGTGGTCAGCGTAACTGCTGCTTTGAGAGGTTCCTGGTGACTAAATGCTGTGTCTCTTGCTTTTCCAGGAGTGCACAAACATCTTTTCCAAAGGGGGTGGTGAAGAGCTGGCCAAGCATGCTGGAGTCCCGTTCCTAGGTGAGTATCTTGAATATGGAGCCTCCCTAGGAAAGGGATGGATCAGAGGGACAGTATGGTGACCAGCAAGTTGTTGGTGAGTGGTGAGAACACAGTGCTACAAGGAGGATGGGAGGGAACCCAGACTGTAAGCCAAGGAGAAGCATATCCCCCTGAGGTATGAAGAGATCCTTATTTGGGAGGGGAGCATAGAGCTGCTAAAGGGGGTCAGTATGTGTTTGGCAGGTAGAGAACAGAGGCAGAGGTACCTGGCAGTCCAGTCTGACTTTGGATGTGGGGGGAGATTTGGAGCGATCATAACTGCCTGCCGTCAGGTAATGCCAAGCACAAGCAGCACCACTGAGAGTCCAGCGGCGCTCCCATGAGAGAGATGAGGAATTCATTTAAACCTCCTTAATTATTTATTCCTCCCCCTAATCAAGGACCTAGCAATAGTCTCAACAGTGATGTCAGAGTAAATCTCTGCTGACAGTGATGCTAGAAGCACTTATAGCTCCTCTACACAGAAAATGTCTGGTTTGGTGCTGTAGGTTGAGCACGTAGGGGAAAGGGCTTGCAGGTGAGCAGTAAGGGCTTTAATAATGCTCAGTTCTGCTTGTCTTATCACGCTCTCTCTCCTTTGGTTGGTATGGGTGTCACTCCCATCTTTCTGTGCCTCTGACTTGCATGTGTGTCATTTCTGTCAATCGTTCCAACAGTCTCATGGTCACTCTCCCCCTGTGTCCTCTCACACAGGATGTGTGCCCCTTGATCCCCACCTCGCCCAGAGCTTGGAGGAAGGTAAAGATTTCATCCAGGAGTTTCCCAAGAGCTCTGCCTTCCCTGCCCTTGCTTCCATCGCCCAGCAGATCGTGGACAGGACATCCCCTCAGGGCTCTTGAGTGTGTTTCTAAGGCTGGACTCTCACTGACCACCTCTTTGCAGCGCTGTCAGCCCTGGACCAAGCCAATGGGCAAGGGGGGGGGGCATCAAAGCTACTTTAAAGCATTTCAGTGAGGGCAGAGGGTGTCCTTGGAACCACTTTGCAGAGATCTGGGAAAGGGAAGTGATGCTTTCACTACTAAAGCCTTGACAAGACCCTGCTGGAGTGTACCATTAATCTCAAAGGGGAAGTGTGCATTTGCAACACCTTTTGCCTTCACAACACCATTTACCTTCTGAATGGATGAGTCCTATGGCTCTCCTGACATGGGCTATGGTGGCCCAGGTGGTGTAGCTTTCTTTAGCCACACATACAATGTTTAACCTGCCCATGAACTCCTGCTAAGTACATTGCAAAGGTGGTCACCCCCATGCCGTGGTGCTCCTGCTCGTTTCTGTGGTATCTCAAACACCGCAGTATTCTTGGCACTGTAAATTGTGCGTAGTCCTTGGCCTCTACAGCAAATACTGATCGTGAACCAGAACAGAAAACCTTTCCCTCATTGAACTAAAGAGCACTAGCAATCTCCATCCCTACTCCGTCTGCTGCTATCTTCCTTCCAAATACTTTCGTAGTGCTGCACACATGGTACTTCCTAGTTCACAGTGACTGCTGTCAGATACGACAGACCCTCTGACCCTGGATCCTGGCTGAGCCAGCTCACTCTGAAGCTGGAAGTAGTCAGTACAGAATACGCCTGTGAAGGCATGTGTGTTGACATCAAGTCTGTATATGAGCTTTGAAGTCTGTTTACCAAGTCTGTGCCTTATCATGCCTAACGTAAGGAACACACCATCTCTTGACTCCCTGAAAGGTATCAGGGCTCAGGAATATTTGTAAAGGCTCCAGACATTAAATAATGTTTTCTTACCATCTAAATGTCTCATAGCATTTTGTGTGATTCTTGTGGAGTTTTTTGTCCTCTTCCTCCCCACTACACTGAATCCTAGCTTCCTTCCTACACACTTCCAAATCTGTCTGTAGTTGGTAGCAAATAATGGTTTCCCTCTGCTGGCAGCTTGATTTTTTTATTTTTTTTTTTAAATAAAGGATTTAAGATTAAGGAAGTGCTACATTGGCCTTTTATGGATAGAGTGGGTGGTTATCTCTGAATCAAATCTAGCATCACTTCGGTCTTAGTCTCAGGATTAACAATGTATCTGGGCCACCTGATCATTGGTCTAGGGATGAGTGAGGTCCTGAGTCATTGCCTCCTTAGACTTACTGAGCCGCATCCTCTCACCGCCTTGGTGTTCCAGAGGACGATGACTGCATGTGGTAGTGCTCTTGGAAGAGAGAAGACTGGTATGAAGATGTGGGATTCAGATGATTGATCCCAGCTCGCTTTCTCATCAGCCTTGCTGATCAGCCATCCCTTTGTGATATTCAATAAGATCAGTATTGAGGGGCTCTGAAGGGAGCTGCCCCCCAGCAGGGGTGAGAATCAGTCTGATGAGCAGTTTTTGAAGAGGGGAGTAAAGGGTCACAGGAAATGGACTGCGCTGAGGTGTATACTGAGCGTCAATGGATGGATTTCCATGATAAGTACGTCCTCTTGAGGATATTTAGAATAAGAAGATTCCAAGAGGCAGGGGAGGAGAAGTTGCTGTCAAATGTTGATGACTGTCAGAGGTTGTATATCAGGGCTTGTATACACAAACATTTAGTTCACGGCAAGCTGGGGTGTGAATCAGCTTGCGGCGGGACATGGGACTCTCTGTCATAATAGCAGAAACAGGTAAAATGTACTTTGTTGCGGGCAGGATTGGGTGGGCAAAAAAACTAGACTGCGGTAATTTGTGGGAAAACAAAATCTTTTTCTTTAAATAAAGATTTTAATACTTAAATTTAAATGAGGGATAGAAAGAGATTTGATGTCCATTTATAACAGGAGTTAAAGTATTTTTTTTACATGGTTTAAACAAAATTTATTCTTTAGGTGGTAAAAATTGTGTCTGAATTCCATTTCTATGTGTATAATATATTAACAGACTTTTTTTCAGCATGAGGGAATCTCTTTTGTGGGATCTAAGGTTTTGGTGGGTAGGATCTGGGTAAAAATCCAACAAACAGTGTGAGAGCAGGTGGGAGTGGGTATTGCAGGATGGGAGTGGAATTTAAAAAAAAAAAAAAAAATAGTCCTGTGCATGTCTCTAGTGTGACTGTCCACCACACAGCTTGCTGCGCTGACTGCATGGCTCCTGCTTCTGCATGGTGAAGTCTGTTAATGGGCTTTGCCTTGGCTCTCTTTGGAACGGGACTAGACCAAAGTGCATTAACAGGTAATGCACGTCAGCAGGGCCCACACAGACAGTAAAAGTGTGGCAGGCTAGTGTGGAGTAGATTCACACCCCACCTTGCGTCAAACTAAATGTTTGTGTAGACAAGCCCTAAATCTGCATATCTATCTGGCTGTTTCATTACTAGCTTAAACTGAACTTTACCTTCTTCCAACTCCTCACCTACCCCATACTCTACAGACTTGAGTTAGTAGAGGCTGGTGGTAATCTTGGGTTCTCTCTGCTTTGCTCCACACAGCCAAGCTGGGTCCAAATCCCCCTCCTTCCTCTGTAATCTCTAAGATTCAGCCTTTGCTTTCTGTCCATGTCACTACAATTCTAGTCCAGGCCTTGGCATCTCCTGCCTGGACTACTGAAGCCTCCTCTTGCTTTCTTGGCACACACCTGGTTCCATCCGGGCCAGACAAAATGTGTTCAGATCCTCTTCCTTATCTGTTCGGTGTATGTTGCTTCCTTTGTGAATATTCCCATCGGCTTCCATTCCATCAAGTACAAGCTTCTTGTCTCCACCTTCAGAGCCCTGCGCATCTAACCTGGCGTCACTTTGCTTCCCCAACCCCATTTGTTATGCTAGGGTAGACAAGGCTGGCATCACATTTATTAGCTTCTCATGCAAACATCTCTGTGCCTTCTCCCTGCCACTCTGCTTGGAATGCCCTTTCTAAGGTCTTCCACGTTCCTGCCCCTTCCTAGGACTCACCTTGACCGTGCTGCCTACAGAGAATGTAGCTGATTTCCACTGAGCAGTCTGAATTGCATTTGGGAGGAGTTTATATATCCTCCACCCAGTCACCTGCACATGGCAGCATTGGGCACAACCTTCTCTTACCCAGGGATTGCCAAGCACCACCTTGACCACTCTGCATATGCAGTATGGTGTACATCCTTCCTCTTTGTCCTCGGGGCCTGGCCTGGGCCTGCAGCTCAGAAAGGGCCAAGCATGTAATGAGCATTCCCTGCAATAAACCAAGAGGGGAAAGGGCTGGGAAGTGGGCTTAGCCTTTGTCCAGAGCAAGAAGCAGCTGAGTGAAGGGTGCAGGGTACCAGCTTGTGGAGGTGATCCAGCAGTTTTTATTGCGTATGTGCAGGTGGAATTCTGCCAACAGCTAGGAGAAAAAGCATGGCAGATTCCTGCACTCCATTAGATCACATGCAGTTAGAGACAAACTAATCTTGCAACCCTCACCATCCTTCACCAATCAGAATGAACGGATTTGTATAATTAAACAGCTGTGGGCAGTAATGAGGCAAGTATCCCTACACTCTGGTTGGATGAGCTCATTTCATGACAGTTTCCACCGTTTTATTGCCTGTCGGATGCAACCAAGGTGATCTGGAGTCTGTATGGCAATCTGCATCCAAGCATGGCTCCTTGTGGCACTGATCTCGAGCTTGGTGGAAGTCAACTGGAGAACCCTCATGGACTCCAGTGGGAGCTGGATCAGACCTTTCCTCTTTCTGACTGCAACTGAACTCAGGGCAGGAGTCTCAGACATGCCTAAGTGACTTAGGAACACACATCCCACCAAAAACTATTAGGGCTTGTGCACCTAAGTTGCTTTGGCACTTTGAAAAAATCCTTTATCAAACTTCAATAATGAGGTCTGCAAGCAATCTCTCTATAACAAGCTCTAGCTTTGCTTCTGGTGGAGATTTTTAAGGTGGGGAGGAAATGGCAAGCAACTGTGCTCTTTATCTTTAAACAGTGTGTGCTACTCCTAAGCATGACTAGTTTTTTATAAGACTTCTTAGTAGGTGAGGCATAAAATTAAAAAACAAAAAAAACAACAAAAAAACCTCACAAAATGAGCTGCAATAGCTCCAAAGGTTTATTTGCCTGCTGTAGTTTATCAGGTAAGTTATGTGCATGGTTTTTTTAAACCTGCCCAAATCTGCCATTGCAAGGAGTTGTTAAAAGCATGTCATGTGCACTCTGCTCTCCTAAAACTGCAGCTTGGGTGGCTGCCTTTTTCCTAATCTTTACTCTACATCTGGCTTCAATGACTAAATATTACAACTGAGACTCCGCCCTCGCCTGTGAGCCAGGGCTACTCAACTGGAATTCAAGAACAGGTTTTGGGGGGACACGGTCACTCTCCCTTTATGTTTATTATGGTAGCCCCTGAGGCCCTAGTTGTGGATCAGGCCTCATTGTGTCTGGGGCTGTACAAACACAGAATGCTTCATGGGTTCCTGAACGTTTTTCCCATTACAAACGGTCACAGTGAATGCCAGTAGTTGACACCCACTGCAGCAAGTTCCTGTAGTTCAGATGGGATGAAGCCCCTGCTTGCAGCACCTTGTCACGACTGGGCTGATTCCATGGCAACAATACTTAACTTTGTCAACATTCCCACTAATGATCACTGAGGCCCAAACTTTCCTCCCTCCAGCTTGAGAGGAGCTGGGTTTCTCCATTTGCTCTCCTTGGCCTCAGGGCCCTCATGTTGCAGTGATGTTCCTTTCATTAAGGAGGGCTGTCTCCATGATCCATTGCTGACAATGCCCCGCCAACCAGGCGTGGTTGCTAGAAACTGATAGGGGATGTTCCTTGCCCATCCACTGCTCCCTGCTCTGGCGTGAGAGACCCAAAAGATGAATCTCTGTAGGCAGTACCCAGTCAGGTTGGCTTTTGAGTCAGACTCTTATTCTACTATCATTGTTTGGGTTCTTTAAAATCAGCTTTAATTTTGGCATTGGAGAAGACGGTCCCCAAAGAAGGCTTCCCTCCACCCATAGCTTCACATGCCCCCATTCTTTCTTTCACTTTCCAGCGCTGGGCAAAGGAACGCTGCCTCTGAATCACAATGCTAAGTTCAAATAGCCCAAAGGTAATAGCAAAGTCCAAAGAACCTGTTTACCCCGGCAGCTTGGCCAAAGCTGGTATGCTGGTTCTATTTAAAACTGCAGCTATACAAATATATTAAGGGTGCAGCATGGAGAGCGAAAGCTAAAGATTACCTGTCATTGTACTGGCCTCCTTGAGTAATGGTGAATGGTGGCACATGCTACTTTGACCTGCTGCCCTGGTGAGCTCAGTACAGAGATCAGGGGAGGAGGTTGAGATGCCAGATAGCTATACCCTTGTACTTATTAGCCCCTAGGAAAGTAGCTCATCAGGTGCTACCTGAACTTGTGCAAGTATGTGTCTAATGCTGCCAACCATAGAAAGTATCCCCACAATGGGGCTCTGTAAGGAGGAAGCGTGTTAGCAGTGAGCAAAGTGATGGTCACTGGTTTCCCTCAGGTCGAGGCCTGCCATGTCTGGTGGGCTTAGGCAGGTAAGGTTGTTGTACACGTACACGGGTGTGTGGGAATCGTCCCCTTCTGCAAGGGACTGTACAAAACGTGGAACCACTGTGGGATGCTGCAAGGAAAAGTCTCTCAGTTCCTTCAGTGAGCAATTACAGTGCCACTTGTTTCCTTCCAGCCACAGCTGCTCCAGCACGGGCGAAGGGCCCAGAGAACTAACTGAGAAGGTTTCCAGGGAATTGTTTCTGACACTAAGATACCGCAAGTTTGATAAGGGGGTGATTATGCTGTTGTCCAGCATCTCCAAATGGTTGTTGGAGAGGTCGAGCCAGAAGAGTCGTTGAAGTGGGCTGAAAGCTTCCTGAGAGATCTCCAGAAGCTGGTTGGAGGAAAGGAGAAGGTATTCCAGGTTCTTCAGGCCCACAAACATGTTGGGGGAGAGATGCGTCAGCCTGTTGTGCTTAAGGTCCAGCTCTAAAAGATCATGCAAGTCATTCAAACTCTGGTCTTCAATCACAGAGATAGTGTTGTGTTGCAAGAAGAGCCTCCGGAGGCAGGAAAGGCTGGAGAAAGTTTGTGGCCTGATTCTGCTGAGACAGCTGTTTTCCAGGTGAAGGCTATGCAGCTTTGTTAGGCCCTTAAAGATGTAGTCAGGAAGTGCCTTGATGCAGTTACCGGACAGGTTCATCACTGCAATGTTAAAGAGCCCAAGGAATGCCCCGACCCTGATCTCTTGAATCTGGTTGTTGTTCAGCGTAAGAACCTCCAGCTGGCCCAGTCCATCAAAAGTCCTTTCTGCCAGGCTCCTGATCCTGTTGTGTCCCAGTTGCAGTTCCTCCAGGAACTGGAGGTCTTTGAAAGTCCGTGGCCTCAGGCTGGTGATTGAATTGCTGGATAAACGCAAAACATGTAGACTCAAAAGGCCCAAGAATGTTTCTTCAAAGAGCAAGATGAGACGGTTGTGGGAGAGGTCCAACCACCTGAGGGACTTCATCCCCATGAATGCACGAGGGGCAATAGCGTTGATCTGGTTGTGGTTCAGGTAAAGCTTCTGTAGCTTCTGCAGCTTGACAAAGATATTGATCTTGATGCCCTTCAGCAAGTTTCCGCTCAAATCCAGCTCCTTCAGCTCACTAAGACTGCAGAAGATTTGGTGCTGCAGGTAGGGCAGCTTGTTCCCAGCCAGGACAAGCTCCCTCAGGTTAGGCAGGTCATGGAACACTCTGTCTGGCAGCACCACTAACAAATTCCACCCGAGGTTCAGGTACCAGAGGTTGGAGAGCCCAGCAAACAGGCCTTCCTCCATCTTGTTGAAGTGGTTATTGTTGAGGCTCAAGGAGGCTAGGTTCTGTGTGTGAAGGAAAGTATTGGGTGCCAAATACTTCAGCCTGTTACGTTCCAGGTGCAAGTGGTAGAGGCCCTTTAGCCCGTGGAAGGCGTGCTGCTCAATGCTTGTCAGCTGGCTGCTCTGCAGGTTAAGGAAGTCCAGGCTGGAAAGATTCCCGAAGGCTGCAGCTGGAACAGAAGTGAAGTTGTTGCCATCCAGCCATAATGACTTCACATTGCTGGGAATGTCTTCGGGGAGGCGCGTAAGGTTCCGGGAGCTGCAGAAGACATTGAGCTCCTCACTGTAGTCATCATAGCTGCAGGCACAGGAGCTGGGGCATTTTAGAGGCTCTGTGTCAGGCTGCTCCTTGGGTGCTTCTACACTGGGAGTTTGGGACCCTGCTGCCAGCACAGAGACCAAGAGTAATGAGAGGGCAACGTCTGCTGGGGGAATGGAGGTGGGAGATTAAGGCAAAACAAATGGAAATCATTAGATGGCAACAAATGGCAAGAGCAAACAATGCAAAGACAACATGGCTAGGTACATGCCACTACAACGTAAGGCACAATGCTAGGGACTGAGCACCCATAACATGGAAGAACAGAGTATTATTGTCTGCCGATGTTTGCAGGAACTAATCCTGCTGAACCTGGTGACTATTTTGCCATTGATTTCACTAGGTGCAGGATCTGCGCAGTGACTCGTGTTTTCTCTTTGTTCGGTTATATAGGTCTGGATTTGCCATTGCCCTGGGCTTGTGTACTCATTTATACCAGTGCCAATGTGCTTTGCACCCACTTATGCTGGTATAAATGACTGCACAAGGAGCAAGGCAACTGTCAATTGGGGCCATCATTTTTAAACGAGGGAGCGATATTCTTAGCATGTAAACCAAGTAATGCACCTTTGCTAGCATCTTGTGTGTCTGGGCTAACCAGTCAGGTGGTTCACGTCCTTCTATCTGTATCTATTTACAATCTGTTATCATTTGGCTGAACAGGCTCTTCACCTTGACAAGAGTGGGATTGCAATGTCTGGAGAGGATTCCCTTTTTTTGTGTCTGGTTGTTGCTTCCTCTGCAGGACACAGACAAGTTGCTGACTCAGAGAATCTGTGAGCAGATGGGTTTGTTTCCCCTCTCTATCCCACTGAGATCTGCCCCACTGGGGTCTGCCATTTCTTTCCTACCCCAGAAACAATTCCTGGAGGACCAGTGATGATGAATTTCATGAAGCCTGTCCTAGCTACACTCTCATGCAGGCCCACATCCTCTTGGAGGACAGGACATGGCTTCTGGAGCTTGGTCAATGCATCTCGTTTGATTAGCCAATAAGACAGATGAATTTAGTGGTTCATTTCTCCTCCTCCACTGTGGAGTGGAAAGCATTGCCTCTGGGGATCCCATTCCAGGCACATCTGCCAGAGCATCTCAGCCCTCCTTGTCCTCCTTGCTGTTCTGTCCTCGGCCCCCTGAGCAGCTCTGCCAGGACATCTCAATCTGGAGTTCAGTCCCCCTCTGTTACCGACCACATTCAGGATCGGTGTAGGTGGTCCCAGACACCTCTTTGATATCAGTGGGCGCTGTGCCCAGTTACACAGGGCTGGACTCTAACAGAGGCTGTCGGTTGTCTGTCAAGAGGTTAGGTTGGCACTCTTCCTAGGGTCTGAACTTGATCTAAAGACCATCGACCCCTACTGCTGAGCAGTTCTTTGTTCAAACTCTGTTTCTGAAGCTCCTTTCTTATCCTGCTATTCTTGGTCACATTGCTCGTGCACCTAGCTCGAGCATCACACTTAAGTGTAATCATGGGGGGAAAATATAGGTTAGCGCAGGAAGCAATGAATAACAGAGAAATTGTTCAGTAGGACTCAGGAGTGCACATGCCATGTTGTGTGCACAGCTTAGGGCATTGAGGCTGTCTCATTTCTTTTCAGAGGGGCTTAGTTCAGCTTTTAAGGTGGGGGGTGAAACTGGGCCTAGACAGACTCCTGAGGAGCAGAGATGGGTGGAGCTAGCAATTTTAGTGAACCATGTGAATGATTGATTGAAATCTGCGAACCTTTTTATCCTCTCTAATCTAATGCTTCCCTTCATGCCACAAGGATTATTCAATAAACTCTTACGGAGAAGCCTGTGCTCCATATTGGGGTTAGAATGCTAAGCCTACCCTGTGGGGGCCCTGTACACAAGAGAGATGTTGTCTTTATTAGAAATGTGCTTTCTCTGCTCCTTTTTTCCCCTCTCAGTCTCTCCCAAGTGGCAGGCACTGCTGGTGTTCAGTTCAAACTTTCAAACACATGATATTCAAGTGGGTTTGAAATTAGGCCACATGAGTTTGTCCAGCCCCATTTACAAGGGAGGGGAGAACGTAGCAAGTTAGGGCTATATAATTCCGCTGTATTTAAGTGATGGGAAAACTAGAAGAGGAGAAGTTGGTGATTTCAGATGTTCTATTGCACTCTTGCAATGAAGCAGTGGTTTTGTTTTAGTTAGGGAAATGTGGGAATTTGTTTTGTGATGAGCACCAGTGCCTTCTGGTTCTGTACTTCAAAACTGAAACTTATGATAGTAAGGAACCGACCATGTGCCTGTCAAATCCATCCGTTGCTTTTCAGCATGACTTCCCACCCATCATACAGAAGGCATGTCTATAATGTTACTCTTCCTCGTTTCCAGTTTATTTGGGGGAAGGATAAATCAGGAATGGCCAAACTAATTGGGCGAGAATATTGCCTGCTCTTTTCTCCGTTTCTGAGCAGGCTTACAGCAGACACCATTAAAATCTGCACCATTACTGCTTGTGAGAAATGACCATTACCGCAGTATTTCTTAAGCTTTAACAGTGAATATTACAGTTATATGAACTAATTCTAAGCGGCAATTTACTTGCAAGTGACCTGTAACTAGCATTCTAATGGCGCTTGATCCTGCCTTCCCATGTATGACGCACGTACTTGTGCACACAGGTGCTGATGCACGTATTTCTAGGGTGAGTGCCAGCACACCCTGCATATTGGGGTGAGATGGGGGAGAGGCAAGATCAACTCCCCAGGGGCTCACATTTGCAGTCATGTAGTCTGCCCTGCCAATAATATCTCCCCACAATGAACTCGGGGCTTATTCATTTGTATCTATCCCTGCCCATCCCTATGGTATGTACATATCTCCTATCTAACCTATAGATTGCTGGTGCTAGTGTCTAGTATCTACATGCTAGGTTAATAATACACACTTTATGTACTTAACCTGCATTTTAAAAAGCCCACAATTATGTGCTGGTTAGCTCTGGTCTTTTGTCTCTGTTTACATGCCTGTCAATGTAGTAGTCTTTTTTGTGTATGCTCATATGTCTCCAACAGTATTAGCCTACCACTCCCACGCATTCAAGATCCTCTTGGACCAGCAATTAGATTTTCACTTCATGTTTCTTCTAAAATGCCAGCAAGAGATGTACCCTGACCCCCAGCCTCAGAATTAATCTGATCATTCAAAAAGATCCAGGAGGTCTTGCTTTTATTCATTATTTGGGAGCTCTTTCTGCAAAAGAGCCAACCTATTCCTGCAGCTGCAACGTTATTACTCGAGCAAAGACACATGCACTGTGCATGCAATCGCTACAGCTCCTTAAAGTAACACATGAGGCATAATAAAGTCTGAACATTATCCTATAACAGCAGAGATGGCAAAAGAAAAAGAAGTTGCTGAGCAAAGCAAACAGAAAGTTTCCAAGAACACTTTGATCTGCTCACCCTAAACTATTTATCTGACTTTATTAGTGAGATTTATTTGATACTCTGTGCAGATCCATGCTATCTAGTTCTAATGAGACATTATCGGAGGAATATGGAAGATTTTTCCACTTACCTTTCCTTGTGTTCATTGCAGAAGAAGCATGGGAAGGAAACATTCCGTGGAGCAGCCGATTCTGTTCTCTGTATTTTCCCCCCACTGATAATGTAGTGATACAGCAACCACCTTGATGCCTGTCCAGCACTCTGTGCTAGAATGGTTTTAACTCTTGTGCTACCGGTCAGGAATGCGGGGAGGATTTTATTACTAAAGCAAGGGATGTTGATTGAAGGTCTTGAGCTGTGTGTATATTCTTCTGAGTCTATTGCTCTGAGAGTTGGATTTTCCTGACATCTATAACTGGGAACAAATATACTGAAAATACTGGTGAAGTTAAGATAATGACTTCCCTTCCCCCCCCCCCCGGTCCCCAACCTCTGTTTTAGGTTACTCTTGTAATTAATGTAGATGCCCATGTGAGGTTTTATACCCCCTCTAGGAAATGACAAGTAGGGTTGATTGAGAAGTGAGTAAACTTAGTTCTGGAGAGAACCTGGCTATTAAATGGAGATGGGCTGAGGAAGCAATGTTCTGATCTGAATTAAGTTTTGGTGGGGATTCAGGTTCAAAGCCAATCAGTTCTAGGGTTTGAGTTTGGTGGGGCAAGATGGTGGGAAACTTGCAATCCTAGATGATCCTGTGACATTTCCATCATCTTGTATGATCCACATCTCATGAGATTGTGAGATTTCTGCCATTTTGAGCCAAACTCTTCTGAGATGCTGTTCTTGTGGAATGCTGGCTACATCTGAACCAGGCCTAGCAAATAGATGGGTTCTGACAACCACATGGGCAGGCCAGGATCAGATTTGGAGATTCAAATCCAAGCCTCCCCTCCAATCTTAAAGGGATTGGATTTGAAGTTCCAGTTCCGGCCCATGGTTTTTCAGGTTTGGATTGTTACCAGCCTTAGAGACAGAGCACTCAGTGAGGAACAAAGCACTCAGGTTCTAAAGGATTTGGATAGTCTTGGTTACTGGGCCAGCAGATGGCAGAGTAGAAACATGTAGGAACAAGGACCCTAGGGACCAGCACGATAAGCGGAAGCTACGTCTAGCCCACTGTTGAAGAAAAGAATCTGAGGAAGATTCCCGTGGATAGCTGAATTGAGACCAGCAAGACAAAAGGACCCTGATTAAAAAGAGACATCAAATGGGTGATATTGTTTCCATAAAGAGCCCTGGCTAGAGTCAATCTGGAATATGACTTGCTGTGTTGGTCATACAATGCAGCAGACACACATGCTCTAGGGCTGCACAGGATTGTTGCCCCAGTATGAACTGTAGGATTTGGCTCCTAGAGAGGATGGATCTCTATTTACCAAAATGCCTCTGGGTCTGAAGGATCTACATTATGTGGAGAGATTAAAGGAGTTGGGACTATCCTCTGGAAAAGAGAGGTGACGGTGAGCCATCCTTTAAAACTTTAGAGGAATGAATAAAGTCAAAGGACAGGGCACATATTTCACATTAGTGTGAGGTTCAAATCCTCAGAAGTATTATCTAAAAATACCAGGAATGCAGACTGACTTTATGTAAGTTTACTGCAGTGATGGAGACTTTAGTAATGTGTGCAGTAATCATGACAAACCTAAAGTTACCAGGTGATTGAAGGCAGACAGTCTAGAATGAAACCTGTCTTGGATGACTACTCGTAGGACTGGCAAAATTAATTGCTTAATAGAACTGGATGCCTCACAAAGATGATGCAGCTTTAGATATGGAGTAATTTCATATTAGATTAATTAGATACTCAAGTAATTCCACTGAAATCAGTGTAATGTCTCCTGGAATAAGGTAATGCTGTGAATAAGGGTGGCAGAAAGTGGCCCTATGATTGTTCAAGGTTTTACTGAAATCAAGACATTTGTTTTAGCAGAAGATTGAGTATGGTGAAAAGTCTGCTGAAGTTCCTTATGACCTAGTTCATCTAACTAGTTGGCTAGGATCTTTAGTTGTTTTACTGCTCAGACGGTAATTGACATCTACAAATATGTAAAACACTAAATTTCAAGATTTATTATGCTAATAATTTGATATCTTTGGGCTCATTCTTTGGAATTTACTTCCTAACTTGACAAAGATCTAAAGGAAGCAAAAATGAAATAGAATAAGTATGTAATTGTCATGGAGAGAGCTTCATTGAAGATTATTTTATAAAGCTAATGGTGAATATAGCTGCAGAGATCTCCCCTGAAGTCTCTGCTGCATAGAATAAACAATCTCCAGTTCCTAAAGAGAACCGATTTTAAGGTGATGTGCAAAGCTTGCTTTGTACTTTTTAAAAGGGTATATCTCTTTTGGAAGCCTGGAAGGTTTGTGTGCTGAATCTTTAATAAAGACTTCCTTTCTCCCACATGTTCATTAGGCATTGGACTTAAATAAATGCTAATAAAAAAACCCCCAGAAAACAAAGCGTTTTAAATAGTCTGCTGGCAAATCCTTTCCCCTCTCAATTGCTCAACATTCACTTTCTTGTGATGTCATTTCACTAGTTCTCGATTCACCATAGAATCTCCTACGCTAGACAATCCCTGAATTTGTAATATCAAAAACAAGCAGATTTCTTTTTTCAGGGGGTGGCAAATATTTTCAGATCTTCATTATCCAAAGGAGCATAAAAAGTGTACAAATCATTACTAAAACTTTAAAAGGGGATGGAGATTCTTTGACTGACATATCAGGGTCTTTGGGAGTTCTTTTTCTCAGCTGTTATGGGGCTTGGGCGGAAGGAATACAGTTGACAAATAGTCCTTAAAAGCTGATTTATGACTGGAAGACTGTGGCTTCTGCCAGAGTCACTTGCCAGATGTTCAAAACCACTCAGTAGGGGTCACGAACTGGCTTTGTGTTCCAGGTCATTTCCCAACTATCGCTGTCCAACCCAGCTCATGAAGAAACTTTTACCAGTTTCCAAGAAGAAAAGGTCACTGCTGTCTAGGATGGAAGAGGCTAATTGGTCGCAGGCTGGGTTATAGGTGGCTCATGTGCCCTCACATGAGCCACCTGGGTGAATCTTGAGCGTAATCTATGTTACATACTCTCTCTGATAATATTGCAATCATGTTTCTATATGGGGGGTTGCTAGTGAGAGGGGGTTATTGCAGTGTAAAATCTTTTTCTTAGTCATACTGGTTCTAGGTTTGATTTTTATTGTTAGTTCCCAATGACCATTTTATGCTGAAGGTCTTTCCCTGGTTGAGACCCAGATTCAGGAGACCAAATTCAGGCCTGGTGTTAGTGGATACAACTCCAGTTTGTGTTGGCGAGTGGGTGTGAGACTTAACCTGCTGTAATTTACACACTGAGGGGTAAGGGGAGAGAGGGAGTGTAACAGTCAGAGTAACTAACAGGAGGGTGTAAGAAGGTATCAGTTAAAGCATCAAACTTCTTCTTTAATTTGAACCATCTTGGACTCACCTGTAGACTCTGGTCTTACCTCCACCTCAGTGATTGGCTCTGCGTGGGGGAGTGGCAGAAACAGACCTACGGTTAGGCTCTCAGCCACAGTGCTTTATGCTCCTTCCTACTGAACGCCCTTGATAGAGTGGTGAGCCTTTTCTTACCTTGGCTAGATTCACAGCTGCTGTTATTTGTCCAGGTAAATGGGTTGCAAATAGAAACAGATGTCACAGACCTCCCAGCCCCAAGGGGGGGGGAGTGTGTATCTCCTGGGAAGGGCAGGACCAAACAGCTTTACAAGGGCCACTGGACCATAACTCAGGACTCAAATGTCTCCTTTAGAAAATGTCTATGACCTGCCCCTAAAGTGGTCCAGATGCCAATGAAAATTGCTTGACCAAACTGATCTGTTTTAAGCTGTGTCTTAAAGTGGGCCATTCTTGGTCCCTGTCAGCAGGAGCAGAGCCCAGAGGTGTGAGCCCTCCACTGAGCATATGCTGCTACCAGTCTGAGCATTCAGTTCCAAGGAAGGGCATCCTACCTGCCTTGACTGGGCAGAGGAGTAGAGGCGCATCCTCTGCTAACTGAGTCCCTGGTCATGTATGTTTTTCTTCAGTGGTAACTGCCCATAGCAGTGGTGCGGCTGTGAAAGCTTTCTAGCACCAGATTGCTGGAAAGAGAGGCTGCTGCTTCGGTCAGCTACATGTTCTCCTCCTCCTGGGCCTTCCTTTTGTTTCCTTTGCTTCCTACCAATGCTGCTTCTGCTTCTAAATCTAACTGGGGAGTGAGCCTGCAGGAGCAGGGACTGTTCATAGGCTCAGACTAAAGGTCAGAAGGGACCATTAAGATCATCTAGTTTGATCTCCTGCACAATACAGGCCACAGAACTTCACCCATCCACTCCTGTAATAGATCCCTAACCTATGACTGAGTTATTGAAGTCCTCAAATCATGGTTTATAGTCTTCAAGGTACAGAGAATCCACCAGCAAGTGACCCATGCCTTATGCTGCAGAGGAAGGCAAAAACCCCCCAGAGCCTCTGCCGCTCTGCCCTGGGGGAAAATTCCTTCCCAACCCCAAATTTGGCAATCAGCTACACCATGCTAAAACTCACCAGCCAGACACCCATGAAAGAATTCTCTGTAGTAACTCAGAACCCACCCCATCAAATGTCCTATCACAGGCCATTGGGCATATTTACCGCCAGTGCTCGAAGATCAGTTAATTGCCAAACTAGGCTGACCCATCATACCATCCCCTCCACTGCTAGATGTGTTCTCTGATCTCTGGGAAGTGACACTCTTGGTAGAGTGCTGTAAGTTCCTCCTGCAGTGTCAGTATTAAAGTCCTGAAGCCAAAGCTGTAAAGAAACTTGACATCCTGAGATCCTAGATTGGGGTAAGAAAGATTTATTAATGGCTGTCTATAAAGGATCTGCCGTCCTGGGTCTGGACCATCCATGGGTTTGCATCTTCCAACAGATTTTAAATGTTCTGACCCCTTCTCTTTACTGTACAAGAACAGGAATTTTCATACTAGAACAGGCAAGTGGTGCTGCTAGATTCCTTGTTTGAGGCTGCTGCTGGCTGTGTCGAAAGGAAAGCATAAGACCTCTACGCTGATAATGTCTCCAGTTGTACAATGCTGTATTCTACAGTGAGAGGGTTAAGATTTCTTCCTGACTCCCATGAACCACAAGGATCAATAACCATTATGACTTTTACCCAACTGCAGCTACTGTTCTTAGTCAGACAAGTGTCTAAGCTTTTTGATGTGCTATTTATCACTCAATAATTCCCTAAATATTAGGATTTTCAATAAGATCAGTAATATCCTGCAATCTTGAAACTTACTAAACTCTTGCCATCAGTAATGCCCTGCAGCAGTGAGTTCCACAGGTCAGTTATACTAGTATGTAGGATAATGAAGTATTTCCATCTCTCTACATTAGCTTTGAGTTAGGGCTGGTGTGTCCCTCTAGTGATACAGCAGAGAGCCTTTCAGGTTGTTGTTTAATTCTGACAACTTTTAAATATGTTCTAGTTGAAGACAAATGTGAACACCTGCATATGGGCAGAATCTCAGAAAGAACATTCTGACACTGACAGTCCTTTGCTTTGTAGGTTCACTGGCTACTGTGATTCAATTAGATAAGGTGAGGGGGAGGTTCGATTTTTTTTTTCTTTATTTAATTTAGACTTCCCCCTCTATCTGAATGTTCTATTCTGGGAAATTATCGATCAAAAGAGAGAAATGAGAGAGAGAGAGACACTAGTAGGCGCTAAGTACATATTGACACAAGGTGTAATCAATGTGGAAGCTTAAAAAGCTGAATCAGCAGATTCCTTCCTGCCAAAAAACACAAAACCTGTAATTTAATTTAAAAAGAAAACTTCAGTGTCCAGTTTACCCCTTTACACAAAAGCCCCTTTGTGTGAAAACAGTAAACCAACTCTGAATGAAAATAGACACTAGAAGGAATCTATTTCTAAAGCAACTGCAACAGCGGCTGGCCTGTTACTAACTTCCAGACACCTTCCCGAGCTCAAAGAAAGACAGAAAAGGTCCCAGAGAGCTAGATGTAGTTCTGTAAAGTATCTTGCCACTTTATGTATTGATTTGAAATATTAGTGAAAATTAATTAGGGAACGTTTGTCTTCTCCCTTTTAATAGGTCCAGGTGTTGTATCAAACACCCCCCGCCCCAAAGCTTAGTTATTATAGAGTTACAGTTGAATAGCAGTGCCGCACTTCTAGAACATTGAGTGTACCTATACTTAAACCTCTGAAAACCAGGAGTTAAGGAAATACCAGTCCTACCACACAGCCTTAATTCTGCCCACTGGAGTTAACAAGAGCCATCAGGTATCTACGGTAAATATATTTCAGGCCGGGCTGCCCTGTAACAAGCAGATACGAGGAACGTCTAAGTAAATGTGCCTTTTTCTGTGTTATGGTGGTGTCCCACGGAATTGTATTCTCTCATTTGTTTGCATACACTCTGACCGCCCTTCTCTGTGTTAGGGACAGCTGGATTGCCTGGTGCAGGGGTTATTTGCAGCTTACACTGCAATATGAGGAGGGGGTGCATCTGCGCCCAGACAGATCAGGGTCCAGGACCCCTCATTTCTGCGCTGCATTATGTGGGCTGGGTAGTAGAGGAGCACATTAGTCTAGTCTTGCCATGTGGCTCTGTCGTTCTCTGGTAACAGGTGACAGGATGCATGGAAATGCAGGTGATGTCCCAGAGGGAATCCTTTGGACTAGGGTGGGGGGGTGGTTTGTGTAGAGTTGGTGCAGTGGTGGTGTGTAGTGAGGACAGTCTGGCAGTTTCTCTTGCTGTCACCATGTGCTGCCTGCCCCAGCATCCATATCATCCAGAAGGATAGAGTGCTCTGATGTCTGGCAGAGGGCGGTGGGGAGAAAAGGGGCATCACTCCAGATTTAAAGTTGCTGGGTGGCACTGGTGTGTGCCTTTACTCTTTAGTGCTTGGTTTTCAGAGGTTTATAGGTGCCCTCGATGTCCTGCCAATCAACCTTCACAAAGTTTTTGGGCAGTGAATTTCCCTTGTTTTTGAGGAAGTGGTGTGAGGGGGACATGACTGGAGGCACCTGTGGAGGGCACAGGGAGGCTTCCTGGGAACACTTCACTGCCATTCAGCTACCCATTCTGCCCTCCCTCTGGTCCCTCCATGTCCCTAGCAAGGCATGGGGAGGGGAGAGGAGAGAGAGGATGATGGTAACTGATGGGCACTGGAGGCAGCAACAGGTAGTAGAGGAGATCCCCAAACTCCACCCTTCCCTGTTAGAAAAGGGGAGGGAGGCCTGCATGACTCTCTGCTGCTTGGAGGGACTGCAGAGGTGTGAGGCGGGCCATTCAGCCCAACTAATGTTCTCTCCTCTCCCAAAGTTTGCCTCAGTCCCTGCTGTGGAGTAGCTAGGCTGGAGCAATTTGAACATTAAACTCTGCCCCTGACTGCAAAGGGACCTGCATCGGAGGGACCCAGATGACTCTAGATTTGTACCACTCATTCTAGCCCTGGCACTGCAGTGTTATAGAGGGCTGGTACTGCCCCAACAGTTAAGGTTGCACCAGGACTTCCATATGAGCAGGGATGGAAAAGGTCTATGCCACCATTTAAAAATGTTTGTCGTAGTTTGTGTGCTGCTTGATTTTTCTGTAGCCGTTTCGGGGGGAGGGGAGGAGGGGAGGAATGTCATTTGAGGTTTGCTATAACTGTTTTAAAAAGGGCTGCCTAACTCACATTTTTTCTACAGTCTGGCAATTTCCTTCAGACCCACTTTCTCAGAAACGACAGCACGTTGAGGGGGGGAAGGAGCTCGGCATGTGAGAGAGGATCAGTTATGGTAGAAAACTGACATTTGCTTTGTGTTTATTTTCCATGATAAATTACTGCTTGGACTGATGACAGTATCCTGGCACAGTGTTAGTCGGTGTTAACTTTATCCCTCTCCTCCCTTGCAGCCCTCCAGAGAGAGACCAGGGTCAGCTCCCACTTTGGAATACAAAGCACTAGCCACCTGTGTGGCCCCAGTCGAAATTGGTGTTTAATAAGTGAGAGAGGCAGCAAGACCTGGTGGATAGAGCAGTGAACTGGGACTTGAGACCAGGGTTCTGTTCCCAGCTCTGCCACTGGCCTGATTGGCGACCTTGGGCAAGTCACATCACCTCTCTGTATCTCAGTTTCCCCATCTGTAAAATAGGGATAACGATATCCATTGTAAAGTGCTTTGAGAGCTATTTATGAAAGCACTAGGTAGCAGCTAGATATTATTTTTATGAATAATAATCATATTCATAATTTATTAGTTGATCCTGAAAAAAAAAAAAAAGGAATAGGACAAAATACTGCAATGACCTGGCCAGTGCACCACAGGCTGGAATCAAAAGTGTCCACTCTGCATCATAGACCCTGTACTGTCATCATGTAATAAATAGAGTCTCCTTTAACTCAAACAAAAGTCAATCTTGGAGCAGGAGAATGAGTTCTATCCCTACTATGGCCATCAAGTTCTTTGATATTGTGTTGCCAGCCTAACTGGCAGCTTTACATTTAAACGTTTACATTGTTCTGCTAAGTAAATGTTACTGAGTTGATTCGGTCCCCCCCCCAATCATTTAATTCTTGCTTTCTTAGATACTTTATCTTTCCTCAAGCGTGACTAGCATGGTTAATGGTTTTTATTAGCTTAGCTGTCCACAATGCTGTGCCCTGCCTGCCCCAGCTCACAATTTTAGTCCTCATAGCTAACCTCTCAGGCCAGGAACAAAGTCTGTAATGTGCAACTGGTTGCTATGGAGAGGGCTGTAATGGCATTAGGAAAAGCAGCAAAATAATACAGAGGTTTTCAACCCTATTTAAACAATTATAAATCATTACCTCCCCACAGCAGCCAATCAGCAGCCAACTTCCCATGTGTTCTCATAGTTTTCAAACAAGAGCATTGTCTTGGGCAGCTGTGAGAACCGCTGGAAATCCTGGAGGGATGAGACTAAAAGTCACTAATGTCTGACAGTCATTTGGGAAATGAGTTAGTGATCTCAGACCTTCCATTTCCAGTGCAGAAGTATCCAGCTCACCCATACAAGTGGCAGTAAGTGGCAGAGAGACTATAGATGCTGAACTGATACTACTTACAGAATAACAGTGTGCCTCCCTCATTCAAACAAAAAAGCTACAGTCTACACCTGTGTGTTAGTAACGTCTCTTCTGCCCCTAGAGATGATCCCTCCAGGTCAGGCATAGACTGTAGAAGAATGGGAAAGACTGCATGGTCACTGTCTCTGCTGTACCTTCTTCATGCATAGAGGATTTTCTTCTCCAGGGCTTTCCATCTGGCATCTTGCACCAGCATTTAAGGAATAATTTGTAATAAATTGTGCAACCTGCACTAAGAACAACCTCTAACAGGCTACTTCCTGGCTGTAGGGACCACAGAAAGATATGCCTAAGGTGTCTAGCATCATTTTGTTCAATCTTTATTTAAATGCCCTGGGTTGCATCTCTCTGATTCAGGGGCAGCCCTAATTTACACTAGTAGAAGACTGTGGAGCCTCCTGATCACACTTCATCCCTTACACCCTTCAGTCCCCATGGGCGGGGCTGTGGGGGCAATAGCTGACACAGGAGACAGCAGGGCGGCCTCCATTCACTGTACAACAGCAGAGAGGTCCCCTTTACAGGAATAATCCTCCACTGGCCAGCTCTGGCTGCCTTGTGCCACTTACATGGTGCAAAGTGGGCTTTGCAACCTGGAGAATCTGGCCTTTTCTTTTGAAGGCAACTGATTTTTGCTGGCCATTTGGGTGGTTATTTATTAGAGCAGCGTTTCTCAGATGTGGTCACCATGGCTGCATGTGGCCACCAGTGGATTTTTTTTGTGGCCACAACAGCCTCCAAAGCAAGATTGGGGAGGGTAGGGGGGAGGAAGCAGTGGCCCCTCTCATTGCTGCAGCACCCAACTGTTGCTCCTGAATAGCTGTTACCAAGGGCAAGGGCAAGGGCAGGGAGATGCGCCACCATGGTGTTTGCACTGGTGCTGCCAGTAGAGATTGGTGCTCTGCACAGCACAGCCTCCTCAGGGGCTCTGGGCAGCATCTCTGGAGACCCGTGGGGCTGGTGTGTGTGGCGTTGGAGGTATGTCTGGAGGCAGCTGCAGCATTTGGTCTCAGGGATACTCCCCTGGACAGCTGCCCTGCTCCTGCCTGGCAGGGACACAGGGAGCCTGGGACACCACAGGAAGCCAGTGATTTCCTGACCCACTTTCCACAGGGTGGGGGCCGGCTCTTGCTGAAGGGCTGCGGGAGGCAGGGACAGAGAGACGGGTTTGCCAGAGCGGCCACTAGCAAGAGTTGGTGGCCGCACTCTGGGTTTTGAGAACCCCTGTATTAGAAGATTCACTGTACAATCGTGAAGTACCTGTTATGGCAGAGGAGATTCTGTTGATTGCATAGGGTGGGGTTCAGACCTCTGAAGGGCCCGCAGCTGTACCGCCATCCCTTCCTCTAAAACCTGCTCCTTTACAAGCAGCTGAGCATTGAAGTAATGTTGCTTGACATTTTTCTAGTACTTCCTATCCAAGAATCTCACTGCAATTTACATACACTCCCTGTGTCCTACAACCTTCCTCTACAGTCATTTTCTTTATCCCCGTTTTATTGATAGGGGAAACTGAGGCACATGAAGACACAGCTGGGATTAGAACCCAGATCTGTCTCCCAGTTCAGTGTTATAATGCCTAGGTATATGATCGCCTCTTACACATTGTGTGTTCCAAAATGGTGAGCATTAAGAAGTTGCTTAATATCCATGTTCCCCCATCCTGCCTGGCTGAATGGAGTATGACTGAAAAGCCATCCAAAGCCAGTAATCAATTCTAATTTTAATAGTCCACAGGTATGCATGGCCCCAGCTCCACGCAATCTGGAAATGAAAAGAATATAGAAAGTCACTGTTAAAACATAGTGACTAGTCCAGCTAAGATCATGTGAATGCTATTGCTGAAACACATGAGCTGCTGGCTGTAGGCTTACTGCGCTGTACCATGCTGTCTGTAAATTCAGGTTCAAAGTTCAAATAGTACCATCAGTTTGCCAGTTTGGGACTCCACGCTGCAAAAACCTAGACACTTTGGGAAGTCTAGGTTATTACACGATCCCTGGAGGCAGACAGTAGTAATACTTTGCACTTACATCATGCTTTTTTTTTTTTTTTTTTTTTTTTTGAGGCTCTCAAAGTGCTGGGCCTACCATTAGCCTGTTTTACAGCTAGGGAAACTGAGGCACAGATGCATCACCTTCTATAGATTAGGTTGCCATGAGCCCAGATTCAAGTCCTTCCTTCCACTGGGTGCCAGGCAGGTTTTGATGCCAGTTTAAGGCTTTGGTCCTAATCTTCAAAGCAATTAATGGATCAAGCTGCAAGTCCACTCAAGACCCAATTTTGATCCAAGAACCAACACAAGAGCTGTGGTCCTCTAGCATGTTGCAGATGGCAAAGCTCAGGGTGAAGCAGTCTTGGTAAAGGGGTCCTGGCTATGGAACGAACTTCCAGAGGCAATCAGGAGAATGTAGAGTCTGACCATCTTTAGGAATTGCTGCACAACCTTCCTCTTTGAAGACCACGATGAGGGTGATGTGGACAGCACTAACACACACCCTTCTAGCCAAACCCTCCCTGCAAATAATCAACTTTAAAAAACCCAAAATAGAAGTAAACTCATGCAGGTTAAAAAGAAAGCAAAACCAAAAACCCTACCCCAATCAGTTTCAAGTCAAAAAGGGAGAAACTCCATGAAAACCTCTACAGACTCTGCTATTTTATTGATTTTACATGGGAGCTTGGTCTACACTGCTGGCAAAATTTTGTGGCTGGCTCCTCAGTTCTGCCTGTTTGTCTGCTCTTGGGTCCTCAGGGCCCTGCAGCGGCAGCAGCCATCTGGGCTCTCTGGTAAATGAGAGAAAAGTGGAGACACCATTATTGTCCTTCACAACAGCTCCAACTACCAGCCTGAAAAGTGGAGATGCGCCCTCACCACTGCAAAGGCACCAAACAGCCCCATATTTGGGGGGATGTAAGGGACCAGTTTCCTGATCCAGCCTTTCTAATGGGCTGAACCAGAACCCTGCATCCGAACAACACCTTCAACTCCTGGGGCAGTTAGTTCAGATCTGGTGTGGATCCAAACTGTATGGCTCCGCACCAATGGCAAAGAGAGAGAGCGAGAGAGAGATCTGCAAGCAGATCTTGAAGGTGATCAGGAACAGTCAGCAGGGATTCACCAAGGGCAAGTCATGCCTGACCAATCTGATTGCCTTCTCTGATGAGATGATTGGCTCTGTGGTGGACATGATATACCTTGACTTTAGCAAAGCTTTTGTCACTGTAACCCCCAGTTCCTTTTCTGCAGAACTGCTGCTTAGCCAATCGGTCCCCAGTCTGTAGCAGTGCATAGGATTCTTTAATTCTAAGTGCAGGACTCTGCACTTGTCCTTGTTGAACCCCATCAGATTTCTTTTCTTTTCTATCCTACCCCTACCCTCCAGGGTATCGATCATTCCCCCCAGTTTAGTGTCATCTGCAAACATCATCCAGATCATAAATGAAGATGTTGAACAAAACTGGCCCCAGGACCAACCCCTGGGCCACTCCACTTGATGCTGGTTGCCATCTAGACTATGAGCCATTGATCACTAGCTGTTGAGCCTGATGATCTAGACAGCTTTTTATTCAACTTATAGTCCATTCATCTAACCCATACTACTTTAATTTGCTGGCCGTATCGAAAGCTTTGCTAAAGTAAAAGTATATCATGTCCACTGCTTTCGCCACATCCACAGAGCCAGTCATCTCATCACAGAAGGCAATCAGATTGGTCAGGCATGACTTGCCCTTGGTTCTCAACCTTTCCAGACTACTGTATCCCTTTCAGAAGACTGATTTGTCTTGAGTACCCCACGTTTCACCTCACTTAAAAACAACTTGCTTACACCATCAGACATAAAAAGACCAAAGTGTCACAGCACACTCACTGAGCAATTGCTGACTTTCTCATTTTTACCATATACTGCAATTATAAAATAAATGGTGACCCCCTCAGGCTTAGGGACACTGACATAGTATAGAGAGCAGTATAAGCACAGCATTGTCTGTAAGAAATGTTAGTTTGTATTGACTTAGCTAGTGCTTTTCATGGAGTCTGTTGTAAATCTAGGCAAATATCTAGATGAGTTGATGTACCTCCTGAAAGACCTCTGAGCCCCCAAGGGGTACGTGTACCCCTGGTTGAGAACCTCTGAGCTGGAGTGTTGGCATCCATTCCTACCTGCCAACCCTAGTAAAGATCCCTTTTCTATTATTTACTGTTATTAGACTTTTACTTCAGGGCCTGCTGTTGGAAGCACCTACAGCTTTTGACTTGGAGCTTGTGGTGCACCTAACGGGCTAGCAGGTATTCAAGAAGTTGGGGGAATAAATGCTGTGAAGCAATACTGAATCTTAATATATAAGAGCTTATTATTATTAAGCACCAACTGCTATGAGTTGATCATGCATCCTAGATAAAGCTGCGTCAATCCATAATATAGGGTATCTGCTTATCTCCCCAAAGCTAGCCCTCATCCTCCATAAAAGCCCCCTTCCTGTTAAGACTGTATTCTGGGCACAACTCTTGTTGCAGAAGTGATGCCAGAAGTGATGACTCTTAATTCTATCCTCTGTCTTGGGGAAGAGCGGTTGCTCTGGGGAAAAACAACAGTGCTGGGTAGGCAGCAGAACATAATGCAGGGCTGATTCAGGCAACGCCGCTGCAACTACAGCCACATGGGTATGCCAGAGACTCACCTCACTAGGGACTGTTTAAAATACTGGCATGATATTCTATATGGAAGAAGCATATTTTGAATATATTTACAATAACAGATTAAATATCCCAGTGGTAAGTTTTCAGACCAACAGTATGGTTATAAAATAGAGATGTTATATCTACTGAAGAATATTCAAAATATGTGGGATTTCGTCCATTAATTATATGGCCTTTATGGATAAAATGTTCAAAAGTGACTTGTGATTTTTGGGTGCTCATTTGCAGAACTGTGAAAAGGGCTCTAATTTTCGGAGAGTGATTACTCAGCGCTTCCTTAAAACCAGGCCCCTTTAAGACATCTCAGACTAGGCTCCCAAAAATCTTTTCTCTGTCCATACAGCGCCCAGTTCATTTGGGCCCTTAATCCAATTGGGCACTCTGGGCACTATTATAATACAAATAATGAATAAGAATAATGAATTGATAGTCAATGAAAGACTAGTAAACTATAGCTCAAAATTTATAATACAGTCAAGGCTGGGAGCCAGCTAATCACTAACTGTGTAGGCTAACCCCCTCCACAAAGTTATGACATCCACCCTGTTCAAATCTTTCATCCACAAAGTCATATCACATGAATGGTCACCCAAAACACAAAAGAAGGCTCAAAATTGGAGATATTATTGAGACTCCTGTATGGGTGTATGATTTGGTTACAAACAACTAAAGTGCTAGTCTTTATTAAATATCAGTGGGAAAAGTGACTAGGAAGATTGTGGTTTCAATATATTTTAACATCTGAGTTTAAAAAGTATAGAAAATGGCTCAAAACATTTTTGGTGGCTAGAAAATAACATCTGTTATCAGGAAACCAGAGATGTCAGTAGTTACAGTGAGCTAAAATGTAAAAATATATTAGTTTGTTAACATAGCATGTTTTCAATGCATTTCTGTAACGTATATACTTTACATCTTTTCAGTTATGTTTATTATAGCTGTTGTGATAATGATAACAGTCTCCCTTGTAAATCATTGAGATCATCAGATGACTAGGGAGGAGTATAAAAATGCTGCTCAGACATGCAGGAATGAAATCAGGAAGGCCAAAGCACAATTGGAGTTGCAGCTAGCAAGGGACATGAAGGGGAACAAGAAGGGTTTCTACAGGTATGTTACCAACAAGAGGAAGATTAGGGAAAGTGTGGGCCCCTTATAGAACGGGGGAGGCAACCTAGTGACAGAGGATGAGGAGAAAGCTGAGGTACTCAATGCCTTTTTTGCCTCTGTCTTCACAGACAAGGTCAGCTCCCAGACTACTGCACTGGGCGGCTCAGAATGGGAAGGAGGTGAACATCCCTCAGTGCTGAAAGAACAGGTCCAAGACTATTTAGAAAGATTGGACATACACAAGTCCATGGGGCCAGATGCAAAGCACCCGAGGGTGCTGAGGGAGTTGGCTGATGTGATTTCAGAGCCATTGGCTATTATCTTTGAAAGCTCGTGGCAATTGGGGGAGATCCCTGATGACTGGAAAAAAGCAAATATAGTGCCCATCTTCAAGAAAGGGAGGAAAGAGGATCCAGGGAACTACAGACTGGTCAGCCTCACCTCAATCCCTGGAAAAATCATGGAGCAGGTCCTCAAGGAATCCATTTTAAAGCACTTAGAAGAGAGGAAGGTGATCAGGAACAGTCAACATGGATTCACCAAGGGAAAGTCATGCCTGACCAACCTGATTGCTTTCTATGAAGAGGTGACTGGCTCTGTGGATGTGGGGAAAGCGGTGGACGTGATATACCTTGACTTTAGCAAAGCTTTTGATACGGTCTCTCACAGTGTTCTTATCAGCAAGTTAAAGAAGTATGGGTTGGTTGGATGAATGGACTATAAAATGGATAGGCTAGAGCATAGGGCTCAACGAGTAGTGATCAATGGCTCCATGTCTAGCTGGCAGCTGGTCACAAGTGGAGTGCCAGGGGTCGGTCCTGGGGCCGGTTTTGTTCAACATCTTCATTAATGATCTAGAGGATGGGGTAGATTGCACCCTCAGCAAGTTTGCAGATGACACTAAGCTAGGGGGAATGGTAGATACCCTGGAAGGTAGGGATAGGATACAGAAGGACCTAAACAAACTGAAGGATTGGGCCAAAAGAAATCTGATGAGATTCAACAAGGACAAGTGCAGAATCCTGCACTTTGGATGGAAGAATCCCATACACAGCTACAGACTGGGGACCAATGAGCTAGGCAGCAGTTCTGCAGAAAAGGACTTGGGGGTTACAGTGGATAAGAAGCTGGATATGAGTCAGCAGTGTGCCCTGGTTGCCAAGAAGGCTAATAGCATATTGGGCTGCGTTAGAAGGAGCATTGCCAGCAGATCGCGGGAAGTGACTATTCCCCTCTATTCAGCATTGGTGAGGCCGCATTTGGAGTATTGTGTCCAGTTTTGGGCCCCCCACTACAAAAAGGATGTGGAGAAGTTGGAGAGGGTCCAGTGGAGGACAACAAAAATGATTAGGGGGCTGGAGCACAAGACTTTTGAGGCGAGGCTGAGGGAACTAGGCTTGTTTAGTCTGCAGAAGAGAAGAATGAGGGGAGATTTGATAGCAGCCTTTAACTACCTGAAAGGGGGTTCCAGGGAGGATGGAGCTAGGCTGTTCTCAGTAGTGACAGATGACAGAACAAGGAGCAACGGTCTCAAATTGCATTGGGGAGATCTAGGTTGGACATTAGGAAAAAAAATTTCTCTAGGAGGGTGGTGAAGCACTGGAATGGGTTACCTAGAGAGGTGGTGGAATCTCCATCTTTAGAGGTTTTTAAACTGCAGCTTGACAAAGTCCTGGCTGGGATTATTTAGCTGAGGTTAGTCCTGCTTTGAGTAGGGGGTTGGACTAGATGACCTCCTGAGATCCCTTCCAACTCTATGATTCTATGTTCTACTGATGAAAAGCGCAAGAGAAGAGCCAACTTATTATTATGTTTGTCTCAAATAAATTAGGGCTTTTACAATGGTTCGAGCCAATGATTCTCGCTTCTTGATGGATGGGAAAAGTGAGGTTATGACCCAAGTCCTGCAAACACTTTTTCATGTACTTAACTTTAAGCACCTGCATGCCTCATTGACGTAAACCCAATGTACTTGAGTACAAGTCCAGCAGTATGTAAGTAGCCCCCCACCCAGGCCCTGCCTGTGGAATTCTGGCTAAATCATTGCGGTGCAGCTGGAAGGCGCGATTCCCAGCTTGGGTAGATGTTCATGTGCTACCTGTGACCGAGCTAGCCCCCTAACAACAGCAGTGTGGTCACAGTGACCCAGGACATGGGGTGCCTCAGGCTGGCTACTGGAGGACAATCCTGTCTGAGATCCTAGGCATGGACTTGGGCGACTGGCCTGAGCTGCAGCGTGCACTGGTGTGGCCACTGTGCTATTTTTAGCATGCTAACTCAGTCAGAGCTAGCACATGTACATCTGCCTGAGCTGGGAATCGCACCTCTCCGCTGCAGTGTAGCTGGACCCTGGGGCTCTGATCCTTTGAACACTTATACACATACTTAACTTGGAACTATGTGAATGAGTCCGTTGGCTTCAATGGGACTAGCACATGCTTACATTTAAGCACATGCATAAGTGTGTGCAGGATCAGGGCCTTAGCAGCTCGCTCAGCGTTACACAGAGGCAGAGACAGTGTCTGGGAACGGACTCTTAAATTCTTTATGCATTGGTAACTGTGCTGTCGTATGGAGTGGAGTCCGAGCTACTTTGTACTGACTAAGACCTCTGTGGTAGTAATTAACTGCATCTCCTAGGGAGCTGGGATGTCTCCCCATTTGCCAAAGCCCTAGGTGAGACTCAGTCTAGGTCCTCTGTTTACAGAGAACATCCATCCCAAACCCCTTCCACAACCGTATGTCATATTCCCCATGCCATGGGTCTGAACCTCCCTGGCATGGAAGAGGAGTTCGATGCTGAACTAGCAGGGAGGACTCACCCTGAATCTATCCTTGCAGCTCATGGGGGCAGGTGTGCAGGGAAGGCTGCTGATGTATTTGAGCCAGCCCTGCACTCGTGGCTCAAGCCGGGAGGAGCTGAGCACAGTGAAATGGAAGCAGGGGAGCCAGGGACCCAGTGAGGTGACTTACAGCTCTGACTTACCTCTTGGGCTTGTTGACTCCACTTCGGAGTAGGGCGGGGGTAGCTCTGGTGGGCCAGGGTAGGGGGGTGGCCAGCGTGGAAGTGTGCTGAGCAAACCTGCATGGGACAACGAAAACCTTTCAGCATCTCAGGTGTGCCCAGAGATCCTACCTTAGCTGCAGCCTCCACCCAGTGCCCCCTTTCAGTCTGGTGGTGCCATTCTGATTGCTCTGTGCCATAACATGTGAGTGCCTGAATGAAACCCTTCCTCTCTTGTGTTCTTTGTTTCCTGTTCTTTACTGACTTACAGGCTGCAGCGAAGTGCCTCGGTGAAGATCTAGCCAATCCCGGGGCGAAAGCTCCAAAGGAAAGACTGAGCTACCCCAAGGCAGTTTCACCAAATGACTATGGACTAGAAGTCCCTCTACTGGCACTTGGGCTCCACATATGCACTTTATTACTGCTCTAAGCGCCCAACCGTGAGAGGTGCTGAGTTACTGTGAGACACTGAGTGCCCTCAATCCCATGGACTCCAGTGGGAATTGAGGGCTCTTGCTCAGCATCTGGCAGGTCTGGGCCCTAATTATGAATCATTGATTACAACAGCCGTGTGACAGATGTTAGTCATATTACTTAATGTGCTACTGGAAGGCGCTCAGATCCTGCAGTGATGAGTGCAATATGCGAACCTACAAAGATGAGAACAGAACTTAGAAGAGAAGGGCAGACTTCTCATCGCTGAGCCAGTGGGAGTGGCACAAGCTCATCCAAGGAAGGACTTTAACCCTAAGGTATCTCGGGATTTGTGTCCGGAAAGGATGGGCCCACCAGGCTGGGTGGGGAAGCCCAGGCTTGAATGAAGAAAGTAACTGAGCTTTTCTCTCATCTGAAAAAGGCTGGGCCCTTCATGCCAAGAGAGACACGGCTAGTGGAGCACTGTGTGGCTTAACCCAGGAATGAAAGAACCTGGATATGGAATAGAAGGCCTTTGAAGTCAATAGAAAGATTTTGACTGACTTCTATGAGCGTTGGATGGGCCCTTGGTTCTCTCCTCTCTCAGTGTCCAGCTGGAAGTTTGGGTGACATTTCCTGTAACAGGGTGAAAATATTTTAGTGCTTACGGGGAGCTCGAGGAGCTGACAGGTGGGCGTAGGTGTAGATCGAGGCTGTTGGATAGTCCTGGAGATTAGCAGCCTCTCTTAATGTATCTGTGTATTTCACAAACAAAGAAAATCGTTAGTCAAAATAAAGCAGTTGTGTGTGTCTAGCGCCTTTCACCTGTGTTCCTCCCAGTGCTTTGCAAGAACAAATCTGTCTGTTGGAAGGGTTTACAAAGCACTAATCACCATGGTACCAAGGCACTGAATCTTGCTAGTCACTGGAAGCAGGAGTTGGACAACTCTTGCCCACTGATCATGCGAGCAGAAAATGTGGGGTGTGAATGAGTACTAGGAAGAGGATCTTTTTGTTAAGAGCCAGTTAATGCTCTGGAAAAAAATCCCAGATACTCAGGCCTGGTCTACACTTAAAAATTTGGGTCAGCATAGTTGCCTTGGTTAGTTGTGTGATATTCCCTCCCCCACCTTGTCTCTTTATTGAAATTGGTGGCAGCTAGGAGCCTAAATGTGTGTGTGGATCTAGGCCCAGCTTTATGCAGGAGGTTGGGAAATCCAGCCAACATCCCAGTCAATCTTTGGAGTGTTAATTAGCTTGATGGATATCCTACACAACCTCCGTGAAACTTCATCACCGCTAAGATTCCTGCCTGACCAGTTCTACCACCTGTCCCCATGAAAAGATAATGGGTTTCCTGAGACTTGCATCAAGTTATACACAAAACCAAAGACAGTGCATACGATATAGATAAGGGCTGAGAAATGTCAAGATGCCTAAAGGAGTTAGGTACCTATTGGATATTGAGACTAGGGGACGGGGTAAATGGGTGCTGGGTCAGTTCAGAACAGGCGTATCACCAGTAATAAATCTGATAACGAGGTATGACAAGCAAAACAGGAGGAACCTTCAGAGCTCTACGCTGCAAAGATCAGAAAACATTGGTAGCAGCCCCTGCCCTAATCTTTTTAGCAAGAGGCAAAGGAAGCTGTGTACAGCAGGTGATGAGAGGGGCTCTGAGTGGGTGCACAGTGCATCGCGGCTGGTTTCAGTTAATGGATTGAATCAATATCCCTGAGCAGAGTGAGTGAGTGCAGACGTGGCTTGTCAGTGCCATAGAGTTGTGTCTCTTACTGGCTGCTTTACTTGTGGGGTGGGATCTGGAGTTGCGAATGAAGAAGGAAGAGGAGAGGATTACTCACTTCGGATGATAATGTCCTACTTTAATGGTGCTGGCAGAATAAAGTCATCAATATATGTGAGGCACTCAGGCCCAGATCCTCAAAGGTATTTAGACACCTAACTCCCATTGATTTCCTAAAGACCCTTAATAGGGTTGAGAGTCAGGCTCCATAGCTGTCCTACATCTGGTCTGGAATATTAAATATTAACATAACTATTAACACAACTCCTTATGCCTTACACAAACACAAGACACACAAGGCCTGAACCAAAACACCCTGATAAATCATTTGGCTTTCATGTTGCATCCCTTCCCTGTATCCTTTGTCTGTACTGCCCTTATAGGGCCCAGTTGTGGTGACCTTATTCTGATGTAGAAGCACCTTGCTCCACAATTAGTCCTGTTAGCTTCAATAGGACTGCTCCTGAAGTAAGGTACTGTTTGATGAAATGAAACATATCAGAATCTGGCACATATATTGTAAGCCCTTTGGAGCTGGGACCTTGCCTTCCTACATGTGTATAAAACAACCACCAGGCTTTTGGCACTACACAGAGCTATCAAGAGCCTCACCTGCTGAAGACAGGGTTTTGATCATATTCAGGCAATCGGTGGCTCCATACAGAAAGATGAATTTGAAGGTGAGAACACCTTGACTGGAAGCTAAATGGATGAGATTACAGTAAGAATATGAGTCAAGTCAGCTGACATTCCTCCACCAGAGACGTTTCCTCTTTCTGCAATTTGCTCTATTGTCCCTGTTTCCTCATCTCTTTGAACCCTGTTCTTTTTCCTACTCCCACGCTCTTCCCTCCCACAGTCCCATGGTTCCTTTCCTGGTCATTCCACCAACATGAATACAACACAGAAACTACACCTGTGAGGCAATGCCTGTACTGCTCTCAAATGAACGGGAGTGGCCTCTTTTATGTCTGCTCTTTTAGTGCCACACCCATCCGAATCGTTTGCAGTTATCCTCCAAGGATCCCAAAGCACTTTACAATCATCAAGTCTCTCAGCCTGCCTGTGGAGTAGGTATCATTACCACTCTGGAGGATCTGAGAAACAGAAGCAACTTGTCCAAGTAGTGAGTAGGTGGTAGAGCTGGGGATAGACCACAGAAGTCCTGAGTTCAAATCACCTACTGTACGTAGCTACTTAGGCCCAGATCCTCAATGGTATTTAGGCACATAACTCCCATTCAAACCAATAGGAGTTGAGCAGCTAAATAACTTGGAGGAACTGATAATGATTTTTCCTACTATGTGTGGGAAAACCCGTTGACATCCAATTAGCCGGGTAAATTCATCCTGGGTAAATATCCTCGGAAGATATATTTTTGAGGGATAGCTGCATGTGTGAGTGAAATATTTTCTATGCCAACTGAAAATGGTGGCTGGTTAATCCAAGGTGTATGAACATTCTGGTGGTTTTATCCTATCCCTCACTTCCTATTTCTAGGGGAGGGCCTCCGCTGCCCTCAGCCTATCGCAAGGGAGTCGGGTTCCGATTCCCTGGCAATCAGCTGTAATCCCGGTTTTATATTTGTGAGGAATAATCCAGGCCCTGTTTAAAGTGTTCATCAAAATGACAGCAGGATATGGCCTTCTCATGGTCAGTACACCTGCATGTGGGCCTCTCTACAGCCATACAGGTAATCCATCTGCTTCTCCTCACGCAGAGTAAGTGTGACATGGCAGCAGTAACGTCCTGAGTATGGAAAGATACGACACATACTAACAGTCCCTTTGATATATTGCTGTCTGGAGCTCAGCTCCTCCCCTATCACACAGTCCCCCAGGAGCTGAAGTGGAAAGCGGATGGTCGTGGAGCCTTTGTCCTTGTGCTGGAATATCATCTAAGGAAACAGAGACAAGAACTGTTTCAGAAAGAGGATTGCTTTGAGCTTCGTTGCTTATTCAGGGAGTGGGATCAGAAAACGAAGAGAGAGACCTAGGGAAGTGCTGACACTGGAGGTGATAAGCAAGGTGCAGCTAAACAGCTGAGACCAATGCAAATCTGTTATCCTACTAGTCAGGATCCCTCTGCAAGTTCTTGGGCTTCATGCTAATTTTCAGGGCAATGAATGGGCTGGACTTTGCTTACCTTTTCAGGGATCACCTCTCTCCCTGTCAACAGTAGTTACTATAACAGCTTTGCTCAGGGGTAACATGAAAGAGCAAGAGTCATGGAAGTGTGAAATGGAAATTTCTCAGCTGCTGGCCCACTACTGCGGAATCCACTCCTTGAGAGATTAGAAGACCCATGAATCTCACCACTGCCAGGAGGAAATGGAATATCATCTCTTTGCAACAGCATGTTCATGATGATACCTGCCCTCTGGAAATAATTAATACATTTTAAGATATTGGTTCTCAAAGTGGGGGTCACGACCCCTAAGGGTGTCATGACATGGTTATGTGGAGGCCACAAGCTGTGAGCCCCGCGCCCGGCCAGGAGTGGGGCCTCCCTGCTTCCTCCTGGCAGGGGAACGAGCTGGTGATACAGATACTGCTTACCATCACCCCCAATGTTCCTCTGCGCCCCCCCTAGGAAGGTGTAGGCAGGGGAGGGAGGAGCAAGGCCAGGGCTCCCTGCATCCAGGTCACTTTCTCCATCTGGGCTGTGTTGTGAGGTGAGCATCAGGAGCTGCTGCTCTCTGCCCTCCCCTTATGCAGCTCAGGTCAGGAAAGTGACTTGGATGCAGGGAGCCCTCGCTCTTCCCTCCCCTCCTCAGCCCCCCGCCCCCCTTTTACAGCCCCCTGGGTGTGTGCGAAGGAGCAGCATTGGAGGGGGCAGCAAGCTGCTGTATTAGCCACTCTGTGCATGCAGGTCAGTTTTCCCAGGTGGGTGCTGAGGTTAGGGGCAAAGGGGGAGTGGCAAATGGGGATCCTGCAGGAGTTAGGTGAAGAAGGAGTGGGGAGCCCTTGGGGGCCAGGGCAATGGGGGGACACCCACGGGGACCAGAGGGTCACACTCAGAGGCTTGCTGTGTGAAAGAGGTCACCAATGCAAAAAGTTTGAGGACCACTGTAAGACGTGGGTGGGGAGGAGAGACACAGTAGGGAGTACCATTATGCTATGTTTTCCCTAGGCAAAAAGCAGCCAAACATTCAGTAGGAATGACTTTTTTTTTTTTAAATGTGAAAGGAAACCAACAAAACAAGAAGGAACAAAAGTAAAATTTCCAGGGCAGATTCAGAACATGGTGTCAGTGTCTTTATCACAGGCTGCGTCTGAAATTAACACAGAATGGCAGCTTCCTCCAGAAAACTTAAAGATAGACAGAGAAAACAAAATCACAGCAATTGTTTCTTGTACTGTATGCAGGGTAATAACATGAGAGGGCTCCATTATTAGGCCTGCTGTAGGCTACCTGGGTTTTACCAGTATAATTAAACCGGCAAACCCCTTCTTGTATAGGTGCAATTATAGAAGTACTTATACTAGGACAGCGTATGCTGTTCCCCTAACTGGCAAAAGCAATACTGGTATACATTGTGATATATGATTGATTGTGTTTAGACTAGGACTCTTACTTGAGTAGTTATGTCAGCATCACTAACCAACATGCTGGCGAATATTTTTCATATAAGCTTGCCCTTATTAAACTAAACTGGTTCTTTATTAAAGCAGTAATTTACATAGCTGCTGCAACTACAGATTAACAGTCTATCCATGTGAACACAGTCAGACTGTCTCCCTGGTACTTCCTCCACACTCTTCCCTACAACCAATGCTCTTCCCTTCAGCTGCCAGGCAGTTTGCTACAATGGTGATGTAGCTTTGTGGCACCACAAACTAAATTCCAGTTTGTTTGTCTGGCTTATGGCTTTTGTAGTTTGCCAGGCGCATTGTTGGGCACGATGTAAATAATTAGATTTGGAGTCTGGATCCTTACTTTGTACTGTGTGAGATACAGCATCCCTTTCTTTGCCCCTTGGAGCTCCTCGGGGAAGTTTGGCATCTCGTCCAGCACTAGCAATACATTACTGAAATGAGCTAGAACCCTGGAAACAAAACCCCAGATGTATTACCCCACAAAGAAACATACACGCCAGGGATATCAGAGGCAAAACACAGGAATGGTGCGAGGGGGACTTTTTCCTTTGCATATCACCTTTCTGAATGTTTGCTGAGAAGGGGTCCAGTCCTGTGAGGTGTTGAGTGCCTCCCAAGTCTCACTGATGTTGAAGTTCACTCAGTCCCTCATAGGATCAGGTCCAAAAAGAGGAAGTGAGGACTGCTGTGCTGGTTCCCTGTGGTCTACCTATGCTGGGTGTACACTAGAGAATGGCACCCTTGGTAAATGAGGCAATGGGCTAGTGCTGATGGTGCAGTGGATCCATGCTAGTTATGCTGGTTCAGATTAGAACACAGAACCAATGTTAAACACATGAGAACCATACACTCAAGCACTAGCTAGAAGATCTGATCCCACAAACCCTCCTTGTACAGAACTCCCATTGGGGTCAACAGAACTTCTACACAGGACTGGGCCCAGCATTTCTTGGCTTGTTTTATGATACGATATGATTTCTTGGCTTATTTTATGATACTGTTTCATGATATAAGTACATACTACCTATAGCATTTCTGATGAAGATGGTTTTCTCTATATTATTTGCAAAACTGTCTGTGATCCCATGGCAGGAAGTTTTGCTAGATGATTCTTTCTCAGCATAATCATTACAATGAAAAAAGGGATCAATCAAACAAACATCTTTTTTATTTTAAAATATTAACAATTCTATTCAGCAGCTGATCCTCAGACAAAATATTCATCTGATCTGTGTCATGCTCTGTATGTTTCAGAAAGGGAATTCATTTTCAGAATATAGATGGTTGCCTAAAGCTGCATTGAGGTATCTAAAGCAGATATTTAAGGCATCTAAATGGGGATTTCAGCTGCTAACTATAGGCTGGTGTTAGAACTTGACAATTGCATCCCTGCAGGTTTGTTGCAGTGGTTGCACACACACACACACACACACACACACACACACACACACACACACACACACACACACACACACACACACACACACACACACACACACACACACACACACACACACCCCACATTTGCTGCTTTTACCTTTCTTGAGAGTTGTTGGTTGTCCTGGAGAATTGGTACCTGGTCACTTCCATTCCCTATCACTGAAAGGTGCTCTGCCTCCTGACTGCAGTGGTGCTGGAGGCAAAGTGAAATGACTGCGTGAGTGACCAGCAGCTCTTTGTGATGTCAACAGATGAGGTAACATAACAAAGGTGTGTATTACAGCAGGTGCCTTGAAACATACAAGGGCTTTGGCGTGCATGGGCCACAATCACTCCTGGTGAGATTATTGCAGATGTAAGCACATTGAGCATCCCAAAGTATGCCCTGGAACGATCACACATTACTGGGGGTTCTACCTCAGATCCATCAGCCCCTTAGCAACACACTGTGCACCCGCTTTTCATTAATGGTTATGGGATTCCAGTTTTGTAATTAATTCTTTAAGCTGTATTGCATTTCACTAAGAAAGGAAAATTATAATGGACAATTCCAATGCTGCTCACAGAGGGAGATACAGAATCAATAGCCTTCTAGATTACACTGTAAATTCCTCAGGGTACAGACTATGGCTACGTCTTCTGCTGCAGTGCTTCAGTGTAGACACTCACTACAGTGACAGGAGGAGTTTGCCCATCATTGTAATTAATCCACCTCCCTGAGAGGTGGTAGCCAAGTTGACTGAAGAATTCTTCTGTTGACCTAGCGCTGGCTATACCAAGGGTCAAGTCAGCTTAATGATGTTGCTCAGGGATGTGGATTTTTGACTATGACCATGACCATGGCAGCTAGAGTTACATTGGAGTTATTTCCTGGAATGGTTTGTACATTTAGAATAGAGCTCTCTTCCATTACAACAACACAATAAACTTTACTACTGCTCTAGTAATAAAATACAGGAATAAAGATCAAAGAACTGGAAACTAAACTTAAGATCAGGCCTAGTTCTTCATAGGCCACAATACAGTATGTAGCGTACAGATGCTTTCTTTTGTTTTTGCTATACTGGCCACACACAGCCTGCAGAACCATTCACTAAAAAATTTCCCGGTAAGTAATTTCTTGATCAGCTAACTTTGCACTGACCCCTGAAGCCCTCAGTTTATCCCCACAGTGGGTACAGCCCAGGTACCAATAATGAAAGCTCTTACCCCAGTGCCCCCTCCCAATATATCTCAGCCTGCATGGAAGGATCCCTTCTCGGAGTGAAATGGGAGACCGGCCATTGTGGCCCAATCTCAATCTCCTTACTGGGATTGCCAACATCCAAGGGCCCAATAAGAAGCCCCAGAAATTATGCTGAATCCTTTTTATATCCTCTTGGCCATGCAAGGAAGCAATCTGGTCTCAGATGGACCCAGCCAGCAAATTAACCACAGAAGGGATAGAGGGAGGGAATAATACATTTAAAGGAGTTGACTGATGTGAATGCAGAGCCATTGGCCATTATCTTTGAAAACTTGTGGCGATGGGGGGAGGACCTGGACGTTTGGAAAAAGGCAAATATAGTGCCCATCTTTAAAAAAGGGAAGGAGGAGGATCCAGGTAATTACAGACCAGTCAGCCTCACCTCAGTCCCCAGAAAAATTATGGAGCAGGTCCTCAAGGAATCCCTTTTGAAGCACATGGAAGAGAGGAAGGTGATCAGGAACAGTCAGCATGGATTCACCAACAGCAAGTCATGCCTGACCAACCTGATTGCCTTCTATGGTGAGATGAGTGGCTCTGTGGATGTGGGGAAAGTGGTGGACAAATATCTTGACTTTAGCAAAGCTTTTGATACAGTCTCCCAAAGTATTCTCAGCAAGTTAAAGAAGTGTGGGTTGGATGAAAGGACTACAAGGTGGATAGAAAGCTGGCTAGATCATTGAACTCAATGGGTAGTGATCAATGGCTCAATGTCTAGTTGGCAGCTGGTATCAAGCAGAGTGCCCCAGGAGTCAGTCCTGGGGCTGTTTATGTTCATTAATTATCTCAGTGATGGGGTGGATTGCACCCTCAGCAAGTCTGAAGATGACACTAAGTCGTGGGGAGTAATAGATATGCTAGAGGGTAGGGATTGGATACAGAGTGACCTAGACAAATTGGAGGATTGGGCCAAAAAAACCTGATGAGGTTCAACAAGGACAAGTGCAGAGTCCTGCACTTAGGACAGAAGAATCCCAAGCACAGCTACAGACTGGGGACCGACCGGCTAGGCAGCAGTTCTGCAGAAAAGGGTCTGGGAATTTCAATGGACAAGAAGCTGGATATCAGCCAACAGTGTGCCCTTATTGCCCAGAAGGCTAACGGCATACTAGGCTGCATTATTAGGAGCATTGCCAGCAGATCAAGGGAAGTGATTATTCCCCTCTATTCAGCACTGGGGAGGCCACATGGGGAGTACTGTGTCCAGTTTTGGGCCCCCCCACTACAGAAAGGATGTGGACAAATTGAAGAGAGTCCAGCGGAGGGCAACAAAAATGATTAGGGAGCTGGAGCACATGACGTATGAGGAGAGATTGAGGGAACTGGGCTTGTTCAGTCTGCAGAAGAGAAGAATGAGGGGAGATTTGATAGCAGCCTCCAACTACCTGAAAAGAGGTTCCAGGGAGGATGGAGCTAGGCTGTTTTCAGTGGTGGCAGATAACAGAACAAGGAGCAATGGTCTGAAGTTGCAGTCTGGGAGGTCTAAGTTGGATATTAAGAAAAATCTTTGTCAGTAGGAGGGTGGTGAAGCACTGGAATGGGTTATCTAGGGAAGTGGTGGTCTCCATCCTTAGAGGTTTTTAGGGCCCGGCTTGATAAAGCCCTGGCTGGGATAGTTTAGTTGGGGTTGGTCCTGCTTTGAGCAGGAGGTTGGACTAGATGACCTCCTGAGGTCCTTCCAACCCTAATCTTCTATGATCTAAGGGCATGACAGCCCATTTAAGAAATGTGTGGCAAACTGCATTAGATTACAAATGGGGGAGGGGGGTTGTTCAGTTTTTCCAGACAAATAGACACTGTGCTAATACCAGCCATATTTAAACTTCAGCATGGGGACAGCCTCAGTTAAAAGTGGCAGCTGACTGAAGGGTCCAACCCCCTTTTGCCCCAGGGAAAAATACTGACCTATCACTTACGTGTATGGAGATCTTGGAAAGGGGCAGTAGTGTCATAAGATATATTGGCTTTGGAGGAATACCTTAGCTTTCTGCAAACATCATCCCACTGTCTGGGTGTGACACTCTGTACCCCAACGTACACCCTTACGGTGTGATTTGTGTATAATTCACGTTCACCCTTACAGTGTAACGGTGTATTGTCTGATGCAAAGTATGCCATGTAAGGTGCTTTTGGAATGCTCATGACATACTGAACATTATTGTTATGGTAGCATGTTTCCTGCAATGTCATACATGTGTACAGATATGAAACCCTGCTATGTTGTATCCCCAAATGTGTGTCTCACATGGCTTGAATAGATGCAGACAAACACAAAGCTGTGGTTCCACGCCCAGCAGAGGCATGCATATGGGAACAATGGACTGGCCTAAGCACCTGTGAGCACTTTGGCTCAAGTGGAAGAAATAATACCCATTGCCGAACAAGGCTGATCACCTGACCCCAGGGGGTGTTGAGGAAACTTGTTAAAAGCTGAGGCCTCTTTATCTCCGGTCTCCTCTGGAATCTATCTATCTCCCCAGCAACATCAAGGACTGGCACCTACCCACGGGGAGAGGCCTGATTGCAAGAGGCATTGCAACCAGCTGTGGGTAAGCTGACATCACAGAAGCTACTGAAATATCAAGTCTAGTTTACCATGCATCTAGGAAGTAAACAGGCAGTGTATTTACATTAATGAAAATGGGATCTCAACTAGGGTTGCAGAAGACATTTGGGTTGAGACAAACTTCTTTAGACAGGAGGTTAGCCTGTTAAATTAAGCTTAGTCTCTAGGAAGCATGTTATGATTTTGTTTCCATTATCCTTACTCACTATATCTTGAATATTTGATAATAAATTTATTGTTGTTTTATGTATATCAGTGCTGTGGTATTCAGCAAGGAGCTGATCCTGAGTTGAATCATACAAGCTGGTGTGTACAGCTTGGTACACCTGGTTGAATCATAAAGACTTTCCTGGAGACAGCAGACCTGGTACTTCTTGTGAGTGTTTAGTGGAGAAGGGGCTGGACATTACAGGGAAATGTTTCAAAGGGGATCAGAGACTGGGGTGCACTATTGTTAACCTGCAAGGTCAGAGGACAGCGTTTGGGTTGTTAGCAGGCCAGTGGTGTGAGGGAGCTGACACCCAGTTAAGCACAAGCAAGTCTCTCTTTCTGGAGGCAGCGCGGTAACAAGGTGACTCACATTCCTGGGTACCTCAAGAACTGTCACATGCAGATGCAGATGCATTTTAAAATTAAGTTGCTAGCCTTTATGGATTGTGAAGCAGATCTTCCAGTTGTAAACTCCATGCAGAGCTGTCTTGCTGACAAAAAGATCATGCCTCTAAGATGACTGTTCCAATTCATCTCACTTGACCGTTAACTCTGAATCATATTGATGGCAATTTAACTGTCAAAGCACTAGTAACTATTTTACTAATTCTAATCAATTTGGCAGAAACACTTAGCTATTTTGAGATTGTGGATAGAGTTTGCAAAGAGAGCTACTAATGTTTTATTCAGACTGACTCCTGGACAATAGTTAGCAATGATCGGTCAAATTCTTCTTTGATATAACTCCACTGAAGTACACCAGGAGGTAAATCAGGGATGAGTTTGACTCATGGTTTTAGAACTTTATCAAACTGAGGACAGATTTGAATTAGATACCAGTAGCCTCTCAGTGCAAGTCTCTATAATTTTTTACCAATCTCCTGAGCCATCCAGCCCCTCCCCCCCTTCTGTAGGCTTTATCCTTTCATGAATGTTTATTCATTAATTTTTAATAGCTAAACAGCCCTAATGGAAAGATCTAAGTCTGGACACCTGATCTATTACAGCAAATGCAGGACTAACACTGTTCAGTGAAGTATATTAAAGACGTTGGATACAAAGACTATTTTTATTAGAATATTATGCTGAAGGTAATTTGTTTGTGAATTACCATGTGCTGAGAATTTCACAGAAAAATAACATTCATTTGTCCCTCACTGTCTCAGACATAGTAATATGCTCTGAAATTATTATGTTTTCTGACAATATTTTTATCTCCTCATTCTGAAGCCAAAAGAACGTGAAGCTAAATGCAAAGGAGTCATCTTGGCTTCAAATAAACCCAGGATTCTAATAATCCATTTCATGTCACAGTGCCATCAGATGAGTATTTTCATTGCAGCTTGCCAGATATTGCTAGTTTATGGGGTTTTTTTTAATTTAATTTTAAACAAACATTTGAATGTGGATGAAAGTCAAGATGATGAATATATAATAATACTCCAGTTTATAAGTGTAAGAAGAGATGCTGGTTAAAAAAAAGAACTAACAATTAAAAACAAAAAAAGAAAAAAAGAAATATTACAAGGAAACACTGAATGGTATTTTCATGGATTTTTATTGCTGTATCTGTATAATATGTATATGACATGTACACCTGCCACCAGTACCTCTATTTTATATTTGTTTCGTGTATGGAACGTTCAGTGAAATCAACAGAAATTTCATGTATGGATGAGTATAGACTATGCAATAGAGATCCACACTGTGGCTAACATATCAGTTCAGTTCAAAGAACTTTGCCCTCTTTTTGTTTTCTTCACTTTATCTTAGAGTATTAAGAGTGTTCACAGTTGAGATCACTTACTCAAGAAAGACCAATGCTATAAGAGTCAGTAATGATGATGTGCTTGAACTCCCACTAACATCAAAATGATTTTGTTAGGATTAACTAGTGTGAAGTCCTGAGCCCACCACCATTGCCCTGCAGTCCACTGGATCCAGAACTTTGGCAGCTCAAGTGGCACGATGTGCTGTACTGATAGAGCCAGCAGGACATCTGAACTTTCATCTATGTGAGTATGCTTGCAGCTCCTTTGTCATCCCGCATCTGCAGGTGCACAAATTTGTTTCTTCAGGGTTCCATGGGATTTCTGGGAACAGTCTACATTTCTCCTATGTCCTTTGATCTCCCATCTCCTCAAAAGACACTTCATCCCAATCCTGGCAGAAACTCTATTAACTTAAGATTTACTGAGTTTTCCATCTAAATTTTGCCTTTCAACAGTCCTTTTCTCAGGAGGTCATGATTTAGCCATGAAAGGAACCAAAGAATCTTAATTAGTGCAGGTAATTCTTTTCTTATACATATAAAACTTAAAAGCTGTCATTGTACCATACAGGATCATTTCTCTTAACTATTGTTAAGTAGTTGGAGATGAAAAATGGTGGTAGTAATTTCAAATACTAGAATATAAATTGTCTGAATGTCCTTTTTTGATTAATTAAAGCTTTAAAATGGAAAATGACTCTGCCAATAAGAGACTGTTTTTCAGTTATAAGCTTTATTTTAAAAATAGATCAAGAAACTACAAATTAGTAAATTTAACTTTAGATTGAAATGGTACCATTTGCATTATGAATATGCTCTTACAAATTTTATAAGAAGGGATTTATTTTATTCACAACATGCATTTTGCTGTTATCAATTTCTAGAATCCTTGTAATCAAAAAATCAAATAAATGTTAAAATTGCATTACCATATTCCAATGCAATTTGAAAAAAGTAATGTGTGTAGATTAATATATTCATATTTTTGTAAAATAAAACATGGGGGTTTGAAGATATGGTAGAAATGATTGTAGGAGTGAAAAAGAGCATCTACTTATAGAGATTTAAAAGAACTCTGTAAGTCAAATGAATATGAAGGTTATAACTCATTTTCTGTTGATCTATAGTTTACACAGAATGTCAGTATTTGAATATAGCTGGCAGTCACTGAACATAGAAAAAAAATGGCTCTAGACTATGGGCCTGTTCCTGCATTCCTTCCTCATACAGAACTTCTATTCATGCAGTGGGAGTTTGCCTAAGTGAAAACTGAGAAAGGACCTCAGGGTATGGGCTTCAGGTAAGACACCATCTGCAGTACAGTTATATCGAGTCAGGCGATATAGGTACAACACTGTTAAATGCTGTAGTGTAGATGGGACACATGTAGGTCCATGTAAACAGAAAAAACCTTGGACTTTTAACTTAGTTCTGGGCTATGGTTAGGCACCATCCAACTTCTTACATTTATTTGTGTTGTATCAGATTCAAGGACAACTGTTTTCTGACTTAATGAATAGTTGTAGTGTAGTTGAGACCAAAAAGAGGTAGCAAAGTTATTTGGATCAACTCATAGTAACATATGGCCAGTATCCTTGGCATCTTGTCATTTTTAAACTTTTTTAAATTGCTCAGACCAACAGGTTTTTCCAGATAAGACAGGCAAAGGAATAAAACACTTCTGTCAGCTCTTGTAGAGAACAGTCTTTATTTACAAAAAATGAATAAAGTAATGTTGGAGATTGGATGAAATCTCATTGAAGCTGAGAAACGGGGCCATCAAGATGAAAGAGCCAAATTTAGAGGTAAAATGATTGCCTTGACCGTTTTTATTTAGGTTTGGGCAGTTAAACAATAATAGGAATTTGGCTGTGGAAAGCGTAAGAGAATCTGTGAAATGCACAGGAATAGTGGACTCTGACTCAAACAATAGCTATTAGATCAGACTTTTTAAACATGCTAGGGAATAAGGGATCCAAAACTGAACCCCTAATTCAGTGGTTCTCCTTTTTGGCTCGAGGGCCACAGATATCATTGTTACAACCCTGAAGGGCCACCAGTCTCTGCCAGCAGCCCTCTCCCCGTCTCCCCACTGCAGCCAGATAGAAGGAGTTCAGCAAGGAAGTTGCTTGCCTCCCTTCTCACTTATCTCCCATCTCTCTGGCTGCAGCAGGGAAACTGCATGTCTTGTAGACCCATGTGCTCCACCAGGATGTCTAGGCAGTGACTCCCTTTTGCAGCCAGGAGACAGGAGATCAGTGCTCCCCTCCCTCTGGCTCCAGCAGGAACACCAGTGCCTAGGAACCCAGGCAGAGCACTTTAGTGCTCCCTGCTACAGTCAGGGGGAGGGGAATGCTGATCTCCCATCCCCTTGGCTGCAGCAAGGAGCCTGCACTGTCTTTTAGCCCTGTGGCAATTATGCTCTGCCTAGGTCCTTAGGCAGCGGCTCCCTTCTGCAGCCAGTGGGAGGGGAATGGTGAGCCACTTTGAAAGCCTGGCTACGGACCACAGTTTGGGAACCACTGCCCTAATTGATCTCAAATAGGGAACATGCACCCATTCGAAATGAGGCTTAAAAATTGGATCTCTAGAATTTGAGCAAGAAGTCTGGATAGCTGAGATAGTAGTTGAGCTAATTTCATTATGGATTTCATTATGCCTAACAACTACATAATAAATGCCAGGAAATATGTCCTACAAATTCAGTGTGTGGAAATTACCTTTAAAGATGTTGCCCAGGTGAAGCAAATGATTTGTAGGCAGTTGATTTGCAGCGAACAAGTTTGTCCTGCCTCCAGGGGCTCTGAGAAAAATCACAATTTTACAGATTATGTGGAAATTACAAAATTAGCCCAATACCATGATTTTTCTAATCAGGGAGGCAGCAGCAGGCATTCCTGCATGCTGGTCTTGTGCTTAATGGAGCTCCTGGCACTTGGCAGCATCATACTGGAGCAGGAGTTCCAAGTGGTGGACCTGAACTGCTGTGATTTACTCCAGTGGCTGCAGACTTTTTTCTTTGTCTCTTCTCTCACTTGATGTCTGCCTGCCTGCCTGCATGCAAAGCTGACTTACTTCCTGTGGACTCAGCAGCTGGTTTTATGTGAGGCAGTGCTTCTGCTGCTGCTTGGAACACAGGCAGCTGTGGCCTTAGCAGGGAGGTGGAAGGCACTGTGATTGTCAAGTCTTCTCCAAACTGCTGCTCCAGCATGATGCGCCTGTGTACACTGAGACATACTGAGCATGAGACAGGCATGTGTAGACACCCACTTCTGCCTCCCTGCAGTTAGAAAAAATTGCAGCAATTTTTTAGGGGGAGGGGATGATGTCACAGAATGGCACTGACCTTTCAAAAGGGAGCAGGGCCAGTGCACCTGTGCTGCATCAGCTGACCCAAATGAGCTTTACAAGAGGACACCTAGGCTTAGAGAAGAAGAGACACCTGGTGAGGGAGAACTTGGGTAAGTCAGGCTGGGAGCCAGTCAGAAAAGGTGCTCTCACTGTCTGCTCTTTGGAATAGGGAGCCCTGGAGAGCTAGGACAGCCAGAGTTCTCTGGGAGAGGAGGCAGTGGAAATCTGAAAGAAAAACTGAAACAGTATCAGCAAGACAGCCAGTTCCCTGGGAAGGGAGGCCGTGGATACTAGACAGCAAAAGGGGAAAATTCCCCAAGAACTATAGCCTAGGGCGGATGGAGGAACTGTTTTTGTTGTTTTTTGTTTGTCTGAAAAATAAAATTTCCTAAAAGAGACTGGGAATGGCAGTTACAAGGGGACTGGAAGGCCATACATGCTTCCACATCCATGATGAGACTGCAGCTGCCACGTTCCAAGTCGTGGTGCTGCATCCCATAAAACCAGCTGCCGAGTCCTCAGCAGCTGAGCCAGCTTGGTGGGTAGGGTGGGCACTAGGCAGGATAAAGGAAGAGAGGGAGGAAAAAGTCTGCAGCCACCAAAGTAATTGCAATAGTTTGTGGGGAAAGGGGGACTCAGAGGCCGGTTTTATACAAAGGAATGCAGCAGTGATCTTTTGCTGACTGCACTCCATGCATATCCTGTGAAAATTGTGACTTTACCTGTGACAATCCCATTAATTTTATTTAAAACTTCTAGTTTTTCTCAGAGCCCCAATCATAACAGCTACATGATGTGGTAGCTTTACAGCACAGGAAAGATGGGGAGTGGTCAAGACCTGCTTTAAGACCTAGCGTTTTGAGGGAACCTTAGCTGCCAAAATTCTTGTGGATCTGAAGCAGGAACAGATGCCTGTCCATTTGCTGAATGTTTCTGACAAGCTGCAAATAGTAAAAAAAGGGGAACCACTGTGAATCAGTGAATCTAGTAAATGTTGGTATAGAAGAAAAATACAAAGTGGAAAGGGGCAAAGATAAGCACTCAGAGTTTCTATAGGACTTGTTCCAGCCTACTGTTGTACATTTTAAATGAGAAGCAGAATGGTCTAAGAGACTTTCTGGTTAAGAATCAGAAGTAGTTCTTCTGATCCAACAAAGATATTGGTTGTACAGCACTGGTTCCAGCACAAGACTGATCCTGACGGAAATAAGTCCATTAAACAGTTATCTCAACACTTACCAGAAGCAAAGGAAACAGGCTTTACAGGCCATTGAGGAAATGTATCAAGAAGGCATAATTAGACCTTCAGCCCATACTTGGGCCTCATCCATAGTTCTGGTTAAGACAAAAGATAGCAGCAGTAGATTTTTGTGTGTGTGATGTACTAGATATGAACTGGTTACAGAGCTTCCACCAAAGAGAGAGACATCTTTAATGCTCGGTCAGGTATATCTAGTGTATGCTCAGGTAAGTTGTGAAGCATGTGGCACCACCTAGTGGCAGAACAGTATGATGCAGTTTGGCATACCATTACAGTGTGGACTTGAAAATTAAATGAAGTCTCTTTAAAGAATTCTTATCCATTACTACAAATATATGATACTCTGGATGCTATTGCATGTTTAGTCTGGTTTTCCACACTCAATATTAAAGATGGGTATTGGTGAGTGGGAGTGGATCCAAAGGACAGAAAAAAGACTGCTTTTCAGAGCAGGACAAGGCCTGTGGCAATTTAAAGTGATGGCTTTCAGCTTGTATATTGCCAGGCTATGTTTGACAGTTTTTGGAGAGTGTATAATAGGGCATGCCTCTCTTGTCCTGTTTGTTTACTTAGTGATATGGTGGCGCATGCTAAAAACCTTGAACAAGAACTGATAAATTTACAAATGGTCTGTGATAAACTTAAGGCTGCTAATTTGAAATTGAACCCAAAGAAATGTGAGGAGTTTCAAAAAGAGGTAATTTACCATGGGCACACAATCAATGAAGAGGGAGTTTTCAATGACAAAAGGAAAATTGAGTCTGTGCAGAACTGCCCAACTCTCTAGACACTCACAGATGTGGAGAGTTTTGTAGGGCTCTGTTCCTATTATAGAAGGTTTATTTGTGGATTTGCTAGTATTGCAGAACCATTGCGTAGGTTGGTTGAGAAAGGGAAACTACTTCAGTGGTCAACAGAGTGTGATTTAGCATTTTCAGAATTGAAGAAAGCTCTTGTGATGGCTCCTATCTTAGCCTAAACTCCTTTCATATTAGCCAGATGCTAGTGCTTAGTGTTTGGGGGCAATATTGACACAAGTATTAGAAAACAAAAGACGTGAGACAATGACTTGTCTATATTGCTCTATATACTGTATTATATGGTAACGTAACGTGTATTAGCCTAAACCCCTTTCATATTATACTGATGCTAGCGTTTACTGTTTGAGGGCAATATTGACACAAGTTTTAGAAGTAAAATACTTGAGAGGGTGGGGTCTTATTAGCAAAAATCTAAATTCTATGGAGAGAAATTATTGCATTAGCCGAAAGGAAATCCTGCCAGTGGTTAACTCTATAGAACATTTTCATCACTATTTTCATGGAAAGAAGTCTGTGGTCAGAACACACCATGCATCCCTTATGACTCTTTAGATTCGGGAATCCTGAGGGGCAACTTGCCAGGTGTTTGGAAGAATTGTAGGTTGTGATTTCAATCACATAGAAGTCTGGGCACAAGCATGCTGAAGCTGATGTTTTGTCCAGATGGCCTTCTTGGGAAGCTAATTGCAAACACTTCCCTAAGCAGGAGAAAAATGAATTAGTTGTTCAGGAAAATGAGTATGCTCAGAAAGATATGGCTGTCTCTTCTCTTCCCATAATTTGTAGATGTGTAGATTCCTGGTTCATCCACTGGAACAATAGATAAAGGGTTGCAGGAATGGACTTCAGAGCAGCTAAAAGCTTCTAAAGAAAGGAGCCTGATCTTAGCATAGTGTGTGACTGGAAAATCATTTGGCAAATGCAGCTATCTTAGGATGTAGTATTCCCTTCACAATAGCACAGTAAAAACTTTCTGGTCAGAGTAGGAAAATTTGGATCTTAAAGATGAAATACTGTATAGGAGATGGGGAAAACCTGATAGGTAAAGATATCAGCTGGTTTTACCAGCTATAATGAAGAAGGAGGTTATGAGACTGTCATGATTTTAAAAATGATGGACATTTTAGGGTTGCAAAAGCCTTAGCCAAGCTAAGAGAAAATGCAAGACCCGAATATTGGTTAACTTCTTGGGTCCAAAGGGGTAACAATAACTTCATAATGAAATCTCTTAGAGACACCTGAGTCTTTATCTTCTCCACAGCATGCATGCAGTAATATTGGAATATGTAATTTAAGGAAAATTGGGTTACGAGTGTAGCTTTGTCTTATAGCAGTGGTTCTCAACCAAGGATATATGTATGTGTACCCCTGGGGGAATGCAGAGGTTTTCCCAGGAGTACGTCAACTCATCTAGATGTTTGCCTAGCTTTACAACAGACTACATAAAAAGCATTAGCGAAATCAATTCAAAGTAAAATTTCATAATTTTAACAACTGACAGGAGTTCCTTTTGGGTAATGCAATAATTTCTTTCCAGAGAATTTAGACTTTTGCTGTAATAAGTCGCCACCCTCTCAAGTATTTTGCTTCTAAAACTTGTCAATATTGCCCCCAAACAGTAAGTACTAACGTCAGTCTAATATGAAAGGGGTTTAGGCTAATACGCTAATACACATGTTACTCTACCATATAATACAGTATATAGAGCAGTATAATTGTCTATGAAATTTTAGTTTGTACTGACTTTACTAGTGCTTTTTATGTAGCCTGTTGTAAAACTAGGCAAATATCTAGATGAGTTGACGTACCCCCCTGGAAGACCTCTGTGTACCCCTGTGGGTACATGTACCCTGATTGAGAACCACTGCTCTAAATGGATACATGGTGCAAAAGTAGACCACAGAGTATTTTCCCAGACCTGAAGAAAAGCTCTGTGTAAACTCAAAAGCTTGTCTGTCTCACCAAGAGAAGTTGGTCCAAGAAAAGATATTTCCTCACCTACCTTGTCTCTTTGAAATGTCAAGGTCATTATTGAGAACCATAGCCTTATCCCAGATGAATTAAGGCCCTACCCATACAGCTAGGAACTCTTCCTATCTTGTGTATGGGACAGAATTAGTGATTCAGGGATGAAAGTGACCCAGGCTAGACCATTGCCTCTTGCTGTTTGAAGTAAGGATTCACCTCTGCTCCCACTGAGGGACAGGGGAGAATTTAATTGTCTGATGTGGAGATTGCTGCACCTGCATTAGTTTCAGTATTCTATTAGGGAGAATACCCTGATGCTGGATTCTCTCAAGGCTTGCATTTGTAAACCATTCATGTGAAGAATTACAAAACGTCTTTATGATGACTTATTAAAATTAAAGGCTAAATGATGCTGTCCAAGCCCTGGTGTGCTGGCATATGGGGGAAGAGGGTTGGAGGGTGTGCAAGTTCCTATCTATCCTTCAGTATGAATGTATTCTGTATACACAAACTTTTATCACCATTTATAGCTGCAAAAATGAATTGTTGTAAGTATATTAAAAAAGAAAATATTAAAAAGGAAATAATAAAGGAAATATTAAAAAAGGAAATAAAAGCCAAATCATAGTAATTGCCATTAGTACCCAAGAAGGGAATTAAATCAATCAGCATACGCAGGTGAATTAATGACAGACACGGGGATAGAATTAAGTGGCAGACCACAACTTTGTTAATTTAACACTGGGAAAGTATAGTGTGCGCCTCTCACACATCAACCATTTAATTGTGTGTGTGTGTGTGTGTGTGTGTGTGTGTGTGTGTTATATAATGCTTCTACTATTTAATCAATAACTTGCGGTAGACCCTCCTTAGCTGAATCCCAAAACTCAGCTCACTTCTCAATCCTCTTGCCCTCTGTCATGCATCCACAGGTTCTGGTCTATTGCCCTCCCTCTAACCAGTTCTTGGGAGTGACCCCGTTAGTGTGCCAGATCCCAAGTGTCCACACAGTTCTACAAGGGAAGGTCTGTGGTGTACACAACTCTGAAACTGGGCTTTTGGGCACCAGCAATCCTTGGTTTTCTCCGTGGCTCCCTGTAGTGGATCCAACCAAACTGTTGGAGAAAATGAACGGGATTCTATGGGAGACATCTAATGCTCCCGCCAACAATTTAAAAAGTAAGTGTCTAGATCCCCCTTCCGCATCTATCGTTGGAGTAATCAGGTGGGTAAATACCAAAACTCAGAATAAAGCAAAACAAGATAACAATTTATTAGTTCTATCTTCGAGTGATTGCTCATATGCATTCCAATGTAGGTGTGTGCTCGCCCAGTGCACAGATTCCCGGAACTTTTTCCCTAGCAAGCCCCGCATGACCAGCTCAGGCGCCCCCTGGAGTGCCGCGCTCATATCGCGGTATAAAGGGCGCTGCTGGCTCCGCGGGTCCCCAGTTCCTTCTTTCCGCCTGTGACGGTTGCTGGAACTATCGCCTCTTGCTGCGTGCAAGTAGCTCATTCCCTAGTTTTTCATTACTGTTTCAAAGTTGTGTTCATTAGTTGTTATAGTGTTAGATAAGTTAGAATTAGTTATAGTGATGAGTTTAGAACCCCAGACGGGGTTCCTTCTACAGAGGGAGTCATGCCGGGTTCCACAGGCTTTAAGAACTGTGACTTGTGCGCTAAAGCCTTTCGGATCAGTGACCCGCATGACCGCTGTCTCCGGTGCCTGGGCGAAGAACACCGTCGAGACAAATGTAAAATTTGCAAGTCCTTTAAGCCTCGGACTCAAAAAGAATGGGATGAGAGGCTAAAGGCAATTCTAATGGAGTCGGCGCTCCGTCCAGCTTCTGAGCTGTCCCGGTCTCCGTCGGCACCGAGTGTGTCGTCGGTGCGGAGCGCCCCCCCACCGGCACCGCTTTCGGCACCGCAGTGGGCCTCGAAGGGGCCGAAGAAGTCGGCACGGCCCCTGGCCACACCCAAAGATTCCCCCCGGCCCTCGCAGGGCGGAGGGAGTACGGAGACGCCCCAGCCAAGGGCCGTAGAGTCTACTCCGGCACCGGGGTCTCCGCGCGGGTTGCCTCCCCTGACTCCTGGGGGTGGGGGAGTGCACCCGCAAGGGCCGTCGACGCCGGAGGCGTTTACTGCGGCACGAGCCCTCATGGCCATGCCTACGCCTCCGTCCCCCCTTGGCCGAGGGATAAGGGACCTGCGTCTTGAGGCAAACCCGCGCTGGGTGGTCTCGGTGGTTGGAGACGTTCCCAATCCAAGTCTCCTTCCAGACGGTCACGGAGGGTGGAGAGCGTCAGCTCCCCTCAGCGCTCCGACTCTAGGTCGTTGAGCGACTCGGCACCGCGGCACCGTGGGCGGTCCCGAGTCCATCGCCGGAGCCGCAGGTCCAGCTCTGACCTGAGTGGGGACCGGAATTCGGGCTCGCGATCTTCGGTGCAGAGCCCGTCCCGGCACCGATCCAGGTCTCTGTCCGCCGTCTCGAGAGGCAGCGGCTCGCATCCGGCAGCACCGGCACCGATGGGCCCGGCACCGATGGCTGGGCGACTGGAGTCCCCTCAGCATCACCATCGTCGGCACCGCTCTCGGTCCCGGGGGGGCAAGCGGCATCGCAAGTCCTCTCGCCGCAGGGGCAGGTCCGCTACGTCGTCGTCCTCCCCGACCTCCTCGTATTGCCGGCACTGCAGACGTCGGCACCGGTCCACGTCGTCCTCATCGGACCGATCCATGCGTCGGCGAAATAAGCGATGTACGGGAGGCTCCGGCGACAAGAGGGCTGGGAGACTACAACAGCCTTCCCTGCAAGTCCCCGGGTGGACCCAGGCGCCTTGGCAGTGGCCGTATTGGGGACCCTGGAATGCCCCTATGCCCCAGGGCTCAGTGTCCGTTCAATCTGTGGCGGCCCCCCCACTACCCCCTCCCCCGAAGGCTCAGGAGCAGGGCTCGGAGGATTCGGACCCAGGGGAGGGACCCTCCACTGGGCCCTTACCCCTATCTTCCTCCTCGTCACCAGATGAGGCAGCAGCCAGGGATCGCAGGGGCCCCCTGTTTGATTTCCAGGCCCACCAGGACCTTTTAAAGAGGGCTGCTGAGAACTTAGGCATGGAGTTTAGACTCATGTCTGAGGAGGAGGACCCCCTCTTCGGGCCCTCCACTTCTGTGGGGCCATCACGGGCTACCTTACCGGTGCATGACAATGACATGAAGATCGCGAGGAAGCTCTGGCAGATCCCTTCCTCTCTGCCCGCCACATCCAAGGGGGTGGAGAGGAAGTATTACGTCCCCAAGGAGCCTTTTGAGTTCCTTTATAACCACCCCGCGCCAAGCTCCCTGGTGGTCGATGCGGCCAACCAGAGGGACCGTCAGGGGAACCAGGGTAACACTCCCAAAGATAAGGAGGGCCGTAAGCTGGACTTATTTGGGAGGAAGGTCTACTCTACTGCGGCGCTGCAGTTTAGAGTAGCTAACCACCAGGCCCTCTTTGGGAAATATAATAAAAATCTGTGGGCCTCAATGCAGAGGTTTGCCTCCCAGCTACCCCCCGACCAGGAGGCGGACTTCTCCACGATACTCCAGGAGGGGGCTGCGGTGGCTACCGCTGCGCTGCAGTCAGCTAGCGATGCGGCGGACACCGCCAGTAGAGCTATGGCCTCGGCGGTCGTGATGCGCCGCTGCTCGTGGCTTCAGGCCTCTGGCCTCACTCAGGAGGTTCAACAGGCCATACAGGACTTGCCCTTTGATGGTCTGGGTCTGTTTTCAGAGAAGACAGATGACAAGCTGCATGCACTCAAGGACTCTCGGGCCACCCTGAAGTCCCTCGGCTTGTATACCCCCCAAGCCTCCAGACAGCAGTCCAGACCACAGGCTCAAAGGCAACCTCCGCCTCCGCCCAGACCGGCTCCTCGACCCACCCAGCAGAGGAGAGGTCGTGAGCGCTACCGCGGTCCCAGCAGAGGAGGCCGTCAAGGGTCCTCTGCGGGGGGCCAGCAGAGGCCAGCAAAAGGGGGTAATACTAATAAACGGTTTTGACCCAGAGCAGGAGGGTAGTACTCTTCCTTCTATCTGGGATCTTGACTGGCCGTTCGCGGATAGGCTTTGCCCTTTCCTTACAGAGTGGGAAGCCATTACTACGGACCGGTGGGTCCTGGAGGTGATTGCCAAGGGGTACACCCTCCAACTCACAGCCTCCCCTCCCAACACCCCTCCTGGGCTGTCCCCGACGGGGGATCCGGCCCTAGTTCAACTCCTGGTCCAGGAGATTGAGTCCCTCCTCTTGCTGGGGGCGGTGGAGGAAGTCCCGCTGGCCGAAGTGGGTCGGGGATTTTACTCCAGATATTTCTTAATCCCCAAGGCGAAGGGAGGCCTTAGACCCATTCTGGACCTAAGTCGCCTAAATAAATATATTAGGCGTATTAAGTTTCGTATGGTCTCCCTCGCCACAATCATTCCGGTCCTTGACCCAGGGGATTGGTATGCCGCCCTTGATTTAAAGGATGCTTACTTTCATATCTCGATATTGCCTGCCCATAGGCGGTTTTTGAGGTTTGTGGTAGCGGGATGCCATTATCAATTTCGGTCCCTACCCTTTGGGCTCTCCTCAGCACCCAGGGTTTTTACTAAATGTATGGCCGTGGTGGTAGCCCACCTGCGCCGTAGCGGAGTTCAAATCTTCCCTTACTTGGATGATTGGTTGATCAGGGGGAAGTCAAGTTCTCATGTGAGACATAGTCTGCTCCTCACACGCGAGTTGTGCACTAGACTGGGGTTGCTTATTAATGAGCAAAAGTCCACACTCACTCCGGTGCAATGTATAGAGTTTATTGGAGCCAAGTTGGATGCGGTACAAGCCAGAGCCTTCCTCCCTCAAACGAGATTTGAGGCAATGGCAGCCATCATATCTAATCTCCACCTGTCCCCCATGACGACAGCCAGGCATTGCCTGCAGCTGTTGGGACATATGGCAGCTTCTACATACGTAGTAAGACTGGCACGATTGAGGCTTAGACCTCTCCAGAGCTGGTTGGCTTTGGTGTATGTACCGCACAGGCATTCTCTAACTAGAATGGTCCTGATTCCCCCACAGGTGCTGTCGTCCCTCGATTGGTGGAGGGACCCGAGGGAAGTGATGACGGGCGTTCCCTTCAGAGAGTTTATCCCATTTGTGACGCTCATCACAGACGCATTCGATCGGGGATGGGGAGCCCACATTTCTTACAACCAGGGCACCCAAGGGCTTTGGTCACCGGAGGAGAGAGCTCTGCACATCAACGTACGCGAGCTCAGAGCGGTCCGGTTGGCCTGCAAGGCCTTCCTTCAATTCCTGAAGGGCAGGGTAGTCCAAGTCCTCACAGACAATACGGCAGCCATGTTCTATGTGAACAGGCAGGGGGGCACGCTCCTCGGCACTCTGCCAGGAAGCTATTCGCCTATGGGACTTTGCGGTGAGGCACGGGTTTCATTTATCTGCCTCTCACCTCCCGGGGGTACGAAACAGCGAGGCGGACCGCCTCAGCAGATCCTTTTCTCCCCGCCACGAATGGTCCTTACACCAGGACATAGTGGCTTTCATCTTCCAACGGTGGGGTACTCCCCGTCTAGACCTGTTCGCTACAGCCGGGAACAGGAAATGCCCGAGGTTTTGCTCGCTCAGGGGTCGCGAGCCGGGCTCTCTGTCCGATGCCGCCTTAGTATCCTGGACAGGGGACTTGATGTATGCATTCCCCCCCGTCCCGCTCCTGCCCCAAGTCCTCCTCAAAATCAAGAGGGACAGGGCGAACATCATCCTGATCGCCCCAGCGTGGCCGAGACAGCACTGGTACAGCATGCTGCTCGACCTCTCCATCACCGAACCAATTCTGCTACCCAGACGGTGAGACCTGATCTCCCAGGACCATGGGAGATTGTTGCACCCCGACCTGGACTCCCTCCACCTCACCGCCTGGAGACTCTGTGGCTGACGGAGGGAGAGAGAGCCTGTTCCATACAGGTTCAACAGGTCCTCCTGGGCAGCAGGAAGCTGTCCACGCAAGTAACATATAAAGCTAAGTGGCGGAGGTTTTCGGGGTGGGCAGAAGCGAGAGGGTTACACCCAAGCCTCTCACCTATACAGGCTATCTTGGAGTACTTACTGCAGCTTAAACTGCAGGGCCTGGCTTTGGCCTCCCTCAAGGTACACCTAGCGGCCATTTCGGCCTTCCACCAACCCATGGAGGGCCGCTCCCTATTCTCTCACCCCATGTCGGTGAGGTTCCTTAAAGGGGTGGAGAGGACTTTCCCTCAGGTGCGGGACCCGGTGCCATCCTGGGACCTTAACTTGGTCCTCAACGGACTGATGGGTCACCCCTTTGAGCCCCTAGCCACATGCTCCCTTCTCCTTTTATCGTGGAAGGTAGCCTTCCTGGTGGCTATCACCTCGGCCAGAAGGGTCTCCGAACTGAGGGCATTAACCTCGGAGCCCCCCTACACGGTTTTTTATAAGGATAAGGTCCGGCTGAGACCTCACCCGGCTTTTATGCCTAAGGTGGTGTCTCAGTTCCACTGTAACCAGGACATTTTCCTTCCTGTGTTCTTTCCAAAACCCCACGAGTCGGAGGAGGAAAGGAGGACATTCGCTGGACGTCAGGTGAGCCCTGGCCTTCTATATCGAGCGGACCAAGCCTTTCCGGAAGTCGACACAGCTCTTCGTAGCTGTGGCGGATAGGATGAAGGGCTCGCCTGTCTCCACCCAGTGAATCTCCAACTGGATTATTGCCTGCATTAGAGCATGCTATGAGCAGGCAGGGGTACCCCTCCCAGGTGCGGTAAGAGCACACTCCACTAGGGCCCAGGCCTCTTCTGCAGCCTTTTTGGAGCGGGTTCCCCTGCAGGACATCTGCAGAGCAGCGACCTGGTCGTCAGTCCATACGTTCACGTCGCACTACGCCATCGTGGAACAGGCGAGGGAAGATGCGGGGTTCGGCAGAGCCGTGCTGTCAAGAGCAGGTCACCAATAACTCCTACCCTCCTCCAAGGTATGGCTACTCAATCACCTACATTGGAATGCATATGAACAATCACTCGAAGATAGAAAACAAGGTTACTTACCAGTAACTGTTGTTCTTCGAGATGTGTTGCTCATATCCATTCCAAACCCACCCCCCATCCCCACTGTCGGAGTTGGCAGAAAGAAGGGACTGGGGACCCGCGGAGCCAGCAGTGCCCTTTATACCGCGATATGAGCGTGGCACTCCAGGGGGCGCCTGAGCTGGCCATGCGGGGCTTGCTAGGGAAAAAGTTCCAGGAATCTGTGCACTGGGCGCGCACACACCTACATTGGAATGGATATGAGCAACACATCTCGAAGAACAACAGTTACTGGTAAGTAACCTTGTTTTACCTGGTCTACAGAATCTGAAAATCCTTAGGTTGTCATAGAGCAGTGGTTATCAACCAAGGGTACATGTACCCGTGGGGATACACAGAGGTCTTCCAGGGGTACATCAACTCATCTAGATATTTGCCAATTTTTACAACAAGCTACATAAAAAGCACTAGTGAAGTCCGTACAAACTAAAATTTCATACAGACAGTGACTTGTTTATACTGCTCTATACATGATACACTGAAATGTAAGTACAATATATATATTCCAATTGATTTATTTTATAATTTAATGGTAAAAATGAGAAAGTAAGCAATTTTTCAGTAATAGCGTGCTGTGACACTTTTGTATTTTTATGTTTGATTTTGTAAGCAAGTAGTTATTAAGTGAGGTGAAACTTGCAGGTACTCAAGACAAATCAGACTCCTGAAAGGGGTACAGTAATCTGGAAAGGTTGAGAGCCACTGTCAAAAGAAGCAAAGACAGAGTTCAGACTGGCTAAAGTTAGGGCTTCCTTGAACAAGCTGCTGTAGGAGCCATCTTTGCTTCATTTCTCTGTCTCTCCCATTGTCTTATTCCTAGGTCAAAGCCCGTGTTTCTGAGAGTTCAGCTCATCATAACACAGCCACTTGCCACCTCTTGTCTTAGTTCTCTGGGCACAACTGTGCTATATTCACATGTTAAGCTGCCTCTGCAGCTAGATGTTAATTTTCGGTCGTTGGGGTTCCCTTTCTCTGTAGAGTCATCCATTGAAATGTGTTAATTCCAGCCCAGATAGTCCTAGTGACTATATGTCTCAAATACCTAGCCTGATCTTCCATGTCCTAGCAAGAAAATGAATTCTTAATCCCTGTAGCCACCGGGAGGTGTGGCCTCCTTCGAAGATTGACATTGAGGGACGGCCAAACCCCATCTGGGGGTGGAACCCGGAAGTCCACCGGCACTGACTGGAAGCAGAGAGGCGTGACAGGAAGAGGAAGTATAAAGGGTGGGCCTTCCAGCTCAGTTAGGAGAGAGCAGCTGAGGGAGAAGGACATCTCTTTCTGGGTGCTGGGACCAGAGTCTGATTGCTACCCTGAAAGAGAAGCTGCTAGAGTTGCCCACTGGCTAGAGCCCCGAGGATCTGCTGGAGCCTGGTGTACCCGAGAAAGTACCTGGTCCCTGTGACCTGGAGGAGCTGCCAGAGATCCAAAACCTCAGTGAACCAGAGGAGATACCTGACCCTTGTGACCTGGAGGAGTTGCCGTCTGCTGACGACCCCAAGGAGCTGCCGGACATGCCGCCGATCAACAAGGCTGAGGGGTTGTGGAACATTCCCCTGGTAGAGTACTCTGAGGGTGACTTGGAGAACAAGGTACTCCAGGGAAAGGGGGGGAAGGAAGGAGCCCAGGGAAGCCAGACAAGCCCAGTTGTGTTGTGGCCTATAGCCAGGTCAGCATGTTTGGCCGGAGCACTGCTGACTCAGCGATGGGACACCCTGTCACTGCTTGGGCCCTGGGCTGGTACGCAGTGAAGTCGGGTGGGCCTGCATCCTGCTCCCCCCTTCTTACCCCAACCTTGGGGTGATCACCCCACACAGGTTTACAGACTATTTATCCTGTCTGCTCTGCCTGAGGGCCTGGGCCTTGGACTGTTTGCTTGCCCTACACAAGGCTCGAGACTAGTAGCCTTGCCAGCTCCATCCTGTCTGAGGGGCCTGGGCTGTAAACTGTTAGTTGGCCCTGCCAAAGGCCATAGACTATTGGCCTCAGACTGTTTGTTCACCCTATGCAGGACTAAAGACTATTTGCTGGGCCGGCTTGCCCTACCTGAGGGATGAACCCGACTACTGTACCGCCCCACCAGGTTGGGGCCAGGGCTTTGGGGTAGCCTCGCCAGGCCAAAAAGGCTGACAACTGCTAATTTCCCTCTCTAGTTTAAGCTTCCCCGCAGGACATAGCTGCCAGGAGGTGTGGCCTCCCTCGGAGATTGATGGAGAGGAAGGGCCACCAGCCCCCACCCGCCCGTGCCAGGGAATGTTTACACCCCCCTCCAATGGGTAGCAATGCCAAGGTGGTAGGTACAGAGTCACAGATAACTCATTAAAATATTGCGAGAAAATTCCCAGGTTCATCACACCCTCCCCCTGTAGTGGGGGCACCGAAGATAGTAAGGAGGGATCTAAGTCTATGACAGTGTTAGGTTTCCACTTCTCCAATAGGACCAACTTCCACCAGTGAAGTCCCAGGCCTCATTTACTGCTGGGAATTGGTCTTTTTTGCATTTATCCATGCTGGACACTAGCTGCAAGCATACACTTCCTATTATTACACTTTCAAGTCCTATTCCTTTCAAATCAGCTGTGCCTCCATGATACTGCAAAGAAAGTGGGGGGGGGGGGGAGGGAAACGAGCAGACTGTGCCCAGTTTTGCCCAATGGGAAAAATTCCATCCTGACTCCAAAACAGCAATAATGTCAGATATGCAGCCTCTTGAAAAACACAGTTCCTATACTGCAAGTAAGGGGAGGAAGGGCTGGGCAGCGAAAGTGGCCAGAGACCCTTGAAAAGCTGAGGGGAAGTTTAAAAAGGTGACAGGGAAAGGAACTTGAGGAACACTCAGCCTGACCAGCCAACGGGAAGCGGAGGATCTGAGAAGAGAAGGGGTTAAGCTCCTGCCTCATAAAGTATGTGTTCTTCAGGTGTACTGAGTTTGTCACCTTCTCTGTCCACTAGACAACATGGCTTCTTTTTATCCTCTTTCTCCTCTATTCATCAACAATACTGTATGTTGTTTGGTAGTGGGGAATAGAACAGAAAAGAATAAAAATTAAACAAATGCTTCATGGAGAAGTTTGCAGTTAGAATGAGAGAGAATTACTATGGATCCATAGAAAAATATAACTAACTCCTGAAGACCAGGACTACCTCTTAATGAGTGCCTTTTGGGAATCCTCAGGCTTTTTCTACAGTCTATAGTGTTTAGCACCTGCTTGAGAAATGTCCTCTATAAATAATCAGTTTCTGTTTCAGACATAATTTACATTGAAAATTACTTCCATCCAGCTGGATGGTCCTTCTAGAAACTTGAATCTGTGGTTGCTATTCAAATGAGCAGCCAGAGTCCCTTGAGGGGCTGCAAGGTGAAATCCCTATTATATAATATACTCTTTTTAAGAACCTTGATATTTAGCTGCTGTTGCTGGCCATACTTACAACTGTTCATACGAAGTGAGAAGTGGACACATCCTTCTTCCTTAGCTTGTCCTTACTCTTTTACCATTTCTCTGGCTTTCTAGTTCACTAATTACAGACCTTGATGGCTCAACATTGCTTCAAAAATGAGTATTTTGACAGCTTGCTGCAATCTTGTATACCTTGTCACCTTCGATGTTCCAGTAAGCCACCTTTTTCATGTCAGAGCTATTGTAATGCGAGTAAGTAGCATTTCTATAACATTTTTATTTTTGTGCTATGCATTTTTACATTTGTACTTTATAAAACAAAGGATGACACTAAAGTTTACAAGACTAAGTATAAAATCTGTACAAGACTGAAGACCTAAACACTATTGTATATATCAACTGAACTATATTAGGAAGAGTAAATTTTTTCTAACTATTGAGTTGTCACTCACCAAAAAAATTATTCCTTAGAGATGTAAGAGGTTTTATAGATTAGGTAATGTATTTATTATTAATTGCTTGTTTTTAATGTACATAATATGTCTCCTTTATTTTATAAGGTGCTACAGGTCAAGTAAAAGTATCTGATGGAATTCTTTGGATCAGTTTGGGAATAGGAGTGATTTTAACATTCACAGTGTTCATATTAATGGTCTTGTTTAAAAGGAGGCACCCAAAACAATCAAAGGAAGAATTGAAAAACACAGGTACAAAAATATGATTGTCAAAAAATACAATTAATTGTCAAATATTTTCAGCTATGTTCTTTTGAATTTATAATTGATTATAGCTTACATAACCCAATTCTGATAGCTTTATTCATGTTGGAGAGTACATTATTCCATAAATAGATGCACTGAAGTCAATGGGGCTAACTGTAGAATAAAGTACTTCCCAACATAGGTAAGGATATCAGATTATAGCTAATAATAGTTAGGAGCCCTCTAGTCTTGGTTAAAGAATCATATTTGTTTTTTAATTTCAATATTTATTTTCAACTAGCATATCCTATTTTGTGCTGGAAAATCATCTCTAAACTCCTAACAGAATTTCTTTATCAAAGGCCCAGTCCTTCTGCCACAGAAGTCAAAAGGAATTTTACCGGGGTAGAGCATAAAAATGGAAGATTAGCCTCGCAGTTTGTAAAGTGTTAATTGATTTGATTCAACACAGTAGCCTCTCAGAGCCATATATAAGGTATATTTTTCCTGCAGTAGCAAAGAAATAAATTAATTGTTGACCTTTTCATATTCATAGATATTGACAGCAAAGATGGATGTTAATTTTATATATGAGATAGTAGATATATAATAGATTCCATAGGTGCTCATCCTAAGTTTGGGAGTGGGGGACACGACAGTAGATCCAATGACTTGACTTTACTGACTGGGATAGCAAGACATGAACTAAAATATCTTTCCATATCTTCACAGAGTCTGCAGTGGAGCTAAATGTTATACTCAAGGCTGATAGTGAGACCAATATGAATACAGATATAATTGGAGATTCTCTCCAAAGTGAAGCATCACTGATGTATTCAGTGGAGGAATGCACTTGTGTGGACTGTGGCTTGGTGACACTCCAAACTGGCTTTGATACTTCATTTCCATTACCAGCCACAGAGGAAGGAGCTACTGTTCTGGTCACCACAAAGACTTCTGACTATTGCAGCTATATTCCAGGTGCTGTGATGACTCTGATAGAGAGATGAAAGCATTTTTTTATTACATAATAATCAATCAGTTCACCCAGTATAGCTATCCTTCTCTACTGACAGCAAATAAGATTTATGGGTATAATACATGTGGCCTCTTTATAGCTCTTGCATTTAACTTTCATTGGTATTATATTATTTCTAATTTTAGTTTCTGTTGGGATAGGTGCCACTACATTATTGCTTGGAGCTATTTACTGGAATTTTATAAGCTATAAGAATTCCTGTGTGGGGAAAACTTTTCTGCACTATCATTAAAGACTATGTTTACTAGTCAAAAGGTTGGATGTGCATAAATGCCATCAGTAAACAAGCTCAAATATATATTTAATGACTGTCACACAATTAAATATTGTACCAAAATGTTTTTTGTACTACTGAGGGGTGCCCAAAAAAAAGGGGGGGGGGGGGAGGGTATGTAGCATCACTATTGTACCACTTCAGAGATCCAGGTTCTGAGACTTTGGGCTCAATGAAAATGGGAATGTTTGCAAAGGAAGTGCTCTAATTCTGGATATATTTATAGAATATGCAATTGTATCCAGTTAAGATAGCAGCTCTGAGCTATACTGAAAGTGAATATGGTGTTACAGAGCCTCTAATTGCCAATCCAGTTCCTCATAGTAGAGGAAGGCTTTTTTATAGATCAAACATTTTTAAAAAAAAATGTAAAATCTCTCTATTTTAGCCAGGGTTCCATAATGATTTATTTGTATTTAGGAGGGATTTACTAGTTGTGTCAACGGGCTAGTTGCAAAAAATTCAGTCTAAAGTTAGGCAGGCTTAGGCACCTAAATAAGTGTCCAGGTTTTCATATCTGCTAAGCATCTGCAGTTCCCATTGAAGTCAGTGAAGGCTGTGGGTGCTCAACAATAATAACCTTTGTACTACTAGAGCACTGTCCCTCCAAGGATCTCTAAGTGAACAAAGTATCATGAGTGAATTAAGACACATAACACAGGAATAATCCACATTTTAAAGATGAGGAAATTGAGGCACTGAAAAGAACGATTAAGAAACTTGCTGAACATCACACTTTGCACCTCTGACACACAGGCCACGTCTGTAGGCATTTACTTATGGATTTAGATGCCTAACTCTGGCTACACAACTCTGAAAATTTTGATCTGGTCACACATCATGGGAATCTAAATAAGACCATGTGCTATAACTATTTTGTTATAGAATAGTTCCAGAGGGGTAGCTGTGTTAGTCTGTATACAGCAAAAACAACAAGAGTTCTGTGGCACTTTAAAGATTAACAAATTTAATATTTGCAGACATAAGCTTCCGAGAGACTTCAGCTCTCATCTTCAGATGCAGTAATACAGAAAATAGGTAATACAGAGGTATCTTATAGATATCTAGGTGCATTGAGAACAATGGGGGAGGTGGAGTCCGGTACTTAAGACCTAATGACGACTATTGAGTAGGAGGTGAGAATGGGTTGAAGCAAATACTCACCAGCAACCATACCCCCTACAAAAAATCCTACCCAGGAACCTATCCCTGCAACAAACCCCGTTGTCAGCTTTGCCCACATATCGTCTCTAATGACATCATCACTGGTCCTAACCACATCAATCACACCATAAGGGGCTCATTCACCTGCATATCCACTAACGTTATATATGCCATCATGGGCCAGCAATGCCCCCTCTGCCATGTACATTGGCCAAACTGGACGATCACTACGCACAAGGATAAATGGACACAAATCAGACATTAAAAAATAACAACATCCATAAACCAGTGGGAGAACAATTTAATTCCCCAGGGCATTCTGTCTCTGACCTGAAAGTTGCTGTACTTCTTCAAAAAACTCCAAAAACAGACTTCAAAGACAAACTGCTGAGTTAGAAATGATCTGCAAACTTGACACATTCAAACTGGGTTTAAACAGAGACTTGGAGTGGCTATCTCACTACCGAAGGTAAATTACTTTGCTCACCCATTCTCACCTCCTACTCAGTGGTCGTCATTAGGTCTTAAGTAGTGGACTCCACCTCCCCCATTGTTCTCAATGCACCTGGATATCTATAAGATACCTCTGTGTTACCTATTTTCTGTATTACTGCATCAGAAGAAGAGAGCTGAAGTCTCTCAAAAGCTTATGTCTGCAAATATTACATTTGTTAGTCTTTAAAGTGCCCCAGAACACTCGTTGTTTTTATTTTGTTATAACAGTTGCATTAATCTTCATTCATGCTTGGGACCTGTACAGGTCCTTGGATCTAGCCCTTAATCAAAGACCAATTTTATTTTTCTTTGTTTTGCTACCCCGTTTTTCCAATTTCTTTTTTAGTCATGCTTGGTGCTGTGTATTTTGACAATTTAGGATTATTTTTAGTTAAATATATTATTATAATAATATTTGAAATCTGTATGTAAAAGTTTAAAATATTTTCTTTTTTACTAGTTCTACCCATTTTTCATTTATATATGGTATTTATCATTTCTCTTAAAATTATTATGAAGGTACAGCTCTTTGCCCTCAAACAATTATTTGTACATGCAAAGAATCGTAAAGGGGAAGTTGCTTTATGAAGCACACTAGAAAAGAAACACCTCCAAAGCACCCCAGCACTATGTCTATTGTGGATGTACACATTTGGATTATTATGTTTCTAGTAGAATGGCGTGGAGTTCAAGTGCTGCTTCATAATGCTGCTAGATGGGCCTGAACTGTGAGGTTTGGATCCAGGTAAACAAGCCCAGTTCTACTTTCAGCCTGCTTCATAATGCTGCTAGATGGGCCTGAACTGTGAGGTTTGGATCCAGGTTTCTACTTTTCTCAACCCTTGTCTACATCCTTTTTGTATCCCAAAACTGGACACAATATTCTAAATGCGGCCTCACCAATCCTGCTTCATGCAGCCCAATATACCCTTCTTGCCAACCAGGGCACACTGCTGACTCATCTTTTTATCCACCGTTAAGGTCCTTTTCTGCGAAGGGGCCATTCCCAAGATATGAAGTTCAGATAAGGAGCTGCAGCTCTCCCATGTTCAGAAGGGCAAAGAGGTTCACACCTGATATGTTTTGTTTTGTGTTCATCCTACAACAAACCCATGATGCAAAGTTTGTATGGATATGTCAGTTTCTCCATAAGTTGGATGTGATGTTCTTGGTGGTGCCATAACCTGGGCATTGCCTTTTGCCTTCTGACAGCACCAGTTCTCCTCTTCTTTACTTGCCTCTGATTCTTTAACCCAGATTATCTAGCAAACTGGCCCTAAATCTCCAGATGCAGTGGTTATTACTCTACAGAGGCGTGCGTACGGGGTGTACCGGGTGTGCCCAGGCACCCCCTAATGCAGGAGTTTCAAACAGACGGCCCACAGCCCGGATTCGGCCCGCGAACCTTTTGTATCTGGCCTGTGAACCTTTTTGGATGTGGCACATAGCACCATCTCACTGTGTTTCAAGCTGATGCTTTAGGGTAGAGCTGCCGCTGAAAGAGTGGAGGGGGCCCGATTTCTCGAGCTGCAAACTTGCAGCGGATGGGAATATGCCGCGATCTGCTGCTGAAATACCGTTCCTCGTGACACTTCTCGGTGGAGACTAGGACAGGGCAAGCATGCTGCCAGCGGGAAATTCAAATGTGGCCCGCTGGTGGAATTGAGTTTGACACCCCTGATAAAGATCATGAAAATTCCCTGGGTGCACACCCTAATGAAATGTGCTCCGCATGCCTATGTTACTCTATGGTGCTTCCACATAGTCCCCCCTGCTTAGGATGACCATATTTCCCAAAGGGAAAAGGGGACAGTGCATGGGGCTAGCCTTAGCCCTCCCCCACGGTAGGGCTGGCCTGAGTGGCTCATCTGAGCCCCTTTCTCCCCTACACCCCTTGAGCCCTGTTTGCCCCCTGCATGACGCTGAAGTAATGTCACTGCTGGATGGAGACCTGCTTCCTTTCCTGAATCATTGATCCCTCCCCAGCTAGGTCCTCTGCACCCACTTTTTGACCAAAAAACCCCTGATCACCTTGGCAAGAGCAAATGGGACAAATGCCCATGTTTGCCAAAAAAGTCAGGATGGTTTGGACAGGGCTTGAAAAAGGGACTGTTCCAGCCAAAATGGGACCTGTGGTCACCGTGCTGCTCTCCATTCTCCCAAATAGCCCCTGCAGGCAGTTTTGGGCCCTCCTGCCCCTGTACCTCCTGAGTCCCCAACTGCCTGTGACTGCCAATGGCTGAATGAGGCCGCCTTCTTCCCCCACTACCCCCGTCCGGGCAGCTGGCGAGGGACATCACAGGATCCGGTCCCAGCCGCAAGACCGCCCAGGCCAGGCTGCTGGCAAAATCCCGCCGCGAGCCGCTAGGCGGTTAGGGAAACTGCACGCGGCGGGGAGGGAGGGAGCGTTGGAGCCCGCCCTCGTGCTGTCCGGCTCTGGCGTTTACCTTCCGGGTTGGTGGGGCCTCGGTTCCGGGGCGGGGTGTTGTCCGCTGTGTGTCCGTGTCCGTGTCCCGGGCCCCGACCGGCTTCCTCTGAGGAAGTGTGGAACTGCGCCTTAGTGGGAGCAGAGGGGTTAGCCGTAGCAGCCGGGAGAAACCGGGCTTTGACTCCGGGCGTCATGAGCGGTGAGTGCCTGGGTGAGCCTGTGGGGGCCCCAGCTGTGTTATTGTCCTCCGGCTGAGCCCAGGGCCTTCCCCCCGCTACCCCGTACTCTCTGGGGCGCCGTGGTGCTGCCCGGCATTGGCTGGCTGCTGGGGGTCAGGGCGCGCCCTCGTGCCAGCCGGTGGTAAGGGCCTGCTCAGGCTGTCGGTCCCCGCTGATATGCTCGACCGGTAACACTGAGTCCCTGGGCACTGGGCAATAGTGAGGTGGCCTTTCCTGCAACGCAGCCCCCCACCTCTTTCATTTGTATTGTGTGAAGCTCAACCCTCTAGCAACGTGTGCAGCGCTGAGCCCGAGAGCCCCACTGACTAAACACCTGTAAGGCTGACTTTTTTGGCGTCAAAGTTGCCTAAGATGAGCAAAGTGCGGAAAATAAACCGAGCATCAATAACGTGTTTCTTACTGATTTAATAAACTGAGGTGCGGTTAGTAACCTGAGCAAAGGAACTTGTTTATTGCTAATGTGATTTTTTTTTTGTATTTTTTTTTTTTAGAGTGACAATGTGAAACCTTTCTCTGCTACTCCTGAAATACACAAATCAGTTTTGGACACATTGTTATTCTATTTTCCCTTTTACCCTAACCTAGTTGCTATCGAAGGGTATTTAAGGTCAAGTGAAGCAAGGTGGTGTTTACTGAATCTTAAGATTGTAATGAGAGGAAGAATTGTACAATTTTGCAGAGGCATCTATCCCATAAATACTGAGTTTAGGGCCCTTCTTGCTGGGATGGGGGAGACTCACTCAGCATGGAGGCTAATCTCTGAGGTGGAGGGAAGGTTGATTATTGGTCACAAAAGTTGAAGTACCAGGAGTGGTAGTAAGTTAACAATAGTGATCTTCAAATGGGATGCTTCAGTGGGTGATATTTTTAATCTAATTTAAAAACACAGATTGACAAATTCTTCATTCGAATAGGAAGATAACTTAGTTATAAAAATTGACTTCAAATAAGGCTTGTCAGAGTTGCTCATAAAACATAAATAGTACACTGAGGGAAATAATCCGACACTGTCATTTTTTCAGAAGTAGCAAATTGGGAAATAGGTCCTGGGTTCTCTTCTAACTCTACTGCCAAAATGTTTAACCCCTGTTGATGAAAGGTGCAATTTTAACATTTAAAATATTATTTGAGGCATTATTACAGTGGCTATGAAAGAGAAACTATACAGCGGATGAAAGTGAAAAGCATTTTAGTGTAGCCTGATCTATAGATTGAATATATTGATTACTTAAGAATCCCCAGTTATCACTTTGAGGGTTGACAGGTTCTTGTCCCAAGGTCAGGCCCAGTATTATTCAAATTATTATATAGTTGGGAACCCCGTTGTGCTTAGTTACAACACTCACACTATAGGAACTCTTCTATAATTACAAATAGTTTATTAAGATGTTTAGTACAGTCACAAACACCCCAACTCAGTCAGGTAGATAGAGATGTTATAGAATGTATATCTGCATGTCCATATACTCACATCATCCCTTGTAGAACAACCTAAAACGTTAGCCATCATCTTCCTCATCACCATCACCTTCCCCTTCATCACCAGTGGCCATCATTCTAGCACCTCCCAAGGACTACATCTCTTTCTCCTATCACCCCAAGGCTGGGAAGTAACTTTTATAATATGATATGCTGACACCACTATGTTTGATGCATATTCAGTAGGGGATTTCCCCCTTTCCTCATTTGTATTTTCTCACATTACTAATGTTGGACTGTTGTTCTCCAATAGGTTATATCTCAATGATCTCAACTTCTTATCATATACACCAGTTCGTTATGATGGCCATCTTATGGTTAGGTATCTGCGGATTTAGCTCATGTACCTATTGTGTACGTCAATTCATTGCCATGACACTCTTGTGGTTGGATCATGTGCCTGTGGTTAGAAATTTTTCATAAACACTCTATTTTCAGCTCCGCAGTACTTGGGATTTTTCTTTGGACCATTTATCTGTTCAAAGTTTATTTGTTCAAAGTTCATAGGCCTCAAGCTTATGCTAACTTGCAAAAGCTAATGTCTTACAGTATACAGGCCTGTAGGTTCCTTGCATTACTGCTGAATATAATGGAAAGCAGTGAATATAATAAAGGCAAGCTATATTAGTAACATTTTCTCTGAGTTCATCTGGCATTTGTATTTAGAAAAGTTTTATTTATCAAAATAATTTTGAGTTGAAAGGAGATGAAAAAGGTGATCATAGACCCATAGGGAAAATTATTAGTATTTTGTGAAATGCAGGTAACTTTCAAACATTTCGAAACACAAACAAAACCTTTTATCAGATTCAGCTTCATTTCAAGTTTTGCCACTGTGTAAATTTATACATCAAAATTATCCTTTAATCTGTTGGGGCCTGCATCTGCTTTTTAGGTGAGGTTGTAGCCCTGCAGTGTGCTCAAGCTGGATACCGGGGTCTATCCATGTGGGGATCTGGGCTTAAGTTGTTCTTGGGTGGTAATTCTTTGGAAATGTGAGCAATTTAATTTTCTTTTACAGTTAAAAAGAACAGCTGACACTTCCATGAAAATCTTTGAAAGCTGTTTTATTAGCAGCAGTTTTGTCATAGTTTCTTTATATACTGTATTTCTTGTCATTATTTTTATGAATGACCAGATCTTTGTTTTTAAATCCTTCATCTTTTTTTTTTTTTTTTTTTTTTTAAAACCAATAGAGAGACATGTATGGTGCAAGTAGAATTCTTTCTAAATTAAATTGTTTTTCAGTTATCCAAGACTGGATCATGGATAAAGCAACATTATTAAGGATGGTAGGCCAAACGTTTGACCTACCTTTATAAACTTGTAAATCTTGCCAAGATTTATGAGAGTTTTCCGGTGAATTGAACTAGATAATATATTACTGTTACTATTTCCTCTGAAAAAAGTAGGGTTTATGGGAACATAAATTTGAGGTTCACAGAACAAAGCAGCAGGAAAGAGAAGTATGCATCATATTCATGCTTGACTTCAGATAGAGAATTAGACAAACTCAAAGGTAATCTATGTCAACTATGTCCCTTTTTGAGGCTGAGGCACTATCACTTATAGTCAGAAACTAGCATTATACTTTTAGAGTGCATAATATCACAGAAAAATGATTAAGGACAAAACTGACGTGTTCAATGCATGCAAATTTTTCTTATCCATCTTTTAGTTTTAAGACCAAGATTTAGATTAAGATTTAGTTTTAAGACTAAAAAATGGATAGAAAAATTCACATGGATTGAACAAGTCAGTTAAACTTTTGTCTTTTATAATTTTTCTGTGATATTATGCACTCTAAAAGTATAAATGTTTAGTGTATGAGAACCGGGAACTGCTTCTGACCACTGTTTTTCAAAAGTGAAATGCAAATATGATATAAAAGTTAAAAATTGAATTAGACTGGAAAGTTTATTATTTAATAATCTGTTGCCTTAGTAACACAGACTGAGTATTTTTAAGATGGTACTTTTCTGATAATGTCTTTTTAACAGAATGTGGAACAGTACTGATACATGTACAAAATGCTGCCGGATAGCTATTTCCTGTACATCTATAGCTACTTCATTAATAGTCATGGTCTAATCTTATACCCAAGAATAATTTTTGTGTGGGGAGGTGACAACCTCAACTAATATAGGCACTAACTGTATTCAGATATGGTGCCATTATAGCATTTTAGCCATGTACAGTATAGAATAGTTAAAACTGTCAGGGACTATCAAACGAATATACTGATTCACTAAATTTGCTGAGTGTAATTACCAAACTTTGCATATTGGAGTCTACAGACTGTGGAATTTCTTAAATTATTGTGTGACCCAGTTTTATTAACATAGACTGAGAGAGATTTATTTGGATGAATTGTGGGCTCTTCAGTGTAAATTATTCACATCAGGGGATGTAAACTAATTGTAGATGTGGAGGTGGTTTGACAAAGAGGGCTTTGGCTAAGCTAGATTCCATTTAATTTTTTTTTAGGATTGGGCATTTGACCGTCCAAAAATAATTGGCCAAATATTTTAAAGCACTAATTTATTAGAACAGTAACAAAGAAGAGTAAAATGTTATGGTCTCTAATAGGCTTAGTCTTTAGATACTTATGCCTAATTACAAAAAACAAGTTACTTACTGAGTTGTTTAAACTCAGAAGAATATTAAACACAATGAAATGAAGCTTTAAAAAATGAAAGAAATAATTAACATTATTACCCTTTTTAGCAATGGGTTAGCATTTAAATGTGAATGTTATTCAAGACTGAACAGTTACAACAAAAAAGTAAAAGGAAATTAAACAGAAATAAAACACATAGCAACTCAGAGTCTTTGTTAAAGGCATTTATGCTTGATAGACTGCAGGCCCACTCTTCAAGCATCTTAATGGCTTGTTCATGTTTTCTCTGAGTTGTGGGAGGAGGCATAATCACTGAACACTCCTCTTTCTCCGCTACACTGTTCTGAGTTTCTTTTTGTAAGTTTGGTCTAGTCAGTTTAGATTTAAGCTCTTTGAGGCAGGTATCATGCTTTTTAACTTGTTTAATATGTTTTGTAAACTTCCATGTACACTGATGGCCAGGTATACAAATAAAGATATAGATATATACATATATTGTGTGTTCTATAGATTCCAACCAATCAAGATGCTCAGCATTCAGTTAGTTCACCTTTTTCCCAACAGGTGGCATTAGCATATGTCAAAGGAGTGGTCCATATATTTAAGTAGGCTTGCTAACAGACCATGATGCAGCCTACCTTTCTGATTGCCATCTACATCAGGGCATTCTTGGTGGAGCATCTGATAGCATTTGACCATGGTCAAATAATAGGTGATCATTTGACTGGTCAGTTGACATTATTTGACTGGTCAATTGACTGGTTTGGCAAGCCTAATATTTTTTATCATTACAAGTCACTTTGAAATGATACAACAAATTTACTATGCTTCTAATGTAAACCTAGTATTAATACTAATACAGTCGTTCACTTGCCAGTTGTTCAAGATGATTTTATGTGCTTGGATAGTGCAGTGAAGAAATGTCAACTTCCTGAATCTGACTCAAATTCTGACTTGGTTTACAAAGAAAGAGGAACTGAAGAGTCTCATTTTAAGCTCTGTTTGTGCTCCACAGTCTTCACTGTAATTGTCTTTGCAGAAGAGCAGATGAGAACTCAAGTAGTAGCAGTATGGCATGACAAGAATTAAGTGTATTGACAGGTGTATTGGTGTATTGACAGAGCTAGATACTAAGCTTTCTGTAGCATGGCTAATTTAAGGCAGCACCATTGAGCACTAAATTCAAAGGCAATTTTTAGAAACTGGTCTTTGCTCGTATCTGATTTTAATCTTACATGCTGCATATGTAGTAGTTAGATGAATAAAAGTGATACAATCAGTTTAAAAATCATGCTTCTGTCTGAATTATTTTAATTACAATTGCTACAGTTACTTCTTAACATCACTCTAACTGAGACGGATTAGATGAAAACTTTTTTTTTTCACTTGTGTAGTCAGTCAGTTTCGTCTCTTGTGTATTTGGATCTTTCTCATACGATATAGAGAGGAAAAACATTTTAAAAATAGAAAAGTGTGAATGTAAAACCACCATAAATGGGAGGCGACTCAGAGGCAGGTGCAGTACCTGAAACTAATTTTAGTTCATTTTTTGAAACTGATTACTTTTAAATGGAAGGATCCTCTTCAAGTGTTTTAGTTTTTGCTTCTTTAAATTCATATTTTCATAGTCATTTTTAGACTTCCTTTTTTTACACAGTAATCGAACTATAACTCCTTTTCTCTCCCTGGTGTTACATATTTAATGTAAACCCCTTCCCCCAGTAATACATATGATGCTGCAAGTTTACTGCTGTTTGAGCTTGCAAGGGAGCAGTTCAGACACCCAGCTTTAGGAGTGGACATCACAGTAACTTTAGCTGTGTGTAAACTGTGAAATGGAATACAGTAGATCCCTCTTAATTGGTACCCCTTTCTGAGTATGTGGATATCAAGTCACTCTTGTTGATACTGGATGCTTAGTGATCAGTGTGACATGGTACGCCCGATTTGCAGATCAATAAGGTTTAATGTGCAAGGTTTCTATAAATATACTAGTTGAATACAAAGCCTAAAATTTACAACAATATATCATACTCACTAAGCCTGGAGAGCTAAGCAGTCACTCAGAAAGCTATATACAGGAACAGCTTTCTTCAGAGGTCCGGCCAGGGAGTCAGTGGCCTCTGATCCATCCAGCAGCACCTCCCACGGAGTCAGATGTTGATGGAGTGCTTCCCTTTGTCTAAGTAGTGACGACTTATACCCTTCCATAATCAGCTTTCACCAAATTACCTCTCTGCTCATTATCATATATGCTAATTACCTACATTGGGTTTTCATCCTTGACTACATTCTGTTTTCATCATGGTAATTGGGGTCATTAAAACAACATCTGGTGATAGGAAGGTCGGTGTAAAAATATGCCCTTTGGCAGTGAAAAAGTGTATCCCCAGATGTTCAAGGATAACTTCTTGTTCCCATCACCATTATTTATGTGCAGCTGCATGCATACATGTTGTGTATTTTGTCTTGTTATGTGCCATGGTGTGCAGAAAGTGAGACATCTGCAAGGTTACTCAGTAGTCCTATTAATCTCTGCCAACCAGAAGATGTCATGCTACAGGGGTCAGAATAGCCAAGCAAGCAACTGAAGCTATGCTAGGCCTGTAGGACAGTGGTCAGGCAATTCAAATTGCACTAGGCCTCCAACAACCCTTACCTCTTCATATGTTCTGCTTCATATGTTCATATTTGCTCCACCATGATGTACTCTACTGGCATTGACACTATATTTGTTTGCTTTTCTCATGAACATCGCTAACCTTTCTTCCATGCTACCGCTTTCATGTGGAATACACTTTTACTGAGCTGGGCTGCAAACAAAAAAAATCCAGCCAAACCACACACCCTAGCAGATGATGGCATGGTTATGAAGATAACATATGTTACAAAAAACGTTTAAATATTGTAGTGTTAGGACATGGCTTGTCACCACCTCACCACTTAAGTTTTCCTTTTTCCTCCTCCTCCTCTCTTTTTAATCTTCGTAGAGTATAAGATCTTTGGGGCAAGGAACATGCTTTTTTTTTGTTTTTCTATATTGGAGGTGCTACTATAGACCTTTAATAATAACCTCAGAACTAACTGATGTCTCTTAGAAATATTAGAAGAATATTCTGGACCTCTTTTTGTCCCCAGATACAGTTGTGAGACTTCATTAGAAGGGAGTAGTAATTGTGCATGTGTATCTTGTATGCATGTTGTTTTCAAGGTCATCTATTCCTACTGGTGACTCCTCACTTGAAGTCCTGATGACCTCTCATCACACTGTTCTCCACTGCAGCCAATTGTGGTGCTATGAATAGAGAATTAGGACTTCAAGTGAAATAATCAGGGGCAGATATACTAAAAGCAACAAAGAAGCTATCATCATTCTAATATCCCTAGTTTTTTTTTTTTTTTTTTAAAGAAGGAAAATATGATATAAGTAAAATTGGCTCTCAGTAGTGCTTTTTTAAGACTTATCAAGGGGTCTCATTAGGACTTTTAAAGGATCACAACGGTTAACTGTGGCTTGTAATGTTATTTTGTGTTGATAGTTATTTTTTGTATTTAATATGTTGCTTTAAGAGAATCAGGGTAAAATATAGAGTTCTAAAATATTACTAGCTAATATAAAAGATGAGAAATGTTTTTTATTTTCTGCCCTTTAATCTGCTTGGGTAATGAAACTAGAGTGGCTGGTCTCACTTTCTGGCTCTCTTGTACTGTGAGTTGCTGATATTACAGGGATTTAAATCCTAACTAAAGACTGTTCTAAGTTATGTTTTTAAAATTATTGGGGGAAATATTTTAAATTTAGCTTTTTGTAAGTTCTCTTTCCTTACAAAATATACATGTCAAACACAACAATAGCATGGTTTTTCTGACAGGTATGAATTGAATATTTTTTTAAGTTGTACTAATCAAACTGTGCTGAAAACTATCCATATTATCAGACTGTTGTTGCTGGAATCGTCCAAACTACTCAAGAAAATTGTTAGCAACTGCCATGTGCAGTCACAGTTGAGAAAAGTACAGTTTCAACGTTAAAAGTACAGTGGACACAGCCTTAATTTCACATCTGTACTATGATTGTATGCTGACTAGCTGGTATCACACCATTCAGTTTTTTAGCAGGATCTACACTACAATGATAAGCTTATCTGGAATGTTCTACATATTGATGAATTTCTGTTTTGTCCATCAATTTGGTATGTAGGTGACCAAAGTTTTTATGTTAATTGATATAATGGTGGCAGAGGAGTATGGATTTGAAAATTAAAACATGCATTGTACATTGAAGATAACCATCTTCCTTATAATCAATATTATAAAACTTGTTTCCTTTTGAATGAAGGCTGCTCAGCTTGTGAAATGCGTATCTACAAACGCTTGTTCTGAGATAGCCTGAGATTGCTGACTTTGAAATAAGCATCACATTGTATTTTCCCAGATATTTGGAAAGGGGTGGGAGTATTGAAGGAATGAGTCTGAGGCAACATTGGGCATTCATGTGTTTAATTGGTGGTTTTGATTATGGCTGGATTTTACTAAGAGTATAAGTCTGACTGGGACGTTTTCCTTATACAGTTTTTTAAGTGATTTTGATTACTTGTGGGACATAGATCTACAGATTCTTACTGCTTCAAAATATAAATAAAATCATTGTACAATATGATTTAATTCAGCAAAAATTCTCAGGGCTGGAATAATAGGGATTATACAGGTCAAGGCTGATGTGCATTGGCATAGCTTTCTGATGAAGCTTGAATGGTGCTTAGCTGTACTAAATTTGACTTTAGTCAGGGCTACTAGTATCACATTCATGTGCACAGAGTTGTTTAAAAAATCATCTCATTAATGACTGTACAACTTGATTCAAAGTTCAAAATCTGAAGTTAACCCTCTGTAAATTAGGAAATTAATAATGGTACATAGCTGTGGTTTCTAAATGGAGCTCTTATGTAATTAGATAGTAGTAAATTAGGTAACATACTTGTTTTCTTTAACTCTGGATTCACATCTGGTGCAGGTGCCCTGTGTTTTCTTGAATCCAACTTTTGTTTGGTATTTTAGAAAGTTCTTTGCAGGAGAGGAGCAGCTTTCATAGAATCAGTTGTGTTCAGTTCTACACTCTTCTGCTTTTGGGGTAAATTGGAGATGCTTTGTGCAGGACTAGTACAGACATGAGATTGTGCAGTAGGTGCTCCACGGTGAGGGGCAGCAAGGGGAAGAGAGAAATATTTTCCATCCCTTATATCTTCTCCAGTTCTTCAGGGTTTTTTGGCAATAGATTTAACTAGGTGATGAGGGAAATTTATTCAAGTAGAATTCTGATATAAAGATCAGAATTTTATATGAAGTCGAACATTCTATGGGAGGAAGAAGAAGAAAAAAAGTATGAGCACAAAATGGTCTAACTTAAGGCCTTGAGTGACAAGGTGGGTGAGGTAATATATTTTGAACCAACTTCCGTTGGTGAGAGAGACAAGCTTTTAAGTCTATACAGAGCTCTTCTTCAGGACTGTGTAAGCTCAAAAGCTTCTCTTCAACAGAAGTTGGTCCAATAAAAGCTATTACCTCATCCATCTTATCTCTCTAATATTCTGGGACCAGCACGTCTACAACAACACTGTATATAACTCAAGGCTTGACACATTAGGAGTAGTGGCAGATAGGTTTTTAAAGGACTTCCTTCTACACTCGAGAACAGAATAGATGAACAGGGCACAGTGACATAACTTAATTAAACAGCAAGCTTTATATGTAGCCAGAGATGTTCATAAAAAGATGTAAGTAAGATGTGACTAAGTACCTAAGTAAGTAAGATGTGACTAAGTACCTAAGTAAGATGTGAAAGTTGACACTGAATATTATCAACTGTTCATTAATGTTTGTGTGTAGTGGCTTGCTTACTAATTAACTTTACCTGATTGGCGTTTATCACAGAGAAGATGTTACTATTTTAAGAACTTTAGTGTAATTTTTGTTGATTCCCCAAAAAGAATAACTTATTAAAATCAGGCTCCATGGTGATGTTCTGGCATTTTTTCTGCATTTTAAATAAGAGTATCTGAAAAAACAAAACAAAGGTTTGATCCTGCAACCTCTTAATCATAGAAGTACTTCCATTGACCTCAGTACATGTGAGGAAAGTTGTTCCAGAATTGGGACTAATATATTTTTGTTAAAATAATAGAGCTGTGTTGAATTTTAGGATTACAGAACAATGACACCAAAAGACAGTTTCTTCTAGAGCGGCTACTGGATGCAGTTAAACAGGTAAGAAATCAAAACAATAAATATAAGTCTGCCCCAATATTAAAAATATTTCCGCAATTTATAAATGCTGAGTTGACATTCCTGCCAAGAGCTGCTATTATTCTTCCCTCCCATCTTCAATAGATGGAGGGGGAAACATGCTTTTCTTAAGAAGTTCACTCAGGCCTTCACTTCACTAGGAAAAAAGGTATGTTAATGTGTTAAAATCCCAGAGCAGACAAGGCAAACAGGGAACCTAGGATTTACCTTGACCAGTTAAGATGTTGTTAAAGCTATAGTTTACCTTGTTTGCATTAGGATTTTAACATCCATTCTGTCTACAGAGTTAAAAATGCACTTCACGTAGTGTAGAGTTATAAAGCCAGAACTTCATAGATTTTTATGCAGTCAACTTACATAGGAGGATTGGGGATAAAACATGAAGGGAAGTTTGGTGTTCTGTATAGGGTTTTGCTTCTGTGATCCATGTCTGTGCATAGTGGTCCAGGGGAGAATTCTGTCCTAATTTTGCAACTGAATGTCAACTCTTGAGACCATGTTACAAGAAAATACACAGAAATAAGTCAAATAATTAATGGCTTAACTCAAATGTTTTGCGAAATCTCTGACTTTAAAAAAATTGTGTGGAAGTTTTCAGAAGTTTAGAATAAAAAAAATCAGGTTGGTTACATTAATAAAAAAAAATCTAGGAAAATATAATCTGAATTGCCAAATATGACAGATTTTCAGGTAGCAGCTAAAAGATGGTGCATTATCAAACCTTTTTGTGTGCTTGTAGTGGAGAATAGTGGTAAACAATTTACATTAGTAACTTGTTTACTTTGAGTTCAGATATATGCTGATTTTTTTTTGCCATTTTCAGATGTGGCTTGCCTCTCTTATCCCATAAGGTTAAATAGGGTCAATGCAACTATGGTACACTTTTCTTCCCTGTTCCAGGTGCAAAATTATTATTGTTTGTGAATTTTGGTCCAATCCTGGATATACAACAGGGCATAGTGCTTGCATCTGTGAATAGTCCTAGGACTACTTACTGAAGTACATACTGTTCCTGTAAGCAAGAAGTGTGTGCAGATTTAAGCCTTAATTAGTAACTGGATTTAGAAATGGAGAACATCATTTTGATGAAATGGGTTTTGGATTCTTGACTGTCCAGACAAGTTAGCAAAGAAGTTACTTGACTGATTAAAAGTATTTTAAAAATAACTTTTAAACTCTGTATTTTTGGAATTGTTCTTTGCAGAAAACAGAACTTACTTTAATTTTCCCAATTTTTAATTGGTGTTCTTATAACTAAAAGGAAGTACAAGAACAACCATATGTGGTAATATAAATCACTGATATGTTTGATAGATATTGGTTGGTCTGTTATAGTGTTTGTGAAGCAGCAGTAATTTAGTAATGCATCTTGATTCTGCTGCTGGCTTACAGATAGCCCCCTGTGCAGTTTGAATCTATTTGAACTGTGGAGGTGGTTTTGTCAGGGAGCATAATGCTAAATGTGCGTAAGTATTCTTTCTGATAGCAGGCCAGATTTGTAACTGCCCTGCTCTGCTGCCGCCCTGCTTCAGGTTTTTATGTTGTTTGAAATATAACTTACATGGTGAGTCAGTGAACATCTTTTTTTGTTTGTTTTTAAAATTAAAATTAGAGTATTTAAGAATTTTCAGCTTCTTAACACTGATGGTGTTATTTAAACTTATTTATTACAGTGTCAAATTCGGTTTGGAGGAAGAAAAGAAATTGCTTCAGATTCTGATAGCAGGTAAAAAGCACATTTAAATTTATATATCATGACTACATAGACTTTATATAGTAAAAAGATATTTGGTCCACTAGGGTATTCGATCCACTTTATAAAAGCTTGTTTACGTAACTGCTGATATAATAAACTCTTGGTTGCAGTTTTCATACTGGTGCACATAAATCATAGTCCAGACAAAGGGGATTCTCAAGTGTTTGCAGGATTAAGACAAAATGCTGAATTCCGAAGTCTGGACATAAGTAAAGAAGAACTCTATTTCCCTCCTTTCCCCCCAATATGTCTGTTTTTAAAATGACTGTATATCTTATATAGAAATCTTAAGTCTAGCCCTATTCTGTTATGGGTTTCATATTTTAACCAATTAAAAAAACCCTTTGGTTTTCATTTGTTCGTTTTTCTTGTTCCTGATGTGCTTTAGCTGCAAAAGCATTTTCTCTCTCTTCCTCTCCATCTGCTACAAACGGCTTCTTCTCAATAGTAGAAATTCCAATTGAAAATTGTCATTTGGTTTCCATTGGTTCCAGTTGGTCAACTAGGTTATGGCACTGAATAGGTTGATAGTGTAACCATTTATTAGGGCTACTGTCTTTTTAGTGAAAGCCAACAGAATCCAGTTGAAAGATTCTAATAGTTTACCAGGACATGCATTAAACTCCACTGCTGCCTGTCCTAAATTCTTAAGCCAGCTCCCATTTCAGTTCGGTAAACTAAACTTGAACTTATTTTTCTCCAAAGGCAGCTGAACTATCTAACTAGGGGTGGAAATGGCAGCTAGTTCTTCCTTACATGCCTTTTCAGATGTAATTGGTCATCCATTGACCAGTTTCTTATCAACTACGCTGAATACCTAGATTTTTTTCCCCACAGAAAGTGAATTAAAATGGCAATTGCGAATTGTTAATTTGTATTTATATTGTGTATATTATACCATTCCCCCACCCTTTGTATGTTGCTTTTCGTACTTTGTAAGATCCTGGAGGCAGGTACTGTCTTTCTGTGTGTGAACCCTAAAGTTAAAATAGAACTTATCTCCAGATTCAGAGCAAAAACTTCCGACCCAAACTACTACTTTTTGAAACATTGATCAATTTCTGAAACACTTTGTCAAGAATTAGAAGTTTGGGTGTCCCCTTTAGGATTTATTTGTTAACAAGTGTGGACATCTGGGATTTAAAAAGCCTAATGCTAGGCTGAAAAATGGCATGGTTTACTCACAAATAGTCTCTTGAGACGGGCAGAATATGCACCTTGCTCAATCGTGTCCTATTTGGACTGTGGTTAGGCAGCTTAAGTCTTAATTAAAGAGGAAGTGGAAATTTCACATGTATAGATTTCTGCTCACATATTGTCCAGTATGCATTGGAGCTATGCTCAATAGTTGAAAATATTTTTGGAGGAGCGAATGTGACACTTTGGGCTTGTGTATACTACAAATTTAGGTAGACTTAAGTTAGGTTGATCTACAGGCACCTCAACAATTAAATTCGTTGTTGGTGTCCACACTGCCTCCATTCCGCTGGTGGTATGCGTCCTCGCCAGGAGCGCTTGCACCAACTGAAGTGGGGCATTGTGGGGCATTGACAGCTGAAGTATGGGGCTCACAGATGAGAGCCAACCAGCAGTGAAATTGACATTCTTGTCAGTTTCATGGCTACTATTATTTCACATTTGGTTTCTGGCTCAGGCTGTCAGCCATGAGGTGGGATGAGCATCTGCTGTCAGTGCGGGGGGCAGAGGGGTTTGTGTGCTCCAGCTGTCAGCTCCGCATGGCTCTACATGGACACTGCATCACCCTAACTACATCAGTCTTAGCTCTACATTCTCTCAGAGGTGAAGTTATTAAGTTGATATAGTCAGCAACTTACATTGGCGGGAGCACCTTTGTAGTATAAATACTGACAGAGTTAGGGTTGATGTAAGCTGCCTTATATTGATCTAACTCTAGTGCAGCCCAGGCCTTAGGTGGGTTGCAAATTTTACTAAATTTACTAAATTTCTGTGATGTTCTTTCAGCCTTTTTTATAGCTATATTTTTTAATTGTTCACAATTCTCCAGTGTCCAGTAAACCATTTTGTTGTTGTTTTTATTCTATTCTATACAGGTTCTTATACCACACTCCTCATTGTAATAGTGCCCTGATCTACACTTACTGGGCGATTTGGTGGCTGTCGACAGGAGTTATGCAAGCTACATAGAGTAGCTTGCGTAACTCCTGTCAACTGCTGTGCTTCTCTTCTGCGCGGCATCTTCACTGCACTGCGTCAACGTGGTTTTACTGTGTCGACTTGTGTTGATCTGATGGCAACGACTTTGCCGCCGTCAGTGTAGACATTCCCAGTATCTGTTACCCACACACAAAAAACACATGATTGAAACATTTTTGGTTTTCAGAGGCTGTTATCTTTGATATAATTTTCTTTTTCTATAGCTTACTATGTAGAATTTATTATTCCAGCATCAAAAATGTTTCCATTTCATTTTGGAAAACAGTATTCAGTTTCTCATTGTAATATTCAATATTATTGGGTTTTAATAGTTTAATTGACATCTCTTTCTTATCCAGGAACTAGAATCTCTGTGTTAGCTGTTGCTTTTCAGAATTGCAAGAATCAAGTGGATTCTTCTGGTCAAACTTGTCTGTTGGAAATTCCTCTTAATAGCAGTTATCTTTAACAAAACATTGTATTATTCACATCTGTTCACAAAATTCCATCTTGTATATCTTTTCCATAATATGTTACTTTGTTAGTATTGCAAAAGAAGTTGTCTTAGAATAACTTCGGTGAAAAATACGATCTGTAAAAACCTGTCATGGTTACAGGGCTAACTGCACCTCTGTCGTCATTCTGGTCCCTTTGAGTGACTCCCCTTCAGATTTTTGGTCTTGTGTCTTTATCTATCCTGGGGTGGAATTCTACCATTCTTCTACTTTTAAACCAGACCTTGGGCTACAGCACCCTGTGTATCAGCTGCTCTTACCCAGCAGGTCCAAGTGAATTTGGACATCTGCAGTTCTTACTTTTGGGAGTCTGTCACTAGGGTTACCATATTTCAGGTTCCCAAAAAGAGGACACTATGGTGGAGGAGGAATGGGGGAGCTGTGGGAAGGGGATGCTGAAGGGAGTACCTGCACAGGGGGTACTCCCTGGAGGTGGGGAACAGTGTCGCTCCCAGTCATGGTGGCAGGGCAACTGGCGCAAGAAATGATATATGGCGATCAGACTGCCTTCTTAAAACCAAAAAATTATTTATTAATAGTAGTAACAGAGCTTTAGAGAAAAACAAATATTTTAACAGCATAAAAACATATCTATCTTATATAAAAGCTTACCATCTCTAGGCAAGTTTAATTTCTTAAGACATCCCCAGCTGGGGTCTCCTGTGTTTGTCTAGTTCCCTCTTCTTAAGATAATGTTCCTTTTTAAACTTGCCAGAGTTCTTTTGATCTCCTGTGCTTCTGGGCCTTTTCCTGTCTTGATCCAACCCAGTTTATAGGTTTGATGGAGAGGAAGCAAAATCATCAAAGCTAATAGTCTTGATACTGTCCCTCAACAACTCTCAAATGTTTGCGCAGAGGTTGTTGTTCCTTGCCTGGTTGTCTGCAGTGGATTCTTTAGTATGCATTGTTTTACCAAACTGTGTGAGAGTACTGTATTTGTTATCACATATTCAGAAATGTAGTATAATGGACTTTGGTTAAATTTTAAAAAAAAAGTTAAATTTACTAAAATATCAAGTAATAAGGTTGAAATCAATTTAAAAAAAAAGTCTAAATTACTAGATTTTGCTTCTTTTTAGGCAGATTTTACAATGTCTAAAATGCTTGAGGAGCATCAATATACATTTTAATGTTATCGTTTTCTTAGTCAGGTTTGCAGTGCAGATTGTGTTGAATAATTTAATTTTTTAAGATAATTACAGAAAACCTGAAATCTAAAATTTCAGCAGCTATCAAGATGTAGATCTAAGTGAAGGTTTATGCATGTTACTCTGACAAGTTTTGTGTAGCTTGCTTTTTCTCTTCAAAATTGAGCTTTTTCACGTGTCATGGGTTTGAGGCCGTTTCAGTTGCACAAATGGAAATAAACTCTGCGTCTGATATATCACAGTACTTCTGTAAAACAGCAAAAGTAGCACTAACAAACAGGTAAAATTGCCTAGAACTTGTATATGTACATTATCAACATATTCCAAAATATCATGACATAGTTGTAAATTTTGAAGTTTATCTGTTTAAAATATAATTGTATTATGTACACTGGAGTTGAAATGGATTGTTTTTGATATCCCATTCAACGTGTAAGGATCAATTTCTAATTTGGCTGTTAACTTTTTTAACAGTTTCCTGTGGCTCTGAATAGTTAATGTAACCTAGTGGATATGAATAAGTTTATAGAGCTTTCAAATATTAAGTGATTAGTATAAGGAAAGAACTTTCCAGGGCATATAAGGGAACTGTATACACTAAATACATTCTGCATTTATTCCAGATGTCTGAACCCACTGAATTTAAACATGATTGTTTTTAATTCTTTTCACATTGTTGATTTAATTAATCAATTATTCTGTTGCAGAGTTACTTGTCTCTGTGCTCAGTTTGAAGCTGTACTACAGCATGGTTTGAAGAGGAGCCGAGGATTAGCATTAACAGCAGCAGCAATCAAACAGGCAGCAGGTTTCTCCAGCAAAACAGAAACAGGTAATGCACTGTTCCAACTGATCTATTGAAAAATGTCAAGATATTTCTCCTTGTTATGTAAGCAGTTGACATAATCTCTCATTTTTGTATTTAAGAAAACAAACCAGACTCTAAAATATTTTTAGTGTACTTAACTGAAGACTCATTACAATATCAAAATGGTTGTTAATTGACTCTTTTATGTAGTATGTTGTACATATTCATGTTGAAGATGGCTTTAAATATCCAAGATGCTGTTAATACTAGTTTGGTACATGCTGGAATTCATTTTCTTAAAGTGATTGTAAATAGCAGTATAAGTTCTCTGAAAATTCTTTTTTTTTTTTTTTTTTTCCAACAGTTTAGTTTCATTTTCATAACAGTTTTAGCCTAAAATCTCTTATGCTACTTTCAAGAGTCCTCAGTCCATACAATTCTATGATGAGAACTTTCTAAGGCACTTTTATTTGGTGACAGTTGATATTGCTAAATGTTATATATTTGTAATGTTGCTTTTGTAATGCTATTGTTCCATTATTAACCCTATTTTATTCTACTTTTAATTTTCAAATTTTATGGCAGTGGGCACAAAATAGTAAGCTTTGATAGGATTTTTAAAAACAAAAACTTAATCTGATTGTATTGGGTAGGTTTTTTTTTTTTTTTTTAACCACTTTTTATTTTAGTGGTCAAAATTTTTTTTTTTTTTTTTAGTGAACACTTTGCTTTTGTGTTGGGTTGTTTCCCTTCTGTTCCTTTTCTTCTTTTCCCTTCACCTTCCCCTGTATTTATTTATCCACACTTGTGTGTTCAAACAGTTCAGCTTCATGATGTCTCCTTTGCTTGGCCTCCAGTAGCCTGTTTGGCTTCCCTTCCTCATCCAAGAGATAACAGTTTTAAGGCATTATAAGGGACCGTAATTTTCAGGCTTCTGAGACTCACTCAACTGTAACAAGTGTTGAATAATTTACCTTGACATTTAATCCTTCTGTATGGTGGAATTTATTATACTTACTGTGACCTCCACCTACAGTTTCCATAATACAGTTAAGTGGCTTAGGAACTTGTTGTTTGATCTTATTTTTTCTCATTATTTGTTAATGCAGTTTTGTTCTTGTTGGTCATGAGCGAAGACAAGTTGTGCTGGTGTTCTGGACCCTTGTGTTAATGTTTTCTTTGAAGTCTAAAGACTTGGCTTTCTTGGGAAACTATTGTGTACATTCTCAGAATTATCCTTTCAGTGTAGTTTGTACAGATAGCTTTGTACATTTCTTTTCTCAGTAGTTATAGGCAGAACTCAAAAGAGTTTGAAGGTTCAGACTGGATAAAGAAATAAAAGTTCAGCTGCTTATTCAAACCTTTGTGGAATCTTAGCTTCTTTTATACTTGTTGCCTTTTTTAGTGTGGATTGGGTGGCAGAATGCTTTGCCTTTTTCTCCCTCCTCCCATTGGTAGTTTGTTGAGTGTATAGCCTCATTCACCTCCAATCTCATCCTTTTGTTCAGAGGCTGTTCTGCCCTCTCCTAATCCAAAAACCTGTATTCTACAGTTACCTATTACTACTTCTAGTGATCACACCACTTTGACATTTGAAGGCATTCCATATAGTCCTCACAACTTTGCTCCAGTGGTCACTGTGTGATTGGTGGTAAAATCAGAGGCATGTGAGATTCCTTGGTCCTGTCTTGTGAGTGTTCTTAATCTTAAAATTCTGAAAGATCTGTCCACATGGACCATGGACAATGGGAATTGTCATACTGGATCAAACCAGTGGTCCATCTTATTCAGTGTTCTGTGATTCACAGAGACGTATAAACCCCCAAAACAAAAATGTATGTGATAAACGCGCCTATGGGGGAAGTTGCTTAATAACCCCAGGCATATGTGGTTGATATGTCTTTGAAATGTGAGGTTTTTCATCTCATTTAGTGGAACTGCTTATATCCTTGTTTGTACGTGACATTTTTTTTCCTAATTTTTTTCAGTAATATCTCATGGTACTGAATTACACAAGATAGTTGTATGGTTCTAATTTTTTTCATTCTTATATTCAGGTTTCTAAAAATATATTAAAAAGGTGACAATTTAACACCTTAGGTACCTTTTAACAGATTAGAGGCAAATAAACCCAAAACAGCAGCAAGCCTCACCAACAGCTCCCACACAAACTGTATTCCTCAGCATGCAATCTCTACTCAAAAGCCTGAACAGATGCAAAATTTTTATTTTAGGAGAGGAAAACTAGGACTGCCTGATTGACCTTTTCTATAATATTCATTCAATTATAACAACCAGACTTATTTAATTTAGAGATACATAAGATACAACAGGATTGAGGTGTTCAAAAACTTCTAGTGTGAGAAGAGATTGTATGCCTTTTGTGATTTTTATTGCCTTTCTTTGAACCTTTTATATTTCTGTCATATCCTTTATGAGATGGGATGACCAGAACTGAGCACACTATTAAAGATGAGGGTTTACTTTCAGTTTATGTAGTGGCATTATGATGTTTCTCTATCCTTTTCTTCAAAAACCTAAATCTTATTTGGTTTTTGACTAACATTGTACATTAAGTAGAGGTTTTCATTGAGCTGTCAACAAGGGTGCCTGTGTGTGTCTCCTGAGACATTGATGGGTTCTAAATTAACTACAAAGTGTAGGGGTAGTTCAAATCGTTCTCTCCCATATACGTTGCCTTGGACTTACCTGCCTTGAATATAATCTGTTTTCATGTTGCCAATTGTCTAGCTTTGTTAGGTCCATTAGAAGTTTCTCAGTCTTCTCTAATTGTGACCATTTGGTGTCATTACAAAACTCCAGTGGTAATATTGCTGTATAGTTTTTTGAGCAATATATATATATTAATGGACTATTAATGGCCAATAGTAATTGTCAAACTGCATATAATGTGTTAAAATATTATTTTAATGGCAAGGAATAAGTTAATGGACAGCTGCTCCTTTCTTCCCAGTGAAGTGGGAGGATGTGACCTGGCATAAAAGTATCCTGCGAACATCTTAGGGTTAACTGAAAAATATGGTGAGGTAAAAGTGTTTTATTGTTCGTATTGTTCTTGACACGTCTATTGTCATTACCTTTAATTCAGAATTTTCTCAGGGGCTGGTCCAAGACTGTGAGATTAACTCCCCCAGGAGCTAAGGACCATCTCAATCGTCACTACCTTCCTCATCAAGTACAAGGCATGTTTCTTTGATTTTGCCTTCCCTAGCATAAACACATAGCAACATACATCGTTAAATAAACAAAACAAAACCTCTTCCCTTTCCCCCATAAAAAACCGCAACCAAAAAACAACTCCACTCCATTTTTCCCCTGGGGAGAGGATGAGAGAAGAAACACAGGATAAGTGGTAGTCATATTGCTTATTGTGCTATTGGAAAATGCTCAGATACCACAATGTTGAGCATGGTGTAAGAACCTATATAGAGAAGAATGGTACTTAATGGCAATAAAGTAATTTGATAGGAGGTTTTAATGGTAAGTAGAATTTGTTGCTACCAAACTTAAGTTATCTTATACCAGTTACAAATTTACCAATCCTGGAGCATAGATGTGTTTTAAAAAATGATAAACAGCAGTGTGCATCCCCAAAGGAAATTCTGTGAATGCTGTATAAATTAAATGGTAAGTTGGATGACCTTTTAAATATATATTAGATTTAGTAGTGAAGGTGGAATCCTGCAGGAAAAATTCTTATTGCAAACATCTACAGTGAATAGCTTCAGAGAAATTCTGTAGAAGTAAACGATCTGCTAAACTGAAGGGTTACAACAAGCTGGGAAATATTCATCTGTGTTCAAGGCCATGAATTGGTAATTGTATTTTTTAGTAAAATATCATGTCCAATAGATAGGAGACAGTTTATTGTGTGTGTTTAAGCATAAAATATTAATTGTGTTGGCTTTAGAATAATATTTGAAAAATCTGGCATAAGAAATTTGGAGGTGAGAAGAGAAGTGATATAGTAGATGGTATTCACAAAGTCATTAAAGAGATAGGGAGAGAGGAAAATAGACCAGACGAATGAGTTAAGCCTATTTTTGTATCTTAATATATCTTGCAGAGCCAGTGTTTTGGTATTACGTGAGAGAAATTCTGAATAAACATGAACTACAGCGCTTCTACTCTCTGAGGACTATTACTACAGATATTGGCAGAGGCCGTGCCTGGCTCCGGTGTGCATTAAATGAACATTCTCTGGAAAGATATGTCCATATGCTGCTTGCAGATAAAAATAGACTCAGGTAATGGTATTTAATATCTTAAAAATGGAGGAATGCATGCAATTGCAGACTAAACACTGACATTTAAAAATGTCTAAAACTACTAGTAGAAGAAGTAGTCCATTTTAATTTAGTTAAGCCACTTAATACCACACTGTTAACTGCTGTTTTACATTTTTCATAGCCACCTGTTTACATACAATCTATTATATAGTTTACGATCCAAAGCATTCTAAAAATTTCAGTGGTTTGAGTGGAGGATATGAATTGGGACTCAGGATTCAGGGATCTGTCAGATTTCACAATGTCTCAACTTATTTTTAAAAAGGGTCTAAAGTGCTATAACAGTGTTAAGGAATAATTTAACATGCACTTTGTAATCGTCAGATGAGAGGCACTATGAAAGTGTAAAATGTTATTGATTTTACATTTAATCACATTCAGTTCTATATGACATTGTTTTCCCCTTTTCTTCAACCTGCTTAGATCTTCCTGTAGCTGAAGATTGTCAAGAATATTCGTTATCCTTCCAGTGTCCATAGATTTTGGGCCCGATCTGACTCCTGTTGAATTCAGTATAACAGTGGTTCTCAAACTATGGGGCAGGCCTCGCAACGGAGGGCATGGGAATCTGTCAAGGGAAGAGCAAACTGTGTGCTGCCTTTAAAAAAAAACCAAAAAAAAAAACCCTGGCTCTGGCTGTCAGTGGGTGGGGTTCATGCAGAAAGGCCATACATACCTGGGAAGTGGGGATAAAGAGGACAGCCAGGGCCCCATTGCTCAGGTTCTCCTCCTCCCCCCTGCCCAATCCATCACCGGGATGCAGCTCAGTCTCTCTCTCCCCCCATTCCTTCACTGGGAGTTGGCAGAGCTCTGGATGTCAGCCCCAGGGTGGCAGCGGCAGCAGTGCAGAAGTAAGGATGGCAATGGGGTGTTAAGTTTGCTGTGAAAAGTGATATTCTGTGCTGCTGCTGGCGCAGCTCTGCCTTCAGAGCTGGGTGCCTGGCCAGCAGCTACTGCTCTGTGCTCTGTCTTCAGAGCTGGGTGGCAGTATATGTACTTGTGGGGTCTGTAAATGACTACAGACACAAAGAAAGGTAGCCTGATAAAATATGTTTGAGAACCACTGCCATAGAAAGATTTCCTCTTAATATCAAGCAGCTTGTTCCCCTTTCTAAATCACTTTATGGCTGTAGCAAACAAGATTATTCCTAGCATTGAGTGGTTCCTTGGGGACCCACTTTTCACCTCCGTAATAAAGGATTTCCTTCCATCTACTGTGTCTTCCTCTAGCGTTCATGCTAGCTAGTTAGCAGCCTGGATCTACAATCTGCCACAAATGCCTGCAATTTTTTTCACTTAAAGTTTTTTATATGGTATCATCAAGTATCTGAGAAGTACTATTATTTGTACAGTGGTAGTGCCTACACAGAATGAAGAAAGCAATACATTCAAAGTTATGACAGTGTGACCCAAGGGCCTCTTGATGCCAACTGGCAGAGGTCTTGGGGTACATAGGGGTATAGGGATGCCCTGATTCACCAAAAGAATGACATGTAAAGTCTCTAATAAAAGACTGTGTCACAGTGGTCATAATCATTGAGATGTACGTATGGAAAATATGTGAGGAGTTATGTATATATGCTGCAAATTACATTCTCTAGATTTATAGCTAAAGGCAGATCACTCAAAGGTAGCATGCCTTGTGACAGCCTTCTCCAGACAGGAGGTGGGGAGAAATCTATTACCTCGGTGGACCATTTTGTATTGTGTCTTGAACGAAGTCTATTAGCATACTGAATCAAATGCTAATAAAGAACTTGTGGAGACTTCAGAAGGAAACAGTGAAGAGTGGGGTGGGAACCCTCTTTTCAGATGAAGATCAAAAGTCTGGTCTGGTATATCTGAGCTGCAGAGAGATGCTCTGGCACTCTTCGGTCTGTGAAGATAAGCTGCCACTGGGCTTGATCTTATGACTGGGAGACCTCAGCCATCCTCGCTGAAAATGCTGGAAAAAGGACTTGGGGTAAGGTATCTTGTAGGAGATAGGGGAGTGTCTTGTGAGCTAAGTTTAGGCTCTAAAAACATGTTATGATTTTGTTCTATGTATAACTATTTATACTATTTAATTAATTAATTATACTGTACTAATTCATTTATACTGTTTATTTCCAATATTTTTATATACTATCGTTTGAATCTCGGTTCTTTGATTATAGTGAAAACACATTAATAAACTTATTCTTATCAAAGTGCCTTGGATTAAGCCGAGTGGTGACATGAGAGGAATCTAATAAGTTGGTTGTACTATTCCTTTGGGAGTGGAGAATCCTGTGTGTGTTTGGTGGACTGAGGCCTGGGTACTCCAGAGGGACATTCGGAAGACTCGGGGATTAAGCCTATAGCTAACCTGCACAAAAAAGCAAGGTGTATGGAGGCCTGGAAGACAATGTTAATGTTGCCAGAGGAACGCAGGGATCAGGGAGCTGATCCACAGCAGGCATAAACAATTCTTCCTCACACCAAGGGCAGGTGGTAGCGAGATGGCTCAGAACCCTCGTTATCCCCCTGGGAAGCATCACAGACAAGACCAGGCTGGGTTCAGACAGGAGAAATCATGTAGAGATCAAATAGTAATCCTACTTATCATGAAAAAACTTTTGATATATAAAGCGACGACTGCCATTCTGAATTTTAAAGATTTCCAAAAATTCTTTGATACAGTGAATAGAACAGTTTTATGGAAGTTGCTTTGCCATTATGTAATCCTTCAAAAAATTGTGAACATTCAGATCTATTATGAAATGCCAATTAACACACAATGGTGAATTGACTAAGCCATTCAAGATTACTGTGGGCATCAGACAAAGATGTCATATGTCACCCATGATTTCTTTATTGGTAGTGTATTGGGTAATGAGAGACCACAGAATAACTAAGGGGCATATAGTGGACTTTCACATAGAAGTTACAGGTCCTTGACTTTGCTGATGACATCAAATTGCTATCCCATACCTATCAAGATATTCAAGCCAAAACAAATGATCTCCAGGTCTATGTGCACAGGTTAAAAATCAATACCAAGAAAACTAAAACCATAAGAATCAACACAACAAGAAACAACAATAACACTTTATAAGACTGACTTAGAAGAAGTCTGATATTTCACATATCTTGGCAGCATTGTAAAGCCAGAACAGCGAAATCCAGACATGCCTTTGTAATGCCAGAGGTAATCTGGAGAAACAGGAATCTTGCCTAATGCCCTCTGAACTAAACTTTGAATATTTAACATGATTATAAAGTCAGTTTTACTTTATGGCACTGAAATTAGAAGATATGTTAAGACCTTACGGTCTAACGTCCAAGTTTTCATAACTTAAACAAATCCTTCATATCAGACGTCCAGAAAAAATCACAAATGAAGAACTCTGAAGGAGGACAAAACAGAAACTGATAGGACAGGAAATTACAGAACGAAAATGGAAGTGGCTAGGATATACATGGAGGAAAAACCCAAATAACATAATGAGACAGACATTGGACTAAAATCCCCAGGGCAAGAGACAATGAGGTAGAACAGTGGTTCTCAACCAGGCGTACGTGTACTCCTTAGGGTACACAGAGGTCTTCCAGAGTCTACATCAACTCATCTAGATATTTGCCTAGTTTTACAATAGGCTGCATAAAAAACACTAGTGAAGTCAGTACAAACTAAAATTTCATACAGACAATGACTTGTTTATACTGCTCTATATACTATACACTCTATATATTGTAAGTACCATATTTATATTCCAGTTGATTTATAATTGTATAGTAAAAATGAGAAAGTAAGCAATTTTTCAGTTATAGTGTGCTTTGACAATTTTTAAATTTTTATGTCTGATTTTGTAAGCAAGTAGTTTTTAAGTGAGGTGAAACTTGTGTGTATGCAAGACAAATCAGACTCCTGAAAAGGGGTTCAATAGTCTAGAAAGGTTGAAAGCCACTGAGGTAGATTAAGGATAACAAACATGGAAATGCACAATAGAATCAGAATTGAAAGCTATCAGAATGGCATGGGAAGAAGTTAAGATTACAGCAGGAGACTGGCAAAGATGGAAGGCACCATTCTTCTGGGTACTTTGCACACACAGTAAACGACCATCCTTGATCTGAAGAGTCAAAATCTAAATAAACAACACAGACAATTAGCAGACAACATTCATGCAAAATGTTACAAAGCACAAAACCTGATAATCTAGATTATATCTTCTGTTTTCCCTTTATTTCTTTCTTTTACAGTTTATAAGAACTGAGTCTCAATTTTTTGACTCAATACATTTTTTGCTTTCCCGTTTTTTACTTACCTATTCATTTAATATCTAATGACAGAGTATGGCGCTTGCTAAGGAAAGGGTTCAGACCAACATGTTTAGTTACCAGTCTCTTGCCTATTACTTACAGGAACCACATCAACCTCCCTTTGATTCTTTAGTGCCTTTGCATCCAGGTTGAGCAAGAGCCTAAATAATTTGGTTGGGTCTGATAATTCATTGCTCAACCGCTCAGTTTAACACAATGGGTTTTGCTCAGTTCTGATTTGTTTATATCTATATTTTCTAATTTGCTTCAAAATGGTTTGGTAGCTATGGGTGAAATGTACTTTCCATATGTGAGGAATCCAGCATGGATATACAGTGGTAAGTGATATGACTGTTAATATAGCTGTTTATCCAGAAGTAATTGCTACTATTACTATAAATTGAGTCCTGCCGATGAGAAATTCCTAATCTGAATGACTGGCATCTTATTAGCAAATGTAAAGATCAAAGGCAGGCTATTTCATTTAACTCCCAATATTCACTATCATACAACTGCCATTGCATAGGCTTCACTACTTTTAGTTTAGGATTGCCTAGAGCAGGGGTGTCAAACTCGCTGATGGTGACGGGCCAAATTCTCATAAACTGCACTTCACAGGGGCCATGCAATACCCTCTGCCGAAAAATTCGGGCCATCTTCCCCTTTTCAGTGGCATGGCATCAGCCCTTTTCAGCGGCGGGATTTCGCAGGGGACCCTGTTGCCGGACTGATTGCATTGCCGCGTTAAGGGATTTCACAGACTCTTAAACCGGCAATGCCGTAGGCAGAGAAATCTCTTTAAGTGCCAATGCCCTCACTTTGGGTGGCAGCACGTCTCAAAAAAACTGGCTGGACACGGGCCGGATCAAAAAGGTTCGTGGGCTGGATGCGACCCGTGGGCCGTATGTTTGACACCCCTGGCCTAGAGCTTACATTACTATTCCTCGCATTCCATGCATGCCAGGCTCTTCAACGGGCCATTGTAATTTGTATTTGAATCAGCTGACCTATTTAATTTATGCAGCTATGTGTAATGTTTAGTTTTTTCAGAAACAGTTTATGCTAAATAAAGAGTATGCAACAATGTGGCTTTATGTTTACCTTTCAATCTGTAGTGTCTTCTATGAAGACTGGTCTTTTATGATGGATGAAGAACGTTCTAGTATGATCCCTACAATGGCAGCTGGTAAGCCTGGACATTATAAAGCAAACTCTGAATGATACTGTTTTGAGAGAGACTTCATTTTTGGAATGTGCTTCTTTCTGTAGTAATTGCAAAACACTTTATAAAATAATGAGTTGGGTGCTGTTGGTGAGGCGAGTGCTGGTTCAAATGGCAACCATTTTATGTACTCAGTAATGGGGCATACATAACTTTGGATCTTGGCATCATATTAAATTACAGAGGAAGTACTGGGATTTTGCACGTCTGTACTTGCTGGAAATACTTTGTGTGGGAGCTTTAACTTTTTGCTTACAAACCTTTTTCTTTGGAAACTAGTTTATATTGCTGTATCAGTGCACTAGTAAGAGAAAATAATTGGGTAGGAGATATTATTCATAAAAGCACTGACTTTTTTTTTACAGCAAGACTTAACTTAAAGCAGCATTATGACAGTGTATGCAATGAAGAATTCTTACTTGACTGCATACTATTTCTTGAATTGCATCCAAGATCACAGGGAATTGAACCTGGGTCTGGGAAGTCCAAGTTAATGCTCTAGCCACTGGACCATCCTTCCTCTATGTAATGTTCCTTCTTATTTATTTTTATTACATTAGTGCCTAAAAGCCATAGTCATGGTCTGAGACTTGATTGTGCTAGCCACTGTACAAACAAAGAACAAAAAAGACAGTCCCTGCCCCAAAGAGCTTACAGTCTCAGTATAAAATAAGAGACAACAGGTGGATACAGTTGCACAGGGAGTACAGGGAAACAAAGACAATTTTGGTCAGTATGATAGGCAATGGTCTCGCACACCAGCAGCCTACCTGTTGTCAAGGTGTTTTTTTTGTAGGCATCACAGCAAAGGACAGTTTTTCAGGAGGATTTTGAAACAGGATAATGAGTTAGTTTTGTGGATGTTTATGGAGAGCTCCTCCTAAACATAAGGGCAGTATGGGAGTGAGCACAGAGTTGTTTGTGAGAAAATTTAACAAATGGGTGAAGGAGGCTGGCACCATGGGCCGGTCAAAGGTGAGGATCAACATCTTAATAGTGATTGCAAGATCATAGGTAGTGTACAAATAGACCCTACAAGACCTTGGAAGTGATGACAAGTAGCTTCTGTTTGATGCAGTACAGCTGGTGGAGGGATGTAAAGAGAGGGCTTACATGGTCAAAGCAACAGGCTAGGAAAATTATCTTTGTAGCAGTTTTCTGAATGGATATAAATTGGGCAAGATAGTATTTGTCAAAGCCAGAGAAGGATATTGAAGTAATTGAGATGCTAGATGATGAGAGCTTGGATGGAAATTTTTAGCTGTGTGGATGGATAAGCATGGTCACATTTTAGAGATGTTATACATAAAGAATCAGCAAGATATAGACATAGGCTAGATGTGAGGACCTAGAGAGAGGTCTGAGTTGAAGATGATGTCCCCATTAGGAGCCTAAGTTCCTAGGCAGTACAGAGGTGTTGTCCACAGTGATCAGTAAAGAAGTTAGCAGGAATGGTTGGGAGAAGAGTATGATTAAGAGCTCAGTTTTAGCCATGTTAAGCTTCGGCTGATGGCTAGACATTCACAAGGAGATGTCATAGAGACTGGATGATATCTTAATTGAACAGAAGGAGACAGGTCCAGAGGAAAGAGGTAGATCTGTGCTGATGATTGTCAGATCTTCTACCATGTGGTATTTGAGATAGTATGTGATTAGTGAATTACAGAAGGAGGCAGTGTTAAAATCTGCACTTCATTGTGGATTTATTTTTATACTTTAGTGCTTCCTCATTGCAGCCTTAATGTTCTATTGATTTCAGTTATATATGAAATATCATTGCATATGTGCACTCCAGTTATGTTGCTGTATGGTTTTTCTTTTTGTTTTATCTAAAGGTCTGAACTCCATTCTTTTTGCAATCAACATTGACAACAAGGACTTAAATGGACAGAGCAAATGCACTCCTACCGTCTCCGATCTCTTAAAAGAATCCACACAAAATGTAACCTCATTGTTGAAGGAATCCACCCAAGGTGTTAGCAGCCTTCTCAGAGAAATAACAGCATCCTCTGCTGTTTCCATTTTAATCAAACCTGATCAAGACACTGACCCACTTCCAGTTCTATCAAAGAATGTTAGTGCTGGTAAGCATTTTGAGGATACTAGCATAATTAAAAAGTATATAAAATGCTCAAATATTAATTTTTTTGGGAATTAAGGAAGACTAAAAGAATATCAGGAATAAATGTCTTTAAATCATTAAAGATGTCTGTTACACCTAATTTAAATATCCTGTTTGTTACAATTTAAACTTAAAACCGATAGGTTCTTTTTAAGAAAAGTACTTTGGAAATATTGTGTGAAGGAAAATGAAAAACTCTTATTCTGTATAATGGATGTGTTCATTGTGGTATTTGTATCTCTGGGAGTGGAAAATTAAAATCTCATGAAGACAATTTGGGATCTTTCCATGAAATTTGTTATGGCACACTTCTAAATCATTATATCTTAACCTGCAGATGCTAATTTCACGACTCATTGTCCTTTTAATAATAATTGTTTACTTTTGGCACATATCCTTACCTATCAGTGATAAGTAGTGGCAGATGCCTATGCTTGTATATCTAGATTACAAACTCCAGCTTGATTGTTAACTGTTTGGGCAGAGAGTGTATATACTATATAAAGTCCCTAAACAAATAATAAATAATTGTGCTTCATAGATTATGGTTTAGCCACATACTGGCTATGTCTCTAAAGATTAGAACATTTGAATGTACTATTGCCATGCTGCAGCTAGCACAAACATGGTGGATGATAGTTTTAGACAGCCACTCACAGTATCTGTGAATATTTGCGTCTACTGTAGGTTTAAAATAGTGTAGTAAAATGCAACATTCACTTATGTAGTCTGCTATGCAGGTATCAAAGGGGTAAGTTGTCATCTCCATTTCCGAAACTGAAAGTTGCAAACATAAAGAGACATTTTGGCAGTCTTGTACTCTTCAGATAAAAAGTCTAACTTTGAGATGCTTGAGTAGAATTATCTGAGATGATAAAAAAGAGGACTTATATGTTTTTGATGCCCTACAAATTTCCAGTAGAACCATGAAAATGTATAAATGTGTATGGTGGGAGTGGGGGAGGAAAGCAGAAATCATTTACTTTTCTGTCATTTAAAATATGGTGGTTCTTTTAAAAATACATTTTTAATTTATCTTGACACCAAGGTTTTTGTGCAGATTTTCAACTAAATTGAAATAAGAGGGTGGCAATGCTTCCATTCTTGGGATAACTTTATTATTTCAAAATGCATTCTAACAGTTGGAACAACAGTGTATTTGACCATATGCAACTTCATTAGAATGGAAAAATTAGATGCATTCAGACACAGCAGTAAATTGAATTTTTAGAATAAATTTGTTAGGTGATTCCATTTAAATCCTTCTTTTTTGCCTGTATGCTGTTGATTCTTTCACTTGTATTCGGAATGTATTCCATCCTCATTTTATCATTGGGGAAAAATTTTCTGTGCGTATACGCTGGTCAGAGTTGGGTTGGGGAGGGGACAGAAAAAAATCAGTCCACAATACCGGTTTTTCAGGCCTATGTGTTTCTGGTATCCTTGGATTGCACTAAAAATAGCTACCTATTTGCAGTGATTTATGTCCCATCTGCATTACAAAAAAGGCAGTAGTAGGAAACTTTTTTTTGCTAGAATAGGTTAGACATAATTTAGGTAAAAAAGATTTTGAAAACCAATCCTGAGACTACATCACTGCCTCGTTTTGGGAACAGGTTAAAATGGCTTTTGTAAATCGGCTAGCTCCTTTCCAGAATGGGGACAAAGCCATGTTTTATTAAAAACAATTTTTTTAAAATCTGTTTCCTGCATCATCTTTGTTGTGTAGACAGATTCTGACATATCTTCAGATAAAATGAGGCTAATGACACAACTGTAAGAGATGGAGCAGAAGAGTGTTGCCCTAGGATTTACTAACACGTGACAGTTTATTGTATATGCCACTGCCTTGCAAACAGATCCTAAATGTTTCTTTTAAAATACAGGACATATAGTTTTAAGTGAAGACCTATTAATGAAAAAATAATTAAGTTAACAACTGACATTTGAGTAAATAATAAAGTATACAAAAAATGTACTTTGTAAACTAGGTGACAAATGGGATGTATATCCAAGGCAAATAACAACTGTACTTCCCCCTAGATCAAAGGGGGGAAAAAAGGTAGCAAACCGTTTTGTGTGTGTGTGTGTGTGTGTGTGTGTGTGTGTGTGTGTGTGTGTGTGTGTGTGAGAGAGAGAGAGAGAAAAGGGGGCAGGGTGGGTGGGTGGAATAGGAGCAAGGGACAAAATGAGAAACTTCAAAAGATACATTGAACTTTTCTTTCTCATAGAGAATTCCAGTATTCTACCACAAACAAACATACCCCCAGCCCTCCCCAACAACTCTTCAAAGTCTGAACCATTTAGTTAGAGGTCCTTTTAACAGGTTCAAAAGTACATTAAAAGGGAAAGAGTATTAAACCCATGAGGTTTTATAAGTATCCTACATCTGTCACTAATCTTATCTCAGGGTGGGTGAGGTAAAATCTTTTATTGGACTTTGTGTAACTCCAAAACCTTATCTCTTTCACTCACAGAAGTAGGTCCAATAAAAGATACTACCTCTAATATCCTCTGATCAATATTGCTACAACAACACTGCAAACACTAATTTTATCTGTCATTCTTTGTCATTTTAATCCTTTTTTCTATTTGTAATAGTACTTTTAAATAATTGCCATGGAATACTCTTTCAGTATCTGGAATTTCTTCCCGTGAAACACTTCTGATCATGGTTCCCTGAGCAGCTATCAAAAATCTTAGCAACACGTTTGACATTGAGGGGAGGGGAGGGAAAGGATATTGAATGCACTGCTATCTTTTTATTTCAAATGTGTAATTTTAGTAGTGTATAAACTTGCTTTGTTAGCCTTTAACCTGGACTTTATTTGTTTTTGTTTCTGTCTCCCTCCACCCTATTATGTATGTTGAACTCTTTAAGGAAAGGCAGTAAAAGTCCTAAAACATGAATTACATATCTTTGTTATTAGCTGCTTTTCTTTAAAATATGTAAATCTTTCTTTTATTGCCAGCAGATCTGAAATGTAGAAAAGATCGAAAGAAGAAGAAGAGGGTGACAAACATTATCTCATTTGATGAGGAGGAAGATGAGCAAAACTTAGGGGACACTTTAAAGACAGCAGTTGCAGGAGAAAGCTCAGAAGAGAACTCAGACAGGTCTTCAGCTTTTGTATTATCTACCTCTGAAGGCTTTCTTGTGCAAAATTTAAATGGAAATCAGAATAACCATTTGTGGAAAAGCGATTCCATGTTTTTAAATGGAGAGGGTAGTTACCAGAAGCTTGATGTTAAGAGTATTGATGATGAAGATATAGATGAAAATGGGGATGAGATTTTTGGAAAGACATTGGGAAACAAAGGCATGGAAGATGGAACAGAAGTTTCTGAAAAGTGAGTACTTAGAGAGAGCCAAAACTAAACTTTGTGCAGTCTGCTTTGCTTCAAGTGCTTAATAGGAACAGACAACTAATTTGGCTAACCTATTAGATCCCTAAACTTTTACCTATTTGTAGAATCAAACTAGAACTTACCCAAATAATTCACATGGTCAAAATGTGAAGTCTGTTGTTCTTTACCTGTGCTTTCTGGCAACGACCAGAAGAAAAATTGTGAAATTTCTAGGAGTATTCTTACAAGATTTCCAGCTGAGCTTTAAATAGTCATCCAAACTTTTGGATGATAAATTCAAACCAACCATTACCCATTTGAAATTTTCCCATCCTTTGTATGTGATCACCTGAATTTGGGCTGGACAATAGCATGATGCTGTTCTTTTTAAAAATAGGAGGTTGGGGGTAACGAAATACATAGTTAAATTACACAGTTTTAATATTTTGTTTTTTGAAATTGCATCCCCCATTCTTTTTCTGATCATGTTTAGAAAACCACTGGGCAGTGAAGGTGGAGAACAGGGCAGGCATTGCCATGCCTGCCTACTTTGGACCAGCCAGGTCTGCTCTGAATCTGTGTATGTCTGAAACATTTCTTCATACATCTAATCAAAATGTAACTGGGAGGGAAAACTGAAATGCAGTTCTTTCCTAGCACAACTTATAGCAACTTCTGTCCTGAAGATCTGAAAATGCTATTCTAAACTAATAATTATATATTATATTTTGGAGAAATACATAAAACACAAATAACTGCCCAGCATATATTTTTATTTAGGCCACGTGAAGGGGACATATGCAATTCACAGATATGCAGTTGGACTCCCCTGCAGGTCCTGAATGATAATGCAGATATTCTGTTTCCTGTTAGTGCTGTTGGCTCTTACTCCCAAACTGGTATGTATTTACTGCTATCTAATTTAAATAAGGTGCTCTGTTTCTCTACTATGTTGAAACCATGATCTGGTATACCATAATTTGTATACAATTTCAGTGCTACTATTCTTGATAAACGTGTAAACATACAAGTAAAATATGAACTATCTAAATTTGTGTACAATACATTCCACATGCTTCTGTTTATTAGTGATTGTATTAGCTATGTATTATTTGCATGAACTCCCAAATCTGCATAAGAATACTGGTGCCGAAATGGGCTTTAGCCAGCCATATACTAGAATTTGGATTTTAAATAAATAATTGGAAAAATACCCTTTTTATCTATAAAATATAATTGCAGATGTTTTGGCATATGTTGTATAAATTCGGAAGTCAATTCCCTTTTTATTCTCCACCATATTTTCAGCTTGCATTTTCATTCCGACTTGATGAATGTCCTATTCATACCCTTTAAATACTAACTTTGTGCATTACATAATGTATTTAGATAATTAACCTAAAAACTGAACTAATGGAGGGTCAAAGTGTTATAGATGGGTTGTCTTGCATTAATTATCTTGCTGCTGCCGGCAAATTTGTTTCTATGAATATTCTATATCTTAGACATACATTAGACATACATGCCTGGGTGCTGTAGAAGAGTAAATTTCTCCAGTATGTCTTTCACTGTGGAAAGAGTTAAAGTTGATAGGTTTTCAGTAATCAATGGGACCAAGTACACTTGCCATCTTGACAACGTTTGGACACTTAAAGTACATTAATGATTTCAATGAAAAAGTTTACAGAAAAAGAACTCATAGCAGGAATTTATAGTTGTGTTAACTAAAAGATGTAAAAATTTCTGTTGAAATGCTGAACTGCACAGTTGATTGTGTTGAGATGCAAAAGGGATATAGAACAGAGGCAGAGAACAGGCAACAAATCTCTGTAATTCCCCTGAGCCATAACCCTGGTTGAGGATGCCTTGGCAATGCACTATGGAGGAGAGAGAGATGCATCTTGAAGTTACAGTTAATGGTATTTGATTGTTCAAGAGGAGGCACATCATCAGATGTTGGCAGCTTTCTTCTGACTTCAGTGAGCCCAATTCTGAAAGGTGCTGAGTACTTTCTGAGATATAATGAGCAGTCTTCAACTTCCATTTATATTAACAGAAGTTGAGGACCCTCTGCGCTTTGCAGAATCTGATACTATATGAATAGCTAAGTTGTGTACAATATATAAATTTAGAGGACTTGATTCCCAAACCTGTCAGGTGCTGAATATCCTCTTTCCCATTGAAATTGATGCATGCGCTGCTCAGCACCTCAAAAATGGAAGATGTGACTATACTGTAAAATAAAGCTACCTGTAATTTTTCAACAGCTCACTGAAAAAATCAGTAATGCAATAGGATGGATGAGAACAAAGAATTACATGCATACCTATTATTTTTACATGCACTGCAAAAAAGATAAAATAAAAAATTTCGGAAGGGAGAAAACAGCTGTGTTTCTGAAACCTACAGCAGAGTTTATGCTGTAGGCCAGGCCAGGCGTGCATGAACTTTGAATAGCTTCATGTCAAAATCTCAGTTGTTTGATAGACTAGATTTTATTCGTTTAACAAAATTTCATTATTTTAATGGATAAAGTTTGGTACTAGTGCTATGAAGTATTAAACGTCCTAAACACATTAATAATCTGGATGTTAGGTTTCTATATGTGAGCTTGTGTTGTTTGTGACTGACATGGACATAGATCTCCACAATGATTTCTTGACACAAGCCTACTAGAACTATGTTAATTTGAAAAACAACACCACTCATCGGAAAGTGGAGATTAAAAGGTTAAGGAGTAACAGGATGGCAGAGATTTGGAATGGCCTAATGGAAGTGTTCATGTACTGAAGTGGAAGTAAGCTTGGTTTCTGATAAGTGTCAACCACAGATACTTCCAAATCTTGAAAAGCCTAATTGTTGAAGGACTTGAATGTAGCTGATTCAAAATGATATGCATAAGTTAGTATTATATTGCTATAGTAAAATTAAAGATTAATGTGTGCAATAGATGATGGTTAAGTTTGCATGTATAATTCATGTATGTATACAACTATAATTAATCATCTCAAAAATATAATTCACTGTTGGGTTGAGGCCAAGGAATGTAAAGCTTCAGTTACAGAAGAGAAATTTTAGGCAGATATAAACTAGAGAAAAATAACTTATAACGAAAGTCACATGGAGTTGGTTTAATACAGGAATATACAAAATATGGCTGTTGGACTAAACGCTATGTTTCAATCTACTCTGCTGGTTGTGTAAAATAACTCAGTCACGTCCTCCTTCCCCTGCGGCCTCATGGATCTATAGAGAACTAAATTCTCATAGCAATTTACTTATTTGTGGTCCCCTAATGATGTTCTACAATGATAATCTACAATGATGTTAATTTAGATATCAGAGAAGCCATGGAGAAAATATAGGATTTCTGTAGAGCTTGAGAGTGGAGGATGTACTCTAAGATGTAAACTGAAAGACCCTGGTAAGGCTAGCTTTTATTATGGCCAGGGCCTAAGCATAATTTTTTCGGGCTAGTACAAATTTGTAATACGGGCTCCCTCCCACACACATACCACAATCCCTCATCTGATACATAGAATCTCATGAGCCATGGAAAAAGTTTTTATTCTGAAATTACAGTTACATATTCTACATTTCTGAAAAATGCCCCCCTTTGCTATTTTTGTTTAACATAATACCCAGCCTGAGAGTCCTACAAGTTTGCTGACTATTTTGTATCTTTTTGGGTCATTATAAAGGTATTATATCCTGTCAATGTCTTGATTTTTTTATTCTAATGAACCTATGTGACTGCAAACATTTTATAATTAGGCCAATTAACTTTAAAGCTTTATTTTTCTGGCCCTTTTCATTGCAAAATGATGAATTAGCCCCCCAAAGTCAATTTGTCTTGCAAGTTTACACTCAATAGACAATATAGATTGGTGGCTTAACCGTTCTTTTCGGGCCACAAGCTTTGTGGCTTTTTCAGGCCACAAGCCTGGATCTTTGAAAAGACAAGAATCAGATAGTGTAGCACTACTCTCTCCTGCTTCTTGTAAACGTTCTGAATGTGGAGGTGCTAATGGTGATACTACTTGACTATCTTCAAGCATTAGATTGGAGTCACATGATGCATGTGCTGGCAGCTTTTCTTTGTCATCAATTGCCAGTGCCACAGACACAGTCTCTATATTGAAATCATTTTCATCTTGATTTTGTTCATCTGCTTCCCTAGTTAATATATTGCCTGACTGCAGAAAGGCTTGTCTGATTTGAAAAACTGGAGGATAGATTGGTGTCCTTTAGCTTCTTTTAGTTCCCTTTCTTTTACCTCCTTACATTTCTGGCTGCGTGATTTGAATTTATACCCACCACCAGACATGGCAGTATGGGGTGTGTGTCTGACTGTGAGTGAATTGGACACTTACTCACATATATTTTGGGCCTGCAAATCCTACCAGAAGAAGAAGCAGCAGCACTGGCTCCCACTGTCTTATGGTGCTTTGCTTTGCCCCTTTCACCAGCTGTTCCTCCCTCCTGCCTATGCACAAGGAACTCTGGGACTGGTAGTTCTTGATCTTGATATGATAGACCATGTCACAGGGAGGAGCACAAATCTCTCTGTGTCTCAGTCTCAAACTACAAGTTCAAGTTTAACTGCACAAGCACACACACTATTCTAGAGAAGCGCCTGGGCTGGGCCAGGAGGCCCAGCAACTCACTGTTCAGAATGTTCCTTGAGACTGCTCTAACACTGCTTCTGATTGGCTCCAGCAAATCTCAAAAGAGCTGAACAATAGATGCATACATACAGGGAAATAAGTTTCTATAAATATCCTCAGGCATGATCTACAATTTAGCCTCAATTTTTTCCTCATGATAATGGAGGTTGCAGCCTGGGCTGGGCTCCCCAGGGCCTCTGGGCCCTGGTAAAGTGTATCCCTTTTCCCCAACATGTGGGGGCCCTGATTATGGCTCATTAAAACTACCAGATCAATCAGGAATACATAACTAACAGTGTCATTACTTTAAGATTACCATTGTCTATTAATGTCTGTGTTCCAATCCTACAGCCCTGCTTTCAATTCCTCCTGCACAGTTCCTAGTTCTTACATTACTGCCTCGTTCATCTTTCTTGCACTCTAATTTTCATGCCTAACCTGTGGCCTTCTACAGATAGAACAATCTTTCTTTGCACCCAAGCACACTCCACCTCAGAGCCAATTTCTTTCCTGAATCCTTTTACCATCTCCCCAGTAATTCTTTACAGCATCATTTTTCTGAATGATTATGATCCTTAGATGATACAGAACACAACTTCAGGGCAGGGAGTGAGTCTATTTGTAAAGCTGTGTACATTAAAGATTCTTTATTTTGCCATAAATATGTCACCAGTTTATGTAGTTTGTTTAGTTACCTGGATAATGGTTTAATAAAACAACATTTTTATTTGAATGTGTTCTCTTTTTTAATGACTGCTTAAAAATGCAGCAACCTTCCAAAGATATGCAGTTCAGAAGTAAAACCTTTCTTGTGTGTTGAACTTGCTGTGTATATTCCCTTAGTTTTTGTGAACCATTAATTGAAGGGGTATATAAATGGACAGGGTTTTTTTTTGTTTTGTTTTTGTTTTTGTTTTTTTAAACTACTTTTATGTATAATCATGGTGGTAAAAATCAGAGTATAACTTGAAGTAAGTAATGTTGTACTGCCCTCTATTGTTTCATATTCTTACGACTTTAACAAAATACCAGTAGTTGAATGGTTGTATATAGTGATGTAGCTATTACGGTCCCAGGATGTTAGAGAAACAAGGTGGGTGAGGTAATATCTTTTATGGGACCAGTTCTGTAGGTGAAAGACAAGTTTTTGAGCTAACACAGAGTTCTTCGTTAGGTCTTGCTCAGGCCTGAAGAGGAGCTCTGTGTAAGCTCAAAAGCTTGTCTCTCACAAATGAAGTTGGTCCAATAAAAGATACTACTATCACAGATAAAAACTGTGAACCTCAGTCCCCGTCAGCAAACTTCTGAATTTTTAAATTTGTTCTTAGATTTTAAACCAGGTTTCAGATCAAAATGCCCACACAGAGAAACTATTTTGTTTGCTAATATCACTTAAGTAATTGGATTCCTTTGTTTGGTTTTGCCTTTGTTTAGCTGAAAACATTGGAGTTTGGTCTGTGACAATTAACTACTCTGCAATAGTGGGAGGAAATATTTAGTGTTTTAATTCTGAGGGCGCTTTAACAGCCCAGTCTTTGGAAAATTGGGTATTATGAAAAGATTGTTATTAAAGCACACTGTTTGGGTTGTTGCAGAATAGATATGGTATGTACTGACATCCTAATATTTCATCTTGATTTATAGGCTTATTATAGTGATCAGTAGCAAGAGTGATATGACTTTGAAATTGCTGCAACATACTCTGTTTCATTAAATTGTAAGTGTGCTTTGACTACAGTCCATGTTGTAATGCTTCAAGGATGTGTCAACATGCATCAAGTCTCCATGTAACTTGAGGTAGCACAGCTTGCGTTGAAATTCAGGTGCCTGGAAGCGAAGTGGAGAGTACAGGAAAGACAGACATTTTTTAAACTCTACCATTTAAAAAACAAACACAGACATTCCTTTCCTTATTATACGCAACATTGTTGATCTTCTTTGTGGTTTTAACATATGCTTTTGGGTTTATTTTATTGTAACCTCATTGTGATAAAATATATTTAGTGACATGCAGAAAATGTCAGTGGAATATGACTGAATTTTTTCCCCTCTTGAATGCTTTTATAAGGAACTGAATGCACTCCTGGGGCTAGTAATGAGACCCAGCCTTTTACAGTGTGGGGTATGGCATGAATATGGATTAATTTTTATTAGGGGCATAAAGTAGTCAACGTTAGATGGCTTAGAAAATTACATTCTTAATATATAGAACAGATACAGAATGAGGTATAAACTTTTCCACACTGTCCCACCACTGTCTAAACCCTGACATGGAATGACCTCTGGAAGTGACTGGTCTCGCCTGCTTATTTAATCCTCACTATCTGTATGGAGACTGCCAGCAAGGATGTCAGTTGTAACAATGGGTTTTTAAATTTACGAAATGTCAATTAATGACTGGATTTAAACCACCAGTTCACTTCCCACAGGTCCCTGTACAGCTCTCAGTTGGTAATGAGTAATTTAATTAAATATGAAATTTGATAAGCATCAGGATTCGTGATACTTCGGGGAAGGCATTTCCCCAGAACTTTGAAACTTGAAATTGTGACTGTAAAATGTCAGCACACTAAATGTAATATGACTAAGAGTAAAATTCTCAAAAACACCTAAATCCCATCAATAGTCAGTGGGGCTTATGCACTTAAAAGTCTACCTCCTTTGGGAAATTTGGATTTAGGTGCTTTTGAAAATTTTACACTTAAATTTGCAACTAAAAGAGGTAGTATTAAACAACTGCTACATTTTGCTTGGTTTTTTACATTGTTGGCTTTGTTTCCCATTAACTAATTTATGTCCTGTGCATACTACTTTAGGTAACCTTGAGAATGGAGATGGACATGAAAGTGCTGTTTTTGCAGTAGAACTGGCTCAGAGAGGATCTGAACTTCCTTATAGGTGAATCAAATTTAGATTTTCTAATTATAAAACAAAAATACTTAATGGTAAACAGGCACAAACAAAGTAAAGTTGGCACGCAAGCCATTATTACTCAGTACTTGAAACAAACCACTAATCAGATTAATTCTATGAACCTTTGGGTAGACAAATGCCAAAGTCCACACTTCCATATTTTCATAGTCGTCTTAATATTTTATATTATCTCTAATGATGTTAAAGGAGCTATGTTAAATGGTGTCTGGATTTCATCTGTAGACTTTTTTTTTAAAAGTCCTTTTTGCATCATATACTAGTCATATAGCTTGTCTATTTGAATATTAATATTTTCAATATTTATAAATTAAGTTCCATGTAGAAGTTATAGATAAGTAATTTGTTTTTTTAAAAAAATCCAAATTAGTTTGTATTTAAATAAAAGGTGTTTTCCTTATTGTCAATGATTTCAGCATGTTAGCTTGAGTTATGCATATATAAGGTGAATAGAATGTGGTTGTTTAATTGTTTCTACTTCTACAAATCTTGCTTATTAGTCTTTGAATTGAGCATTTTGTGTTTCTCTGGTCAATATTAATGACCTTCTGTCTTTTTAACTAGAGTGGATGTCAGTTCTCCTGTTCAAGTGAACGCTTTAAGCAATAAGTTGCCTTCAGCCTCTGTGCCAGAATCAATGACAATTAGTAAGTACTTCCTTGAACCATTTAGATTGACAGTATGTGCTTTTTGGAATTAGCTTTTCAAGCTTTACTGACTTACAGTACATACTCACTTTCTTTCACCCTAAGATGTTTCCTGTGAGGCAAAGCCTTTGCTCTGATGAACACAGTACTTCATTTTTGACCTGCTGGCTGTCAATGGGCATGAGAGTTGTGAGATGGTTCTGAATCTGCAGTTCCCAGCTAGCAGTTCACTGTGTTGCCAGAGTGACACCAACCTTTTTACTTTAGAAACTACTCAAATACTGTCATATTAGAGATGTCTTTAACATTTATCAAAGTAATTGTTTAATTTGATAAAATACCACAAAAGAGCTGGGGGAGAGCTGATTTTAAGCAGTATGTTTTGTTGAGATACTATTTATTTTGCCTGTCATCTAGCACAGTGCAGAAAACCCCTCCATTTCAACAATTGCCACTCATTCTATTGATTTGATGTAGAAAAAATTCCAATCCTTCCCTGAGCACAAATATGACTGTTTATAAAAGCCCTCTGACTCCTTTCCATACTTCTCTCATGTTTCCACCCATTAGAGTGGAGTCAGAGGGGTCAACACAAGGGGCCTTGTACTCTGTGGGTTGAGATTAGAAATGAGGCTAGTAGAAGTTTAGTGGGGGTGGGGAACATATTTACATAGTCTCTAACGTTGCATCTCTGCAACTCCTTTAAAAAGTCATTTAAAAAAAAAGTATCCTTTTTTTTTTGGGCTGATTTGTTCTGCAGTTACTTAAATAGGGCATCTAGTGTGCAACTGTTTGGCTGGCTCTGCAAACAGTTTTCCAAACAGGCTAGTGGACAAGGCCTGCTTCCTCAAACTCTGTCTTTATAACAGTATTTCATGATCACATTCAGGAGGACAGAAATAACACTAACAAATTTCATTTACACAAAAATGTACAATAGATTCTGCTTAATAGTAATCCTGATATTAGCAGCTTCTGGTTGACGACAACATGTTGCAGGGAACCAGTCCTATGTTATTAACATTAATTCAGAAATGTGGATACCAGCAATGGGATACTGCTTAACAGTAAGGCTAAGATTTTTTTTTCACAGGTATTTTTAGTAAAAGTCATGAGCAGGTCACGAGAAATAAAAATACATTCACAGAAGCCCATGACCTGTCTATGGGGAGGGGGATGGAGGCTGACTACTGGGGGCACTGACTGCCTGAGCCCCACCGCAGGGGTGTGCGTGAGCGGGCTGTCTGTCCAAGCAACCCTCCAACCTCTCGAAGCTCATCATAAGAAATAAGCTTCCCGCAGATCAGGATGCACCAATTTAGAGCAGCTCCAGATCCTGCCACAAGAAAAATGATAAAAGACAAAAATACCCTGCCACCTGTCTTTTCACAAATTAATCACTCTGCGTCTGACCTATCAGTCCTCATCCTGCACAACACTTTCAAAAGACAAATCTGAGAGCTTAAATTCATTACTCTGCTAGACACTAAAAATCATGGATGGAACAGAAACACTGGATTTATGGCTTATTACAACAATCTGTAACCCTCTAACCCCCTCTTTTTGTCCTATCACTGTAGATATGTTAATGGGCCACGCTTCCATGGATGGTCCCTTATAATATGTGCTAATTACTTATGTTAAACTATCTGTTCCACCTAGCATTTTGCTGTGACGCCGGGAATATCTTTCAAAGATCTGAAGAAGAGATCTGTGTGGCTTAAAAGCTTGTCTCTCACCCACAGCAGTTTGTCCAATAAAAGATACTACCTCACTCACCTTGTTTCTCTAAGTATTAGTTGTGTTTCATGGATTTGAACACTAATTTCTTACCAGAGTTCTGTTTATGTTGTTGCTAAAGTAAACTGAAATTTAATTATTTTATTACTTTGACTGAAATATAGTAAGTCTACATGGGAACTGTTCCTTCCTGCATTATTTTGTCAATTGTGGAGTAGAAGCTTTAATATTTTTAGAAACTTAGAACAATTTGTCACCAGTAGGGGGAGCAATTGTTCTTTTAAATTGATTTCCAGCCTATGTGCAATTAATCTACTATAAAAATAAAAAAAATTGAAATTGACTATGATATGCATTTCAGTGGTTATTTACTCTTTTCTGGTTAAGATAAAAGCTAACATTTAATATTATAGTGAATTTCCCATTACTAATTTTTTGTTTGAGAGAAGACATAGGTCATAGGAAACAATTTATAAAGCTGTGTATCTGTTCAGTAAATATTTTTTGTTAACATTTTTCTTAAGATACAACTGATTAGTCATTAATAATTATAAATATTGATGGCAAATTATGTCTACATATTTTTTTAATGTTCAACTCAAATGTTTTCTTTTTTTAGGATTTGCTGTTATAGGTCTTTAAGTTTTATTGGCATCTGTACTGGGGGAAGGGAGGTTTCAATATTGCAGAAAAGATCTTTAGTGCCTGGCTTTTGCTCTTGTTATAATTCGAAGAATGGTTTCTAAACAGTGAGGATTCTAGCTTGTTGCATAGCAACACAATTCTAAACACATAGCAGACATATAAAGTGAAATAGAATAGTGCAATAATAAAAGCCCATAAGGCCTCCAAAGACAAGTAGCTTTCTACAGTTATATTTTTAAAGGTAACAATTATAAAATGAGTTGAATTGAATTTTGTTGCACATACAACTGTAGACTGTCTCTACTCCACTCCCTATTCCTTTGAATTTATAGCACCAGCCTTATTTTTCTTCCCTGACATACAATCTGGTCAGTGATGGAATGAGAACTGTATTTTCTATCTTGTGTTCGTAAAGCACTGAGTACCTTAACAGCAACTGCATCATGATACATGCCATATAAAAAAATCCTCCAACACTATAAATAAATAACATTTTAAAATAAACACCATGAGTGAAATCCTAGCTCCATTGAACTTAATGGCAAAGCTTCCTTTGACTTCAGTAGGGCAAGGATTTCACCTCATATATTTTCAGATCACATTTTAAACATTTTTTTCTTCCCTTGTCTCCAAATCTGTGTTCTTCTGCTTTCATTTAAAAAAAAAAAGGGAATGACTGTTGAATTCTATAAAACGTTTGGGAACAATTTATGGGAAAGACTCTATTTAGAATAAAGCTTATATGTTGCAAAGAGAACCATGAAGATGGAACCCCACTGAAGTAATGTAGCTCTGTGAAAGCACAAAGTTCTGCCTCTTTGCAGGATCAAGGCTCAAGGTGGTTCTATATTTATTTTCCACAAAAAGGATTTAATCTTAAAAATATATATATAAATTTAATGTTCAGTCAAGCTTTTTAAATGAGGAAAATACTAGTCATTGTTTTCCTGCCAGTTGTCTTTTCTATCACTCATATAGGCATCTCTATGGAAAGTGAGAATATCACAAGTCTTCAAGAGCAATATTGTAGGTACTAGCATAAGAGAGAAATGTGCTAGGCAGTGATGCTTCCCTAGTGATCAAAGTGGAGCTGCTTCACACCTTTTCTGGTTACTGTACTATGTTTAAATCTTTTTCATTCAACTCTTCTTCAGATTCAGATATAGGTATATCTGATGATAAAGATCTCTCTTCCTACTTTATTATCTTTTTAATTGTATTTGTCACTTTTTATGACACAGTCAAGGTGGGTGTGTTCATATATTTTATTGGACCAACTTCTGACACAGACCTCTTCTTCGGGTGTGGCTTGAAAGCTTGTCTCTCTCGCCAACAGAAGTTTGCCCAATAAAAGATATTACCTCACCGACCTTGTCTCTCTAATATCCTGGGACTGATGTGGCTACACCTACACTGCATACTTTGTTACAGACAGCAATATGTTTGTACTAATGGTTCTCACTGGCAGAATTTAAGGTGGATATTCCCCCCTGTATGTCTTCTACGTTTTTCTGTAGTGGAGAAGTATCATGCCAACACAAGACTCACCACGTTCCATTTTGGGCTCTGTGAAACTAAAACTCATTCCAAAGCTTTCCTTTTTGAAAGGACTCTCAAAGGGAGCCCTATTTTCTTGTAGCAAATATTAACATACAGTATCCTTCTGACTGTACCACTTGACTGTTTTTAGTAATCATTCTGGCACTTGAGTGTTCCAACATACTAGTTTCTAAAGTTGGGCATAGACAATGAAACTTGAAGTAGAGTGCATCATTTAGTGTTTCTAAAATTTCCTCGTAAAACCACCTCCTACTGTCTTTCAACAGGCATGTTGTTTTTCAGAAGCTTTCAATTAAATTCATTTTATTTTTTTTTCCTTTTACCAAGGCTCTTTGCTGTTCACTAGCAAAGGCTGACAGTATTGTACCAGGTGCTTTGCACTGAAATCTGTCATAGCTGGCAGCAAAAAGTCTGGATGATGTGTACAGAATACTAGAGCAGAAACCCTTAATGGCAGATGTCCATGTATACTCCTTTGTGAACACATCCTTTGAACTCAGTCTTCTGATACGAAATGTTACTAATCTGTGAGATATTTTCTTTGAGATCAGGAAACTCCTGTGTAAATTTACACTAAGAAAAGAGAATGAAAAGTCATTCCCAAGACTGACACTACATCAGAAGGAGTGCTGAGACTAGTCCTTGACCTGAGGATCTTTAGGTATACATTGGCAGATGATTTCATTTACACCTCAGTCTCCTCAGGAGGCAATTGCAAATCATACTTATCTGATCCCTTGACTAGACAGTGAAGGAGTTTTAAAAATTGTCAGCTGGTCTTGGAGATAGCTAAGAAGACATATTGCAATTGCACGCCATGGGGCCCCATGAAGCTAAGTTGTAAGTGCACTACCAAGCCATTTACCCACCCAAATATGTGCAACCTTCTTTGACTGTCTATCCCAGGCATCTCTGACTCTTCCTCTCCTTACCATGTGGACACTAAGACCCAGAGAACTCCCAGCAGCTCATACCTGGACAAATGACAGTCCCTAGGACCCAGAGGAAGCTTGGACAAAGCAAACTGATGGGAAGGGACCTGAAGCTCTTGGATCAGCAGACAGCAATATACTCAGGCTTCAGCTCTGGGTGGCAGGCGGTGGGGCTCAGGCTTTTGCTTTCTGCCCTGGGTCCCAATGAGTCTAACGCTGGCCCTGCTTGGTGGACCCCCTGAAAACGCTGCACTAAAGGATTGTGGGCTACTCCAGCATCTATTTCAACAACTTCAAAAACTGTTGAGCAAAAGTATCACATCCTTCCTAAGGGATTTGACTATTTTTATACACATCTGTCACTGTCATCTCTTGTAACTGCAGCAAATGATCAATCCAAGCAAGTATTTACAAATCTGCCTCTCAAGAGAAAGATTAAAAAAAATTAGATCTCTTTGGTTATAAAGTGTATTTTTCGACTTCTGTTCTATTAGAATTGCAAACTATTTAGACATGCTGACCAAATACAATTAAATTCAGTGGGACAATGCAGCAGCTTTTTCTAGCAAGCTACCCCCTGACCTAATAGAAGACTTTAAATCAATTTGCTCAGAGGATCAGCTCATTGCCAGAAACTTTCTTCAAGCAGCCTTAGACTGTATTGATTTGGGGGCTAGATTAATGGCTACTGATATTGCCAGGAGACACTCCTTGTTTCCTGCCTCAGGCTATCTAAGCAGGTACAGAATGTGGTTACAGGATTTACTATTTGATGGAAACAACCTGTTTAATCCAAAAATGTATGACTCACTGCTCTTTTTGAAAGATTCTTAGGCCACTCACAGATATTTGGGCCTTTATACTTCCAACTTTAAAAGAAAACGGTATAAACCTCCATATATCTCTCAACAGATATCTCAATCATCTACTTCCCATATCAGCTTAGAAAGAGACAAAGGTTCCTGAAGCAGAAAGCGACTTCTTCATTTGTTTCTCAACAATTCCACTCACAGAAACAACAAATTTGATGCTTGGGTTGAGGATTCTCAACCAATCTATGTGGATCTGTACATTTCCATCCACTTTTTGGTTCCCACCTCTCTTTCTTCAGGGATAACAAGAGACTCTTGCAGCTGATTCAACAGTGGTATGCCCTACAATTCCATAGCATACCTCCCCTCATCCACCTTCTCCATCCCTTTTCAGGAACCGGTCTCACGTGAGTCTCATGCACCAAGAGATACAGTCTGTTTTGGAGTTGGGTACCATAAAGCCAGTGCTCACTCATGAACATTTATAAGAACTTGTTTGAAACTTTTAGGTCACAATGGCCTCTTGCATGCAGGTAATACCTTTTGCCAGATTGAGTCTGAAATCTTTTAAATGTTGGATCAGATCAGTTCAACATCCAAGCATTCACAGCACGATCCGTCAGTCAATTCTCTTGTCCTTTCATTGGTGGTCAGAGTTAGACAATGTTTGTCAAGGAAGGTCCTTCTCTCCAATATCTCCCACCCACACTTTAGTCACAGACACATCCAAAAGCAGCTGGGATACACATGTACATCCAGTCCAGACTCATGGCCTATGGACCTCTGATGATCTGTCAGCTCACACTATACATGCTGGAGCTGAGAGCTCTTTGCTTCACTTGCAAATCATTCTTAACACTGTTGAGCAATCGTTGTACAGATTTTAACACGAAACGTCACAGCAATTTATTACATAGACAGGAAGGAGCAAAATGAAATCTTCCTCTATCAAGAAGCTTTTTTACTTGGGGATTAGTCCATCAATAACTATGTACATCTCATGGTGGCACATCTCCCAGGGAAATGGAATACTCTGGTAAATGAACTAAGCAGGAATAATTGTTTCTGTCATGAATGATCTCTGAAGGAGTTAGTGCTGACAGACATTGTCTGAACATGGTGATTTCTGAAAATAGGTCTCTTGGTGTCAGACAACAAAAAATGCCTGCTGTTTTTTTCGAGGGTGTCAGAGTCAAGGTGCTTTTAGCAGGGATATTTCTAATCTTCTTGTCATGTCACTTGATCTATTTGTTTCTCCTCTTTCCTCTAGTTCTGAGGATTCTAAGGAAAGTGAGGCTGGACAGAACTCAGATGAACTTTGATCTCAAGATGGCCTTCTCCGTTTTGATAGCCAGATATAATACATCTCTCAAGTTACTGGTCCATAACTCTTCCATTTCTACCAGACATAATCTGTCAGGACACATACTCCATCCAGACCCAATGTCTCCTCATCTCAAGGGCTGGAGACTCTGAGGTTAACATAATTAGATAAAGAATATTCTGATGAAGTCCAGGGGATGATCATGGAAAGTAGAAAACTTTTGACTAGGAAAATGTATGTAGCTAAATGGAAACATTTTTCTCAATGGATGCAGTCCAAATAAGCTGATCCCCTACGGGCATCTGTTCCATTGATCCTTGACTATTTTCTATTGCTGAAATAGTCAGGAATTTCACTCAATCAAAGTTCATCTTCTCTGATCTCAGTTTTTCATCCTCCTATTCAAGGGTCTTTGGTGTTTTCTCATATAACTCTCAAAAATTCTTAAGGGCTTATCACACAAATTTGGCTGATAAGAGAAATACCACCTTCTTGGGACTTCAGTCCTTTATTCATTCATGAAGCCCACATTTGAATCTCTAGCATCTTGCTCCTTCCACCATTTATCAGTTAAAGTGCAATTTCTGTTGACAATCACTTCTGCACATGAGAGTGAGATCTAGACACCCCTTCTAAACCACCCTATGCAATATTCCATGCAAACAAGGTGACTATGAAACCTCACACTTGGTTTATCCCTGAGATTGTCTCAGACTTTTGTATTAATCAAAACCTCATTCATTCCCAGACAAGGCAAAGTTACAACTCTACATGTCAGAATGGCCCTATTGAACTCTCTTTTAGTAGAATGAGACTGTTCAGAAAACCTTTTAGACTCTTTATAGCATGTGGCAATGGCTGAGAAGGTTGACAGATCTCCTCTCAGATTATCCATATGGATTGTGGACTGAATCACTATTTCTCACATCATCAGTAAGTTACAGCTACCAGGTCAGGTGACTTCTCCTTCCCCTAGGGCCCAAACTCCCTCTGGAACTCTGCTGAAGCATGCTGCAATCATTGAAATTTTTAGAGCAGTGATGTGATCCTCAGTACATGCATTTATCAACCATTATTTTCTAGTGTCAGCATCTACAGCAGATGCTCAACTTAAGGAGCAGTTCTGCAGTGCATGTTCAGATTTATTTATTTTATTTAGCATTTGCATATTTGCCGAAACAAACAATAGCATTCTTAGTGGCCAAGTGGAGCTCTTGGAGCCCACAGCTGAATTTGGTTAGCAGTCACTCCTCAACAATATGTATCATTATTTTTATCAGCACTGCAGTTGCAGCTTGGATTGTCTCAAAGACCCCAACGATGCTGGTTGGTTGCACTGAGACCTTGCCCAGTCTAGAATCAGTTAAGAAGGACCCATGACAACATGGCAGGTTGAAGCCAGGTGGGCGAGCAGTAGGGTCAGAGATGATGAACTGATTGGTGGTTGATGGAAAAAAAAGCCTTCCTGCCACAGGGACTACACAGTCACATCCTATTTTGGCAGCCTCAACCAGAGTGGGTGTCATGATGAAAGACTTGTATGTAGCTGGTGAGCTAAACACATAGTTGAATAAGGGCAAGTTTGGATTGGCATGTACCTTCTCAAGCAGCTCGCCAGCTGCAATCTCCCTCCTGATGTAAGGGGGAGCAATAAGGCTCAGAACTGGAAACCATGGAAGATGAGTCAGTTGGAGTGTTCCTGTGATGATGAGCAAATGGTCCCAAATGTATCTTACAAAATGTAAACTGGCTTTGTGTACTTTCAAATTTCAGCCTTGTGCTTTTTAAGCATTAAGGAAGCAGTTCCTTGAAAGGTTATTCCGCTTTCCATCCAAGACTTTTTTTAAACTTTAATTTCAGTGCACATATATTGTTTGATTTCTGAAGATGGCAAAAACCTCTAAATCCCTCTTGATTATCTGAGTTTGTCCCTTACCAGTGATGTTCATTTGTAAGGGAAAAACTGTATGAAATTACATTTTTGAAGGTGCTTCACCTGATGAACTTACTGATAAAATTAGAGTTTATTCAGCCATAGTTAGTGCAGTAATGGCAGCTTATTCAGTTCATAGTCTCTTAATATGTTAAGGGTGCTCTTGAAATTGTTAAAATACTACTTGGATGATTCTTCGAAGAGTGATGCTGAATTCATCCTACCCATGATGATAAAGGTGTTGTTTTAACTTACTTCAGGATGTGATTGTGCTGAAGTCTTAATTCAGATGCTTGTTGTGTTGTACACTTTGTAAATCATATTAAAGCAGGGCTGAATTCCGCCACATTTTCTCCCATTGAACAGTACTTGGTTTCACAAGTAGGTTGGCAGGATCTGGCTCATAGTCAGCAATGCCAGTTAATTAATATTAATATCTGTTATCTACTAAACACCAATTTTTCAGTGTTGCAAGAAGGCAGTCGTTAATACAGTAGAATCTCTCTAAGCTGCCCTCAAACTGGCAGTCTCTCCGCATGGGGCTGAGTGTCATAATTGCAGAGTTTTAAAAATCTAATAGTTGAATGCTGTAGTAAGGTCTCATGATGATACTAAGACTTGATTATTTTCACAAAGTACTGTAGCTTATTTTTACTAGTACATCATAAACCAGCCTATTAAATCTAAACTGTCGTCATTGGAATAAATGAACAAAGCACCTTTTCTAACGCATTGTCCTTGCACTTTTATTTTGTTTTCACTGACTTGCTAATGAGTCTGAGTTGTTAATATCAGTTACCAAGAGGCAGAAACATTTAGAGAGTATTTTGTCTGTCTGTGTCTGCAGATTTGGTGCACACTCCTGCATCACACTGCTCTTCTAACAGTTTTAGTAGTACAAAAGAAAGTTCTTTTTCTAGTTTTGTCTACACAAATTCCACTTGTGGTGCACTTGCAAGATCAGATTCTTATGGCCAACATTACCTGTTGGAATCTATGTGATTAACATATCTCAAAGATCCACAGTTGCTGTAGGGAAAGTAACCATTCTTCCTCTGGAATTAATGGAATAGTTGTGAATTTGATTAATGATGTGGGCAAACTTCACAGTCAGTGAAGCAAGTATTACCTCCATCATTTCATATGACCATTTCTTATATCTCCCAACACTCTTTCTTGGTTGAACTGCAGTCAGCTAGCTCTCATCCAGCCCTAGTGTTGGGTAGACAATGGGAAAATTATTGAATGAGCGGTCTATGACTAATGAAAAATATGTGGAGTCATCAGCATCTTGATAGCACTGCTACCCAAACAAACTATCTCCTAGCTGCTTAACATACACACTGAACAGGAGGAGTGACAATAGAACCTGTAGTATACCCTAGATGAGAGAACCCTTTGGTCAGCTTAGCAATCAACCAGTACTAGTTTGTTCCTCAGAAAGAAGAACCCAAGTGTTGTTTCATCTGTCTGCTGGTGTCCATAGGTGAGTCCTATTTTGTGGACAAAGTTATCAGAGATTGATGTATCTGTATCAGTATAAGCATTTCATCTTTGTCCATCACTGGACATATGTAGCCCTTCACGTATTATTTTGCATAGGTACCAGACAAAACTTAAGACATAGGTCTGATTTAAAAACCAATATAACTATGAAGAGTTTTAAGAAAAATAATGAAGAAAGGTGAGATGAAAACCGAACAAGTTGAAAGTAGAGAGAGAAAAGTTGCTGACAACTTTCTCATCCTAGAATAAAATGCACAGTAGAAATTCTAAGCCAATTAGTTTAGCTTTATTGAAAGCCCAGATGACCTGCTGACATCATCTGCTTTCAATGCTTTTAATAAACAGTGGGCAGATTTATTGTATTGATTAAACCCATGAGTATTTCTCTTGCTGGATTTCTGGAGGGATATTAAATTCAATATCCCTGCAAAAATTATCTTATTTAACCCTCCTCCCCTAATTTGTTTAATTTATTCAAAATTATTAATAAAAAGATCAGCAGTAATAGGGTGCAGTGTGGATTGTGTTCCCTGAAGTTCTACATGTATCACTTAGCTTCCTCAGTTTTGCAACAATTGTCATATAGTAAACATAACAGTTGCTGTTGATCACTTCAGAAATATTAGTGCTGCAGTATAAAGTGGAAGTCAAAGTGGAGAGAAACTCAGGTCAAATTATACCAGTAACTGGCATTGCATCATTTCTTAAACCCACATTAAATGATAATATCACAATTATAGGACTAGATTGTGCAGCCCTTAATCAGATTGGTAAGCATTTTCTTCCATGAATAATTCCATTGTGAATTCTTATGGCAGTATGTGCTCAGCTGTGTGATTAATGGCTGCACAATTTAGTCCATAGTGATTCGTATTGACCTGTATTAGTGGCATTTGCAAACCTGGTAAGAAATAACTCTTAAACGTCGGACTGACATTTAAAATAGGCTTAATTGTACTATAATGAAAATATGAGGGTCATCATTGGGGCAGTAGATTTAACTTATTTTCTTCATGCTTTATTTGGTAAAAAAGTATTCTGGGTGTGATCCAGGCATGCAGTTTTTACATTGGCATGCCTGTTTGTTGGCAGTGTTCCCTATAAGCTTGGCTTTGGCTGGAAATTATCATGTGCTCCTTGTTGAGAACTCTATTTCCTTGGGATGCATGTTGTTCAATTTTATATTCTAACTTATTCTGCATATTTTACATGTTTTCACCTCTAATAAGCGCCATGTTTTTACATTTGGAGAGGCCAGCCCAACTGTGTATTAAGTACAATTGGGTATATGGTATCACACACCATTGCTGTAATAAACAAAGTACTTCACTAAGTAAGGGGTTGTAACTTCATAAACTTATTTTGCTGTTCCCCCTTCCTCTGTACATTTAAATCATCTGCCCTCTAGCTCAGTGCTTCCTAAACTGTGAAGCATGGCTTCCTCAGAAAGCTGTGAAGGGTTCATGGGTGAGCCCCAAGTGTATGGGGAAAAAAATTAATCAATGTGCCTATTTTAGTTTTTTCTAATGAAGAGACTATTAAATAAGGTTAGCTGTAGCTGGGCTTCAGTTGCACCCACAAAAATCAGGCCTGAATGTGCACTGCTGTTTATGCATCTCATGTGGCTGGGAGCAGGGCCAGAACCAGGGTCCCATTCTGTTTGCCTAAAGCCATGGGAGCTTCCTGATGGAAAGCCTTAAAACTGCAGGGAGAGGTAAGGATCGTGGGGTTGGGAGTGAAAGTGATAAAAATTAAAAAACAAATATTAACTTGTTTGTGTGTTATTTCCATTCTGATGAATATTTTCCTGCAGTTGAACATGAATCTCCAGATACCAATTGGATTCAGAATATGTTCTCAGTAAGAGTTTATTCCATTTCAACCTTAAGTATTTTGGCTCTTGGTCTTCAGCACATGATCATTTGACAATTCTAAGTGTTTAAATCCAACAAACCAGGAATTCTGGATTTCTGTTAAAGAAGAATATGAAGAACTCAGAGATGAAGCTATAAAAGTGCTGCTTTCAAACATTGAGAATGATTTACGTCTGGTGCTATCAGAGATTCCACCAATCTATGCAGTTCAAAGCCTGCCCATACTTCTCACTAAAATCTTAGGGTATGTCTATACTGACAGCGGCAAAGTCGCCGTCGCCAGATCGATCTTTCTGGATCGATTCAGTGGTCAGTGTAGACCCGCTCAATCGATTAGGAAGTCAACTGAGTAAAACCACCCCCTCAAGTAGCGTAGCGCTGTGTCGACGGGAACTGGCGCAGTGCAGTGAAGACGGTGTGCAGAAGGGAAGCACAGCAGTCGATGGGAGTTACGCAAGCTACTCTGCATAATTTGCTTAACTCCCATCGACTGCCACCAAATCTCCAGGTAAGTGTAGACCAGAGCTTAGTATCTGAACATCCAAAAATCCATATTTTCACATTATAACTTAAAAAACCTAGATTATGTAATTAAACCGTATATGTAATTATATAATTTGATCTAAAGTCACAAAAATGTCCGAACTCTGCTGTCCCTCTTTGAATCTAGTGTCCTGAGTTGATTAAAAAGAAAGATATTTGCTTGTGGGGAACCACCCAGTTTTAAAATATCTGTAAGGGAGCTGCAATTTTAAAAAGCTTGGGAACCACCGCTCTAGCTCTATTTCCAGTTGGCTTGATAGAGTAGTCTTATTTAACGTTAATTTTAATAATGTGATATTATACCGTTGAGGGTTCAGCTCTGGCAACTACCGTCTCAAGTTCAAAAGAGTTATCTCTACCTGTTTTAGATTTAGAGCTCATGGAAACACATGAAAATCAAGGAAAATAGCACATACAATCACAAGGACAAGATCTAAGATCTTTTATCAATTTTATTAAAATTATGAATGTCACAGTGTATGCAAATTCTAAATATATCCATGCAAATATTATAACTACAGTCATATTCACATCCTCCTAGATAGTGTTAGGGTCTGATAGGTCTCTTATGGGATAATCATCGTGGAGGGATGGTTTCTGCTGGAATTTTCCCGTAGGAAGCTTAATTTTCCCACTCTGGGCACCCCCTTTTTATGATGTGATTCTGCCTATACCTACATTCTGCACATGTATATGAAAGTGTCAGCCCTCTTTTTCCTTATTGATCTTATATTCCCATGAAACTTAAGGTACCCCGTTTCCTATAGGTTGTGTAGATTCCTTTTATTCTCATTAGCGTTGACGCACAATCTGTATCATGTGGTTAAGACACATGTTAGAGACAGATATGCCTCTGCAACATCTTTGTGGTTTAAAATTAATCTTCCAGCTAATTTTTCACAATATTGTACCTTTTCCCATAATCTTAGGGCATCGGCTTATTTTTCGGTCACTTACTTATGTCAATATTTCTTATCTCCAAGGCCTAAAATAGCTAAGCTAAAATCTTGCCTACAGGTCTTGCGTTTCAGCCTTCCTATTTAGCTATCTAATACATAATTATTCCTTCTAATTACTGATCATTCTTATGCTTCTATAATACTACAACTTAACTCTATTTAACATACAGTGGTTATATATGACATAACACGTTAATTAATCATAATGTCACACAATAAATGAATAATAAACCAAAATTGTTGGTTACAATGGGGAACACAAACCTCAAGGTTGGCTAAAATGTAGTGAAAGAACATGAACCTTAATATCATGTAGTTATTGTGGGACTGCCAATTGTTTGTAATTTGATCATGCTTTGCAGTTGAACTCTGTTTAGGGATGAGAAGGGAAGGATAGAGAAAGAGGAGCAGTTTCCTTGATTGTACGTGGCTTAATAGCTCATAGACTTTCTTGCTTCTCTGTTGGACTAAAGTGCTTCCTTTATGGCTGTTGGGAGAGTCGGGGAAAAGGGGGGCGGGGGCGTATATGCAGTGGTTACATCTGGCCACCCTGAGTAGGTGCTTGGTTACTGGGTGTATCTATACTTGTGTATTGGTCATCGTGTTGGCCATAAAGGAAATGTTCTGATTTCTTTTTCCCGCTCTTATTCCAGGGTCCTTGGTTGAATGCTATAATCATTGCCTTTATTCCTTTTGTACAGGATACTGAGCCACAGATGACTCTGTTAGCTATGGGCTGGAAGGCAAAGTTAGGGCACACAAGTCACTAATTTCCTGTACTGTATATTGTCTTTAGGTTTCCTTTTCTGTATACTGATACCTCACAATTTTTAAACGTACCTTTTTTTTTTTTTTTTTTTTTAAATTAAATAGGTAACCCTTTTGAGGGGGTCTGAGGCCTCCAACTGTGGTACAGTTTGTTCAGCAAATTGGCTATCCTTCTGCAACAAACTAGAGAAAAGCCAACCATTAGGAGCTGAAGGGTGCTTACGTTTAGGAAGGTCCAAGCTTTCAGAACAAGAAATGGCCTACTTTTACAATGATATATTTAATTGACTGGTTATGTGGCCTATAGGATAACCCAGATTGGCGTACTGTGTTGTTACTCTGGGTTCATTTGTTTATGATTGAGGAGGATGAATTAAGATAGCATTTTCCTAAACTTAAACTTTGGACCTGCCTTCAGAGATAATTTAATACATTAAAGTTGTGGATGATCAAATCAATTTTCCTGTAAATTGTTTTGTCTTTAGCCAACTAATGCTTATTTAGTTTTCTGCAATGAATCTGATCAGTAAGACCTCTGTTTTCCCACCACAAAATTGTAATAATTTTTAGAGGAAAACATTTTTTAAAAGATCCCAATATTTTTGCTTTTCTTTGTATTAGAAATTAAATGTTGAATCTGGAAGTTGACTATTACCAAGAGACATATTGATCAGTAAGTGCAATACATAGTCATTGCTTTATATTGTATTTTTCTGGATGGTTCACACAAAAGTTACTTACGCTCTCATAATTGCAGTTTTTTCTTTTTCTTCTAATTTGGCTTGTCTCCTTTGCAAGCCAAACCATGTTTAAAATCATTTAGCAAAACTTTCAGCCACTTATAACTTACATAATTGTACATTTAAAAGAAGTTCCCTAGATGCATAATTGTGGTAGCCAACACGTTTGGAATACTATTTTAACTCTAAACAAAGATCAGTATACAATTTATTATTTCTTCATAGCACACACAGAATAAAAAGCTGCTTCAATTTTACTGGCTGTTTCCAGCTCTTTTATCCCACCTTATTTTAACAAACTAGAATGCAGTATCAAAAATAGGATTCATTTATAATTTTGGTGCTTCTAATATAAGTCTCTATAACTTCCAATAAAGCTGAAGTGGTTTCTTCACATAGATTGACTGAAGATTAAAACTGCACAGCACCATTTTGATTGACATCCCAATTTGAAACTGCATGGCTGTTCAGTATGTAAATGAGAATGAACAGAAAGGGAAAAATTGTGACACAATGAATCATGTTTGTAATTTGTGGAAAATGTATTTCTGACCCATTCTTCCATTGTATTGTATTTGACCAGTATTTTTTAATTTAAAATGCAGGGACAGACTAAAAATAATTAAAATGTAATACATAAGAGAATTTATTTAGCTTCATTTGACAAACTTTTAGTATATGATATAAGAAAATTAAACCCAAAATGACCAACTTAGTTGTGTGAGAGAAACTAAAATCAAGTAAGAGGGACGTCTGTATGTGGAAAGTAAAGGTGTTGGAATCCTTAGAGAAAAGGGTTTTATGTGGACACCATATTGTGGTAGATTTGTTCCATTTTTTCCTCTGGTAAAATTGATCCACTCCCTGAATCAGTGAAGCTAATCCCTTAGACTAATGTGGACGGTTCTGACAATGATCCTTAGTATGATGGCTGTCTTTATGACTCTTAATATCTGGATGTTGGTTTTCTTGCTCTTGCAAGTGGCACCAACAACATACATATCGATAAGGACATTGAGATGTCATTCAAGATACTGAAATAAGACATCTGTGTTATGGCTTGAAGGGAAATAAATGTTTTGCCAAGTTTATGTCATTCTTTTATATGGGATCAAAAATAGTCAAATTTTGGAAATGGCATATCTAGTTTTTGCAATTATTTATCTGATACTGGATTTCATCGACCATTCTGAGGTCCATTAAGAACAGTTTCAGGTCTTATTTCATGGAAGGCAAGTAGAAGTCTTCTATAATACAATCCCAGTGCGATAATTTTTCAGTTTTTTTCCTGATATAACTGTAAAACAGCATTTATTGGAAGTAAAAGGGGATTATCCATTGTGTGGACTGTGCTTATCCCTATCTCCAGTAAAAAGAACATTATCACTGTAGTTGTGTCTCTTTGCTGTATCTTCTCTCCAAGGGGTGAAACATGATTCTGAAGTTTTCAGTTTTAGTTATCAACATTCACTTGCAGTGTTCAGTGCTTAGATTAGAGAATGGGAGTTGTAAAAAACACTAATTTCAGTCTGTTGTACTTCCCATTTACATGTAGGCTTCCCATTTACTACCTCAAATGCCAAGTTCAACAAATATTGCTTGAAAAAAAATGTACATGTTCTAAACAGATGAGATAGATAGGTAGCTGGTGAGCTGTGACAACTGCTTACTGTGCAAAACCTGCTCATTTCCCTTAGCTGCTCCTCCCCCTTTGTTTCTCCTCCTGCCTTCTGTTTGTTTTACATGACTTTTGCATTTTATCGTAAACCAAGATTGTAAACTCCTTTCAGGTCTGACCTGTTTTTTTACTTAACATCTTTACAGTGCTGTGACACTGGGCCTTGATCCCTGATAGGGGGGCCCTCCAGACACAGTAATGCAAACAACAATAATAAAATGCTTCTATCCACCTATAGTCTTGTAATTGCAAATTGTTCATTTAAATCAGCTTTTCTGTTGGGTATGAAGGTTGTCATTTAGAGAGTAGCTGATGACATGAAAATTTGCATTAATATTTGCCATGAAGAAACAAAGCAATATCCAAGTTACCTTTACAATTAAACTGTAAACCAGTCTTACATTTGTAGTTAGCATGGTGGTTCTGTTCTTTTTAAATTATTAGAAGCCTGCTAATTAACCAGCACCTAATATGTATAGGGCTTAGAAGCTCTTTGTGCTTAGCTACATGGAAACAGAACTACATCTTTAGGGAAGATTGTCATTTTATAAATTGAATTAGAAAAGCGAATAGTACAGAAATCTGAAGATTTACTCCTTTTTTCTATAAATATTTAAGTAATACACCAGAAAGGTTTTATTACTAAAATGTGGTAATTTGTTGGATCACTTAAAATGTTGTATTGTTATTTCAAAGCTCAGAGTATGTGAACAAACCACCATAGGCAGAGCTGAAGCTTACATAGCTATATGCTTTTCAGTGAGATTACAGGTGAAGAAAGGTGAAGCTGCCTCTCTGCAGAATTGTATTTATTTAGACAAAGATCTTTTAAATCAAAAATTTTTAGGATAATTTATTATGGATAATTTATTATGAATAGATGTGCTTTCAACTTATTTATGAATACTAAATGTTTCAGCCTTTCCTGTTACTGCATTTTGCATAATATGCACCAAATTAGTGCTTTGTTATTGGATCTTAAAACTGCTGAAAAACTAATGTAAACATGAATGCAGATATGAAAATAAATATTATATTTGAGTATTCAGAAATAAGTAGTAAATCTTCTTGCCCTTCCCCAGCCCTATCCACATTAGCAGCTAATTGACGTTCTGACTTGAAGTTGTGCAAGTTTAAAAAAACATGTTCCAACCTCTGTCTTAGAAAGCATTATTTGAGGATGTGGTAAGGAGAGCATAATTTAAATATATATGCTCTTTCTTGCATCCTTTCCAAACAATACTTTCGTTCATGCGCGTGTGTGTAAGTAAACAGGTACATAGGCAATGAGATGAGCCCTGTAGAAAAAATAGCATGTGATCATGTAATTATGGATAGTCACATAATGTACACTCACAGATGGGCTAGAAAAAAAACGTATTTCACAAGTAACCTTAATTCTTGCATTTCCTAACTGTTGTCTTGTAATGGAAAGTATTAAGCTACCTCAACCATAGGTATTGCTGTGAGTGCCATCTATAGTTTAAGCATATTTTGTATTTTTTTGTGGACTAGTAATCTTTTTTCAAGGCTGATACTTGATAGAAATATGCCAAAGTTACTGGTTAGAGAGAAGATATATTTATCCTGATAGAGCAGGTCAGTTTGGAAAACAAGAACTTTAAGCTTTGCTTTTTTACCTTGGTTGAAAAATGGACCGTGGAGTACATGGTGTTAAGAAAAATATACAGACGGGATGTATTTTGCATATTGATAGGATAGGACTTGTGGTTTGACACTTCAATTGCAAATCTAATATAATATTTTAATTTAGAAAAAATAAATGTAAAGTAGTTCTTTGTGCTTCCCTAAATTGTTTATTCGCTCTACAGTGGCGTCTTTTGAGGTAAAATAAAAACATCATCATGGAAAGAGGTAAAATACATGTAATTTCATGTATATTTTGCATTTTGTCTTTAGAGTCATCAGTATGGCTGCAATATTTCCCATTTAAATAGACCTCAGCCTAAATGATAAAGGCAAGAGTAGAGTTGATTCTGTATGAATGTTTAACGATTTAGGGCAAAGTTTGATACCTTTACTCTTGTTGGATAAATACCTTTCTCCACAGGTAGTCCTACTGAAGTCACTATTTTGTAACTGAATGACTGCTTGCTGAGTAAGCTACTATCCAATGTGAGTAAGAGTTTCCCTTTTTAAAATTTAACTCTTTCTCTGTATGCTTTGATCTGCAGCTTTTAGTAGTAGAATGTAGCTTTATATAAAACATGTTTGGATCCCATAAAGGTAATAAGATTGGAATATAGTTGGTTATATCAATTTTTGTGTGTAGACAAATTGCTTTTTTTTAAAACTCCTCCAAATTATTTCTGTTTTCTGCCTTCTCCCATGTTTTAATGAGTTGGCGGACATCTGTTGTGATTTTCCTATGAGTCAATCTAGCTTTCAATTCCCACCAGATGTTTTCACTTTCCAGACTAGGTAGAATTTTAAAAAGCACTGAAATACCTAAGTCACTTTTGAAAATAGGATATATAAGTTCCTAAGACACTTAGGGTATGTCTACACTGCAGTTAGAAACCTGTGGCTGGCTCATGCCAGCTGACTTTGGTTAGCGGGCTGTTTAATTGTGGGACCCTGCAAGGTGGGAGGGTCCCCGAGCCTGACTGTTTACACCGCAATTAAATAGTTCCTTAGCCCGAGTCAGCTGACAGGGGCAGCCACAGGTTTTTAATTGCAGTGTGGACGTGCCCTTAGGATACATTTACACTGCAGTGTAAGCTCAGGCTCAGACTCAGGCTTAAATCCTAACTCCCCTTCCGTCTACACACAAATCTCTCAGACTTGGGCTTGGGCCCAGTGTCCTAGAATGCTACGAGGATGAAGATTCTGAGCCTGAGTCAAGATGGGACCCAGTGTTTGAGCCCTATTGTTCTGAGGTTTAGATGCAGCCTGCCTCTGCACTCGGGTCCTTGGAGTCTGCCAAAAGTATCCGACAATGCTGTGGGCTGACTTCCTTTGTTCTCTGTCTCCCAAGAATCACCAGTTGACTCCAGGGAAATGGAAACTCCTCACCTTGTTCTAATATAGCAGTTGGCATTTACCCCTTCCATTTTATTCTGACTGCCAAACTGCAAACTCATGTTAGGAGAAACTTTGGCATTTGCAATAGATACCAACTAGAAGAAGTCCTTTACAAAATGTGTTGCATCATGGTTGCAGGAGCATAGCCAGATTTTGGTTAATGTCTGGTGTAAAGCCACAAAATAGTTGACTTTAGTAAGAGCAGCAGGAATAATCACACATATCAGCAAATAGCAAAGAAACTGGTGGTGGTAGAAATTTACCGGACCAGTAACCGGCATATGGAATGGATTAAGCAGGGCAAGACAGAGAACTGGAAAACCAGGGACCACAACTGTACTTCTGTTAACTTGCCAATTTTGTGCCTGTTTTATGATAAATTTGACTGATTGCTAGGGATTGTGCTGAGCGCTGAGTCAGCAGCGTTGCAAGATGACCTGCTCAGCTAAGATGACACCCTGCTGGCCTCAGAAGCTAGCATGGAAATCAATGGGAGCCAGCAGCAGGTGTCAAAGGAGTTAAATGAAGTGACTCTGCTGATGAAAACGGTTCTAGAGGAGGCTTTGTCGCAAGAGTAGCTGCAGCACATCCTGAGGCTGTACTTAGAGGAATCTTTTTGATGCTCCCCTCCCTGTTCCCCTGGAACGAAAAGTCTTCTGTTGAACCAACAGCAGAAATGGAAGAAGGAGACGCAGTCCTTGAGCCTGGTAAGTTTTTGGCTTCATTTTTGTGTTTATTAATATAGGAATGGGTGTGATTTCCACTCAATAACCATTGCAAATGATATTATAAGCTCCAGGTAGCAGCATGTATTTGCTAATGGCAAATTGCATGCCAACACCTTGGTGTCCCTCTGCCCCCCTTCCCACCAAGTGGAATTCAAAATGGAGACTGGGGAATGTAAACAGTTAAATAAGCATGTGAAAGAAAAGGAACATACACGTTTTTGCTAGCACATTCTGTTCCTTTACATATGCTGCTTGGTACCAACCCAACAGTGTAATGAGTCACCTGAAAAGACTGAATGGTATAGGGTGGAGTGAGGGAAGAAGTTCAAATGCAGCCCATTTTCGAATGTAATACATTTCTGTTAATGTATTTGCAATTCTAAAATGTTTTTTTTTCTATTTTCTTGCATCATGCTATTTGAGACAATAATCTTCTGTATCGTCTTCTGTTCCAGTCCCCTTGACCTCTACAGGCTGCAATACCTCTGAAGCTTGCCCATGCTGCAGAAGTCTGGCTCACCATACCTTTGTGGACCATTCCAATAGAAAGCATTTCCATGGTGATCTTATGATTGAACTTCTGGACAGGGCCAACAAGCAGGTTGAGTACCAAAGGCAACGGAATTTGTTGCAAGAGGAAAGACACGCCAAGAGGCAAGCAGAAGGGCTCAATGTGGCTTCACAGACATCTATAGTAACATGGAAGCAGGCATTTGCTTTACAGTTCCTGGAACAGGAAAGGTGGTTAAGGGAGGAAGATAGCATCCACTCAAACAGTTCTCTCTGTTGTGCTGTCTTTCCAATGGATGCAAGAGTGCAGGCTTTTGCTGTGCCAGCACCATCGGCTGCATCCTTTCTGTGGTACCCTGGCCTGCATTCCAGGAATAGCTTGGACAAATTCATGGCTGGGTGGCTCATTCAATTGGGCTCTCTGAGTGGCTGGACAGGGCAAATGTGCCCCAGTCAGTCCTCAGTGGTGGATGCCTCCACCCCCCCAGCTTGGTGGCTAATTCAAGGCAAATATGGAACGAAGGGAAAGGAGATGGGGGGAGGGACAGGGAACATGCAGTGGTTGGGGTGGGGTTGTCTTGTACATAGTTTAAGTGTTTGCATCACTTTATGCACTTTGTTCTTGGTTGCTTTTAAAACTTTTGGTGTTGATGTTTTGGTGTTATGATAGTCTCTTGTCAGGCAATGCTTTAATATTGTACTTTTCCAATACATGTGTAAATAATAAATAAATAAAGGTTTTATTTTATAAAAAAAAAATATTTATAAAAAAATATTTCATATTTATAAAAAAAAAAATTGCCATCTTTGCAACACATCATAATGTGTATTTCAGATAATAAAGGTGAATACATGATTAGGTGCAACTGGGAGGTAGTATGCAAAAATCCATGTCTCAATACAGTTATATGTACCAGGGGTTCCCAAACTGTGGTACGCGTATCACCTGTGGTACACAGACCACCTCCGAATGGTACGTGTCTAAGCTGCCCGATGCTCCCATTGCCAACGTAGCTTAAGCAGAGCGTCAGCAGTAGGTTAGCCCGAAGTTGTGCTGTTGACACTCCGTTTAAGCTACAGCTTAGTTCCTTGGCCGGTCGTTTCCCAAACTTTTGGCTTGTGACTTGGCCGAGAATCACTAAGCTGCCTGATGCTCCAGTTGCCAAAGTGGTTTAAATGGAACGTCGGCAGCTACACAGTCTGTTTATAAAAAAATTGGTGGTGGTGCTACAGGTGGTGGTGATTCATGTTGGTGGTACACAACATGGTAGGGTATGGGAATCGCTGATATACACCAATCCATACATCAGTTATTTACGTCAGTCTATACCGTTTCTCACCACAAACCCCCATTTCATAGGTGATCATATCATACAAAAGTACAATGCATAGCAATCAACCCTCCTCCCCCAGAGAATCAATGCCTCCCTCCCTTCCCTTCAAGCACATTCATAAAAGTATTATTCTCCCTCTTCCATTGCTCCATGCAAGTCCATAATATGGGAGCACAAAGCCTCCCTGACTTCTGTTGTCTGGGTGCATCTTGCTCCAGCTGTGATAGGTATACTTTCTCGCTGAGTGTACTGATTCAGCAGCCTCTCGCTGTCACAGAAATGGCTCACTTCTGGCTTCACAAAGATTGTGAAGAGCACAGTAAGCCATAGTAATGCAAACACCATTGATAACACTGTAATCCAAATGGGTCTGTAAACATTGCCAGCGGGATTTCAATCTGCCAAACACATATTCAGCTACCATTGTACACTTGCTGAGAATGTAATTAAACCTTTTGCCAGGGAGTCTGAAATTGGGGTAAAGTTTCATAAGCCAAGGCAAAAGGGGTTATATGGGGATGCCCAGAATAGCAGTGAGGAAGGTAATTCTTTTTATGACAATATCATGTGATGGGAATAAAGTCCCAACCTGTCAGTGAATGAAGACTCCAAATTGTTGGAAAACCCTGGCATCATGAACTTTTCCAGTACAGCCAACATGGACATTCATAAATAGGCTTCTCTGGTCCATGAGGGCCTGCATAACTGTGGAGTAGTACCCTTCGTGGTTTATGTACTCGTGTGCTCCTTGAGGAGAGGAAACTGGGGGCGCATAGGTCCCATTTGTGGGCTTGGTGGAATTTGGAAACTTCATTCTCTCAAAGCCAGTTAGTTCAGAAATATCTTATTGTGTCTGCCACACTGGGGTAAACCACACACGTGATTGCTTCAGAAATCTCCACCATCACTTTACCCACAGTTGATTTTTCAACATGGAACTGGTTGGCAACAGACGTGTAGTATTGTGGGGAAGCCAGCTTCCAGATGTTTATAACAACCCATTTCTGGACTGTTATGGCTGCCCTCATGCATGTCTTTGTGCTGGACAGTCAGAGCAAGCTGTTCACAAAGCTCCAGAAATGCGTCTTTCTTCATGCGAAAGTGCTGAACCCACTGCTGGTCATCTTGGTCTCCATGGCAATGTGATCCCAACAGTCTATGCTTATAGCCCTGCTCCAGAAGCACCAGCCTATATATAGGAGTCATCACTGGCTATACTGAGTGTCATGAGCAGCATCAGCCAGTTTGAATCTGCCGTATCTGAGTTGTTGTCCTCCTGCTCCGTCATTAGGTCAGTCAGGTGCCTTTGGTAGGTCAATTCTTTTAGGATGCGGAAGGAATTTATTTTATGTAGTTTAGTAATTCTGCACAACAGTGTAAAATTCCACTCTAAAAGCTTGATGTGATGTCATTGGATTTTCTGACTCATATTTGTCCCTTCCTTTGTTCCCTGAAGAGGATTCTCAATTAGTTAAAAAATACAGGCACTAGAGTGTCATCAAGAAGGCAGGTATTGCATTATGGAACAAGTGAAGCTGGCTTTAAAAGGGACTTCCTTTGTACTAATTAAACATTTCTCTAGTTTTGGTCAGCAAGAAAGTGAGAGACTCTTGATTAGTTGTTTATATCTGGCACCTATAGGTGCCCTTAAGTCTCCCCCAGAAACTAGGGAAAGAGGAACTATCTTGTCAAGGCAGATCTCCGTCATCAGAATGTTTTCCTGAGGGGTTGAGTGAAGTAAAGATAGTAAGCTATGACAGTTTGGCTTGTTCCTGTACGTATATTGAAAATATTAACTTATTTTAAGGTGTCATATGCAATGTTGTCAGAAGAAAGCAGCTGAAGTCAAATATCCTGCATTGTTAAATTTAGAGTTACAGCCTCATGCAGACTGATTTACAATCCTAAACAAGGTATATTATTGCATACTGCAGGTGTCAAGTTATACCACTTCTTAAAAGGTCACATAAATTGATGGGACTTAAGCACGCGCTGAAAAACTTTGCTGAATTGGGGCCATAGTACATATGACCTTTTGATCTGAAATGATAAAACGATACATAACTCATTTATGTTTTCTCCCTTTCTTCTCAGATGAACTTCGGCAAGCTATTGTGGCCATGATGAACAGAAAGGATGAGCTGGAAGAACAGAACAGGTAACTTTCTTTTTCTACACTGAGTGCCCTGTATAATTTCACAAAATTTATGTTTTTGTCACTTAGCTCCTTTACATGTAGGAAAAATTGCTATTAAAGCTGTTATCTTCTGCTTTGTGCCTGTATTCCTTTTGTGGAACTTAACAAGCACAATGCTGCAATGCTTCTACAACCTGATATAAGATGGGTGTGCAACTGTTTAGAAAATCGTTATCAGTGGTTCACAGTCAAGCTGAAGGGGCCTATTAAATGTGGTCCTGCAGAGATCTGTCCTGGGTCCAGTTCTGTTCAATAACTTCATAAATGATTTGGAAAATGGCATGGTAAGTACACTAATAACATTTGTGGTTGATACCAAGCTGAGTGGGGTTGCAAACGCTTTGGGGAACAGGATTAGAATTCAAAATGATCTTGACAAACTGGAAAAATGGTCTGAAATGAATAGGATGAAATTCAATAAGGACAAATACAAAGTACTATACTTAAGAAGGAATAATCTAATGCACAAATACAAAATGGGAAATGACTGCCTTGGAAAAAGTATTGCAGAAAAAAATCTGGGGGTTATAGTGGATCGCAAAGTAAATATGAGTTGTCAGTGTAATATTGTTTAAAAAAAAATGAACATCATCTGACAGGATTGTTGTAAGCAAGACACGAGAACTAATTCTTCCACTCTACTCAGCATTGATAAGGCCTCAACTGGAGTACTGTGTTCAGTTCTGGACACCAGACTTGGGGAAAGATGTTGATATACTGGAGAAAATCCAGAGGAGAGCAACAAAAATGATTGAAGGTCTAAAAAACATGATCTACATGGAAAGATTGAAAAAATTGGGTTTGTTTAGTCTGGAGAAGAGAAGACTGAGGGGAGACGTGTCTTCAAGTATGTAAAATGTTTTTATAAAGAGGAGGGTGAAAAATAGTTCTCCGTATCCACTGAGGACAGGACAAGAAGGAATGGGTTTAAATTACAGCAAAGGAGACTTAGGTTAGACATTGGGATAATCTTCCTAATTGTAAGGGTAGTTATGCACTGGACCAAATTGCCTAGAGAGGTTGTGGAATCTCCATGATTGGAGGATTTTAAAGACAGGCTAGACAAACACCTGTAAGGGATGGTCTAATCTAGATAATAATTAGTTCTGTTTTAGTATAGGGGACTGGACTAGGTGACCTATCAAGGTCCCTTCCAGTCCTACAGTCCATGATTTTTATGATTTACAAGCAAACTTTTTTTCATTAGAATTAAATTGCATGGAATTGACTGAGCTGAGAATTTTTGTTAAACTATATTTTTACAAAGACTAAGTTTGTGGCCAAAATAACCTTTTAATATCCCAGGATTCTTTTCATAAGAGAATAGGTTTGACCTGGTACCACGGGCCAGAATATCTCCTCTTCCCTGAGTTGTTCAGCATTTTGTGTGTCAAGTAGCTGCCACATCAGAAGTAGAAACCACCCTAGTATGCTGAAATTGTGTGAATGTATAGTTCACATAGTATAGTAAATTTATTTCTCATTCTTTTGAATGAAAAGTGCTACATAATTTAAAACTAATTTTAAAAAAAATATTATTAATTACAAAATGAAATAGAGAAGCAAGCACCATATTCCGGCTATGTACTTACTCAGTGTAATAGGAACACCATAAGTAAAAAAATGGAAATAATATAAAGAAAAGATATGGTCTTTTCTCCAGCAGATTATTTGAGATGCATACTACTCTCACACAGATTGCAGTTTACACCTTCAAGTAGTTCTTTGCAATATTCTACTTTTTTATTGTTTAAAGTGTGACTTAATTATATTCCTATTGTGGTTTTAAAATTTAGGGTCTGCTGATGGACCCCATCCATTTCCTCCCCCCCCAGTGATTGTTGGTTGAGTCACACCTAGCTTTATATGTATATCACTATAAAGGGCAGGGCATTTGCATGGTCATAACAGATGGTGCTCCCTTTTTCCAGATCTCTGCGAAACCTGCTTGATGGAGAGATGGAACATTCTGCAGTACTCAGGCAAGAAATTGACAGCTTGAGAAGGAAAATAGCAGAGCAGGAGGAGCGACATGCAGCAAAGATTCAGGCTTTGGCAAGGTAGGGAGGTGAAACAATCACTGAAAGAAGTTGCTATAATTAGGTAAAGTTTGGAATAAATATACTTAGCTTTCTTTAGAAAAGACCTAAATAGGTGAATTGCGTATGGAAAGGACGTGGTAAGGAGAAGAAGAAAGACATAAATATGCAGGAGTAGGTGATATATATACTTCATAATCTGTTCTATGAAGTGCATAAACTCATCATTTAAAACATTTTTGCTAACAAGACTTTTTGTGTTTGTAGTTCAATGTAAACATGTCTTTGTGCCTATTTTTATTGGGAAGATTTTTCTTTTCTATTTACTGGAGGAAAAAAGCCCCTTGGATGTGAGGACAATAAAATGCTGACAGCTGTCACTTTACTGATTTCCAAGGTTGATTTGACTGACTGATTGGCTGGCTAGACAGATGTCCCTCTCCGTGTTTGTTCCTCCCAAAGCTGTATACTTTGTTAAAACCGATAACTTTCCTAGAAATATTGTTCTGCAGTTAAGGATCTGAGAGAATGTAAGAAAAATTCTTCTGGGTAAGGGTCAATAGGAATGTATCCGCTTTTTAAGGGTATAGAAGAAAAGTTTATTATCGTCAGAGCGAAGTTGTTCTTTTCACTCTTCTTCTCCCATGAACTTTCAGTTTACTAACTGGTAACTTAATGGCTTTGCCTACTTCTATTCTTACTCAACAGAAAAGACTATATTATGTATGAAAATACCGTAATTTAAGTTGTTGATATGATTTTATAGAAATGATTTAATATTTACTCAGTCTATTATTTGCTCACTTGCTTTTGTGCTCTGTGTGTGAACAGCCTTCAAAGGTTCATCACAAAGCAGATATGCTGCACTCTTAACCAAAACATTTGAAATGAAATGAAAATGTGAATCTCTTGGTATCTTGTAGTCAGACCCACCAACAGGAATTCTGGGCCCCAGGGCAGAATAGTCCCACCCTGTCTCTTCTGCCCACAGCCCCGCCCCCAATCCACTCCAGACCCTGCCCCCTGCTGCACCCACTTCCCCGCTTGACTGGCTCGCTGCCACATCCCTCTCCCCCCATTGCTTGGTTCCCCTTCTCTCTTCCACAATTCCCCTTCCTGCAGGTGGCAAGCGACAGCAGGGGTGCTGAGGGGACAGGGGGAGGAGGGATGCATGCGGGGAGCAACAGTGGGAAGGAGGGGATGTGCAGGGGGGTGAGTGGGAGAGGAGAGGAGGGATTCACATGGCGAGCGATGGTGGAGGGGGTTGATTGGGAGGGGATATATGGCTGTGGGGGGGGGGGGAATGGGGTGTGGAAAAGAGGAGGGGGGAACCAAGTGTAGAGGTGGGCTTGTGGGGAGGGATGTATGCGGGCCAATCAGGGCACAGTCTGGGACGGAGTGGGGGTGGACTGTGGGCAGGGGCCATGGGAGGAAGAGGCAAGACGGGGAGCTAGCCTCCATGAGGGGAAGCTTTCACCTCACTGCCCGTGGCCTAGGCCCCTTTTAAAATGTATCTAGTCTAATGTCTAATGTATCTAGACCACAGACATAATCAGTATGGTTATACAGTTTTATATATCTTTGAAAGTCTTACATTGGCCTATAATAAGATTGTGGGGATTCCTGTTTTAAAGGGGGAAAAGATTAAAAACCTACAATAGGTAAGGCTTAAAATAATTGTCAAGGGCTTTAAAAAAAAAAAGTAATAGCTAAGGGTGAAAAGCAACTAATTAAGAGAAAATAGGTAAGAATTAACGACATGAATGAAAAAAGATGTAAAGTCCACAAATGGCAGCCAAGGGATGAAGGAATATTAGTAGCTGGCAGTTGTGTGGAGTCAAGTTACCTTTAAAAAATAACAAAGAAATGGGTCAAGATTAAAAACTAGAGACGATAAAAATAGCAACTGTTATGCATTGGGTCTAGAGACAATAAAAAGGTTAATTTTTTTTTAAGTCTCACTTTACGTGTAGTTTGTCTTAAGCCTTGACTCTTATGCTTGTGTGGAGCCCAGCTGACTTCAGTGGGACACTTTGTGAGTGTAACTGTCTGCATGTATCAGATTGCAGAATCGGAGCCTTATATTATGTGGTCTTCATGTCACATACCTGAATTTTTACATGTTGCTAAGATGCCTAGCGGCCTGTGTGTACTCTGTTCTGTATGTATTTCCAAGAGCTGGCAAATTTAAAAAATAGATAGAGTTGCAGTTTATTTTTAAGATTCTTTATTTCTTTGTCCTGTGATCTTCTTTTTTTCTTTGACTCTTTGTTTAAAAAACATAGACACATCAGGGGTAGCTTTAGTGTGGGTTCATGGGTTTAATTGCATCCACAGAAATCATTAAACTAAGGGAGCAAAAACAGGCAGATATATAGTTCTCCTGGCCCGGTGTGGAGGGGAGACCCCAAGGTGGAGGTCAGTGCGGAGAGAGCTCACTCTTCAGTGCCTCCACCTCAGGGCCTCCCCTCTGCACCAGGCCAGGATTAGGGTTGCAGTGCCAGGGTGGAGGGTGCTGCTGTGGGTGGTTGGCAGTTTAGGATAGTCCTTAAATCAGGAGGCTACATTTGCCCCAGAGACACATACGTACACATATGCAAACAAACACTGAGGAACTGAGTGACTGCTATCCTTCTGCCTTTGTGTGTACTGGTTTATATATTGCATATAGTGGCCTTAGCTGACCCCTATTACAGGCATAAGTTCTTTTCACTTACCGTTGTTTCTTTGGCAGTATGTAATTCAGTATTTTGTAGATGCATTTGGGACTCTCGGTGCAGAGGGAGAGATTCCTCATGACTAAATATTGAGACAGAAGCTCTACTTTAAATGTATGTGGTGATTCTTCTTTTTCTGGACAGCAGGAAGAAAAGGGAACTGGGCTCCTCTAAGAGTCCCTACTGTATTTGGGTTACAAGAAAGAGGGATGGATTTACCTGAGCTGAGTCATTGGGAAACAGGAAATGACCAGACCAGTGCGGGTGCTGATCGACCAATACACTGGCAAGAAGAGGAGATATTTATACCTGGTGCATTGTGGAAGGAACTCTCTCTTGCATCAATCGCTGATCAGCGGGGAGATAATCCTCCACTTTTCAGCCCTTGTTCCCATTTGTTTTACATGGGGAATGTGATGGGGACCCAGAAATGGGATGAGACTAGGTTGGGAGCAGGAAAGGCTGATTGATGACTGTCCTCCCAAGTAGGTGGACTCTCCCAATTACATGGCAATGATTAAGGAAAGGATGACCTTCATTGAACAGTTTATTGCCAAATATTCCCTGGTTGGCTAAGTGAGAAAAGTTGTTGCATAATTAAACTGCATTCATTACATTTTGTCTTTCTTCCTGCATGGCCAGGAGAATGTACTCTGTGGATAAAAACAGACTAGATGGCAATCCCAGCAGATACTAAATCTGATCAAGCAGCAGATATTTTTATTATACTGGTCTTAGAGAGTTAGGGCAGTTATGAAGCCTCGAAAGATATCTACACCTGCCATAACCAAACAGAAATTGATCCATACTGATGTCTGAATGTGAGGCAAAACACTGAAAAGTGGGGGCAAGACACTGATATTAATCCATGGGGAATAACACCACCTGCAGTAATCATCCTTAAATGGAAGCACATAGGATTTCATGCTTGTATCCATTCAAATCATATTGTATCCATTATATTTATGGTTGTATCCATTCAAATCATACAGAAGATACTGTGTTATGAGACTTGCCTCCAGGGCTCACTTTATATAGTACAGGTCAGTTTATGCATGAGATAGTGGGATCTGAATGTTTGATACCATTTCCCAATATGTCATGAGCCTAATCCATATGGAAATTTTTGGATAAAATAAGATTTTGGAATGAGATAATCACAAAAAGTGAGGAAAAGAGATGTGATATGTAGATGGGAAAGTGAGGGGGTGGTAAGTTTACAGAGTGTAGAGAAAAAAACTGTGAAAGACAATCACAAATTTTAGGACTCGTGGAAGCGTTCTACCTTTGGAACTTAGGAAAAGGAACTTGAATAATTTGGAAACAATATTCTAAAGGTTGAGTTCTAAAAATAGTCCTCTAAACGAGAAGCAAAAAAGGAGAGTTTAAAGAATTTTTTTTTCAAATCCCCTAAATCTGAAGGGAATAGCTTAAGGAATCCAAGCATCAGCCTCCATAGGGAAGAGTGTTTGAAGTCTCACCATCTTGAAGCATTTGGGACAGAATGCTTTTAAGCAGGGGAAGATTCCATGTGTTGGAGTTCAGATGGAAGAAACAGGTAGAGGTGAGAAAAAATAGATGTTATGAGTTGTGACTAGTGGTCTTCATACTCTTTCACATGAGACTGTTAAGTCCATGTTTTCAATCCCCCTGTGAAGCATGATAGGTGAAGTGCCACATGAGCCTCTTAGAGAAAAAAATTCAATAATTTATTAAAATAATACGTTAAAATAATACTGATGTTATCAGGAAACATAAAGCACAAGACGTTAGCATTGTATTGCCACTAAAGAATGTGATACAAGAAAAACAATAATACCGCACCTTTTTTTAATATATGAATTTCATCTTCATTTAAGATACAAGATTGTATATGGAAGACTTTCGTTTTAAACTTAATAACAGAGTAAACACTTTGTGTAGGCACATCTGATTTTCTTCTTACTCCTGAGTTGTCAGATATTTAAAATGCTAAGTATTCAGTAAACAAGTGCATTGGGAGGCGAGGGGACTGCTTTTCCAACAAACAAGCTGATTAAATTAATCAAATTTCTTTTTCAAGTCATTTATCTTGTTTACTTGCCACCATTTGCTGTTTTACTCCTAATGCTTTATTTTGAAGTAGGTATGGAAAACTGTCACTGAGATGATTTATATCTATGGTCACCTGTATCAAAAACTTGCTTTATTTTTCCAGCAGCATAGTACGATGTATAAGCATTTTTCAACATTCTCAAAAGAAACTACATCACTCAATGTTTAAGCAAATAGGTCAACTGTCAGCTATTATATATCTGGAAATATATCTAAAGATTTGCTGGAAAAATCCCCACATAACAATAGGAGGTTCAAGCAAAAGATTACATTTTCTCTGGCCTGGATCTTCTTTTGAGCAAAGTTTACTATACCAAATATGTGTTGGCACAATGTATAAATGAGTTTGTCTTCTCTGTTGATTCTATTTTAAATCAAAGTCAATATGATTAATGGTCTTTCAGCAGAACACTTTGAGAAATCATTTCCCTGACTGATCAAACTGCACACCACCTTACAGCAGTCTACGTGGGATTATACCTTGAGGCCATTTGGAAGGTGAAGCAGAAGGCTGTAACCTGTATATTAAGTACGGTTGTATTTTGGGAGCACATTAGACCAATGACCTACACTGACTTCTAATAAGCTTCCAGGTAGAACTGAAGGTGTTGTATTTTAACCTATAAATCCATAAAATGTTTGGGGACCTGATTACATGAGTTTGTCTCTCACCTTGTGACATACTGCCACAACTGAGATCAGCAGTGGTATTTGATATAAAAATTTGTTTAATTAAGAACGTTCTGAAAATAGAATGTTTAAATGGTTAAATGCATTTCTGGGGGGAGCCGTGCTGGGCTTGGCTCCTCACTGCCAAGTGAGAACTGCCTAGCTGCAGCTTCCCCCCACTGCCCGTACAGAGCTGTAGCTGGGCAACTGTCACTCGTGGGGAGCTGAGTCGAGCCCAGCTGTGGTTCCCCCCAGGCCGCGCTGGGTTCTGCACCTCCCCGTGAGCAAGAGCTGCCCAGCTGCTCTCGCTCCTGGGGACCTAAGCCCAGCTGTTGCTCCCCTCCCCAGTTTAAACGGTAATCAGCTGATTACCATTTAAACGTTTAGGCTTTTACATCCCTAATTTGAGCAGGACATTTCTCAATTAAAATGAGGGGGAACTGCTAGCAGGTCATTTTTTGTGAGAAGTCCTCTATGTTTTGAACTCACTCTCCTACTTGGTCTGACAGAGCCCATATTTGTTTGTCTTCCAAGCACACTGAAAAGCCTCTCTTTTCCCTTTTTGTTAAGGCTGTTGTGGAGGGTTTGGTTGAGGCAGGACAGTGAGGGATGTGGGAGGGATCTGGAATCTCCACCACAATGTAAAGCTGTCTTCCCTTGGTAAACATCCCCTTCAGGGAATGGCAGTACAAACACCTTCTGCCATCCACCAGGAGTGTACCCTTCCTATGGTTATGTCTACACTATGAGTTAGGGGTGTGATTACCCTTCTCATTTACACATACTTGTGCTAGCTCTGTGAGGTTGAGGGTGTGATTCCCTTGCTCTTGTACAGCTAGGCTGAGTATAAATAACTGTAGTCGTGGTAACAGGATAACAACAGTGCACAACTTAGGCATGCTGAGTATGTACCCTCCTAGCTCATAGCATAGATGTAGTCTAAGTCCTTTTTGGCTTCCTGAGCAAATGAAGGTGAATTGAATTCTGAATCTACAGCATTGTACAGCAACACTGTAACGTCTTTGAGAATGATGGAAACTGTATCTTCTTTGAGATGTGTGCCCCCATGGGTGCTCCACTACCCACCCTCCTCCCCTCTGCTTCGGAGTGAAACATATGGCTCTACAGAAGAGAAGGAACCAAGGGCGGCTGGACTGCACAGTGCTATTTATACTTCCTGTGCATTGCGCAAGGCAGGGGAGGCGTGCATATGTGGTCTGACGGGCATTGCTATTAAAGATCTCCTACTCCAGATGCAAAGATGCTGCTGCACCTACAGTGGAGCACCCATGGGGGGACAAATCTCGAAGAACCTCAGTTACGGCGCAAGGTGAGTAACCCTCTCTTCCATTCCTCTGTGTCATTTGCTGCTGCTTCAATCTGCTCTTTGATGTTGAGGTCGACTGTTACATCCTTCCTATCAAGAGTTCTTCTTAAAGTTTCTCTTAGAAACCCTTATTTTCTCACACTAGTTGTTTTTCGCTTGATAGCTTCATGTGGGAGTCTGTGCACTGGCATCCAGAGAACATGACCAACATATGTCTAGCACATCCTGATTCTGGTAGAAATGAACTACTGGTTGGTGGCTTCTTAGATCTCTTTGCTTATAATGATGATGCCCAGAGTCTTTTGTAGGCACTTATTTTCAAAGGCATTTAGTTTTCTAACTAACATTTTGGTAGATTTCCAGCTCTTGCAGCTGTAGATTAGTACTGAGACTACACTTGAATTGAAAATTCTCAATTTTCTTCTTGATTCTATATATCTTTGATTTCCATATGTTTAGTATGCCTTTCCTGTCCTTTCCTATCCTTGATGTCACTTTGTTCTTGAGGTCATTGTTGGCTGATATAGTGCTGCCCAGGTTCTGTTCCACATTCTTGATATTTTTGCTTGACATCTGGGTTTTTAAGGATATTTGTTCTAGCATAACTAATTTTGAGCCCTGCTTGCCTGCTTTTTGTGCCAGGTTGTCCTGTCTTGTTTGTAACTTTCCGAGGGTGTCGATCAGTAACGCAGTATCAGCAAAGTTTAGGTCTCCCTAGGCATATGCCATTTACCCATGCTGTACAAGTATTTGTGTTGCCCATATACTTCAGTATACAGTCTGTGGCAATGCCAAACCATGGAGATAAAATGCAATCCTGTTTCATATTTGTGTCTACCCTGAACCAGTCTGAACCACACTGTCTGGTTGTTCACCCTTACAGAACACTTTGCATCTCTATACATGATGATGTTGACAACTTTAGCTGGGATTCCATAGGACTAAAGAATATTCCACAGTATGTCTGTGCAGGCTATCAAAAAAGGTGTTTTGGTGTTACATCATGTAATCAGTGTGTGAGTTATGTCTTTATTTGTTTAATTAGTTTTAAATTCTTGGGTTTTGCAAACGATGTTAGAGGGAAAGACTTGTTACTTTGTGATCTTAACTAGCTTTAAAATGAACTGGGTTTTATATAGGATCTGGGGATGAAGTGGGTTGTTGGAATCTGTTGACTCGAGTTGCTGAAGTCTGTTGGGTCTGGCTAAAGATCTCAATCAGTTATGCTGTAATTCATAGAATGATCTACCAAAAGCAGAATAAGTACTTCCCTTTGTAAGTGAATATAAGGTAGCTAACTGATAGTGTGCTATAGACAACCATTGGGAAAAAGAATTGTATTTGTCATCTTCAAAGAAAAAGGGAACAACATTTAAATTAAAACTATAGCCCAGAAGCAGACAGTGAACTTGTATGGGAAAATGAGTGTAAGGTGCCCCTTTACTCCCTTTTGGGTTACTCATATCATGGCTAGTAGTGTAGGAGAGGAAGTAGGTTCTGCATAGCCACTACATCTTTCCCCATGCACGTGGGTGGGAGAGGACAGGGAATAGGTGAAGCCTTGACTGTGTCATCTTCCCACCCCCTCCAGCTCCATATGCCACCCAGCATAGTTTCACTGATGTGCTAGGTAACATGCACCAGTTATAGCTCTGATGCAATTTACTCCTTTGCTGGAACAGTGGGGAAACTGGAAGGGAGATTGCAACTCTTGGAGTCATAATCTGCTTCCTGGACTGCTGCAGGGGCAGTATAACAACATACTGTGGCATGCTTTGGGCTCATAGCGAAGCCATATTGAGCCCCATGTTTCCTTGACATTTATATTGTGTTTTTTATTAACATTTAATCTAGGACTTTTGGCTGTTTTTCCTTGCATTGTTCTTAGCTTGATTACTCGACCTGGAGTAATATAATTCGGAAGGTTGCTTTTTCTGTTTGTGTTTCAGTTCCTGGTAGTGTTGGTGCCCATTGTTCAATTTAATCAAGGGCTAATGTGTAATACTATATAGTGATATTCTGTCAGAAAACAATCCTAAAACGCTTCCTAATCTAAATTTAAGTAATTTATGTAGAAAAAATCCTGAAGTCAAATATATAGTGATAATGGCACAGTTTTCTTCTCCTTACACTCCATAGGGAAGCCTGTTGGTGTCTAAAATCTTGGAACATTTACTGTATATGTGGAATAGCAGACTTGATTAAATTTCTGAAACAAAATAGTAACATCCCAGGTGATAAACTCACTGACCACACCAGACAGGTATCTACAGATACAGAGGAGTGTGTGCAAGTGCACATGTTAATAATGCTTGGTGGTTACTGTATGAGATTCTTAGGAACGCTGTGTTGCAGTGCAGAGCTAGTAGCTGGAATTGACAAATTGGAGAGATGTAGTTGCTTGGCATTTGGGGTGCCATTAACTCTATCTCTGATCACACTTCAAAATTAACTCCTCTCTTTGGGGAGTGGGGCTAAGGCAGAAATGTGTGTAAATGGGCTTTACATGTGAAAGATGTACAGTATTCAGGAGACGGAAAATTCATGAATTTAATATTCACATTTTAGGCTATGGGATTTGCATATTCATACCTTTTTGACTCATTTCTCCCACAGTTTTAAAATTTGCATTGACATCATATGGGTGAATCATATATTTGTCATGCACATACTTTTTTGAATAACAGATAGGGTAACAAGGCCTAAAGAGATGCTCACTTGGATTCAAATGCAAAAGGGATTTTTTGAAATAAAATAAATTGTTGACTTGTGCTGATATATTGGGAACATATGTCGTGTTGATGGTGCTCTTGGAGTTTGCATACTTAGACATCTGGTAAAAATGTAGTGGCAGCATACCTTCCAGTGCAGTCAGTGGTCACTGTGGTGCAAATAGTTTTGAACTTTAAAAGTATTTCTTCAATGGGTGATGCATCATTAGAAATTATTTTCTAGCATAACAGAAACGTTGCACTGTATAGTGATTTTAGTTGATTTTTTTTCCAACTGCAGGTGTCTATTTACTTTGTAATTTGTAATTGATGCTGCTGAAATATTGAAAGAGTATATGTAGATTGTTGCACATCTAGATTTTGGGCAAACTGGATTATTTTGTCACTGAAGAAGAGATGGAATAATATATATTGGAGATGTGGCTTTTTTTTTTAAGGTCTAGTTGCAATACAGTACAGTCTGCAGAACTAGGTAAAGACTGTTACCTTGTGAGTAGGATGAAGCTAAATACCAGATATTATGTAAAATGAAATTCTGCTACAGCTGACATGTTGTTACCAATTTTCAGGGTCAGTGGTTGATCAACACTTCACTAAGTAGCAATATTCTGAAACATCTTAGAATAAGCACAAACACTTAATAATGATCCTATTGGTGTGATTTGTTGGCACAAAGTATTTCAGCATATAATAGTTAATATTTGTGGGCCAGATTGTCCCACACATTTAAAAAAGATGGGAGGAGAAATTTTACTTGGGTATCTCCTTGTGGAGATTAATTTAAATTAATTCCCATCAGAGGACAAGAGAAAAAATTGCCTTTACTCCTTGTTTATATTAAGAGCTACTCAATTTGGAAATTATTGGAAAATTTTATTTTGATATTTAGCTGGATATTTTTTAATGCAAGTGGCTTCAGTTGATGCAGGAATAACTAGAAGAACAAAAAGGTCAACATGGCTCTCCTCTTTACATTTATTTTTATTATTATTTGAATTGTGTTTGCCCTAGAAAGTCCAGTAAGGGATCAAAGCTTCATTGTGCTAGGTGTTGTACAAATGAACTTGGGACTTGCACTTGGATCTTATACGTCCTACAAAATATCCTTATCGCCAGGCTATAGAATCATTCTCCCTCTCCTTCCCTGTCCCACTGATTCTTCATTGCCATCCTGAATGACGATGAATTGCCTCTTTCCTACCCTCCCAGGGTTTGTAAATCTAGTCTTCCTTTGCTTTTGTCAAAATGCATGAAATAAAAACCAATTTTTTTTTCTGAATTGAAACAAAAGTATTTGTTTCAATGTTACCAAAAGTGTTGACTTTTTTTTTATGGGGTTTAAACTATTAGGTGATCTCAACACAGGTGCATGAACTGTTTTCAGTCAACTGAAACTGTATTTTTCACTCAGCTGTAGTGGGGAGTATAAGGTGAATGTTTGATCACAGATTGGTGTAATAGTCAGTGGTCACAGCACACCAGCAGTCTAGCTATTGTCAACTGTATGTAGACATTGCTGTGAAGGGGAGATTTGAAGGGCGGTGATGTTGGCTTTAAGGAGATTAAAGTGAAGCACCTGGTTTACATAAAAGGCACTGTAAGATAAAGTGCAGAGGTATTTGTAAGAAAAATTCCTAATGAACAATAAGTCCTGTCTGTCGGGTTCCAATGCTGATAGCAGAGGATGAGGGAGAGTTCCACTGCTGATGACAGAGGATGCAGGACGGATAAAGCACAACAACCAATATGATTGCAAGCAGAATCCTTTATTCCCTCTTGCCTCCCAGCTTATATACCTTTTTAATCATCTTTGCCTACAAAATTCACACAGTTGCTAATTGGCTATTATATGATTTCACCTACTTCACACGGGAACAGCTGGCTTTAACAAATTCATACAGCACATACCCTCAAAATCCTCACAGCCATGGCCAATAAAAGAAAATCAATAGCGGCACGGTTCTGCAGGACAGCGTGTCTTATTGTCAACGTCCTGCAGGAGGGCGCTAATCATCTCTGAAGTCAAATTAAATTGCTTAATACTCCAACAGGCTAATTTCTCCAAATTCTGCAGGGCATTGGCCGCAGCCACACCGGGGGCCAAAAAGGCTGCAAATATTTTAGAAGGGGCATCCCAAAACTCAATAGTATCCTGACAGTCCGGTGTGAATGTACGAATGTCACGCCGGGTACGATGCACCGAGCGCTGCAGTTGCAGCTTCGAGGGGGCATAAAGGGTGAGCTTGCCCACATAACAAGGCCCCCCCAAGGGATAGCTAGGGACCCCCTGCCAGGAGATTAAAGTGAAGCACCTGGTTTACATAAAAGGCACTGTAAGATAAAGTACAGAGGTATTTGTAAGAAAAATTCACTAATGAACAATAAGTCCTGTCATCATTGATGGAGCTCAGGTAGTCGTTGATGGCTTAATAGCATGTAAGAGATAAGTATGACAGCGTGGCAGGATTAAGCCAAGCAGGGCCTTAAGAATGAGCATGGGTAGTTTTTGTTGTGTAATAGGTAGAGCTTGTGGATGGATATACAAGGAGGTTAGGGGTTATGAGGGAAATGAGGTAAGATCATAATCTTTCCAGCAATGTTTAAAATGGGTTTAAGGAGGATCCTGAAGTAATCAAGACAAGATGACGAGGGCCTACATGAGAGTTTTACCCGTGTGGACAGAGAGGAAAGGCTGGATCATAGAGATGTTATACAGGAAGAAGCATCAAGACTTAAATGTTGCCTGAATGTATAGAGAGCTGTATCAAAGATGACACCGAGATTATAAGCCTGAGAGACATGGAGGATTGTGGCGATGTCCACGGTGAGTGAGAGTAAAGGGAAAGGATTGGGCAGGAGGAAGAGCAAGGACTCAGTTTTGGTGATTTTGAACCTTAACTGTTGGCTGGATATAAACAAAGGCTGAGATTTTAGTTTGGACAGAAGGAGATGTGTCCAGAGTGGAGAGGTAAAAAAGATATAGTAGAACCTCAGAGTTACGAACTAACCGGTCAACCACACACCTCATTTGGAACCAGAAGTATCCAGTCAGGCAGCAGCAGGGGTGGGGTGGGGGAAAGAGAGAGCAAATACAGTAGTACAGTAATATATTAAATGTCAACTACTAAAATGGAGCGAAAGTTTAAAAAAAAGATTTGACAAGGTAAGGAAACTGTTTCTGTGCTTGTTTCATTTAAATTAAGATGGTTGAAAGCAGCATTTTTCTTCTGCATAGTAAAGTTTCAAAGCTGTATTAAGTCAATGTTCAGTTGTAAACTTTTGAAAGAACAACCATAACATTTTGTTCAGTTTTATGAACATCATCTGTTCCTGAGGTGTTTGTAACTCTGAGGTGCTACTGTAGTTGAAGTTGTATATTTTGAAAGTTGGAGTGTGCTTGAGGAAGATTCTCCAAATGAAACTCTGATGAGTAGTTAGAAATTAAACCATATCTTCGATATGATGAATAAATATAGTTCTACTTCGAGTGATTGCTCATATTCATTTCAATATAGGTGAGCGCACGCCACCGTGCATGGGTTCCAGGAACATTTTTCCCCTTAGCAGACCCCGTAGGGTCGGCTCTGGAGCCCCCTGGAGTGCCACGCACATGTCGTGGTATATGAGGCACCACTGACCCTACGGCCCCTCAGTTCCTTCTTTCCGCCCGTGACAGTTGCTGGAACGTCTCTTGCTTCTCGCAAGTACCATTCCCCTTGTTGGACTTTGTTGTTGTTGTTTAGTTAGTTAGTGTTAAATGTTGTTAAGTAGAGTAGTTAGTGATAAAATAGAAGCCCTTAGGGGCTTAGGGTGGCCAGGCCATGCCCGGATCACCTGGCTTTAAGCCCTGAGCTGCTTGCAGCAAGGCTTTTCCAGTTAGTGACCCTCACAATCGCTGCCTCAAGTGCCTGGGAGAGTGGCACCGGAGGGAGAAGTGTAAGATTTGTACAGCTTTCAAGCCTAGGACTCAGAAATAGCGGGACATTAGACTGAAAGCTATTTTGATGGACGTGGCGCTTCGACCGGCCTCCTAGCTGCCTCGTTCTACTTCAGCACCGAACGTCTCCTCGGTGCAGAGCGCACCACCGGCACCGGAGTCGACTTGGCACAGGGAGGCATCTCTGGTGCCGAAGAAAAATAGGCGGCAGCACACAGAGAGCGCTCACTCCCCTGCACTACCGATACGGGTGGGGTTGAGTGTGGAGGTGCACCAGCCATGGCCTGTAGAGCTTGCTCCGGTGCCTGCATCTCTGAGCAAGGAGCCTCCCCCGATTCTCGGGGGTGGTGGAGTGCCCCTGCAGGTGCCATCGACAGCAGAGGCTTGTCAGGCGGCAAGAGCCCTGATGGCCTTGCCCATGCCTTCGCCCCCCCCTCTGCCGAGGGAGAGAGGGCCGGTGATCTGGGGCAAACCCACGCTGGGTCCCCCAAAAGGCTGGTTGAGACCCCCGACAAGGGTGGAAGGGTCTCCCGCACAACGGTCACCGAGGGTAGAGCAAGGAAGCTCCCCTCTCAGCTCCGAGTCCCGTTCGTCGAGCAGTTCCTCCTCGCGATACTGAGGTCGGTCCCCGATGCCGGAGGCAACTCAGAGAAGGTGGTGCTGCTCGAGCACTGCCTCGCAGCACAGGGACAGCTCATGCTCCCAGTCCCCGTCACCGAGCCGTTCGTCCAGGCGGCACCGGACCCAGTCACCGGCGAGGAGTCTGTCACCGAAGGGCTCGCCCACCTCAATGCGTCGCAGATCCCAGTCTTCAAAGTTGGGTTCGGCACCACGAGGCTCCCGACGGCACCGTTCCCATTGCCCTTGGGGCAAGCGGCAGTCATTGGTGCTGAGGCGACAGACCTCCACCTCAAGCTCCTCGGAGCGCGCCTCCTCGCGTCGGCACCGTCTGCAGAGGTGGCGGCAATCTTCTTCTGCCTCCTCGGACTCATCAAGGGGTCGGTCCCCGGTGCGGAGTGGCAAGGGTTGGAGCTGGTCTCGGCACCGCCGCTTCAGTGACTCTGGGTCCTGGAAAAGCAAGGACGCTCAAGGGCCCAGCTAACCCCACCAGGAGGCTCATCAGCCAGTGCCGATGCCACCCCTGGGTTGGCCCCAGGGTCCCTGGAAATGGCCCTATTGGGGGGTTTGGAGGGTTCACATGGGACAGGGGACAGTGTCCGTCCCATCCTCAGGGGTGCTGTCGGGGACCCCCGCACCAGACACAGAATGTAAGGGCCATTCCTCGGATGAGGAATCGGACCCAGAGGAGGGACCCTCCACAGGGCCACCCCCTCACCAAGGGGGCGAGCACCCACAGTCCTCCTCCTCCTCCCCAGATGAAGCAGCCTCCAGGGACCACAGAGCGCCACTGAGAGACTTCAGTGCACACCAGGAGCTGCTGAAAAGGGTGGCCTCTAACCTGAACCTGGAGGTTAGGGAACTATCAGAGGAGGAGGATCCCCTTTTCAGTATTCTGGGGGCAGAGGGCCCATCAAAGGTGGCCCTGCCAGTCCATGATAGAGTCCTTAAGCTTGCTAAGGCCCAGTGGCAAACCCCTGTCTCGGTCGCCCCTACATCCAGGGTGCCGAAAAGAAATATTATGTCCCTGCTGAAGGGTTCGAGTTCCTCTTTACACACCCAGCCCCGGGAACCCTGGTGGTGGATGTGGCCAATCAGAGGGACAGGCAGGAGTATCAAGATTCCACTCCCAAAAACAAGAAAAACAAAAATATGAACTTGTTTGGGAGAAAAGTTTATTCGACGGGGGCATTACAGTTCAGGATTTCTAACCACCAGGCTCTCCTGGGCAGGTATAACTTTAATCTCTGGAACTCCCTCAGGTGGTTTGCTGAGGCGTTGCCCCAGGAGCAGGCAGTGGACTTCACCACGATCATAGAATCACAGAGCTGGAAGGGACCTCAGGAGGTCATCTAGTCCAACCCCCTGCTCAAAGCAGGACTAACCAGGACTAACCCCAGCTAAATAATTCCAGCCAGGGCTTTGTCAAGCAGCTTAAAAACCTCCAAAGATGAAGATTCCACCACCTCCCTAGGCAACCCATTCCAGTGCTTCACCACCCTCCTAGTGAAAAACTTTTTCCTAATGTCCAACCTAGACCTCCCCCACTGCAACTTGAGACCGTTGCTCCTTGTTCTGTCAACTGCCACCACTGAGAACAGCCTAGCTCCATCCTCCCTGGAACCCCCTTTCAGGTAGTTAAAGGCTGCTATCAAATCCCCCCTTATTCTTCTCTTCTGCAGACTAAACAAGCCTAGTTCCCTCAGCCTTGCCTCAAAAGTCTTGTGCTCCAGCCCCCTAATCATTTTTGTTGCCCTCCGCTGGACTCTCTCCAACTTCTCCACATCCTTTTTGTAGTGGGGGGCCCAAACCTGGACACAATACTCCAAATGTGGCCCCACCAATGCCGAATAGAGGGGAATAATCACTTCCTGCGATCTGCTGGCAATGCTCCTGTTAATGCAGCCCAATATGCTATTAGCCTTCTTGGCAACCAGGGCACACTGCTGACTCATATCCAGCTTCTTATCCACTGTAACCCCCAGATCCTTTTCTGCAGAACTGCTGCCTAGCTCATCGGTCCCCAGTCTGTAGCTGTGCATGGGATTCTTCCATCCTAAGTGCAGGACTCTGCACTTGTCCTTGTTGACCCTCATCAGATTTCTTTTGGCCCAATCCTCCAGTTTGTTTAGGTCTCTCTGTATCCTATCCCTACCTTCCAGGGTATCTACCACTCCCCCTAGCATAGTGTCATCTGCAAACTTGCTGAGGGTGCAATTTACCCCGTCTTCCAGATCATTAAGGAGGGGATCATCGAGGAAGGGATCACTGTGGCTGGGGCGGCACTCCAAACCGCCAGTGACGCTGCAGACACGGCAAGCAGGGCTATGGCCTCTGCTATCGCCATGCAGCGGTGTTCGTGGCTGCAGTCCTCGGGGCTTTCACAAGAAGTGCAGCAGTAGATTCAGGACCTCCCCTTTGATGGGTCAGGCCTGTTTTCAGACAAAACTGATGAGAAGCTGCATGGCCTTAAGGATTTGCGGGCCACCCCAAGCCTTGAGACGTCAGTCAAGGCCCCAGGCACCGCAACAACCTAGGCCGTCACCTAGGCCCTTTCAGCATAATAGGGGCAGAGACAGAAACAGGGGGTTTGGATGGTGTAGCCGGCCCCCTAGTTCATCCTCAGCCACCCAGCAAGGGCCCTCCAAAAGTTCAGGCAATAGAAAAGGACAATTTTGATGGTGCACCCAAGGGTGGCACCTCTGCCATCTCCCTGGATCCATCCTGTCCTTTTCTAGACAGACTAAAGCCCTTCTACAAAGAATGGGCAACATTTCATCAGATCGCTGGATCCTCGGAATAGTCCTCCGAGGATACGCCCTACAGCTCACATCCCGCCCACTAAACAACCCTCCCCCCTTCAAGGACCCCTCTCACGAGCAATTCCTCTTGCAGGAGGTAATCACCCTCCTTGACCTGGGGGCGGTGGAAGTGGTTCCCCGGAACGAAATAGGGAGAGGATTCTACTCCAGATACTTCCTCATCCCCAAGACGAAGGGGGGCCTGAGGCCCGTATTAGACCTGCGCCACCTAAACAAATTCATCAAGTGGATCAGGTTCCACATGGTCTCCCTAGCCTCCATTATCCCTGCTCTGGATCCAGGAGATTGGTATGCCGCCCTCGATCTGAAGGATTTCCATGTATCTATCCTTCCCAGCCACAGGCGCTTCCTTTGATTTATGGTGGCTGGTTCCCATTACCAATTTACGGCCTTGCCTTTTGGCCTCTCAACCACCCCCAGGGTATTCACCAAGTGCATGGTGGTAGTGGCTGCCCACCTGAGGCGCAGGGGGTAAAGATTTTCCCCTACCTGGACGACTGGCTAATCAAGGGCAGGTCCAGGTCCATAGTACAGGACAGTGTAGCCCTCACCTGTGCCACTTGCAGCAGGTTGGGCCTGCTCATAAACGAGCAGAAATCAACTCTATCCCTGGTGCAGCGTATAGAGTTCATTGGGGCCACCCTGGAAATGTCCCAGGCCAGAGCCTTCCTCCCGCAACTGTGGTTCGAGGCTATGGCTGCAATTATCACCCAGCTGCACCGGTGTCCCACGACAACAGCCAGGCACTGCCTACAGCTGTTGGGACACATGGCGGCCTGCACATATGAAGTGCAGCTAGCTCGCTCAGGCCTCTCCACACATGGTTAGCCTTGGTGAATGTGCCAAGGAAACACCCCCTGAACAGGATGGTCACAGTTCCCCTGTCAGTCCTAGCCTCCCTGAATTGGTGGAGGATCCCCGGGGCAGTGTTGAGGGGCGTCCCCTTCAGGGATCTGGCTCTCTCAGTCACCCTGATCTCAGATGCCTCGGACGTGGGGTGGGGAGCCCACATCAGTGCCGACCTGGGCACCTAGGGGCTCTGTTCGGAGGGGGAGAGGCGCCTCCACATCAATGTAAAAGAACTCAGGGCAGTCAGACTGGCATGCAAGGTGTTCCTCAGGTTCCTGATGGGCAGTGTGGTGCAGGTCCTGACGGACAATACCACAGCCATGTTTTATATCAACAGGCGGGAGGAGAGGGGTCACGCTCCTTGGCTGTCTGCTAGGAAGCTATCTGCCTGTGGGACTTTGCAGTGAGGCACGACTTCTGCTTGTCCGCCTCTCACCTTCTGGGGGTGAGGAATGACGAGGCAGATCGCCTAAGCAGGTCGTTTCTACCCTGCCATGGCGGGTCGTTGCACCCGGAGGTAGTGACTTCCATCTTCCACAAGTGGAGTGTTCCCTAACTGGACCTGTTCGCGTTGTCCTGGAACAAAAAGAAGTACCTGAGATTTTGCTTGCTCTGGGGTCGCGAGTTGGGCTCTATATCCGACGTGTTCCTCATCGAGTGGAAGGGGACCCTCATGTGCATGTTCCCCCCCTATTCTGATCTTGCCCAAGGTCCTCTTGAAAATCAAGAGGGACAGGGCAGACATGATACTCATCGCCCTGGCGTGACCGAGACAGCATAGGTTCTCCATGCTGATGGACCTGTCAATCACACCACCAGTGGAGCTCCAGAGACGACACCTGCTGTCCCAGGACCATGGTCGAGCCTGCTCGAACTGGACTCCCTGCACCTCACGGCCTGGAGGCTCTGTGGCTGACGGAGGGAGAGAGAGCCTGCTCGGCGCAGGTCCAACAAATTCTGTTGGACAGCAGAAACACGACCTGTATTGAAGGTTAACGGGCCAAGTGGAGGCGGTTTACCTGCTGAGCGGAGTCCCAGGGTGTGCCGCCAAGCCTCCCTCCTATCCAGGCAATCCTGGAGAACCTGCTCCAGTTAAAACTCCAGGGTCTGGCACTGGCCTCCCTGAAGGTCCACCTGGGGGCCATCTTGGCTTTCCATCAGCCGCTAGAGGGGAAATCCCTGTTCTCCCACCCCATGTTGGTCAGGTTCCTCAAGGGGGTGGAGAGGCTCTATCCGGAAGTCCGTGACCCAGTGCCTCCCTGGGATCTCAACCTGGTCCTCTCTAGACTTACGGGGCCCCCCTTTGAGCCCATGGCTTCATGCCCTCTGCTCGTCCTCTCATGGAAGAAAGCTTCCTGGTGGCCATTACCTCAGCTAGGAAGGTCTCCGAGATTAGAGCTTTGACCTCGGAGCCCCCCTACACCATGTTCTATAAGGATAAGGTGCAGTTGAGACCCCACCCAGCCTTCTTGCCCAAGGTGGTCTCCCAGTTTCATGATAACCAAGATTCCTCCCCGTGTTTTTTCCCAAACCACATGGTTCGGAGGAGGAGCAGAGATGGCACTCGCTGGATGTGAGATGAGCCCTGGCCTATTACATCGATAGGACAAAGTCATTCTGGAAGTCGACGCAGGTCTTCGTTGCAGTGGTGGACCGGATGAAAGGATCACCTGTCTCCACCCAGTGCATCTCCACGTGGATCACCTCCTGCATCAAGTGCTGCTACAAGCAGGCGAATGTGCCACTTCCGGGTGTCATCACAGCGCACTCAACCAGAGCTCAGGCCTCATCTGCAGTCTTCCTGGAGAGGGTGCCCCTGCAGGACATCTGCAAAGCCGCCACCTGGTCGTCAATGCACACTTTCGCGTCTCACTATGCCATCGTGCAACAGGCAAGAGGGAACGCAAGATTTGGCAGAGCCATGCTGAGGGCAGCTCACTGGAAACTCCTACTCACCTCCAGGGTATTGCTTTTTAGTCACCTATATTGGAATGGATATGAGCAATCACTCGAAGTAGAAAACAGGGTTATTTACCAGTAACTATTGTTCTTCGAGATGTGTTGCTCATATCCATTCCACACCCAACCCTCCATCCCCACTGTTGGAGTTGGCAGAAAGAAGGGACTGAGTGGCTGTAGGGTCAGCGGTGCCTTATATACCGCGGCATGTGTGCGGCACTCCAGGGGGTTCCAGAGCCAACCCTACCGGGTCTGCTAAGGGGAAAAAAGTTCTGGGAACCCGTGCATGGTGGCGTTGGAATGGACATGAGCAACACATCTCGAAGAACAACTGTTACTGGTAAGTAACCCTGTTTTTCTGCACATGAATGTTGTAATACTGTGCAGTATGTTGTTCCTATCTGAGCCCTTTAAGAGAAGAGGAGGTTATTCGGAATTTGATCTGAAGGTACATCCTCAATTAAAATATGAGACTTTGGCCTGAAATGTTTTTGACCTGATATTGTTAAAAATAACTGTGCTTTGCACAGAAATGGGGACAGAAAATGATTTTAAAGTAGGTAAATGTGGTTGCAGAACTACAAAATGGGATATCAACATATGTGGAAAGAGTTAACTATTCTGAACTTCATTTTTTTAAAAAAGATTAGATTTCAGATTGGCTGTGTCCCTTAAGTAGTTGTTAACACAAACCAACTAACTTCTGCTGGCAATGCACTTTTAATTTTTTTAAATTAGAAATTGGCGATATAGTGGGACAGATTTTTCTGAGAAGTTACACTGCAAATCCACTATATTGTTAATTGGGAAAATGATCTGCATTAGCCTTGAAATTCTCTCAATTGCTCCCTTCCTTTTGAAAGAATGGACTTAATGTTTCAGGACCAACAATTTTGTTTTGAGTGTTTTCTAATTTGTAGAATATCATCACTCAGTGTTGGGATGATTATTTCTCATTGACTTTGCTTTCATTTGTAATCTAGAAGGCAAGCTTTGGCAGCTTTTCTCCATAGTCTGTTAAAGCTAGAGAAGAGAGTCATTTTCCCAGGGAAGTCTGCCGTGGTTTCTTTGCAAAACACACAAGAATTCTTGGGTCATTTAAGTTAAAAGTGGTAGTGAACTCAATCCTTTTTGTGAAATATTTTAAGTAGTTTAGCTTTTAACCATCATACTAGTTTTAAATGACCACTCAGAGTATTCAAACTGAGCAATGGTGAATTGCTAGCCTTCTGGTGTAATAGTGAATTTTTGGTGTCATTATGTAAGCTGATCTTTGTCTATTCACAGAACTTTTCTGAAATTATATGCACACATTGTGCCAATGGGCTCCTTGGAGATGTTAACGATGTTTTAATTGAGGTTCTTGCATTCTTTCTGTAGGCATCTGATAGTTTTATATGAGGCGTCAAGTTAAAAATATTGAAGTTTAAAATGAAATTGTAATTAGAAAGTGTGTGTGTGTGAGTGGGGGCTGGGAAGGAGGGGGGAGAATGGGGAATAGGCTATGCTTTATTTTAAACCTTTTCATATCTTGTTACACCCTTCTGTTGCTGCTTCTGCTACAAACAAATCTGTTCACCTCCTCTCCCCATGTAAATTACTCAGAGGAGTGGTTCTTCCATTTACATCACTTCTGAATTTGGCAACTTGTATTCAGCTGTTACCTAGTGTTATGCTCATTCAGAAACAGTTGCATTTCAGTGTTGGATGAAATTATTATTCTATATTGTTGCTTATAAACACTTTGATGTTCTTCAGGATGTAAACATGCCCATAAAAATGCAAGGAACTATTTAAAAAAGATGACATTCACAAAGTCCAGCTCAATTTAGACTCATTTTTAAACAGATGTTATACTACCCCATAATTTGTCTTTTGATGATACAATGAAGTCAGTCAGAATAGTTTAGCGATTATCTAGAACAATGCCATTTTTGACAGTCAGTCATAATGTATATGTTCTGTTAAACTGAAATGGTGTTGTACATGATATACCGTAATACAAATGTGTGTAGTGAGATTGGAGGGCAATAAAGTATCAGTTTATTGTCCTGGGTTCTGAAAAGGATCTGAACTTTCCTTTATTTAGAGGCTTCTTTCAGCTTGTTAAATTACTTGTAGTATGATGGAAAGCTGGCTTGTGCTATTCCACAAATCACCATAGGATGAGTATAAAAACAAATCAACAAAGAGAAAACAGTTTTGTATTCTTAAACATAAAAAATCCAGTGAAATGTAATATTTCAGAAGAAAGATAAGGAAGTTGTGTGATCTTGAAAAGATAAATGTGAACATTTTGTGTTCTCACAGATGTGACATGTATGCCAAGAAAAGGGCAGACGAATCTTGTTCAACTTACTCCTGTCTGCAGTTTGTAATACTTTCAGTAAAGGCACTGAGAAGATGGAATTGCTTTAACACAGAATTTTGGTCAGACAAGTTAAAAAGCATGCTGTCCAGTACACACAAGTCCATATTACAAATGATATTGCAGGAGAAGACAAACCACCTTGTATGACATTCATATTTAGAATACATTTTTGAATGGGAAGATAACTGAAAACTCCTGAACTGGAAGCACAAGTATACTTTACATTGGGCTGTGATTTATGCCATGTGGTTAGCCAAAAGAAAGCAGTTTTACAGCTTCCCATGCAGTATTTTCCTTCGTGACAAACTCTTTCGTTATATTTGTCATATTATGCTTCCTTACCATTTTTAAAAAGACTTTGTTGTCTTGTTCCTCAGGCTCCGAGGCTATTTTAACTCATTCGAAGTGCTGTTTTAGTTTAGCTGTGTGATGATAGGCTCTACATATAATATCAGGAGTTTTATGATTCCAGTTAAGGCTGTCTTTATATCTCATGTGTATGGATATGATTTTGCCACAGTAAAACTAGGCAAAATTCACAGAGCAGTCATGGTAAAAATGTAAAAAATCAGCGTATGGTCACAGTGGGGCTGAAGCCAAAGTGCGACCCCTGTCGCAGAGGGCCGAAGCCAAAGAAGTCACAGAGATCTGTTAAAATCATGGAATCTGTGATCTCTGTGACCAAATTGTATTCTTACTCATATGGTGTGGAGGGATATATGCACATTTGAGAGATTTGTACAACATTTTTTTCATTCAGGTTAATTTACTAGATTCATGTAAAATTATATAATATTTTGAAGCTTCATAAAAATTGTATGTTGTCAGCATAAGAAAAATATATGTTTGGATTTCTTTGTAAATGTTGGATTAGAAGCAAGACAAGTGTTTTCAGTTCCTGACAAAGCACTCATTATCATCCAAGATTACTGCTAGAAATTTATTCATTTAATTAAAACACTGTTTAGGCCAGAATAGTTTAGATATATAAAAGATTACACTGTATTATTCTGTTCTGTTCTTGGGACATTTACCTTACAAGAGTAGCTTTCTGACCTGAAGATTTTTTTTAAACAATGTATGAGAAAATCAAAAGTTTACTAAAAGATGGAGCTAATTAAATCATTCTCTCTCTACAGAGAGAGATATAATAATCAGAAGTAGATCATGCAGCTGACCACCCCCAAATTATGTGCAATAGATAACCAGTTTAACTTGTATTTCTTTAGCATGTAGTTTTGAGGATTTAAGTTGTTTTAGACTAACTTGCATTTACACTGATTTTTGCACTTAATAAAGCAAAAAGAAACATTACAGTGTGAATCATAGTAGCAAATTACAGCATGAATCACAGTAGCACATTTATATTTTTTTTCCAGTGGGTAATGGTTGAGAAAATTGGCAAAGCATAAAGAAACATACGTTTCTAACCTGTCTGCCAAATTTGTCAATCTAATCTATTTAACAGTTTTCTAACCTCGTTTATTTTCAATTAACACTTTGGAAATTTATTTAAACAATGAGAGAGAGAATTCCAGTGAAGACAAAAAACAGACAAGGCCAATGTGTATTAGAGCAGAACTATCGTAGTATAATATGAGCAGAAAAGTGGTAGAGATTTTATGGTCACTAGAATTTTTCATTCACTTGATTCTGTTGGAAAAAATTAAAATAACAATATACAGTGGTATTACTGAGAGGGCATATACCATAATTAAGGAGCCATATTTCCCATACAGCAACAAATATGTAGTTCTGGGAGTTTTGTGGGAGAATTGGTTTTAAAACATGGACCAAAAAGTGGATTCCATTAATCCAGATTATTAGTAGCTCAGAAGTCATACAGTGGTACTAAGATATCACTCAGGTCTTTAGATGTATATCACGTAATAGTAGGACGAATGCAAAAAATTACTTTGTTTTTTAATAATCTCAAAATGTAACAGAGATCTGCAAAAATTTCAGTTTTTCACGAACTACGGCATTTCCCAACTTCAGTATTTTAAAGTATAGATTCAGACGTATATAGGATCTGAGAAACTGCACAGTATAAATCCAGTGTCTTTGATTATTCTTCATAAACCAAAAATCCAAGAGAGACTGTAGAGCCAAAGCATTGGCTGGTTTTATTTTATCTATATAAACAACTACTGTGCACTAAAATTCTTGAAGAAGTAAAAAATCTTGTCTTTCAACATAACTTCCAAGAAACTATTTATGGATAGGTAAAAATGAGTTTTGAAATACATCTGTACTCAATAAAAAGGCCAAAATCTGCATCAGATATTTATTTGTATCATACTGTTGCCAAATGGAAAGTAAAGCAATGAAAAGCTGAGAAATGTGTTCCTAAGATATAAGATAATGCCAAAAGCTTAACTGTTCTTCTTCGAGTGATTGCTCATGTCCATTCCAATATAGGTGAGTGCACACCATCATGCGCGGATTCCCGGAACTTTTTTCCCCCCTTAGCAGACCCCGTAGGGTCTGGTGCCCCCTGGAGTCCTGCGCGCATGCTGCAGTATATGAGGCACTGCTGACCCTATGGCCCCTTAGTTCCTTCTTTCCGCCCGTGACGGTTGCTGGAACGACTCTTACTCTTTGCAAGTACCATTCCCCTTATTGAACTTTTGTTGTTATTGCCTTAGTTAGTTAAGTAGTTGTTAAGTAGAGTTAGTTAGAATAGATTAGAAGCCCTCAAGGGCTTTGGGTGGCTGGGCTATGCCCGGGTCACCTGGCTTTAAGTCTTGTGCCTCCTGCGGTAAGGCTTTCCTGCTTAGTGACCCCCATGTCCACTGTCTCAAGTGCTTGGGGGGACAGCACAGGAGGGAAAAGTGCAAGATTTGTAAGGCTTTTAAGCCAAGGACCCAGAAAGACCGGGACATTAGGCTAAAAGCCATCCTGATGGAAGCAGCGCTCCGCCCGGCCTCCGAGCCATCCACCTCGGCGCTGAGTGTCTCTTCGGTGTAGAGCGCACCACCGGCACCGGCGTCGACTCGGTGCAGAGAGGCAGAAGAAAAAGAGGCAGCGCATGAAGTGCAGAAACACCCCTGCGCCACCGGTATAGGCAGGGTCGAGTGCGGAGATGCACCAGCCATGTCCCGTAGAGCTTGCTCCGGTGCCTGCATCTCTAATCAGGGAGCCTCCCCCGAGTCCTGGGAGTGGGGGAGTGCCCCTGCCGATGCTGTCGACACCGGAGGCTTGTCAGGCGACGAGCCCTAATGGCCTTGCCCGCGCCTCTGCCGCCGCCCCCCCCCCCCCCCCCCCCCCGCTGAGGGAGAGAGGGCTTATGTCCGGGGCCAAGCCTGCATTGGGTCCCCCCGAAGGGCGGTCAAGACCCCCCCAGCAGGGGTGGAAAAGTCTCCTGCCGGACGGCCATCAAGGGTAGAGTGTAGAGGCTGCCAGCAACTCCGAGGCTAGCTCGTTGAGACAAAGTCGGTCACCAATGCCGGAGGCAGCACAGACAAAGCGGCACAAAGCGACACAGACAAAGCGGCACTGCAGTGCAGGGACAGTTCACCTTCCCAGTCCCCAGTACCGAGACAGTCACCTGCAACTATGTGGTGCAGGACCCAGTCACCGGTGGGGAGCCCGGCTTCGAAGGCTGCACCCGCGCCGATGCAACGCAGATCCCGGTCAACCGAGTCTGGTTCGGCACTGTGAGGCTCCAGGCGGCACCGCTCCCGCTCCCTAGGGACAAACGGCACCGAAATTGGTTGGTGCCGAGACGGCGGGGGTCCACATCGACCTCCTCGGAGCGCGCCTCCGCTCACCGGCACCGGTCGCGGAGGCGGTCCTCATCGTCCGACACATCAGAGGCGTCGAGAGGATGATCCCCGGCACAGAGCGGCACCAAGGACAAGAGGCGAGCTCGATGCCACCGGTCCAGTGGTTCGGGATCTCGAAGGAGCAGGGACACTCAGGGAACCAGCCGACACCCCCACGAGGCTTCCATGTGTCTATACTCCCCAGCCACAGGCCGATTCCTCCCTTTCACAATAACTGGGGCCTATTACCAATTTACGCCCTACTCTTTGCCTCTCGTCAGCCCCCAGGGTGTTCACCATATGCATGGTGGCGGCCCACCAAAGGTGCAGGGGTGTGCAGATCTTCCTGTACCTGGACGGCTGGTTAAACAGGGGCAGGTCCAGGTCCCACCTGTAGGACAGTGTGACCCTCACCTGCGCCACATGCAGCAGTCTGGAACTCCTCATAAACGAGGAGAAATCGACACTAACCCCGGTGCAACGTATGGAATTCATTGGGGCCACCCTGGACGCTTCCCAGGCCAGAGCCTTCCTTCCGTAACCTTGGTTCAAGGCTATGACTGTGATTATTGCCCAGCTGCACCGGTGCCCCATGACAACAGCCAGGCACTGCCTACAGCTGTTAGGCCACATGGTGCCTGCTTGTACGTAGTGCAGCTAGCTCACCTGAGGCTCAGGCTGCTCCAAGCATGGTTGGCCTCGGCGTACGTGCCGAACAGACACCCCTTGAACAGGGTGGTCACGGTTCCCCCGTCAGTCCTGGCCTCCCTAACCTGGTGGTGGTCTCCTAGGTCAGTGATGAGAGGCATCCCTTTCAGAGATCCGGCCCTGTCAATCACCCTGATCTCTGATGCCTTGGATGTGGGTGGGGAGCCCACATCAGCGCCAACCTGGGCACTCAGGTGCTCTGGACGGAGGAAGAGAGGCGCCTGCACATCAATGTAAAAGGTCAGGGCCATAAGACTAGCGTGCAAGGTGTTCCTCAGGTTCCTGGTGGGCAGGGTGGTGCAGGTGCTGACGGACAACACTGCAGCCATGTTTTATATAAACAGACTGGGGGGAGGGGGCGCGTGCTCCTCTGCCCTCTGCCAGGAAGCCATCTGCCTGTGGGACTTTGCAGTGAGGCACGACTTCCACTTGTCTGCCTCTCACCTTCCGGGGGTGAGGAATGACGAGGCGGATCGCCTCAGCAGGTCGTTTCTACCCTGCCACGGCTGGTCGTTGCACCCAGAGGTCATGATTTTGATCTTCCTCAAGGGGGGTGTTCATCGACTGGACTTGTTCATGTCGTCTAGGAACAAGAAGTGCCTGAGGTTCGGCTCACTCTGGGGTCATGAGCCGGGCTCGATATCTGCAATGTTCCTCATAAAATGGACGGGGACCCTCATGTATGTGTTCCCTCCCATTCTGTCCTGCCCAAGGTCCTCCTGAAAATTAAGAGGGACAGGGCAAACATGATACTCATCGCCCTGGCCTGGTCGAGACAGCATTGGTTCAGTATGCTGATGGACCTATCGATTGCCCCGCTTGTGGAGCTCCCGAGGTGGCACGATCTGCTTTTACAGGACCATGGTCGCCTGCTCCGCTCGGACCTGGACTCCCTGCACCTCACAGCCTGGAGGCTCTGTGACTGACGGAGGGAGAGAGAGCCAGCTTGGCGCCGGTCCAACAAGTTCTGCTGGGCAGCAGAAAACCTTCAACATAGGTCGTGTATCGGGCTAAGTGGAAGCGGTTTACCTGTTGGGCGGAGTCCCAGAGTATTCCGCCAAGCCTCTCTTATCCAGGTGATCCTGGAGTATTTGCTCCCATTAGCCTGGCGCTGGCCTCTCTGAGGGAAGATCCAGGCCTTCCATTCTCCCACCCCATCACGGTTAGGTTTCTCAAGGGGGTGGAGAGGCTCTATCCGCATGTCTGTGACCCGATGCCTCTCTGGGATCTGAACGTGGTCCTCTCCAGACTCATGGGCACCCCCTTTGAGCCCATGGCTTCATGCCCTCTGTTCATCCTTTCATGGAAGGTAGCCTCCCTGGTGGCCATTACCTCAGGTAGGAAGGTCTCCGAGATTAGAGCTCTGACCTCAGAGCCCCCTTATACTGTATTCTACAAGGATAAGGTGCAGTTGAGGCCGCATCCAGCCTTCCTGCCCAAGGTGGTTTCCCAATTTCATTATAACCAAGATATTTTTCTCCCCATGTTTTTTCCCAAACCACATGGTTCGGAGGAGGAGCGGAGGTGGCACTCGCTAGATGTGAGATGAGCCTTGGCCTACTACATCGAGAGGGCAAAGCCATTCCCGAAATTGACGCAGCTCTTCGTTGCAGTGGCAGACCGGATGAAAGGATCACCTGTCTCCACCCAGTGCATCTCTACGTGGATCACCTCCTGCATCAAGTGCTGCTTTAAGCAGACGAATGTGCCACTTCCGGGTGTCATCGCAGCACACTCAACCCAGGCTCAGGCCTCCTCTGTGGCCTTCCTGGAAAGAGTGCCCCTGCAGGACATCTGCAAAGCTACCACCTGGTCGTCGGTGCACACCTTCATGTACCAGTACGCCATCGTTCAGCAGGCGAGAGAGGACGCGGGTTTTGGCAGAGCCATGCTGAGTGCAGCTCACCCGTAACTCCTACTCACCTTCAATGTATTGCTTTTTAATCACCTATACTGGAATGGATATGAGCAATCACTCGAAGTAGAAAACAGGGTTACTTTCCAGTAACTATTGTTCTTCGAGATGTGTTGCTCATGTCCATTCCACAACCCACCCTCCGTCCCCACTGTCAGAGTTGGCTAAAAGAAGGGACTTAGGGGCCGTAGGGTCAGTGGTGCCTCATATACTGCAGCATGCGTGCGGGAGTCCAGGGGCACCAGAGCCAACCCTATTTGGTCTGCTAAGGGAAAAGAGTTCCGGGAACCTGTGCACATATATTGGAATGGACATGAGCAACACATCTCAAAGAACAACAGTTACTGGTAAGTAACCATGTTGTTATGTGTGCCAGTATCCATAAGATACAGCACGTAAAAGAATAAAGTGCATCAGCTCAAAAAGTCTTGATGTTCATGTACATTACTAATTATACTTGAACTGTTAATGATTCATCTCTTAATTGATTTGTTTCACATTAGCTGAACTGGTTAATCAAAGTGAAACATGATTTGTATGATGCAGTTGAATATGTTTGGGGGCATTACACCTGAGCTAAAAACTTTTAGCTATGAGCAAGCCAAAAAAACAACCTAGCAACCACCACAGAAAATATTTTAAGCATGGCTATCTGAGGCTACGTCTTCACTGACGGTGGCAAATTCACTGCCGTCAGATTGATTTCTCTGAATCAACTGAGCGGTCAGTGAAGACCCGCTCAGTCGATCCAGAAATCGACATATTAAGGCCACCTTCTCAAGTGGCGTAGCGCTGCATCGATGGGAATGCGGTTCCCGTCAGCGCAGTGCAGTGAAGACGGCATGCAGAACAGAAGCAGGGAGGTCGACCGGCGTTACAGAAGTTTTTTGTGTAGCTTGTATAACTCCGGTCGACTGCCGCCGAATCTCGGAGTTAAGTATAGACAAGCCCTGACATGTGATGTAGATAGTAACTACTACATGATATTTCCTGGGGAAAGGCCGTGATTCTAACCTTCAGGTGGGCTTCAGGTGTTACCTAATCACAAATTTTGGAGGCACTAGTCACAGTTCCACAGTTAAGCTTGGGTTAATTGAGATTTTTTTACTTAAGGCAGGGTTTCAACCTTTTTTTCCTGTATGAAGAATATAATGTATATGCAGCAAAATTACATCATTTATTCTTTTAATACAGAAGGATTTTATGAGAATTTATAAGTTAACTGGTTTGAACTAAAATTAAAATCTTCATATTATGGTTGGATGGGACCTCAGGAGGTCATCTAGGCCCAACCACCTGCTCAAAGCAGGACCAACTCCAACTAAATCATCCCAGCCAGGGCTTTGTCAACCGGACCTTAAAAACCTCTAAGGATATACATTCCACCACCTCCTTAGGTAATCCATTCCAGTGCTTCACCACCCTAATATCCAACCTAGACCTCCTCCACTGCCACTTGAGACCATTGCTCCTTGTTTGGCATCTGTCACCAGTGAGAACAGCCTAGCTCCATCCTCCCTGAAACTTCCCTTTCAGATAGTTGAAGGCTGCTATCTAATCCCTCCTCACTTTTCTTTTCTGCAGACTAAACAAGCCTAGTCCCTCAGCCTCTCCTCATAAGTCATGTGCTCCAACCCCCTAATCATTTTCATTGCCCTCTCCAATTTGTTCACATGCTTTCTGTAGTGGAGGGCCCAAAACAGGACCCAGTACTCCAAATGTGGCCTCACCAATGCCAAATAGAGGGGAATAATCACTTCCCTCGATCTGCTGGCAATGCTTCCACTAATGCAGTCCAATATGCTGTTAGCCTTCTTGGCAGTAAGGGCACACTGTTGACTCATATCCAGCTTCTTGTCCACTGTATCCCCCAGGTCCTGTTCTGCAGAACTGCTGCCTAGCCAGTCGGTCCCCAGTCTGTAGCGGGGCATGGGATTCTTCCATCCTAAGTGCAGGACTCTGCACTTGTTCTTGTTGAACCTCATCAGATTTCTTTTGGCCCAATCCTCCAAAATGTCTAGGTCACTCTATATCCTATCCTTTCCCTTCAGCGTATGTTCCGCTCCCCTGAAGTTAGTGTCATCTGCAAACTTGCTGAGGGTGCAATCTACCCCATCCTCTAGATCATTGATGAAGATGTTGAACAAAACTGTCCCCAGGACTGACTCCTGGGGCACTCCTCTTGTTACCAGCTGCCAACTATACAATTGAGCCGTTGATCACTACTCGTTGAGCCCAATGCTCTAGCCAGCTTTCTATTCACCTTATGGTCCATTCATCCAACTCACACTTCTTTAACTTGCTGAGCAGAATACTGTGGGAGACTGTATCAAAAGCTTTGCTAAAGTCAAGATATATGTCCACTGCTTTCCCCACATCCACAGAGCCACTCATCTCATCGTAGAAGGCTAACAGGTTGGTTAGGCATGACTTGCCCTTGGTGAATCTATTCTGACTGATCCAGATCACTTCCTCTCTCAAAATGGATTCCTTGAGGACCTGCTCCATGATTTTTCCAGGGACTGAGGTGAGGCTGACTGGTCTGTAGTTCCTCAAATCCTCCTCCTTCCTTTTTTTGAATATAGGCACTATATTTGCCTTTTTCCAATTGTCTAGGACCTCCCCCAATCACCCTGAATGATCACTTTTCCTCTTAAGTGATCTCAATAATGGAATAACAAACTCTTCAAACTTTTTACATATGTAAAACTCATTGGAATCTTGTAATTAATCCAAGTTATTAATAATTTTTTTATCTAAATGTTAGGACAATATGTAAAAGCCCAGGCTAACAACTCGGGTTCCTTTTAAGTATGACAATTGTGTGATTAGAGGTATCTCAACCAACTGTCACCCTTCCTCATAGCTGTTTGTATGTCACAGTTCTTATTGGTTGTAATAATTGGCGATATGAGGGAGACTGGGTCTGTGACAGAAAATTAGAAATGAAGATTCAGATTCAATTGTTTTGAAAGATTACTTATCTGAAACTAATATAACAGGTGGAAAGGCCTTGGAGGCACATTCTCCCTTGATGGAAAGATGTTAAATTGTACATTTGGCAGCTAAACTGGTTAGGAAGGAAAGTATGCAATGCCTCAGAAGGAAGAGGGAGTCCAAATAGCAATGCCCAAAAAAAGGGAAAGGACCTCCCTCCAATATGGCTTCAGGAACTTTGGGTATTGTAGATTAACAAGATGGAAATGTAGGACTCAGTTTATGGGAACTTATTTACAACACAATTCCACATTCCCTGTTAGGGTTCAACTATGTACTGTGGCAGATGGCCGGCTTCCCCTTAGTGAGTCTCACTTGTTTGTAGTGGGCCGGGAAGTTGCCCGTCACCCCGTCTGCCCAGGGGAGGGTGTAGGGACCCGGGCCCACCCGCTCCTCCGGGTCCCAGCCCAGGGGCCCTTTGAGAAGCAGCTATGTGCTGCTGGTACTGCGTTTCCAAGCCGCGCACACTTCCCCTGGGCTAATTTTCCCCCTCCTTCAGTCCTTTTGGCTTCTTGAGCCGGTACCTTCCTCCTGGCCGCTCCACACCAGAACTCTGCTCTCCAGTCCGTTCCTCTGCACAGCTCAGCACTCCTAATACTGCTCGGCTCGGCTCGGCACTCATACTCCCTCCAGTTCGTGCCCTGACTGTTTGGAGCAGAGGGCTTTTATGGAGCCCCTGGCTGGTCCTTATTCAGCCTCAGCTGCTCCTAATTGCCCCCAGTGGCTCTGAGTTAGTCAGCAGGGAACAAGGCTCGGAGCATTCTGGTGCTCACATATCTCCCATCCACTACTTTTCTGCTGCTTTCTGTCTTTGCCCTATCACAGTACATATGACCAAAATGTGAAGTCCACTATGAGCATGCCACATATGCTATTGAAAAACTGTGAAGAGCTATAACTAGTCACAGTTGATGGCTCTCTCAGGTCCCTCATAGTAGGGTATCTCCTTTAGGACTGCTGCCCCTTAAGACCCTCTTCCGCTTTACCTAAAACAAAACAAAAAGGGTCTCAGGTTGCTTTCTAGATAATAGCACTATGGCACTGAAAGATACCATCAACAGAGTTTCAATACTAAATGACGTTTAATTATTTGTTATGCAGGATGAAGAAAGGGGGTATAAAGTGGAGAATGTAATACTAAATTAAACTTTTTAAAAATATCTAATTTCAATCTAATTATGCAATGCCAATGGAAATATGATTAATTGGAAACTTTAACACTCTTTGAGTCTATATAGAGCTATGAAAGCTGGACAGGAACATATCACTTGGTTTATTTTAAATATTGTGGATAACATGAAATTAGGAGGCGGCAATTACACTTAATCCTTTACCACACAGCAAGCAGACTTAAGTCTTCACAGCAAAAGTAAGAGGGTTCTTACTTTCTCACCATTAATCTGGACTCAACAGAGGTTCATTTCTGGTTCAACTTTTCTGGAGGAAGGCTTTCAATTTCCAATCATTCTGCAATCCAAAAATTGCAGCATCATATAGCACATTTGAGTCTGAAAGTAAATGGAACTATTCTGCTAGATACCCAATGAAGTTCAACCTAGAATAGTAACAAGAATTTTTAAATGTAGGCTCAAGTTACTGACACAACCTAATAAAAATATTGAGAAAGTCATACTTATTTTGTCACAATTGTGCTGCCATCAAGCAATCCATACTTCTGCTTCAGTAGTTTAAACAGACACTATTAAAATAAAGGGAAGGGTTTTCCCTTGGGACTATCTTAAGAAATGATTACTATATAAAAATGACAATATAGAACATTAAAGAGATCAGAACTCTGAGGAATTTATTTGGCAATTAGGCTGCTGCTATATTCTGTATTTAAAGGCAACACAGCAGTGTCAAGTCAGATTTCTGGTCAATGTAACCTCAGTTTAATTCAGTCCCTTAATAGAAGTTTGCTAAATCCCATGGGAAAGGAACTATTCATTACTTAACTATTACATTTTAATAAAGTTCTTGAAGGTGTTATGCGTTTTAGGATATTTTAAATTTCTTATGTATGTAAACTACAAAAACAAGTCTTTTTTCCTCAGCTGGAAAGGGGAGAGATGAGATTTAAAATTAGAAAACACAGATACTGTTTAATTTCCGTCTACTAAATGATAACAGGATTAAGTAACTCATTCATGGGAAATATTATATTTTATACCACATCCGGGAAGAAACATTTATCATTAACACTGCAGACATATTTCTATCTATATAACTATTCAGTTTCAAATGAGGAGGGTTAAACATCAAAATATTTTCAAAACACGATAAACACTAGAATCTTAAAGGGGCATTTTTCAGTTTGGGAAGATGGACAGGAAATCTCTATATATTGAGACAACTAATACCATTTAAAATGTTAAAATTGTATTATTGCATCAAAGGGCTCAAAAAAGACACGAAGTACACATTCACTTCAGGAAGGTGGTAAATCACTTAAGATTTCCTAATTAAGGCAATTTCAAAGCAAGTTGCCATAGTCCAGTTCACATCTCATTTTCTAATGTGCCTCTTTATAAATCAGTTGGCCTAATATTACTTATTTTTCCTGGGCATATATTTTATAGCACCAGCAGCAGTGATCAAAATTCTAACACAGCACCCTGTGATATGTGAATTTGTATAGCTCTTTTCATCCATGGATCTCAAAGCATATAAAAACTTTGGAGCCTGATTTAACATTCGCTGAAGTTGTCTTTCCATTGACTTGAGTGGTGATAGATCAGGCTTGAGGGAACCCTGATTGGAACTGGGAGGGAGGAGACAGGGAGCAAAAAAGGACCTAGGGAGTGTGGGGAAGGGACAGTTTGGCTAGACAAAGAAACTGGGAGGAAGACTGAGGTTTGGGGTGGGCAAGGGGCAAGAAATAGGACTGGAATAAGGACAGGCTGGAGAAGACAGGAACAGATGTGTCAGGTGGGTGGAGCGAATAGGGGCAGAACAGTCTGTTCCCACTAAAGCATGCTCCCCTCCAGAACCTGGACTAGAACCCAAGATTCCTAAGTATTACTATTCCTCTGCAGTCAGTAAATAGTTGTGAAACCCACTAGTAAAATGTGCCTCTCAACTCTATCTAGTGGCTGGCCCACAGGGGATGACATCCTACTGTTGCTATCAGTTACTCTGTTAGCTCAAGTGCCAGAGGTCTGTGCTGTGGATCTAAAGGTTACAACCCTGCTGATGACCCATCAAGATGTCAATATGGTGCTACATAATAGACATTCTGTTTTTTCAGTTTGTTTTTTTAAAACCCCCAGGAAATTACACCCAAAAAAGTTATGTTAAAAAAAATGCTAAGGTAAAAAAGGCAATTGTTCAAAAAAGTTAGGAAATGATAAGTCTAAGGATTGCTTATGCAATCTAATTCACCCCCCCTCCCCCGCCCCATTCTCATGCATCCTGATACAATCTTTTATTTGAGTATGTGACATATAAACAGACTAGCCAGGTGGCTAATTTTTTGGGGGAGAGAGGGTTCTTTTCAAAATTACACATAATTTCCCATTTTTGTGTAGTAAATATTACATAGTTCTGACAAAACAAATTTGTTTTCCAAACTCTCTCTGATTAGATAAATACAGCATAAACTTACATTTCATTATAAAAATTGACATCTTTTATACATCTCTAACAGCAGGGCGATTTTTGTTAGCCTAATATTCAGTCTCATATTGATTCAAGTAGTAGGAAGTGGTTGTCAATAGTTTTGCAACGGTATTCTACAACAAAAAATATATTTTAAAGTTTTAACAAATGTGAACATTTTATATTTCAACCAATTCAGTGGTTATTAACCTTTTATCAAAACATGCCCTTTTTAAAGCTAATTTCACTGGCATAGACAATATTGTAACTTCACAAGGTTTTATAATTAAATGATATAGTTAGCTTTTTCCTGTAGAAGTTTTCCCCAAGGCAAATCAAGCTATTACAGACTTTTTTGACGAGGGAGTTTTAGCCTTTGATAACAGTACTGCTTTGAAAATAAAGTAAAAATACTTCACTAGCAGTCATGAGAAGTACTGGACCACAATGCATTACAGGCAAAGAAAAGAACATATTGCAGATGAAAATAAATATTAAAATCCCAGCAGCAATTCAAGAATAATCAGGAACTTGCTTAAAAGGATGAAGACATTAGGATATGCTAACAGGTGAACTTTTGGACTTGAGGGAGATTTCTAGTGGAGTTCTCCTAGGATTGGTTTAGGGGCACATCTTATTTAATATTTTTATTAATGAGCTTGGCACAAAAAGTAGGAATGTGCTAAAGAAATTTGCTGATACAAAGTTGGGAGGAATCATCAATACAGCAGGAGATCAGAATATTTTACAAGAAGAACAGGATGACCTTGAAGACTGGATTAACAGAAATGGGATGCAATTAAATAGTGCTAAATGCAAGGTTATGCCCTTAAGTTTTAATAATAAGACTTTCTGCTCTAAACTGGTGTTCATCATTTGGAAGCAAGAAAGGAGTAGAGGGACCTAGGTGTGTGGGTTAATCACACTAGCAGTGTTTCTCAACCTTTTTGATACCAGAGACCGGCTTCCTATACTGTGTCAGGGTGATCTCAGGCATCCTATACTGTGTCAGGGAGATCTCAGGGACAGGTGTCGGTCCATGGACCGGTCGTTGAGAAACACTGGATCACAGGATAACTATGAGCCACAAATGTGATGCTACTGCAAAAAAAGGCAAAGGCAGTCAGTTGTAGGATGTGTCATGTGAGGCATTTCCAATATTAATACCTTTGTACAAAGCACTGGTAAGACCTCATTTGGAATACTGTGTACAATTCTGCTCACCCATGTTCAAGAAAGATTAATTTAAATCGGAACAGGTGCAGAGAAGAGCTATGAAGATGATCAGGGGACTGGAAGGCCTATTTTACTAGATATGTGACTAAAGAACTTGGCTTGTTTAGATGAGCAAAAGGATCACTGAGACATATCGGGGTAAACATCAGGGAGGGGAAAGAGCTATTTAAGTTAAAGGATGATGTTGCCACAAGAACAAATGAGTATAAACTGACCATGGACAAATTCGAGCTGGAAATCAGAAGAAAGTTCTGAAACAGCCTCCCAATAGGAGTTGTGGTGGGGTACAACTTAATTCGTATTAAGAACATACTGTACTAATTTATGAATGGTACTGTATGATGGGGTTGCTTGTGATGGCAGGGAGGCAGAGCTTAGCAGCTCTGAGGAGTCCCTTCTGGTTTATGTTGAACATTCCTAAAAACTCATGTTTCAGGGCTTCAGCTAGTGACCTGAAGGGGTAAGAAAGGGATTTGCCTCGGCCCACTAGAATATGTTCTGGCTTGTGTATTGGTGGTTTGTTTTTGTTTTTCTCCTTCCTCTGAAGTAGCATAGATGGACATCGCTGGAGATGGGATACTGGACAGAGTGGGCCAGTACTATGAATTGATGCCAAGCATTCTCTCTCTTGCTGCTTGCCTGGCTGGTTCCTGCTTACATGCTCAGTGTCTATCTCAGTGGAAAATTAGTTTCCCTGTTGCAGTGTTGCTGACATATGTTAGATATTACCTCTGTGGCATTTTTCTTTACAGGTTACTGTATGAAGGTTGCTTTTTATTGTTTGTTTCTGACGTGAGATGGGTTATCTCCTCTTATATTTTCATAATGTACTAATATTTTTCTCTTACTGTTTTACCTGCAGGGAGAATGAAGTGCTAAAAGTACAACTGAAAAAGTATGTAGGAGCTGTCCAGATGCTGAAAAGAGAAGGTCAAACAACAGAAGGTAAGGAGAAAATGAGGAGAAAAATCTATACTGGGAACGCACATAGTATATACCATTCCATTATTATTGACAAAAAGATTGCTGTCCATTAGTGAAGAATACATTGATAACGAGACATCATAGAAGACATTTTTGGGGAAAAAAAGCCCATGCATTAGTATAAAATGTTTTGTCTAATAACGTGGAAAGATGGGAGCTGTTATAACGGGTTGAGTATTTTAGACAACTAAAGTTTTTATGTTTTGCAAAGTTGGTGAAGTCCACACTCCACAAAGCCCAAGATCAGGTGTCTCTTTGTTTCATTATTATTTATATTACAATAGTGCCAAAAGTGTGCTAGGTCATGTTTAGACTTACAGCAAGACATAGTCCTCATAGACAGTCAATTACATCTCTGTCTAACGTGGTCACCCTTTCTACAGATGAGTTAACTAATATTTGAAAATCCTTTTGCTTTTTTTTTTTAAATGCTTATTTGTGACTTTGTGCTGTAGAAAATGAAAAACAAATTGGTACATCTAAAAAAAAATTTTATAGAGGACCTTTGCGAGTGCTTCAGCTGCAAGTTCAGAGCAAAAGTACAGGGCTTGATGCATTTGATTATTTTTGTCAGGGACAGTCTTTGTTATATTTATACAGTGCCTGGTACAATACAGTCCAGGTTCATTATGCGGGCTCCTAAACTCTAACAGTAATTAATAATGAGGAAGAAATCCGTAAGTGGTTTCTCCCAATCTGGGAGATGATGCAAGGCATCCTCACTAAAAGAATAGGTCTAGGTGACCTCTCCTTGACACGACAATTTTTCTCCATTAGGAATATAGATACAAATTTTGTCTTTCACTTTTCAAGTAGAGAAGTGGCAAGGTTTCTATAAAGTTTTAGGATGATATTTATATGTAAAGTGATGGCACACTTTTGAGGTATGTTTATGTGAACTTGTGACCTTTATGTTGAAGGAGGAAAGGTTGTAAAGAGACACGATTGAATAGATTGCTACTGCTTCAACTTGGGAGTAGAGAGTGAGTGTTTTCTATTTCAGATATTTGGGGAAGTGCTCATACTACTATGCTGAAGACTATTTATATACTTAAATAGTTGCCAAACTAGGGAATATTTTTTTGGTAAGACCAAAAAATATGTGATACAGTTGAACATCAATGTTACAAACATCAATCTTATGAATGACCAGTTATATGATCCATTTTCCTGATGAGGGGGAAAAGATCGCATAATAAAAATGATGTTAGTAAAGAACAAGTTGACATCCTTTCACATTTTGATGCCTTCAGTGCATTGGAAGTCACTTTGAAGGACAAGACAGTGATGCAGTGCATCATACTGCCTCATATACATCATGCCTACTGTAATTTTGAGATATTCAGTATTACAGATTTTTTCTGTTTTATGAACTTTGCAGTCTCCAATTGGTGCATATAATAAGAATTCTATTTTAATTAGAATGGGGCAGGTTTCATCTCCAGCAAGCTAACATGTTTGTAAGCGTATTACCTTTGATGTTACAGGTGTCCAGTAAGAACCAGTTTTATTTTGATTTAAGCAAATTTTGGCTAATGAGGAGATAAGGGTGTTTTTAAACATGGTGTTATTTTTGTATCCAGTCATCCTTCCTCTAGTAAAACACAAAGGTCTTCGGTCTATTTGGCACTGGATAGAGCATGGAGTTAGCATTTATCCCTTTATAATCAATTAAAAATGTGTGAGAGTGCCAGTACTAGATATAACTTGCATTAAAAGGAATTAAGCTCAGGAGTGCATTAGTGTGTGTGGCTTTGATGAAAGGTTTAATAGTAAGGTAAAATGGAAATGTGTCTAGAAGGCTACACTTTTGTTGGAATGAGACAAAGGGTAAAGTAGTTTCATCCTCTACTAGATCACTATGTTTATATCTTTAAATTACTCATGAAGATGGATTGTGAAGCTTTTCCCATTTGTAACATGTAGATCATATTATTCTATAAAGGGACATTTGAGAAGCTGAGATTTGTTTGGGTTTTTTTGAATGCCCTGTGTGATGCAGGTTCTCAACCTTTTCCTTTTTGAGGCCCCCTCAACCTGCTATAAAAATGCAGGGCATGTCTCGGCTTCAGCCGCGGATGGTGGGGAGCCTCAGGCAAAGGCATAGTTTGACTTCTGTTTGGGGGTGGGGCAGGGCCTGATAGGATTTGGGCCAGTTCTGCATGGCAGGGCCCGGGGAGGGAGGGCTACGTCCACCCCCTGACTCAGCTCAGTGGGCCACCTAGCCTGTCTGGGATGGGTTGGCACAACCAACAATTATAACTCAAATGGGGGCTCAGCTGAAAAATTTGAACATTGGTCAGGGTGTAGAGAGAGGTGTAGCTAGGGGCTGTGTGCAGAGACGGGGGTAGCTCAGGATGCAGGCAGGGTGCAGTTAGGGACTCAGAGCAAGCAGGGGGTATCTAAGGCTGTGTGCAGGTGTGGGGATAGCTAAGGGTGCAGGGAGGGGGTAGCTGGGAGTTGTGTGCCCTCCCTGTGGTCACTGCTTCCCAAGGGCTCTGTCAGCCCCAGAGCTGGGTCCCCCTGCCTGGGCAGCTCTTACCATCTGCGTGAGCAAAGGGGACTGGGAGCTGAAGAGCAGCCAGTGCTCCGGGCACCAGAGCAGCGGGAAGAGACGGGAGTGCTATGGCTGACCACTCCATGGCCCCAACCAGAGCAGCAGCTGTCCCTCACTGCCTGGCTCTGGCTTCTTGCCTCTGACTTGTGGATTTGGAGTTGCCCCAGAGCTTCCCTGCACTTTTTACAGCACTTCAGTTTGGGGGCGCAGTGCCCTCATGCCTCCCCCAAACTCCACCCATGGGCTCGATGTCCTGGGGTTCACAGACCCTCTGAAACCATCTGGGGAAGCCGCAGACCCCTGGTTGAGAACCGCTGCTGTATGGAACTGAAAATTGGATTCCTTTGCAGTGTAGTATAAGACTGGGGGGAAAAAAAGGTTTGGCTATTTTAATTGAAACTTTTTTATTGGAGAACTAAAGTAGGAGGGGAAAAATATACTTGACAGGCTGTAAAAGCCTTTTTAGTGCTCTTTTAAGTACTTTAAATATGGAAGTATTTTCCATTGTCATACACAGCTTGAATCCTTACATTTTGACTCTTTTTTCCTGACTTTCTTAATGAATGTAAGAATTTAATTGATCTTGTAGTGAAGTTCTTTAAATCAATATTGTGGCATGGTGTTTTGCAGATATCAAAGTCTGACCTTACTGGAAAACAGCTAAATGTACAATTATATTCATTCTAAGCCAGGCATTACTTGAAAAATGATCGAATGAAATGGAAAATCCTTTGGTTATTAAACAGTCTACGAATAAAATCTGTTTGTGTTGTCGTTATTGACTGAAATATTATAAGAACCTCCTGTTTCAAAAGTATTTTCCTGTAATTATTTCAGGGAAGTGAGTCAGAAAAAATATTATTAAAATAATTGTAATTCTCAATATCCATGTGTGTGATTAATAGATTGTGCTTCTATAAAGTTTGGTAAAGCTGGAGATGGGTTGTGCATTTAAGGTGTTGTGTGAATCAACCAGTTAGCTATGGACCATGCTTTGAGTTCTAGTAACCTCTTAGCATACATTTCTTCTTCCAATAGTGTCCCTGTGAGTTCTCCACTTGAGTTTTGTCTGCGTCCCTGTGCTGATTGGAGATCTTTGATAGCAGTGTCCGTTCGGCCCATGCATGCTCTTTCCCTCCCTCATGTTGTGTCTCAAGGCTCATTAGCGTTGCATGGGCGAGCCACCCTCAATTCCTTCTCAATCGCCCCTGGCTAGAGATGGAGCAATTAGCACTCTGTTTCCAATGCAGTCTTCAGCTTGTGATATAGCAAGGGCAGAGGGCAGCAGGAGAGTCCACGAAGGGAGGTATGTAAGCCGCAGAATGATCAGGGCTTTATTCCCTGCAGCCTACCCAGAGTCAGTAGACGGCAATCAGGAGCAGCTGAGGCCAATTAAGGCCCAGCCAGCTGCCTTATAAAAGCCCACTGCTCCAGAGAGACAGAGCACATGCTGGAGGAAGTAGGTGTACTGTGCTACGAGGAGCGGAACGGAGTATAGCGGAGGTGTGGAAGAGTGGAGGAGTCCCAAGAGAGGTACTGAGCCCAGGAGAGGGGGGAACCTGCCCCTGGCCACACTGAAACCTTTCCCCAGGCACAGGGGCCTGGGTCAGGAAGCCCACCTTGGGGCAATAAGGAAACAGGGCCTGAGAGGCCAGAAGGACTGAGGGGGGAGGAAAAGTAGCCCAGGGGGAAAAGACTGCAGCTGCAAATACAGTGCCAACAGCTCCCAGCTGCTACTCATAGGGCCCTGGGCTGGGACCCAGTGGAGCGGGTGGCCCCAGGTCCCTACCCTCCTCCCCAGGGAAGACAGGGTGATGGGCGACTCCCTGGCCCACTACAAGCCGTGAAGCACGAGACCCACTAGAAGGAAGCCAGCCGCCTGCCACAGGCTCTACAGTGTTATCATCCATAACAGACTCGACTCCAAAGCTCCACCTTCTATTGGGGATGCTGCTCGGGAGTCACCTACAGTAGAGCATCCATAGGGACACTATTCAAAGAAGAAGAGGAAGTTACTCATCTTGTGTAATGCACCCTATGGGTGCTCTACAACTCATCCTCCTCTCCTCTACTTTGGAGTTCTCAACAGAGCCTTTGCAATAGAGAAGGAGATAAGGGTGTTTTGTCCTTGCAGTGCTAATTAGCCTCAAGGCACAGCACAAGGGAGGAAAATAATATGTGTGGGCTGAACAGACACTGCTACCAAAGATCTGCAATCAGAAGTGCAGGAATAGAGACACATTCAAGTAGCACTCATAAAGGGAGACATCTCGAAGAACCATTGTTTCTGCACAAGGTGAGTAACTTCCTTTTCTCCTTTCTAGTTTTTTTGGTTGTCCTTCTGATAAGTTAGACCACGTTCCTAGTGTTTGTGACCATAATGTGGACCATTAAGGAAAATATTGTAGTGACACTAGCATTAAATTATGATATGTGTGAAGTAACTTGGCTACAGAATAGCGGGCCCTGAAGCTCAGGCTTCAGGGTTTCAGCCAGTCATCTGTGGGAGTCAAGAATGAATTTCCTCTCCTCTCCCACACCCAACCTATTCTGGGTTTTTTGGTCTCCTTTCTCTTAAGCATCAGAGATGGCCACAGCCAGAGATGGAACACTGGACAGGATAGGCCAGTGCTCTCAGGTGGCACTGAGCATTCTCCCTCTCTTCTGTGCTTAGTTGGCTGGTTCTTGCTCACATGCTCAGGGGCTAGATGACTATCATAGGTGATGTTGAGAGAGAATTTTTCCCAAGGTCAAATTGGCAGTGACTTTGGTTTTTGGTTTTTTGAGCTTTTTTTTGCCTTACTCTGCAGCATGGAGTACAGGTCACATTCCAGGATTATCTGAGTATATCTCACTTAATCAGTTCCCTGCCATTGTAGAGGACTTGCTACACCCCAATTCTTCCTTTTCTTTGCCTCTGGCACGTAATAATTTAGTCTGCTGAAGGCAGTAACACCTGGTCTAATTTTGGTTGTTGGGTTTAGTGTTTGGGTTCTGAGTGGTGTAGGTGTCATATGGGGGTCAGACTAGATGATCTGATGGTCTCTTCTTGCCTTAAACTCTATAACTATAAAGCTTGCCAAAATACTTATGATGTGTTTAGAAATAATTTCGTAAAGGTGGAGCATGTGTGTGGGAACAGAAAAAAAAAGTAGTTTTTGTCACTGCTAATGCTGATCACATACTACCTAGTCCTTGTCATAGTAACACTGAGGAATATTGTGAGGCTGAGAGCTCCGGGGTACAGGTCAGGAGAGGTCTTAAATCCTTTTTAAGAAAAATAATTGCTATGGGGGGTAGTAACTTGCAGCTGCAATAGTAAATGACCAAAAAAAAAAAAAAACAGAAGTATGAAGGGTTAATTCATATAATGCAAATCATGGGGACAGAAATATGCCCTGGTTCCCAAGTGACTTGATCATAGTTCTGTTTGCTAGCATCAAGGATTGCTGCTGTAATCTCTTGCAGCTATACCATCATGCAGAAGAGATGTTTGACCTTGTAGATGCTAAGCAGCATTCTGGCACTGAGTTTATCTCATCTATCCTTTGATCCCACAATTGATAGGGTTTTTTTTGAAAGGCATTCACTAGAACCAGTATGCCAACAATGACATGTTAAAACTTTGGCAAAGAAGTACTTACACTGTTCTCAACTCCTTGACCTATTTTAAAGCACTTTTAAATATGGGCTTGAACCACAACATACGTAAAAATTGGTCCATGTTCTCTGCTAGTGTTAATTGACACAGCTTCATTGCTGTCAATGCAGAGAAAGCTGACCTTTCTTGCTCTGATTTTCATTTTTGTTGATCTCCTGGTCAAAAGAGTTTTTTCCAATCCACAGTAGCCAGTAAAACCATGTTACCCAAAACTGTTTTCAACAACCAACCTTTAAAGTTGTTTCAGGAGAAACAATGCCTGAAACAAACACCTAGTATGGTAATAAAAGTACAGCAATATATCTGTGAAGATCTTCAGCAATATCTCCTGACTCAAAAAAAAATCTTCCCAACTTGAGTTGGAGAGGGGAATTGTGAAGGTGGGAAATGTTTTACTCAATGTATGCTCTGGTCTGGATATCTTCTTAAGAAACACATTTTCTGAGGTCCACTGAGGTTTGATTAACTTCTTGGCCACTTTAACCATTTTGAAAGAATTGTGGTCTGGACTCTCCTTTTCATTCAACTGTTGGTTTTGTGGTTGAACTTGCTTCATTTTGGGCAATTTACTATTTTAGTAAGATTTGTTACAGATACTATGCTTGTCGGTAGGGCTCTGTAATACCATGGTGTAATATTGGGCATCTTAAACCAGAGTGAGGTTGATAGTCAGTTGGGCGTCAGCAACGAGATGAGTAATACCATTTTTGATCCCATTAATGCAGGAGGCGTTTTCCCCACCTTTTTCCTTTGCCCCAAACCTGTTGGCATTTTGATAGTGAGGAGTGGCTGTACTTAGCTACTCAAGCAAAATCTAAGATGGTGGGTGTAAGCAACCTATTTGGAAAGTGATTTTGTTTGTATAATAAAAATGTATGCATTATCAAGAAATGAAACAATCACTTGTAGTTTGAAGAGCAAAGCCCCTTTTCCATTTGGAATTGTTGTTGTTGTTATTATGGAAGGTATCTTTACCTGAGGGGGAAAATCCTTGTTAGGTGATGGGTATTGTAATATTCCTATGCATTGATGATGGGCAAGGTATAAATGGCTAAAGCTGTGTAAATTGAGACCTTACTTTCACTGGCTAAATCTCATTTACTAGAGCTTTATAATAATTTACTTATAGATCTTCTAACTTCCGATTGTGGGATTATAGAGTCACATGAACATTCCCTGTCAGTGGAAGAACTTGACCTTCCAGTTCATGCTTCACAGAAGTGTACGAACAAAACACCATTATCTTAAATCCCATAAAAAAATATTGCTTATCTATTTCATGACATTCAATCTATTGTTCCTTATAAAAAATAGTCAACTAGAAAGTATTACTGAATATTTACACATCATCTACTGCAATGTGGAGTCCATTAATAATTCATTTAATATTTAGAATTGTAAATAATATAGTACGTGTCATTGCAAAAAGTTCCAGTTTCTTAAAGTAATTCTTGTGGTGAGTTTTACATTTCAGAGCCAAATTCAAAATCTGTTTGATTTCTGGATACAGACAGTCTGACAATTGCATTACTACCAAAAGAGCTGTATCTGACTTGAATGAGGTCCTGTGCAGCACTTCTTTTACCTGGCAAAGTGGGGGCAGAGGAGGGAATATCTTCTGCTAAAATGCTCTGACCACACTACCTGATGTCTATTTAGACCTCTGATTATCTTTCTTCTTTAAAAAGCTGGAATAAGACCATTTTTCATTTAAAATTGCTGCTACATCATGAAACTATCATACAAAATGTTATCTTTCTGTAATTTCAGCCTGTTTCTTAAATTTGCCTCTCATTTTTGGGCTGAGACACTGTTTTAAAGGTGTAACACAGAGTTGGTCTTTGACAGAGTGAGATAACAGTGTGAAACATTAAATTCTAACACCAAAGTGACTGAGATGTATTTTGGAAGCTTTTCAATATCGGCTATGGAGGAGCATATTGTAACTGTAGTGCAGGTTGGAAATAAATAATTCATATAAGAATGGGCTTCAGCCTGGAATACCTAATTCAATGAGAAAGCTATGAACACTTTAAAACATGAGTTTGTAAAAGAGTTGCTAAAAAACTATGACTGCCCTACCAGGCACAGCTATAACACATAAAATGGAATTTTAGTTCACTATAATTGATTGGAGCTACTTTTAGTGCCACTTTTCTATCATTGCTATGTGGCCAAATTCAGAAGCATTAATATAGTGAAAAATCGTTTCTGAACAGTCTTTTCCATTTACTGCAAAGTAATTTTATAATACAGATTAGGCGAGATCATTTTGGGAAGCAACAAATTAAAATTTGGTTAGAATCAAAGCAATTACTACAAAATTTTATCTTCAATTCTGTTGCTGGAGCAACATATTTACTACTGTCTCTAACTCTGTAAGTTTATGGGTTAAACTTTTAATGTAAACAGTCATCTAGTTTCTCAAAATTTAAGGTTTGGAAAAATGGAGTATGTTACTCTGAGAGTATAAAATAAAATTGGCTCTACTTAAAGCATAGGAATTCATTTTAAATATTGTTTTGAAAACTTAGTTTGGTAGAATTAGAAATGGTAGCTTTGGAGTTTTTAGGAAATAAGAGTTATAAGCAATGAATTATCAGACCCTTCTGTCATATTATGGTTACCTTATGTGGTGTAGAGTTGCTCAGTATCTTGATAAATGTCATAAGGCCTCAGAGAGGAATTTATCTTTGTCCATGGAGGGTCAATTAATAACTAAAACCTCCATACAAGCCCCCATTGATGCTGCTGATAAGAAATTAAGGTTCACAGTGGTAGTGATTCCTATGCATTGTGCATCATGGCTCCAGTCTTCTTGGGTTCCAAAGGAATTCAAACTACACTGGAGGGGCCTCCACTTCGAAGGGAGTCATCTGTTCAGTTCTAAAACTGAAGAGGAGTTACATAAATTGAAAGACTCTTGTCCCTCGTTGCGATCATTAAGAATCTACACTTCCCATAAGAAGAATCAGTCTCCACCTCATACTCAACTGAAACAGCCTGTCACTAATCCTTTTTATCATCCTTATCAGATGACATTGGATTTCTTTAATAAGAAACTATATATACATTGGAGAAGATCTTCATTGACGTTGACTTTGAATGTTGCTAAGGCTGGCTTTAAGAAGTCATTTTGATGTATATTGAGAGCTGCCAACTAATCTTGAATGATCTTCAGCCCTTTCCTCCGTCTTTTGGGGACTGTTTACATTACTGCTTCATGCTTCCTGGAAATATCACCAATGAGAGATGGGCACTGGAAATAAATTTTAAAAGAGTTTTCTGTTTAATTCCAAGACATTCCACCCCTACCCTCCTTGCTCTTCCCTTTTCAAGGACCCCGTCATGAGTCTCTTTCAACAAAGAGGTTTAGTCTTTGTTCTCAATATTGGGGGGAAAAAGGTTCTATTCCCAATGCTTTCTAGTCCCCAATATTGGCCTTTTACCACTTCAGATTTCAAATGCTAATCCTATTTTCCATCGTCCTGCTGTTCACAAGATAAATTGGGGTTGGGGGGGGAGAGGTACACATTCTTGAAGAAGTTTGTATTCCCTTAACAGATTTGCAAGAGAGTTTTGTTCTTCCAAGCACAAAGTCAGTAGTGACAGTTGGGTTGGGGAGGCCATTTGGACAACTTTACAGGGTTAATGGTCTCAAAGAGAGGCTTGGCTTCATATCAATGCCCTGGAGATTAGAGCGATATGACTTGCCTGTTTGATCTTTCTATCTCATAGCAAAGATCAGAGTGCACAGATAAGAACTGACAATATCACTGCAATGTTTTATGTAAATAGAGAAACCAGATCAATGCTCTTGTACAGGGAAGCAATCTTTCTGTGGAACTGGTGAATCTGGCACAATATAACACTAACTGGAGTTCATCTTTAAGGCTACACAACATACGGGCAGACAATATAAGTATGTATTTTTCTCAGAATCGTGAATGGTCCATAAAGGATTTGGTCATCAAGTCCATTTTCACTCAGTGGGGTGCTCCCCACATAGATCTGTTTTTATTTCTTGTTCTGTTTGGTTGTGAAGTATTTTGTTTCCGGGGAGAATGGAGTTTAGGTTCTCAAGGAGATGCTTTTCTAATCCCCTTGATTCAAGAACTGTTGTACATTTATCCCCCAATTCCTCTGATTTCACTTCTGTTAAGGAAGGTCAAACAGGAGAAGGTCTCAGTCATCCCAATAGCCCCAGACTGGCCCAGGCCATATGGGTTCATGGAAATCAGAAATCTCTTCGTGACACCTCTATTATCACTACCTCTTCCACCAGACTTAATTACTCAGAACAACAGGTTAACATTTCATACAGATTTGTTATTGCTACACATCACAGTGTGGAAACTGTCAGCCTAACAGACTTGTAGAAGAATTATTCTGTTGATTCAGAGCAGAAAGCAATCTAGAGAGGCAATTTATAGTGCAAAATGGACACATTTTTCATCCTGGGCTTACCAACGTAATCTTTTTCTGAGAGAGATGTCAGTCGCTCATATACTTGAGTGTCTATTATTCTTAAACATTTCTGATGTGTCACTAAGCTCATCACGTGTTCATTTGGCTGCTATCTCAGCACATTAACCACCAATTCAAGACCATACAGTTTTTTTCTCATCTTTCTGTTAAAATATTTTGTGAAATGTCTTCTGAGAGATTTTCCTCAGATAGACAACCCACTCCACCTTAGAATCCTAATGTGGTACTTAGCAACCTGGTGGGACCTCCATTTGAGCAATTAGCTTCATGCTTGTTATTCCATTTGTCTATGTAGGCAGCATTCTTCATTGCAGTTACATCAGCATTCAGGGTCTATGAACTACAAGTTGTCATGTCAGAATACCTGCATATGGTTTTTCTCAGGGATAAGGTTACGTTCTAGCCACACCCTGAATTTCTTCCCAAAGTAATCTGATTTTAATTTAAATCAATCCATCCATTTACCTGTTTCCCCCCAAAATCTCATTCATCTAATTGGGAAGCCATGTTACGTATTCTAGATGTCCTCTGAACTCTGTCATTTTGTTTGACTAGAACAAAACCATTCAGGTTATTTATTTCTATTGTTTGGAGATCCAAGGGTCAGGCATTCTCGATTCTGAGAATCTCTAATTGGGTGTCACGCTGCACAAAGTTATATTATGAGGTGGCTAGTTTAGAAATCCTAGGCCATGTTAAGTTACATTCTGCCAGAAAGCAAACCACTTCTGTAGCCTTTTTTTTTTAGGGGAATACCTATAGCTGATACATATATGTAGGGCTGGTATATGGAATATACATACTTTCACTAACCATTACTCTTTAGTTCAGGCATCTTGTTCAAATTCCCAATCTGTTGTGTGTGTTGCAGTCTTTGAATATTTAGACTCACCGTATTCCTCTGGCACGGTCCCCAAAGGACCTCTACTGGGACCATAGTGCTGTTCAACATATTCATAAATGATCTGGAAAAAGGGGTAAACAATAAGGTGGCAAAGTTTGCAGATGATAGGAAAGTATTCAAGATAGTAAAGTCCAAAGCAGACTGGAAAGAGTTACACGGGGATCTCACAAAACTGTTGACTGGGCAACAAAATGGCAGATGAAATTCGGTGTTGATAAGTGGAAAGTAATGTGCAATGGAAAGAATAATCTCAACTATACATACAAAATGCTGTGGTTTAAATTAGCTGCTACCACTCGAGAAAACCTTGCTCTTGAGAGTCCAAGCAGCACAGAGAGAGTTTCTTCTTGTTAGGGGTTTTTATTCCATTCCTCGTGCTTCTCAGCTGATGGGAGGCAAGACCATCTCCATTGGGGAGGGAAAAGCAATCAACAAAGTCTTTTGTCCCCTTTAAGGTTCCATAATAGTTCATCTGGCACTGATGAGCCTTCTCTGTTGGGCAGGACATAACACTTTCTACTAGAAGTCAGCATTTCACACTAGCCAATGTCTTTCTCCAATTTGGTGATTTACACAGAGAGAACTACAATGCAAACACTTAAATATTACTGTATAACATGGAAAATGGATTTCTCACATCCTCTGCAGTGTAGACTGTTGCAAGGAATTCATTTAGCTTCTTTACAATGAACTTGTCTTCCTTGATTGTTTCTTTAGCACCATTATTGTCCAGTGGCTCCACTGATTGATAGGCTTCCTGCTTCTTAAACTTTTTTGCTGTTAGTTTTTGTGTCTTTTGTTAGTTGCTCTTCAAATTCTTTTTTAGCCTGCCTAATTATACTTCTACACTTGACTTGCCAGAGTTTATGTTCCTTTCTATTTTCCTCAGTAGGATTTAACTTCCCATTTTTAAAGGATGTCTTTTTGTCTCTAAACACCTCTTTTACCTCTGTTTAGCCATGGTGGTGTTTTTTCGTGCTCATACTGGTTTTTTGTTTGTTTGCTTGTTTTTTAATTTTAAGCATACATATAGTTCAAGCCTCTCTTATAGTATTTATAAAAAATTTCCATACAGCTTACATGCATTTTTCTCTTGTGACTGTTCCTTTTAATTTCCATTTAACCAGCTTCTTCATTTTTTGTAGTTTCCCTTTTTTGAAGGGTGCTACTGTGATGGGTTTCTGTTGGTATTTTTCCTCTTAAATGCCTTTGGTAACTGGAGTTCTTCAAGATGTATTGTTTAAATGTGTCCACAACCCACCCTTCTTTCCCCACTGCTGCTGAGTCGAATCACCTGGACTTGATAGTGGTGCAGGAACTTAGGGTTGGTTAGTCACTCCATTTTAGCCCCCTTTATACATTTGAGAGGGGATGGGGTTAAGGTCATGAAGAGAGCAAGTGTGACCAATTGACACCATTGGCTACAGCATTCTACTGTCCAGTGCATGCACCTCAGATGTGGAACAAATGTAAACCACACATCTTGAAGAATTCCAGGTTATGGAAGGTAAGTAGTTTTCCTTTCTGTATTTTTAATATTAAATTATTTTCTTTTGGAGGTTATCTATCCCAAGCCTTCCTTGTCATTTTGGAGAGTGAAGTTCACAGAACAAAAACAGCATGGGGCTGCAGCAGTTCTTGTTTCTCCCTTTCTGAAAGGACCAGCTCTAAGGATGAGAAGATAGTTTAATCTCTGTGCCCATTATCTCTGATGTCTCCTCTTCTGACACTGGCAAGGGTACCAGTTAGTTTTTGCAATGCAAACAGTTGTCTACAAGGATCTGGACTGAGACCTAGCACTGAGATTATTTTATATGCCAATACATTACCAAACTGTCATTAGATAGTAGCAGCTTTTGATCATTACTGTCCTGTGTTGAGCTGTAGGATGAAAATTTCATTTCTAAAATCTGCCAGTTAAAGTGAGATTGGACCATATCATTAATTTTTTTTTTTTTTTGGGGGGGGGGGGGGGGGGGGAGTAATTCAGTATCTCTGGTTCACATTCTACTATTGCTATTTCTAAGATAAATATTTAACCTAATAGATTTTGTATGAAAACCAATCATTACATTTCCCTCACAGAAATGATTCAGCCCTCTTAGTGCTGCTCTTAAAGGTTAACTACTATACCTGTATGTAGTTCAAAAATCATATTCTTCCATAAAAAGGGAATGTTGTTTGCAATTACGTACAATTTTTATTTCTAACATTGTTTGAATGTAATGATTCATATTAAGAATTATTCATGAAAACGATCTTTTAAGAGTCTTATAATAGCAGAAATTATCTTTCATTAGATACTGACAGTTTCTGTGATGAGTGTAATTATGGGAAAAAAGCCAATTTAGGGTAGCTATATTCTGCATTGTTGCAATTATGCAAATTAGTGAGTGATGGGAATAGAAACTGAGTAGGATGGTCACATTTTATGGGAGAATATGGAGGTGGGGAACAGTAGCAACATTTCTAAAAATAAATAAATATATGCTGTATATTGTAAGTATACTTCCTCACTCTATGCTGAGATTCCCATAATTGTCATCAGTAATGCTCAAAATAAATTTCAGCTACATGCATTGTTTGTAATAATTCTTCCTCCATACTAGATGGTCCATACACTATTCTTAAAAGGAAGTGTTTTTTCTTAGCTGTCATTGATTATATAAGAATCTTGGTAGTAATGCAGATCTTCAGGGGTTGGACTAGATGACCTCCTCAGGTCCCTTCCAACCCTAATCTTCTATGATTCTATGAATGTACTAAACCACCAATACTCCACCAACAGTGGAGTTGCAGTATTTATATACTGCACTGTTGCAAAGTGATATGACCAAGCCTGCAAAGATAAACTTTTCAGATGGGCCATGGTATCTGCAGAAATACAGAAACAATAGATAAAAGGAGCAGGAGTTCAGTGAAGAGGTAACTCTGAAGCATAATGAGTTAAATGTCAACATTAAGTATTTTATGTCTGGTAATTTTAGCAGAAACATCCAGGTATTGAAGAATTGTAGGTGGACTTCGGAATTGTAAGTGGAATTTAGTGAGAATATTGCCTTTTTTTTTTTTTTGGGACAGTCTTTTCTCTGGAGTCACAATATTGTGGCAAAATTTTCATTGCTAATTCTTGTTATGTATCTGTTCTGTGTATAAATTAGAGATCATTCTCCAATGTTGTTAGGTCAGCTAAAATTCACTTAAATTTAAACAGATGTAGAACTGGATTCTGCAGGTTTCTGGGAAGGTAAAAGTGTATCTCAAGTAATATTTTTGTGTTCAGTTTCCTGTAGGCTATGATATACCAAAGAATAAATATGCTTTTTCAGAAAAATCTGATTATAATATGTATTATTAAAACCTATTTGTATAACTTAGTAAGCATCCTAGTAACTGGATATAGCTAAATTAAATAATTTATAGTTCAATTTTGTGTCTGGAATTATGAGGTTATAGTGTGTTTCTGGATGAGATTTGAGAAGGTGAGCTGTCTAGTTACTATTTTTTATTGCAGAAACATAGAGAAAAGAATTGAGTAGCAAAGAGACTTGGTTAATTCATGTGTCTGTCTAGTTTAAGTAGTAATTATTCTCACAGCATGAGTATATAATTAATTTGTTTATTTGAAATTTTAATTCTTTAATTTGAATAAAAATAGAATTTTCGGTCTGGGTCAGGCAAACTAAGCTTTAATACATTTTTAGAGTTTTTGCATACTGGAGTTTAGAATACTGTCCCCCCTTTAGCCTCTCTGGCCTCCACACAGACTGATCGGACAGTGGTCACATGGATTGGGTTTTCTGAAGACTTCTTTGAATGAATTCCAGGGGCTCCTTGTGCCCCTTAATCAGTCAAAGCCTTGTGTTGAGCTGTTCCATAGGTTGCTCCTCTGGCTCTAATGAATTCTCTTATTTTGCCTCTGGGAATTGTCAAGAACTGTGTAACTGAGTTCCCTGGGCTAGCTAGCTCAACCCTTAAGCTAAACCTGGCTGGTCTGCGGAAGAATCATCTGATTGGTTGGCCTCACGCTATAGACTTCAAGGAATCTCTGGGTCTGCATTTTAGCTCAGCAGCAGTAACAGGTCTCTGGCTGCTCAACACTTATTCCCGCAGCTATGATGGCTCCTATTTGTGCTTCTGCCCTGCTTCAGTCCACTCCAGCCCTGTTCCCCTTATTGATTCTTGGCTTCAGCTCTGACCCTTGGTTCTGATTTGTAGTTCCTGACTCTTGGTTGCTGTCTCCAGCTCCAACCACTAGGCCTGACTGCCCACATCTTGGTCAATGACAAACTGAGGCCAGTAAAGGATTTTTAACAATTTTAAATAACCTGTAGAATGTTAACAGAAAATATATCAGTGGTTGTTTAGCCCAATTATACCATTGTTGTGTTAAATATATTTTACATGTAGTTTGAGTAACTGTAATCTTGATCAGGATGCTTATGGAAACTACATGTAACTAAATAAAAGATACAAGATCTTGAGATTCTACTCTTTAGTGTTGTACTCGTTTGGTACTGAACTTCAGTCATTTGAGATAGGTTAAGATTAATAACTGACTTTGATTAGACTGTATTAGAGTTCATACACGTTTGTTTGTTCAGAAAAGTGAAATCCTGTTTGGTAGCAATAAATGACTTACAGCACATCCCATGAGCAGATTTCAGAGAGATTTTCCTTATACATATTGTACTAATGGTGTGCATGTGCCCTAAATCAGAGACTTTCGGCCAGCAGTGTCAGTTGTGTCTGTGCATGCGCCCTGGTGCCTTTGTGCCCTGCATCAAAGGCATAAAAGGATGGAGTGGGCCATCCATTCAGTCCTTATCACTATTTGTGGCTTTGAGATGGAGCTCCTTGCTGTCCATTCTAAACGTACCAGTGGCTTTCTTTTTTGTTCATTGTACATATTTCCTAACACCCAGATATAGTTAGTTTTGTTAGTTGGCACCATAGCAGTAGGTTTTTACATACTAGGTTTCCACTTTATCAGGAGCATCATTATTTTTCTTCCTGATACCAGGATGGCTATTTCTATGTCTCACAATTTCAAATACTGTTCCTCACAAAAGGGCATTATGCCTTTCATTACCTGGCATATAAAGTGTTCATTTTGTTTGGAGGAATGTCACGTATGGTACACAAGTCCTTTACACATAGGACTCAAAAGTCCAGAGAGACCCATCCCCAGATATTTTTAATGGACAGAACAATGAGACTGGATTCGGACACTGTGTTGTGTGACTCTTCTCCCCCATTACCCCCAAACAACCTTACTGCATCTGAGTGATCCTGTAAACATGGGATCTACAACATCTCAAGCCCAGTCAGCTATGTCTTCAGGTCCAGTGTCAGGAAACTCAACCCTATTTTGATACCTAAGTTTCAGCACCAAAATGGCACATTAAAGAGCCCATACATAAGGTACTTCTCAGTCTCCCTTCTCATGTCAGAACTTGGTACCATCAACTTCTTGGGATGATTCCATGGCACTGTCAGTGGCTATTGGTCTGATATTGAATACTTTGTCACCATTGACTCCATTAGTCTCTTCCTTGGCTCCATTGCTTGCCTTGCTGCACTGTGTAGTACTGATAGCATGCATGATACTAAACAATCTACAGATCTTGTAGGAGCCTTAATCCTACTGTTTTAATGCCTGCAGTATTAGGTCCACCTCTACTTGTGGCACCGAGCACTTCTGCTTGAATGCACACCATTTCTCAGCCTTCAAGACTTGTGTTTTCAGCTTCACCAGTAAACTTATAATGCTTCTTTTCATCACTGTCCTCAGTGGCATCTGATGACCGTATAGGGCACTTCCACATGTACTCTGCAAGTAAGTATCCTCTTGCTTCTCCTGCCTCATTCAAGGAATCCAAAGACTCCTCCCTGACAGATACTACAGGGATGATTGTTCTAGGGCCATGGTTACTTATCATATGGTCCTCAAGTTTTTATCTGGCTGTGTAGCCTTATTGGGGTCTGTGGGTTTCATGTGGACAGGAGATTTTTCATGTGATACCTTAGATTCATAAGATCTCATTGTACTGTGTCAGCAACTCAGGCTGCTCCTGAGCAAAAACTTATTCAGACTTCTCCTCAACCTGATGATTTAGCCAAGGAGATCCCATCTCACTGTGCTGACATTTTGGGCCCCAGTGTTATTTCTGCATTATCTCCAGGTGTGACTGTGGTTCCTCCTCCTACACCACAGTTAAATGACTTTCTGGCCCAGACAGTTTTGGTTCCCCTGAACATGTTATCCCGTCTACCAGTTAGCATCCTGAACTTCCCTGGTGACATGACCCAGTGCAATGTCAGGATCAAACATCCCAATCCATGACCGCTCCACCTCAGAGCGTGGTATTTGGATGAGCATCAACTCTAGAATGGATATATTACTCAGCAGTACAGGACATTCTCTCTAGCACAGAGGTCCCCAAAGTGTGGGGCATGTCCCCTTATGGGGCCATGGAGGAATGTTGGGGAGGGTGTGGCAGGACCAAGGCCAGCCCCTCCAGGGGGCAGGGAGGGAATGCCACCCAGCCCTGCTCTGCCTGAAGCTGTGCTCTGGTCCCACCCTCCCTCGTGTCTTAGCCACCTGGCCAGTAAACTAACACAAGCAACTAAAACTAGTAACTGTACTTCATCTTTATAAAACCTTGTATGTCTATATAAAAATGTACAAGCAATTGCTTTTTAAAATCTTTGTGTTCACAATAAACGTGGTGTATTGCCTTGTCCCCCTAAATAAAACCCTGCTGTTTATTTTATAAGCATAACACCCCCAGCCTCAGTCCCCAGCACCCAGCCTTAGTCGCTGGCACCTAGCCCAGCCTTGGCTCGGGTAGGAAAACTGTTGGAGAGCTTAAGAAAATCTCTTTTCTTTTCTCCAATTCTGTAAAATACAATTGTTATAGCTTAAAATGAGTGAAACAAAGATTTTCAAGGTCATTTTGCTATTACTTCACCAAAATGCACCAAAGGAAGGCAGCACATTTTTGTAAGACTTCCTAATAGCCTGAGACCTTTGCAAATGTGAAGGGAAAATGGGATGAAAAAAGAATGAACCACTAACTTCCCTGTTTTTGTCATCTTAAATCAGAGCTCTAATATTTTCTTTAACAATTCTTTTTATTTTTAAATTATTTACTCATAAATTGAGGTTAATGAGGCTACTATCTTGTCTTTTAACTAACCTAGGTACAGACAGATGGGGCAATAGAGTTCTGTGTTTTAAATTTGGAAAGCTTCTAGCTATCATCTTCCTGATGGTCTGGTGAAAGCTGTATTCACCAGGGATGGTAAAACTGTTGCATACAAATGATTTCATTTGCTGCCCTTCTCCATTGTAATGATTAATCTCTTAGTGATGATTAATCTTTATGTTCTAAGAGTATCCAAAGAAAAGTCATGTTAAACATACTGTAGACCTTGGAACATTATGTATTTAGAGTTAATGTGAAATCATAGTGAACGGTTCAGAATAAATTGAATTGCAACTGTCTGGGATTTTGTTGTTTTAACTTGAAAAGAATCCTCAGAGAACGCTGTTGCTGGAACATGACTCAAAGTATTGTCAAAGAGTTAAGACTATGTCTTTTAAAATGGCTTCTTAAAATTATAATTAAAATTAAAATTATTAGACAGTATTATACTGCAGTGAATAAAAAATCAGAGTGGTAAATCCCATAGAAGTGATTATAAATGAAAATTGTCCAAGACTGTCAAAATATGTATGCATTGCAGTGTAAGCCCAAGGTTAGTGGGACTCAAGTTAGCAGACCCTAGGTTAAGAATTTTCTAGTCTGATCTTGAACCCAGAGCTCTGGTGTCCACAATGTAGCACACAGACCGGAATCAAACCAATCACGTCCCAGAGTCCCTAGCACTCTCCTGAAATGTACATGCTCTAGCTCTTTGACCATGGTGCAATGTAGGAAAAATTGTCTGTCCACCCTGCTCATTACAGGAAGTTTGAACAGCCTGCCAACACATCCTGTTGAGTAGTCATTTTGGTCTGTGTAGTCCCAACATCTGGAGTCAGCAGCATGGAGAAGTTTCCATTTCAAGAACTTCTTTTGTTTGGCTGTTGCTCCCGTTTCAGGACACGGGTAGAACTTCCATGAGACACTAGTGATCAGTTTGGCATTTTTCTGACCCATCAAAGGCCCCTGAAAGAGCTAATAACAGAGCAATAGGAAGAGGAGGACATGGCAGACTTGAACTTGACTGATGCTAGTCATGGTGCTCAGTATAGCCATTGATGCCCCCTATGTAGACTGGCACTTATGGAGCATGGCCATCAGTACAGATTATTGGGACCACATCATCTGGCAGACTTGGATGATCAGCAGTGGTTCCTAAACTTTTGCATGAAGAAAACTTTGTGAGTAGCTTGCTTATGACACAGCATAAAGACAGTCTCATGAAGGTGGCCTTGCGAGTTCAGAAGCAGGTTGCTATAACCAGATAGAAACTGGCCATCCCAGACTGCTGCAGGTCTTTTTGCCAACCAGTTTGGTGTTGGAAAGTCAACTGTGCCTCAGAACCTCTGCCCAATCAGGCATGTGGTTTATCCCAGAGTGCCAGGCATAAAAAGATATTCCTGAAATAGTTGCTGGCTTTGAGAGAATGTGTTTTCCAAACTGTGTCAGGACCATTAATGGGACCCATGTGCCAATAGTTTGCCCTCCTCATGGAGCACATGAGTACATAAACCACGAAGGGTACTACTCCATTGTTATGCAAGCCCTCTTGCGCCACAGAGGTTGATTTATGAATGTCAACATGGGCTGCACTGGAAAAGTTCATGATGGAAGGGTTTTTTTCCTTGGGCTGATCGGGAGTCTACGTTCATAGACAGGCTAAGACTCTATTCCCGCCAAATGACGTCATAAAATGACTTACTATCCCCACCGTTATTCTGGGGGACCAAGTGTGTACCCCTTTTTTTTGTTGGCTTATGAAACTGTACGCTGTTATCAGAGGTGCTGGCAAAAGAAGGTTTAATCACCCTTTCAGTAGGTGTAGAATGGCTGTTGAATGTGCTTTTGGCAGATTGAGATCCTGTTGGAGATGTCTACAGACCCATTTGAATTCCAGTGTCTTCAATACTGTCTGCATTACTATGGCTTGCTGTGCTTGTCACAATCTTTGTGAAGCCAGAAGTGAGCCATTTCCCCATGAATGGACCTATGACAATGAGGGGCTTGCTGGTACACTCAGTAAGAAAATGCACTTACTATAGCTGGAGGTGATGCACCCAAGCAACAGAAATCAGGGATGCTTTGTGCTCCCACTTTATGGAATTGCATGGACCAATGAAAGAGGGAAAATAGTACCTTTATGTATGTCTGTGTGTGTGGAGTGGTGATGGTGGGGGGTTGATTGCCATACAATGTACTTAAGAATGACCTCAACACTTATTATATGTAGAGAAGGGGAGGGGTTGATTCATAGTATGGATTGATGTAAGGAAGTGATTGATTTATGAATTAATGTACCTAACTGTGCTGAGAACAGAGTTTACATTCAAATTTCCAGTTGTCCCTGATCATGTGTTTACTTTTATTATTTGAGATACACATTTTATGATGTGATTCAGTTACAGCAATAAACTTATTTGATAAAATAAGGAGTTTACGCTTTTTAATATGCTCTCAATTTCTTTAAAAGGAATAGTGTCCATGTTTGAACAGAAAAACATTTTCAAAAGTCTAAGAAAACAATATTACAGGTCCTTAATTTGAATAAATCTCTGTTTGGAGGGTTGATTTATTCACCGTTTCATTTGGCAGTGCATGATGCTTCAAAGTCTGAACAACATGTTATTGCTTCTAGAGCTGAGAATACTTCCTAAGGAAATGAGTCTATAGGAAAATTATACTGTAGGCACATTGAAATAGGGTTGGCATATTTTTTTAAATGCTTGAATACAGCCTTATATCTTGTAAAGTGAAAGTTAATATACACTTTATTGCCTTTCACAAAAAGGAAAATGTGGGTGGGTGGGTAAAATGGATTGTGTTAGTTATTGCTAATACAAATCAGTTACTGCTGAGAGAATGAAAATGTTTTCTCCCAACTGTCTCTCTGAAGCTTTTGTTTTTAGTCAAGGTGAACAAAACAGAAACTTATCAAAATATTACTTAATAAAACAAAATTGAGACTTAAACCTTTTCAAAATATTATGGAATAAAGGAATTACAGATGAGAAAACAAAGTTACAAAATTACAGATGAGAAAACAAAGTGCCTCAGGCATGAAGGCACTGAGTATCCTTGACTTCTGTTGACTGAATTGGGTGTTAAAAGCATACAGCAGTTTGCAAATGTGTAAGTCAAAGACAATTATAAAATATAATATATAGTAGTAAGATTGTTCCTGTATCTGCTACAGAAATTCTGCTTGTACTGTATGTCCTCAGTCTGAGCAAAGATTTTGAAATTTTCAACAGATTATACCAGTGATACTCAGACTGTGGATTGGGATCTGCAAGTGGCTCTTTAATGCATCTCCTGCAGTTCTTTGCAGCACATGATATTAAAACAATGTGATTTTAATTATTAATGAATCAACATGCTTTTACTATGATGTTAACCAATTGTAGAATACTTGGTCAGTCATTCTGCTGTGAGAATAAATTATATGTATTTAAAAAACAATAAATGAAACAATGAGTTTACACTACTGTGTCTCTTTTGGGTAATGTTGATCGTTAATTTGGCTCCTGAACCACTGAAATCTGAATATCACTTTTCATGCTGTGTAATAAGAATTACCAGTGTAGCAAATTCTTCTGTCCTTATAGGTGTGCAGCACCAGTCACTGTTACTGAAAACTGCTAGTGTGCTTTTGAGACAGAACAAACTGTTACGGTCCCAGGTTAGGAAAGCATCTCTAACCATCCAGAGTGTTTAAGCATGTGCTGAAATTAAGGATATGCTTAAATGCTTCCTTGATTTGGAGTCTAAATGTGTACATTCATTGACATTGTGGAGGAGAAGTTGAATGTTTGTAATAGAAATTTTGTTTCTGGTGATGATAAAACTTTCATTTACAAATATGAATTCTATTAAAAAAGCCAATCCTTGTAAATTGAAAAATCGAAATTTTTGAAGCAGTAACCGTTGTTTAGAAATTAGTAAGAGTCTCCATGTTAATTCATCCTAATAATAAAAGTTCAAAGGCAGATGTTCATTATGCCAGGATTCACATTACCTATGTTCTATTAGTTTGCCTCATTGTAAATTAAAGAAAACTTACTAATTTTTTTTTAATTGGCAGGGTTTTTTTTTTTCAAAACATTGGAGAAATTATCTAATAAACTTAATTTAACTATATTTGTTAAATGCTTGACCTAGGAACAATGTGGATTTATTGTAGCACTGCCAATTCTCCTCCTCCTTCTGGTTACATAGCTGTCACAGGACTTGGATGATGAACTGTGAAACATAATTTTTGCTACAACAGGAGCATCTGGCCTCTTGGCAGCTTTAGCAGTTGTCTTGGCAGTTTTGGAATAGCTTTAGGATCTCTAGCATGGTTGAAATGGTGAGGACTGTATGGTCTCCTGGTTTGCTTGGATGCCATTTTCTTTTTAATATACTAGTTATTTCCAAAAAATATGTAGTTTTCATTTATATGCAACTATCTCATGAAATATTTATACAGATATTTTTCTCTCTATGCTGATGTTTTTTGCAGCTGTGTTGCACTGATATGTATTACTAGACAGAACTGTGTTCTTCAAGTACTGGTCTCTGTGTGTTCCACTGTGGTTGTGTGTGCTCCATGCACCTGAGATCAGAGAATTCTTGAAAGTAGTGTCCATTGGTACATGCTTGCATACCAACTGTCTTTGTGGTCCGCACTGAAAGTATAAGGTGCGGAACAGACCGCTGCATGATCTGAGTTGGAATCCTTCAGTGTCCAGAACTGATCCTTTCTTTTCTTCCTGTAAATATTTACACTTATATATTATTCACAGTGTTTTGATGGTTCCCAAGTGTTAGAATCTTCACCCCAGGGAACTCTCCCAGTCTCCCAGTGTGGGATTTAAGTTATGCCCAGTATCAGGCTTCAGAAACTGCATCTCCTGTCCCCACTCTTCTCTTGGGAGAAGCTTATATCTCTGCTAAGTGTGATATCTGCTGCTCTTTTCCAAACAGTACATGGTAGGCATGAGAGCTTCAGCTTTGGAAGCACCTTATCGAGCATACAATGAGATGCCAGTTAGACCCGAGCCAAGAATACCCCCTATACAACGGCCAGACTTGGCAAGGAGTGTGATCCCTAATACTATGTCTGACTCTAGTGTGGAGAGGAGCAGAGAAAAAGACCCTTTGGCTCTGCCTCCTCACAACCATAAAAGCAGATCCTCTTCTATACCCTTTAAGAAGAGAGATCCCTCCTGAACTCCAGCCAAATCAGATGAGTCTTCACACTCAAGCCATGAGGACGTAGGCCCTCCTAAGCCACATAGGCATGTTGAAAAGACTCTAATAGACTTTGGTACCAGCATCCACATCAACTTTAACACTGACTCTGATGCCATCAAAAAATGAAACACTGGGACTCGGAGGACTGGGAACTACCGGTAGCATTGAAAACCACAGTGTCAGATACTCACTCATGGCAGTAATGTCATGGCCCCATAAGGAACTGCCATCTACACCTAGTCTGGTGGTGCAGAGTGTCAATACAAAATCTCCAAAGGTGCCAGAGATTTATACCATTCTGGACAATATCTTCATCTTCCTGGATCCAAAGTGTCCCCTGTTATCAGGACCAATCCACAGCAGAGAGATACCAATGATGGTGGGAATCCAGAGCTCTGGGAAAATCCCCTGTCTCATCCAGTAGCTGTGGTTTCCTCTCAGTGGAGCCAGTGGCACCACCGATGGATCAAGATCCAACATTTTCATCTTCATGAGAGTCAGATATACCTGTGGAACCAACTTCTCCTCCACCCAGGGAATTCAGCCCAGAAGAAGTTCAACAGGTTCAAGAAGTTCCTGGAACCAGCCTCAGCCATGTAGAACAAGCACTTGCTCCTCTGGACCAGTGGTACTCAATGCTTTGAGGACCACCACAACCTGCCTTGGGACTGTGTGACGGTGGATTAAGCCCAGAGGCTCCCAGCTGGGGGCCTTGGGTCCTGTCACATCCCATCCCAGAGAAGAATAGAAGGGAAGTCCTCCAAGTGGCCTAGAGTGGCTGCAGGAGCAGCCAGTCAGGAGCCAGAAGAGCCACATGGTTCAGCAGAGACAGTCAGTCAGTTGCTGCCTGGAGCTCAAAGAGAGAATACCAGGTTCCTGGCTGTCTGAAAGAGCAGCAGGACCACAGACAGCTCAGTATAGGCAGGAGTCGGGAGCTAAGAAGGAGCTCCTGGTTGGTTGCTGGGACTGAGCAAGGACTGAGACCAGGGAGGGTTGCAAGAAAACAGTGTCTACAGGGAGGAAACCCTGGGGATATTGTCCCATACTAGGGATGGGAGAATATAAAGACCATATACTTTGGAAGGGGTTTGTTCTGTTCCACTTACAGGCAATTTGAGTGACTTGTCTGGAGGGCTGAGTTACTGAAGATCCTCTGAAGAAATCATTGAGCAAGGAGGGGTGCTCGCGAGAAGCGGGTGCCACCACATTCCACAAACTGAGTGATTGTCGGCACGCAGTCAACCAAAGAAGCGCTCACAAGAGATGGATGCCACCCTGTAACAGACCTGTATGCACCTAACCTGGAATATGTTCAAACAGGAAATATAAACATCCCTCTCGTCCAAGAGGTCAGCCTGAACCACCCCCCAGAAGAAGAGCCAGATCTGCTGGTACCACTTCAGATGGGGTATCATCCTTATCACCTAGTAAAGCATTTGGTCCAGCCTCTCTGTATCCCATGGCTGATCACTGAGAGATTGTCAAGTGGTTACACATGTCCATTCCTCTTTAGATGTGTGCACGCCCAGTGCACCAGGTTGGGGATTTTTATCTTATCAGTATCCATTGGGGTGCCCTCTGCTGCCTGGTGCCGCTGCATGATGGTGTAAAGCACAGAGCCACCGCCTCAGTTCCTTCTTGCTGAGGGTGGTCAGGAGTTGGACTATGTTAATTTGTTTCTGCAAGTGTTTTTCACTTTCAGAGAACTGCTTCTTTTGTATATAGTTGGCACTCATTTTGTGTAGTTTTATACTTAGTTTAGTGTAGGTTTCATTTTCTTAGTTGTTTTGTAGTCTAGCACAACTATTTGTTCCCACTTGTTCTGGGTGCTGCCACCTGGTACTGAGGATTGCCTCGGTCTGTAGACTTTAAGCCTTGCCACAGCTGTGGGAAATCCATGTCAGAGAACGACCTTCATTCTAGGTGTTAAAAGTGCCTCTGTGAGGGTCACATCTGAGGGTCACATCTGTGAGGGTCAGATCTTCAGAGACTTTATGCCCTGAACTAGAAAGGATTGAGAGGTGAGGCTCTGTTAGTTTCTCATGGAGGTGGTTATGTGTCCATCCTCAGAGCCGTCTTGCTTTGGGTGGGCACCTAGCACATTTAGTTTTGTTAGGAGTGCTTTACTGGATGTTGTGGAATATCAATGCCACTGTCTTTCCCCAGTACTAAGAAACACCGGCAGGGGCCTCTGAAGGACTGTTCTTCCAAGACATTGAAGTCCCTGTTCAAGGACCCTCAGGGACCCTCTCTTGAGGATATCCTCTTTCAGGAGTCCAGTCTCTCCTCTGGTTTGGAGCCATAGAGGAAGTCCTTCATCTCCTCAGAGGGAAATGGTTTTATTCATGCTACTTCCTAATTCTGAAAGCAAAAGGAGGTTTGATCCACATTAGACCTGTAAGAGCTAAACAAATATATAAAGAAAAGAAAATATCACATGGTTACCCTAGCATCCATTATCTGCCCCTTGTCTCCCAGTGAGTGGTAGGCTTAATTTGAGGGACACACATTTCTATGCGGCAATCCAGCAAAGCCTCAGTAGTTTCCACAGATTTATGGTCAACCAATCACACTGTCAGTTTACACACCTGCCCTTTGACCTACCCACAGCCCCATCTGTATGTACAAAATGCATAGTGGTGGTGGTTGTGTTCCAAAGGAAACCAAGAGTTCAAGTATTTCCATATCTGGATGGCTGAGTCCAAGAGCAAGGTAGAATTTACTGTGTCCAAAATCCAGTCCATCTTCAAAGTGTTGGGGCTGCTGATGAATGAGAAAGAGTCGGTCTTCTTTTCTGTTCAAAGAATAGAGTTTATGGGGTGGTCCTGGATTCTACAGAAGCCAGGGCTTTTCTCCTACAAACCAGAATCTAGACTGTCTGCCATTTCAATAGACTTAAAGGTCTATCCAACCACGATTGTAAGGAACTGCTTCAGACATGTGCGGCACTTGGCCTCATGTACATATGTGATTTGGCACCCCAGGCTTCATCTCAGGAAGTAGCAGAGGAGACTGAGTTTGATTTACTCTCCAATTAATCAGTTACTGGACATGTTGGTTCGAGTGCTCACAGCAGTCTTAGCCTTCTTGAACTGGTGGATAGACCCAACAAATATATATACAGGAGTTCCTTTCATTCTTCCACAATCTACATTGATTCGAGGTACAGACACTTCTTCGGTAGGTTGGGGAGCCCACCTGGGAAATCTACAGACTCAAGGTCTCTGGTCTGGCCAAGATTTACCTCTCTACATAAACATAAGGGAGTTAAGGGCTCACATCTTGAATACTGCATGCAGATCTGGTTGCCCCATCTCAAAAAAGATATATTGGAATTGGAAAAGGTATAGAGAAGGGCAATAAAGATGATTAGGGGTATGGAACAGCTTCCACATGAGGAGAGATTAATAAGACTAGGAGTCTTCAGCTTGGAAAAGAAATGACTAAGGGGGGATATGATAGAGGTCTATAAAGTCATGACTGGTGAGGAGAAAGTAAATCATAGTTAGGAAGGGAAGACTCAGATAAGTCTAAATTCATTACTACTGTGGTTTCACTTGAAGCCTTTGAATGCTCTTATTTACTACACCTGATTGATGTGTTTTGATCAGAGAATACAATCAGGTCTGAAAAGCAGCTAGTTTGATTTTCTTTGCTTTGTCTGTATTCGGTTTTTATGCTTGTTAACATTGTGCCTGCTTGTTGATCTGCTGCCAAATATTGATCTGATGGATTCTGTAGCACGTGACCATTTCATTTAAGTTAAGCTTTTCTCTTCTTTTTTGTTGTGGCTTCTTGATTCATATCAATTTTTATATGATAGTGTAAGAGTCACTTGTTAGCCCACAACTGTGTTTTCCATATCCGTTATAGTCTGGTCTTTTATTTTTCTGCTGCTTGTTCCTCTTCTTCTTGTGCTGTGTGTTTCTGTTGATCTTTGCATGCCACCTCTTCTTCTTCTAGTGCTTGCTCATGTCCATTCCATTGTAGGTGTGTGAGCGCCTCTCTGCACAATTACTGGAACTTTTTTCCCTTTAGCAGTACCCGTAGGGTCGGCTCTGGCACCCCCTGGAATCCTGCGCACATGCTGTGGTAAATGAGGCACTACTGGCCCTACGCCCTCTCAGTTCCTTATTTCCACCTGTGACGATTGCTGGAACTGCTTTGACTTGCAGTGCAAGTGCTCAATCCCTTTTGTTCTCCTTAATCGTTAGTTGTTTGTTTTTTGTTTTAGTTCGGTAGATTAGATCTTACGTGTTGTTAATAGTGGTAGTTAGTCACTTAGGATTGTCCCAGTTGGGACTTTGCCAGAATGGGACATGCCCCTGTCACTGGGCTTCAAACCGTATGCCTTCTGTGGGAAGGCCTTTCCACTGAGCGACCTCCATGATAGTTGCCTAAAGTGGCTGGGGGAAGCTCATCATAAGGACAAATGCAAAATTTGTAAGGCTTTCAGACCTTGGACTCAAAAAGACAGAGAAATCCATTTGAAAGCCTTACTAATGGAGGCAGCACTCAGACGGCTTCGGAACCAACCCGTTCTACTTTGCTACTGAGCTTGGCATCAGTGCAGATTGCTCGGTCAGCACCAGCACTGCCTCAGCACCAGACTTCTTCCTCTCTGTTGAGGAAGAAGCAGCAAAAGCAGCGCACAGAGCGGGGACGCTCACCTGCACTGTCCAAGAAAGTGAGGTCGAGCACGGGGCCGCACTGAAGCCAGACAGTGGAGACTTGCTCGCCACTGCCAGAGCCTATGTCTCCGTCCAGAGAGCCACCCCCGACTCCTGGGAGTGAGAGGGCATCTCTGCCACCCCAACCCGGGTTACCCTCCCCGTCCATGAGGGGTCTTGAAGATATAGAAGGCCCTGTGGCAGACCCCTTCATCAGTGGCCCCAACCTCTGAAGGGGCCGAGAAAAAATACTATGTTCCGGCCAAAGGATTTGAGTACCTTTTCACCCATCCCTCTCCCGGTATCCTGGTGGTAGATGCAGCCAACCAGCGGGATAGGCAGAGACAGCTCAGTTCCACGCCAAGATCTGACATGCGCCACCTGCTGACAGCTGGCATGCTAATAAACGAGCAGAAGTCCACATTAACCCCAGTGCAGTGGATGGAGTTCATTGGCGTGGTCCTGGACACATCCCAAGCCAGAGCTTTCCTACCTTTGCCACATTTCGAGGTGATGTTTGCCATCATTGGTCACCTGTACTTCTGCCTGATGACAACAGCCAGGCACTGTCTGCAGTTGTTAGGATACATTGCGGCCTGCACTTACGTGGTGAGGCTGGCTCGCTTAAGACTCAGACCACTTCAGTCGTGGCTGGCCTCAGTATATGCCCCGAGCAGACATTCCCTGGTCCAGGTGGTCACAGTTCCCCCCCAGATCCTGACCACACTAGACTGATAGCAGAGGCCCCATACAGTGTTGAGGGGTTTCCTGTTCAAAGAGCTAGTCCCCTCGGTCATCCTGGTATCGGACACCTCAGACTTGAGGTAGAGGGAGGCCCAATCAGTGCCAACCTTGGCACATAAGGGGTCTGGTCGAGGAAGGAGAGGTGCATACAAATCAACGCGAGAGATTTATGGGCTCTTCGATTGGCATGTGTAGTGTTCCTCCACTTTATTGCGGGCAAGATGGTGCACTACTGACAGACAATAGAGCGGCTATGTATTACATCAACAGGCAGGAGGGAGCTCATTCCTCAGCCCTCTGAAAGAAGACCTTTTTCTGTGAGACCTGGTGGTGATGCACAATTTTCATATAATGGCTTCTCACCTCCCGGGAGTGAGGAACGACGAGGCAGACCTCCTCAGAAGGTTGTTCTTACCCCACCACAACTGTTCGCTGCATCCAGGTGTGGTCTCTATGATTTTCCAACAGTGGGATTCTCCCCAGGTGGACCTGTTCACATCAGTATGGAACAAAAATACCTGCAGTTCTCCTCCCTCTGTGGTCTGGAGGCCGGGTCACTCTCCAACACCTTCCTTCTGCAGTGATTGGGGATCTTCATGTATGCGTTTCTGCCAATTTCTCACCTTCACAAAGTCCTGCTAAAAATCAAGAGGGAAAAAGTGGACGTTATCTTAATTGCACTGGCCTGGCCACGCCAGCACTTGTTCAGCATGCTGCTGGACCTATAGATCTCCCCCCGCTGGAGCTTCCGAGACAGCACGATGTCCTGTCCTAGGACCACGGTCGTTTGCTACACCCAGACCGCAGTTCTTTACACCTCACAGCATGGGGGTTCCATAGTTAAGTGCAGATGAGCAAGCCTGTTCAGTGCAAGTTCAGCAAATCCTGCTGGGTAGCAGGAAACCTTCCACGCAGATCGTGTATCGTGCTAAATGGAAGTGATTTACCTGCTGGGCAGAATCCCAGGGGATTTTGCCTGGGTTGTTGCTGAAACAGGCGATCTTGGAGTACTTGTTTTAACTAAAACTCCAGGGTCTAGCTATGGCCTTCTTGAAGATCCAACTAGCGTCTATATCAGCGTTCCACCAGCCTTTGGAGGGGAGATCAGTTTTCTCCCACCCTGTGACAATTAAGTTCCTGAAAGGGGTGGAGAAAGTCTATCCGCAGGTCCATGACCTGGTGCCTCCCTGGGATCTCAACTTGGTCCTCTCGCAGCTCACGGGAGCCCCCTTCAAACCCATGGCTAGATGCCCTTTACTACTGCTGTCATGGAAGGTGGCCTTCCTGGTGGCCATTACCTCGGCAACGAGGGTATCCAAGATTAGGGCGCTGACCGCAGAGCCTCCTTATACTATGTTCTATAACAATAAAGTTCAGTTGCGGCCACATCCGGCCTTCCTCCCTAAGGTGGTTTCCCAATTTCATTATAACCAACATATTTTTCTCCCCGTGTTTTTTCCCAAACCGCATGATTTGGAGGAGAAGGGAGGTGGCACACACTAGATGTTAGACGGGCTTTAGCATTCTATATTGAGTGCACAAGACCGTTCCAGAGATCTGCGCGACTCTTCGTCATGGTGGCTGATCAGATGAAAGGCTTACTTGTTTCTACCCAGCGTATCTCATCATGGGTAACTTCCTGCATCAAGTTCTGCTATGAGCAGGCGACGGTGCCCTTCTGGGGATAATTACAGCCCACTGAACAATAGCTCAAGCTTCATCTATAGCCTTCTTAGCGAGAGTGCCTGTGCAAAAGATCTTCAGGGCTGCCATCTGGTTGTCTGTACACTCCTTCACATCCCACTAAGCCATCGTCCAACAGGTGTGGGACGATGCACACTTTGGAAGAGCAGTGCTGCAGGCAGATCATCTCTAACTCCAGCCCACCTCCAATGTATTGCTTGTGAGTCACCTAGAATGGAATGGACATGAGCAAAAGCACTTGAAGAAGAAAAGATGGTTATTTACCTTGTAACTATTGTTATTCGAGATGTGTTGCTCCTGTCCATTCTATGACCACCCCCTAACCCCGCTGCTGGAGTTGGTGGCAAGAAGAAACTGAGAGGGCATAGAGCTGGCAGCGCCTCATCTATTGCGGCATGTGCGCGGGGCTCCAGGGGATGCCAGAGTCGGCCCTATGGGTACTGCTAAAGGGAAAAAAGTTCCAGTAACCATGCATGGAGGCATGCGCACACTTACAATGGAATGGACATGAGCAACACCTTTCGAAGAATAACAGTTGCCGGGTAAGTAACCGTCTTTTCTTCTGTCGTTAGGATAATAAAAACAAGACTTTGACTAATATCAGTTTGTCATGTTTTTTCAACTTCATATCTGTATTCAGATGCTAGCTGTCTCTCATCTTTATTTTTTACTCCATTTTTATAGATGTGAATTTCATCATCAGTATGCTATCATACTGATCAATTTCATATTGTGGTAGGCTTTCTATACTGTATTTAAATGTCTCTTAATATTAACTATTGCCCTTCCTTCTATAAATATGAAATCTTTGCCCCACTCCGGGTATCTGCCAGTCTGACTTGGGGGGACAATGACTTCCTGACCCCAAATATGGCAGTCAGACGTTGAGTATGTGGGCAAGACCCACCAGGTAGAAACCTGGAAAAGAATTCTCTATGGTAACTCGGCACCCTCCTTCTCTAGTATCCTATCTCTGGCTGTTGGAGAAATTTGCTAATAGAAGCTATGAACGGGCCTTATGCCCATGTAGGCAATCTCATAATGCCACCCCTCCATACATTTATATAGATGAATCTTAAACAAGTTAAGTATTTTTTCGCCTGCCACTCCCCTGGAAGACTGTTGGAGAACTTCACTCCCTGTGATGGCTAGAAACATTCGTCTAATTCTAAACTTGTTGATGGACAGTTTATATGCATTTGTTCTTGTGTCAACAGTGGCCCCTAACTTAAATAACTCCTCTTCCGCCTTGGTGTTTATCCCTCTGATGTATTTATTGAGAGCAATTATATCTCCTCATAGCCTTCATTTGGTTAGGCTAATCAACCCAAGCTCCTTAGATCTCCTCTCTCAAGGTAGGTTTTCCATTCTTCTGATCATCCTAGTTAGCCCTTCTCTGTATCTATTTCAGTTTGATTTAATCTTTTTTTAAACATGGGAGACCAGAATTGCACACAGTATTCCAGATGAGGTCTCACCAGTGCCTTATATAATGGTAATAACACTTCCTTACCTCTACTAGAAATACCTTGCCTGATGAATCCTAGGATTCCATTAGCCTTTTTCACAGCTGCATCACATTGGTGGCTCATAGTCAACGAATAAACCCACGTCTTTCTCCTCCTCTGTTGCTTTCAACTGATACCTTATCAGCTTATAGCAAAAATTATTTTTGTTAGTTTCTAAGTGCCTGACCTTGTTCTTTGTATACTTAAATTTCATTCCATTTCTCTAGTTTTCCAGGTCATTCACATCTTCAGGTTGGTCTAACATGATCTACCTTTCGTAAAACCATGTTACATGTTATCCCACTTACCATTTACCTCTATGTCCTTTACTACTTTCCTTTTCAAAATTTGTTCTAAGGCCATGCATACAATTGAGGTCAAAGTAACAGACCTGTAGTTTTCTCAGTCACTTTCCCCCCTTTCTTAAATATGGGTAATGTATTTGCAGTTCTTCATTCATAGGGTATGATCCTCAAATTTATGGATTAATTAAAAATCCTTGCTATTAGGCTTGCAATTTCATGTGTCTGTTTCTTTAATATTTTTGGATGGAGATTACCTCTCCCATGGTCCAGGACTTTGCCAGGGCTATATCATTTGGGTCTGTTGTCACCACACCCTGATGTTTCTCTTCTGCAGTCCATGGAAATGGGGCTGGTGTCAGACTCAGTGCAGTGGATCCACCATTGAATTCTGTGCTGCCAGTGTTACAGTGGTGGCACTTATCACCCTCCTTTTCAGCACTGTCAGCTACTTCACTCCCACTGTTGACATTAGGGTTGATGCCACTCCTGGCTCCAGGAACAATGGAGGCATACTTGATGCAGGTGATACCATTTCCTCCATCAGCACTAGTTCTCTCTCATCTCCTCCGTTGCTCAAGTTGGACAGTTATCCACACCGTCAGAGCTGGCTCCATTTTTATCCCTGGAAAGCTGAGACTTCTTGGCGTCGAAGTTGGGATCTTCATTGCCTGGCCCACATCGGGAACCATTCATGAAGCACCATAAGTACCAGGATTGGCACTTGTCTCACAGTTGGGATGGGGGCCCCTGTCCTGGTGCTTGTCACCAATGTTCTATTCTTATGCCCAGTGGCCTCCATGGAATCTGTGGGTTATTTCTTGGCCAGAGTGATGTGTTCAGTAGTGACCATGAGGAGGGTGTCCTGGCTGCAGAATTCAGACATTACCCCCCAATGTGCTGCAGCCTTTTGACAGTTGAGTGCTCTTTTCGGACAAGACGCTGCACTCCTTCAAGGATTCCAGGGCTACTGTACATTTCATCAGCATGTATATTCAGTCAGCACAAAGGTGCCATTATGATGGTCAGCAGCAGCGGTACTGCCCCAATTCCCTTTTGGGCAATCTTTTCCTCCCCTGAAACAGCAGGGCTATCCCAGAAAGGTGCAAAGGTCCCAGAAGAGAAGCATTTGGATCTGGGGTTCGGCCACTTGACACACCATCCCTGGCACATCCCAAGTGCCCATTTTAACTCCTTTGTCCAGAGGAGCAGTCCAGTTGTCACTTGTTTTACTCTGTCGCCTCCATTCAGAGACAGGCTGGCTCTCTTTCACAATGCTTGGGACTCATTTACCACTGACAGCTGGGTCCTATGCACTGTCAGATCATGCTGTGCCATCCAGTTCCTCTCCACACTTCCCATCCCTCTTTGTTCCTCTTCAGGGATCCCTCTCATGAGATACTGCTCCTCAAGCAGATCTACTCTCTACTGGCTTTTGGCAGTGGTAGAGGATGTCCCTCCAGAACACCAGGTTCAGGGTTTCTATTCCCAGTACTTTCTGGTTCCTAAATCCAAAGGGAAGGGGCAAGACCAAGTCTTGACCTTTGCAGCCTCAACAAATATATCAGCTACATGAGGTTCTGAATGGTCCTCCCTGCATTACCTCAGATCAACTGGTTTGCTGCTCTGGATCTTCAGGTGGCCATTTTGCAGAACTGCAGCAAATTCCTTTGGTTCATCATGGCGGAGTGCCATTTTCAATACACAACACTTTCTTTCGGCTTCTTCTCTGCTCTCCAGGTTCTTACCAAGTGCATGGTCATGGTGACAGTGTAACTCAGAAAGAAGGGAATCTTTATTTCCTTGTATCTGGATGACTGGCTACTGATGGGTAGGTCCAAAGAGGAAGTTCTTTCTCACATACACACTACTCCGTGCTTACGTGGCTGTCTGGGTCTCATCCTAAGCACCTGGAAGTCAAATTTTGTTCTCTCAGAAAATCAAGTTCATTGGGGCTCTAATAGTTGAAAAGCATACTGTCTTCAAGCAATTCACCACCTTTGCCTTGATCTTCAGTTCCTGTCTTCCCTAGCAGTTCGGCCTGGGCCTCTTGGACCACATGTCCCCTTCATGCAGGTGGTCCAGTTTGCAAGGTTGGGTCTTTGCCCCCTTCAGAAGTTGCTGAGGACAGTTTACAGTCTGACTTTTAAACTCTTAGACAACTTGGTTCATCTTCCTCTGCTGATCCTGGATTCCTTGCAGTGGTGGATGGTTCTGGAGAATGTATGTCAGGATGTTCCCTTCATTTGGCCCTTACCAACAAGATCTGTTGTCCCTGACACCTCCCTGATGGATTGGGGAGCACATATGGAGTCACTGAAAGTTCATGGTATGTGGTTGGAGTAGGAAGCCTCACTGCATATCAATGTGCTGGAGCTTCAGGCCATTCACAGAGCCTCTTGTGCTTTTCTGTACCATATCAGGGGCTCAGCGGTTCACATACATACTGACAGTATCACCATGATGTATTATGTGAACAGGCAAAGAGTACTCCAGGATGCGCTGCTAAGAGGTAATCAGGTTGTGGCAGTTCCGCATCGAGGAGAGTACCACTCCAATAGCCAACCACTTGTCTGGGCTCCAGAATCATCTTGCGGACTATCTCAGCATGAATTTTTCCCTGAGTCATAAGTAGTCCCTGAAGACAAGTGTCCCACGGGTCCTTATCCATATCCACATTGGATCCTGGAGGTATGTAGCCCTATCCCAGTGGCACCTCTGTTACCTATCTACCCTGAAGTAATTTTGATGCAAACAGATTGTTTTATCCATTCCATCCCTTCTAATTTCTTTACACTCTACCTTGTCATTACTATACAATGCTACTCCACCATCTTTATCTTTATTTTAGCTTTTCTGATTAGCACTTACACTTCAATATCTGTGTTCCAATCATGACTACTGTTCTCTTTCTGCACCTGTAGCTCTAGTTTTTCCATTTTGTTATCCAGTCTCCTTGCATTGGTGTACAGATATTTGTATTGTTTCTGCTTGGCTTCATCCAGATTCCTCACTTGATTAAGCACAATCATTTTACTGCCAGTATTGCCTACCTGACAGTTACTGTCTGTAGTATTGGCACTATTTTTCTTTTGTAATCCGTTCTCCTGCTTTCTGTGTTGGCCCTGGGTTTGAGAGGTGTTTTACCCCAGAAGTTGATTAAGCTAATTATAACTATATTGTATGCATTTAGCCACCGTGAAGAATAAAATAGAACAACTCATAGTTAAGGGTTACTTTGAATAAGCAGGACTTCTAGAGGTAAGGTCGGATGCTAGCTGCAAGCTGGCAGTTTTTGCTAATCAGAAAGGGAGGAGGAGGAGAGAAGAATCAACAATTTGAGACTGAAAGAAAACACGTGGATGGGAACTTAAATTTAGGTGCCTTTGGTAGAAAAGCTTATTATGACTAAGATTGTTAGGAATGTGTTGTTAATACATAGTTATTGCACTTAGGAGAGTTGATGATCCAGTAGGGGTCACTATGATTTATGCATTTTGTTATAGTTAGTATTAAAGGGCTAGATAATAGAGTTTGTACTGTGGAGCAGTTCTTTGAAGCTATCCTGAGAGATTTTTTCTGACACCTATGCTCTCTGGCGGGCAAGCGGCTGGCTAGTGTTGATCTGCCGCAATTACTCAGTAGCGCCCCAGATTCTAGGTAATTTGGGATGCTCTAAACCTATTGCTTATGTCTGTGTGTGCTTAAATTTTATAAATAGTAGTTTAAATGAGAACACGCTTGCTTGTATTAAACAACATCAGCTGGAAGTGCTGTGTTTCTTTTGGTTTATCCCTGAAACCGCCTGGAGTGAAGCAGTTAAGTTACCACTGCAATGAGTTCTGAAACCGTGGGTAACATCTGTTGTTCCTTTATCCGTTTCTGTATCCTCTTTTACTTGATTTTCCTCCCACTCAGTGTTAGAATCTGGCATGGAGATTACATGAGCATCTCCCAACCATCTCCCCTGAGTTTCTAGTTCAGACCTCTTTTAATCTCTATATAGAATCATTGTCTGAGCCATCTGTTGATCATCATAATCTTGTGTTGCTTTTGCTGTCCTCCTCTAGCGACAGGTAAAATCCCACTGAAGATCACCTGAGCTGCCATTTGTTTAAGCATCTAGCCCAGCCTGGTGTAGTCTTTCTTGATGCTTTTCAGTGAGAATTTAGTTGTATCATTTGTTCCCAAATGAAGGACAATCAGCGGATTCTTTCCTCCTCCTGTTAGGATCCTCTTCAGCCTCAGGTTCATATCTTAGCTCCCAGAAGACAGCACACCCTTCCGTTCTCCTAGATCAGCTCTAGTGACAGGCCTATCTGTTCTTAGTAGGGAGTTCCCAGTTATGTAGACCTGTCTCTTCCTGGTGTTGGTGCAATTCTCCAGCCTTTCCCCTTCTGTTCTTTCTGGCTGCAAGGCTTCTTGTCTTCTGTTCTCATTTGCAGTCTTCCGGGAGTCACTCTTTATCCTGCAGGACTCCAAGCTCTGTCTGTCTCCATTGTCTCTTTCCCTCTTCTTGTAGAACTAGTTGTTCTTCTCTTCTTCCTTCTACTGTCTGCATTTCCCCTTCATTTTCCAGCTCAGCACACCTGTTCCTGAGCTCTATTTCTCTTTCAATAGCCTTTGTTGTCCTCTGCCTTGTTCTCATAGTCATGTGATTCTACTGGTCACTTCTTTCATTTAGCAGTCTACCCTCGCATCTGCAAATCATGTAGTTTCCCTTCAGCCTCCTGTTTCCTTTCCTCCATTGAAATTCAACTATAGTTTCTAGCTGCATCTCCAAATCTTCAGTGTTCTCTTCCATCAGATCTGTCCGGTGACTTTGTACAAACAAAGTATTCTCTCCAGAATAATGTACATTCCACAGCTTCCACATCCAGTCATCTTCATTGTCTCTTCTGTTCCTCAGGTCACTGCCACTGCTGCCTCATTACTCTGGTAGCCTTCCCTTTTAAGCTCCTGCAGAGACATGAGGAAAAGAAAAGAAAAACCCATATAAACACCACACACAGCCTCCTCCAAACTTTCATTCAAACTCCCATTTTCAGTTCTGTTGGCTCCTGTGCTGTATTTATTTTATTACCAAGTTTAGTTGTTCTTTCCTTGTCTTCTATATTTTTCTCTGTGCTGTACATTTTTGTTAGGTTCTTGAATTTTTTCCCTTTCGTGCTTTCATATGCACTTCAGTTATTTTGGTTATCTTGTTCAGGAATACACATTCTTCATTACTGTGATTTATATTTAGCCTATTTCCTTGAGTTTTTGGAGACTCATAATTTCTAAATTTTATTTTCGGAAACTGAATTCCTACATTATCACTTCTATGGGGATGGCTCTAAAACCTCTTTATTCATGATGTCTTTCCAAGCTCTAAATTCCTTACTCAAATAATCTCTTGAATCTCCTGACCCTTTCTTACACTAAACTTCATAAAATCTTTGCAAAGGAACTTCTCTTCTTCCCCATCTACCTTTTTGCATCACAAATCCACCATCCTCCCAGTCACTCAGTATCACAACTTTGGGGTTATACCTAACTCTTCACAAAACTACTCTTGCCAAATCTTATAGCTTCCTCTCTGCCATTTCTAAAATATGCTCCTTACTCTCCATCCCTGCTGCTAAAATTGTTTCTTTTTTTCCCTAGATAACAGCAACATCTCAAACTCTCTTAATGTAAGCAAGCTAATTTGGCCCAGATTAATTTTGGATTCTTATGCAAACATAGCCACAATGCATATTAAACATCATTGACCATCTCAGTAAAATGTGGTTCTACTCTGAAAAGTGTTCCTTATGTAAAATTTGGGGCATAGATTCTTGCTGCATGTATAACTAAATAAATATCACTATTCACTTTCACGTGTCAGAAGATAAGTGAGAAACTGTCTTTTGAGCCAAGCTTTGAGGAAAAAATAGCCACGATGTTGCAAATGTGTATTATAAAGACCAAGACCTAATTTATCTTGTAGAACTTTTACTACTGAATGTGATGCATGAAAATGAAGGAACAATAGCTTGACTTTCAGACCCCAAATTGAATTTTCAGGAATTAAAAAAACCCTTTAATTTATTACTTGCAAACTAAGAAAATTTGATAAAGAATTATTGACACACAAAATATGGACCCCCTAGAAAAAATCTTTTTAATTGGTTTTGCAGCAGGACCAAAAATTGACAGGTCTCTGAATTTTGTTATAAGCAAGAAGACATTTTCACTGTCAAGCTGTTTTTCATTTAGCAAAATTCTGTTTCTAAGAAGCTGCAGTTGCAAGCCACGTGAGCAAGTGAAAATGTGATTGTGAAGGGTATGATGACAGTTCAGATTTTATAATAATGCATTCATTCTAAGATGTATTTATAAATCTCTTATATATTTAGATAATTTGCAAGCCATTTAAGAGAGGAAATTTAACATAGAAAAAACCTAACATGTTAGAATAACGGGTCCAACCGGAGACATGTATTCAAAGTTGTGATCATTGTCCATTATATAAATCTGGAGTCTTTTGAAAGGTTATCCAAACAACTCTCAAAGCTAATTCTACATTCCTGGCCCTATCTCTCTCTGTCCAGGCTTGCATCTCTCTCCATCTTCCTCTTTCTATCCTCCTTCATGGATATTCTGCTGCCTCTTTAAATAATACATGGCAAAAACAGGATCATCCTATCAGTATGGTGAAACTAGAACTTTGCTTAATTGAAGGTGAGCCATCTAAAAGATGAAAATCAAATTTAAATTATACTTAATACTTTGGCAGAATTTCACAAAACTTGAGAACTGAATTAATTGAAACAGTACTTGGAATTTGATAAAAATGTCCATTTTTGCTGTAGAAATGACAAAGTGGGAAAAATCAGCATTTTACCCTGCATGCTAGCAACATTAGCTGTCTTGTCACTGGAGATAAAAAATTATATTCTAAGTTTACTACTTGTATGTAATTCACACCTCCTCCCACAGAAATCCTGGTAGTGGCAGTACAAGCTTCCATGCAGAATTCTGCCAATATTCATCATTTTTTACCTAGAAGGTCCATGTATGAGGGTCAGAATGAAGTTCACTCTCCATGTTCATTCATTTCACATGGGCCACTAGACAGTCTTCTCACGGAGAGTGCTTTTGATCACTACCAGTTTGACATGGAATTAAATAAGGGACCTACAAGAGAAAGGGTCTGTAATGCACTGACAGTACCTTGAGCTTTACAGTACCCTGACAGAGTGTATTTTGCTGTAATTTATGCTCAGTTTTTTTGTGTCCCCAAGTTTGATATCTCAGGTAATAAAGAAATATACTGAAACGGTATCAAAGAATTCATTGTAGGAAAAGAAAGGTAAGCCAAGGTCTAGAAAAGCAATTCAAAATGTAAAATTACAGTATGTTGCGATAGCTACTGTGTATCATTGTCAAATAAGAATTAAGCCTCATCCTAAAAACATATTAATATCGCCATAAGTAGGCTTGATAGAGATCAATTTTTATTTTTTATAATTTTGACGGATAATATTGATGATTATTATTTAAGCATTTTTTTTCAACGTCTATGTAAATTTCCACAGTTTGCAAAATTTTGGATTTTAATCATGGGTTTTAAAAATTTTTATTGACCTATGTTTTCACAGTTGTGGGAAATTGTGGGAGGATCAGACAATAGGGGTTTCAGGCAATAATTATTTAATCTTCTTCATGTGGCTGATATAGGCCAACAACTATAATTTTACATTTAGATAATGCCTCCTTCCTATTTATGAATCAGGCATTGAGTTGTTATATATTCTATACTGTTTTGGGTGACCACAGTTGCACGCAAGAGAGTTTTTGATATTCCATTTGTGTATCAAGTATCTGCATCTGCCATGGTTCATGCAGCTGCGGTTTAGGGTTGCCCATAAACTTTGTGGAAGATTGAAGACGGGATCTTCTGCGCTGGGTCTTTCACAAGGTGTGTGTTTGTGACTTCTTGTGAACTCCATTCAGCTTTCATTATTTAATGACAGTAGACATTGACATTCAAAATGTTAAAGCTTTATAACCATTAAAATAAAGATTGCCAACCTTAGATGTCAAAATATACAAAATGAATATTCTAAATCAAACAATAAATTCCCAAGCAGCATTATTCTTACTTTACCTATCTGTAAGTTGCAATTATCAATGGAAATATTTTTTCATAGGTTTGTGTGAATATGGTGAAATGGATGTTTACAGACCTTTACAAATAAAAATCTGATCCTTCCGAGCCTAGTCAGATGCTGTCCAGTTCTCCAGAGTGCTATGTTTTATCTAATAGTTAATCCATAAAATTTACATTGCTATTGTACTGCATGTATGAATAAAAACAGTTGTTGCATGTCTTTCAAACTAATTTAGGCAAATTTCAAAAATAAATGGTAAATTAGATGAGTCTGAAAACAATAGGACCTTAAAAGCAAATCTTAAAAATATTCTAAATGTAAATAACCTAATTTAAAAAAAATTAGTTTAAAAATACCCCTTTAAAAAGTAATATTTTTGTACCTTAAAAATAATGATATTCAGTTTCAGCATAATATGTTTGGAAATTTGACCTTTGATTTAAGATCAGGATTGCGTTCTGCTAATCTTTTTTCCCTTGCCATTTTTTGTATTTGAACACTATCTTCCTGTTGTGCAGTTAGATGCAATTTTTATCCTACATTTATAACTGAGAATAGATATCTATATAAATCTGAATGTTATCAGCTTTGGTGGTGTTAATCATGGTAATTATGCATTATTTCATAGCAGATTATTGATTGCTGATCACATTTTCAAGTACCACAGGTACATTAGTGACATTCAGTTAGACAAACTATCATTTAATAAAGCCACTTGTGCAAGTGGCATAGTGCTGAAGTCAAATTCTGTGGGTCGAATGAGTGTCAGTGCAGACAGAACACAATGTAAATTGATGTCATTGGCCTCCAGGGGTATCCCATAATACTCTGTTCTGACTGTTTTGCATATTTGCAGTCTGCTGCATTGTGGCCACGTAAACAGGAAATGGCTCTTCCCCACAAGCCCTGGGAAATTTTGAATTCCCATTTCCTGTTTGGTCAGCGTGGAAAGAGCTTGCCAGCACAACTGATCATGGCAACTGCACGCCCCAAATGCGCTCCAGCCTGGAGTCGACCTGACGTCTTGGATCTCATCGGTCAGTGGGGCAAAGAGTCTGTTCTGCTCAGCTCTGAGACAGCAAAAGAAATTTGGATATCTACGAGAAGATATCTCGCGGCATGTTGGAGAAGGGGCACAACAGGGATGCATAGCAGTGCCATGTTAAGATCAAAGAGCTGAGGCAGGCTTATCAGAAAACTAGAGAAGCTAACAGCCATTCTGGCACCTCACCCAAAACATGCTGCTTTTATGAGGACCTGCATGCGATTCTTGGTGGAGACCCCATCACTATGCCACCACACAGCGTTGATACCTTGGGGGAATCTGAGTCCAGGATGAACGAAAACGAGTTTGTGGATGAGGAGGAGGATGATGAGGAGAAAAGGGGGCAGGCGAGTGTGGTTCTCCCTGTAAGCCAGGAGCTGTTTGCAACTCAGGAGCAGCCCACCCAGATGCAGGAAACCGTGGCTGACCAGGATGCCGGGGAAGACACATCTGGTGAGTATGCACTGCAAATTGCATATCTTTGGTTATATCCCCAGTCCAGAATCTGTACCGGCGGGAGAAAGTGGTGTGTGTGGCGATGGAGCTGTACTTCCTCGTACTTGGTGTGCTTAAGCATTGGGTTCACCCTGGAAAAGATTATTTATGTGTACAGGAATGCTCTGAGAATCCTCCATGCATATCTCCAGGAAGTTTTCATGCAGGTACTCTGCAATCCTTTGCAGAATATTTCTTGGGAAGGCAGCCTTATTTCTTCCACCACAATAGCACGCTTTCCCCCGCCATTCTGTTTTGAATTGTGCAGGCATCATCGCAGAACACAGCGTAGCAGCATAAGGACCAGGACTGTAGCCAGATACTTGCAGCAAATCCTCCCTTTCCACCTGTGTGACCCTCAGCAGGCTGATATCATTCATGGTTACTTAGGGAAGATGGTGCACTTTTACAGTATCCACCCAGAAAAGTTTTTTAAAGAGTGTGTTATTGAACAGCCAGGGATGGTTTCTTGGTTCAGTAAACCGCAAGTCCCTGAGCAGGAGGTTGTTGGGCATCCGCGAATGGGTTCCCATTTTTTTCCTCCAGAGATGGTTAAGCCCTACCTACTGCTCACCATTTCTACTGCCTGTCAAAAGCCTAATCAATTGGGAGCCCAAACATCCATGCTGCTCTTGGGCGCATGGACTTGTGCAGCATGGTTCCCGTGGATTTCCCTAACATAGATGCACTCACCCCTTACTTACCATGGCTGGAACGGCACTCCAACCCCTGCAATAGTGAGACAATAATATGCGGTTGTAGCCTTCCCTTGGGAATGTTTAGGGGACTTATTTTTACATTGTAACATTGTTTTTCATCCATGGGATGAGTTAACAGTGGCTACCTTGTGCTTTGCTTCCCTCACCGTGGACAATGTGGCCCTCAACACATCACTGTCTCATACTCCTGCAGTGTGCCTGTCGCAGACAAGAAGGCGAAAAAACCCAACCCTGGCATAAGGTGTTTAATGAGCTAATGAACCCCTCTGCGGCTGCTGAAATAGAGCTAAGAGTGTGGAGGATTTCATTATCTGACAAACTGAACATGGACATGGACAAAAGGAAGGCAGCACAGGAGTATGAGCGTTCAACACAAGAAGAGATACTGCGTATAATGCATGATCAGTCAGAGATGTTGAAGCATCTGGTTGAGCTTCAGGAAGTTCAGCGGCAAGAGAGACTCCCTCTGCAGCCCCTGCAAAACTCTAAGCTATCACATTCTTTACTAGCCCCCAACCTAAAGCGGTCTAGAAGGAGGTACTGCACTTCTCGCCAGTTGAGGTGAGGGGAAAGAGGCAATGGCCCTTTTAAGGTGTGGAGATGTGTGATTTCTTTCATGTGTGCACAGCCAAAATGGTCTCTGTATCCCTGGCCCCACACAATGCATGCAGATTCCATTTTCTTCCATTTTCCCCTCTTTGTGAAGAATCGCCAATAAAGAAAATACTGCTTTCTAATTCATTGCTCTTTATTTATTTATTGATAAAAAGGGAATAAAGGGAGGGAGAAGTTGTGGGGGGGAGAGAATGGATTGGAGGGGACCACTCCCCCAGTCTATTCCTCCAGATCATTAATAAAGATGTTGAACAAAACCGGCCCCAGGACCGACCCTGGGGAACTCCGCTTGTGACCGGTTGCCAGCTAGACATGGAGCCATTGATCACTACTCGTTGAGCCCTATGCTCTAGCCAGTTCACTATCCATTTTATAGAGAAGGCTGGGGGGAGGAACATACTGCTTCACATTTCATTACTGTTTATTGATAAGAAGGGAAGAAAGGGGGGACTGGAATGGTGGGTGAGGGGGCAAGGGGGAACTGGCTCAGTGGGAGATGGGTAGGGGATGTTAAGTGAAAGCACAGCACAGATAAGCGATGCACATTACTCTTGTGTCTCGTTGCAAAAGCTGTTTTTCAGTGCTTCCCTGAGGTACAGCACTTTGTGATTAACTCTCAGCATTGCAGTAGCATCTGGCTTCTCAGAATTTGTGGCCCGCCTATCTGCTTCCACAACCCAACTCAATGGGAACTTCTCCCCCATTGTCTCGCAGACATTATAGAGCACACAGCAGAGCAGGCAGAGATAACTATTGGGATGCTTTTTTCACTGAGGTCTAACTTAGTAAGCTGACTTCATCAGCGTGCCTTTAAACGTCCAACTGTACATTCCAACATCACTCTGCATTTACTGAGCCTTTTATTAAAATGCTGCTTCTTGCTGTCCAGGTGCCTGGTGTAGGGCTTCATTAGCCAGGGGAACAAGGGGTAGGCAGGATCCCCCAGGATCACTATTGGCATTTCAACATCGTCAGTATTTAGTTTTTGGTCAGGGAAGAAAGTGCCCACCTGCATCTTTTTTTAACAGACCTGAGTTCCTAAAGATGCGTGCGTCATGCAGCTTTCCAGACCACCCCACACTGATGTTGGTGAAGCATCCCCGGTGATCCACGAGGGCCTGCAACACCATTGAAAAGTATCTTTTTGGTTAATGTACTCTGTGGCAAGGTGGTCTGGCGCTAAGATAGAAATGTGTGCACCATCTATTGCCGCCCCCCCCCCCCCAGTTTGGGAACCCCATTGCAGAAAAGCCTTCTACTATGTCCTCCACGTTTCCCAAAATTACTACCCTTATTAGCAAAAGTCTATTAATGGCCTGGTACATTTGAATCTCAGCTGCTCCCACAGTGGATTTACCAACTCCGAACTGATTCCCAACTGACTGGTAGTAGTCTGGCATTGCTAGCTTCCATAGAGCGATGGCCACCCTCTTCTCCACTGTCAGAGCTGGTCTCAAGCAAGTATTCATATGTTTCAGTGCTGGGGAGAGCTCTCCGTGAAGTTCAAAGAAAGTGGCCTTTCAAATTTGGAAGTTCTTCAGCCACTGCTCATCATCCCATATCTTCATAATGATGCAATCCCACCAGTCACTGTTTGTCTCCTGGGACCAGAAGAGGTGCTCCACCGACTGCAGATGGTGCGTGACAGCCTGCAGCAAATGGGAATTGTTTCGTTCTATGGCTTGTAGCAAGGCAGCCTCTGTAACATCACAATTTTCAGCACTGCGGCTCCTGTCTTGCCCCTGAAAATACTGCAGAATAAGTCGCGAGGTGTTTGTGATGCTCACAATAATAGTGCAGAGCTGAGCGGGCTCCATTCATCTCTGGCAATGGCAGAGAGTGAAGGATTTGAAAAAATGGCATGAAAAAGAGATGGTTTGTTTTGGACTGGGACAAGAAGGGAGGAAGGGGGAGTACATTGCATCATGAGAGGACAACAACCTTGCACTGTGGGATAGCTGCCCATGGTGCCCTGCTTTGATTGTCAACCCAAGCATGGCTAGTGGGGACACAATTCCCTGATGCAATGAGCGTGGTGTGATCACGCTCCTCCGACTTCCAAAATTCGGTGGGTGAAAGTTGATTTAAAATAAATCGACTTCACTCCGCAGTGTAGACATATCCTTAATCTGAGTTCTGGATTTCAAGCTATGATCTTTCTTTTTCTTTCGTCACCATCAATAATGACAATTTCAGAATCTAGAGTTCTTCTAATAACTGTTTTTCTTCATTCGTTGGCAGTTCTGAAAAATAATTTCAGTTAGGGTTGTCCCCTAAAAGCTGTAGGAACTTATGTATAAGAAAGATTCTGAACATTAGCTATTCTTGTAAGGCTTAAATAATAGTATTTTAACCATACATTATACAAGTGATTCAGAATATGGACCCAAAATAGTTGTTAATTAAATCTTAAAGTTTACAGTCATGTTGTTTCCGAATGTTCTGAAACACTGTTTTTCTGAATTCAGTGATAGTTTCATTGACACTAATGTAAAAGCAGTCTTTTTCTAGAAGGGAATTACATTTTTGGTCACTTGATTCAGAACGAACGCTCAATGATCTGAAAAAGCTGTAACTGACTAATTTTCCTTTTATGTCTGATCACTCTCAAATGTTCTGTATTGCTGGGCTCTCCTTTCATGACTCCATCATAGTTTATTCATCGAAGTTTGGATTGACTTATAGGGAAAATATGTAATGTCAAATAGAATTGTATTCTGAGATTTGTTTAACGTAATTTAGTCAAGGTTATGTAGTTTTGATGTACTTTTTGCTCACTGGTTTTTCAAAATTACAGTAGCTACATCTTGACTAAAGAAATATAATCAACTATCTTTGAAACTATGCAAACTTTAATGTAGGGAGTAGTATATTTTTGGGCCAGGCTTTTAAACAATTTAATAATAAAGTTGCGTATCTAATTTTAGAACACAGTTATTGTGAATGTGCACACAAAATATCTAACATCTTAATAATGGTTATTACTTATTTGATTCTTACTAAATGGGACATCTGTCCCCAACAATATGTTGTGTAACGGTATTGAATGTCAACTTCTCCTTTACTGACGAACGAATAACCTAATCATAGTAGGTGACTCACAGAACAAATGGGAATTGTAAGTTTGAATATCATACAGATAAAATAAAAAATGTAAATGTGCTATGGAAAAGAAATAGGCAGAGATGTTAAGGGTTACATTTTCAGGTAACTTAGGTGTAAAATTGTATTTGCATGCATAAATTAGGTAACTATGCGCACACATAGCTAATCCATTTCAGTTTTTATGTTTGCTGTTAAGTTGTGGAAAGTTACTTAAACACTGTAAGAAAACATCCTTGGCACTGAAATTACTTCTTTCAATATTTAGTTTATTGTTCAATATTACTCAAATACAATTTGCACCTTATTAGGATAGTTATTATCAAGGATTTTTTTAAAAGCTCTTCATTCTAGAAAGATTGCTTAAAGGATTTAAGAGTTTACTATATTCATTTCCATTGTAGACTACTCTTGTACTTTTTATTTTAGTTCTGCCAAACCTTTGGAACATTGATGGGGAATTTACCATCCTCGAGCAAAAGCAAGTAGGAAACAACGAGGAACTAGCAAACTCCTATGAAAGAAAACTGATTGAGGTAAGAATCTGTTGCACTTTAGAACTCTTATTATGGAGCTAGTAACTGAAAGCCCATGCTGTCAGATAGCTGTGGCAGTTGGGCCAAGTTATCCACCATCTCTGCAATATTCCTCATACAAACAATGAAATGGTTGCATTCAAATTAGCTGTAGAGTCAGGATGGTGACTGGTTGAGTTACCTCTGATATCACAATGATCTAGGATTCTTGGCTTGGCAAAGATACATGCCTTGCTGTCGTGCAGCTGTAATTCATAAAGTCAAAATGGCTGAGAATTTAAAAATGTGGATGGTAACCAACTGCAAATCCCAGTGATGATTTAATCTGGTGATATTCTGAACAAAAAGAGTTCTCAACCATGTAGCTGTTTCCATTTCTTCAGAATGACTCAACAGACATTCTAGGCTTCAGGGTGACACACAGTGTGACAATCCCAGAATTTCATTATATAGATAATAGCAGTGATTTAACAGTTCAAGGTGAAAGACAATTTCCATTCTTAGCCTGAATTTTGATGTCTCCCTTTAATTCTTTAAATAAACAGTCTGATATTTCTAGTGCTTTGAACTGTTTATTTCAAAAGTTATATGTTGATTGAGGAAGCTGTAATTTTTAGCCATGAAAATTTGAGAAATAACTTTTTTCCTTTTCAGGAAAGTATTCTTAACATCCACATTTCAGTATCAAAATAAACTTACACTGTCAGTTTCAAATATATCATATATACTTGTTCTCAGTTTAAAAAAAATTGTGCACAGTACTAGTTTTGTTAATTTTTACTTTCCATGTTAAAAAGGTATTTAATTACATTATTAATTTTGGAACCAGCTTGTTGCACTTGGAATCTCTTGAGACACCAATAACTTACTTGTGGGTCATCCTGAGTAAAACAGTCTCCACAAATGTTATAATCGCTGCCAACATTACCTGCTGAGTTTGTAACTGCCATGAGCCACATGTTTCAGGCCTCATGTAAGACATCTCCACTTCAAGGTATCAAACCTTGTAATTTTATGTTACCTGTGACAGATGAGCTTTTACTTTTCTTGAGACCTTATGTAACTTAAAAGTTCTAACAGCGTATTTTGTGAAATTTGTAACTTCCCTGAGGACTCTTAACACCTATTTGATGTTCCAGAATGGTGGCATATTCTGTTAGTGCTGCATTGATGTAAATTGTTGAGTTCCATTGATGTGATGTTAATACTGAAATGCCTGATGGAAGTTACAAGCTCTTTTGATGTAACTGTATTGATGGAGCTTGTGATACTCATAAGATCCACCTTTGAAGGCTAATTAAGCTTATTAATTAAAAAGTGTTAGACATAACATAACATTCATTATAAGGTTCAATAAAAATGAAAAACCCAGACAAAAAATAGTTAAATGTTAAGATGAAACACATACATCCTTTTGATCATTGTCGTATACCCTTCCTTTATCCAAACATTCCATAGTCAGATGCTCACATTAGATCTGCCCTACATCTTTGTCCATGCTTCATTTACCTGAGGGAGACTACACATATCCCCATCTGCTCTAATCTCTTGGATAACCAAAATTTCTTCTAGCTATAGGGAGAATATTTGACTAAAATAGTCCATTCTTTGAACAGGTGGATACTATCTTTCCAAAACATGGTTGGATAACTATAAGTAATCTGTTTATGCTTGGTCACCACTTTCTCAAATGGTATGCCCTTTTTCTGGGTTTATTTCGCCTTTTTCTGTGGCTGAACCTGTCCGAGGAGCTTTTCTTAGTAAAGAATCCAAGTAGAATGTCTTGATAAACATTAAAAAACCCAACCTGGTCTCAGTTGCTATGTTATTCTCCCTGAGGTTCAGGATTTGCTGATGACCCTATGAAGTTTCCATGAAAGCCAGTGCTGCCAATTGCTGGTCTCAGAATTCCTCTGATTCTGTAGAACTGCAGACATGCCTGCTCCATTGTAAAGCCTAGCTGAAACCATATCTAACGCAGGCAGCTTGCCTCTCTGCCCAGCATAGGATGTTGTGTTCATAGATTCATGTGCCTAAAGAGGGGACATGGGTCTATAATAATTCAGGTGCTTTTACTGACGCTGCCCTTACTTTTTCCCTGATCAAGTGGAGGGTACTAACACTACTGTCACTTTTTACATGGGTTTCATTCTTGGTGCCAAGCTAAGGAGTAGGAATGAGAACACTCCTGAATGCTGCTGTGGCAGTGCAATGCAGCAGGAATTGGGGGGAAGTGAAGAGTTTGTTGGCATGACCAGGTTAAGGCAATCTAGAGCTCTATGCACACTGCTTGCAGGTCCTGTTTGGTTGGTAGAACATTTAACATCAGGCCAGAGGCCCCCTTGAACTTGTCACCAGCTGATCAGGATCCTGCAGTCCATAAAGAAATATGAGATAAGCCTTGACTGGCTGATGAAAAGTTAAAAATGGGTATAACAGAAGCTGGAATGTTTACGTAATTGAATGTAATGTCCAAAGTTGTTTCTTCATGGTTTTCTATTCTGGAGGGTTTTGTCAGTGATATCTCATGAGTGCATGTTATTATCATTTATTATATTAAAATTATTTGAATTTCTTCTTATCATTTATAATGGAGTTGTAGTCAACCACACTTTATTATTCTTTTTTTCTGTTTTATGAATTGATTGATTTAACAAAAGAAATGTATCAACATATAATGAAGACTACAAAAACGCAGTAGGAAGTTGATTCACTAAACTTCCATATAAAACTAATTAGACACACTTTTAGTGCTTTAAACATTTATTGAGAAATGTTTTACTTTGCACAAATTCTACACTAAAAAAAAATTCTATGGCACTTCCTAGAAAGATCCACATAAGGAACATCATTTTAGTTACGGTTATTTCTTCTAATGCAAAAGCTTGAGATCAGTCCCAAAGCACCCGTTGTTTTGAGTTGTTGACAGAGTGTTTGGATAACATTGAGAAATGTTTGTCCCCTTATTATGTGGCTCTTAGTTAGTCAACCTAGTATAGTATGTGACCAGTCTCAAGTTTTACCTTATTCTGTATACAATGGAAAATAGACTCTAGAGATATTTATAATGCAAGTTCATGAACAATGAATCAAGTTTAAATGAACTGTAAGGCATATGTTGCTTTGTGCTGCTAATGTCATTTTGGTGTACATAGGGAATAAACATGAGTATTTTGATTTGCAGATTTTTTGAAAGGTTTGTCTAAATAATTTCACCTGCTCCAGAAGTTTTTCCACCTTATATTTCCTACTGGGAAGTGTAAACTCCCTATAGCCTGCATCACATTTGCCCTCAAAATAAATAGTCACTGAACATTTGCTGTCCTGGCAGAGCTGGTATTGCTAAAGATTAGTTAACAAAACAAAAAATAGCTGTGGCTGATGTTTAGGATGTACAAACAAAACCAAGATCTGTGGTTGGATTGATAGCCATAAAGGACACTATTGTTTACAGTGTCTTTCTTTTTGTGGCTATAGACTAGTAATGAACATTTCCTGAAATGAAGAGATGAGCACTCGTAATGGAAAACTGGAAAAAAAAAATATATCTCTCACTAATTTTTCGGTGACATTTCTTAAGTATGTCTAATTACAGAGAACAGAATTCAGCTTTCCTTGCAGTTTCGGGCTTGTACAATTTAGGGCCTTATTCATGATTGATTTTATTCATGGTTTAAACTTGCATTTCATCAAATTTAAATGATAACTTATGCATAAAAAGTTGCTCAAGATGCCCCTAATGTGTCTTGCAAAGATGGTACTAAAGACTTAATAATTAAAACTGGGCTTTCTGTTTCCTGATGCAGATTATTCCCCATCAGGAGATGGGGAATAAAGGAGATGGGCCCATTGCTAGGACAGAGGCTCTGTGCACTAAAACTGTGACCACAGTTTCCTGATCCCTGGAATGTCCTCTGTTACTATAGTCATAGGAGGTTTGTGAAATGGCTTCTTTATTAAGGAGAGCCAGATTATCTATCCATGTCTCCTGGGCTTTTCTTGCATGTGCAAAGGCATATTTGGGATCCAGTATTTGTCTTTTATACCTAAAAATGTCTGTTGAAATACATTGCTCAAGTTTTAGAGTTCGGTTTCCCCAAAAATTCTGAGTCCCTTTTTTGAGTTTCTCAGAGGGCTTTGTAATACTTTACCATGTCTTTTAAACAGTTAAAGTTAAAAGTAAGTATTAAAATTGCATTATACTTGTTCTACTTTGAGTGATTGCTCATATCCATTCCAATATAGGTGGGTGCATGCCACAGTGCATGGTTCCCGGAACTTTTTTCCCCTTAGCAGACCCTGTAGGGCCAGCTCTGGTGCCCCCTGGAGTGCCCTGCGCATGCCGCAGCACATGAGGCACTGCTGGCCCCATGTCCCCTCAGTAAGTATTAAAATTGCATTATACTTGTTTTTCATGCCTAAAGAACTGATTTCCAGACACTTAAAATGTGAGATTGGATAACTTTCTTCCACTCAGGACTTCCACATGCTGATCATGTGGACACAATGTTTGAATTGCTCCATTCAAATATAAATACCCAACAGATCAGAATAAGAGTTCATTTATGAATATTTTAGATATTCATGAGCTGTGACATCTATCAAAAAAGATGAAGTTTAGTGTTTCAAATTCCTGACAAATTGTATGGTTGTGTCAGCTTGTATGAAACATTTGAGAAAATATATGTGAAGGTTATTTTACAATTACGTGTTGTTAAACCAAATTTTAAATGTCCTGGAAAGCTTTTGTTTGTCAATTTTGACATCTTTCATGCCATTTTTTAGAGTAATTCAGCACTTTGTCAATTGGATCCTGAGGCCTCAGAATGATGCTGGTATTAGTATTTTGAGTTGCTTTCTAGATTCAATCTGAATTTTAAATTTTAGTTTCTCATAGATTTCATTTCAAATTAGTCAAAGGAGTTTAAGCTGTATTAAGTTCAGAAAGAAATCTTGGAGTCATTGTGGATAGTTCTCTGAAACAGCTGCTTAATGTACTGCAGCAACCTAAAAAGCTAACGGAATATTAGGAACCATTAGGAAAGGGATAGATAATAAGAGAGAAAATATCATAATGCCACTGTATAAATCCATGGTACTCCCACATCTTGAATACTGCGTGCAGATCTGATTTCCGCATCTCAAAAAAGATATATTAAAATTGGAGGTACAAAGAAGGGCAACAAAAATGGTTAGCGGTATGGAACAATTTTCATACGAGGAGAGATTAAAAAGACTGGGACTTTTCGTCTTGGAAAAGATGACTAAGAGCGATGGGATTGGGGGCCTGGTACCAGTACTGCCACTACCAGAGCCTGTGTCTCCAACCAGAGAACCACCCTCGACTCCTGGAAGTGGGAAGGTGTCTCGGCCGCCCCAGTCCGGGTTGCTCATGAGGGTTCTTGAAGATATAGAAGGCCCTGTGGCAGACCTCTTCATCAGTGGCCCCAACCTCTAACGGGTCAGAGAAAAAATATTATGTCCTGGCCAAAGGATTTGAGTACCTTTTCACCCATCCCTCTCTCGGTACCCTGGTGGTAGATGCAGCCAACCAGCGGGATAGGCAGGGACAGCCCGATTCCATGCCAAGAAACAAAGACAACAAGAAATTGGACCTGTTTTGGAGAAAGGTTTATTCGATGGCAAGCCTGCAGTTTCGAATTGCCAATCAGTAGGCTCTCCTGGGCAGGTACATCTTCAGTCTCTGGGACTCGCTAAAGCGCTTTGCAGATACTTTGCCCTAGGACCAGGTGCTGGACTTTAGTAGCATTCTGGAGGAGGGTATCATGGTGGCCAGAGCAGTGCTGCAGGCGTCCTCAGATGCAGCAGACTCGACGGGCAGAGCCATGGCCTCCGCCCTCTGCGTGTGTAGGTGCTCGTGACTGCAATCCCCGTGGCTGTCCCAGGAGATCCAACAGTCCATCCAGGACCTCTCCTTCGACGGGTCAGTCTAGTTTTCAGACTAGATGGATGCGAAGTTGCATGGTCTGAAAGACTTGAGGGCCACGCTCTGCTCCTTGGATCTTTATACGTCCCAGACCTCTAGACGCCAGTTCCGTCCTCAGGGCCAGCAACAGCAGAGATACCAGCCACAGTGGTTCATGCCCTACAAATAGAGGGACAGAAATAGGGGGTCTAGGAGACATCGAACAATGCCAGGGTCCTCTTCAACCCCCCAGCAAGGGTCATTTAGGTGATCTGGTAATCAAAATAGGTCATTTTGAAGGTGCGCCGAAGGGTGGTGTTCCAGCCTGTTCCCTCTCTGAATGGGCCAAGGTCACTTCGGATTGCTGTGCCCTTGGCATAGTTTCGTCAGGCTATGCTCTCCAGTTTGCTTCTATCCCTCCCAACAACCCTCCCTCCCCGCCCCTGTTCAGGGACCCCTCTCACAAGCAACTCCTCATGCTGGAGTTAGAGACCCTACCCAGCCTGGGAGCTGTAGAAGGGGTTCCACCGGACATGGGGAAAAGCATTTTACTCGAGGTGCTTCCTCATCCCCAAAGCGAAAAGGGGTCTAAGGCCTATACTAGATCTGTGTCGTCTCAAGAAACATCTCAAGAGGCTGAAATTTCGCATGGTCTCCCTTGCCTCTATCATCCCCTCCCTGGATCTAGGAGACTGGTATGCCGCCCTCGACCTAAAGGTTACTTCCACATTTCTATCTTCCCTAGCCACAGGCGTTTCTTTCATTTCATGGTAACCGGCTCCGGCTACCAGTTTGCAGCATTGCACTTTGACCTTTCCTCAGCCCCGAGGGTGTTTACAAAATGTATGGCGTTAGTGGCACTGTAGAAAGGTCCAAGTTTTCACCTACCTGGATGACTGGCTAATCAGGGGCAGGTCCAGGGCCCAGGTCCAGAACAGTGTAGATCTGACATGCGCCACCTGCTGGCGGCTGGCCAGCTAATAAATTAACAGAAGTCCACATTAACCTCAGTGCAGCAGATAGAGTTAATTGGGGTGGTCCTGGATGCATCCTAAGCCAGAGCTTTCCTGCCTCTGCCATGGTTCGAGGCGATGTCTGCCATCATTGCTCGCCTGCACCTCTGCCTGACAACAACAGCCAGGCACTGTCTGCAGTTGTTAGGCCACATGGCGGCCTGCACTTACATGGTGAGGCTGGCTCGCCTAAGACTCAGATCACTTCAGTTGTAGCTGGCCTCAGTTTGTGCCTTGAGCAGACATTCCCTTGACCAGGTGGTCACAGTTTCCCCCACAGAACCTGGCCACACTAGACTGGTGGTGGAGGCCCCGGGCAGTGTTGAGGGGTGCGCTGTTCAAAGAGCTAGTCCCCTTGGTCATCCTTGTATCAGACGCCTCGGACTTGGAGTGCGGGGGCCCATATCAGCGCCAACCTCGGCACACAGGGGGCCTGGTCAAGGGAGAAGAGGTGCACGCACATCAATGTGAGAGAGTTATGGGCTATTCAACTAGCTTGTGTAGTGTTCCTCCACTTTATTGTGGGCAAGGTGGTGCAGGTACTGACAGACAATAGAGCGGCCATGTATTACATCAACTGGCAGGGGGGAGCCTATTCCTCAGCCCTTTGCAAGGAAGCCATTTGTCTGTGTGACCTGGCGGTGAGGCACAACTTTCATATAATAGCCTCTCGCTTCCCAGGAGTGAGGAACGATGAGGTGGACTGCCTCAGCAGGTCGTTCTTACCCTGCCATGATGGTCGCTGTGTCCAGGTATGGTCTCTGTGATTTTCCAACATTGGGGTTCTCCCTGGTGGACATGTTCGCATCAGCATGGAATAAGAAATGCCCGTAGTTCTGCTTCCTTTGCGGTCTGGAGTCTGGGTCGCTCTCCAATGTCTTCCTTTTGGTGTGGTCGGGGAGCTTCATGTATGCGTTTCCACCCATTCCTCTCCTTCACAAAATCCTGCTGAAAATCAAGAGGGGCAAGGCGGACGTTATCTTAATTGCACCGGCCTGGCTGCGCCAGCACTGGTTCAGCATGCTGCTGGACCTATCGATAGTCCCCCCGCTAGAGCTTCCGAGACGGCATGATGTCCTGTCCCAGACCACGGTCGTTTGCTACACCCGGCCCTGAACTCCCTACACCTCACGGCGTGGAGGTTCCGTGGCTGAGCGCAGATGAGCAAGCCTGTTCAATGCAAATCCAGCAAATTCTGGCTGGGTAGAAGGAAACCTTCCATGCAGGTTGTGTATCGTGCTAAAAGGAAGCAATTTACCTGCTGGACAGAATCCCAGGGGATTTCACCTGAGTTGTTGCTGAAACAGGCAATCCTGGAGTACTTGTTTTAACTAAAACTCCAGGGTCTAGCTGTGGCCTTCCTGAAGGTCCAACTAGTGACTATATCAGCGTTCCACCAGCCTTTGGTGGGGAGATCAGTTTTCTCCCACCCTGTGACAATTAAGTTCCTGAAAGGGGTGGAGAAAGTCTATCCGCAGGTCCATGACCTGGTGCCTCCCTGGGATCTCAACTTGGTCCTCTCGCAGCTCACGGGAGCCCCCTTCAAACCCATGGCTAGATGCCCTTTACTACTGCCGTCATGGAAGGTGGCCTTCCTGATGGCCATTACCTCGGCAAGGAAGGTATCCAAGATTAGGGCACTGACCTCAGAGCCTCCTTATACTATGTTCTATAACGATAAAGTTCAGTTGCGGCCACATCCGGCCTTCCTCCCTAAGGTGGTTTCCCAATTTCATTATAACCAACATATTTTTCTCCCCGTGTTTTTTCCAAAACTGCATGGTTCGGATGAGAAGAGGAGGTGGCACACGTTCAATGCATCTACATCGAGCGCACGAGACTGTTCCAAAGATCTATACAACTCTTTGTCATGGTGGCTGATCAAATGAAAGGCTTACTTGTTTCCGCTCAGCATATCTTGTCATGGGTAACTTCCTGCATCAAGTTCTGCTATGAGCTGGTGAAGGAGCCCCTTGTGGGGATAATTACAGCCCACTCAACCATAGCTGAAGCTTCATCCACAGCCTTCTTAGCGAGAGTGCCTGTGCAAGACATCTTCAGGGCTGCCACGTGGTTATCTGTACGCACCTTCACGTCCCACTACACCATCATCCAGGAGGTGTGGGACGACGCGGGCTTCAGTAGAGCAGTGCTGCAGGGAGCTCATCCATAACTCCAGCCCACCTCCAATGTATTGCTTGTGAGTCACCTAGAATGGAATGGACATGAGCAAGCACTTGAAGAAGAAAAGATGGTTACTTACCTTGTAACTATTGTTCTTCGAGTTGTGTTGCTCATTTCCATTCCATGACCCATCCCCCTGTCCCCGTTGCTGGATTTGGTGGCAAGAAGGAACTGAGGTGTTGTAGGGCCGGCAGCGCCTCATCTATTGCGGCAAGTGCGCGGGGCTCCAGAGGGTACTGGAGGTGGCCCTATGGGTACTGCTAAAGGGAAAAAAGTTCCAGTAGCCATGCACACAGGCTTGCACACACCTACAATGGAATGGATGTGAGCAACACATCTTGAAGAACAACAGTTTACAAAGTAAGTAACTATCTTTTTCCACATTTATCAAACTTTCACAAACATGGGCTGAAGAGATGAAGAAATGCAGATCCACAGTCCTGGAGGTTCTATTTATTCTTTTATTACAAAAGTCTGGAAACACAAATTGTAAGGTAACCAAGTAATTCTTTATGGGAAGATTTTTACATTAATTTTTCCTGATAAATATTACTTTAGTATATTTCTGTAATAATCTTTTCACAAAATTACCTTCACCCTAAAGAGTAAATTCTTCTTTGAGTGATGGTCCATATGTGGTTTCCTGTTCAAAGCAGTTTCCATTGACCCGCGTGCATGCCTCGTGTTTTCCATGTGGTGTGTCCAAGGTCATATATGTCTGCGCGGGTCGACATTCCCTCAGTTTCCTCTTTCTGCTGCATGGCTAGAGTTGGAACATCTTCTCGTCCTCTTCAGACTTGAGCAGCAAGTAAATGTTTTCATTGTTAGTAATTAGAATAATTAGTAAATCATTAGTAGATCCTTAGCAGATTCTTAGTATGTTGTTACAAAAATATTATTAGATAGAGATCCAAGTTCATTTTCCCTACCCTCTGTTCATGTGGGGGAGTATGCCAAAACAGGCGGACTTCAAGAGCTGCACCTCATACCCACGGTCCTTCTCAATTAAGTGACGAACTTTCGCACTGCTTATGTTGCTTGGGGGAATCTCACATTGTGTTGCGGTGCTCCATCTGCTGCTCCTTCCTGCTGAAAACGCGAGAAGCAAGGCAATTCAGACTTAGAAAATTCCTTATGGAGGAAGCTATGCATCCACATGTGCACCAAGAGGTGGTACCAATGGATGCGCTGGAGCACGCACCCACACTGATGGCACCAGCATCGCCAGCCGCATTGGTACTGGCAGAGCTGTCATTACCGTTGAAGTCACATAAGAAGAAACATAGTCATGGGCACAAGAATGGATCCCTGAGATGGACACCTCTAAATGCTGCGTTCCCTTCTTGAGCCACTACCAGCCAGGTGAGAAGTCGCGGGCAGATTCGGCGACTCCAATGCCCCAAAAAGCTAAAGGTAACAAGAAAACGAAGCATGTTGTCAGTCCGTGCATATCTGAAACCCACATGGAATACGGCCCATCCATGAGTCCACCAGACCCGGTACCATGAACTCCGGGATGGCTATCCCCTTTGACCCCCACAGCGAAATTCTGTAGACTTGTGGAGGGCTCAGCTCACAAGGAACCTCAGGATAGCATATAGCCACAGTCTCTGGCTGATGAACCTGTTCTGTTGCACCACATCTGGTGTGAACATATCCTATAGTTCCACTGGTACCGCCGGGCCCACAACCACATTCAGTGCCGCATCCTTGGCCAACAATACAGCCACTACAGGCTCCACAAGTTCCGCATGTACCAATGGCCCCTCCACTACCAGAGCCATCAGAATGTGACTGGTCATCTGAACCAGAGCACCATTTCTCCCTACGATGCAGCCCAAGACAGCACTATCCATCCTCACAAATGCCACGACAGCAGCAATGGTTTAGATATCGACAGGACCTTTATGCAAGTTTGGACAGACCTGAATGGCAGGGGTGGGACCCTTATTATGACCAGAAAATAACCTCTAATGCCCCGTCTGCATATACTGCACCATTGGTATCTGGGGAATACACAGGAGCCTTGATACTGACAGTACCACTTGATCCGTTGGGACCGATGGATCCACAACCCCCTACTGGAGCCTTGTCGTTGCCGGATGATGCCATCATTTCGCCATCTGCATCTCCACCTGCCGATCAGGACCAATATCAGGAGCTGCTACAACGCATGGCGACAACCCTAAAACTAACAGTGGAAGACATCACAGAATCGCAGGATGAGTTCCTAGACATCCTTCAACTGTCGGGCCCAACTAGGACAGTGCTACCGATCCATAAGGCTATTTTACAGCCAGCGCAGGTCATCTGGCACACCCCAGCCTCCTAGATGCCAACACCCAAACAGGCCGAATGTAGATATCTGGTACCGGCCAAGAATGCAAACTTCCTTTTTATGCACCCACCGCCTAACTGACTGGTGGTTCAAGCCACGGTAGAGCAGGCTAGGCAACAACACCCTAGAGCCACCCCTCCAGAATGAGCTGCGAAAAAGTTGGATCTTGTTGGCCGCAAGGTATACTCTTTGGTGGGCATTCAATTTCGTATAGCCAGCTACTGAGCCATACTGGCAAAATATGACTTCCATCTTATTCTAGACTAGTGGAGTTCCAGGCTTTGCTGCCAGAGGACAAACGTGTAGAATTTAAGGCCTTAATAGAGGAAGGCAATCTGATCTCCAGAGTCGCCCTCCAGGCAGCAGTAGACGCAGTGGACACAGTGGCATGATCCTTTGCATGAGGAGTTATTCTATGACGTGACTTTTGGCTACAGACCTCAGGGTTTCCAAAGGAAGTCCAAACGACACTGGAAGATATACCATTTGACAATTAAAAATTGTTTAGCGACAAGACGGATGAGAGTCTCCATTCCCTGAAGGACTCCAAGGCCACTTTTCGATTGCTGGGCCTTTATACCCCTGGTCCCACCAGATTCTGACATTGACAAGCTTATCGGTTTCGCTATCAACCAAGGCCAATTATCAAATCTATAAACCCTGCCCTCCATGACCTGAGGAGCAACAGTGCAGACAGCAAAGATCACAAAGCCCTCACCACTCCTCAGCTACCATGCCCACTACCTCTATACCACACCAACGCCCGAGACAACACTCTCAACAAGAGAACCGCAAACCACTCCCCGAACCAAACTGAGCCTACCTGTTCAATTCAGAGGCGGTCTTGCTCACTTTTACAACGAATGTAACAAGATTACCACACCAACCAATGGATGCTAGACATTGTATAACAAGGCTGCTCCATAGAGTTCCACACCTTCCCTCCCCACCGCCCACCCCAAGCAACCAAGGTGGATGCCAAACAAATCTACCTCCTACAGCAGGAGTCTCTAACACTACTGAAAAAGAGAGTGATAGAATGAGTTCCTTCCCATTACAGGAATTGTAGGTTTTACTCTGGCTACTTCCTCATTCCAAAGAAAGGGGGAGATCTCAGACCCATTCTGGATTTACAGGTGCTCAACAACTTCATCTGCAAATTCCACTTTCGGATGGTAACAATACCATCCGCTCACCCTACCGAGGGCTAGAGACTGCTCCCTTTTGCCTTCCCCGCCCTGCCTCAGGGCCTGGGTGGTGAGTTGTTTGCTCACCCTCAGAGAGCTAGAGACTCCTCCACTTTACCAGCCCAGCCCTGCCTAAGGGCCTGGGTCAGGAATGGTTTGCTTGCCCTGCCAAGGAATAGACACTGCTCCCCCTTTGCCTGCCCCACCCTGCCTAAAGGCCTGGGCGGTGCGCTGTTTGCTCGCACTGCAGAGGCTTCGAAACTGCTCCCCTTTATCTGCCCGCCCAGCCTAAGGGCCTGGGCTTTGAACCGTTTGCTCGCCCTGTGGAGAGTGAGAGACTCCTCCACTTTGCCTGCCTGGCCTGCCTGAGGATCTGGACCCCAAACTAGTGGATCATCCCAGAGGGTTGTGGGCCCAGAATGGTGGAATTGCCCAGCTGGGCTGAAGAGGCCCGTAACTGCTAACTTTCCCCCTTTTAGCTTGAACTCTCTGCAGGAGATAGGGGCCGGGAGGTGTGTCCTCCCTCCTAGATTATTGGTGAAAGAGGGCCACCACCCACACCAGGGAATGTTTACAAAGTGATACACTTACCGGGAACAGGCAACATCTTTGTGGACGAGCTCAGTCGCTCCTTCCATGGATCCCACAAATGGGAACTCCATGACTCCACTCTTCAGGCTGTTTTCCAATGGTGGGGAACCCCTACATGGGACCTCTTTGCCTCAGTGGCAAACAACAAACTTTCCCTCTTCTGCTTCATGGGCTCCATGGGGTCACAGGGAGAAGCCTTTCTCATTATATGGACGCTGGACCTCCAGTATGCCTTTCCTCCCCTTCCACTCATCCCTCGGGTACTCAACAAACTGAAACAAGATCTGGCGCAGATCATATTAATAGCCCCATCTTGGCCCAGACAGCATTGGTACTTGGAACTACTGCAACTGTCGACCCACCCCCCAATACCTCTCCCCCGCATACTGAACCTATTTACCCAACAGAGCGGCTGCATCCAGCAGCCCAAACCAGCACCACTTCATCTCACAGCTTGGTATTTGGATGGGGCTCACAGGTAGAGAACGCCTGCTCCTCAGTGCAGTACTTCATTTGTTCCCAACTGTCAGGGACCCCACTCCAGCTTGGGACCTGAACCTTGTCCTTTCCACACTTGCTAAGCCGCCCTTTGAACCCCTGACCTCCTGTACCCTCCCATATCTATCTATGAAAACAATCTTTCTTGTGGCTATTACCTCAGCTTGACGAACTAGTGGCCATGATGGCAGACCCTCCTTTTACTATCTTTCACAGGAACAAAGTATCACTGAGGCTTCACCCCAAGTTTCTCCCTAAAATAGCCTCCCAGTTTCACCTCAGCCAGGTTATTCACCTCCCTGTTTTTTACCCTACGCACTTTGCACTCCCTCGATGTCAGACAGGCGCTAGCCTTTTACCTACAATGTGGTGATAGCGGACCGTTGCAAGGGGAGTGTGCTTTCTTCCCAGCGTATCTTCCACTGGATCGTTTGTTGCATAAAGGAATGCTACACACTCTGTCGAGTTCAGCTTCCATCTCATATCAGAGTACACTCCATAAGAGCACAGGCAATCACAAAGGCCTTCCTCGCTGATGTCCCATGGCAAGATATTTGCAAAGCAGCAACTTGGACTTCCGTACACACATTAACGGTTCACTATGCTTTGATTAATGCCACCTCTATTGACATGCCGGTGGGCACTGCGGTCTTACAAACTCTGACATCTACGGAGCCCTAGCCCTGCCTCCATACTGGTTACTGCTAGCTACCCTCCCGCAATGGAATCCACACATAGGGACCATCACTCGAAGAAGAAGGGGAGGTTACTTACTGTAACTGATGGTTCTTCGAGATGTGTGATCCCTATCTGAATTCCAATCCCACCTCTGTCCCCTCTGCTTAGGGCTCGATGCCTAGGAGTAAGAGGAAACTGTGGGGGCGTCGACCCGCGCAGACACATAAGACCTCGGACGCACTACGTGGGCAACGCAAGGTGTGCAAGCGGGTCAACGGATACTGCTTTCAACAGTTCTGGCTCTGGCGTATGGCATGCATGCACATCCCACGACGGAATCCAGATAGGGACCACGCATCTTGAAGAACCATCAGTTACAGTAAGTAACCTCCCCTTATTGAAAATATCATTTTATGCTTACATTGACAAAAATAGCCTGGCCATCAGAATTCCCTCTTCAGCCTAACATATTTCCTGACTGCAGCATCTGCAAGAATTCCTTATTGAACTGCTGTCTGGTATGCTGAACTGAAGAACAATTCTGCTAACAAACTGAAATTTTTTGTTAAAGCATTTTAAGATGCATGGAACTTTCATGCTGGAAATCCTGCTATCACACAGCAAAGGAAAGTCAGACCTAACAAATCAACAAAAACATACACTTTCATTCTTATCTTCACACATCAACAGATGAAGTCTTCCAAGCATTTAAGTTGTTTTAAAAAAATTAAGCTGAATTGAAATATTTGACTAAATACAAAAATTAGTTATACAAATAATACTATTTCCTGTATTATTTGCAAAGTTCCATAGCTATTGGAAAGCCAGACTATGAAACTGTCGTTTATCAGAAAGAGCACTGGCAGCATAAAGAAAGATACTTGTTTGACAAGAACACTGAAAGCTGACAGACAGATAGTTAAAGGTCAAGCATAAATAAACTCTTCCATCACGTTATGACACAAAGGTATTCTTTTTATGTAACTGTTCGATAAGAACATAAGAACAGCTATACTGGGTCAGACCAATGGTCCATCTAGCCCACTATTTTATCTTCTGACAGTGGCCAATGCCAGGTGTTCCACAGGGGAAAGAATGGTTACAAATCTGTAACTGTTCTTTGAGGTGCATTGCTCATATCCATTACATGCTAGGTGTGTTTGCGCTGCATGCACATTGGCTGAAGATTTTTCCATCAGTGGTATCCGTAGGACTGGCATAGGTGCCTCTGGATCTGCATGTGTATGCACTGGCATAAGAGGTACTGCACCCTGTCAATTCCTTCTTGCCAGTAACTCTGACAGTGGGGTAGGAGGGCAGGTCATAGACTGGACATGAGCAACACATCTCAAAGAACAACAGTTACGCAAGGTTAGTAACCATTTTTCCTTCTTCGAGTGCTAGCTAATGTCCATTCCAGGCTAGGTGACTTACAAACAGTAACCCTGAGATGGACTCAAGAGTTCATGGACCTGCTGATTGCAATACAGCTCTCTCACAACTGACCTCATCATGGGCCTGTTGGGTGATGGTGTAATAGTATGTGTGGGTATGAACCAACGACCATGTAGTGGCTCTGCAAATGTCCTGGATTGGTACCTGAGTGAGGAACGCTGCTGACGAAGCCTGGGCTCTTGAGGAATGAGCGGTCACACTGGGTGGAGATGAAACATTTGCCTGCTCGTAGCAAGCTTGGATACAGGCAGTTATTCAGGACAAGATTCTTTGGGATGACCCAGGTGGTCCTCTCATCCTTTCCGCTGCTGCTATGAAGAGTTACATGCACTCATGGAAGGGCCTAATTCTCTCAATGTAGAATGTGAGGGCTCACCTAACATCCAATGTATGAAGCTGATGTGAGGTTTTGGAAAGAAGACAAGAAGAAAAATGTCCTGGTTGTTGTGAAATTGTGACATCACCTTTGGTAGGAAGGCCGGATGGGGGCACAGCTGGAGCTTCTCCTTAAACAACACCTTATAAGAGAGTTCTGATGTCGGCTTTGATCTCAGAGATCCTTCTGGCCAAGGTAATCACTACCAAGAAAGCGACCTTCCAAGAGAGAAGCAGCATGGGTCACAGTTCTAATGGCTTGAAGAGAGGCCCCGTGAGCATCGACAGGACCAGGTTTAAGTTGGGGAGGATCGGATCATGAACCTGAAAGTAAAGTCTTTCCAGCCTCTTGAGAAACCTGACTGTCATCTTGTAGGAGAACATTGGTCTGCCATGCACTGGAGGGTGGAAGGCTGTAATGGTTGCCAATTGAACCTTAATAGATGAGAGAGCCAGACCTTGATGTTTCAGGTGGAGCAAATAGTCCAAGATAAATTGCGGAGAAGACCAGGATGGAGAGAGATTTCGTTCAGAGGCCCAACAAGTGAAACATTTCCAATTGGCCCAGAAGGTAGCGCTTCCGGGTTCAGCCATGCAGCAACCATGCCATCAGGTGCAGGGTGGTAAGCAACCGACCATGGTCTTGTGAAATCAAGTCTGGGCAGAGTGGGAGCGAGAGTGGGGCTGCCACTGAGAGGTCCAAAAGCATACAGAACCAATGCTGGCAAGCTGTCAGGATTACCTTTGCCTTGTCCCGTTTGATTTTTAGGAGGACCTTGTGAACCAAGGGGATTGGTGGGAATGTGTACAGTAGGTGGTTTGCCTTCGAGAGCAGGAGGGCATCTGAGAGGGAGCCCATGCTGTGCCAGTGCAGCGAACAGAACTGGTGGCGAAGGGGTCCACCTGCGGAGGCCCCCACTTCTGGAAGATGACACTGATTATCTCCAAGTGAAGAGACCATTCATGATGAGAGGAAAAGGATCTGCTGAGGCGATCAGCCAGTGCATTTCGGAGGAAACGTGATGCCTTGATGCCCTGAGTTCCCTGAAGTTTATATGCAGAGGGAGTTCTTCATGAGACCAGAGGCCGAGTCCTGAGACTGTTGATGTAGGCTCCCCACGCCAGGTCTGCTGCATCCAAGACTAAGGTTACCAATGGATGAGGAGCAGTGAAGTGTATCCCTTTCATGACAGATCCTGGGTCTCTCCATCAGGTCATCGAAGTGAGGACTGGAGGCGGAATCATGAGTATCGAGTCCAAGTTGTGTCTGCTTGGGGAGGAGACTGATGGCAGTCATATCTGTAGGGGTCTGATGCGAAGCCTTGCGTATCTCACTATGTGAGTACATGCCACCATGTGACCCAACAGTTTGAGGCAGATCCCGAGCAGTCATTAATGGGTATGTTGTGACCATGGCTACTGGCAGGGAGGCTTTGGCCTGGGTTGCATCAGGCACTGCCCCGATGAATTCTAGTCTCTGAACCAGGACCAGAGTTGATGTCTGCTCATTTATCAACAGACCCAGTGCCTAGAAGGTGGACCAGACTGTATTGATGCTGTGCTGCACCTGAGCCTGCGACTGAGCTTTGATCAGCCAGTTGTCAAGGTAGACTTGCACACCTTGACACCTGAGGAACACTGCTACCACCGCCATACACTTTGTGAAGAATCATGGGGCTGCCAATAGGCCGAAGGGAAGAGCGGTGAATTGGTAGTACCGTTAACCCACTACAAACCTGAGGAATCTTTTGTGACAGTGGAAGACAGAGATGTGGCAATATGCATCCTTTAGTCAAGGGCAGCATACCAGTCTCCTGGATCCAGGGAGGGAATGATAGAGGCCAGGGACACCATTTGGAACCTCAGTTTCTTGAGATATTTGTTGAGGCGACAAAGGTCCAGGATGGACCATAGACTTCCCCCTGGGTCTTCGGGACTAGGAAATATCAAGAGTAAAACCCCTTCCCTCTTAGGTCTCGAGGAACATCCTCTATAGCCCCCACACATAGGAAGGCTTGCACCTCCTGGGCGAGAAGCTGTTTGTGAGAAGGGTTCTTGAAGAGGGACGAGTGGAGGGTGGCAGGGCAGGGCTGGATGAAAATTGGAGGATGTAACCCATTGTTCTTAATGGCTAGGAACCTTCTTTCATTGTACTGACATATTGTGTGTCCACTTACTTCCAACAAGCCCTAATAACTCCTTAACAACATCTAAGGCAAGGAGTGGCTGTGCTTAACGAGAGAGAGAGGAGTTGAGAAGGTTGGAGGGGGTTTTTCTTGTTGTTTAGAGGAGTTAAGTTATTTCAAACCTTTAATTAAACCTTGAGGAGTTGGATTTTGAACTTGACTGCATGGTAAGACTTCAATGGTCTATTTTATTGGATCACCAGAAGAGAAATGTGTTTATTGACTATTCTATGAACATCTGGAACTGTTGCCTTTACCACCTTATTTCTTTCCCTTACAAAATAATAAAATTCCTGTCTTGAGTCAATCTGATACTCTGCAATATATTGATAAATATATTTGTTTGGTTTAATTTGACTTTGTGTTATGGGAGAGAAACAAAAAATGATAACTTTGTGAATCAGGGATTTGAAAATGTAGTTAAAATGCAAGTTCAGTGTCCATTTTGTATATTGTATAAAACCATACCATTTTGATGTGCCTTGTGTGCGGGCCACAAATGTATTTTATTAGCATTATCAATTACTTCACAGTGTGCTTGAATGCAGCACGTGTTTTTCTTTAGTAGGCAACTGAGAGCAGTACATTAGCTGAAACTAGTATGTTTGCAAATCATCACACTATGGCCTCTTCCAAAGGTCTTTGTATGTTTCTCAGGCTTGCCATGAAATGTCAGTGCAGTTGTTTCAAATCAATATAGAAATAGATTAATAACTCTCCCAATACTTTGGTGTGGAATTGCAAACCCATTTGTGGCTTTTATTTGTCACATAGTTGTTGATAGATTATTAGGTGTAATTTCATCTAGACAATACTTCCTTGTCCTATGGCAGATTTTTTTTTTTTTTTTTTTTTTACTTTTGCAGTACTTTGAAAAAGGTGGCTGTCTTACAGCAAACCCACACAAATAAAATAACTGCAAACTCTAAATATAGTGCTCAGTGAAAATTTACTTCATTTTTCCCCTAAGAAATTATGGTCCAATACAAAATATGAGCAAATTGCTTGTCCCAAGAACACACTGTGGCCTACTTACTAAATTTGATAATACAAAAGGTGCATGAAAGAGAGAGAACAAGCTGTTAATCCAATCAATGATACTGTTGTTCATATGTTTCAAAATATTCACTGCATTGTGAGATTTCTCTAGGCTACACATTCTTACTGACAAACTGGATGCTGGTGGGTAAAATGAACTGTCTCTTTTTCCTTTCAAAATTATTTTTTTTTTAAAAATAACATATCCAGGGGTCAAGGTGGGTGAGCTAATATCTTTTATTGGACCGACTTCTGTTGGTGAGAGAGAAAAGCTTTCAAGCTTACACAGAACTCTTCTTCAAGTCTAGGTCATCATACACATAATTAATGGTCCATTTTCTAATACACTCATCTGTGGTTAGATGGATTTTTTTCTTTGTCCAGTATACACACAATTTGACTGATACTTCTCAGGATAATATCACAACACTGAGATACACTTACAGTGAAAACAACCAGATATTTATTATCAAAGGCTAAGGTTTAAGAGTTAGTGAATAAGGATAATAGAAACAGAAATGGTTACTTTAAAAAACTAAAACATAAAATGAAAAATTGGGTCTACACTTAATACCATAGATTTCCTCCAAAGGGTTTAGTCTTTTCCAGTTCTTGCTGGTTTTCAGTCAACCAACATCCAAGCATTTATGAACATCCCCCTCTCTTCAAAGGATTTCTTCAGTGAATGGATACAGGATGACTCCCCTGTGGTTTTCTTCTTGGTGTGCTGGCTCCAAGTTGCCTTCACGTCTTTGATTGATTCCATATGAAAAATGGAGTTTCCATTCTATTGGTTTAGAATACTTAATCTGCACCTGAGCCAAGGCAGACAGGTGAATCTATATCCCTGTGGCAAAACCTGTTTATCTATCATGCCTGGGACTTGGATTTTAAAACATCTTTCAGTACACTTACACAATTCCTTAAGTATCACCCGTATGTACATCTTGCAATAATTATTAAAATCAGCATCAGATAAGCTTTTATTAGATACCTCACTTGACCCTCTTTGAATAAATACTATAAAAGCAATATGTTGGGTATAGTGAGTTTGTCAGGAGTTATTACAGAACAGTGAGTCCTATACCAGTTGGCATTGAAGGGTTTTAGGGTCACAATAATTTTAGTCATAAATTTTGAAGCAGTGTGTCTTTTATTGAATAGTGGTAAAAACAAACTGAATTCAATTAACAGTTAGGAGTTAATTATAAAGGTGGGCTAAATTTTTTTCATGGTGCTACAAACTGTTGGTATTTATCAGTCATTATGTTTATGTAATGTTCCAGGGAACTTTTCAATACAAAGTAAATAACCCCCCCCCCCCCCCCAAAAAAAAAAAAAAAAAAAACAACCTTTATCCACAGCTGCCATGATTGAGGCAGATTATCAAAGGCACACAGAACAATGGCTAAATGGATGTATCATGTACATCTTACGTTTAATCATAATATTATTTTAATCATGATATCTGAAACACCAATAAATTATGTATTACGTTTCTACAATCTGGAATGTTGCATGGAACATCTATTATGTGACAGCAAATGCTATGTAATTATATATAGCAGGAAAATGAAAGAATAGATACAGCAATCCATGGAAAACAGCATGCAATCAATAGCATAAAGTGTTCTTTAAAAAGTCAAGTTCAAGGCAAACACCAGCTGTCCGAGGTACCAAGAATCCACAATACAAATAATTAGCAATAGCGGGCATCTGTATAGCCACTCACGCGTGCTCCATAGAGACTTGCCAGCCATTGTAAAGAAGTGCTTTCAAGGCTAGAACCATTCTTGACAATTACTAATCTGACAGTGGTGACTGTCTCTTACAGCACTGAGGATGAGTATACTTGACTGAATGTCACTAAGGAACAGTTATAATTGCTTTTCTCTTTTCAAGTCTTTTCTGCCCAACAATAAACCCTGCTTTCTTTTCCCTTTGGCCAGCTCCCTTATAGTTTTCAGTTCTTGCTAATTTTATTTTTTTGGTTGTTTATTTGGAGATTCTATCCACCGTATGCCATTTTCTTTTATAAATAAATAAATAATCCTCCTATGAGTAGGGAGGTTTTTAAGTTGTTTTGCTTTTTGTTTATACAAACTTTACAGACCTTTAATTGTTTTCATGTAGATCCTTGTAAAATTGATTTTAATCTTGGCAGTGGCTGAATTCATGAGGCTTTGTTGCAGATATTTGATTTATACTAAAGGTCTTTCATTTTTGTGGAATTTCTTTATTTGGTTTCATGGCAAATATTCAAAAAACATCCTGCCATTACTTACAGGGTATGTCAACCCTTGGAAAATGCATTGTGTTAGAAAATGTTTTGACTAATATGATTTTAAACACAACCTTGTACCTACTGTGAACAATGACAGTGTAGTTTCCTTGCAAACTGCTGGAGAAGTGCCTCATGCTGATGGTTATGATGCATGCAATTTAGAATTTCCTGAAGCTGACAAATCCAGTTACTATACACACCTGGAGACAGACATTATCTAAATGAGGAGCATCAATTTTAGGTACTGGAGATGAGATCTAGATTCCAATCAGGTCAATGACAAAACTCCCATTGACATCAATAGGGATAGGATTTCACTCTACATGTGCAGCAGTTGGTTAAAAATGGCCAGTGGTTACTGTGTGTGGCCACAAAGAAGATATGATGGAGTATACAGGTCTTTTGATCTCCCCATACAGGACCTCCCAGTATTGCTGCACCTGCCTCAATAGTGTCTGTATAAAGACGATCCATTGAGCCGGATGGCAGTCTGTGGTTTTAACTCCCCAAAAAGATTCATGTAGTTACCATAGGAAGGCAGTCCCAGCTGGGACCTAATGAGTTGCAGCTGATAATAGTGCCTCAGTGCCTTGTAGGTGCTGTGTTATTCCCAAAGGAGTGAGAGGGAAGTTGCTGATCAGAAGCCAGATTCAGGAGCTTTGTGGAAACATAAGCACGGCTCTAATTGCTGGTTCATATATTTTAATTTTAGACTTTTCTGGTTATGAGGATAAATGGAAGGATGCAGCAGCCATAGACTTTTGCCAACCTTTTGTTACTCCAGTTAAATCAGGACTCCTGAAATAGACCTGGAGCACCAAGAAGTTGTTTTTGGTCCTCCTGTGAATTTTGTCTTTAGCTGTTCAGGTACAGGACCTGTCACTATAGGGTTTTTCATTTTAAAACTGTGCAGCACAGTTCTGCAGTCTGGCTGTACAAATTGTGAGAGACAAATAAAAAAAATGTACAAATGATCAGTGAGAATTTCCTTTCATTTTGCACAGAAAAATATTAAAAAATAGATGGAATCCAATTGCATTGATTTATCAAGGTAGTTGTGTAGGAGGAGGAAGAAACATGTTGGTGCTGAATACATTAAGGAAATAGTTCAAAGGCCATTTTATCTGCATGTATATATATTATTTCAGTTGTGCATTGAAGGATCTATAAATACACTGACTTGCCTCTTTGGTGGTGGTCTGAAATCTTTGTGCCCTGCTTTGTGTATGACAAATCATTTTTGATAAATATAAATTATATTGTATATACCTGACACAGGAGGGTTTATTGCACACTCTAATATGTAATCTACCAATGTACAGTTCCCAAAGTGTTTTGAATTGAAAAGGACTGTACTGTATTTTCTTTTGTTGGTTTTGTAGTTAATAAAATCAGTTTTTTGTATTTAGAAAGCAGGAGTAACAAAAATGAAGTAGTGAATAGTCACTTTAAGTATATTTATGGGAAATGATTATAGTTGTTTGAATAGTAACTAAATAATTAGAAAATTGGGATTTTGAAAACAGTTTTAAATTTTTTGTCCTCGGTTGGAGTGTCATTTAATGCAGCAATAAAATAATTCTTTGACTGTAGATTGTGCAGTCTTTATGACCAAATTATCCTAAGACTGAAACGGAAGATAACTTTTATTTTAATTATTATTATTTGATGTTGGCCAAATGATAAAGATATAACTATTACTGAAGTATTATACCTTTAGGGGTTATTGCAATGTATTTGATTTCATTTGTCTGACACTTAAAAGATTCTTAAGTAATTTGTTCTTAATCTGATAGTGAAGGACAAATTGACATCATTCTGCTTTCAAATAACACTGCAGCAGAGTTAGAAGCGCTTTCATAATAGGGGGCAGAGGGATCGCGCGAGCCTGTGTCAGCCGTATTAAATATCTTACAGTTTTGCATTTGTAGAAAGGAAATCACATGGCTTTTTGTATAAAATATTAAGGTATGGTTAATGGTGGTCTCTTCCCTGATGGCAGCTTGGCTTCACTCCCCCCTTGAACAGTAGCCATTTTGAAGAGGGGTGTCTTCCTGAAGGAAACCTCTAACCTCACTCACATTGAGAACAATGAGAAATAGCAGCAGTTCTTTGTGAAATTACCTGAAGAAATACTTCCTTCTTCAACAGAGCGTATCTGATGGAATATACATGTTCATGTGTTGTTGTAATAATCTTTGTACAAGATATGCCTTGTGAGGTTTCATTTAAAACTCATAACTTGCTGATCAGTAATATCATGGTAAAGTGCATATAGTAACGTTATATGTAAAGTTATGAGCATAAATTGAAATCATTACTGAAGTATGCTTCCCAGATAAATCTAGGAAGTGGTTAAATCAGTTTCTCAAAGACAAAGGGCAAACTGAGACCCCAGCCAGGTGTTAACAAAGCTAATGGGCCATTATCTACCAAATGGCCAGTCTTTGGCAAGGAAGAGGAGTAGGGACAAAGAGATCTGCATCTTACAAAGAAATAGCATGGAGTCGTCTTCTTCCAGCAGACTCTCTTGTCTCCTGGTTCTCAGCTGGAAATGCTTTTCAAAGAGGGACTAACAAACTACAAAAAGGGAGAGCAAACACTCCAAGATCCCCCGCCCCCTTCTCTCTGTGCCTATCTCATTGTCCACATCTGAGAAGACAAAGGAAATACCCATTGGATTCTGGAGGAGGAGTCCTGACCTGAAGCGTTTGGAAGTGTGTAGTGAGAAACTTTGCTTTGAATCTAATATAGTTTAAGTTAGGAACAAGAAGGATTTTTTGTAACCACTTCTGAGTTTTATGCCTCATTTCTTATACTCACTATCTATCTCTTTGTAGTTAATAAACTTGTTTTAATGTTTTATCTAACTCAGTGTTTAAGTTAAAGTGTCTGGGTAACTCTATTAAAGATAACAAGCTAATATATTATTCCCTTAAGGAATAATGGATTTAATATATTTGTACTGTCCTGGAGAGGGCTGGACAGTACAAGACATACATTTTTGGACTTGGTTTTCAGAGGACTTGTTCTTAGCACTTTCTGAAAGTCAGGCATCTTTATGGAGCCTCAATTTGGATACCCCAAAATGGAAGCATTCAAAATCACTAGGCACTTTTGCAAGCCTTGGCCAAACCTATAATAATATATGAAGTCTTTACACCTAGGTAATGAATACTTCGTACAACAAAAGACTGCATTTCAGAGGTCTTTTAAAATGCAGTCATAAAAAAATGGTACATGAGGTTTATCTACTAATTCAGTTCTATTAAATGTTCATATGGATAAGAGTGAATCAAAGAACGTTGAATCTTTTAAATATCTTGTTACTGGATTACAAAATTTAAGACAAAATGTAACGGAAGAGTGAGGAAAGGGGATGATAATCTAAAATGCAGTGCTTCGTCAATGAAAACATAGCAATTCAAAAGATAAATGTTATTTGTAGTTAACACTCTTATGGGAGCATGTGTTTAAAACCAATATAGTAATAAAGCAAAAAGCTAATATGTAGGAAATAAAGATATATGAATTTTCACAAAAACAAGTGATCAATTACTTAAGAGTCTCCCTTTATATTTTATTAACTCAGTAACTAACATAATAACTAATGCTTGAACATGCCTTCAATGAAGATTAATGTATCCACAGGCAAAAGACTCCCTCAAGTGATTCATTTTTTGTACCACAGCTAATGTGAAAGATATACTCACTGTGATTCAGAACCAGTTTTAGGTTTTTAGTTTTATTTTTTCAGGGAAGCTTTTTCAAATATATCACACTGCTGGTACTCCCTTCAGATGGTTAACATTGTGAAGGACTACCCCTTTTAAAAAGAACACCTTCCTTGAGATTAAAGTGATTGTTCCTCAAATATTGGCTCACCATGAAAATGTTCACAACACCAAATTTCCCTTTAAAATAGAATCATGCTAGGAGAGACACCCACTGGAGAACTTTTAATCTTTGGGAGGAGCGTCTGCAAGAACATTTTGAATTCCCTAAAAACTACTCATTATTAGTGAAGGAGGTTCAGAGACTCTTATAAAAAGAAACTGTCCTTTAGTGTCCCTGTGAATTTGAACTTTCATGTGGTACCAACCTGTCTTCATTGGAAACTGATGATTTTCTCAGTTAAAAATACCTTTACAAAGCTGTTCCTTGTCAACCTCTATACTGCTGGTGGAGAATCATAGCCTAAATACGGCAATTTCAGTATCACTCAGATGGACCTCTATAGCTCCTAATTACAGCATGAATACTTCTAAATACACAGGGCATGGAAAAGTCTTTACAGCATGACTAACTTCTGAGTACACAGGGCATGAAAAAGGGGCAGTGGTATGCATAAAATATGTAAAAGGTATAATAAAGTCTGTGTCTACATTTAGTAATACATAGGGAAATTAACTAATTTTATTCCAATAAACTTTTTTCTACTCAAATAATAAAAACTGCAAAAGCAATTTAGTAGAAATAGATTAGACGTAGCCTGTCATATTCCCAGAGAAGAGAATACAAAAATGGAGGATGGTGGCCTCAGAGGGCCAAATGATCTTTACTTGCTAAAATTTTCAGTTTGTTGTGTCTAATATGCTCATTTACATATCAGTAAGACCATGGAGTCTTCAGACAGCAAATGCTGCAGCACAAAAAAGTCTCCCTTACTTAGATTCTACATTCATCTTTAAGCAGCTCTAACACTAAGGAAAGTTGCAATGATGTAAGGAGTTTCAAAGGCTTCAAGCAAAATAGCATTATAAAGGTTTTGTAAAATATGATACAAAAATATCACAGGTAGTTCTGTAGCTGAATATTTTAAGTCATGTTTAATTTTTCAGTTTTTATAATAAGAATAAAATCCAAATGACCTTTTTTGCCATATCTGATGTAACACATTACTTTCCTTTCTTTTTATGACCTTGAAATATCTTTTTCACTTATACTGAATTAAAATGTAAATTCTAAATCTCTCCAAACATTACAAGAAATGCAGCTGTAGATAAAAAGCCCTAGCAAAATGAAGTCATAATTAAAAGATATTCAGCAAATTAAAGAACTGAATTACCTGTCACACACCATCACAGGGGCAAAGTGGTACATGTGGTGTTTGCTGAAATTACTTTTATTAGTAATTAAACTACTCAAATAGGGAAAAGAAAATTTCAAAATTACTGTTAGGGATGCTCTGTCCCCTCTCAGTTCCCAGACACAGTTTGCCGGAAGGCAACAGTCCTGAGTCCAGTCTGCAGGCATTCCACAATGGGTTTATTGGGAATTACACTGAGAATCTTAAAACCATAACCGTACCTCCAAGCCCTTCACACAAATCAGGCTTATTTCTCTATATGCTGATAGAGTTCCCTTCCCCTCCATCATAGTTTTATATGCCCGCAGAACTTCCCTGACCATGGTTATGTATGCTGACAAAACTCCCTCTCCCCCTCCTCCTTGATATTCTTAACTATTCCTGTAGGCACACCCCTTCCAGTATATGGTCATATTCTGTTTTGGGGGATCTGGGGGCTTTAGTACAACCCCTTTTGTACCACATGGGAGGGACAGGGAGTGGGGTCATATTTTGGCCATGGTCAGTTTATAGACCTATGTTTCCTTTTAACACCTTCCTTCACCTCCTTGGCTTTCTGAGCCGGTTGCTTGGCCTTGCTCTGGAGATTGTCTTGAAGAGGAGTCAGAGCTTTCCCTCATTTGTGTATTTATATATCACACCTTCACTACACTTTGAAACATTTTAACTATATCCCTTATTTTTTCTACAGTAATTAAAAAAAAAAAAAAAAATCTTATTGCGGGCAGGCAAAAGGAACACTCTATGTCTTTGTTCTTTGCCAACATGTATCTCAGAGTCTTTAGCTTTCAGGCAAGCTCGCAGGCCCCAAAAGCAGGCCCAGAATACCATCTCAGGCAGATATACAGGCCTAAATACTTATACAAATTTAAATTATGTAATTTTACCCTAACACTTACCAACATTCTGGATTAGGAAGAGTCTTTGACTAGATAAGTTTCAGAATTATAACATTTTACTTTGAATCCTTTAATATTTAACAGTTTTAGCTACTGAAAATTAAAAGTGATAGTGTTTTTTGATCACAACATTTGGCTTTCCTGATAATTGTGGTAATCTAATTAATCTAATCTAATCTAGCTACAAGATTCTAAATATAGAGGTTCATTTTGTAGCTCTGCCAGCCCAATAACAAATTTTAAAAATAGCAACTTTGACTTTGTTAATTATTGTTACTGGTGCTGGTGCATAAACCATGTTTTCCCTGGGAAAGACCATGGGTGCATTGGAGATATTTACATTTTATTCAATACACTGGTGTTTTTAAAGACCAAAACCAGGCAAAAACTCAAACAGATACTTCTGAAACTATGTCTAAAATTTTCAAATCTAGGTTTGTAAATTAGGCACCTAATTAGAAGTAACCTGGCTTTCTAAAGGTGCTGAACAACCCCAGCTCCCACTAATTTCAGTTTGTTTCAGACTTCTCTCTTCAGGATAAATATTCAAAATGATTGTTTTGAGTTTTAGACACATAATGTATTTTTATTTTAAAGCACCACACAATTTGCTAATATTTACCAATTTAAATTTATTATAAATATTTTTGGATTTTTTCTACATTTTTAAATATATTAATTTTAGTTATAACAGAATATGAAGTATACAGTGCTCACTTTATATTATTTTTGTTTACAGTGTTTTCACTGTAAAAATCTACAAGTCGAAGCATGAAAGGGCATACAAATGTTTAGCCTATCCGGCATGTAAATACCATGCTATGCTGGCTACAACAGTACCATGCAAATGCTTGTTCTCATTTTCAGGTGATGTAAATAAGAAGTGGGCAGCATTATTTTCCGTAAATGTAAACAAACTTGTTAGTCTTAGCAATTGGCTTAACAAGAAGTAGGACTGAGTGTACTTGTAGGCTCCAAAGTTTTACATTGTTTTGTTTTTGAGTGCAGTTATGTAAAAAAACAAAAAATTCTACATTTGTAAGTTGCACTTTCATGTTGCACTACAGTACATGTATGAGATGAATGGAAAAATACTATTTTTCATTTTTTTTACAGTGCATATATTTGTAATAAAAATAATACAAAGTCAGCACTGTACACTTTGTATTCTGTGTTGTAACTGAAATCAATATATTTGAAAATGTAGTAAAACATCCACAAATATTTATAATAAAATTTAATTTGTATTCTATTATTGATTAACAGTGAGATTAAAACTGTGATTAATCATGATTTTTAAAATGTAGTTAATTTTTTTTGGCGTTAATTGCTTGTTAACTGGGATTAATTGGCAGCTCTACTGAAAACATGAAAGGCTTAATCTATGGGCGTATTCATGTAGCGAAAGTTTAGTAGTGATGATTCATGTGTGTACATCACAGATTACATGACTTGGTTCTTAGAGACGTACAGTTGACTTATAATAAGGTCTATAAGAGAAGTACAATTGGGCTCTTATCAAGTATGTATGCCATTGTTTTTTCCTTTGACCCACATATATGATCAAACTCAAAATACATGTCTAAAAGTTTTCTAAATCAAATTCCTAAAGAAAGAAAAAGAGTATTAAATTAAATGCATTTATGGCAAATACCAACAATCTAGTCTCTAAAATTATCTAGAAAAGATTAAAATGTTTGGGATATGTTAAGAATGAAGCCAAAATGACTGACATGTGCCATTGGGTAGCTGAAGGAACATGCAAAAGGCAGTGACAAAGGGAATCCCTTCATCAAACACTACAGAGAGAGGGAAAACTGAAGAGGCTTAATATAGAGGACGTGCAAAGAGTGGCCCAGGGTAAACAGAGATGATGGAGTCTTGTTTGTGTCCTAAGTGACATCTGATGGCATGGGAAGGATTTTGATTATATCTACTGGTAGAGCACATAGGGAGTGTGATTGGCCTGTTGTAACTCAAGCTCTGAAATTTGTTGTTGATTTCATAAGAAATGTCTCTTTATCCATAAGCCATATAAATCGCAAATCAAGCGTTTTTATTTCTATCCTTGTTTACCTGGAAAACGCCTCTTAGAAAGGTTATCATGATGAATTGTATGTTAATGAAGCCATTTTTTCCTCTTCAAACTAGTTTGAAGAGGGAAAAATGGCTAGTGTGAAAGAACAGAGGTCTTCCACAGTTCCTCCACAATTAAGATAAAGGCATGCGTGTTGCTACAATGATGGTATTTCTGTTCATGATCTAAATATTTCTCTTGACAAAGTATATGGCATGAATTTTCTTTGTCTTGTCAGCATACACAGACATATAAGTAGCAAACATTTTAAAATTAATGCCAAAGCTTTACATTTGTCTAAGTCAAAAAGTTTGTTTTTGTGAATACTAGGCAAATCCAGGAGAAGCTCATAAAGCACTTGACACATTAATTGATTAAACCAGAGAAAAACTCTGTGAGATAGGTACTAGTCCCCATTTTATGAATTGTGAAAACTGAGGCTTATTAATACTTAATTATTTAACCAAAGTCAGGAAGAACATCTGCCCTCTGGAGTAATTATGTTGATGGAAGAGCAATACAGCAGAGCACAAACAATCCAGGAAGTTTTTGGAGAGTGTCGCTGACAATTTCCTGGTACAAGTGCTGGAGCAACCAACTAGGGGCCGTGCTTCTCTTGACCTGCTGCTCACAAACCGGGAAGATTTGGTAGGGGAAGTAGAAGTGGGTGGCAACCTAGGCAGCAGTGACCATGAGATGGTCGAGTTCAGGATCCTGACGAAAGGAAGAAAGGAGAACAGCAGGATACGGACCATGGACTTCAGAAAAGCAGACTTTGACTCCCTCAGGGAGCTCATGAGCAGGATTCCCTGGGAGGCTAATATGAGGGGGAAAGGAACTCAAGAGAGCTGGCTGTATTTTAAAGAGACCTTATTGAGGGCACAAGAGCAAACCATCCCAATGTGCAGAAAGAATAGCAAATATGGTAGGCGTCCAGCTTGGCTTAACAAAGATGTCCTTGGCAAACTTAAACGCAAAAAAGAAGCTTACAAGAAGTGGAAGCTTGGTCAGATGACTAGGGAGGATTATATAAACACTGCTTGAACGTGCAGGAATGAAATCAGGAAGGCCAAAGCACAATTGGAGTTGCAGCTAGCAAGGGACGTGACGGGGAACAAGAAGGGTTTTTACAGGCATTTTGCCAACAAGAGGAAGATTCGGGAAAGTGTGGGCCCCTTAGAGAATGAGGGAAGTGACCTAGTGACGGAGGATGTGGAGAAAGCTGAGGTACTCAATGCCTTTTTTGCCTCTGTCTTCACAGACAAGATCAGCTCCCAGACTGCCGTACTAGGTGGCACAGAATGGGAAGGAGGCGAACATCCCGCAGTGCTGAAGGATGGGATGGGATGGGATGGGGCTAGGCTGTTCTCGGTGGTGGCAGATGACAGAACAAGGAGCAACGGTCTCAAGTTGCAGGGCGGGAGGTCTAGGTTGGACATTAGGAAAAAGTTTTTTACTAGGAGGGTGGTGAAGCACTGGAATGGGTTACCTAGGGAGGTGGTAGAATCTCCATTCTTAGAGGTTTTTAAGCTGAGGCTTGACAAAGCCCTGGTTGGGGATGATATAGTTGAGGTTAGTCCTGCTTTGAGCAGGGGGTTGGACTAGATGACCTCCTGAGGTCCCTTCCAACTCTAATATTCTATGATTCTATGATCATGAGGGTATTTCTGCTGAAACCAAGCACTTAAAACAATCTTCTCAATTGTCCTTGTAGCTGAAATGGTCAAGAGTTTCTCTGGTTCTGTGGGAAAGATAACCAATGAAGTATTGCAAAAGGCCATTCAGATCCTGCATGTTGGTGACAATGTAAAATTGGTGTCTGGAATGTTCATCATACAAAATAGTTCATGCCATCCTCTTCATCAAGTAATTGAAAGGCCTGAACATTGATGTCTGCACTTTATCTAAAGCATGTTGGTCAGGAAGTGGTGAAAAAATGTTGAAGGACATACATTTTTGTTCTCAGGCTGCCCTGATGGGGTGACCATGGTGCTTTTACTCAATGCCTGATGGGCATTGCAAGATTGGCGTGTGATTAATGTGCACGACTTATTGTCTGATTCCATACCGCTGTAGCTATCTTACTATCATCACTGTTTGTAGTCTCATCAACACTAAGGTCAATTATGTAGCTGCAAATAATTTTTTCCAGCAACTAAAGTCAGTCCTTAATGAAACTCTAAGAAGAGTTGTCATCATGATCTTGGATGACTTTGACATGCAGGAAGGAAAGGATAATGACACCTGGGCAAGCACACCCAGGAGGTTTGGTATCAGGCAGAAGAAAAGGAGTGACCAGCAACTGCTGGAATTTTTGCCTGCCAATGACGTGGTGTGATCGCTACTTGCTTTTCTGTCACCCAAAAATTCACAAGCAGACCTGGTACAGCCCAAATCGTTGGCAGTCAACTGTCACGGATGTACCATTTTGCAGAGGCTCTGAATTTCACATAGCCTTCAGCTTCTGCTTATGAAAGTCTGCCTCCAACTTCAAAGACAGCAGTTAATAGGCCGAAATTAGTCTGGTTCAACCAGAAGCTCTTATTACAACATAGGCCTGGTCTATAGTTAAATAGAAATTCAGCGGCAGTCGACGAGTTACGCAAGCTATGCAGAGTAGCTTGCATAACTCCCATCGACTGCTGTACTTCCGTTCTGTGTGGTGTCTTCACTGCATTGTGCCAAGAGGAATTGTGTTCCTGTCGACGCAGCGCTACACCACTTGAGGAGGTGGTTTTACTAGGTCGACCTCTTGATCCATTGAGCGGATCTTCACTGACCGCTCAGTCAATCCAGAAAGATCGATCTGACAGCAGTGACTTTGCTGCCGTCAGTGTAGACATAGCCTAAGCTTTCAGATGGCTTTGTGTTTTGAACTGCTTAAGGTTAGAGAAGCTTTAGAGACAGAAGTCTAACTCCCTCTGTCATCTGATGAGGAATGGTCTTGCTTCAGGTCATCAGTGTTGACCCTTGCCAGCTTATTGTTGGGGTCTTATCCCTTCAGTTGTCATCCATGGATCTGTAAGGAGACACTCACTGCAGTTGGAGCTTAAAAAAAATGTGTGGCCACAATTTGAGTCTTCAGAGACATTTCTGTAAAGAGCAAAAGCAAAGGCTGAATGGGTTCAACTTCAGAATGTCACAAGTCATTGTGCAAGAATCCTGGAGGTCAACTCAGGCAGCCAGTTTAGAACAGGCTGTTGCCAGGAACACTTTCCACACCTTCTGTTCAGCTTTGTGGTGGTTGCAGGAGAAGGTGGTACCCCCTTGTCTGGTAAAGAATCAGTATGACAGCATCAGCCAGAGAGAGTCTGCATGATCAGTTACATTAATGAGAAGATCATTTCAAGATGCTCCTCAGTTGTTTCTCTCCTGTAGTCCCTCTACCATTTGAAATGCTGGTACAGTTCCTTCAGCTAAGAAGAGATCCCAATCTCAGTTCATAAGGTGAAGTCTGGGAAAGTACCAGAGATTTGAAATATCATCCTTGACTTGCTGACAAGAGTGAGGATATTATACGGTGGTTGCATAGGCTTTTGCAAACCATCTGATGCACTAATGTTGTGCCCATGACTAAAAGAAGGGTATTCTGATTTTGTTCAAAAAGGCAATAAGATTGAATATAGTGACTATAGCAGGTATTATGCTGTTGCTGATCCCTGGGAAAGCCTTTGCTTCCTTGTTAGTGCCTCAAATCAATCATCCACTTCATGGCAAAGGCTGGGATGATGCTCAGTGTGGTTTTAGTCCTGGTCATTTTTCTGTGGACTAGATGTTTATCTTGAGACAGCTTTTTGAGAAGATGGCTGAATTTAATAAATGCTGCGCAGCACTTTTTATGGACTTTGGTCAGGCCTTTGTTTCAGTGCATTGACCAAGTTTGTGGGATCTGATAAGGTGAGCTGGTGTCCCTGAGAAGATAGCGTCATCGATAGAAGAGCTTAATAATGGAACCAAAATTGGTGTTTGAATCAGTGACTAGGTATGCTTCATGGTTTTCTGTCTGCACAGGAGTTTGGAAAGCTGCATTCTGTCACCATTGTTAAATATCGACATTGACTGGTTGATGGATAAGCTTGAGGAGGCAACTGTTGGTGGTGTTGAGTTGAAAACCATTGCCCAGCCATTGCCCAACCCAAGGACAGGAGACACTGGGTGTGGTTTAATTAAGCTGCAACTTTATTCTTAAATGTCTGGGAATACCTGGCACATAAAATTGTACAGTGCAGGTAATTCCATACTCATTTCAATATATTCCTGGTGGGTTTCTGGCAACCCTCCCCCTTACCTATCCTTGTCTCCAGCCAACCCAGTGCTGGGACCTTACCATCCCTTCCTCCTCGAATTAGGCTTAAGGAAGGAGCTATAAAGTGGGGGTGGGGGAAGTTGGCTCCCTGCTGTACCGTCATAGGAGTCTCGAACCTCCCATTTCCACTCCTTTAAATATCTCTTTTTAATAGTTTACCAATCCATTTTATCTGATCACTATATCCTTTCCCTACAGAGTACATGCGCTTCATGTTTACATAATGAATTGCAACATCATAGCCAAACTCCTGTTTCATGTTTGCTCAACTAAGTCTCCCCCCGCTTCCCAAACATGCTGTAGGAAGGTGAACCTCCCCTCTCCCCACACGCAGTTGCCTTAGCCAATTTGCTGTTGAGGAAAATATTCCTTCCAAGCCCTACAAGAATGGAGCAACAAACACAATGCCCGCAGCGCCTCCTGACAAAACTTGTTATTTCATCACTCCCATGGGTGAGAGGGTGGGTGCCGCTCTGCCTGGTGCAGGTAAAAGAGGACTTTTCTTTCACCAACATGGACCTATATAGTGCCCCTCTCTCTTCCAGTCATCAGGGGCAGTGATGGGTCAGCATTGCTATGCTGACCTGGTCTGCAACTGAAGTCCAGAAAGTCACTCCCTGGCTTTCTAGCCCTTAAAGGAGCACACACCTTTTCCAACAAGCCAGACAACAGTGCCCACCATTTAATGTGTGGTGAGGTCATTATGCTTTAGGATCACACAAACACCAATGACATTGTCTTATTGGCTCAGTTTGGTGAACTGCTGCAGCTGATGCCCAACCTAATTGGGCAAAAAGCAACAGAAATTGGTCTGTTTATTAAGCCGGATAAAGCTAAATTGCTGGCCATTACTATCAATCAGCCTTCAGCTCCAGATTGCAGCCAGTTCAGTATTAATTTATCCAGACAGGACATTCAGCAGGTGGCAACACTCAGGTATATGGACAGTGTCATAGAGAATGCTAGAGAATGCTCAAAATCTGTGGACACTCATATAACAGCAGCTGTTGTCATGTTGCATGCCCTTCAGTGACATCTGTAGGGATGTTGTGACATCAAGCTCACTACAAAGCTGCAGATGTAAAGAACCAAGGTTATACCAACTCTATTGTATGAAAGTGAAACATGAGTGCTGAGGATAGCTGAAAAACACCAGATTGACATTTTCAGTTCTCATCAACTGCTCCATATCAAGTGGCACAACAAGATCAGAAATTAAGATATTTGAAACTGTACTGAGCAACTGTCTCCAGCACCACTGGTTTGGTGTTGGCAGCTTTCTTGTTATGGACATATTTATAGAATGGAAGACCACTGAATTCTGAAGTGTGTGTACTAAAGAATGCCATAGCCATATGGAGCGATAAGATTGCTAGTGACGGACATAAACTGAATATACAGCCAGACTAATTTAAGGACCTAGCCAGAGATTGGTCTGGGTGGCACTCTATCTGCAAGGAGGCAACGTCCCTTTGGGATTTACTGTGATGATGACTGAGCAAGCACATCTGTGGCAGAACTTGATTCTCATGGATCTTTAGTTTTGTATCAACACATAAAATACCTTCTTCTTGAAAACATTCCAGATCCTTCTATTTTGCTTTATGGTGTTCAAATATCTTCTTTTCTTCCTTCAAATGCATCAAAAATAATTATTTTGACCCTGTTCCCCAGTGGAGGAGACAGACTTCTTCATAGAATCATAGAGTTGGAAGGATCTCAGGAGGTCATCTAATCCAACCCCCTGCTCAAAGCAGGACTAACCTCAGCTAAATAATCCCAGTGAGCGTTTTGTCAAGCCACAGCTTAAAAACCTCTAAAGATGGAGATTCCACCACCTCCCTAGGTAACTCATTCCAGTGTATCACCACCCTCCTAGTGAAAAACTTTTTCCTAATGTCCAACCTAGACCTCCCCCCCTGCAACTTGAGACCGTTGTGCCTAGTTCTGTCATCTGCCACCACTGAGAACAGCCTAGCTCCATCCTCCCTGGAACCTCCTTTCAGGTAGTTAAAGGCTGCTATCAAATCCCCCCTCATTCTTCTCTTCTGCAGACTAAACAAGCCTAGTTCCCTCAGCCTCTCCTCATAAGTCCTGTGCTCCAGCCCCCTAATCATTTTTGTTGCCCTCCGCTGCACTCTCTCCAACTTCTCCACATCCTTGTTGTAGTGGGGGGCCCAAAACTGGACACGATACTCCAAATGCAGCCTCACCAATGCCGAATAGAAGGGAATAATCACCTCCCGCGATCTGCTGACTATGCTCCTTCTAATGCAGCCCAATATGCTATTAGCCTTCTTTGCAACCAGGGCACACTGGTTTTCAGTCCAAGTTCATGTGTCTACCAAAAATGATTGATTAAAGATGCAAGATTTTCCCTCCTCATTTGAGGAGCTAAGAAGACTGCCCCAACTTTCCTACTGGTATAGAAAGTAAGGGGAAAAGTTTCGTGATTTGACTTCCTAAATTTGATATCATATTGATCTCACATTGTGATACCACTAAGTTGTTTGATCAGCTTTAGGCATCTTTTAAAATTGGCTTCTAATGAACTTTTCAAATTTTTGGACCATATCATAAATGCCTGAAGATACTCCTTTTTCTGATTTGCATTTCTAGTGTTCTGCACCAATGTAACCTGTTAAGGATATCAAAATTAGCATATGCACAGTGTTATGGAACTACTATAGCATAAACAGCATAGTCAAAACTGCTTCAGATGTGCTATTCTGAGCAGTACTTCCTGATTCAATTTTTATAATGAATACAGTGCATTTCTGCTAAAACTGTTTGATCTATCTGTTGACTCTAGATGGAAATATATCAGATTTAAAGTTTTTAGGCATTAGAAAAAAATTAGACCACGTTAGTAAATGTAATAAGAGAATATCAAACCATTTGTAAGGCATCTGTGTATATCAGTGCTATCAGTAACTTAAACAATGGAAAAATCTATCAGCAGAATTAATAAAACCTTTAATCATATTCATATGTGCACAAAAATGAATTTCTTGATGTACACATTTTCTTGTGGTACTTCCTATCAATCGAGTCTTAAGATAAACCCTTAATATGTCTTATAGCCCCTGATAGCTTATGTCAAAACAGAATATAGGATTTTGTGGTATTTCACTGTGGCAGAGTTACAGGTCGTGTTGTTGGACTTTAAGATCAATGCATTGATTTCAAGAAGTAAGTGTGAAGAGATTATGATTTGACTTATGTGATAAATAGAATACCAGAATGATTAGCTATATCCAAATGCCTTGGTGTGGGACAGATACTTGTTAATTGGATTATATCATTGCAAAAATAGTTTCCATTTTAAAAGTTTACAGATCTAATTAATGTTCCCTCTTGAGTAGCTAATATTAGATATTAACATTTAATTGAAGCCTCCTGGTTGCTTCTCTAAAAGAAAGTTCACATAGTAAATGTGTGTGGATTCCAAAGTTTATGGTATAAGAACAAGATTTTTGCATATGATCTTATAAAATCATAAATTATCTTTCAGAATCCAGTTTCTCTCTTCCTTTCAGATAAGACTTTTCTTTCATCTTTCTCTATTTCTGAGTGCCCCCTTGGGTGGGTTTGCGTTTGTTCCTCTTCTCTTCACCTTGTCTTTGGATGGCATGATGTCTTCACACAGATTAAGCTATCACCCTAATGCCGATTCACAAACTTACCTTTCCACTGTTGATCTGTCTTACTCCATATCTATTACCACATCTTACAGACATACTGCTCCAGGTTCTTCTATATCAAGTTTAAAATTCTTGTACTCTCCTTCAGTGCTCTAATAAGTCTACCTTGCCTACTTTGTAAATTTTGTTTAGCATTATATTCTTTCTTATCCTCTTTGCTTTACTGGTGATATCAGCCTCAATGCTGCAATCTCTTACTTCCATCTTTGTTCCTTCTTTCATGTTAGCCCTTGTGCTCACTGCAACATCCTCCTGATTTTTTTGGTTTGGTGCCAGTTCCAAAAAATTGAAAAATAAAAATTCAGCGTGGGTTGAACTGAATCTGAATTTTTTTGGAATTTTTGGTGAATTGAAAAAGTTCATATATATAGTTCTTTGCCAGAGTGGGGATTCGAGCCTGTGCTTCTCACATCCAAAAGGAGTGCCCTAACCATTGGGCTAAAAGTGTAGGGGCAACAGCAGCACCTACCACCACTACCATGACTACCTCCACTTTGGGACATTTTATGAATGGCCAAAACTATTTGTGTCAAATTCTGGTACATCAAATCATTTTTTTCATCAAATAAAGTCAGAGCCATCCCTTGTCCATTTTAAAATACATAACAAGGACTGGTTTCTTCTCCCAACAGGTGAAAGCAAAACAATTAAATCATATTTGTACAGGCGCAGTCTTTATACTTGTCTTGTACAGCACTGAGCATGCTCACAGCACTTAAATACAGAAGTTGACAATAGTTTATAAGCTGTTTTACCCATCCCAAACCAAAGAACTGTAAAATTCCATTAATCCTTCCTTGTCACTGAATTATCAGCTATTTTGAAATACTTTCATGGCATCTGTAAAGTGTTCCCAAATTTAATATTAGCACAGACTTTAGCTTGCTTCTTTAAAATAACTTAATAATAAGGTTGGGTTCAAAATTATAGTTTCCTAAATATATATTTCAAGTTATGGGTTAGCATGCAGAGAATTCAGACCCAATCTGATTTTAATGGCTTTCTCCTTGAGACACAGCATGATATACCATGCCAATGGGGAATACTAAGCACTACTCATGTTAGACACAGTTCCCACTATTAAAGCGCTACCTGAGTTAGATGTTAAACATGGCATCATTTCTAACATGAGATGCTAGAATTGCTGTTTCTAATACTCTTGATGCCAGAAGTGCTTTGGAAGGAGAGCAATCAAGAGTACAGGGTTAGAAAGGTGTTTGTTTGCCAGAGGAATAGGGAACAGTGTCAAAGAATTGGTTTGAGAGAGAAAGGGGCAAACTGAGAGAATTTAAAATATGATGGGAACAAAAACTAAAGGGAAAGACACACAAAATTTATACCTCAGACAGTGCAGACACTTCTTGTCTATTGTAGGGAATAAGTATTTCCTCCAGGAATGCCAATTCAGGAAGTAGTAGAAGTGATTAGGGGAAGGCTAAACTTCCTAATCATCATCTTAGCCTAGATTCTAAGACAATGGAAACAAAAAAGCTTACTTTATCTTTCTCTCTCTCTATATATATATATACGTATGTCCCTCAACTTTTGCATGTGTGATTGGTGGGCACTTTCCCTCTTTGAGATATTGTGAGTGGAATCCTGGTTATAGTTACTGTCACAAAGAGTTTATCTTTACACCTTGAAAGGAAAAATAGCTACTTTTTACCTGTTGAATATTTCCATTATGTAGAATTGGATTATCTTTTTTTGTTTGTTTTAAATCTTACACATTGTTGTGGTCAAATTCTGCAGACTATTTTGCATTGTAGATCATCTAATGACTATCTCTGAGGCCACAGTTTAAAAACAGTTTAGTGGCAAGTATTGTCTTGCGGATAAATCTAAAATTACGATATGTGAATTGGCTGCAGTTCTGAGGGGCATATAAAGTCAGAAAAGTGGCTAAATGTGACATTGTGGTGGTCCATATTTATCTTCTGTGTGTCCTGGAGATTAAATGTTTCTCTATACATGGCAATTTCTAACTGCCAGCATGGCAAACTCAGCCCTGAAAATCAAGCTATGTTCTTTGTGTCTCTTCTCTGTCAGAACTTGGCTGACAAACATAGGGCACAATAATAGCATCTAGATTGCTCTCCCATAGCTGTCTTGGCTCTGAAATCCTAACAGCAGTAAGAATTATATTTTTTCAGTAAAATAATTCAGTATGACTTGTGACACCCAGGAGCACACACATTGGGTATGATGTTGCCTTTTTTATAGTTAGTATTATGACCATAATATCGACAATTTAATTTTTTACTCTTTAGGCCAAAAGGACTATAGGCTGTCCCTCACATCATTTCTCCTAAACTTCAGGCACAACATTTTGCTGAAGAGCTCCCTTACTTCATGTACTTCAGACACAAAGTTTGACAGAGGGTTAGCTCGTGTCTAAAACAGAGATTAAGAAAAGGGGGCTTATGTGAATGGGCCTGTATGGCTTTTGTTTACTTCACTTTCTCTCTACTGCATAATTTTTCTGCCTAACCCTATGCCCTTTCTCATTATAGCTACACTAGATATAAAGAAATAATAATTGGGAGGGAAGGCAATGTCCCCTAAGACTAAAGTGCTGGTCTAATAGCTGTGATAGGGAAATAGAAGAATAAAGTATTTTGCATTCTTTCTTAGAACATCACCTCTGTAGTAAGTTTCGTTGCCCCACTCCAACCTAAAAACATGGCTTGCTTTCTGAAAAACTGACCGTCTTTCCTAATTTTTTCATCTCTCATTTGTGTTGTGCAACCAGTCTAGTCACTGAATTTGTCCATGACTATCTGCAACTAAAAAAGTAATAACATGATCTGTAATCAAAGCATCCTTTTTTTTTTTTTTTTTTTTTTTTTAAAGTTCAGACTTGCTCAAAGTAGAGTTTTAAAAGTTAGTATAAACCCTTAAAATGTTAACAATATACCTATTTTCAAAAACTGTATTCTGAAACAGTCCCTAGCCTAAACTAGGGTTTTAAAGATAGCCAGTCCCAAATGAGTAATATGAATCATCTCGCTTCAGTAAAGGCTCAGTACTGTAAAGAAAAGGGTAATGAATTGGTATCCTTAAGAAGTATACCTTTCTAGCTACATGTCTTATCTAATTATTCAAAGGCTGAGTCATTATGAAGGTGGGATGTTGATCAGTTGTTTAGAAAAGAAATTCAATTTTAACCAGGCTTAAGTCTATTTCATCCTGAAGTTACTCTGTTACATAACAGACATTCTCATTTAATCTGCATTTCCAGAGTTAGTGGGAAAGTAATGAGAGAACCATTCCATGTTTATTGTTTCCTCAGAATTCATGGAACTTAACCTGTTATATATGCAGAATGGGCATATTTAAGAATTATTCTTTTAAGATCAGTTACATGATTTGCTGTAAGCCTGTCTTCACCGCACCTACTTCTATGATTAGTATTCAGTTCCCCCAATTATGTTGCAGGAGGATGTTAATTTTCTTTAATTTCAGTAGAACAATGTTTTAAATCCCCTTCGTCTCTTAATACCATGATTCAGAGCATGGGATCTACAGCTACCATCATTGGTACTCAACAAGTAACCTGAAGAGCCTGATGCTACACTTCTTAATCAGGCTGAACTCCCAATGAAGTCAAACTCTGAAAAGGGAAGCTCAATGTTTCTTCTCAAGACATCCTTAATGTTAAAAAAAAAAATTATTACATAAGTAAAATACTATCCTAGTAGAAGAAAATGTGTGTTCCATATTATATTTGAATACTCAGTTACAGTAGATAGTGACACTTGTTGCCATCTGTCCAGGGGTTGAGGGCTTGCATATAGTCAACAACTTACAATTTTTCAAGCCAGAATCATCAGAGCTTTCTGACCAGCCCTATTTTTAAAGCTGTCCGTGGACATTTATTTAAACATCACATTGTTTACTAAACTTCCCCTGGCAACATAACTTCTTATGCTAGAGATCCCATCCCATCCCTACATTTTTTGGATCAATTTTAGTATGTAACAGGCATTTTAACTACAATCACAGATTTATGGAGGTATGCTAGAAGAGTCTAGAACTGGAAAGGAGTAGAATAATTCGGAAGAGGTTGTTAAACCTTTATGGTTTTGATGGCTTTTGCCACTCAATGAAATGCCCCTGAAGGACTGAACATTTTTGGTATTAATAAAATTAAGTATCTTTCAGTTAAAAACTTGGCTTTAATTTACCAGCTCTTTTTGAAATATATAATGCCACAAAATGTATCTGTCACAGGCTGGCTGGTCCTTTAAGGGAAGTAGGGCCCAGCCTCACATGTGGCAGATCAGATGCCTTCCCAGCTGATCCTGATTGGCTAGGGGTCTGATGGCCCTGTTCAATTCTTATGTCCATATGGGAAAGAACAACCGACCATGCCTACAAAGAGTCAGGTACCTCAGTTGAGTAGAGGAGCAGATGTGCAGTTTTTTCCATGACTGGTGTTGGCACAAGGGAGACTCCTGGTGGATGGGGAACTTGGGAGCCAGCACTCTGTGGAAGAGTGGGAAAGAACTGAGAGTAGGAGGGGCATAAGACCCTTTTGTTTATGCTGAGTTTGGGATTATTGTCTGAGTTTAGCAGCACCTCGCTGGGTGGTGCCAAAAGAGACTGCTGCCTGAAGAGGGTTTCCCTGGGGCGCTGGGAAACTGAGGCAAAGTGAATACATGATGGGACACAAGGGGGCACTGCAAAGTTTAACCCTGCCACAGTATCTTTTTAAACTCACTGATTGAAAAGGTGAACTGTCTTTTATTTCTTTCAAAAAGAAATTAGAATGTTTTCCAAAACTAAATCATTTTATGTTTCCCATTCTTTAAAAATTCTATTTGGTATAGAGGAATATCATTCTAGATGTAAAAGTAGCATTCCTGTGTGACATAATACAAAATTTCTTAATCTGGTTAGTTGTTGCTTTTGCAGATTTTACAGTTTTCCAGATATAGTGAAATGACATTGAGCAAATCAGTAACTGAAAATGTATGAGAGAGACTAGACTTTCTTGTTGGCGATAAGATTGAAGTCAGCAGGGACATTTTCAGTAATTACATACCCAGTTACTTGAATTAGATTTAATGTAACATTTTGGGTTATCATAATGAGTGATAATTACTAAACATACTATGAAATCAGGTAAATTAAGTTGTACAACGGGAGAGAAATGAGATCTTTCTTGCTGCCACTTTCTTTTATTGATCTTGACCTGCTGCTCACAAACAGGGAAGATTTGGTAGGGGAAGTAGAAGTGGGTGGCAACCTAGGCAGCAGTGACCATGAGATGGTCGAGTTCAGGATCCTGACAAAAGGAAGAAAGGAGAACAGCAGGATATAGACCATGGACTTCAGAAAAGCAGACTTTGACTCCCTCAGGGAGCTGATGGGCAGGATCCCCTAGGAGGCTAATATGAGGGGGAAAGGAATCCAAGAGAGCTGGCTGTATTTTAAAGAGACCTTATTGAGGGCACAGGAGCAAACCATCCCAATGTGCAGAAAGAATAGCAAATATGGTAGGCGTCCAGCTTGGCTTAACAAAGAAGTCTTTGGTGAACTTAAACACAAAAAAGAAGCTTACAAGAAGTGGAAGCTTGGTCAGATGACTAGGGAGGATTATAAAAACACTGCTCGAACATGAAGGAATGAAATCAGGAAGGACAAAGCGCAATTGGAGTTGCAGCTAGCAAGGGACGTGAAGGGGAACAAGAAGGGTTTTTACAGGTATGTTACCAACAAGAAGAAGATTAGGTAAAGTGTGGGCCCCTTACGGAACGGGGGAGGCAACCTAGTGACAGAGGGTGTGGAGAAAGCTGAGGTACTCAATGCCTTTTTTGCCTCTGTCTTCACAGACAAGGTCAGCTCCCAGACTACTGCACTGGGCAGCACAGAATGGGAAGGAGGTGAACATCCCGCAGTGCTGAAGGAACAGGTCCAAGACTATTTAGAAAGATTGGACATACACAAGTCCATGGGGCCAGATGCAATGCACCTGAGGGTGCTGAGGGAGTTGGCTGATGTGATTTCAGAGCCATTGGCTATTATCTTTGAAAGCTCGTGGCAATTGGGGGAGGTCCCTGATGACTGGAAAAAAGCAAATATAGTGCCCATCTTCAAGAAAGGGAGGAAAGAGGATCCAGGGAACTACAGACTGGTCAGCCTCATCTCAATCCCTGGAAAAATCATGGAGCAGGTCCTCAAGGAATCCATTTTAAAGCACTTAGAAGGGAGGAAGGTGATCAGGAACAGTCAACATGGATTCGCCAAAGGAAAGTCATGCCTGACCAACCTGATTGCTTTCTATGAAGAAGTGACTGACTCTGTGGATGTGGGGAAAGCGGTGGACGTGATATACCTTGACTTTAGCAAAGCTTTTGATACGGTCTCTCACAGTATTCTTATCAGCAAGTTAAGGAAGTATGGGTTGGATGAATGGACTATAAAATGGATAGAGAACTGGCTAGAGCATAGGGCTCAACGAGTAGTGATCAATGGCTCCATGTCTAGCTGGCAGCCGGTCACGAGTGCCCCAGGGGTCGGTCCTGGGGCCGGTTTTGTTCAACATCTTCTTTAATGATCTGGACGATGGTGTAGATTGCACCCTCAGCAAGTTTGCAGATGACACTAAGCTAGGGGGAGTGGTAGATACCCTGGAAGATAGGGATAGGATACATAAGGACCTAAACAAACTGGAGGATTCGGCCAAAAGAAATCTGATGAGGTTCAACAAGGACAAGTGCAGAATCCTGCACTTAGGACGGAAGAATTCCATGCACAGCTACAGACTGGGGACTGACGAGCTAGGCACAGCTACAGACTGGGGATTGAGGAGCTAGGCAGCAGTTCTGCAGAAAAAGACCTGGGGGTAACAGTGGATAAGAAGCTGGATATGAGTCAGCAGTGTGCCCTGGTTGCCAAGAAGACTAATTAATAGCATATTGGGCTGCATTAATAGGAGCATTGCCAGCAGATCGCGGGAAGTGATTATTCCCCTCTATTCGGCATTGGTGAGGCTGCATTTGGAGTATTGTGTCCAGTTTTAGGCCCCCCTCTACAAAAGGATGTGAAGAAGTTGGAGAGAGTCCAGCGGAGGGCAACAAAAATGATTAGGGGGCTGTAGCAGAAGACTTATGAGGAGAGGCTGAGGTAACTAGGCTTGTTTAGTCTGCAGAAGAGAAGAATGAGGGGGGATTTGATAGCAGCCTATAACTACCTGAAAGGAGGTTCCAGGGAGGATGGAGCTAGGCTGTTCTCAGTGGTGGCAGATGACAGAACATGGCGCAACAGTCTCAAATTGCAGTGGGGGAGGTCTAGGTTGGACATTAGGAAAAAGTTTTTCACTAGGAGGGTGGTGAAGCACTGGAATGAATTACCTAGGGAGGTGGTGGAATCTCCATCTTTAGAGGTTTTTAAGCTGTGGCTTGACAAAGCCCTGGCTGGGATTATTTAGCTGAGGTTAGTCCTGGTTAGTCCTGCTTTGAGCAGGGGGGTGGACTAGATGACCTCCTGAGGTCCCTTCCAACTCTGTGATTCTATGGTTCTAAGTAAAAAAACATGAAGATTTGAAAAAAAGTCTCGTGTAATGGCACACTGATAACTGTGTATAGCTTATTCATCTGATTTTATTTGTGTGGCTTTAGTTACTGTATATGCTTTATAACATTTGTCACAGTACATGTATGAAAATGATTAATCTTCATTTTTTCATGTTTTATGCTCCTTCCTTTGGTTGATAGAATTGTTGATATATATTTTTGTATATCATGACAATGTGATCTTTATCTCCTATACTCAGATGAACAGAATGTTACTCTTTTTTTTAATCTCTGCAAAAAAATCTATGGATCCTCTTTCTTAAAACAGCTTGTTGAACTTCTCAGGCCAAATTAATTACTAATAGATCAAAATCAAGAGAGCACAAGGGGACTTCAGACACGGCTTCCCTTAGATCCTGGGGGATCCACCATTTATTTCATTGAGAGAAAGGGAGTAAATCCCCCTCCCCACTCAACAACATATATGGGAGCTCATGTGGAGATTCCTCCCCCATCTGAAACGTCTTCCTTGAAGTTTCTCATCAGGAGAAGACATTCTGATTCTAAGTGCCCTCTTTATAGTACTTTTTATTTAGACAGCACTCTTGATGTCAGAGGAAGTATTTGTGAATGGAGCACTATTATATTAATGAGTGTTTTGCTTTTATCATTTTACTATTATTACAGACTCTGTAATTTGCTATTTTGCCATCAGCAACCCTGGAAATCTGTGACCGTTCATCATAATTTATATAATGTCCTAGTTGAAAGACATCTGGTTATTGAATGCAAATATCTATGCTAACTTTAATAGTTAAAAATCATAGCAAGCCAGGAAATATGAAAGCTAAGCTTCCAATAGTAAAATTAACATGATTGCATTACACATTTTGTAATATTTATATGTTTTCACATCTCTCTCCAACAGATTCCAAAAATCAATACAAATCTCAACTTCATTAAACTTTTGCACTCTGAACAATAAACTCATGTTCTTTTATATCAATTACATCAACAGATCAGGTCATCTCACAGTCCATGCATTTGAAATTTATATTGCCTAATACTATTGATGTAACTGCTAAAGTTTCGCATTAGAGTGCAAGTTTGAAGAATATGAAGTACATGTTACTTTTAGGTGTCTGTTGGAGATGAAAACAAAAGCCTTATGGAGTGGATGTCAGATATATTAGGTAAGATAATATATGTTGGGTGTACCTGTAAGTATTTATATCAGCAGTGGCCAAATTGTGGCTTGTGAGCCACATGAGACTCTTTTACAGCTTAAGTGCAGCTTGCAGAATCTCTTAATCCAACCCATTCTCCGCCTACCAGACTGGGGTGGGGAGCTCGTAGTTTCTGCCCTGTGACAGGATGGTGGGGCTAGAGGATTCTGCCTAGTGGTGAGTGGGGTCTTGGGGAGTCAATCCCTGATATATATTGTCATAAATGTATATTAGTTCATTCTACTTGGTCCAAGAGTTTTCCCATTATTAAAATTGTTCAGTTGTTAATCTAATGCAGGCAGTATATTTATACTTTTAATTTTTTTTATATCAAATGCATTTCATACAGTGGTTACATGTATGTTCCACCGTACGGTGAAGTACATCTGAAGTACACCGGCTGCATTCTAAAAGATTAATGGATGTATCTAGCCTTTTTTAATTTCAAGAAATCAAGTCACTTGTACTGCCAATAATTTTCTTATCTTAATAAAATAAAAATTTTAATTAAATCGGATTTGATTAGTTCTGCCCATTAGAAACAAGAGGAAAGATCTATTAAGGCAGATAGTCCACAACCCCTCTTCACCCAGCAATTTAGATACTTGCTTCCTCCTTGGTGGTTTTAAAAGCACAGGGCTTCCTATTTTAAAATTATTGTTATTATGTTTCTCTGTTCAAGCCACAACACCTCTTCAGTTCCTTTCTGTTGAGGTCGGTGGGACTGCTCATGTGTTTATAGCTAAGCACATCTTTAAGTACTTTGCTGAATTGTGCCAAAATGCTGAGCATCTCACAGGATTGAGCCCTAAATTAAATCACAGTTTACTATAACTAAATCAGACCTCTCCCAGAATCTCCTTTTTCTTAATTTTTTCGGCACCATAAAGCCTTTCCAGATTTATTTTCTCATTCATTATACCCAAGTCATGCCTTAGCCATCATGCTAGCTCATGCTTTACCTTCAATCATATCAAAGAGTTCTTGTTAGGATGGTTGGATTTTCAGAATCTACAGAAACTGAGTCTTGCTTGCCCTGCTGTATTAATGCATATCACTGGTGATCTCCCAACAATAGAAGTCCGTTGAGAAAGAGGCAATGTTGCGTGCGTGTGTGTATGAGAGAAACAGAGATGGCATTAAAAGCAAAAATATCAGCATTGGAGATACTGTGTGCTGCCTAGCTTTATGGACACCATCACATTCCCACTTCATTTGGTGTTGGTCGTGCTTTGAGCAAGGGTTGAACTAGATGACTTCCTAAGATCTCTTCCAACTGTAATCTTCTATGATTCTAAGATTTGTAGATACAGAGTTTAGCAAATTTCTTCACGGTGTTATCAGAAATGATCTCTCTGGGCTTTAGAGGAGGACTTTGGATCTTTTTTTGACCCTACTTCATTTCTTTTTAGGTACTAATGTTGATTGTGGTCCTTTCTTCGCCATTCCATTGTCTTCACACTACCTCTGCCCTTATTCTTGTGTTTGTTCCATGGCCTATAGCTGCTGAAGAGATTCTGCATTATATTCATGTCTCTGTCATTAGAGTAGGGTTTTGGGTTTTTTGCATCTTTTTTTATTGGATATAAACAAGCCAGGAAACCAAAAGTCAGCCTTTTTCTGCATTAGTCAAATAAAGAGCTGCAAAAATGCAACTTTCTAAAATACTGCAGGTAATTACATTATTGGTAATGAAAAGTTTTGGAAAGCTATCCCATAGGATCAAATAATAAAATCTTGTTTTTTGTGTCATGATTTTCACTGGTAATTTCAGAAGCTTCTTTTGATTGATGGATTAATATGAAAGTGCATTAGTCCTGTATTTTTACAGAAACTTAACATGTCAAATTATAGATGACCACATGTTGATGCTGCTGCTTATTTTAAATATTATGTCATTTTAATATCTGTTGATCAGATTGTATAGTTTTAATTACATTTTAGTTGCTATTAGTATTCCTTCAAAATGCATAGTGTTAAAGCAGCTTTTGAAAACCAGACTTTGAAAGCCTGTACCTCTGAGAGGTGTTTGGAGGAGTTTTATGCATCAATGCATCAGTCAGATTTTCTTTCTCCTTTTCCTTTCATGTGGCTTCTGGATAAACAATTAGCATTTTTTTTATGTTGTTGGACTATCCTGGATCATTTATTGCTGTTCCAAAGAAGTTTTCAGTCCTCTTAGGTGCCAGAGAAATTTTTAAGACAAAAAAGTAGATATTGAAAAAAGTTAAATAGATTAATTATGAGAGACAAAACACTGACTGTAGTTCTAACTGTAAACAGAAACACCAGGAAAGGTAACAAAATGACTTTGAGCCCTGGTCTGCACTTAACGGGTGATTCGGCGGCTGTCGACGGGAGTTATGCAAGCTACACAGAGTAGCTTGAGTAACTCCTGTCAACTTCTGTGCTTCCCTTCTGCGTGGCGTCTTCACTGCACTGCGCCGAAGGGAACTGTGTTCCCATCGACACAGCGCAACGCCACTTGAGGGGGTGGTTTTACTGTGTTGACTTCTGTATCGACTGAGCGGGTCTTCACTGACCATTCAGTTGATCCAGATAGGTTGATCTGACAGCAGCGACTTTGCCCCTGTCAGTGTAGACGTACCCTGAGTCACCTGTGACAGAGGTGGATATTAATCCAAACAGCCTGGCATGGAATTAGTGGTAGAGCTATGATTGGAAGTGACATGTACAGAATTAATGGCGTTAATTCATTATTTAAAGTGATAGGTATGTAGTTTCGTTAGTGTTGTATATAGTAGTCACTTGTGAAGAAGTAGAAATTTAACACTACTTGTATTTAATCAGAGACTACGATATATGAGGGCAGGTCTATACTTAAAATGCTCCATTGGCTCTCCCGTCAACATAGCACTGTCTACATGTGTTAGGTCAGCATAACTATGTTGCTCATGGATGGAGATTTTTCACATCCCTGAGTGATGTTGTTATGCCAATATAGGTCTATAGTGTAGATCAGGCCTTAATTAAAATGCAGAAATTGTGTTTTTATGCATCTTTTATTTTGACTAAAATAAGTTTACTAATTTACTAGCAAGTGTTTGAAGTTAAACAGCTTTCATCAAGATTTATGTTCAGTGAACAGTTGGAATATGAATACATAATACCATAGTTGTTAGTATGGAAGTCTTAATGTTTTGATCTTATCAAAAGAAGCTAGAATAGAGTAATTAATCAGGAAGTCTCTAATTATTAAATCAAGTGAGGCTGAGAAGTGAGCCCCTCTAATGGAATTAAGTAGAACTAAAATGCATGACAGAAACAAAGGCAGTCAATTAAAATTGCACACAACCAGCAAACAACAAATATACAATTAAGTGCATAAACTACATTAATGAAATGTTAAGGTTTCCTTAAAAGTCAGAAAGTTCAAAACTAAAGTGTCAACTCAACCATATTACAAGTTCTGCATATTTTTAATATATAATTTAAAAAATACAGGGCTAGTATTGAACTACTTATTTAACCACACAATGATAGAAGATTCTGTGTATGTTCTGCCAAGTTAATGTTACTATGGGAACCTTCACTTTTTCATTTTCTGGTAACTTTATAGTTCTGCCCATAGCACTAAGAGTGGTTAGTTCAATCTTTGTTTCTATTTAATAATTCAAAATTTATTGAGGCTCCCACAATTGTTTGCATGTTGGTGACACAGTGAACTTAGAACTGGCCTTAGTCCAACTCTTTGGGGTCCACACCTGAAGAAAGACAGGAGACCATGGATGTAGTTTAATTAGGCTACAACTTTATTCATTTATAATATCTAGGAGTGCATAGTAACTAATTGTACTGTGAGGTGAAAAGGGGGTCAGTTCACTGCTGTTGCACATGTAGGAGCCCCAAACCCCTTACTCAGTTGCCTTAAGAAATGCTTTCCTTCAAATTCTTTTCCGGTCCATTTTATCCAATAATTGTATCCGTTCCATAACATATCTACACTGGACATCTGCTACAATTTTAAATATTAAGTTGTGATCTAGCCCCCCATCTCCCAGACCAGCTCTAGGGAAGTGAAAAACCCACTCCACCTTGTCCAATTGGCAGTGAGGAAGAAGTTCAGTCCCAGTCTCCCAAGGAAAAGGGCAACTAGTATAATGTCCACAGCAAATCAAAAGATAAAGGTTGCAGTGGGCATATTTTACATAGGGTACGAACCAAAGTACTGATGTACTGGAATTAGTGGCCTGTAAATGAAATGCTCAATTTGAAAGAAAATTAAAATTGGGTGGTAAAAGTTTGATCTCAATAAAATGGTTTTCTTTTGTAGGTGTTTCTTTTATAATACAAGAAACAAAGAAGTCAACAAAATATATATAAAGTGTTCTGTAATGCTTTGAGTTGATTCACAGTATTTTAGATAAATTCACAAAAAATGACAGTCCAGAAAGCAAAATGGGCCCAGAAAGTCTTTAAGGCATCATGTACTGCTTTATAGCCGTGCATACAAGTTCATTTCTTCTGGGCCATGTTAAGGCCATGGGTGAATTCACCAGTCTTCTCTGTCCTAATTCTGGACTCTGGTTGGAGATGTCCATCTGAGAATTGCCTTGTGCAGGAGAAATCTCTGCTGGTCTAAGCCTGGTGGAAGTGGCTCTTGTGTCAGCATCTGCTGCACCTCCTTCTTCTTTCTCCCCTAAAATGGGCAGGTGGTGTGGCATAGACTTAGGGACCTTTTGCCAATGGTGTAAATTGGAGCACTTATCCAGGCGTCCTAACTTCCACTGGGGCTGGCTCCCTGCTCCTTTGGAGGGGAGAATACAGACCTTATTGTGAAAAAATGTCATGTAAATGGCTACTAAAAACCCCCCAGAACTATTCTACACATTACTACAAAATTGAATGTAGTCAAGCATTATTTACACCATCAGAAAGTTTTTTGTTTTGAAATCAATTTTTAAGCAAATGATATTTTTACATAAGTATGCCTTTGTGTAAGTAAAATTCTGGAGGCCAATATTGTCTTTCACCGTAAGTTTGAGTTTTACTATGTTTTCATCTTTTGTTTATAGTGCAGCAACAAAAGGTTGAGTTATTTTGTTATTTGGTGTCTGAGACTGCAAATACCTTTTCCTTTCAGCCTGATTTGTTATCACAAAAATATCATACAACTTGGGACAATTTAGCAGTTTCTGTTTGAGTGGGATTAGTAGGAGTGTTGCAAGGCACAGCTCTGCACCACAGCTGTGTATGAATTGCTTGTGTGCACTGTTCCTAAGTTAAATTAGTGCTATTAGTCCATTAATTTTAGGAGCATTTTACATTCATCCAAACAATTAAACTGACAACAGTATATTGAGAAGTCACTTGTGACTCGCCTTTCTCAGATACAGGGATATAAAGTTTGAACTTAAATTTTGTCTGATCAAAGTAGATGCCAGTATCTGCATTACAATTGCAAGGTAACATGGTATGAGTCAGGCCAAGATTTATATTTGTTGTAACAGCTTTTGGCTGTCTGTGTCATTAATCTTACTGTCCAAACTACTGCATTAACAGTACTATGCATTAATTAGGAAATGCATATTTTTGATTATACAGGGACAGTGTACATGGATATGAAACTATATTGTTCATCTTTTCAATACAGAGAGAAATGTGTCTTAATCTCAGGAGATTTGTTCTTTTCTATCTAACATTTTGGTTGTATGTCTTTCAGGTGGCAGAAATGCATGGGGAGCTTATAGAATTCAATGAGAGACTACACCGTGCTTTGATGGCTAAAGAAGCTCTTATATCCCAAATGAGGCAGGAACTCATTGATTTGAGAGGGCCGGTAAGTGTATTTTGTGTATGTCACAGCTTGTTTATTCTCTAATTCTCAAAACATACCACTGCATAATAGTTTTAGAAGTGATTCCCATTGTAAACGTCACTTAAAATAAAATGCATGTTGTTTTATGAAGACATACTCACCAGCAACCATACACCATACAAGAAGAACACTAACTCAGGTACATACCCCTGCAACAAACCCTGTTGCCAGCTATGCCCCCACATCGACTCTAGTGACACCATCACAGCTAACCACATCAGCCACACCATAAGGAACTCATTCACCTGCACATCTAGTAATGTAATATATGCCATCATGTGCCAGCAATGTCCCTCTGCCATGAACATTGGCCAAACCGGACTGTCACTACGCAAAAGAATAAATGGACACAAATCAGACATAAAAACTAGAAACATCCATAAACCAGTCAGAGGGCACTTCAGTCTCCCAAGACACTCTGTAAATGACTTGAAAGTTGTCATACTTTTACAAAAAAACTTCAAAAACAGACTTCAAAGAGAAACTGCTGATCTTGAACTGATCTGCAAATTTGACACTATCAAACTGGGTTTAAACAGGGATTTGGAATGGCTATCTCATTACAAGAAGTAATTCTCACCTCCTCAACTACTTCCCGATTGTTGTTCTTTAAACTTCCATGTATATATATACCTGCCTTTTGATTCCCATTTCTTGCATCTGAAGAAGTGGGTTACAGCCCATGAAAGCTTATGCCTACAAAAATTAAATTTGTTAGTCTTTAAAGTGCTACAGGACTCTCAGTTTTGGTTTTTTGTTTTTTTTTTAATGTAGTTAATAATGCCTCTGTCAAGAACTCATGACCTCTGGCCTCTTTCTTCGTTGTTTAACTCTTCTTCAGCAGTAATATTTACCAGAAATTGAAAAAGACTAATTAAATTAAATTGGCATTTGAACCAAGAACTCATAAATAGTCCTTTATTACTAATCTGAATTTTTATACTGAAAAGCTGGCACAATATATTTAAAGTAAATGTAATTGGCAGGTTTTCAGGTAGTAGGTTACATGTATTATCTATAAATGTTCAGACATCTATAGTCAATGTATTCTGAAAATACTTTGTAATGTTCCTAGGGCAATTCAATTGCTCAAATATAAGCTAAGTAGTTTTGGAAAGAATAAAAAGGCAAAGCTATTTCAAGCATGGAGTGATAAATATAAACAATTATGTTATATACTAGGCAATTGAAATAAAAGATGCTCAGGTATTAGAGACAGTTCGTTGAGTTTCTCAAACAAAAAAGGGCAGAATAAAGAGGATAAAAAGTAAAATAGAAATGAGACAAACACAGTCTATGAGAAGTTTGATAGTTTCACCTTTACATTAGCCCCAACTACTGGGCTGCGCTTGCCACGTTCCCCTGCACACATGGACTCCTAATTCTATCTCTCTCCCCAGAGCTATGGTTCCTCTGCTTCCAATTCTCTTCATTCCCTTGTTTATATACTTTATCTCCACTCTACATTATGAGGCTGTATTTCCACTCCCCGACTTCAGAATGCTTTATTCTATCTTCGAGTGAGTGCTCATATGCATTCCAATATAGGTGTGCGCGCGCCCCATGCACAGGTTCCTGGAACTTTTTTCCGTAGCAAGCCCCGCAGGGCCAGCCCAGGAGCCCCCTGGAGTGTCGTGCTCATATCGTGGTATAAAGGGCGCTGCTGGCCCCGCGGGCCCCCAGTTCCTTCTTTCCGCCTGTGACGGTTGCTGGAACTACTGCCTCTTGCTGTCTGCAAGTAGCATTTGTACCCTAGCTTGTTTGTTCGACTGTTCTTTGAAGTTCTAGTGTTAAGTAGTTGTTAATAGTTAGTTAAGTAGATCAGAGTAAGTACCCTTAGGGGTTCCTGTTGAGTCATGCCTGGCTCTACGGGCTTTAAAAGCTGTGATCTCTGCGCTAAAGCCTTTCCTGTGAGTGATCCTCATGACTGCTGCCTCCGATGTCTCGGAGAGCAGCATAAAAGAGACAAGTGCCTTCAAGCCCCGGACGCAAAAAGAGAGGGACGCCAGTCTGAAGGCCATCTTGATGGAGTCCGCACTCTGGCCAGCGTCTGAACCATCGCGGTCCCCAACAGCACTGAGCGTGTTGTCGGTGCGGAGTGCTCCTCCGGCACCGGCACCGAGGCTGAAGGTGCCCAAGAAGAAAACGCGGCCCGAGGCCGCACCTATGGACTCCTCCCTACGACCGGGACAGCAGGGAGAGATCAAGGAGATGCCCCAGCCACGTGCCTTGGAGGTTACTCCAGCACCGGCGTCTCCATGCAGGGAGCCTCCCCCAACTCCTGGGGGTGGAGGAGCGCCCCTGCAAGGGCCGTCGACACCGGAGGCATTCACTGCGGCACGCGCCCTCATGGCTATGCCCACGCCTCCGTCCCACCCTCGGCCAAGGGCTCAGGGACCTGCGTCTCGGGGCAAACCCACGCTGGGTGGCCCCGGTGGGTGGAGACGTCTGCAATCTAAGTCCTCCTCCCAAATGGTCACGGAGGGTGGAGAGTGTTGGCTTCCCTCCGAGCTCCGACTCTAGGTTGTCGAGCGCTTCAGCACCGCAACATCGTGGGTGGTCGCGAGGCTGGCACCGGGGTCGTTAGACATCCAGCTCTGACTCCAGCAGGGACCGCAGTTCGGGCTCGCAAACTCCGGTGCGGAGCCCACAGTGGGCACCATTCTAGATCCCTGTCCTGCAGCCGCAGCCGATCCACGGACAGCAGTCCACTCTTGCCGGTCTGGGCCTCACTACCGGCACCGATGGCACCGAGGGTCCGGGTACCGGCCTCCGCACTGGTCCCAGACTTTGTGGTCCTACCACCCATACCGGCATCGACAGCCCCAGCACCGACAGCTGTGCTGTCTAGATCTGCTCCACACAGGCATCACCGACGCCGGTCCCGCTCTCGAGGGGGCAAGCGGCGTCACAAGACATCTCGGCTCAGGGGCAGGTCCTCGACCTCTTCTTCTTCGGCTTCGTCCTCCGGCCGGCACCGAAGTCATCGGCGCCGGTCAACATATTCGTCGCGGAGCTGTTCTCCATACCGTGGTGGCAAGTGACGCTCTGGTGGCTCAGGTGGCCGGCACGCTACAGCACACCAGCCACAACCCGTACCGGTACTGGGATGGGGCCAAGGGCAGTGGCAATGGCCTTATTGGGTCCCGTGGAGCGCACAAGTGGCCCAGGGCACCGCATCGCTGCATTCCTCGGCGGCCCCGCCAGCACCCCTGCTAGTTAAGCCAACCCAGGGGCATGATATGGAGGGAGACTCAGACCCTGAGGAAGACCCCTCTACAGGGCCCCTTCCTCAATCCTCCTCCTCGTCTCCGGACGATGTAGCGGCCAGGGATCACAGGGCTCCCGTTTGACTTCCGGGCCCATCAGGACCTTCTAAAAAGGGCCACTGAGAACTTGGGGATGGAGTTTAAAATAATGTCCGAAGAAGAGGACTCCTCTTTGGGCCATCAGGGTCTGCAGGCCCTTCAAGAGCGGCCCTCCCTGTACACGACAGGGTTATGAAAATTGCCAAAAACCTCTGGCAAACCCCGTCCTCTGTACCTCCTATGTCCAAAGCGGTAGAAAGGAAATACTACGTCCCTAAGGATCCTTTTGAGTTCCTCTATAATCATCCGACGCCCGGGTCTCTAGTGGTTGACGCAGCCAGTCAGAGAGACCGCAGGGCAGCCAAGGGAATACTCCCAAAGATAAGGATGGGAGGAAACTAGACCTCTTTGGGAGAAAGTTCTACTCTACTGCAGCGTTGCAGTTCAGAGTAGTAAATCACCAGGCTCTGTTGGGGAATTATAATCTCAACCTCTGGTCATCGCTACAGAGATTTGCATCGGCGTTACCACCTGACCAAGCAGTGGATTTTGCCACGGTCACCCAAGAGGGAGAAGCTGTGGCGAATGCGGCCCTGCAGTCCGCCAGTGACACAGCAGACACAGCTAGCAGGGCCTTGGCATCGGCTGTCGTCATGCGTTGTTGCTCCTGGCTCCAGGCATCAGGCCTGTCACAGGAGGTCCAGCAGGCCATACAGGACCTCCCTTTCGACGGCACCAGGCTATTCTCGGAAAAGACAGATGAGAAATTGCATGCCTTAAAAGACTCTCTGGCTACCCTGAAGTCCCTAGAGCTGTATACCCCCCCCAGTCCTGGCCTCAGGCCCAGAGGCAACCAGCCCCTCCACTCCCCCGCCGAGACCGGCTCCCCGACCCGCCCAGCCAAGAAGAGGTCGGGATCGCTACCGGGGGCCAAACAGGGGAGGCCGGCAAGGGTCCTCTGCTGGGGCCCAGCAAGGGCCTTCTAAAGGGTGTAGTCCCAATAAACGGTTTTGATAGTGTGCACGAGGGTGGCACTCTTCCTTTTCCCCTGGATCTTACCCGACCGTTTGCAGAAAGGCTTTGACCATTCTATGCAGAGTGGGAAGCCATTACTACGGACCGTTGGGTCCTGGAGGTGATTCTCAAAGGTTATGCCCTTCAACTCACGGCCTTTTCCCCAGACTCCCCCCCCAGGTTATTCTCCCTCGGGGATCCTGCCCACGAGCAACTCCTCGTACAGGAAGTTAATTCTCTTCTAGCGCTTGGGGCGCTGGAAGAAGTCCCAGTGACTGAGAGGGGGAGGGATTCTATTCCAGGTATTTCGTGATTCCCAAGGCGGAACTTAGACCCATCTTAGACCTACGTTATCTGAACGAGTATATCGGACGCATCAGGTTCTTCATGGTCTCCCTCTCCTCTATCATTCCTGTCCTAGATCCAGGGGACTGGTACGCTGCCCTCGATCTAAAAGATGCATATTTTCATATCTCTATTTTACCTGCCCATAGGAGGTTCCTAAGGTTCGTGGTAGCAGGACGCCACTACCAGTTTGGGGTCCTGCCTTTTGGTCTTCCGTCAGCACCCAGGCGGTGGTGGTGGCCCACCTGTGCTGCAGAGGGGTACAAATTTTCCCCTACCTGGATGACTGGCTGATCCGGGGCAAGTCCAGGGCCCATGTGAGGAACAGCCTGGGGCTTACCTGCGCAACATGCACCAGACTGGGGCTGCTTATCAACGAGCAGAAATCCACGCTTACCCCGGTGCAGTGTATAGATTTTATCGGGGCCACACTGGACGCTATAAAGGCCAGAGCCTTTCTCCCACAGCCTCGATTCAAGGCAATGGCGGCCATAATAGCCGATCTCCACAGGTCCCCCACGACTACGGCCAGACACTGTCTGCAGCTGTTGGGACACATGGCAGCCCCTACATATGTGGTGAGGCTGGCTCGCCTCAGGCTTAGGCCTTTCCAGGCGTGGTTGGCCTCAGTGTATGTGCCAAACAGACATTCACTGACTAGAGTGGTCATGGTTCCCCCACAGGTGCTGTCATCCCTCAATTAGTGGAGGGACCCAAGGGAAGTGATGAAGGGAGTCCCGTTCAGAGACTTGGCCCCTCAGTGACTCTCATCACAGATGCATCCCATGTGGGATGGGGAGCCCACATCAGTCGCGACCTGGGCACCCAAGGGCTATGGTCACCCGAGGAGAGAGCTCTGCACATGAACGTACGCGAGCTCATAGCAGTCCGGTTGGCCTGCAAAGCCTTCTTCAGATTCCTGAGGGGCAGAGTGGTCCACGTCCTCACGGACAATACGGCGGCCATGTTTTATGTGAACAGGCGGGGGGAGCACACTCCTCGGCTCTTTGCCAGGAGGCTACCCGACTCTGGGACTTTGTAGTGAGGCATGATTTTCATTTATTGGCCTCTCACCTCCCCGGGGTCAGGAACAATGAGGCGGACCGCCTCAGCAGGTCGTTCTCACCCCGCCACAACTGGTCACTGCACCAGGATATAGTGACTTCAATTTTCCAGGAGTGGGGTGTTCCCCAACTAGACTTGTTCGCGTCGGCCTGGAACAGGAAATGCCCGAGGTTTTGCTCGCTTCAGAGTCGTGAGCCGGGCTCCCTGTCTGACGCGTTCCTTATAGACTGGATGGGGGGGCCTAATGTATGCATTTCCCTCCATCCCGCTCCTGCCCCAAGTCCTCAAAATCAAGAGGGACAGAGCAGACATCATTCTGATCGCCCCAGCGTGGCCGAGGCAGCATTGGTACAGCATGCTGCTCAACCTCTCCATCACCACGCTGATTCCGCTACCCAGGCTCTACGACTTGCTCTCCCAGGACCAGGGGTGCCTGCTGCACCCGGACCTGGACTCCCTCCACCTGATGGCATGGAGACTTTGTGGCTGACAGAAGGAGAAAGAGCCTGCTCCTTGCAGGTCCAACAGGTTCTGCTGGGTAGCAGGAAATCGTCCACACAGGTGACGTACAGGGCCAAGTGGAGGCGGTTTTCCTGTTTAGGGTTATACCGCCAAGTTTCTCGCCTATACAGGCGATCTTGGAATACCTGTTGCACCTTAACCTTCAGGGCCTAGCTCTGGCTTCCCTGAAGGTGCACTTGGTGGCAATCTCGGCCTTCCACCAGCTGATGGAGGGGCGTTCCCTGTTTTCCCACCCCATGTCAGTTAGGTTCCTTAAAGGGCTGGAGAGGACATTCCCGCAGGTCCGGGACCTGGTGCCACCCTGGGATCTCAACCTGGTCCTTACCATGTTGATGAAACACCCCTTCGAGCCCATGGCCACGTGCTCCCTCCTCCTCTTGTCTTGGAAGGTAGCCTTCCTGGTGGCCATTACATCAGCTAGGAGGGTCTCCGAGATAAGGGCTTTGACCTCGGAGCCCCCCCACATGGTTTTCTATAAGAATAAGGTCCGGCTGAGGCTTCACCCGGCTTTCCTACCTAAGGTCGTGTCTCAGTTCCATTGTAATCAAGATATCTTCCTCCCTGTGTTTTCCCTAAACCACACGGTTCGGAGGACGAGCGGAGGTGGCATTCGCTGGATGTCAGACGAGCCTTGGCCTACTACATCGAGTGGACCAGGCCCTTCCAGAAGTCATCGCAGCTGTTTGTAGCAGTGGCTGACCAGATGAAAGGCTCACCTGTCTCCACCCAGCGAATCTCCAACTGGATTACTGCCTGCATCAGAGCCTGCTACGAGCAGGCAGGGGTGCCCCTTCCGGGTGCTGTGAAGGCACACTCAACCAGAGCCCAGGCCTCATCCACGGCCTTCCTGGAGCAAGTGCCCCTGAAGGACATGTACAGAGCAGCGACCTGGTCATCAGTCCACACCTTAATGTCGCACTACGCCATCGTGGAGCAGGCGAGAGAAGACGCGGGTTTCGGCAGAGCTGTGCCGACAAGAGCAGGTCAGCGATAACTCCTACCCACCTCCAAGGTATGGCTAATTAATCACCTATATTGGAATGCATATGAGCAATCACTCAAAGATAGAAAACAAGGTTACTTACCAGTAACTGTTGTTCTTCGAGATGTGTTGCTCATATCCATTCCACACCCACCCTCCATCCCCACTGTCGGAGTCGGCAGAAAGAAGGGACTGGGGGCCCGCGGGGCCAGCAGCGCCCTTTATACCGCGATATGAGCACGGCACTCCAGGGGGCTCCTGGGCTGGCCCTGTGGGGCTTGCTAGGGAAAAAAGTTCCGGGAATCTGTGCACGGGGCGCGCACACACCTATATTGGAATAGATATGAGCAACACATCTCGAAGAACAACAGTTACTGGTAAGTAACCTTGTTTTATTGGTTTGGTTTATTGCCCAATCCCCGGTACATTGGTCTGAAACTGCAAGAAGTGTGCCTCCAGCTACCTAGTGTGAATCCAGCACTAGCAGTACCATCTCTCTGGTCCCCATGCTGGGGCCTAGCTGGGAGGTAAGGAAGCATACCCATAAGCATGGGACTAAGTCTTCCTCAAAAGTGAAAAAAGCGGACACTCCTTCCACAAGATTGAGCCATGGAGATGGAGTGCACACAAACCCCCATAGGCATGACAAGAAGTTCCACGTGCAGGGAGATCCAATAATTCCATGCGCCAGCCCACTGCTACTGTCAGCACTGGTGCTGCATAAGACACAGGATCCATCCGCTCTGGGGAAGTCCACCACACCAACATTGGCACTGAGTAAAGAGAGGGTACCTCTGACATCAGGGAGATCTGGAACTGTGTTTGAGCCTCAGGGCATATTTGCTGTAATAGAACTGGGATCATCCCATCTGTTGGGACCTTCTACCTCCAGGGAGATTATTTCTCCCCCTCGTGATGTGCTCCCACTACGAGACACCCTAACTTCCTGCTCTGGCGATCTACACCATTCTACTGGGTCCAACAATACTGCCAGTGGAACCGGAGTCTGCCTTCTCATCCTCTGACAAATGGATAAATTGGACACCGGAGAGGGACCATCAACATCGTATCACCTGTATGTGCATTCCTGGAGACCGTCCCATCTTGGCCACACCCTCCACTCCAAGAGCCACTGTTACCCCATCCCATGGGAACCTCCACAATATCTCCCAGATCTGACCTACTGGCAGCACTCAGGACCTCGGTCCCAACACCTCCCTCAGAACCAGCCTGATTTCTGAGAGAACCTTCACCTGCCTCCCCTTCTAGCAGGTGCTCAGATCTGTTGGAGGAGGAGGAACCCTTAACCCGACACCGACAGTAGTGCTGGAACCAGTGAGGTTTTCCTCCTTTTTTCCAGATGAGGCAGTGACTACAGCATCCCCTTCACCTCTGGATAACTTTAGGCAGTTTGAAGAACTGCTGCGCAGAGTCATGGGGGAACTCCACATTCCCCTAGAGGAAATCCAAGACGCCAAGAATTAAGTTCTGGATATCCTCCACTCCTCAGCAACACCTAGGGTTGCCCTGCCTATTAATGATGCATTATCAAGCCTGCCAGGATAGTATGGCAAACCCCAGCCATGTGCACACCGCCAAAGGGGCAGATGGACAGTATTAAATTCCGGCTAAGGAGTCTGAGTTTCTTATCTGGCCACTAAAATCCCTGGTTGTTCAAGTAGCAACTGAATGAGCCAGACAACAGCACCCTTGCTGTATACCATCTGACAAGCAAGGCAAGCATTTGGACCTTTTGGGGCATAAGGTCTTTTCCTCAGCCTCTCTCCAATTTAGGATTTTGAACTATCAGGTGTTACTAGACAAATATGACTTCCTGAGTTACAGCAAATTTGTGAAATTTGCTGATAGCCTCCCACAACAGGACCAGACTCATTTTCAGATACTCATTAAGGAAGGGAAGCTGGTAGCCAGAACAACTCTCCAATCAGTGCTAGATGCAGCAGATAACTCCTCCAGAGCCATGGCTATGGTCATAGATATGCATATGGAATCTTGATTCCTCCCTAGGGAAGCCAGAGGAGTGGTGCAGAACACTTTGATGCATCCCATGTTTTTCATCAAAGGACGGATGAATTGCTACATACCCTCAAGCACTCCAGAGCCACCTTTCGCTCGCTGGGCACCTACGCTGCTGCCCTGAAGTATAAATTCCACAGCCCATCACCCATCCAATGCTATGGGTCCTCCTTATTCTACCCTCAGAGACCTTATGAGCCACCAAAGAAGTGACAGAAAATCCAGAGATCCCGCCTCCTGGGATCCCCTTCACAGCTTTCAACATCACAGCTTCAACCTCTGACCAAGAGATATTTCTGAGACAACCTTGAGAGCTGTCAGCCATCTTGCCTACCACCTCACAACCACCCTACCCCCTTTGGGGATCATTTAGTAATCTTTTCCCAAGCTTGGAGTTCAATAACAATTGACAAATGGGTGCTGAACATCATCCACCATAGCTATATGATTGAATTCATCATGCAGCCTCCTCCAAAACCTCCGTCCTTATTCCTTCTCATGAACCACTTTCATGACAGCATTTTCACCCTAGGGGTGAACTCCTTGCTACAAAAGGGAATGAAAAAACACATTCCCTGACATATCAAGGAACAGGGTTCTATTTGACTTACTCCCTCATACCCAAAAAGAAAGGCGGATGGAACGAATCCTCGACCGTAGTCATCTCAATCACTTCATCCGCAAATTCAAGTTTCATATGGTCATCTTGGTAGCTATTATCCCACTCATAGGAAAAGTGATTTATGGCTCTTGATATGCAGGACACTTATTTTCATATCAATATCCATCTGGGCCACAGACTCTTCCTGTGATTCACAGTTGGCACCCACCATTTCCGGTACAGATACTGCTCTTCGGAATAGCCATAGTTCCCAGAGTCTTCACCAAAGTTTTCTCCATTGCAGCAGCCTATATCAGACGTTTTGGGGTCCTGGTGTTTCCATATATTGACGACTGGCTCCTAGCCACAGAGTCCAGGCATGAAGCCCAAGTTTCAGCCTCCATGTTACTCGGCTTTCTTTCATCCTTCGGAGTCAGCATCAATGTCGAGAAATTGATCCTAGACCCCACACAATTCCTGAACTTTATAGGGGGCCACCATCAGTTCAGTCACAGCACTGGCCTACCTATCAAGAGGACAGGTTCCAGGGAATGAGAGAAATCATAACTCACATTGTCAACAGTCCTTATGTACTGACCAGGACTTGCCTATCCCTCCTTGGCCTCATGGTTTTGTGTACATACGTGACTACCTTTGCTTGACTCCACCTTTGCTGCCTTCAGATGTGGCTCAGACAGTTTACTCACCAAAACGTCATGCCATAGACCTCATGCTGACAGTTCTGCCAGGATGCTGTCATCCCTTCAGTGGTGGACAGATCCACATCATGTATGTGTAGGGGTTCCCTTCCTCCTCTCCTCTCCAGATAAGATGATCATCATAGATGCAACCCTCATAGGCATAGGGTGTGCACATGGATGATCACATGACACAGGAAATGTGGACTCCTCACCAATCTGGGATGCACGTCAACATCCTGGAACCCCAAGCTGTAAGGAAAGCATGCCAATCCATTCTTCCATTCATCTGTTCCCATCATGTTCTCATCATGATGGACACCACCACCATTGTTTTCTACATCAACAAACAGGTGCATGAGCTTGACCATTCTATGCCTTGAAGCAATCATCTCTGGAATTGGTACATCAGTCACCAGATACTCTTGTCTGCAGCCAATTTTCTGGGCAGAGCCATCCCTAGGATACGGTGAATCAGAGGAATTACTCCGGGCCCCATGCTTTGGGGGGAGGGCGGGGGGTGTCCCATGCGTCACGCCAGGATCGGCGGGGAGGCAGGTGGCTTCCACCATGCAGGCTGCAGCTGCCCTTGGTGTTCATTTTAACCAGATTTCACCTGTATAAAAATGTTAAGGTAGGCCCACACGGTGTGAATTGCTTTGGGCCCTGCATCCCCCTAGGGACGGCCCTGCTTCTGGGGAAACAGAATGTGCACATGGACTTGCTCAGAGGACATTTTGTGATCGACCGCAAGAGGGAACTTCACAATTCAATAGTATATGACGTCTTCATGACACTTGGCATGGCAGTCCTTCACATAACCATTCCGTCCTCATCCTTGCACCCTGCTCTGACTTAGGTACTGCTTCTTAGTCACCCTCAGTAGAATACAGTAGGGATCGTTACTTGAAGAAGAAAAAGAAGAGGTTATTTGACTGTAACGGGAGGTTCTTTGTAATGTGTGGTCCATGTCTATAGTCTACTTCACCCTTGGTCTTTGCTATGGATCCATCTAATTCGCGGTGGAGAAGGAAGTGTAGATGTGGTTGGTCTGCCTCGCCCTTTATCACTTTGGATGGAAACACAAGGTGAGCCAGGGCACATGTGTGGATCAATGGACACCCTTTCAAATTTTCTGACTCTGGGAGCATGATAGAAATGCATAGCCCTCAGTTGAATATAGATAGGGACTACACATATTGAAGAACCTCTGGTTACAGGTAAGTAACTTCCACTTTTTTTGTTTTTGTAATTATCTGATATAGAAGACTGGTGGGAAATATTTTGAACTGAAGTCCAGGCAACTCCTTCTAACACAAGATAATCTTCTATAGAGAGAACAAATTTACATTAGTGTTGCAGAAAACAGCTTGTGAAACCTGTGTATGCTGGCTCTTTTACATATTGAAGGACAGATAGGAAGATCTTTAGACTTTCTAGGTATCTGAGTGTTCTAAGCATCTCTGTTAGACTCCAAGCATCATGAATTCTGTAGCTCCTATCTTTCAAATCTGCACATTGTACTGGTGATATCTGTGGTGGATAAACAGCTGAGTGGGATTTGGTTCCTTGAAAGCAATTTTAGAGAAAGTTATTGGGGAAGATCCTTTTGTTAGCAGAAGTGCTGCTGAGATGGGATGCCTGCAGGAGCTTTGAGGATGCTGTAGATTGTTGTTTTCTGTTTTTGAGCTACTGCCAAAGCTGTTTTGAGATGATTGCCTCTTTTGCTTTGACCTTCTGTTGCTTCTTAGAGCCATGGGTGGGTGGCAGTTCCTGCTGCTTTTATGTTTTCTCTTAGCTATTGCTTTCCTTTGGATTTTCAGGTTTGGAAGAGAAGGTTGGTCTGAGGTTTGTGCTATCTAAAGAGAATAGTGAAAAGGATGGTCTTGAAAATATTGTTGGGATTTATTGGTGGGGTATTGTGATCTATTCAGCTAACATTTGATTCTTTCTATTGAATCCCTATTTTTTCTTAATGAATTCAGATTTAAGGAAGCTCCTGATACCTACCTGTCTGGTGGAAAAAGCACGCTTTCAAAGTTTTCAGTCACAAGGAAACACATAATATTACTTTTCTCATCTGTTTGAACTGACAGCAATCATATACATGGGACCAAGTACTGCTCACTTCACCTAGTGTAGGCTTTCGGCCCCTAGGCACTACAGTAACAAATGATTAATAATAACATTTCCAGTGGAGTCAGTGAGTTTTGTCTGAGTAAGGGGAGCAGGATTTGACCTGTAATAGTTCTCAAGCCTTTAAAAAAACCAATAGCATTTTAAAGAATCTACCCAATGATGTTAAGACAATTGCAAGGGGTTAATCTCAGATCAATTACGACTTTATTGACTCATACCAATAATTTATCATTATTATTCATATATTTCCCTGCCACTTTCCAGTTCTTTAGATCAATAGAAGTTAGATTTTTAATAATATAAATTACTTTATTAAACACTGAATCAACCTTCCTTAATGATCAAATAATCATTCATTCAATTAAAAAAGAATGGAATATTTTAAAATCAAGCACCTTTTCATACCTGGGGTCATCTCGGCATACAAAATACAAATTGCATAATTAAATTTGAGGTATTAACTTTGAAAATTCACATAACCGGACAAGACAAATTGCATCATTAGATAAATGTTGTAAGAGCTCTAATATTTTTCCATGACTTCACCATTTAGAAGACCATAACAACTCTTGTCCTTTTCAACAGTCCTTGTTTCCCTGTATAGAAAGATTGGCCCAAATTCTATTCTTAGTTGGCCTGGTGTTATCTGTAATATTTCATTAAGTCAAATTTGTCCCAGCTCATCCAGTTGAATTGTAAACTATACTAGGAGAGTCTATCACACAGTTATATAATGTCTGTCTTGCTGTTCTCACATCAGAGTGGAGACTGGTTTCCTTGTGAATTCAAATCACACACTGTTCTGCTATCAAAAAATATTGCCTTTTATTTCTTCTTTCTCTCTCCCTGCCCTCTTCCCCATTAGAGTGGGGAAATTTTACCCTTCTGAATCCTTTCAGATAGCGCAAAAATGGGATGTAAAAGCTGGAAGGCAGAAATGAGGAAAAGACAAATCAAATTTCTCTTGGTCTAGAGTGGTACAATAGCTACATGTACCAAGGGGAAGCCTCTGTCAATAAAACAAAGAATTTGCAGTTGTACCTCCACAGCATCTTCCATTTGACTAACTCAGTGCTTTACAAACATTAATTAACCATGAAATTCTCTTGAAGTGTAGGTATCCATCCCCATTTTGATAGAGGTGTAAAAGGTGCAGAGAGATGTTAAATAATGTGCTTAAGGTCATATAATGAATTAGAGTTGGAAATAAAACTACTCATTCCTTGCTGTAATCACTAGACCAGTTTCTCACCCAGTCAATAATCTTGCTATTCCTGTACCTCAAACAAATAGCCTATTTATTCTTTTGCTTAACAATGTTTCCAACAATATTTTTTATGTAAAGCATTTTTAAAATTTTAGTTGACTTCTTTCCTAGTGGTCACAAATTTGAATTCAAGTAACTTTTTCTGGGAAAGGATGTTACAGCCAAATTGCTATTTCTGTTCTGTTTTACAGCCACACCTGGGCTTTGCATTTAAATTGCTGAAGTGAATTCCATCTCTTAACAGGATTTTTTAAGCTGCCTAGTTTACTAAAACTGTTCCGTTAGACAAGCATCTGTTCTGAATAATAATAAAAACTGACAGGCAAATTTTAAGAGACTGAGACACATTCCGATCAGTTAGAAATAATGTAACACTGAAGACAAGCTAGCACATTTGAAAAATAGTTTTACTCATGAGGGAAGCAACTCACATTGCATACTCAGTACTAATGAAATGAGATTGTTTGTTTTTCATTTATGTGTATATGGCTTCTTAATGACCAAAACTTCTTCAGCAGTTTTGGTAGCTTAAATAAGGCAAACTAATTTCCCAAGTTTCTTCTGGTAAAGTACTCTTACTGGATCTCAATGACTCAGCTAGTTTACCATGCTGAATTACACATTCAGGGGGCTGTTATCAAATAGTTGTTGGAAGTATTACTTCTGGCAAATTGTGAAAGACACACTGACAATAAACTATGCAGAAAAAGCGGAAGGCTGCAATTTATTAAATATGTGAAAGCATACAGAACAGATTATCCTTGGAAAACCTGATTGTTATCTTGCTTATTGGGGCACTGAGACAGTCACTTTCTGGGCTTGTGACCTACATCCATAGGGAGGACTTAAACCTTAATTCTCTCTTCCCTGCCCTGCTGCTTATTCACATCCAAGTACTGGACTGTCCCCTAAGATATTCTCACCTGTGGAAATGGTCATGCTCCCCTTTTGACACCGTTTATGTGCCAGCTGTCTGGGCCTTGCAATCACTTGGGTTTTGAAGGTAAATCTCCTCTCATTCTCTATATACACCAGCTGTTATTTAGTAGAGCTTTTTCCATCTGTTTTATTTAATTCCACACCTGCCTGTGAAGGAAATTCTCCCGTCAGGACTATAATCCTGGTTGTGCATCTGTGATCAGTACAAGCTTTGGAAATTGTAGGTGATTGATATGTGCAATCAACTGATTTCCACCCAAGTGGCAGATTTGCCACATATTAATTCCTATTCACATTCATACAGTCACAAAAGTATGGTCTCCCTGCACCCATGATTTTAATTATTTCTCCCCCCGTTTATTATCACAGTCCAAGATACTGGCATCCCTTTGGAATTGCAAACTGTAAACCTCTGACTCAGCAAAGGGGAGGGGGGTTTTGATTGGCCTGTCTGTTCCCTTGAAAGCCTGATGGCAAATGTATATGGCTTAAGAGATGAGTAATGGTATCTGGAGCCTTTCATCTATAGCTTTTCAGCTTGACTATTAGCCAGTTTGGAACCAACTCAAGAGTTGTTACCATATAATTGCTAATGTTGCTAGTGGGAAGGTATTTACATAAAATTCACTCTCACAGTTGTCCCTAACTGCCATCCCTGATAGAGATCTTAACAAAGAGAAGAGGATATTGAATGAATAGGCATGAAGAGATCCCTTGCCACTAGAGAGGGTTACTTCAGGTTAGGATTGATGGAAGGCTTGTACAGACACAGAAAACACTGTGGTGAGAAGATTTGTACAGATGTTTCTAGTGTGTATGTGTCCAGAGGTTTTTGCCTCCAGGGCTCTCAGTCCAGCACCTTCCTATCTCTAAAATGATAAAAGAAGACAATACATTTTAGAATCCAAACAGGAAAAAATGTTTTGCATTTTGCAAAGCCCCACATAGGAGCAGAGAGTTGTCATTTACTCTGTACAGCAGCTGCACAATGGGGTCCTATTTTGGTTGGCCTCTAGGAGCTACCTTAATGTAAATGCTAATAAAATAAACACCTAGTTTGTCTTTCTGGTAGGTTTAAAAATGTTAATATAGTGTATAAGTGTTCTCCTAGATTTCCACTGTGGTATTTTATGAAATAAATACAAATGTTTTGAACTGTGAAGAATCTTTAAAACATCAATTATATGTACCATCTTCATCTTCATTTTAAAATGTGTTTTTCCAATTACCCAGTTGTTCTGACATCCAATATTTTTAAAAAAATATCTAGCTGTGGAAGGACTCTGAATAATAAAAAACATTTTTTTTTAAAGTTGCACATCAATATGGCATCTCTAAAATATTCATGGTTTTACAAAAAATTATTTGAAATGTGACATACTGAAATTATCCTCTTTACTTTAAATGATGTTTGGAACAACTAGATATTAAAAAGCTTTTTCTCCAGTCACATATGTAAATACTGAAAACATTATCTACTTTTTAAATTGGGATAGAATGTTTTTCTCTCTGTAGATGCAAAGCAAATCGCAAGACTTCCAACTGTGAGGAAAACCCTATATTTTTAGTACAAACATGTAAGACTTGTTTGCATAGAACTTTTGAAAGTGTTTTATTTTTAATATTTTCTGAATTTTTTCTGTCATCAGCATACAATATTTAATATTCAAACTCTGTTGGGTAATTTATGATCTTAATTTTGATTTTTTTTTTAAACATTCATCCTAAGTATGTGACTAAGTGTTGCCTTTGAAATTCTACAATGAAATGGCTATGTAAAGTACTCTCAAACTATTTGGTATCAGAGCTGATGTGCAGCCAGTGAAGTGCAGCCGCCTCAGGAATGGAAGGCTGCTTTCTTCCATTATGCTCGGATACCATGCAACAGCTCCCAACTAATGTTACTCAATTTTCTTGGGGGTGATTTTGTATAATCTTGTAGCAGAAAGGTGGTGTTGACTTTGTATTTAGTATATGGGTCACCAGATTGTCACATGGCATTGCACAACAGTGGCACTGTAGGTTTTAAAGTACATAATGTGTTAAAGTCTCACTTTTCACAGAACTGAACGATTCAGGTGATTTCATCAAGGCAAATAAGCTTTTTTGAAATGAAATCAGGATTAACTGATCCAGTGGCTAGTACAAGGCTAATGATAATGATATATTCTTTTTTGAGTGATGTCCCTGTGGGTGCTCCACTTTAGGTGTCGTCACATCCCACAAGCTTGATTGGAGGTCTTTTAGCAGTACTTGTCTGGGTCGCACACGCGCGCAGATTCTGTCTTGCGGCACCTTCAGCACGCTCTTGGCACGCACGCTACCCGACCCCCCTCAGTTCCTTCTCAGCTGTTCATGATCCGAGACGGAACATCGAGAGCAGAGGAGATTTTTCTCATCCTAAATAGAATAATAATTAAAACATTTAATTACTTTACTCATACTTTAGTCATTTTTAGTCAGTATTTAGTTAGCTTGTTAATTTTTGTTTAAAAAAAAAGAAAGACAATACGTTCCAGTTTTCTTTCTTTTCCTTTACATTATTAGAATAGTCAACAAGAATTCTGTGGCACTTTAAAGACTAACAAATTTAATATTTGGAGACATAAGCTTCGAGAGGCTAGCTCTCTTCTTCATCTGCATCTGAAGAAGAGAGCTAGCCTCTCGAAAGCTTATGTCTCCAAATATTAAATCTGTTAGTCTTTAAAGTGCCACAGAACTCTCATTGTCTTTGCTGTATATAGACTAACACGGCTACCCCTCTGGAATTATTAAAATAGTGTTTGGGTTGAGCATGCCTGGTTCACCAGGCTTCAAGAGGTGCACCTTGTGTAGAGAGGCTATGCGTGCCTTTGATGGCCATTCAGAATGTGCCCATTGTCTAGGGGAAACCCATGTGCCTCAAAAATGCTCCCACTGCAGAAACTTGAAGGCGAGAGCGAGGAGAGATAGAGACCTAAGATTAAAACTTATCCTCATGGAAAAGTCACTCAGACCCTCCTCCAAATCAGGACCGGACAAACCTCCCTCTGACAACATGACACGTGCTCCCAGAAAGAGAGCCTCATCTCTGCTGGAGACATAGCATCAAAGAAAAGGCGCTTGCCTAAGAGGCTGTCTCCAAAAAACAGTACCGATGAGGCAACAGGTCCCTCAGGTACAGACCAGTTTGTGCCGCTCAAGGACTTAAAACATCCGGGCGAAGAGTCAAGGAGTAAACAAAAGCATTCCTCCTCCGACATGGCACCGAAAAAGGATTTGGTACATAGAGCACCTGAGCACTGCTCAACAGTGCTGACTACAGCACCATCAGTGACCACGATCCAAAGTGCGGCACCTGAAAAGGAGTTGGCACCGAGACAGATCAAGGTACTGAGGTCAGCGCCCAACCCACCAATGGCACTGACAACCGCTGAGGCGCTGTTAATATGTTAATACTGTTAATATGGGGCTGATGACAGACACGGCACTGACAACAGCACCATCCACAAAGAGAATGCATAAACAACATCATTTAACATCATCTTCACAATCAGATATAGAGCAATCTCCAATGCACTTCGCCCATGAAAAGGCCCTTTCTCCAGTGTACTCTATCCTTTCAGGATACAGTGACCTAGAGGATGCCCAGTTTTCCTCAGAGACTCTTCACCCACCAGGTCATTGGTGGAGTCATGGGGATATGCATCCCGAAAGGGTAACATGCCATATTCATGGTACGGATCACCATGGTTTTCTCCCCATATGCCATACCAAATGTGATGGCACGATTGGGAAGCCTGCTCCACCTACTCTAGAGCATACAATAAACCGACTGGCTCCCACGCAGGTAGAGCCAGGTCATCTAGTCAATCATGTCCATCTACATCTGCTAAGGCAGTAGGACAAACACTAGCAACAAAGACAAATGTGAATAGGAAACATCCCTCCCTACGCATGACTCATCTTCATCACCAGAGGAAGCAGTCATTCCAATCACATCCACTCCTGTGGATAACCCAAAGCAGTTTAATGACTTGTTCAAGAGGGTCACACAAGAGGTGGAGATCCCACTGGAAGAGATCAGAGTCTCATCATAAACTACTGAAAATCTTGCAGACACCCACATCTTCAAAAATCACGCTCCCTGTGGATGAAGTGTTAATGGAGCCAGCCTACATCATATAGCAGATGCCAGCTACAATTACCCCCACCAACAAGAGGAACGATAGGAAATACTTTATCCCAGCCAATGGGATGGAATTTCTATTCACACACCCACCTGCAAATTCATTAGTCACGGATGCCGCAAACCAGAGGGGAAAACAAACAAGCTATAAGTCAACCCTGCAGGACAAGGACTGGAAAAGGCTCGACCTATTAGGAAGAAAAGTATACTCATCCTCTATCCTGCTGATGAGAGTATTAAATTATTTGGCACTACTCTCAAATTATGACCATATTATTTACGATAAACCAGCCCAATTCACAAACAAATTACCTGAGAATAAAAGGGAACGATTCAAATCTCTACTCACTCATAGAGGGACAACTCGTAGCCAGAACTTCACTACAAGCCTCATTGGATGTAGCAGATATTGTAGCTAGAACCATGGCCACAGCCATAGTGATGCACAGAGCCTCATGGCTTCATGCAGCTGCTCTTCCCAGAGATCTACAAACAAAAATAGAGGATCTCCCATTTGATAGGACTCAGCTTTTTTCAGAAAAAACTGATGATGTGTTGCACTCAATGAAAGATTCTAGAGCCACATTATGGACCCTAGGAATTTATACCCATGCAGCAAGAAGGAAGCAATATAGATTCCAACCTTATACCTGCAGGTATCAGCCTCGTCACCAGTATGGGCAATATGAGTCACACAGGGGAAAACAGAAAGGTCTCAGACGTAGACGACCTCAGCAAACATCCTGAGGATCTAAACCTGCACCATCCAAACAGCAGTTTTGAGTCCTTGGTCGAGGGTTTGAGAAATCCCAGTCATCATGCTGTAACAGAACCATCCATAACAAATTTTGAATTTTGTCTCAGGCATTTCCATCTAAATTGGTCAATGATTACAATGGACAAGTGGGTAACAGAGATCATCAACTCGGGATACACTACTCCATTTATATTCATCCCCCTGACCCACAACCCTTCTCCGTCCCTCTTCAGGGACCCAACTCGTGCAAGTTTTGCAGCAAGAAATAAAGCACCTACTACAAATAGGGGCCACAGACCATGTCCTGTCCCAACACAGAGGCAAAGGTTTTTATTCCCACTATTTTGTAGTACAGAAAAAGAACGAAGGATGGAGACCCATTCTAGATCTGAGAGCACTAAACAAATTTGTGAAACGACAGAAGTTCAAGATGGTCACACTATCTGCGATAATACCAACACTGCAACGAGAGGACTGGTTCTTAGCCCTCGACCTCCAAGATGCCTATTTTCATGTTCTCTCTTCGAGTGATTGCTCATATCCATTCCAATATAGGTGTGTGCGTGCTCCGTACACAGATTCCCGGAACTTTTTCCCTTAGCAGCCCTGCAGGGTCGGCTCAGGCGCCCCCTGGAGTGCCGTGCTCATGCCGCGGTATATAGGGCGCTGCCGACCCCACGGGCCCTCAGTTCCTTCTTTCTGCCTGTGAAGGTTGCTGGAACGTCTGCCTCTTGCATATCGCAAGTAGCCTCCCTTAGCATTTAGTGCTTTCTTTGTTAGTTGATTGTGGTATTTACAACTCTTTAGCAGTTAGTAGATAGTAAGCAAGCGCCCTTCGGGGCTACATTAGAGCCATGCCTGGCTCCACTGGCTTCAAAGCCTGCACCATGTGTGCTAAAGTTTTTTCTGTGAGTGATCCTCACGACCGCTGCCTCCGATGCCTCGGAGAGCAGCACAGACAAGAAAAATGCAAAATCTGCAAAGCCTTCAAGCCACGCACCCAAAAAGAGCGGGATGCCAGGCCAAAGGCTATCCTGATGAAGTTCACGCTCCGGCTGGACTCCGAGCCATCGAGATCACTGGCGGCACCGAGCGTCTCCTCAGTGCGGAGCACCCCAATGGCACTGACACCGGCAGTGAAGCCAGTGGTGCCGAAGAAGAAGAAGCGGCCTGAGGCCGCACATATGGACTCCTCCCTGCGACCGGTACAGCAGGGAGCATCACAGGAGATGCCCCAGCCACGTGCCTTGGAGGTTACTCCGGCATTGGCATCTCCTCGCAAGGAGCCTCCCCCAACTTCTCGGGGTGGGAGAGCACCTCTGCAAGGGCCGTCGATGCCGGAGGCTTTCGCGGCGGCACGCGCCCTCATGGGCTTGCCCATGCCTCCGTCCCCCCCCTCGGCCAAGGGCTCCGGGACTGGCGTCTCAGGGTAAACCCACGCTGGGTTGCCCTGGTGGGTGGAGGAGACAGGAATCGAGATCTCCCCCCAGATGGTCAAGGAGGGTCGAGGAGGGCTCCCCTCCTAGCTCCGACTCTGAGTCGTCGAGCGCCTCGACACTGCGGCACCGAGGGCGGTAGAGAGGCAAACGCACAAGGCGGCGCCGATCCAGTTCTGCCTCATGCAGGGATCACAGCTCCGGTTCCGATGCCTCGGAGTGGAGCCTCGCTCGGCACCGATCCCCAACTCCGGTGCGTAGCCTGGAGCGGTCACCGTCTCCGACGCGGGCGAAGGTCACTGCATCGCCTGCCTCGGCACCGCCTGTGAGGGCACCGCTTGCCTCAGCACCACCTGCTCCGGGACAGCTGGCCTCGGCACCACCTGCCTCGGCACTGCCTGCTCCGGCACCGGCACGTGGAGTAGAATACACTCTTGCTCCATCTCGAGGAGTCATAGGCGGCACCACTCCCATTCCCGAGGTAGGAAACGCCACCGGAAAAGATCAAGGCGCAGGGGGAGTTCTACATCCCACTCCTCCAGCAGCTCATCCCCCCGACGACATCGGAGACGTCAGCATCGGCGCTCCTCATCATCACCTAGGGGCCGTTCTGCAACCCGGGGCCGCAAACAACGGTCTAGTGGCTCTGGATCTCAAGCACGCCAGCCTCTGCAAGCACCGATGCAGGCAATGGCGTGGCCCCAAGGACCCTGGCAGTGGCCGTACTGGGGGCCGTGGGGTACCCAGATGGGCCAGGGCACTGCATCCATCCACTCTTCAATGGCCCAGCCAGCACCCCCGCCTCCAGCCCAACCGGACCAGGGTCACCCCTCTGATGGGGGTTCCGACCCTGAGGAGGATCCCTCCACGGGGCCCCTTCCGCAGTCGTCCTCCTCCTCCCCAGATGAGGCGGCGGCTAGGGACCATAAGGCCCCCCTCTTTGACCTCAGGGCCCACCAGGACCTGCTAAAGTGGGTGGCAGACAATCTCAGCATGGACCTCAAAGAGATGTCCGAGGAGGAAGACCCTCTCTTTGGGTCATCTGGCTTCACGGGGCCATTGTGTGTTGCCCTCCCGGTGCATGAGAGGGTTATGAAAGTTGCCAAGGCCCTCTGGCAGACTTCCTCTTCCGTGGCTCCTACCTCCAAAGCCGCGGAGAGAAAATATTATGTCCCTAAGAAGGGGTTTGATTTCTTGTATACCCACCCTGCCCTAGGTACACTGGTTGTTGACGCTGTCAACCAGCGCGACCGACATGGTGGCCAGGGCAGCACCCCAAAAGATAAGGACAGTAAAAAGCTGGACCTTTTTGGCCGTAAGGTTTACTCCACTGCAGCTACGTGTCGCCAACCACCAGGCGCTCCTGGGGAGGTACAACGTCAACTTGTGGTCCTCACTACAAAGATTCCAGTCGGTGCTGCCACGAGATCAGGCCACGGACTTTGCCACTGTGACCCAGGAAGGAGCAGCAGTGACAAACGCGGCGTTACAATCAGCCAGCAATGTGGCGGATGCCGCCAGCAGGGTGATGGCTTCGGCCATCGTCATGCGCCGCTGCTCCTGGCTGCAATCTTCCCGATTATCCCAAGAGGTCCAGCAAGCAATACAAGACCTCCCATTTGAAGGGGAAGGGCTCTTCTCTCAAAAGAATGATGAGAAGCTCCATGCCCTAAAAGATTCCTGGGCCAAGCTTAGGTCCCTAGGGCTCTACACCTCCCAGGCTGCAAGATGTCAATCTCGGCCTCAGGCCCAGAAGAAACCACCACTGCCTCCCAGGCCAGGCCCCAGACCCGCTCAACCCAGGAGGGGTCGGGATCGCTTCAGGGCGCCCAATCGCCGTGACCGTCAGGGGTCCTCGGCAGGGCCCCAGCAAGGCCCAAGCAAGGGCAACAATGGGAATAAACGGTTTTGACGGTGTGCACGAGGGTGGCACACCTTCATTGCCCCTGGATCTCTCCCGACCCTTTACCCACAGGCTTCGGCCCTATTATGCCGAATGGGAATCCATCACCTCGGACCGTTGGGTCCTCATCATAGTCCTCAAGGGCTATGCCCTTCAGCTTATGGCCTTCCCCCCGGACTCTCCCCCTATCCAGTCCCTCTTCAGGGACCCCGCTCACGAGCAGCTGCTCATACAGGAGGTTAACTCCCTCCTCTCGCTCGGAGCGGTAGAAGAAGTTCCTCCACAGGAACGGGGGAGGGTATTTTATTCACGATACTTCCTAATCCCCAAGGCCAAGGGGGGTCTGAGGCCCATATTAGACCTCCGTCGTCTGAACAGATTCATCAGACGCATCAGGTTTCACGTGGTTTCCCTAGCCTCCATCATTCCCACCCTAGATCCAGGAGACTGATATGCTGCCCTCGACCTCAAAGATGCGTATTTCCATATCTCTATCCTCCCCAGTCACAGAAGGTTCTCAGGTTCGTGGTAGCGGGCTCCCACTACCAATTCTCGGCCCTGCCATTTGGCCTTTCGTCGGCCCCCAGGGTTTTTACGAAGTGTATGGCCGTGGTAGCGGCCTATCTCCGCCGCAAAGGAGTCCAGATCTTCCCATACCTGGACGACTGGCTGATCTGGGGCAGGTCCAGGGCTCATGTGAGGAACAGCCTAACACTCACCTGCGCGACATGCACCAGACTGGGGCTGCTCATCAACGAGCAGAAATCCACGCTCACCCCGGTGCAGTGCATAGATTTCATAGGGGCCACTCTAAATGCTGCCCAGGCCAGAGCCTTTCTCCCACAGCCTCGGTTCGAAATCATGGCCGCCATAATTACCGAGTTTCACAGGTCCCCCACGATGCCAGCCAGGCACTGCCTGCAGCTGTTGGGACAAATGGCAGCGTGCATGTATGTAGTGAGGCTGGCTCGCCTCAAACTCAGGCCTCTTCAAGGGTGATTGGCCTCAGTGTATGTACCAGCCAGACATTCATTGAACAGGGTGGTCACAGTTCCCACCCAGGTACTGTCCTCTCTAGACTGGTGGAGGAACCCGAGGGAGGTTCAGGGACTTGGCTCCTTCTGTTAAGAGAGTCACGGACGCCTCAGATGTGGGATGGGGGGCCCACATCAGTCAAGACTTGAGCACCCAGGGGCTCTGGTCACTGGACGCGAGAGCCCTCCATATCAATGTCAGGGAGCTGAGGGCAGTCCGCCTGGCCTGCCAGGTCTTCCTCAGGTTCCTGAAGGGCAAGATGATTCACGTCCTCACGGACAATACTGTGGCCATGTTCTATATGAACAGGCAGGGGGGAGCGCGCTCCTTGGCTTTATGCCAGGAGGCTACACGACTGTGGGATTTCGCTGTGAGGCACGACTTCTCGTCTCTGCCTCTCACCTCCCCGGGGTCAGGAACGACGAGGGAGACCGCCTCAGCAGGTCATTCTTACCCCACCACGATTGGTCACTACACCCGGAGGTGGTGACTTTAATCTTCCAAAAGTGGGGGTTCTCCAACTGGACCTGTTTGCGTCGTCCTGGAACAGGAAGTGCCTGAAGTTCTGCTCGCTCCAAGGTCGCGAGCCGGGCTCCCTCTCCGAAGCATTCCTTCTAGACTGTACAGGGTCCCTCCTGTATGCGTTTCCCCCCATTCTGCTCCTGCCCAAGGTCCTCCTGAAAATAAAGAGGGACAGAGCGGACATGATACTGATTGCGCCAGCTTGGCCGCGGCAGCACTGGTACAGCATGCTGCTACACCTGTCCATCGATCCGCCGATCCCGCTCCCGAGGCGCTACGACCTGCTCGCCTGCTGCACCCGGACCTGGCCTCACTCCATCTGACGGCATGGAGACTTCGTGGTTGACTGAGGGAGAGAGAGCCTGCTCCTTGCAGGTCCAGCAGGTTCTGCTCGGCAGCAGGAAACCTTCCACTCAGGTGGTGTACAGGGCCAAGTGGAAGCATTTTACCTATTGGGCGGAATCCCGGGGTATCCCGCCAAGTGGTTCGCCCATACAGGCGATTTTGGAGTACCTGCTCCATCTAAAGCTCCAGGGTCTCGCACTGGCCTCCCTGAAGGTGCACCTGGCAGCTATTTTGGCCTTCCACCAGCCTATGGAAGGACGATCCCTGTTCTCTCACCCCATGTGAGTTAGGTTCCTCAAGGGGGTGGAGAGGCTGTACCCACAGGTCCATGACCCGATGCCTCCCTGAGATTTGAACCTGGTCCTCATCGTGTTGACAGGATCCCTCTTCGAGCCCATGGCTACATGCCTGCTACTCGTCCTCTCTTGGAAGGTAGCCTTCCTAGTGGCCATTGCATCGGATAGGAGGATTTCCGAGATAAAAGCGTTGACCTCGGAGCCCCCCTACACGGTCTTCTACAAAGATGAGGTCCAACTGAGACCCCACCCGGCCTTCCTGCCTAAGGTGGTGTCTCAGTTTCATTGTAACCAGGATATCTTCCTCCCCGTGTTTTTTCCTAAACTGCACGGTTCGGAGGAGGAGCGGAGATGGCACTCCTTGGATGTCAGATGAGCCCTGGCCTACTACATCGAGTGGACCAGGCCGTTCCGGAAGTGAACACAACTGTTCGTGGCAGTGGCGGACCGGATGAAGGGCTCACCTGTCTCCACCCAGCGCATCTCCACCTGGATCACCGCATGTATCAGGACCTGCTACGAGCGGGCGAAGGTGCCGCTCCGAAGAGCTGTGACAGCGCACTCAACCAGAGCCCAGGCCTCTTCTGCGGCCTGCCTGGGAAGAGTGCCTTTGCAGGACATCTGCGACGCAGCGACCTGGTCGTTGGTCCACACCTTCATGTCCCACTATGCCATCGTACAACAGGCGAGAGAGGACGCAGGCTTCGGCAGAGCCGTGCTGGCGAGGGCGGCTCAACGCTGACTCCTACCCACCTCCAAGGTATGGCTATTTAATCACCTATATTGGAATGGATATGAGCAATCATTTGAAGAGAGAAAACAGGGTTGCTTACCAGTAACTGTTGTTCTTCGAGATGTGTTGCTCATATCCATTCCATACCCGCCCTCTGTCCCCACTATCAGAGTCGGCAGAAAGAAGGGACTGAGGGCCCACGGTGTCGGCAGCGCCCTATATACTGCGGCATGAGCGTGGCATTCCAGAGGGCACCTGAGCCGACCCTGCAGGGCTGCTAAGGGAAAAAGTTCCGGGAATCTGTGCACGGGGTGCGCACACACCTATATTGCAATGGATATGAGCAACACATCTCGAAGAACAACAGTTACTGGTAAGTAACCCTGTTTTACGATCCACCCTGCACACAGATGCTTCCTAAGATTTATGGTGTCAGGCAGCCACTACCAATACAAAGTGCTGCCGTTTAGCCTTTCTATGGCACCGAGGGTTTTTTCCAAAGTGCTCGCAGTCGTCACTGTGCAACTAAGGAGACAAGGCATTACAATCTTGACATATCTCAACGACTGTTTAATAAGGGCAACCAGCAACACTTTAGTGAGATGCGCCACTGCACAAACCATAACACTATTTCACCAATTAGGACTCAAGATCAATACCAAAAAGTCCACTTTGACCCCAACACAAGAACTGGAATTAATTGGGGCACAGCTCAATTCGATAACAGCCAGAGCATCATTACTGAGGCCCAGGTTTCAGGCCATCATAGACCTAATATCATGAGTGAGGGTCATTCCAAGAATAACAGCACATCTTGCTCTTCAGCTTTTGGAGCACATGGAAGCCACGACATTTGTGGCCCAACATACCAGGTTATGTATGTGAGCCTTTCAGTCATGGCTGGCAACGGTTTACAGACCAAACAAACACGGCCTCAACAAACAGCTGACAGTTCCAAAGAACATAAAAAACACCCTATTGTGGTGGACACACGAAAGCAACATGATGTCTGGAATTCAATTTGCACAGCCTCAACCAACACTTATGGTTACGACAGATGCCTCCCTCATAGGTTGGGGAGCACATTTACAACACCACATGATACAAGGTGGTCAAAACTAGAGTCCACTCTTCACATAAATGTGATAGAGCTCAGGGCAGTCTGCAATGCTTGCTGACACTTTCTACCCTTCATAAGAAACAGATCCATAAGAATAATGACGGACAATATAGCATGCATGTTCTATATCAATCGCCAGGAAGGAGCAAGATCACGCTCCCTATGTACTGAATCAATAAAACTATGGGACTGGTGCATATGACATAACATCCAAATATCCAAGAGAAAACATTACTGCAGACAGCCTAAGCAGACACATCCCACAGAATTACGAATGGTAGATGAACAACAAGGTCCTATATGATATTTTTTGACAGTAGGGTCTTCCTATAATCTATCTATTTGCCATAAAACAAAATAGAAAATGTCACCGATTCTGTTCCAGGGCAGGACTAGGAACAGGGTCCATGGGCGATGCATTCTTGCTCAACTGGAGCAAGGGACTACTCTATGCCTTCCCACCAATCCCAACGATACTGAGGACTATCCACAAAATCAAAACCAACAAAGCAAAGGTCATCATAATAGCACCAGCATGGCCCAGGTAGACATGGTTCTCAGATCTACTCAGTCTATCGGCACGCAGACCAATCACATTTCCCCCTAGGGAAGATCTCCTCTCACAAGACGACGGTCAAATTTATCACCCAGAAATACACAAATTACAGTTAACAGCATGGTTCCTAATTGGTTCCAACCAGAGGAGTTGGAGTGCTCCGAACATGTTAGACAGATACTGTTAAATAGTAGAAAACCTACAACCAGGAAGACTTACTTTAAAAAATGGCACAGTTTTTGTTCCTGGTGTACAGAAAGACAGGTCACGGTGACATCCTCATCTGTACCAATCATTCTAGACTACATCCTAGAACTAAAAAAATCAGGGTTATCAATCAGTTCTTTAAAGGTTCACCTGGCAGCACTTTCAGTATTCCACGACCATATCAATCAAACTACGGTCTTCACTCACCCCATGGTTAATACAGTTCTTAGTGGGGTTACAGAGAGTATTCCCTGTCATACGTTTCCCCAATTACACCATGGGACTTAAATTTGGTATTAAGAGCTATTATGAGAGCACCATTTGAACTGCTGGCAACATGTTCATTGTTTTATATGTCTATGAAAGTCTCATTCTTGGTTGCTATCACATCAGCCCAGACGTGTAGGGAAGATCAGTGCACTCATGGCATATCTCCCCCACCCAATATTTCATAAAGATAAGATCACGCTTAGACCCTATCCAAAATTTCTACCAAAAATTGTTTCAGGTTTCCATATTAACCAACCCCACTCATTTACCTACCTTCTATCCCAAACCACATGCGAATCCACAGGAAGCCGCACTCCACATGCTGGACTTCAGACAGGCCTTATCGTTCTACCTAGGAAGAACAAAAACATTCAGGAAATTGAATAAACTGTTTATTTCATTAGTTGAACGTACAAAAGGCAAAACCATATCCAGCCAAAGGGTATCCAAGTGGATAAAAGAATGTATCCATACATGTTACCATCAAAAAGACCTACAGACTCCATCAGGTATAAGAGCTCACTCGATGAGCGATTTCTACTACCACGGCATTCCTAAATAATGTCCCTCTCACGGACATATGCAAGGCAGCCACATGGACCTCAGTCCACACATTCACCAGACATTAAGCAATAGTTCAGGCATCCGCCAGTGATGCCACAATAGGCCTATCTGTACTTTCATCTTGACGCTGAAGTCCCTCCACCAAATTGATGGTCAGTGCTACATAGTCACCTAAAGTGGCGCACCCACAGGGACATCACTCAAAGAAGAAGGAATGGTTACTCACCTAATACAGAAACTGATGTTCTTCGAGATATGTGTCCCTGTGAATGCTCCACTACCCACTCTCCTCCCCTCTACTTCGGAGTTCGATAAGGGTAGAGAAGAAACTTAGGGGGTCGGGTTGTGCGTGCGCGTGCATGTGAACACCAAGGGCACGCTGAAGGCACCACAAGACAGAATCTGCATGCCCACAGCCCAGATGAGTTCTGCTAAAAGACCTCTGATCCAGGGCGCAGGATGCCACGACGCCTAAAGTGGAGCACCCACAGGGACACACATCTTGAAGAACATCGGTTACTGCACTAGATGAGTAACCATTCCATATGTTGTTTGCGTGTGGGAAAAATCTCCCAGAATGTACTCCATATTAATTTAGCACCAGATTCTGCCATCCTTAATCATGTAGAACATTGTGTCATTCCCAGAGCAGGGTAATACTCAGTGTGATTATGGGAAATATATTCTGGCTCTCAATCAGCAGTATTTAAGTTTTGCATGAAACGCTAAACCATTTTCTGCACACACTGTGCCCAGAGTCCTCCCTCCAGCAGCCCATTAGTTATATTGGGCAAAGTATTCATTCATTAAATTCCAGGTATCCTAAACTTTACTCATGAAGATGGTGGACCTGATTGTCTTCTGTCCTGCTCTTTGCAAAGTTACTCTAGATGGTATAAAGTATAGAGTTCAAAATTCTACTGTTCTGATTTGGTGGAAATCACATTGTACTGTGTAAATACTTGCACAACGGATTTGTCTAGATTAGAGTTTGTGGTTCTCTAGTAACTTAAGTTAATTGAATCGTCAGTTATCTCAAGTTAATTAGCACAATTTTAAATGCTAGTGTAGACATAGTAATTTGTTTCAGAAGTCAGGTTGTCCTGGAGTAAACATTTGTGCGTTGTTAATTTATAGCATTTACAGTTGTTAGCTAACTTGAGTTAATTAGCTGTTATTTAACTTGAGTTAAAACAAGACCACAAACTGAGTCTAGACAAACCAAAGATGAAGGGCAACAGAAAATCAAGCTCATGGTGAATAATATACATTTTTTCACATTGTACTTTTCTTTGTATCAGTAAATTTAATTTGATACACTGAATATTTTTATTCTTTTCTCAATGTCCAGTACTCATTTATAATTGCTAGCATAATTGGGAGTCTGTTCTTCCTACAGTGAGAGTAAGGAATAGTAGAGCAAGTAAAGAGTGATGAGAAGAGCCCTCCTTTGGAAGCCTAACTACCCTTATAATTAGAAAGTTTTTTCTAATATCTAACCCTTGTATAGATTAAGCCAATTACTTCTTATCCTACCTTCAGTGGAAATGGAGAACAATTGATCCTGATCCTCTATATAACAGCCCTTAACACAATTGAAGACTGTTATTAGGTGTCCCTCTCCCCTTACCCCCAGTCTTCATTTCTCAAGATTAAATGTGCCCAGTTTTTTTAACCTTTCCTCATAGGTCATGTTTTCTAAAACTTTTGTCATTTTGGTTGCTCTCCTCTGGAGTCTCTCCAGTTTGTCTTTATCTTTCTTAAAGTGTGACACCCAACCCGCACACTACTCCATCTGAGGTCTCATTAGTGCTGAGTAGAGTGGGACAGTTACCTCCTGCGTCTTACATAGGACATTCCTGTTACTATACCCCAGAATGATATTAGCGTTTTTCAGAACTGTTGACATTACATGAAAGTTCTGAGTATAGGCATGTAATAATTTTATTGTTTATTGTAAAGCTTACCTTTGTGTGAAATATCTGATTTGTCATATAGAGACTGGGGATATCCTAAGGTTATAAATGTTCATGAATAAACCACTTTAATCAAACACAGACATGTGTAAAATATACACATGAAGAAAAGATATGAAGTGATGCCATGAACTAATTAATATCTTTCCATGGTTTCTTTTGCATAGCTGGTCCTTAGAATGGAGATTCCCATCTCGTCATACACCATCCCCAGTTGCTGTGGTGTGACAAAAAGTGAGGTGGCCTCTGGCGGTCAAGACCTCATTCTCTCATCCCACTTGCCTCTGGATTAACTTGTGTTGAACGGGACTGCCTCTGGGGCTGTCCACTAGTTGGAGGATGTTTAAAATCCTGCCAGTGTGTCTGCTCAGAGAAACTAATGGCTGCTTGCCTCAAGAGAGCTTCTCCAATCATTCTGCCCCTGAATAGTTTGCCCCAATTTAGAGAATGCAGCTATCAGCCTTTAAGGCTGATTTAAGTGTTAGGGAATCACAGTTCTCATTGGGATCAGAGTGTAACCAGTCACCACAATTTGGGTCAGGAAGAAATTTTTCCATGCAGGGTTACCTTTCTGCTTGCTTCTGATGCATTCAACAGGGGTTGGTGTTAACGTCTAGCTTTTCCATTAGTGCTGAGGTGGCAGAAGGCTGAATTGCCAATATGCATCTTCTATTGTTAATATCTCTGTACTGTCACCACTTATTAAGGAATGGTATCTTGTGGTGAAAAGTGAGAGATATTTTCCAAAATTTTGTTGCCGTTAAGGCAAGAGACAGTGGTGGGAAATGGCCTCAGGTTTTGGGCCTGAAGTACGACATGAAACATTGGTGAGTCCGGTCTTCCTGAAAGAGGGTTTGCTTGGCTAGGATTCAGTTATGGGCTGCTATTCCCTTTGTGAGCAGTGGCAACAACCCTATGGAGGCCCTCAGAGCCTCCATGCAGATAAGCATAACTGCAGGGACTAAAGATGTCAGATAATGTTGTTTTGGTGTTGAAGTTTTAACTAAGCTGCAGGCATTGTCTTTAAACCCAAAAAGGATAACTGAATCTGCCATATAAAACACCCAAGGCTGCAGGAAATACCCACTAGTGACTAGGTTTATCCAATTACTTGACTACATTTGTGGTGTGATATTAAAAATATTTAAGAGACCAAATAGCTAAGTGTAGTCAGTTTATTAGTCAAAAATAAAGCGGTACAACATGTAAAAAAGACATGCATACTAGCCCTTTTGGGAAGCAATCCCTCAGAATGCACCTTATGTAGAAGGTCTTTCTCCCACAGTATGCACTGAAGTATTTATACTGTAGTTGTTTCCAAACTAAAAGAAAAACTCTGGAGAGGGAATTTCTGCAGAGTCCCCTTACACGTTTTTTGAAGGATAAATCCAGAACCCAACCTGAAAACAACCTGAATAACAGGATTGTGTGTTGAGAAGTTCCTCACCGGTTGTGAAAGAGCGTCATCTCCCCTCTCCCCCCAAGCTATGGAATAGCATCAGAGCTTCTGTGGCTCCGGTGCAATAGCTAATGGATGTCACACAATGTCAGATTCATCAAACCACCTCCACCCACCCACACAGTTTTTCCCTTCTGCATGTTGGGGTGCTGTGTGAGTCACTGTGTATCTGGGCTGGTCTGGCATATGGTGGATACAGATACCCTGTGTTGAGGTCCCAGCATCCTGCATCCTTCCTTCTGAAGCAGAACTACACCTGGTCCATTAGGTAATGGCCTCTGCAGCAGAACATAAGGGTGAGGGACACCATTTATACATTAAATTTTCACTCATATTTACAATCAAGTTGAACATACTATTTTAGTCAGTCATTAATTCAGTTCTGTAATCTCACAAGCCTCACTTGTTCAGTAAGTAATAAGTCCATGATTCTCCCCTTTGTTCTTACCCTTTTTCCACAGGGAGCCTCACAGAGATACTACATTTTGTCAGAACAAAGATAAAAGGAAGTGACCAACTACACTTTTCTTATTGAAGTATTTGTAAACGTTCCTTTTGATATCTTGAAAAAAATCACTAAATTATGTCCTCTCTGTCCCTTCTCCTATCAGATTTTTATGCAATAGTGTACTTTTATATTTGAGGTTGCTTGTTTCTTTGAAAGACCCAACATTACCTTCTGTCTGGGATTCTAATTAGTTCTTTGTCTCAGAGATGCGTGCTTTTATATGATTTGGAATTAGCAATGGTTTTGGTAAAGTTAATTGAGAACTCACAGGGGTCTCATATTTATAGTACTTCAATACAATTTTTTTTCTTTTGTTATTTTACAGTGCAGATTTTCAACTACATTCTAAAAGCTAAATGTTGAACAGTCATTTCCATATAATATCCTACCTTCATTAGAGAAAGCATAATAATCATGATTCTATTTTTATAATGTCAGGTCCCTGGAGATTTGAGTCAAACATCTGAAGACCAAAGTTTGTCAGATTTTGAAATGTAAGTTTTCAGTAAATGCTGATGTGAAATTTTGTCTCTTTATACTGTCTGTGTGGGAGTGAGGAACAAATGATCAAATCTAATACATTGCTTTTCCTACATCATTTCCAATAAGTGAATCACCAGATGGGATGGTCTGCTATCGGATATAATGCAGCTAACTTCAGAATCTTTATTCTGGTTGGTTTTTGTAGTCTTGGGACAGAAGGAATTCAGTTTTATATGTCATCTAAAGATCCTTTGGGAGCTTGTTTTGGTTTTCAGTTGGATCTTTCAGTTCGCTAATGATTCAGCAGCATTTCTGACCAGCCAAATCCTAGTGGGAATGCCAGGAAGGGTTAATGACATAACTAAAAAATGATTTCTTTCTTTTGCTTTTTTTCGGTACTCTTTTGTAATTATTCAATCTCTGCTGAAGAAGATGAACATTAATGTACCACAATTTTTCTAATACAAAAATTGTAAAAAAGTACTGTACAAATAAAGTTGCACTAAAAATCCCACATTTTGGCCTGAATTATTTTAATGTGTGATTTTTGGAGTTTAACCATTGTTAGCCTAAAATCCATATATCTAGCTAATCTTTTTTTGAGAGAAGGAGACTGAAAGAAAATTGATGTTTAATGGCCACTAGTGCACTCATGATTGAAATTCTACTGTTTTCTGAAAATGCAAAACCATTTAAAAATATTTTGAAAATAATATGTAGTGGTAAAAAGTAATACTGATGTGATAAAACATCTGCAAATAATCAAACTCTTGCAAATAAGAACGGCCATACTGGGTCAGATCCAACGGTCCATTTAGTCCAGTATCTTGTCTTCCAACGGGATGTTTCAGAGGAAGTGAACAGAACAGGGAAATTATCAAGTGATCCATTCCCTATTTTGCAGTCCCAGCATGTGGCATTCAAAGGCTTAGGGGCTGTGTCTATGACCATCTTGGCTAATAGCCATTGATGGATCTATCCTCCATGAACTTACCCAGTTCTTTTTTTAACCCAGTTATACTTTTAGCTTTTACAATATCCCCTAGCAATGAGTTCCACAGGTTGACTGTGGGCTTGTCTTCACTTATCTCCGAGATTCGGCGGCAAATCAACCGGAGTTATGCAAGCTACGTAAAAAACTTGCATAACTCCCGTCGACTTCTCTGCTTCTCTTCTGCGTGCCATCTTCACTGCACTGTGCCGACAGGAACTGCGTTTCCGTCGACACAGCGCTACGTTACTTGTGGAGGTGGTCTTAATATGTCAATTTCTGGATCGACTGAGTGGGTCTTCACTGACTGCTCTGTCGATCCAGAGAAATCGATCTGACGGTGACGAATTTGCCGCCGTCAGTGAAGATATAGCCTGTGCATTGTGTGAAGAAGTACTTCCTTTTGTTTGTTATAAACCTGCTCCCTATTAATTTCATTGGGAGAAGTGTGTTGTGGATAATGTGTTATGTAAGGGGTAAATAACACTTTCTTAGTCAGCTTCTTCATATCAGTCATGATTTTATAGACGATCATATCCACTCACAGTTGTCTCTTTTCCTAGCTGAACAGTCCCATCTTTTTAATCTCATTTACTTAAGTACAAAATATTCAGGCAAAATTGTGATTTTTTTCAAGCGTTTAGAAAGTTTTGGTTAAATTGCTCACTTTGGACGTTTTGCAAACATTGGAGGTAGATACTTCTTTGTAGCTTTATTTTTATATTTAAAGATGACTCCGTATTTTAAACTTGTCTCTTCTTTTGCTCAGATCAAATCGTGCTCTTATAAATGTTTGGATTCCTTCAGTCTTTCTCCGTGGAAAAGCAGCTAATGCATTCCATGTTTACCAGGTAAGTAATGTAATTTTAATCAATTATATTTGCAAGGGGATTCCATAAGTGAAATAACTGAATGAAGAACTTATAAACTTGGTATTTGAAGGTGAATCACAAACTAAAGGACCAATCTTTGAACATTTATACACATGAGTAACACCTTTTCTTATGTGAGCTGACTGGGACTACTTAGGTGAGCAGAGTTATTGTTGTATTTATTTTCGGTATAGGACCCTAATAATTTAGTAAAACGTTGATGCACGGACTGTAGACAAACAAGACAACTATTCAGTGTTTAACGGCAACTCTTTCTCACCCATGTGGTTCTTAACTTTTATTTTTATAGACACCAGTGTGGAATAGAAATAACTTCTGTTTAGTGGTTTACTGCAAAAACAACATTTCTGGCACTGTAGCAGCCTCTACACTTAAGTGTCTATATTGGTTATGAACCCAAACCCTTATGTGACACTTCTGTCTACTACATTGTGGCTCAGGCATGAAAGTGTTAGCAACAGAGTTAAAGTACTAGCCTGAGGCAGAAAAGTATTAGCAACTAAGCCATATTTGCATATGTTTGTATATTTGTTTAAATTCTGTAGTCAGATTCTACCACTTTGGTGTTTTTTTCTCCCCTTTAGTTTAAAAATTGTTTACTGAGATTTCCAATTAAAAGGGTCCAGGCTTTCTCTGAAGAATAGAGACAGAGAAAACAGAAGTTCACCTGAACTAAAACATAAAAAAGCCATACCACATGGTGATTTCTGAATTAAAAAGGGGTCGGTCCTGGGGCCGGTTTTGTTCAACATTTTTATTAATGATCTGGAACAGCGGTTCTCAACCGGTGGTACGCGTACCACCAGTGGTACTTACCGGAAGGCTGGGTGGTACGCGTGCCGCTGAATCCGCCGCTGGCGGAAGGGCCCTCCCACCCGCCCGCGTGAAACCCTGCCGCCGAAAATGGGGAAACGGCGGAAGGGTTTCGGCGGCGGGTATTGTTTCCGCCGCAAAACCCCGCCGCCCGTCTCTCCCCGCGGCCGCGAAATCCCGCCGCAAATCCCTCCCGCCGCCACCGTGAAACCCCGCCGCAAGTCCCCTCCCTTTTTTTTTCCTGAGTGGTACTCGGGTCGGGTACAGTCGGGTCAAGTGGTACTTGACCTGACTGTACCTGGCCCGAGTGGTACTCGGGGAAAAAAAGGTTGAGAACCGCTGATCTGGAGGATGGGGTAGATTGCACCCTCAGCAAGTTTCCGGACGACACTAAGCTGGGGGAGTGGTAGATACCCTGCAAGGTAGGGATAGGATACAGAGTGACCTAAACAAACTGGAGGATTGGGCCAAAAGAAATCTAATGAGGTTCAACAAAGAAAATGCAGAGTCCTCCACTTAGGAAGGAAGAATCCCATGCACAGCTATAGACTGGGGACCGACGAGCTGGGCAGCAGCTCTGCAGAAAAGGACCTGGGGGTAACAGTGGATAAAAAGCTGGATATGAGTCAGCAGTGTGCCCTGGTTGTCAAGAAGGCTAATATGGGCTGCATTAGGAGGGGCATTGCCAGCAGGTCACGGGAAGTGATTATTCCCCTCTATTCGGCATTGGTGAGGCCGCATTTAGAATATTGTGCCCAGTTTTGGGCCCCCCACTACAAAAAGGATGTGGACAAGTTGGAGAGAGTCCAGCGGAGGGCAACCAAAATGATTAGGGGGCTGGAGCACAGGACTTACGAGGAGAGGCTGAGGGAACTGGGCTTGTTTAGTCTGCAAAAGAGAAGAATGAGGGGGGATTTGATAGCGGCCTTTAACTACCTGAAAGGGGGCTCCAGGGAGGATGGGGCTAGGCTGTTCTCAGTGGTGGCAGATGACAGAACAAGGAGCAACGGTCTCAAGTTGCAGGGGGGGAGGTCTAGGTTGGACATTAGGAAAATGTTTTTCACTAGGAGGGTGGTGAAGCCCTGGAATGGGTTACCTATGGAGGTGGTGGAATCTCCATCCTTAGAGGTTTTTAAGCTGAGGTTTGACAAAGCCCTGGCTGGGATGATATAGCTGAGGTTAGTCCTGCTTTGAGCAGGGGGTTGGACTAGATGACCTCCTGAGGTCCCTTCCAACTCTAATGTTCTATGATTCTATGTTTGCCATCTATGTAAATTTAGTTCAAGTGATGTTCACAATTGCTGTGTCTTGTTGGATGTTTCTAATTTTAGTGGAACAGCACAAGTATTACAATTATGGTGATGTTTTGCTTTGTTTAAACCTGTTCTTTATAGAAGTGGAATTCCTGTCTCCTACTACTCCTTCCAGACTCTTTTCCAAGGTTCAGGTGTCTTAAGATGCTTTCTCTCCTTTCCTCCATAAAGAATTTAGCATTGTCACTATTATGTTTTATTCTGAGCATGTATGTACTCTTGGGGAACGATTTCCAGACATGCTGAAGTCCCGTTTTCAAAAGTAACATAGGTACTTAGGAGTTTGTCTCATTGAAAGTCAATGAGACTTAAATGTCTAAGTGCCTGAGTCATTTCTGAAAATAAGACTTAGGAACCTAAGTCACTTAAGTACTTAGGAAATTTTATCCTGGGCTCTTGGTCTGTCATCTTTCTAGTATTGTATTCAAACATTTATTTCCTGTGAACAGTTGAACATAGTTATCTGCAAGTTGTATTTACCTCTTTCTATCCAATATCTGTAAACCCACAGAGTTACACTTCACATATTTTCTTCTTGATTGCAGTCTTAATTGTTAAAGCTATTTTTTGAAATGTGTCTTAGTAATTGCACTTTCAGCAAGTTTTTTTTTGGGGGGGGGCACATATAGAACAGTAGGAAGAACCATACAACAGCAGATGTTTCTCACAGTAAATACTGTTAGTAGGAGTGACTTGTTTTGGCAGACAAGACCCAGTGAAAGATGTATTATATTTTTGCCTTCATCTAGGGGAAAGCAGTTAAACGTTTGAGAATGTGAATATGCACAGATTCTCTGCATAGAGTGAAATTCAAGCTGGATAGACAGCAATCAAAGAGAAGATTTGTTTATATGTACAGTTTTAGTACCCGATAAGTACTGTTCTGTAGTTGAGAGCAAGAGCTTTAAGGTCTTCCATAGAATCTCTTTAAAAAAATCTAGACTGTTCATCTATCAGAAGGCAGAATGTGATCTACCTTAACAGAGTTGTTTTATTCTTGACATGTTTTTTTCTGAAGCCACATAGCAATTTTCTGAAAGCTAAAGACTAAATGAGAAAGACTCAGAAAATATGTGGTTATCTGTGAGATGAGTTCTATAGTATTCCTGACAATATGTACTCCCTGAATGTACTCCCTGGTGGTCTTTGAGCTGAGGATCATTGAGCATGAATACTAACATTGCAGCCCTGATTGATGATAACTGGATACCCACTGAGTCCTAAATTGCTTTTAAAGAGTTAAGCACATTTCCCACTCTTTCAGCTTTGGCATTATGATTACTGATGTTGAAAAATGTCATATAACAATTAGCATTTCTGTATAGCATTATTTTTGCATGTCTGTAACTCTGCTCATGATCTCTTCATGAAGACATTACTTTGAAATTCTATTCTCTGCCCTACCATGTATAATTAATTTCAGCATTTGAACTAGTCCATGAAAATGCTTCAGTTTTTATCATTTTATAGTTACTGAGTAAAGCCCCAGAAATATTTAAACAGTGTCCTCCCTCTTTGTATCTGAGGACTGCTTCTGACAGCATTAGGTTTGTTGCCTTAGATTCCTCACAGCAGAACCGATCTTTTCCGCCCTCAGAAATCTTGCCATTCAGTAGTTAAGATCTTGGAGAAGAGAAAACAGCAGACTCAAGTATATCATTTTTAGAGGATTACTGTCACTGAATATATACATATTTTCTATAGTGTGATTAAGTAGAAATAATCTAAATTAATAACTGCTGTAACTGTTGAGACTTTCTTTCGTCTTGTCTTTCTGAATGGCAGGTGTCCATAGGTTGTGTGTTGCATTTTACTAGCCTCTTTCTCCTCATCTGGCTTAATAAGAAAGAACATTACCATGCACTGGAGTGCAATCCAGACCAGTAGGGGAGGCTGGGTCACTCCTGCCCTGTAACATGGGGTGCCTAGTAATGCCTTACTGTTACAGCTCTCAACCTGGACCACTCACAAACAGCTTTCCAGCATGCAGGTTACTCCCAGGTGTGTTTGTGTAACTACAGCCTGCGAGTCACACCCTGGCTCTCACCAGCCTTGGTTATACTTCAGGGTGACTCCAACACACTCCCAGTCCCGGATTTTCCCCCAGAAATGTATATGTTGTAGTGCCCAGACCTTTCCTGGACAGTTCAAATATATTAAGTCCATTATTTCTTGAAGGGAAGAATATACAACAACTTGCCACCTTAAATGGAGTTACTCAGACACTTCAAATTAAACACCCTGGATTGGATAAAACAATCAAACAAGTTTATTAACTACAAAAAGATTAGATTTTAAGTGAGAATATCATAGGCCAGTGGTCCCCAAACTTTTTAGGTTACATCCCCCCTTACTCCTATCCATGCCCTCTCCCCCATGTCTCCCCCAGCTGGGGTTGGGAGTGGGGCCACGGTCAGGGGCAGGGGCCGAGGCTTGGAGCAGGGCTGCTGAGGCTGCTGGAGACTGAGGCAGCTCGGGGTAGAGTGGGTGGAGGGCCACAGTGGCCAGGCACTGGAGGACCGCGGCAGCCAGGGGCAGAGCTGATAACACTGGGCCAGAGCGGGGCAGGGTGGCGCTCCCTCCCCATCTTTCATGGGGGCTGGCCCGGGCCCTGCCATGCAACCCCCCGTGTTTCTCCATGCCCTGTAGGGGGGCACACACAATAGTTTGGGGATGTGTGGCGTAGGCAATACAGTCAGAAATGGTTACAAGAAAAATAAAGATAAACTGCTTTTTAATGCTAAACTTGACTGACTAAGCTTAATTCAAGGTAACGCTCTTACCCACATGCTCCCAAACAGCATTACTGAGCAAACTCTCAGGTCAGGACCCCTCTCCCAAAGTTCAACAGCTATTTCTTTTTTCTTCCCAGGTGCACAGAGTGAGATTAACAGGGAGAGAGAGTGAGAGGTTCCTTAGGAGTGTTTGGCCCTCCTTTATAGTTTCAGTCCCCCTCTTGAAAAGCATTTCTAGCTGAGAACCAGGAGACAAAGAGTTTGTATGGAAGGATATTCCCTGCTTGGTTTTTTCACCTGTGTGAACTTCCTTTATTTTCTCCCTACTCCCTTCTTGCTTGATGACTCTGTTTACTACAAATTAAAACAAACATACACTCCTTTGTTCAAGACAGGTCTTTTTGGTGCTACATGAGTCAGAACATGTATTTTTAACATCAGAATAATAAAATCACAGAAACATAGGATTAGAAGGGACCACAAAAATAATCTTGTCTAAAGATGCAGGATTTATTGTGTCTAAACCATCCAAGACAGATGGCTATCCAGCATCCTTTTGATAACCTCCATTGAAGAAGCTTCCACAACCTCTCTCAGCAGTCTGTTGTATTGTCTTGTTGTTCTTACAGTTAGGATGTTTTTATACATTATATAGGGAGAAGTTTATAACTTTACACATAAACTGCTACAAATGTTTTACCATGGTATTACTGATCAGCAAGTTATGAATTTTCAAATGATACCTCACAAGGCATACCTTGTGCAAAGATTATTACAACAGTGTGTTGCGTGTGAATACAGGTGTGCATTCCATCACAGTTACCCAATGGACAAAAAATTCATTCCCATTTTTCTTTCATGTTATGTGCTACCATTTAATTACTTTTAAACATTAAACTATAGATATGGCATGGTATAACGGATATATTTTGGGAAGCCGTTACAGAGGTAGGTAGATGTTTGTTGAGTATTTCTTCAAAATGAGGCAGTTGAACTTGTGAACAAAAAGCAGATTAGCCTAAACTGTGGGTTTCTTTGCTGTGTTTACTTTATTTCTTTGTTTTGTGTTATAAAAACTCAGAAAAATCAGTTATTTTTCTGGTTGCACACTGCTTGGGGAAGGGAAAAAAATATAGCTGCAAGCAGCCCCTGTCTTTGGAAGATGACGTTGTGATAGACAAAGGAATGAGAGGAAATACATTTGTATGTACCATCAAAAGCTCCCAAGACCAATAGCAATGTCATTACAATATAGTAGGAAAATTATATTTAGAATAAATGCTGCCAGTTCTGGTGTTCAGAGTTGCCAGAACTGAATAGACAGAACAGCTGTGATAAGAAATAGAAGAAAAATATCACAGAGGTATTTTTTTTAGAGGAACATGCGGGAGATTAAGCACATGACAAAAAACAATTTAAAAATTAGTTTTTTACTAAATGTGTAAGTTTCTTTTATTTTAATTGCCTATGTTATGCTCTGGAAAGAATAAGATTCTTCATTACCACTTTTGGAGTCTGAATTGAAAGAAAGATTTTCTAGAATATTAATTAATTATTAAACTGATAAAAAAATTTCTCAACATTAGGAAACTCTTAATTGGATGCACAGTGCTATATTTAGTATAATTCTTCTGTGTCTTGGACAATTTTGACTTAATGGTGGTCCTGGTCACCTTTGGTCCCTTTTGAGACATAGTCCCTGGTACAACAGCAGCTATTTTCTTGTAAAGTAGCTAATACCAGCTATGGATTTACTTAGCTATTTGGCTCGTTCATTTGGCTTTTGAGTTACAGCCAGGAAGCCAGTACTGAATTGTGTCAGTTTCTTTTTCTTTCTCTCTCTCCTCCTTCCTGCCTTCCCTCTTCCCCCGATTCATGAAGCAGTGAAGATTCTGCATGTCAACTGCTGCTCTTTTTCACCTGTACAAACTTTCTGCCTACAGTCAGATGGCCAAAATGTCATAAGGGCAGAATTTGAAGATAATGGGCTTCCACAGGCTTAGTTAACAATCCTACTAGAGATGTGTGAACCACAAAAGAACTCAGTTTACTCACACAGATCTGTCTTGGTTCTGCAGGTCTGATAGTAAGAAGTACTGCTTTGCTATTTTAATCTACTAAAATGAACACGTGATTCTGAACATACAGAGAGCAGGTGTAGTGAGGGTAGGAGCAATTTTTACATAGCTTTCAGAGTAGAATTTCAGGTTGAGTTGGTACAATCTTTGGCATGCTCACAGAATTACACTGAATAAACCTCTTTTATTTTTATTGTATTGGGATTTTTTGGTTAAGCAAGATAGGATCTGAATAGAAAATCAAGAATACTTTTGTTTTAACAATACACACTTCAGTTTCTCAGGTTATTTCAACTACTTCTAACATTGCCAATCATAAAGAGCAATTTATAATTTTTCTATAAAGGATTTTATTTTAAGTAGCTAAGCAATATTTTGATAAACATATTTTATTGCCTGTATGTATATGCTGAATAGCAATTGTGAATTGTGAATAGCAATGTAGAGGTGAGTGCAGTGTAATAACAGCACTTAAATTTCCTCCACTCTCTCATGAATTTAAGATTCATTCCAGCTTCTGTGGGCCAATGGTTTTGAACTGAATGTACAAATAGGAAGGGAAATGATTAATTAATTGTGTTAAATCATTGTTCTGAAATCAAATTATTTCATTAGGAGCATATATTGTCTTGGTGTTTGGAAATTTTTATTTTTTTTTTATCAATGCTTTTCATCAGCATAACTAGTACAAACTCTGAACTGACCAATATTGAGGGGTCAGATATTTCCTGTTATTATCAAGAGTGTCTTACTTTTTGCTAACGGTGAAGGTTACTGTATTCTTGTGATCCTTACACAGCCATCCACATCATATATAAGTATTAAAACTGAACTTTCAGTGACTGGAATTGGGAATAAGAGTTCGGGCCCACATTTGTAATGCCATTTGGATATCTCCATACACTTTTATTGATGCTCTAGGCTTACTTTGAGCAAAAACATTTTATTGTGCCTAAACGTTTTCTTAGGCTTTGGCTTCCAGTTCCCAAAGTAGCTCTTTTTGCTGCTAGGTTGTTTTGGCCACATAGGAAGAAAGACAAGAATGGAAGGACAAATGGTTTAATTAGGCTGCATCTTTATTCACTTAACGTATGTGGGGATACCTGGCAATAAATCGTAAGGTGCAGATCATAGTTCTTTCCTTAATTATACTTGGGGGAGGACTGCCATCAACCCTCTCACTTCCAAATCTAGTCCCAGATCTTTGTGGGAACCCTTCCACCCTCATTTTGTATGAAGGTTAGAGGTACTGAAAAAGTGGGTAGGCTGTCTCCCTAGTGTATCAGATGTTAGGGAGTCCTAGTCCCCCTTTTTCTGGCTTCATAGAAGACAACTGCCCCCTAATTCATGTGTATCAGGAAACCGTATCCCCTCTATAACAAGTGCCTGCACTGGACACTGCTGATTAGAGATTGAGAGAGAGAGGGTTCCTTCCGGAATGCAGAGCATAAAAACCCTCCCTTTTGCCAGTTCACATGGTGGGTCAGTGCTCACACTTGGTCTGGCCTCTTCCTCCCTTGGATCCACTCAGGTGTCTCTGTTCCCCTTTCTCCTCCCTCATAACCAAGATTCAACAGGGACCCTTAAAGGAACCAGTCCTTCTTTTCCTGCTGTCCAAGCAGAGTCTCCACATTCAGTTGCAGTGCGTACATTCTCCATGGCTATTAATCCCTGTTGGTTATCCTTAACCGGTTCTACTCAAGTCAACTATAATCTTTGTAACATGCAGGTCTGACAGACAGCCCAAGGGTTCCATCATTCCACTGACATACTCGGTTTTGTTTAGTGTCTTTTTGATGCTTTCTTGAGGCAATAATGTTGCAGTGAATTATAGAATGAATTTGCAGTTTTATTAACTGGACAGAACAGAGAGCTGACAAATTTTGGGGAAAATTTCAGTAATCTGATGTAAAGAATAAAAACAATTGTGCTTTTCCTCTGCTTTTAAGAAACATGCTTTGGTATTTTAGTTCTGTGTGCTTTCTTTTGCTCTTCTGGATGCTGTTTCCTTTGGGAAGCTTTTAGTTACTGTGGGGATTATTTGCTAACAAGCTTTTTATATTCATTGAGCTCATTTGTTTGTATTTAACAGGTAAATTGCATTGGTGTTAGGTCAAGGTTTGTTAAATATCAGTGTTATTGTTGAAAACATGTATTTATCAAAGTCAGGTCAATTTGATGAGTAACATTAAAACTTGTGGACATACAATTCAAAATAGTTTTTGAACAGCAGCTATCAAAATACTACATTGTTCATTATAACTAATTATTAAGCTCAACAATCACATAGGGCCTGATCTTGAAAAGAGACTTCAGGAGACATTAGGAGTTGAAGATAGTTAGGACTTTCCAGCACCTAAGCTATAGGATGAAAACTTTAAGTGTTTGAATTGAATATTTGATTCAGTGAATTTATCCTGGGTTTTGTTAAATGACAATAATTCCACAATTTCCATTACCTAGTCAAAGCAACAGTCCACAAGTTTAATGAAGTATTGTTGTAGCTATTTTGGTCCCAGGATATCAGAGATACAAGTTGAATGAGGAAATATTTTTTCTTGGACCAGCTTCAGTTGGTGAAAGAGTCAAGCATTCAAGCTACACAGAGTTCTTCTTTAGGTCTGAGAAAGGTACTCAGAGTGCCACAGCTAAATACAAGGTAGAATAGATTGTTTAGCACAAGTTGTTAACAAATATTGTAAAAGACCATTCAAAGTGAAGTGACTTGTTAACACTTTTACAGTAATTCAAAATAAGGGGGGCTCAGTAGGTTACAGATAGTTGTAACAAGCAATAGTTCTTTTTCAAGTGATGGTCCCTATTGTATTGCACTGAAGGTTATGCATGCACACTATGCACTCTGGTTTGCCTCGTGCTTCTTTCTGAGGCAATTAAAGGGCAGGGCAGATTGACTGCATCTCCAGTTCCTTTTCACCACCACATGGTCTGATTTGGAGCTTTCAGTATTGTCATCTCTGATGCGCTTCTTAAAAAAAGGACAGTTGTAAATAGTTATAGCTATTTTATATCAGTTTTACCGGCTTTATATCCTTCTTAGTTTTAATCATTAATAGTTTTAGCAGTGGTTTTAGCCTAGACTTTGGGGTCCCCCCTGTACCCAGCTGTGGATACCAGACTATGCGCAGAACTCCAGCCTTCAAACTCTGCGCTTCCTTCCTGCGATCCTGATCGGTCAGCAATGATCACCAACACTTCTTTGGGGAAGCTCACATTGTGGCGAGGTGCAGTGTTTCCCAGTCCTTCCTCAGCCATACCCAAGAAGGCCAGGCACTTTGCCTCTGGAAGTATCTCATAGAGCTTACCATGAGATGGCACTCAGACCCAGGCTTGGGAACCCTCCCTGTACATCGACTTGATTCAGCAAGGAGCGTGCATCCTGCTACTACGTCCAACCTCAGTGCAACCACCTCTTCAGACCCCATGGTGGGACCTAATCAGGAGATAAGGAAGCACTCTAATAAGCATGGACTAAGCCTTCCTCCAAATACAAGGTGGATGCTTCCTCCACTATGTTGGCCCAAGGGATGGGGCATATTCCAAGACTCATAGGCACAAGAAAAAGACCCATAAACAATAGAAACCAGTGGTTCTAGGCAACAAACTGTTGGGATCGCCATCTCCAGCACCACATAAGGAATGGGATCCTCCTGCACCAGAAAAGACCCAAGCGCTGGTACCGATGACTGGGAAACAGAGAGTGTCTCTTACTCCAAGGGGATCCGAATCCATGCTGCACCCCAAGATGTCTTCACCTTACCAGATCCAGAGTCTCCCCCTCCATCGGGTCCCTTCACTTCCAGAGAGATCATATCACCACCATGGGATGTGCCTGTGATATGGGGTCCCTCACCCTCAGCACCTATCTTCTACACTCTCCCATTGACTCTGACGGTATGCTATTAAAACTAGAGTCTGCCTTTTCCTCTTTTGATGAGTTGAAACCAGGGGAAGAACCTCCTTTACCATACCACACCTATGCATCATCGCAGAGACCAGCATCTCCATGGCAACAACTGCCACTTCATCCATTCTTGAACCACTGGTATCCCATGTCGTGGGGACCCTCACAATCTCTGGCAGATCCGACCTACTGGCCATATTAGGGACCCTGAGCACAATAGTCCTCTCTGGAGCCCGCCCAATCTGGGAGAGAACAGTCACCTGCTTCACTGGGAGGGATACTTCAAGCAGACCCATGGATCTGAAGGCAGAGGAAGAACTTTGTTACCTGGTCCCAGCAGTTCCATTGGAACCAGCAAGATTTCCTTCCTCCTCGCCAGATGAGGCAATGGTTGCATCATCCTCTTCCCCACCAGATGACTTCAGAGAATTCCAGGAGCGTTTGTGGAGAATTGCTAGGGAACTCTAAATCCCCTTGGAAGAGATCCAAGACTTCCAATATAATCTTCTGGATATTCTTCTCACCTTGGGACCTGCGAGAATGGCCTTACTAATGCAAAGCCATACTGAAGCCAGCCAAGACAGTGTGGCACACTCAAGCTACATGCATGGCTGCCCCAAAGGAGAGGAGAAACGATACTATGTTCTGGTCAAAGGATCTGAATTCCTTTTCTCCCATCCAGCTCTGAATTCCATAGTAGTCAAGGCTGTTGCAGACTCACATTGCAGTAAAACCCTCAATCTACCCCGGCTGACAAGGCAGGGAAAATTCTAGATTCTCTAGGGAGGAAAGTCTTCTCCTTCTCAAGTTTACAATTCAGGGTAGCAAATTATCAGGCATTATTGGCAAAGTATGACGTCCTGAATTACAGTAAATTCGAGGAATTTGTTGATAGCTTCCCACAACAAAATTGTGCTTGTTTTCAGGACCTTATTGACAAAGGGAAGTTCATGGCTAGAATTGCCTTCCAATCCACAATTGCTCAGCCTCCTTTCTTTCCTAGGAGTCAGCATCAACATCAAGAAGTTGATCCTTGATCCCATGCAATCTCTGGAGTTTATGGGGGCTACCATAAACTTTGTCACAGCACAAACTTATCTGCCCATGGACAGATTTCAGACAGTGAATGTCGTCGTAGCTCACATGAGCAACCCTTGTGTACCAACCAGGACTTGCCTGTCTCTTCTTGGCCACATGGCTTTGTGCACCTACATGTCCCCCTTTACAGGACTGCACCTCCACTGCCTTCACATATGGTTCGAGTCTGTTTAGTCACCAAATTATCACTTTATGGACTTTGTGTTGACAGTCCCAGCCAAGGTACTGTCATCCGTCTGGTGGTAGACAGACCCACATTACATACGCATGGGAGTTCCCTTTCTTCCCTCTTCTCCAAAAAAAATGATCATCACTGACACATCCCTGTTAGGCTCGGGAGCCCATGTGGACAACTACACCACAAAAGGAGTGTGGACCTCCTGAGAATGCAGGATGCACATAAATATCCTGGAATTCCAAACCGTAGGAAAGACATGTGAATTCTTTCTTCCACTCATTCATTCGCTTTATGTCCTCATCATGTCATACCACACCACTACTTTTTTCTATATGACAAAACCTAGGGGAACGAAATCTGCCATTCTGAGCATAGTGGGGAAGCGGTCAATCTCTGGAACTGGCGTGTCAACCACCAGATCATCCTATCTTCCTGGGACGCAGAGTGTACTCACGGACTCACTTAGCAGACATTTTGTAATCAACCGTGAGTGGGAACTTCACAGTACAGTGGTAATCATCTTTGCACGTTGGTGGACCCTGACCAAAGATCTATTCAGTTCCCAGCTGAATAGCAAAAGCACCACATACTGCTCCAGGGGAGCCCCAGTCATCACTCCCAGGATGACGCTCTCCTATTCTCCTGGTCAGACTAACTCAACTATATCTTCCCTCCATTATTGCTCCTGCTTGGCTGCACAAGATCAGTCAAGACAGATTGATAATCATACTGATTGCCCCCTTATGGCCCAGAAAATTCTGATTTCCCAATCTCCTGCACGTCATCCCACCCACCAGTTTCCATCCCAAACTTCCCCAATCTTCTGACCCAGCAGTGAGATGAGGTATCCCAATGAACATGTGTTGCACCACAGGGCGTGGTATTTGTATGGGCATCTAGTTTAGAATGGACTTGCTCTTTGGCTGTACAAGACATTCTCTCCAGCAGCAGGAAGGACTCCATTAGGCAATGTTACTGGACCAAGTGAAGACCTTTTTTATCTTGGGCCCAACAGAGAGTGGTTGTACCAGAAACAGCAGGAATTCCCATCACCATGAACTATGTTCTATCCTTAAAGTCATTGGGTCTTGCCCTCCAGCTCTTGGAGAGTCCACTTGGCGGAGATTTGCATGTTCTACTTTCCAGTGGAAGGTTACTCTGTCTTCACTCATCTGCTAGCTGCTAGATTTTGCAAAGGCCTCCTCAAAACCTTCCCATCCCTCCAAATGACCCAATATGACTTGAATCTGCTTCTCTCAGTATTAACGAAGCCTCTCTTTGAGCCATTAGCATCGTCCTCCATGTCCCTCCTTTCCATGAAAGTCAGATTCCTTGTGGCTAACACTTCCATGAGAAGGATCAGTGAACTCAGTTCTATGATGGCAGACCTGCCATTCATGGTAATCGACAAGGATTTAGTCTCCCTATGTCTATACCAAACATTTTTACCAAAGTTGGTCTCCCAGTTTCACGTTAACCAAATCCATTACCTGTTTTCCTCCTGAAGCCGCATGCATCTGCAGAAGAACACTGACTCCATTCCCTCTATGTCCGATGATCTCTGGCCTTCTACCTGCAGAGATCAAAACCTTATCAGGAAGTCTTTTTATTGTAAAAGGTGTTAACAGTCTGCTTCACTTTTAATGGTCTCTTACAATATGTGTTTGTTTATGCCAGACAATCTGTTCCATCTTATATTTAGTTGTGACCCTCTTGGCAAGTCTACACTATAAAATTAAGTCGACCTAAGTTACGTTGACATACAGCCACTGCAGTAATTGAATCGCTTTTGCATGTCCATACTATGCTTCTGGTGTTGGTGGTGCGCTTCCTCACCAGGAGCATGTGAATCGATTTAACTGTCAATGTGGGGCATTGTGGAATGGCTTCTGAAAGGCAGCAACAGTCAATGTAAATAATGCAATGTCTACACTGACACTGCATCGACCTAACTACATCGATCTAAGCGCTACGCCTTTCATGGAGGTGGAGTTAAGTTGGTGTAGAGGGTGAGTTGCATCGCTGGGAGCTACATTTTAGTGTGTAGACACTTACAAAGTTAGGTCGATGGAAGCTGCCTTTCATCGACCTAACTTTGTAGTGTAGACCAGGTCTCTGAATACCTTTCCCAGATCTGAAGAAGAGCTCTGAGTGTCTTGAAAGCTTGTCTCTTTCACCAACAGAAGTTGGTACAATAAAAGATGTTACCTAACCCACCTTGTCTCACAAGTTTAATGTTTTCTCCAAAATTCAGTAACTTTAACAGTGCAGTATGTTTTGAGAACAAAAAGAGATAAAACCTTACCTGTGATTGAATAGTAGTTACTGTGTCATGTGTTTCTATGGTTTATAGTTAGGCTTGTCAGGATTAGGATTTTGTTAGTAAATATTGGTAAATGTTGATGTTACCGTACACACATACCGATGAACAAATATTTCTATTGATAACTGAAATTTACAGATAGGCAAAGTAAAAAAAAAAAAATGCTGGTTTAGAATTTACTAATGTTTGATTTAAGGATGTTTATTTTGTATATTTTTATATACAATATTTACCTCTCCATAACGTCACACAACTGTGAAATTTATACTCAATAAAGATAGAAAAAATGCTTAAAAATAAACATCAATAAACACCACAATTATTTTTTTTTAAAAAATCAAATTCTGTCAGCTTATTTATAATTGCCTGGTAAACAGAGAGTAGTCACTTTACCTGTAACATAAGTGATACTGTAATTTGTAGTAATAGTATATTACTTTCTTAGGCCCTGATCTTGACTGCAAACAGATCTTCAGGGGCAGACTCTTATGCGCATTCAGAGAGTCACATAAGTTTTTGGGGCTCTGTGCAAGCATATGGGTATGCCCATGCAGATCCAACTGTGGGAAAGAGCCATATCTTCTAAATGAGAGGATCGTTGTATATAGTACATACATGCTTTAGGCAGATTACTGTGTAATTGCACTTGAGACATTAAAAAGTGATTACAATGTTCTACTCTTCCCTCTGATTTATGACAGAATAAGACTATAAATTGTAACTACATGTTACTTCCAATGAATATTCTGAACAACTGTGTAGTGATGCCCATGTGTCTAAATGGTCAAATGTTAATTTGTAATTAAATAGTATTTAAGCTGAGAAACTAAAGTCACATGAATTACATAAAACAATTTTTAGTAATTAGATTTAATGTACATTTCAACACAACAGGAGGATTTTAAATATACACAGGACCATAATAACCATTTACATTAAACATATAGAGGTTATATTATTTTCAAAATGTGACAGTGTTTTCTGAAATATCAGGAAGAAAAACTGAGCAGTTAACTACACAAGTTTAATATTGAAATAGACCATTTTTACTTATATATTTGGGTTTTTTTTATAAAAGAGTTTGACATGATTGCAGATTTATTCCTTTGGTTCTTTGTATTGGATTAAATATGCTATTAGCCTTGAGGTTCACATCAAACGTAGTCAGCTTTCAAATTGCAATAACCTTTCTCTTACAATTCTTTTATAACCTGTCTCTGATCATTTTAATAAGTAGAAAAAATGTGATTTGTATTACGATTTATGATAAAAATTCGTGATATTTTAGAGAGCAACTTTATTGGCTGAATATTGATGTATACAGCAATATATCTCAGTGTGGGGCATCTTCAAGGTCAAATACTTGGGTCAAATACTCTGTGGCAATGTCCTATAATTGTGTGTCCTGTTACATTTTACTAAATGCCAGTTCTGCCAATGCGATTTTCTTTAGTGTGGAAATACATTTTCTGAATCATCTTCAAAATTTTTCTGTTTAAAATTGTTTTAAATGATCCTGGAAAATGCTTTATTGGCCATTTAATGACAGAAATTCTTTTCTTTTATATTGTATATACCCTGTTCAAATTTTACCATTTTATCTTACTAATATCCCAATTTATGAGCTGCCGTTGGCTATGATATTATCATTCAAACATTTGTATGAGAGATATGACATTTCACAAAATGGAAAGAAGAGAAATACGTAAGGAAAAGAGGAAGCGGCCAGTGATAGAGAGATAATGGTCTTAGAGAGTGAGAGAAGGAGATGTCACTTCATGATCCCAAAATACATATTTGTAAATCTTATTAAGGGACAAAAGGTTACACTGTGTTCTCTTTTCTTTATTTCTTTCACTCAGTTACAAGTAGTATGAAATAAAATTTGTCTTAGGGAGAAAACTGTGGGCCTGATGACACTAACCAAATTCTTTTTCATATGGCTTACCCAGAGAAAGAGTAGCTTTATTAGTCAACTGGAATGCAGCATTGGCAAGTCCTTAAATTAGCATAGATAAAAGAAGGTTAAAACATAATCCAAAAGAGGTATTGAATGTTTTAGAATAAGTCCTTAGAATCAGGAATGACAAGTATATTTTTGTTTATTTGTGTGACAGCTCTCTCTGGCATTGACATCTTATAATAGAAATTGCACTTGGGGAAATAATAGATTTGGAGTAGTGCTGTTGGATGTGCCTTGTTAGTGAGCTTTTATGACTAAAATGTATCCTTGGTGTTGACACCCCCTCCCCCCCCGAGTAGATTATTACACTGTATACAATGTGTTCATATCGTTGTATGCTCTCTGTGTATGTATATATTACATATTGTGAGGTTGGTATGGTAGTTACTTATTTTGAATGGAAAAATAACCATTGAAGCAAAATATTATGTAACTTTTACTAGCTACTTTTTATAGCTTTAAATATTGAATAAGGTATTTATGGCGTATGGCTGGGGTTGAACTAATGCATTAATTACTTCCTTTTGGAGTTTATACTTGGATTTCTAGAGAAGGGGGTCATCTACCTTTTTTCTTTTTTTCAAATGTTAAAAAACACCATTGGAAAGATAGACGGGGTGGGTGGGGTAATATCTTACATTGGACCAACTTCCATTGGTGAAAGAGACGAGTTTTCCAGCTACACTGAGGTCTTCAGCTCTGGAAAAGGCACTCAATGTCACAGCTAAATACAAGATGGAACCGGTTGTTTAGCATAAGGAGTTAACATGTTGTAAGAGACCATTCTAGGTGAAGTGGGCAGTTAACACCTCTGCAATCATAAGACAAAGGAGGGTTAGTAGGTTATAGAATGTTGTAATGAGCTATAAATCCATTGCCTTAATTAAGTCTGATTTTTTTAGTGTCTAACAAATTTATTAATTTAAGATCCCAGGCAGGTTTCTTTTTTGAAATACAGTTTATATAGAAAATACATAGCACCTTTTCTCATAGGATGTTTGGGTGGTATGGAAGTACAGCTGCCCCAAATGCTTTTCTAATCTCCTTAGTATCTGTAATAAGTCTTTGAAAATTGTTAAATTAATACATATTGAAATATCAGTATTTTATAGCATAATTACCTTGCACTATCAGAATAATAATATTCACAACTAGATTTTAATTAACAATTATTTTACCACCAAAGATCCAAAAGAAACTTATAGTAAGAAGTTATAATTTATGTACATGCATTTAATTGCTATTAAAATTCAGATGTTAATTTTCCTTAGATTAAATCGAGGAAAAAATATTGTATATTATGTGTTCTCTATGACAAACATATTGTACAAATAATAAATATTTGTATTTATTATAATCAGTGCAGTACTAAGCTTTGAAATGGAAAAGGTAGATCAGAAGAAGAAATTTGCTCCACCCAGCTGATGTCCATTTCCAGAAGTGCTTTTTATTACTCTCTTAGGTGTCCTCAGGACTTTTGACATTAATTCTTAGGGAATTGAAGCCTGAATAAAACCAGGTGCAGTTCTTGCTGGTGAGAATACATTTGCTTTACCAAAGCTGAAATGTGTGTATATAGGTAGTTTATGTGCGTTCCTTGGTAACTATGCTATAAGTGGTTCCTTCCAGTCCTATGATTCTATGTCTACACCAGACAGCTTACAGTGGCACAGTTGTACAGATGCAACTGCACTGCTGTAAGATCTCTTATGTAGCTGCACTATACCGATGAGAGAAAGATCTCCCATGACATAATTAAACCACCCTCAACGAGCAGCAGTAGCTATGTGGGCGGGAGAAATTCTCCTGCTGACATAGTGCTGTTCATACTTATGCTTCTGTCAGTGTAACTTATATAGGTCAGGGTTGTGTTTTTTCACAGCCCTGAGTGACATAAGCTATACCGACAAAAGTCATAGTGTATACATAGCCTAAATTATCTGCCATTTCTTTTATTTATTTATTTTTCTTGAGTCTCTGCCAGTGTTATGTCAGTAACAAAATAATTAGAGAAGGCCTGACAGTTAGAAAAATATTTGGCTATAGCAAGATTTTAGATAGTTTTCCTACTATTTTGTTAATTATTAGCTGGCTCTTTAGTGTGTTTATTTTCAAGTTATATATGATCAAAATAATTATTTCTATGACTCATACCATTGCTAAAACATAAAACATTTTGTTGTAAAATAGCCATGCATAGATCCTTGGGATTTTTGTGAATTTTTATTAGTTTTGTCTTTCAATGTTTTTTTAAGTGCCTTTGTGTTTGCTTAGGATTGTCCAGAACATTGTTCACTTCAGAAAGATGAGCCCATTAAATAGTAGGAGGCTTGTTTCTTCTAAGTGATAAGTTATTTCTAAGATGATTTACATGCAATGCATTTACAGTGACAAATTAAATGGGATGGAAAGCTTTTGTTAAGTATTGAATGCCATGTCTTTTTAAAATAAGACCCTTTACATTTCACCTTTAAACATTGTTTTATATTTCTATGAAGAAAATATAGTGAGAAGCCTGGTAACTTCAGGCATTACACTAACATAACTTAGTAAACTTAGAATCATAGAGTTGGAAGGGACTTCAGGAAGTCATCTAGTCCAACCCCCTGCTCAGAGCAGGACTAACCTCAGCTAAATAATCCCAGCGAGGGTTTTGTCAAGCCGCAGCTTAAAAACCTCCAAAGATGGAGATTCCACCACCTCCCTAGGTAACCCATTCCAGTGCTTCACCACCCTCCTAGTGGAAAAACTTTTTCCTAATGTCCAACCTAGACCTCCCCCTGCAACTTGAGACCATTGCTCCTTGTTCTGTCATCTGCCACCACTGAGAACAGCCTAGCTCCATCCTCCCTGGAACCCCCTTTCAGGTAGTTAAAGGCTGCTATCAAATCCCTCCTCATTCTTCTCTTCTGTAGACTGAACAAGCCTAGTTCCTTCAGCCTTTCCTCATAAGTCTTGTGCTCCAGCCCCCTAATCATTTTTGTTGCCCTCCGCTGGACTCTCTCTAACTTGTCCACATCCTTGTTGTAGTGGGGGACCCAAAACTGGACACAATACTCCAAATGCGGCCTCACCAATGCCAAATAGAGGGGAATGATCACTTCCCGTGATCTGCTGGCAATGCTTCTACTAATGCAGCCCAACATGCTGTTAGCCTTCTTGGCAACCAGGGCACACTGCTGACTCATATCCAGCTTCTTATCCACTGTTACCCCCAGGTCCTTTTCTGCAGAACTGCTGCCTAACTCGTCAGTCCCCAGTCTGTAGCTGTGCCTAGCTCGTCGGTCCCCAGTCTGTAGCTGTGCATGGGATTCTTCCGTCCTAAGTGCAGGATTCTGCACTGGTCCTTGTTGAACCTCATCAGATTTCTTTTGGCCCAATCCTCCAGTTTGTTTAGGTCCTTCTATATCCTATCCCTATCTTCCAGGGTATCTACCACTCCCACAGAAATTATAAGATTGCTTCAGCGAACTTATTGAGTGCTGTTGTAGCCACCTTGATCCCAAAATGTCAGAGAGACAAGGTGGTTGAGGTAATACCTTTTATTGGACCAGTTTCAGTTGATAAGAGAGGCAAGCTTTTGAGCTTACACAGAGCTCTTCTTCAGGTCTGGGAAATGCACTCTGTCACAGCTAAATACTTATAGAAACATATACGTATAGAATCATAAATGTAACTTTTATTATGCTGTATTGCTCTAAATATAATTGTAACAAGTTAGCACTTCAGCTTAGCAATGGGGAGTTCTTTGCCACTCACCACGATCTATGAAGTTGGGAAATTATTATTGTCATATTAGTTATGGCCATGGCCTTTTGGTGAGAGACAGCAAAAAGTAATTAATCAGACATATGTAGAATGACTGCACCACACCTTTAAGTGGGAAGAGGGGGAATTTGGCTGGCTGGACAAATTAAAGGAACATTGCTTTATGGCTGCGGGGGGAGAAAGGTCAAACTGCTGCAAAAGGGGACAAGAAGCCATCATATTGACACTGACTCATTCCTTGGGAACCGGATGGACGAAAGGGTTTAAAAGGGGCAGCCCTGTGCATGAAGCCCCCTTTTACATGGAGCAGACTGGGGCAGCACCCACCCTCTTTCCTCCTTAGGTGGTGAAATGCCAGTTCTGGTCAGGACCTGCTGTGGGCATTGCGCTAACCCACCCCTTTTTTAGAGGGGCTGGGAAGGAATTTTTTCCTTACCACCATATTAGCCTAGTTGGAGTTAGGGTTTTTTGCCTACCCCACAGTGGATTCAGGGAGGACTTTGTTCATGTGTGGTGTGAAGGGAAGTAGGCTATATGTCACAACTCATTATAAATAAGTGTGGGACAGATGTCCAGTGCAGGTACTCCATAGGAAAGGTATACAGTGACTGAATAATGGCTTGGAAGAGGACTTTAAAAGGAGATGTTTGTTAAAGGAACGGAATGGGGAGAAAGTGGGTTGGTGCTCCTGTGAATGGTACAGCAGGGAGCCAACCCCCCTTTCTTATAGCCCACCTTAACCCTCCTTCATGGGGGGTGGATGGAAAGGTCCCAGCAATGGATTGGCTGGGGGACCTGGATGGAAAAGGGAGAGGAACTGCTGTCAGAAGCCCCCCGGGTAATTATTGAATGACAATGGGGTTACCTGCACTGTACACTTTTATCTGCTGGGTAGTCTCAGACATGATAAAGTTGCAGCCTAATTAAAACCATATCATATGTCCTTCTTTTGGTATAGTGGGATAATATTGCTTTGGAGAAAGCAGTGCTATAACTGCTAGATGTGCAGCTTCTGAAAATGTGAAGAAACTTAATCATTATGATATGACTTGATTTGGGAAATTCTGAAATTTCAGCACATGTGGAATTTAAGTACATAGTGCAAACATCTATCTATAGTGGATGCTCCCACCGAGCTGGGGGCTTTTAACTGTGCTTCAAGTGCCCACATGGTGTTCAGCAAATTTATCAATTCTGAATTCCTTCGGGTGGGGGATAAGTGGCACCAGACTCCACCAATAAATTTTATCTGAATGCCTCTCCTCCAAGTTTCACATAAACCATGAACCTCCCCCACCCACTGGTGTTTGAATGTGCTACTATTTGGGGGAGTGAGAGGTACCAGGCCCCTACAGGGAGATGCTGAAGAATCTTCCCTTCATACTCAGCCATCTTTAATTAAAGCTCTCTCTTCCCTCAGTTCGTACCTCAAGAGCTGTCTCCAAATTTCCACCCACCAAGGATTGGGGTTCTTTTGTAGGGTCTGTCTCCCTTGTCCTTCCCCTTTTTCATTGGCCTTCCCCCAGAGTGTTGTCTGGAAGAGTTATTGCAGCTACATTATCAATTTTTTTCTTGGGGAGATAAGTATCCTTCTGCACCTCTTAGGCTTTTCTGGCTTTATCCTCTGTGTCTTCTAACCTAGCTACTCCTGGCTGATTGCCCATGCAAATCATGGATAGAAACCTTTGGATCAAAGCCTGTTTAAATGCAGCTGTCTCATACCCCAGGTTACCTGCTGCAGTCAACCCAGATTGTTTAAATGCCAGCTTCTTTCTATTCACATAGCTTGCCAGTGTCTCCTCCACCTGTTGCTTCTGTTGGTAGTATATCATTACAGGACTTTCCCCCATATTCCTTTATCACCTCTCCCTGCAAGCTGATATCCCTTTGGGATCATCATCTCCAGGAGGAGTCCATACTTGGATATTATACAGGAGCACTGCAAAATCCTCAGGGGTTACACATTACCTGATCAAAGTTGCTGCATCCACAGGGGTGAGATGGGGGGTTCCAGCTATCCTTGTCAGCCGCCTCAAGGCTGTGCTCCGGTTTAGTGGACCAAATGATTTTCCCAGGGCTCTAACCTTATCAGGAGAGAGAGGTCTGTTCTCTACCCTCTTCTCTGTTCCCCCATCACCCTCTCGGTCCAGTCTTCCTCATCATGGTGTTTACTATGGGTGGGGGCTTCCATCGGTCTTCCAATGACTGGAGGAAAGGGCCATATGAGCATTGTCCAAAAGAGCCTAGGGAAAACTCATTGGAGTCATCCCCCTCATAGTCATAATAAGAATACAAATCAGGGTCTCCCTTGCCTCATTTCCTCCCCCCCAACTATGAGCCCTTTTGATCGCAGCCTCTATTCCCCTCTGCCCTCCGAACTCTGCTCTGAGGGCACAGATCTGTCTCTTACATTCCCTCTGGTCTGCCTGGGTTTTACTCTGGGAGTCCTTCACTAAAGCTTTAAGTGCTGCCTCACTTTTCTTTTTCTGCATTTTCAACTCATATGCTTCCTGCTCGAGCCCGTCACTCACTCTCTCCCTGTCACACACTTGTTTCTGCATTGCCACTATCTGTGCTACCAGACTCAGCATTCTAGCCCTAAGGGGTTTAACTCAGCCTTAAGGCTAGCTGCTTCCTTTTCTCTCTTAACTTTATCTTTCTCTAACTTCTCCACTCTTATCTTTAACTAATCTATCTCTTTACCACATATTGTTGCTACAATCCATAATCCCTGCACTGCAGCTGTTTTCTTCGCCCTAACATTTGGAGCTTTCCATTTTCTCACACTGACCAGGGTTTCCCATTGCTTATAGAGTTGCAGGAAAGCCCCACGGCCAGTGAATGCTCCAGGCTTCCAGGGTCCATTACCATATTCCTATATAAAATTTGTCAAGCTGTTACCCAAAACTATTTCCATCCTTTCATTCTTTCCAGATGTTCCCTTTTCTTCTGACATATTTTCTCACTCAAGCAAGCTACCAGCCTGAGTTCCAGTAACAGAAGGTATCTGTAAATTGACACATGGACTACAACAGGAAATTACAGGTTCTAACCCTGCCCCACAATCTTCTAGTCCCTATTGCAGCAAACTGTTCATGTACTATTCGTCCCTTTCCCCTCCACCAACTCCTGGCAAATCTGTTACTCATGATTATCTGAACCCAAAGCTATGGTAACTAATCTGTTTTCCAGATGATGTCAGGAAATAAATCAGGTGGAGGTGCTGTGTCCCTCAGTGATTTATTTCCTGACGCCGCCTGGAAAACAGAGATTAATTACCATAGCTTTAGTTCACATACCCCCAGGTAACACTTCATTGATTTCATTTAAGACCTCCGGTTACCCCAGCTAAGAACCTGACCTTAAATATTTAACTCTGCACAGTCGTTGATGTTAATCCCACACTTACTGCATTGTTTTTATATACAACTTCCTTCTTTTATAATTTAATGTGTCATATCTCACTTCTACTAATTCTTATTTAAATTTGATTTTACTTTTAAAATAATTTCCTCATACATGGTGATTTGGGTTGACACAAACAAGACAGCATAACATAACACACCTCAGAACTGAACATACGATTCCTGAAACAAACTACAGGTACAGTTTGATGCATACGTCGGAGAGTACAGCCTTAGGGGGAAAAAAGACTATCACTTCCATTTATTTTTCCCCTTTCATCCCTCTGCCCCACTATTTATGTTTGCACATATGCCAATTTTGTATCATGATACCTAAATTGTCCCTCTTCCACTACAACTCTTAAATGTATTTAATACTGTGACTCCACATTGCAGAAGAATATAATCTTTCATCCTCAGAATGACTAAGTTAAAATGTTCTGGTTGGATATCAGCATGATCAACTAGATATGTTTAGTCAGTTTACTTTGTGGTTGTTTAAAGGGATCTGCTTGGGAAACATCAAGGGGGTGATAAGATGATGAAGAAAATCCTAATTGTCTAGAATTTCTGATCTGAGTATGAAGAACAGGCAGTGGAATAGTGTCTGTACCTCATCTTTCTTGATCACACTATAGTCATTTATATTTACTATGATACTGTACTTTTATAAGGCACTTAAAATGTGGGGGCCTTACCACACTCTTGTGAGTTTCCAGCTTGCTAGGCCAAAAGATTGACTTGTATAAGAGAATCAGAGTTCAGTGAGATGAGGCTGCCAACATGGGAGAAATATGAGGGAGTCAGGAATGAGGAACTCCCTCACAGGATATTTTCTCAACTTCCTGGTTGGCCAGGGAAGGGAAGTTTTCAAACCCTGCCAATGCCTCCACTTAGTTGCACGGTTGGGAGAGAAGTAAAGAGAGCTAGTGCCACCTTGTTGCAACACTAGCTCATTCGCCTTCTTCATTTCCAAAGTTAATTTTGATGTTTGCAAGTGTCAGGTTATCAAATATTTTCAGATTTTGGATCTGTGTTTCTTGCTTTTGGGTCCAGAGTGTAGCAGTTATTTCAAATCAGGAAAGAATTTATCCTTGCCACATGCTGGCCCTGCTATTAGGATGATGAGGGCTTCCATTTCTCTTGAGAAGTGAATGGGAGGTCATCACTCAACATTTAGCTATTGTAGGTTGCGGTCGGCTGTTTCCTGGTAGGAGTTATTTGATGTCCTAATACACTTGAAACATCCCATCCTAAAACATGATGGTGGGCTTGGAAACATGAGGCACATGTAAGAGGGAGGTGTGTGCGGGACAAGCCTTAGAACATCACTTCAGGCTTATCTGTACGAACACTTAGGGCTTGTTCACGCTTACCCGGAAATTCAGCAGCAGTCGACGGGAGCTACGCAAACTACACAGAGTAGTTTGCGTAACTCTCGTCGACTGCTTCTGCGTGCTGTTCACATTGTGCTGAGCCGACGGGAAAAGCGTTTCCGTCGGCTCAGTGTTACGCTAGTTGAGGAGGTGGACTTATTAAGTCGACTCCCTCATCGAGTGAGCAGGTCTCACTGACTGCTCAATCGATCATGAAAGATGAATCTGGTGGTGGCAATTTTGCCGCCGCCAGTGTAAGCATAGCCTCAGTTTCCTGCAAGTTGGGAACTAAATCTACACTGTACTAACCTGTTGCCCACTAAGGCTGCGTCTACATTGCACATTTCTTTTGGTGGTATGTAGAGTATATACTTGCTTAGTCCCCCAGCATGGGTTTTAGTAGTAGTATATATGGTTAGACATGGCTTAGGTGAGTAGAGTACAGAGACTCCTGAAAGGTGTGTGTATGTACCGGAGCTCATGTCCATGCTCATGGCTCTCTACTTGCCCAAGCCATGCCTTTTGTGTCAACACTGCTACTTCTCGCCATGGAGTGTCCCACTGCCTCCTAGCAGCTGGAGTCTTTTCTCACCACTGGAAAAGATCCAGCAGCAAGGACAGTGACTCTGGCAAAGGGGAGGCCTTTCCCTGTGGCGGGGAAGGGCTCCAGCAGCTGGGAGCTTCCCCGCTTCTTTTCTTCCTATAAGCCAGTGGCACTGTCAGGCTGGACGTTGTGACCCTTCCTCAGGCCCAGGCTCTGAGGAAGGCCATGGCGCCTTCCTTTAGGGGAATTAGCAGTGCCTGTTTAAGAGTTTTAGTTCCCAGGGCTCCCAACTGGTGGGGCAGTTAATGCAGTCTGATGCCCCGGCCCTCAGGCAGAGTGAGACAGGTAAGCAGTCTATTGCCTCCAACCCTCAGGCAGGGCGAGGCAGGGAAGTAGTGGATCCGCTGTCTGTAGTAGCAGGGAAGGGCACTTTCTCCTGGGGTGGCTAGGGTAGAGGGGAGGGGGAGGCAGGCCCACCCGTGTCGCCTGTGTCCCAGCCCAGGGCCCTATCAGTGGCAAAGGCGTTTGCCACTGAGTCAGCGGGGCTCCCGCCGCAACACACTGACGGGGGTCTTCCCCCGACTCAGCCACTTGCCATGGCTGTCCCTGAGCCACTTCCTCTCCCTGGTCCCCAGGTACCTGTGTCTTCCATTTCCTTGGGGTCACTGCGGTACTCTGCTCGTAACAAGCCCACCAGTCCCTCCTCATCGGTCGGTGGTAAGTCTGGGAACCCTTCAGCAGAGGGTAACTCCTCCAGGTCACAGGGCTTCCGGGGCTCCCCGGTGTCAGGCAGCTTCTCCAGGTTCAGCACCAGCCTCAGGGGGTATTTCCCACCCAGGGGCTGGGGGGGCCTGGTCCCGTCGCTCGGGCTCGGCAGCCCGGTCCCGTCACTCGGGCCTGGTGGCCCTTTCCAGTCCCTGGGGTCTGGCAAGTCGGGCAGTTTCTGGGGCCTCCGCTCTGGGAGGCGATTGCTCTGAGTGGCTGCTCAGTTTGGGTCAGGCGTAGGCCACAGCTGGCGAGAAGGCACGTCTGTCCCCGGTGGCAGCCTTTTCCTTACTGAGCTGCAGGGCCTGCCTTTTATACTTCCTGTTCCAGCGGAAGCTCCGCCCCTCTGTTGCCGAGCAGATTGGCTGGCTGGGCCAAGGAGCGTCCGACTGGGGGGTTGTGACCCTTCCTCGGGCCCATGATCCGAGGAAGGCCACGGTACCTGCCTACACACACACCCCCACTCAAGTCCAGCCCCCGGCCTCCGGTGCTGGCCAGTCCCATTTCCCCAAGCCAGGACAAAGCATCCGCGTTGGCATGTTCCCTCCTGGCGCAGTGCTTGATAGTAAATGCGAAGGGTTGCAGGGCTAGGTACCAGCGCATCATCCGGCTGTTGGTGTCCTTCATCGGCTGGAGCCAGTGGAGGGGGGTGTGGTCAATGATCACAGTGAAGGGGCTCCCCATGAGATAGTAATGTAGGGCCTTGAATGCCCACTTTACAGCTAGTGCCTCCTTCTTGATAGTTGCATGGTGCTCGTCTCAGGGGAAAATTTTGCGACTCAGGTAGACGACGGGGTGTTCTTCCCCATCGAATTCCTGAGTGAGTACGGCCCGTAGTCCGACAGCTGAGGCATCGCTCTGTACCACGAACAGGTGGGCAAAGTCCAGGCTGTATAGAACTGGTTTGTGGCATAGTGTATCTTTCAGCGCCCCGAAGACCCTCTCTCGTTTGGGGGTCTACTGGACGCGGAGCGGCTGGTCTTTTCTTAGGATGTCCATGAGGGATGCAGCAAGGATGGCAAAGTGCGGGACAAACCGCCAGTATTAGCCTGCCAAGCCCAGGAACTGCCGCACCTGCTTTTTGGTGGCCGGTCGGGGGTACTTGCGCAGGACCGCCACCTTTCCAGTCAGGGGTTGCAGGGTCCCCTGGCCTAAAGTGTACCCTAGATAGGTTGTCTCACCACCCAATGCGGCACTTCTGGGGGTTTGCAGTTAGCCCTGCGTCTCAGAGGGTCCACACCACGGCGGCCACTTGGTTAAGGTGGTCGTCCCAATCCTGACTGTACACGACCACATCATCTAAGTAGGCAGCGGCGTAGGTCAGGTGTGGCACTAGGAGCTGGTCCATGAGCCTCTGGAAAGTTGCTGGGGCGCTGTAGAGTCCGAGGGGCATCCGGATGAATTGGTACAGGCCGCTGGGTGTGGCAAAGGCCATCTTTTCCCGGGAGCGGGTTTCCAGAGGGATCTGCCAATAGCCTTTGGTGAAGTCAAGGGTAGAAAAATAGCATGCCTCTCCGAGTCGGTCCAGCAGTTTGTCGATGCGAGGCATGGGGTAGTCATCGAACTTCGAAATCAGATTAACTCGTCAAAAGTCTATACAGAAACGGTGGGTTCCATCAGGCTTGGGCACCAGTACGATGGGGCTACACCACTCGCTAGTTGAAGGCTTGATTACTCCTAGGCGCAACATGGCTCGGACCTCCTCCTCCATGGCCGCCTGTAGGTGGCAGGGTGGTGAGCGTGTGCCAGTCCGTACAACCTCCCCAGGGCGGGTTTTAGTAATGTGATATACCCGGGTGGTCTTCCCAGGGATCACAGTGAAGGTGGTGCTGAAGGTCTCTGCCAGGTGCCTGGCCTGCCATCTCTGGGCTTCCATTAGAGTGTCACCTAGCTGGGGTTTACCCGGCTCCTCCCGTTTGGGGATCTGCAGGCCCAGCTCTGGATCCGGGGGTTGTGGGTTAATTAGTAGCCCCTCTCGCTCTTGCCATGGTTTCAACATGTTGATGTGGTAAACCTCTGTCCAGGAGCTTGGACTCCGCTGAGGGTAGTAGCACAAGCACCCGATCTCCGGGTCAAAGGAGCGGGTTCGCACCCACTTGTTGTAGGTCTGGGCCAGGGTCTTCTGGGTGACCTGGAGGTTTTCCTGGGCCAGCGTCCCGGCCTGGCGAAGGTGCTCCTGGAGGTTGAGGACATGCTGGTGACGGGGTCTGCTCCCAGTTTTCCATCATTAGATCCAGGTTCCCGCTCAGCTGGCAGCCGTATAGCAGTTCAAAGAGGGAAAACTGAGTAGAGGCCTGGGGAACTTCTCGGATGGCCGGGAGCAAGAGTGGGATCAATTGCTCCCACTGTCGCAGGTCCTCGGGAGAGAACTTCCTGAGCATGTGTTTCAGGGTTTGGTTGAAACGTTCCACGAGGCCATCTGTCTGAGGGTGGTATATCGAGGTCCGGAGTTTCCGGACCCCAAGGATGGCACAGACCTCCCAAAATAGCTGGGAGGTGAAGTTCGTCCCTTGGTCCGTTAGGAGCTCCCGGGGCAGCCCCACTCGGGTGAACACCTTAACCAGTTCACCTGCCACCATTCGAGCCGTAGCATTTTTCAAGGGAGTGGCCTCTGGGAAGCGCATGGCATAATCCACCAGGACCAGGAAGTACTGGAACCCGGCCATACACCGCTCCAAGGGCCCCACCAGGTCTATGGCCACCCGCTCAAAGGGGGTCCCAATCAAGGGGAGAGGTACAAGGGGGGGCCGTGGAACTCCAGCCGGGGCCACTCATTGGCATTCGGGGCAGGAGGCACAGGAGGCCTGGACCTCCCGGTGTACGCCTGGCCAATAAAACCGGGTGAGGGCTCAGGCGAGTGTTTTGTCTAGGCCCAGGTGTCCTGCGGCCAGGATGTCGTGGGCCAGTTTCATCATGGCCTTACCGTGGAGTCGTGGTACCACGAGCTGGGCGTGGGGTTCCTGAGTCCGGGTGTCTCACTCCAGTTGGTAGAGCCGGTCCCACCTTAACTCAAACCACAGCCACTGAGCCGCCCGTTGAGGGTCGGTCGCCACCCCATCTATGGCGGACAGTTGATCGTAGGCCCAGTTGAGGGTGGGGTCCTCACTCTGGTCGTGGCAAAAGTCGGCCCCAGGATCTTCCGAGGGCAGCAGATCATGCAAGGGCAGTGGGTCTCTCCCCCTGGCGTCCCCCTCTCTTTGGTTGGTTCCGTGGTGCAGTCCGTATGGTCCTCCCTATCCGGTGGGTCCGGGGCTCCTGGGGTTTCTGCATCCGGGTCTTCGGCGTTACCCACTCGTTGGAGGACTCCAGCAAAGTCAGGGCGGATCACAGGGTAGAGAAGCAGGGGCATCAGCCCCACAGACAGTACATGGGTCACCGATCCAATGGTCAGGGGGACCAACAAGGTAGGGTAAAATCTAAGGTCCCCGTGTATGCGCCGGAGGCCAACCTGTCCCAGAGTCCTCCCGTCCTCGTGGCTCCCGTCGCTCGGGCTCGGCAAGTCGGTCAGTTTCTGGGGGCCTCCGCTCTGAGAGGCGATTGCTCCAAGCGGCTGCTTCGTTGGGTCAGGCCTAGGCTGCCGCTGGCGAAAAGGCACGTCTGTCTCCGGTGGCAACCTTTTCCTTACTGAGCTGCAGGGCCTGCCTTTTATACTTCCTGTTCCGGCAGAAGCTCCGCCCCTCTGTTGCCGAGCAGATTGGCCGGCCGGGCCAGGGAACATCCGGCTGGGAGCTTGCGACCCTTCCTTGGGCCCGTGCTCCAAGGAGGGCCACGGCACCTGCCTACACTTCCATACAGCTTTGTATGTTTTTCTGTATTTTTGGAGCTAGTACTATGTTAGTACACACATTAAAAATATGTGTGCATACACTGTGATCCATTTTCAAATATTGACTTACTTTTTAATACACACACAAATATTGAAAGTATCTATTTCATATTTTAGACTAACGCCCAACAAAATATTTACAGAAATAAACATCCAAATGCATCCAAAACTGGTTAATTATTTTAAATCTCCACTTGTGAAATTTAAAATATCAAAGATGCTACTGTGTTAAATATTTATAGGGGAAAAGAATAAGCAGAGACCTTGTCATGCCTTGTTTAAGCCTAATGAGACCTTTATAGCTGACCTTGAACAGTTTTATAGTAAAAATGCTGAAAAATCACCTAATAGCACAGGCAGGCATATATAAAGTGCAATGCTTCATGATTTGTTAACAACATCCTATCGAGAAAAACACTAAAATTTCTAATTGGGATTACCTACACCTGCTCGTGAAAATGGTATTGTCACCATCACCTCTGCTTGACGGGTTGGCAAAATCGCAGCGCTTATGGCATATCCACCATACACATTGTTTTATAAAGACAAAATCACACTACGCCCATACCCAAGATATTTACCTACGGGTCCCAACATCTTTTCATCTCAACCAATACACCTTTCATACTTCTTCCCAAAGCGCCACAGCAACCAGCTGAGATGGTTCTACACAACCTAGATGTGAGAAGAGCATTAGCCTTTTACCTGGACCGGTCACCACGATAATTCCTCTCCACCATCGAAAGATCCAAAGTCACTGCCATATCTAAACAATGCCTCTCAGTGAATCTCACAGTGTATGTGTTGTATCTTACACAAGAGACAACCTCCTACCTCAATCAGCCACACTCCACATGTTCATTATCTACCTCAATTGCATTTCTTAATAATGTCCCCCTTAATGACATTTGTAACACTGCCATATGGGCATCAACACTTTCGTCCAGCATTATGCTATTACATGTGATGACACTGCAGACTTCTCAGCTGTACATGTAGCTCTGAAGCCCCAACCTTCCAGCTAGGGGCACTGCTTTATAGTCACCTACAGTAGAGCAACCATTGGGACATCACTCAAAGAAGAAGAGAAGGATACTTACCCTGTGCAGTAACTGAGGTTCTTCAAGATGTGTCCCCCATGGGTGGTCCACTACCTGCTCTTCTCCACTCTGCTTCGGAGCCGTAAATCTAAACTCTGAGGCAGAGAAGGAACTCAGGGGGTTGGACCGCACAGTGCTATATATATGTCCCGCACACAGCGTGCGAGGGGGGAAGGTGTATATGTGCAGTCCAATGGGCACTGCTGGTGAATATCTCCGATTCCAGGTGCAAGAGGTGCTGCCGCTCCTACAGTGGAGCTTCCATCAGGGCAAACATCTTGAAAACCTCAGTTACTGCACAGGGTGAGTAATGTTCTCATCTTTAGTTTTTTGGTAGAAGCTGTTGAAAATGAAGGTGTATTTCTTTTTTTTTTAATTTGACAGCGGTTAAAATTGAGTTAGGAATCCTCCTTTCTAATATTACTTTAAATATAAACCAAATTAGTGGCAAAATTTGAAATGTTCATCAAAACCTTGGCTTGACTGCTTATTTACTTAGTTATGCTGTGCATATTAAACTTCTTTTGCTCTGAAGTAATTTGATTATACAACTTTTGAATGTCTCTTATAACTAGGAATCAGTATATGATGAGTGTATATTATAGGCATTCTGCTCTTTTTTTTTTTTTGGTCCAGGAAAACAATTTGGGTGTGTTTGGCGTATGAAAGGTTTGGTCTATGCTTACCTGGTGATTCGGCGACAGTCAACGGGAGTCAACCCGTCGACTGCTGTACTTCTGTTCTGTACAGTATCTTCACTGCACTGCGCCACTTGAGGAGGTGGTTTTAGTACGTCAACTTCCTGATTGATTGAGTGGGTCTACACTGACCGCTCAGTCGATCCAGATAAGTCATCTGACGGTGGCGACTTTGCCGTCGTCAGTGTACACATAGCCTAAGTGTAGGATTTAGGGCTTTATCCAAAATCCATTGAAATCAGTGGAAAGAGTCTCATTAACGTTTGTGAGAGAAGCTTAGTCTTGCACGTGCTATGCAGGCTTCCTTATGCCAGTCCATCAATGTGGTGTTAGCATTTTCAAAATAAAACCTTTGTAGACCTGGGGCAAGATCCTACACTGCATTGTACTGTGTACTATTTTGAAATATTTAAAAAGGGACATAAAGGACTTCTAATTACAGAATGAAATTTCACTTGCTTTGAGCAAATTAAATCTATTACAAAGGGAATACGATAGTGAAAACAAAAAGAATTTTGTCCATTTTTTCTTTTCCTCATAAAAGTTAAGTTTACCTGTAGTTTAGAGTAGTTTACCTCAATCCTTCCTTTACCAAAATAAAATAAAATAAAATTCCCTCAGACTTACCTCATAATTAATAGTAAATAGGAATATTATGCTGGGCTCTCCTGGCTTGAAACGGTGTGCCTCCTGCAGGGATGCTATGCTGGCATCAGACAGGCCCTCGGAATGCATTAGATGCCTAGGCAAAGGACATATCGCCCAAAAATGCATCCACTGCAAGAACCTAAAAGCTAGAGCAAGGCATGACAGGGATCTCCGCCTCAAGCTAATGCTTATGGAGAGATCTCTGAGACCTGTCTCACACCCTGGACAGGGTAACAGCTCGCCGGACAAGTCTCGAAAAAGGCACTCTACCCCACCTGCGAGAGAGCAGAGTAAGAGAAGGTGGTCACCGGGAAAGGACAAAGGAGTTGGTACCAAAGAGGCTTTACGTTCCTCCGGTACACCGACTTCTACAACAAGGAAGGACTCTCACTGCTCCACTAAAGAGCTAAGAGAGAAAACAAAACAACTCTGATCTAGTATGGCACCATCGAAAGTAATGGTCTGCAAAACGGCGATAACCATCACAACATCGGCACCAACACAGACTTTGGTGCTAATGAGCAGCACGACACCAACACATACCGAGTCCACGACATTGGCACTGATTGTACCTATGGTGCCTTTGGCACCTACAACCTCTGATGGCTCCAACAACATCCACAGTGCTGACACAAACGTCTGCGCCGAGAATTGCCACGGAGTAGACTACGGCACCGATACTAATGACAGAGCCAACGACACCGGCCCCACAAAAGCATACCAAAAAGCACAGGCACCATGAGAAGGAGAAATTCTTAGCATGCTCCCCACTATCACCACTATATGGGACTGACACCTCCCCAGTACAGTTCAGTCAGGAGGACCCCATTTCCCCCATCTTCTTCTCCAGTGATGAGGACTATGAAGACGAACAAGCTACCTTTTCCCCTCAACAACCATCACCTAGGAGACACCCAACTAAACACCATCCACATTCTGGATGTCCATCATGCCTGTGGCTGGACCCCCATGGTTCGCTCCACCAGTCCCATACTGCATGCACTGGCCAGTACGGGACACTTGGTCTGCTTATTCCACACCACACAGTAGACCATCAACCTCCCAGAGATACAGGGAAAGGTCACCCTATCGACCTCCTCCAACAGGACCCAAAACAACCAGTCCTATACAAGAATAGGAGGACATTGCAGAACGAAAGAGAACTCCATCGGCTCATAACTAATATTCTTCACCAGATGAGGCCATAATTCCCCCGCCTTCGATGACTGCAGACAATTTTAAGCAGTTTCAGGAGTTGTATAAGAGGGTAGCTGACAGATTCCCCTCCAGGAGGTTGCAGCTTCACAACACAAATTACTGAGAACATTGCAAATCTCAGCTTCTTCTAAAATCGCCCTTCCCATGGACGATGCCCTGGTGGAGCTCGCCAATCACATCTGGCAAACCCCGGCACTATCCTTCCAACTTGCAAAAGGGCTGATAAAAAGTATTATGTCCCTGGTATGGATACTGAGTTCCTCTTCACCCACCCAGCTCCTAACTCACTGGTCATAGAAGCTGCTAACCAGAGAAACAAACAACAACATAACAGATCAACACCACACAATAAAGAGGACAAAAGACTAGATTTACTTGGCAGGAAGATCTACACCTCGGCCACACTATAATTGAGAGTAGCAAATTGCGCTGCGTTGTGGTCAAATTATGATCATGACAATTATGTGAAGATATCCCAATTTATTGATTGCATCCTGGTGTACAGAAAACAGTTTCAGTCCCTCATTAAAGAAGAACAGTTGGTTGCAAGACCCGTGTTGTAGGCTTCCCTCAACGTCGCGGACACAGCAGCTAGAACAGTGGCAACTACAGTCGTCATGCACAGGACGTCATGGCTCCATTCCGTGGCCCTTCCTAAACAATTCCAGGCGACTATTGAGGATCTTCCCTTTGATAAACTGAAGCTCTTTGCAGATAAGACCGATGATATTATGCACACTATGAAGGATTCTAGGACCATGCTCCGCATGCTTGGAATCTATACACCTGTAACAATAAGGAAAACCTTCATGTATCAACCATATAACTTTAGGTATCAACATTATCAGCACAACAGATGGTATGAGCAACCACGCTCCAGACACAGGCCCCAGCACCGCTGGCAGACAAACCAACAGCCATTGACATTTCAAGCTGCCCCTCCTAAATAACAATTTTGGGAATTTGGTCAAGGGTCTGCACGACCACCCTTACTCACCACAGCCAGAGCCTATAACATGCACCATCTTGTTCAAACACTGCCTATGCCTTTTTCACTGGGTGAGCATAACAACAGACAAATGGGCACTAGAAATTATCCACTCCAGGTATACTATCCCTTTTACTTCCATGACTACAAACCCCTTCCCTGTTCCTCTGCAGGAACCCATCTCATGAGCACCTTCTGCAACAGGAGATAGAACATTTACTCCAAATAGGTGCTATAGAGTATGTCCCCTACCAACACAGAGGCAGAGGCTTCTATTCCTATTATTTCCTCACCCAAAAGAAAAATGGGGGTTGGAGATCTATTTTGGACTTAAGAAAACTGAACAAGTTTATAAGGGTACAGAAATTCAGGATGGTCACTCTGGCTACCATATTACTGGTTCTGGAAAAGGAGGATTGGTTTGCAGCCCTCGACCTTCAGGATGCATATTTCCACATTACCATTCACCCAGCTCACAGAAGATCCCTCAGATTCACACTAGGCAACAACCACTATCAATACGCAGTGTTACCCTTCGTCCTTCATACTGCTCCAAAGGTCTTCTCCAAGATACTTGCCATTGTAGCTGCCTATCTTCGCAGACTAGGGATTACTATATTCCCCTATCTGGACAATTGCCTGATAAGGGCATGTACGTACATGGGAGCGATTCAAGCAATCCACACAACAAGGACATTATTTATTATGTTAGAGCAGATGATCAACTACAAAACATCTATCTATAGCCTATGCAACAACTACAGTTTATAGGCGCACACCTGGATTCTGTCACTGCCAGGGCATTCCTCCCAAAAATCAGATTCAACACCATCATGAACCTGGAATCTATAATAGAAAACAGCCCAACCTTGAACTTATGCACATGCTTCCAAATGCTGTGGCACATGGCAGCCACCACATTTGTAGTGCAACATGCAGGATTGCACAAGTGAGCCCTTCAGATGTGGGTTTGCCTCAGTTTACAAACCACACAAGCAATTGTTAATACAAAAATGTGGTAATGCCAAAAAAGATCAAGCAATCGTTATAATGGTGGATAAGAACACACAGTTCAAGGAAAATGGTCAGTACAGGAAAGCAAATTGCATATAAACTTGCTGGACATTTATAAACCTGTCGACAATTCCTACCTCTCATAGCAGGGAAAACCGTAAAAATCATGATGGACAACATGGCATATATGTTCTATATCAACTGGCAAGGAGGGGCAAGATCCAACTCCCTATGTTCAGAAGCCATAAGGCTATTGAACTGGTACATAGGCCACAATATCCACATATAAGCGGCATACTTACCTGGTAGCCAGAACACCACCACACACAATCTGAGCAGACAATTTGGCAACAAACATGAGTGGGAAATGCACAATATTCCAACAATGGGGTTACCCCACAATCGATCTACTTGGGACAACAACGAATCGCAAGTGCCGTTACTTCTGCCCAAGAGCAGGTCTGGGTAGAGGATTGATGGGAGATGCATTCCTTATCAATTGGAATACAGGTCTTCTTTATGCATTCCCACCTATTCCCGTGATATCCAAAACCATACACAAAATATGCAAAGACAAAGCGAAGGTGATAATAATAGCACCATCATGGTCCAGACAAACATGGTTTACTTACCTGACACAAATGTTGATTCGCACGCCAATCTCTCTCCCACTATTTGAGAATCTCCTTTCCCAGGACAAAGGGACGCATTTCCCATCCGAAACTGAAGAAGTTACATCTAACAGCATGGTTCCTAACTGGTTCCTGACAAACGGAACTACAATGCTCCGAATCAGTGAGGCATATTTTACTGAATAGCAGAAAACCTGCCACTAGGAAAACTTACCTCCAAATACTTACCTGCAAATATTAAATTTGTTAGTCTTTAAAGTTCCAGAGATCTCTTGTTGTTTTTGCTGTATACAGACTAACATGGCTACCCCTCTGGAACTACCTCCAGAAGTGGCGTAGATTCTCCTTATGGTGTCAACAGAGACAAATCAACGCAACAGTAGTGCCTATCCCCATCCTACTGGACTACGTCTTGGAAATAAAAAAGCAGGACTATCAATGAGCTCACTTAAAGTACACCTAGCTGCTTTTACTATCTTCCACAATCTCATAGAGAATACCACAATCTTTGCACATCCAATTGTGAAACGTTTCATGACTGGTATACAAAACGTGTATCCTGATATACGTCCGCCCACAGTACCTTGGGACCTCAGTTTAGTCCTAAGGACCATTATCAAGCCACCATTTGAGCCCTTAGCAATTTTTTTGTTATTACACGTCAATGAAGGTATAATTTCTAGTAGCAATTACATTGGTACGATGCGTAAGTGAGCTTGCAGCACTTATTGCCCACCCACCATACACAATATTTCATAAAGATAAAGTAACGCTACGAGCTCATTCTAAATTTCTCCCCAAAGTGTCATCAGCATTCCACCTTAACTAAAGCATTTATTTATTTACGTTTTATCCGAAACCCAATGCTAATATACGGGATACGGCCTTCCATACGCTGGATATCAGTCGAGCCATCACATTTTACCTAGAAAGAACAAAACCCTTTAGGAAATCTCCCAAACTTTTTGTGTCCATTACAGAACACTCCAAAGGCGACGCCATATCCACCCAAAGGCTATCAAAGTGGGTTTCCAGCTGTATCCGCATGTCCTACACACTGTCAGGAATAACACCACCCCAAACGGTCAGGACACATTCGACTAGATCAATGTCCACATCTGCAACCTTCTTGCATAACATGCCAATCACAGAAATATGCAAAGCAGCTACCTGGGCTTCGACCCACACTTCATAAATCATTACACAATCAATGAGGCATCAAGATATGATGCAGCAATCAGACTTTCAGTACTCTCATCCATTCAACCTAACAACGCTGAAGTTCCCTCCGCTAGTTGAGGGCACTGCTCGAGAGTCACCTGGAGTGGAGCACCCAGAGGGACACTACAAGAAGAAGAAAAGAGGGTTACTCACCTTGTGTAATAACTGATGTTCTTTGAGATGTGTGTCTCTGTGGATGCTTCACTACCCATCCTCCTCCCCTCTACTTCGCAGTCAAGCATTGCAGCTCTTCGGTAGAGAAGGAACAGAGGGGGTCAGGTTGTGTGCCTGCTGAAAAGGACGCCAACAGCACCGTGAGACAGGGACAGCGCGTATGCAACCCGGACGGGCACTGCTGACAAAATCTCCAATCAAGGATGCGAGGACAGACACACACCTGGAGTGGAGCACCCACAGGGACACACATCTTGAAGAACATCAGTTACTGCAGAAGGTGAGTAACCCCCTTTTTACACTAAATTTGATATTTCTTTATGCTAACCTGGAGAATACATAATTTATTTAAGTGATTATATATCTTAATTTATATTTATTCAAATTCTTAATAGTTACATTTTTTATGATGTTAGAAAATGGTAAATGATGCATTTTTCTTTAGTAGATGATTAATTTTTACTTGTGATTTGTGTCAAGATTTAGTTGGATGGAAATTGGAATTCAATTAAATGTACAAAATCAACATTTTAAATTTGTGTTTTATTATTTAAATAAAACTAGCTTAAATGTGTTGGATACATTAAAAAATAAAAGTTTCTCAGAACGTGTTTTGCATTTACAACTTAACTGGTTTATTTCACAACGGTTATCTGTAGTTAGTGAACTGAACTGATTGTTTCTGGTCACCAGATCCTTCAAGATTTTAGACCTAGTGGATCTCATGCTCTCACATCTAGTTTTATTCATAAGTTGAAAGAAGAAAAGAAGCTTTTTTCCTTTTAAATTCCCATTTGGTTTCTTAACTCTGAAAGAACTAGTCACTGAACTGAATTAGGTGAATAAACTGAAATGAAGAAAATACTCTCTATGCTTATAGAAGCGGGTACTGCTGTCAAAAGCTATTGTTCAGCTATGCTAAAAGAAGTACAGGAGACACTGGATGTGGTTTAATTAAGCCACAACATTAGCTGGCAAATAACATTGTATCATGCACATAATTCCATAATCATTTACACATACACAGGAGCTGCTGGCAGCCCTACCTCTTACCCATCTTGATCCCCAGCCAACACACTGCTGGGACCTATTGCCACCCCTCTTCAAATGAGGGTTAAGGGGACTATAAAGGGAAGGGTGTTGACTGCCTGCTTTACAAATGAACACATTTCTGTTCTTTTAAAGAATACCTCCTTTAAATCCTTTCCCAGTACATTTTATCTGATCTACATAACGAGTTACAACATTATAGCCTAATCCCTCTTTTGTTCTTTGCCCCCCAGTAGGCCCCCAACCTGTGCTGTGGGCAAGGTGAAAAAACCCACTCCGCCTTGGCCAATCAGGTGGTGAGGGAAACATTCCTCCTCAGTCCCCCCATCCCCCATATATCATGATGTAATGCCCAGGTGGATCATGATGAAACCTGGTATTTCAACTACTTCAAAGGGTGGGAGGGTGGGTGCTGTTCCTCCTGGTCCAGGTGAAAAGAGGGCATTTACTTCACAGACATGGACATAAATAGTCCTCTTCGAGTTACCTGGGAAGGAGAGTTGGGTCTGGTCAGCATCCCCATGCTGACCTGATATAGAGTTTCCTCCGTGCAGCAGATAACTCTGACTCACTAGCTGCCCTTAAAGGGGCAACACATCTTCTTCAACAAGCCAGACAAAGGTCCCCACTCCTTAATGTATGTGACAGTCATTTCAGCATTTCAACAAACTGGTTCCAAGTGCTTAACCAGTGACTTTTACCAATTCAGTGTGGCTTCACTTTCTTCAAAACTTGGCAGCAAACACATACTACTTAATATTTTAAAATGTAATTGAAAAAGATTTTAATAATTATAATTAAGTGTAGGCCTTAATATAGGTTATCGAGATGAGCTTAACGGATAAATATCGATGGGTGAGACAAAGGAACAGATGTTTGTTGCGAAAATGATAAGAGTGTAATTTAAATTTAATTTTAAATAAGTTTATTTAAAAAAAAAAAAAACTAAAATAAACTTAAATTTAATCCAAGTTTTAATTAAAAAACAAACACACACCAAAATCCAACCTGGATTTAATTTAAATAAAACATCCAATTTTTAATTTTAAAAAGCAATCAATTTTTATCCACCTGATCCATACTACTAAATTACATCAGAATTGAAGAGAGGTGACGACAATATGCTGAACATTCACCTATTTAGGTGGCATGCTCTTAATTTTTTGATGTTAACATTAGCTAATCTTATGTGTTTATTTGGAGACCATCAAGTTGAAATGTAGTATAAATATAAGGATTCCTAACTACATAGGGATTAGGCTTGCTATAATTTATGGGTCAAGGCAAGAAGTATGTAGTACCTGGCCAGTTTTCCTTCTCTTTTTACCATCTCCCCTCCATTCTCCTTTGTTTTTCCACCAAGGGCTTTGTCCTTCCAGTGATACTGAGGGGTAAACACCAAGGTGGCAGAAACAGGCCTTTGTACACAGACCCATGGCTTCTCCCCATGCTGGCAGCAGTTAGCAAGGGGCTCCAGTAGGAGCAGGAGCCATTCTTGCTCCCTGATGACAGTCTGATGACCTTCCCCACAACCTCCCTGATTCTGAATGAGTTGAAATGGTAAACTAAAGCTGTTGGCCAACAGTACATTTAGTAGATCACCCCTGAATATGATTGTGTGTATTTTTCAATCAAAGAAAAAGTCAACAGAAATGTAGTTGTGCTATATGGGTTTTTTTAACATTTGGTTTCAGAAGGAGTTTGGCAACTGCAGTGAATGTTAAAGCAGACTGTACCAAAGATTTTTGGACAATAAAATGAGGGAGGCTTGCAAAATGTATGATTTTGAGTTATCTTGATTTTAAGCCTTCAAAAAGGGCTTGCCTCCAAATAACGATGACTACTAATTATCCAGTGAAAAAAATCTTTGGAAGCACAGATGTGATTTCCTTCTCTAGATATCTGCCACATAAAAGTTTAAATTTAAATGTGGCTCCAGGGAGTTCATATTCAGACAGCTCCTGGTGTTTTTTCTGTACTACTACTATTCTGAATTAAATATAAAATGCATGGTAACAGCAAATATACAATATTGATTTATATTTTTAAACAATAATTCCTTTCTTTTATTGAGAGTGCATTTTAGTGAGCACAAAGGTCATTTAATGAAGAATAAAAATGTAAAAAGAAAAACTCAGGGAGCTGAGAGAAAGATGAGTAGTAATGATGCTAATAATGGCTACAGCTAGGGGAAACATACATAAACATAATACTTTGTTTCTTAAGCCAAGTGTTAAAGGACTTGGAATAAAATCATTTTGTCTTATGTAAATTGGGCTTCATACTTAAAAACCAGGTGTCTGACACCCTTTGCCATTCTGCCTAAAAATTATCATCTTCTGCCAGATTGCATTTTCAAGGATGTTTTAAGCTTAGTAAACCTGTCCATTGCTTTTATGCTTATTTTGTATTTTCAACATGTTTAAAATAGTCTAGGATTGCAACATGGTCCAAGCAGAATACATTATAATCTCTCCTTCAGGATCCAGTTGAGTTAGTCATGTATAAATTAAGATGTTCTAAATTTGACACACTTTATTTAGTTTTGTCACTGATTTTTCTACTTCTTCCACCATTCCCATGTACTGTGAGCCAGATCTTTAGCAGGTAAATCAGTTTAACTCTGACTTCACTACATAGCTGAGTTACACCAGTTGATGACCTGACTCCATATACGTAGTATATATTAAACATATCTAGCCAAGCTAAGCAGTGAAGATTTCATAAGAAGACAGTGTGGTTGTTTTTGTTTTTATAATTCCATCAGTACAATTCAAAGTAATCCCATGGGGAAAAATATTTCTTTCTTTCCCAGGAGAACTGGCTATATATAGTTCATATCTTATGAAATGTAGAACATTTTCAAAAGATGATCCGGTGTAATATGTGTATGAAAATCCAGGGCTGCTTTCACCTTTTCTATTTTACAAAAGCATTAACTGAGAGGAAATAAAAATAAGTTCCTGTTGTAACACTTGAAAAATATTTAAATTTTTGTTGTTTTTTATTATTTATGCCATCAGTTATTACAAATCACATTTTTCTACTGCAGACCAAATGCAGCCTAACAGTGGAATACTGTGCAGAAAAGAGTGCAGCACTTCAATCCAGTAGGTGGCTGCTTTTCAGTTGCCATTGAGAAGTATAAATTTGTTTTTCAGAAGTTTGATAATGAGTTAGATGGGTATATGATTGGCTGAAGCATAAACATACTTGTTAAATCTCTGAGTTTGCGCCTTTAAATTAATTGATTTTTTAATTTGTGTTTTGATTATCTCTAGGTACCCTAACAATTATTTAGTAAGGCAATGCACACAAGACATAATTCCCCAGCAAGATAGCAAAACCCTTATAGAACAAAATTAACCAGCTGGTAATTCAGAATGTGTGTATTTTTCCCAATCCAAAGAACTTATTATATGCATAACCTTCTCCCAAAGCCCTACACTACAGAAGATCTTCACAGCATAATACAAAGACTTTCTGACCAAAGGGGCAAGTTCCAGAGCCAATGGATTCTGACTAGGTGTGCTGTGTCAGCAGCATCACAGTGGTTCCAGCGTGAGTGCTTCTGCTGACCACAACTGTGTTCCTTGCATTAGAGTAAGAGGAAATAACTACAGCACATACTGGAAATGCAGTTTGTTTTAACATGGTTTGTATAAAAATATCTCTCTTAATGCAAAACACACAAACAATTAAAACTACATCCCTTGTCAAACATGCTGTCTGCAACACTTTGAACTTTCCCAAATAATATTTCTTCGAAGATAGTTGGACTATCTCACGGCCCCCTTCTAAATGCCCCCCCTTCCCCCGCACACTGCATTCCCCTAAGTTGACCTAGCCCCCGCCCCCAGTGCAGCCGGAGGAGCCGGTGTTCCACCCAGGGCTGGTGAGTGTGTCCCCTGCACCCCTGCCTGGTTTGGCGTCCTCCCCCCCCCCCCCCCACCATATTCATTTGTCCTGGTGCCCTCCTCCCTTGCCTTCAGCCTAGCAGGGAGGAGCGGTCCTCCTTCCCCCTTGCCCACCCCCCTCCTCTCCCCTCTCCACTACCCCCCCCGCCTCCCTTACCCCCCTGCCTCTCTAACCTCGCCCCCACGCCCCTCCCTCTCTACTTCCCCTCCCTCTCGCCTCCTCCGCCCCCCTCATTAATTCCCACCCTTCCCGCTGCGGTCCTACCTCCCCTCAGGATGGCGTGTGTGTCTGGGGCTGGGACCCCCTCCCTGGACGCCCCTTGCCCCGAGGCCCTCCCCCCCCCGTTCAAGGCATCTGGCCTCGCTGCCCCCACTGGGCGTCGGGCCCAGGGCTCCGGCGGCGGACACCTTGGATGGGGACTCTCGGGATTCTGCCGCTGCTCCAGCTACCGCCCCCCCCTGCTCCGGGGGGTGCGCCCTCGGCCAGGAGGAAGGGCTGGGGGGAAGAAAAAGGGCAAAGGCCCTGCCCAGACAGCGACCCCGCCCATGGTGGGGCCTGCTTCCTCCCCCGTTGTCCCTTCCCCGGCTGTTCCCTCCACCAGCTCTGGGGGCGGTGCCGCTCCCAGGGCGTACACCCAGGTCGCTGCGGGTCCCCCACATGCCGCCATGTCATCTGGCCCAACCACCGCCTCCAGCACCATCTCTGGAGGCTGGGGTCCCTTCCCCACCCTTACCAGGAGGCATGGGGTCCTGGTGCCTCGCCCCACGTATCTTCCTATCATCCAAGGCCGCCACCCAGGAGGTGGTGGTGACGGGCCTGGTGGTAGGGGGCATCCACGTCTCCGTGGAGCCCCTGGAAGACCTGGGTGTACGGGTGGTCCTCACCTCCGTCCCGCCCTTCCTCCCCAACGCCGCCCTTTTGCCTTTCCTCTCTGCCCTGGGGAGGCCCATCTCCACCAACAGCCTGCTTCCCCTCGGCTGTAAGGATCCCGCCCTCTGCCAGGTCCTCTCCTTCTGCGGGCAGGTGCAGCTACAGCTGCCGCCGGCAGCGTGTGGCGGGTAGGCACTAGAGGGATCATTTCTGGTGCCCCATCAAGGGGCCCAGTATCGAGTCCACTACTCTGCGGGAGAGGCCCGGTGCTTCCTCTGCCGGACAATGGGGCACGTCCAGAGGGACTGCCCCCTGGCCTGGCAAAGTGGGGAGCCCGGGACCTAGGGGGGCGCCCTCCCAGCCACGTGGTCCCTGTGGCCGCCCCTCCTCCATCAACTGCCACCTCCGCTCGGGCCCCAGGGGCACCTCCCCCGGCGCGCCCAGACGAGCGGGCGGGCCCCGCTGAAGCCCGGAGCAGTCTGGCGGGGCCTGTGGAGGAGAGGGAGACAGGGCCGCCTTTGGCAGGCGCTGGAGGGGGCTCGCCTCAGGGGGAGGACTTTCCCTCCCCCCCTACCCTGCCCCCACTTTCCCATACCCTGTCCCCTGCGCTCTTGCCCCCTGGCCCTGCCCTCACCGCCAAGCCCTCCACCTCGGAGGGCAGAGTGCTCATGCGGGGTAAGCACGTCGCCGAGGGGGGTGAACGCCCCTGCAAGTCCAGCAAGGGGGCTGCTGGACCCGGGCCTTCTGCCGCACCCCCTGCAGGGGTGCAGTGGGTGGCATCGGCCGATGTCCTTCTGCCCCCACACCCCTTGCACCCTCTGCTGGTGCTGAGGTTGCTCTCTCCTCAGTCCCCACCGAGGAGGACCTCGTGGTGGCAGGGAGAGACTTCTCCTCCCTTATGGAGCAGACAGACGCCTTGGGCCTGACCCCAACCCTCCCCGCCCAGAGGGTTCGGCTGAGGATGGCACTCAGCCACCTTCCCCTTTCCCCTCCCTCCCTGCCCCAGCTGCCAGCCCTGCTCTTGTCCCCCGAACCGTTCCAGACCCTTCTCCCCAACCGGTCGACGGTGCCGCCTCCGCTGCCGCCACTGCAGCCCTCAGGGCGATGGCTGGGGCCGAACAGTCAGGCCCCGGGAAGCTGGACTCCCAGCTCTCCAGCGCGGGGTGGCTGCCCGTTGACCCAGTCACCCCTCCCCAGCAGTGTGGGGCCGCGGATGGTGCGGCTCCTAAGCCCGGCCCCAAAGACATCCCCCCGCCTCGCCAGACCCTCCAGCTCCCGGCCCCAATCCAGAGACACCACGCCACACTGGCCTAGCCGCCACGGACCCTGCACCCAATCCTGACCCTGTTCCTCCACTTGTCCCTTGCAATGACCCTGCCCCTGTCTCAACTCCTACCCTTCTCCTTGGTCCCGCCCCTCCACCAACTCCCACCCCTGAACCCGCCCTCCCTCCCCCCCTGCTACCTGTGCTCCAGCTGCCCCTGGAGTTGTCTCTTTCCCTTTGGCGAGCTCCCAGGAGGCAGCCTTTGTTTTTACCACTCCCAGCCCTTTAGGGGCTGCTGTCTTCCCTCCGCTGCTGCCCCCATCATCTGCCCCATCCAGCAGCGGGGCCGCTACAGGGGCCGGGCCGGGCGACGAGCCCCCCAAGGCGCTGCGCGAAGAGCTGCGCACCTTTCTCCGGGACACACGTGGTGCCCGTAACTGGGTGCAGCTCGCGCTGCAGCGCTTGGGGGATTTCCACCGTGTCCTCCAGGCCGTGAGGGCCACATTGAAGGAGGAGAAAGGGACCGGGCGGCAGAACGCCGCGGCCTACCAGCGAGCCCACAGCTTCCGTGATGCCCTGATGGCTTTCGGGACCGGTCACGGGCTGCTGCGGAGCCCAGCGAGGACCACTCGTGTTCCTGTCCGCGAGGATCCCCCCCAGCCCTCCTCATAATGCCTGTAACTTTTGCCACCTTAAACACCAGGGGCTGCAGGACGGGTCTCCGCAGGACGCAGTTGCTCTTCTTCCTTCGGGAGGCGGGGTACTCCGTGGCGTTCCTGCAGGAGACCCACACGGACCCAGCCACCGAGGCCAGCTGGCGGCTGGAGTGGGGGGACGGGGGTGCACCTGAGTCACCTCTCTGCCCGTGTGGGTGGAGTAGCCACCCTGTTCTCCCCCAGCCTGCAGCCCGAGGTGCTGGGGATCACCGAGGTTGTGCCGGGCCGTCTGCTGCATCTCCGGGTCCGCATGGAGGGGCTGACGTTGAACCTCATCAACGTCTATGCCCCGAATGCGGGCCCGGAGCGGGTGCGGTTCTTTCAGCAGGCGGCCGCCTTCCTCGGTGCTCTGGATCCTCACGAGTGCCTGGTCCTGGGCGGGGACTTTAACACCACCCTCGAGGAGCGGGACCGCACAAGGACCGAGCAGTGCCAGGCCGCTGCCAACATCCTCCGGGAGATTATAGACCACCACTCCTTGGTGGACGTCTGGCGGGACCACCGCCCGGATGACACCGTCACCTTCACCTTTGTCCGGGTGGGAGAAGATCAGTCGAGCCACTCCCGGTTGGACAGCATCTATTTCTCTCGTCACCATCTCTCGCGGGCCCACTCCTCCAGCGTACGGCCGGCCCCGTTCTTGGATCGCCATCTAGTGACCGTGATAGCCTCTCTGACGGCAGAGAGGCTGGGGCCGGCCTACTGGCATTTTAACAGCAGCCTGCTGGAGGATGTGTGCTTCGTGGCGTCCTTCCAGACGTTCTGCCTGGCCTGGCAGGGCAGAGGCATGCCTTTCCCTCGGCGTGGTGCTGGTGGGACATGGGGAAGGTGCGCGCCCGGCTCTTCTGCCGCGACTACACTCGGGGGGCCAGCCAGCAGAGGGATGCGGGGATAGAGCAGTTGGAGCAGGAGGTTTTAGTGCTGGAGAGGTGTCTAGCCGCCAGCCCCGGGATCTATCCCTCTGTGGAGCGTGCCGGGAGAAGCAGGAGGAACTCCGGGCCCTCGAAGATCTCCGGGCTCGGGATGCCTTTGTTCAATCCCGCATCCATCTCGTTCAGGAGATGGATCACGGCTCCTGCTTCTTCTACGCCCTGGAGAAAAGATGGGGGGCCCGGAAGCACGTCACCTGCCTTCTGGCGGAGGATGGCGCCCCACTCACAGATCCGGCGGAGATGCGTGGAAGGGCCCGGGCCTTCTATGTCAACATTTTCTCCCCGGATCCGACTGATGCCGCCGCCCTCAGGATGCTCTGGACCGAACTTTCCACGGTCGGCATGGGCGACCGGGACCGGCTGGAGCTACCTCTCACTCTGGCCGAGTTCTCAGAAGCCCTCCTCCTCCTCATGCCCACCAACAAATCTCCGGGCATGGATGGGCTGACCGTGAAGTTCTACCGTGTGTTTTGAGATGTCCGTGGCCCAGACCTCTCCACCATCTGGGCCGAGTCCGAGGACAGCGGAGAGCTCCCCTTTTCGTGCAGGCAAGCCATGCTCGCCTTGCTGCCCAAGAAGGGGGACCTCCGTGACCTCCGGAACTGGCGTCCCATCTCGCTCCTCGCTCCAAAATCATGGCCAAAGCTGTCTCCCTGAGGCTGGGGTCCGTGCTGCAGGACATGGTCCATCCTGAACAGACCTACACCATCCCGGGCCGCACCATCTTCGATAACCTGTATCTGGTCCAGAATCTCCTAGAGCTCGGGTGTAGGGATGGTCTGTCATTCGCCCTCCTGTCTCTGGATCAGGAGAAGGCGTTCGACAGGATGGACCACGGGTATCTCCTGGGCACCCTGCGGGCATTCAGCTTCGGGCCGTGCTTTGTGGGTTTTCTCCAGGTGTTGTACGCCTCTGCGGAGTGTCTGGGTCAAGCTCAACTTGACCCTGACCGAACTGGTCAGTTTCAGGAGAGGAGTGCACCAAGGCTGTCCGCTGTCGGGCCAGCTGTACACCCTGGCCATCGAGCCCTACCTCTGTCTCCTCCGTCGGAGGTTGACGGGGTTGGTGCTCCGTGAGCTAGCGCTGAGGCTGATCCTGTCAGCCTATGCTGACGATGTGCTCCTCGTGGTCCAGGACCCGGGCGACCTGGCGTGGTTGGAGGCCTGCCTGGCCGTCTACTCGGCAGCCTCCTCCGCCCGGGTCAACTGTGCCAAGAGCTCTGGCCTGATGCTAGGGGCTGGGTGGCAGGCGAGCTCCCTCCCACCAGCGCTTCAAGCCATCCAGTGGAGTGCGGGTCCGCTGCTCTATCTGGGCATTTACTTCTCCGACAACCATCCCTCCCCAGCGGAAAACTGGCAAGATTTGACGGACAGGGTGTTGCGGCGGCTACGGAGCTGGACGGGACTGCTCCGGTGCCTCTCCCTTCAGTGGAGGGCGCTGGTGCTCAACCAGCTGGTCCTGTCCATGCTCTGGCACCGCCTCAACACCCTGGTCCCGACCCCGAGCTTCCTGGCCTACTTCCAGAAGACAGTTCTGGAGTTCTTTTGGCCAGGACTACACTGGGTCTCTGCAGGGATCCTGAGTCTCCCCCTGGAGGAAGGGGGGCAGGGCCTGTGCTGCATCCACAGTCAGGTCCACACCTTCCGCCTCCAGGCCCTGCAGAGACTCCTTTATGGTGCAGGTAGTCCAGCGTGGAGCCAGTTGGCGCACGCCTTCCTCCGCCTCCTCTGAGGGCTCCAATACGACCGGCAGCTCTTTTTCTCCACCCGAGGGGTCTTCCGCGAGACCTCTCCGAGCTGCCGGTCTTCTACCAGGACCTCCTCCGGACCTGGAAGCTGGTTTCTGCCTCCAGGCCCCTTGCGGTCCCTGAGGGGGAGGATCTCCTTGCGGAGCCCCTGCTACTCAACCCCCAACTTGGTGTGCAGGTGGCGGAGACCCCCTTGGTGCGACGGAGGCTGGTCCTGGCGGGAGTCCCCAAGATCGGAGATCTCCTGGACTACAATCGGGGGGACTGGGTGGACCCCCATGCGCTGGCTCGGCCCATGGGGCTCTCCACCCTTCGAACCCCCCGGCGCATACTCCAGGAGGTGAGGGCAGCCTTGCCTCCCGCTGCTCACGCCTACCTTGAGCAGGTCCTGGGAGAGGGTGCTCCGCGCCCACCCCTGAGCCCCGGCCCTCCAGCACTCTCCATCGGGCCCTGGCCTCACGAGCCCCCCCTCTCCCTACGCATTGAGCCGGCTGCACAATCTGCAGCCGGTCCTTTTCTGAACCGCGCCGAGAGACCACCTTTACACGCTCATGCTCCATACCCTTCACTACCCCGCCCTCGCATCCCGCCCTGACACCAAATGGCGGGACCTGCTGCCACCTACGGAGGGCGGGGACCCCCGGTGGGCCAGCCTGTATTCCACCTTAACCCCACGGCCCGCCAGGGACATCAGTTGGCGGCTCCTTCACGGAGCCATGAGCACGGGTGTGTACTTGGCGTGGTTCACCCCCCACCCCGACACCTGCCCCTTCTGCGGCATGAGGGAGACCCTGGCGCACGCATACCTGGAGTGCGCCAGGCTGCAGCCCCTCTTTCGGCTCCTCCAGAACCTCCTGCTGAGGTTCTGGCTGCACTTTTCCCTGCATTTGTTTATTTACGCACACCCCGTCTGTGGCCCCACAAAGTCGCGGGACCTCCTCGTCAACCTCCTCTTGGCCCTGGCCAAAGTCGCCATCTATAACACCAGGGAGGGGAGGTTGGGTGGGGAGGCGCCCTGCGACCGTGGGGCCTATTTCCGTTCCCTTCTTCGCTCACGTATCCGGGCAGAGTTCTTCTGGACGGTGTCCACTGGCTCCGTCGACACCTTCCAGGAGCAGTGGGCACTGTCCGGGGCTGTCTGCTCGGTGTCCCCTTCCGGTTCCCTTCCTTTATACCTATGACTCTCACTTCCTTTCCTGTTTTTCCATTCGTTGTCCCATGAAATCAGTTGCATTCTGGGTCCAGTGGCTCCTCCCCTTAGGCTGGTTTGCAAATAGGATCACTTTCCTACAGCTTTCTGCCCTCGCTATATCATACCACCTTAAACTTAAATTCAGTCAGAATTGCCCTATTAGCTCCAAAGGAATATATGCAGCCACAACAGAAATGGACTGCAGAAAACTAAAGCATACAATGATTTCATTATCTTTTGTTATTAGTGAAAGAAAAAATCATGAAAATGTTGGTATGAAATGTAAATAATTAATGACAGAGGGATATTACCATTATTCTTAGTATGCCTTTCCCTTATAAATGATTTAATATCTTGCTCAGGGCCTAATGAAACTTACAGGCTCTCATCACATCTGAGAATTAGGTTTTCCAGGAGAATATTGCTGATAAACTACGGAGAATAACAGGAAGAAAAAGGAAGTGTCATTAACAGTGTCATGACCTTCATTGGAGCTAAATGTCTATGTCTTTGCAGTATTAAATAAGAAATTTACAATTGTTATGAAGTCTTGTATTCTTTTTTATGCTTTTGAATAATTCTGAATAAACTTTGCATATGTGGCACAAAGAACTTTTCAAATATAAATAATATTCATGATATGATGAAGTATGTTAGCAGTTTTACAGATCATTAAAATGAAGCACAGAGATTACCATCTATCTCTGTTAATCGTGTGTTTACAGTAGAACTAGAAACAGATCTTGTCATTAAGAGTTTAGATGTTACCAAAAAAAATTTAATCTGTTTTGGCCCAATATTAATTGGAATGGCTGGTTCCAAGCAAATAAGATACCCATCATCTATGCTGAGGTTGTTGATGCTCCTTTTAGCAGTAATGCAGTGGTGTGTTTACGTTTGCAGTGAGGACTGAGATGAACAGTTGAAAATACAGTGCTAAATTCTGACTTTGTTGGAATGCAATTTCAGCTCAGATTTGGGCAAATTCATTGAATTCTTCCTCTATCACTCCAAAGGAGTGAAGAGAATGTAGGGAATCCCTTATTTCTGCCTTGTGCACCCACCAATGAAGAAAATAGTATCGCAGTGCTGATATTCCTTGAGTGCATGTAATGAAGGATGGAATAGCATAACAGAGGTGTTCTTCTACTCAGGATGAGTGTTCATGGGAGTTGTGGACATAGCTCCTTCCCTACATGCATCCTCCAACAACCAGAGCCTGGCCCTGGGAGAGTGCACACTGTGCCCTTTTAAAGGGTGTAATGGTACTTCTGAGTGAGTTTCTCCACTGCGTTGGAGGCATTCTACCAATTTTTGTCCTCAGATAAGATGCCTCCAGGACATTTCTGGAATCCACACCAAGAAGTCACTTACTCTGAGCTATTGTTTGTAGCCTGTAGTATTCTAATGGCATTTAATGTCCCTCTATTATTGAGAATGTTAGTGGAACAGTATTGTTATTTTAAAGCCTGTTAAAAGGAATATTATTTTTAGCCTTACACATAGTTCTTTGACTCATTTGTTGGGAGCTATCTTCTCCATTCTGAGTCTTCAATACTTTATTTGTAAAGTACTATTATACTGTTCTCTGTGTTAGTCGGTTCATTGATCTATGGGTATTGATACAGCATATTAACAGTATGAAGGAGGAAAAGCTTAATAGGAAATATTGCTTTAGAAACATTACAAACAATAAAGTTATACTTCTTGAACTTGAAAAATTGTTTTTTCTCTTTTTGAGAAAATGGAATAAGGTTTTGAACCAAATGTGAGTATAAAGACAATCACAAATTCATAGTTCTCCTTGGGGTGGTGGCTCACCAGGATAGATCCCAAAGCAGCATTCTTGGCAGTTGCCTATCATAAAGTAATCCTTAATTCTGCAGCCTCATCTTTTCTTTTTCTTCTCCCTTATTTTTCCCTGTTTCAAAGGACCCAGGCCCTCTTTCCCTCTGATAAAGAGTCTTTCTTTCATTTTCTTTATGATATTTCTTACAGGCTTTTCAAGTTCAGTAAATATAAGTAAGTACCTTATGGGCTGAAAGTTTCTTGCCAGTCATTCATTTGCCCTAATTTATCTTGAGTGATGAAGGTTCACAGTACTTCAAATGCTATCTTGTTATGAATTGAACTGGGCAAAATATTTTAGGCAAATAGTTTATTTGCTGAAAAATGCAGTTTAGGGTCAAATTCAGAAAGTATTTGCCATATAGTTTTAGCAAAAAAAGCTTTGCTGGTAGACTGACAAAACTATTGGAGGAGGAGGTTGTAGTGGTTCATAACTAGCACTAGGCAGATGACTGATTTTTCAATTTGCTGAAACATCTAAAATATTTCATTTTGGGTTCTAACCAAACAGAATTTTTTTCTGATTTTGCAAAATTGCTGAAGAAACTGAAAAATCTGCCTAGCCCCAGTTGTGAACAATGGCTTACAGCACTCAACTTGAGACTTGACTTTAGCCACTCAGTATGAGCTTGTGTAGTGTCTCTGTTTAGAGTCTCCATTGAATTAATAGTCAAACACCCGATTTCCACAGCACAGGCTGCTTGGGAACCGGGTGCACCTGCTTTGTTACAAACTGGCACCAAAATGTTTCAAAGGGACCATAGAGATGTGAGACAGACACGGGAACATTTAACATATGTGGAAGAACATTGCTCATCATGTGCTTAGCTCTTGCACAGACATTGCATCGGAGGTGTGGGCTCCCGGGTTCTACAAGGACATGGCCCAGGGAAAATACATTCCTCATCCAGCAAGTGTTTATTCCCACACATTTTGTGACTCTTTTCTGTGGAGGTATGTAACACACTTACCTGCTGTGTGCATGTGACCATATCTCCCTCTAATGGCTGGTCCCAATAACTGCACAGACTAAAACAGTATTACAACTAATGGAGATGGCTCTTTGGTTCAAGTAATGGATCTTTTATGCTAATGGTCTCAGGTTTAATTTTTGCTGACTACTGTGGTGACTGCATATGTTCATTACACAGTTCATTGCACTGTCTTGTCTCTGTCCAGAGGTGAAGCTGGACATCTTTGCCTACAAATGACACGATATGTATAATTTTGTTGCTCTCACAAGGAGCAGCTACAAATTGAGTATAAAACAAGATAATACTCAAAGTGAAATGGAAAACAACAACAAAAATTCATTTTTAAAAAGAGATTTATTTTATAACCAAAATAGTGGAGGTTTCAGAGAAGTATAAAATAATAAGAAAAGGTAACCTGTATAGCTGGATAACCTAATTTAACTTTAAGATTTCTGCCTTGTGTTCCTTATATATTCTAGGCTTGTCTTTTTCTCTTTAGTATTCCTCTATAGCTTTCACTTTCCTTCCCCAGTGTGTCACAAACAGCCCTCTAAAGCTCCCGCAGCCCTGCTAGAGGAAAAATGTACTGGAGGAGTGGGGGTTTACAGTAGCCTTTCCTAACTTGTTCTCATTCTCATGCTGCCTTCCCAAACTGCTACTAATTGCTCACTACTTTCTTCCACCCTCATTTTTACAAACTATCACCACTCAGCTATACCACCTACTGATGCTGCCACACTGCATTCTAAACATCTTGTGAGAGTAGATGGTTTAAGTGTTACTCAGTTCCCCCACCAACCACTGTAAAAGAAAAATGTGTATAATGGAAAAGGATCTCAGAAGTATCCGTTTTGAAGGGAAAATGAGCCCACAGAGTTTAAGTGGGTTTGAAATGTCATTAACTGTGCAAAATCCTAAAGTGTACAGTACTGTGAAATCAATGTAAATGAATATCTAAGGAAAACTTGAGAGAAGAAAATATTAAATAGGAGTTTCAGAAACTTTTGTTTACATATGATCTTATTCTAGAAATTCGAGATTGAAAAGGCACATGGGAGTATTCAGTCCATCTTCTTGATAATGCAGGATTATACAACAAGCAAATGCACTCTTCAGGCTATTCTAGTTGCCCCCAATTGATCAGGCTCCCACTACATCACTGGGAACACTGTTCTTCTGTCTGTCATATCTAACTATTGAGAGAATTCTTTCTTTTAATGTTTAGCCTGACTTTCCTTTGCTTAATTTATCCCATTACTCCATTTAACCTCTTATATATGTAATTTATCACTTCCTGGAAGACCTGAAATTGTGTTGTTTATTTCTTAAACAAGAAAATGAAAGAATAATGCTTTGTGGATTACACTATGCTATTTTTCTTTCCTCCAAGATTAATTCAAAAAAGAATATAATTACTTTGGTTTTATTTATTTGTGTATTCACCTTGATGTTTACAGAAATATACTATGCTGAATTTTTTTTTTTTTTTTTTGGCATCGATGTGTCTTTGCCACCTTTGGAGCCTGACCCTGCTGTCCTGTGTCAGGTTAAACTCATAGCTTAACTGCAGAAAAAGAGTTGTAGTATCTATCCCTGGCGTTTTGATCCTGTGTCACTGAAGTCCAATGGTAAATTTTCTGTTGACTTTACTGGAAGTAGATGCAGGCCTTTAATTAGCAATTGATTAATGATTTAAAGATAGATACTTTGATTCTAAATCTAGTGGAAATTTTTGGCTGTTTTGCTTTTCCTTTCAGTGCAAACATTGATACAATCACTGAATTAATAAATACAATCACGGAATGAATAACTTACCTTTTGACACCAAAACAAATGCAGCAGTTGTAGGATTTTTCAGGAATCATTAAAGATTGTGCTGCTATAGAATTAGATAGACAAACAACTGTACTTGTCCAACTTCATCCTTTTAACTCTGTAATAAATAAATTATGAAGTCTTTGTTATAGTAAAGTGATATTGAAATTTCACTCAGAATTTTGTTAACCTTTGATCTCAGTAGCCACTGATACTTTTTTTCATTTGGAGGGATGAGTTAACTAATGGCAGTCATAAGTTTCTGATCTTGGTAACAATGGTGTAACTGAGATCAGAATCTGGCCCAAAGCCAGCACTTACTTATTCTTCTTTCTAACTCAGTATATCTTAAGAGGGAGTGCTGTTGATGTTGAGCAAGCAAATTCCAGGGGTTGGTGCAGAGTATTGTATTTGTTCATCAGCAGTTGATAATTACAGAAATACAAACACAAGTTATGAATTAAAAACCAAAACCCATTAGTGACGTAGTTATTTTAATTATGGGTTAGTATCTATACTAAATTTTTGTCGTACTTGATTTAACACATTTTTAAATCAGACCTTTTAATTTAATATTGCTTTAACTGCTTCTGTTAAAGACAGCCAAGTTGATTTCTGATTCTTTTCAAACCTTTATTTGGCATTTGGTTAAGGTCCAGATTATAAAATATATACAGTAGCACATTATATTATTAACAAATTTCCTTTTACCATAGAAAGTTCTTTTTAACTATATATATAGTATTTACAGAACCTTTATTCATAGGACATAGCGGAAAGAAATAGATCTTTCTGTTTTAGGCTACCTTTTTTTCCCCCCAAAGATTCCTTCAGATGTCCATGAGTCACTGGTTTCTTGGCTCCTGGAGTAGTGGTTAAATGTTGCTTTACATCAAAGTCTGATCTGTGTGTCGTCATAATTATGATCCATTTTGAGGGGTTTCATTGTGTCCACTCCATGCCCAAATTGGGTAGCCTGCGTCTCTTGAAAATGAAGTACCTCTTCAAACTCCCCTACAAATTACGTATTGCGACTGTGGTTTTCCAGTTAAGTTGTTCAACATGCTGCACTCATATAAATTTGCTCGATGAGAGATACATAAGATTTTTTTTTAATTGACCATATGTTCTTGTTACTCTGCATACTCGCCTCTATTGTGAGTGTATCATAAGAGATTTATTGCACATTTTATCATGGATTTCAAATGATGAACAGTCTTACATAATGAATAATCTATACAAGTGAAATAGATTAATAAATTGTACTAACCACGGTAGTCATGTCAATTAACCAATTTTTAACTCATTTTTAACTAATTGTGTGTGAAAGTGGACTTAACTTTCTTCTGACCATCTAATAGTGAAATAATCAGCATTTTTTATAATCTGTCTTCATAAGAGTTTCAGCAATATTTCAGTGCCAGAAAACAGTTTTTAAGAATGGGTGAAGAAGGTCAGCAACTGAAAATCTCAAATTTTATTTAGCCACAGGCTAAGTAAAACTTGTCTGGTTAACAACTTCTTCTTCAATTCTCTGTCCTAATGTCCTACGAAACACTTTGGAGCTAAGTGATACTTATTTATATTTCTTATGTTGTGTATCAGATCTTTGACATGTTGTCGCAATGTTATGTACAAAAAGTGAGCAAGAAGTATGTGTCAAGATTTAAAAAGAGACAAAAATGATCTTGTATCGATCACCATCCATTAGAAGAAAATGGCACATCAAAACAATAGAGCAAACTACTTAGGAAGTTCCTTTCTTGACTATCTTGGCACATAAAAGGGCTATTTGAGGGCTCTAGAAAATTATAGATTTGGCACCAAGAATGCTTAATTGAGAGATCAAACTGGATGACTGCATTTTTTATGACGGGAGTTGCATATATGACAAACAATGTGGTATGGAGTGGTAGCAGCCACAATAATTCCATTATATTCTTTTTATTATTCCTTATTGAAGGACATTTGATGTGTAGAAGATACAGAAAGAAGACTAGGAAAAAATTATACTTATTCCGAAAAAAGATATATTTACACCTTTGTTAGATATAATCCAGTCCACATCAGGCTGATTTTAAAACTACCTCAGAGATGTTATATTGTAAATCTTTAGTTCTAGAATGTGTATCATCTGCAGTAACCTAGTATAACAACACTGAAGAGTTCTACATTTGTCGTATTAAGTCTCTATGAAAACATGTGCTGCTGATTACAGGAAATTGATTCAATGCTGTATTGTGGCATAAAGTGTTTACCAGATTCTACCAGATTATAATGAACTAACATGGATTGGGAGTAAACAATTAGGATAAATGAATAAATTCAATTCCAAGAATCATCTTGACCATAAAAAAACATTATTTTATCCCATCACAGAACGTGGAAATGCATTTATATCTCTTGATGTTGGTCACAAGGTGAATCATTGTACATTATTGCACTGAGAAGATGGAAAAATAACAATTTTCAAATGCAAAATTTTTTGATGTTAGTATTAATCAGATCGTAGGCTACTTCAGACAGATTTGAAACTTCACCTCAGGCCTCAAGGAATCTGGATAATATCAGAGAGGTACAAAAGGGAAATTTGACTGTGTTGTTGAATTCTGAGGAAGAAAAGATGTTGATTGAACTGTCGAGGATATGAATGTGTGTAAAGGCTATTATAAATAAGGGAAGAAATTAAAACTATAGTTCTTGGGTGAAGTTAATTTTCAAAGGTGCTAACAATTTATTATTCCTCTTAAAGTAAGTAGTAGGGGCAGGTGTTTAGCATGTCTGAAAATGAGATCCTATGTATAATAATATTAGAGAGAGCTCAACATGAGAAGACACATGAAGAGAGCAACCAAAGGATGTTACTTTATGAGTGAGTAGACATGGACAAAAATGAGTACGTTTATAAGAATTATTTAACTGGTAGCAGCAACTGAGGAACTCTAATAAGAGGAGAAAAAAATACAAAAGCCTTTCAAGGAAACATAATTATCAAGTTAAGCAGCAGACAGAATAAAAAGGCATAAAGAAAAAGAGGGAAAATTGTGGGAATGCTTATACATGACAGATGATGAATTTTTACCTGCTGCTAAACAGAAATAGCAACATGTGAATTGAGAGAAAAAATTTAGTGGATGAATAGGTAGAATCCTGACTTTCCAAACAGCATGGGTGACTTTAAATCTATTTGAATTGTAGGGGGTGTGTTTAATCAGGAGTCAATGGAGGAAAAAATACTGTAACTGATAGCAATTAAGATTGAAAACCAGAGCTGCCTCTTTGCCACTCACTGTTATGCTATAAAATTCATAAAAATTCCTGCGGTCGGAAAGTTGGGGGTTTTTTTTTTGTTTTTTGTTTTTTTTGCAAAAATCTGAGATTTTTATTCTGAAGTATGAAAGCAACTTTGAAGGCATATTTGAAGAATATACAGAGTATATATATATGATGAGGTACAGCAGTCACTCTGGCCATTCATGTACAGCATGCATTTTTCAAAATGCTCAACAGCTTCATAGTATGTAAGCACTAATTCAAAGATTAGTGACTTTCCTTCTAGCTAGCATATTAATCTTTATTAATAAACTCTCCATGTCTGTCCCATGCTTAATGCACAAATGACCTCTCAAAGACATGTTCATGATAATTGTTGTTAACTCCCTCTTGAGTTTTTCATTGGTAACTGGAAGAAGGAAGATTTTTCATTTTCTCACAGGAGGTTTCAGACTGGATTTTTGTCAGCATCCTCCCCTTTGTTTCAGCCTTGATTTTATGGTTTTAGCTTAGAATTTGCAAAAGCATAAGTGACGATTTTAAGATTGATGCTCTTGATTTCTTTATTCATTGGTGTTTTATTGTTGTTTTCTGAGAGAACATTTTACAGCAATGATGTTTTTAAAAGAAATTATAACAAAAAATAAAACCTTCCTTTGTCATGCAGATTTGATGTTGTATTGGGAAATAGCAAAACTATTGCATAATTCCAACACAGTTTGACATCTGGAAGGTCTCCATCAACATAGCAATATCTTTACTTTTTTCTTCAACCTCGTTATCATCTGTAATTGTAAATTTACCCCTGTTATACTAACCTGCTGGAAGTACTGCTTTCCCTCCATTTTCAAGCCTGTCCACTGTTCTCTAAAATTTTTACCATAAGGTCAAAGCAGCCTGATTTCGCTTGCATGCCTTTTCAACAAGAATAAATTAATGCAAATAGGTAATTGCTTTAAGTGTTTTATAAGCAGAAAGCAATTAATATAAATTCATTGTACCAGTGGGCATAAATTGTTTGATAGACAAGTTGGCAGTTGGAGAGTTCAGAATCTGGTGTTCAAATAATCAGGATCCTATTGTATTAATTACACAAGCACATTGATCTGTGTGTGTTGTAATGTATGGTTCACTTACCATAGCTAGATTTTTTGGGGCAAATTTAAATGTCATTTTCATAAGCATGTTGTAAAAAATCATAGCATATCTAAGCTACTGCATTCTTCAGTGATTGAAAAATATGCAAGAAAACAGTGAATGGACACAATTCAGAGATTAGTCATCTGCACATCAGTTAATTATGAGCACTGGTGAACTGTGATTGAGAGGCGTGATGTTCAAAAGAGGAGGACAGTACTTGATAGTCTTCACAAGTTATGTTAACTCTCCTGCTGGCTTGTTTTGAAAATTAGGTTGCGTTAAGAGCATGGTCCCAGTAGCTGACATGATGTTAAACATAACTTGTCCCAATCTATGCTGACATCCTAGATGTGTTCAAAGTCGTGTTAGCAACCATAATGTTAAAGTTCATATTCTAACATGGCCTAATTTCTAATGAAGACAATAAATTAAGTCAACAAAAATTTAACTTCCTGGATTCTCCATTGTGTTCTTGGCAGCTCTGAACTGTTCCTGATTTATGTTCAGGACCAGACAAAAGTTTTCTTTATAATTTTTAAATAGCTATAAAAATATAGGGCTGAAGTCTCTGAATTGCTAATACCTCTTTGAACTGCTTATGCAGTGCATAGTGCGTTAGAGCAGGAAACAGTCAGTGAAGAGTCCCACTGCATTCTGTTTCCAGAAAGGTCGTGGAGGGTAGCCCTGCTACCACTTGTGCCAGCCATTTCCTCCCTCTCAGCATTTTGGGGCATTCCCTGCATATGATAGAGAGGAGAGGGTATGTGACAGAGCAGAACTCTGCTATGCCTAATTCTCTATAGGTGTAAGTTAGAACTGCTCTTGTGTTTTCTGTCCTCCTTTTCCCCGTGTCTACCCCCCGCCCCCCAATAATTTTTTTGAGTTCTTGACAAAAAAATAAGCAAACCAGGGCACTAAAATTCTCCAGAGGCCCTAAACAGCCACATGTGGCATGGAAATGACCAAATGAGGATGAAAAGAATTGCAAAGAACTTCAAACCCTGCAGAAGAACTTGAGGGAATATGATGGAGTCTACAGGCCCCACACTGAATCAGAGCAGGGAGCAGAGCATTACTTTAGTAGGGAGGCCACGGCACTCAATAGGTACAAGGCATGTGCTCAGTGGAGGAATACTTTAAAAGGACACTGATAGTCCAGGAGAAGGGGGAATTAACTCCATGTGACACCAGGAAGCAAGGCTGAGAACTGTGCCAGGAGGGGCAATAGCTTTGTTGAAGGCTGCTCTACCACCAGGGGCTTGTATCCTGACTCCCGTTTCTTAGGCTATTGTAAGCTCTAAGCCATGTCTGCACCACAGACTTATGTTGGTATATCCACAACCCTGAGCGACACAGTTATACTAACCTAACTCCCGGTGTAGACAGCACTGTGGTGACAGGAGGGCTTTTCACATCGACATAGCTACCACCTCTCAGGAAGGTGGAGTACCAACGCCCACGGGGAGAAGCTCTCCTGTTGATGTAGGTAGTGTCTTCAGTAAGCACTACACCAGTGCAGCTGTGCCACTGCAACACTGTAAGTGTAGACAAGCCTCAAGAGAGAGGGACTGACTGAACAGGACACTAAGGCCATGTCTATACTACAAAATTATGTTGACCTAACTTACATCAGCATACAGCCCACCACAATTATTAAATCACTTCTGTGTGCACACTTCGCTCCTTGTGTCAGTGGTGCGTGTCCCTCGACAGGAGTGCTTATATCGACTGTATTGTCAGTGGGGGGTATTGTGGGACAGCTCTTGAAAGCCAGTTACAATTGATATAAGCAATGCAGTGTCTACACTGTCACTGTGTTGACCTGATTACATTGACCATGACTTTACACCGCTCAGGGAGGTGGTATTACTAAACTGGTGTAGAGAGGCATTTACATTGGCAGGAGCCAAATTTAAGTGGAGACACTTACACAGCTAGGTCGATGCAAGGCAGCTGACATCGACATAACCATGTAGTATAAAGACTAGGCCTAAGACTGAGGAGAGTCTGCTAAACCAGAAACCACATTGCAAACTGAGGTGCTCCAGACTGGTGGGAAGTGACTCCGGGGAAACATAATTGGGAGTAGCTCAGTAATTGCACTCAGGAGGCAGTCGTGGCAAAAAGTGAGAGGCCCAGTATCAGCCCCAAAATCCCTTTCTCATGTCCACACAACATATTTCACAGTCAGATACACCAAACTCTGCTCCTCCAGCACAACCTAGCAGCAAAAACCATGGAAAGGTTGAAACAGGAAGCAATCAGTAACGAATTGAAGAATGGTAATACAGTTGATGCCTATAAACATGGTTTATGAAAAATGGATCACGATCAAACAAACTTATTTTTTTATGAAATTACAATTTTGATTGATAAAGGTTCGTTTGACCTAATATACTCAATGTTTCTAAGATATTTTACTTAGTATATTGCACAACAGTCTGATTTTAAAAAATTGCACCATACAAAATTAATGCAGCAAGCATTAAATGGGTTAAGAACTGGCTAAGAGATGTATCTTAAAAAGTAATTGGGGAGTCTTCATCATCCATTGAATATATTTCTGATGTGTTCTTTAGAGATCTGTTCTTAGCCCAATGATATTCAATATCTGTTTCAATGATCAGGGAGAATTTATAAAATAATTGCTGGTAAAGTTTGTAGGTACCACAGAATGGGTAGAGTGGTAAATAATGATAAAGGCAGGTCATTTATACAGTGGGGCATGGGTTGTTAAAGAGATCATTTGAACAATATGCATTTTAAAATAGCCAAATGACAGATCATATATCTAGGAACAAATAATGTACATCACACTTACAGGATGGGCAGCTGTATCCTGGAAAGCACTGATTTTGGAGAGGACATAAGGGGTGATGGTAGATAACCAACTGAACATGAGCTACCAGTTCAATGCTGTGGTTAAAAAGTGCTAATGTGATCCTTGGATGTATAAATCAGAATAACAAGTAGAATTAAGCAGTTAATATTACTTCTGTATGCAACATTGGTGAGACCATTATAGGAATGCTGTATCCAGTTGAGTTTTGGTGTCCACTCTTCAAAAAGTATGTTGAATTATTTAGAAAGGAGCTGAAAAAATTATTCCTAATCTGGAAAACTGCCTTACAGCAAGACACTCAAGAAATTTGTTCTACTGACCTTATCAAAGAGAAGGTTGAGGTGACTTAATCATGGTTTATAAATCCTGGTGAGAAGATTTCTGATAGTAGAGAGCTCTTTAATCTGGTAGACAAAGGCTTAACAAGATCCAATGGTTGGAAACTGAAGGTAGACAAATTTAGATTAGGTGCATATTTTTAACAATGAGGGTAATTAATCACTGGAACAGCTTACCAGGTAGTGCAGTAGATATTGAGTCACTTGAAGTTTTAAGCTTTAAAATCAGCAGTTGGATGATTTTCTAAAATATATGTTCTAATTCAACCAAGAAATTGTAGGATTGATGCTAGAATTACTGGGTGATATTCTTTAGCTTCTGTTATACAGAAGGTTATTTTAGGTTACCCATAATTGTCCCTTCTGGCTATAAAATCTATGGATCTGTAATTTCCCCATTATTTTTGGGGGCCAAGGACAAGAATGTGTGGGCTTGGATTTACTTACAAAGGTTTGTGATAGTTTTCAACAGGCTTTGTTAGAAATGTGCGTAAAATAACAGTGTAGAAATACTGTAGATCATTAGCAAAAGGTTCTGGAGCCGCCAGTTGGACTGGTCACCATTAAAAGAGCTAGCCGCATTTGTGGAAGCCCGTACTACTCCTGGGAGTTTAGGGCGACCAGGGAGCCTTCATATTTTAAATATAGATGAACTTTAATTTAGGTCCTTGTCTCCAAGTTAGGGCTTTGGTTGAGGTAATGCTGATCTGGCACAACTCCATGGGTATCCTGAGTGGATTTTGTTCTCTAGTTAGCCTGACTGGACTAATCTGTACAGCTCACTGCAAAACGGTGTTGTAAATCCCATATCCAGAAGTTCCTTGGTCTGATTATTTGCCACCACAAAACCATTCCTTGCTTAATGTATTCATGGTGCACACAAACAAATGTAAAAAGCCATGTAAATATTTTTTTAAAAAAGTCTGTTGCATTCACATTATACGTGTAGGTGGTGGTAGTTATATACAGCCTCTTTTCATAGTCATGTAACAACAAGATGATTGTAGTAAAATTATTTTCCTTGTCATACTTCTCAGTTAGAGTATCTCATTAATTGTTGAAGACATACGTTTTGAATTCAGATTTCACTTCACTACAAATTCTAGAGCAAATTTAATATTGTCATACTTTTCATTGCTGTAATTACCAACAAGTGGCACTTAAGCTAATGAAACTAGTATTCCATAAATCTCACTTTTAAAGGTTTCAATATTTATCTCATTACTTGAGGGTGCTTTTTTTTCTTTTTTCTTGCAAAGGAATAGCCATTCCTGAGCTATATAAAATGAGGTTGAAGGCCAATGTGCTTAACAGCCCAGGATACTATTACTACCTTGTATACAGGGAATCCCCTCAAGATTATCATCAAGAAATATACATGTCATCTTCTCATAATTTACCTTCCTCACCCCTGTGTCTCTCAACAGCCTTGCTGATTAAAATGGATTAGTCTCCATTCTCACAATATTTATCATTATAATGTTTGTATAAAACACTCCCCATCGTTCCTCTTCTCTTATTCCTTCCCTCCAAAGGAGTATTTTTCAATGTATTCAGACTCAAAATGTTTTTAAAACTGAATGGTGTGGTAAAGAGAGGGGCTGCAATCTTCCACCACTCAAATCAGCTCTGCTGTTGCTCAGGCTGAGGGAGCAGAGGAGGATTGTCAGATAAATATAAAAATGGTCATACTAAGTCAGCAATGGTCCATCTAGCCCAGTGTCCTGTTTTCTGACAGCGACCTGTCCCAGATGCTTCAGAGGGAATGAACAGAACCAGACAATTTCAAGTGATCCCCTGTCATCCAGTCCCTGCTTCTGGGAGTTGGAGCTTTAGGGACACTTGGAGGATGGGGTGCATCCCTGATCATCTTGGCTAATGGGCCCTGGCTAATGGACCTATCCTCCATGAACTTATTTAATTTTTTTAATCCAGTTATACTTTAGGCCTCCACAGCATCACATGGCAATGAATTCTACAATTTGACGGTGTACTTCACTAAAATGAACAGTCCCAGTCTTTTTAATCTCTCCTCATATGGAAGCTGTTCCTTACCACTAATCACTTTTGTTGCCTTTCTTTACATCTTTTCCAATTTTAATACATCTTTTTTTGAGACAGGTCGACCAGAACTGCACATAGTATTCAAATTGTGGGAATACCATGGATTAATATAGTACATTATGATATTTTCTGTGTTTCTCCCATCGACATACTTCCATTTACGTACCATAGCGTCTTCATGGCACTGCGTCAACAGGAGACACCCTCCCGTTGACGCAGCCTTGCTTGTTTTGGGGAGGTGGATTATCAGCATCGACCGGAGAGGCCATCTGGGATCGATTGGGCAGGTCTACATGACCCGCTCAAATGATCCCACTGTATCGATTGCCGCGGAGCCCACAGTGTAGACGTACCCTTAATTTTTTGTCTGATGCTGTACATTGAGTGGAGGTTGGATGTTTTCAGAGAACTATCCATGAAAACTCCAAGATCTCTTCTTAAGTGATAACAGCTAATTTATACACCATCATTTTGTATGTATAGTTGGGATTATGTTTTCAATGTGTATTACTTTGCACTTACCAACATTGAATTTCATTTGCCATTTTGTCTCCTCGTCATCCAGTTTAGTGAGATCGCTTTGTAACTTTTTGCAATCAGCTTTGGACTTAACTGTCTTGAATAATTATGTTGTCTGCAAATTTTGCCACCTCGTTGTTCACCCCTTTTTTCAGATCATTTTATGAATGTGTTGAACAGTACAGGTCCCAGTACGGATCACTGCTATTTTCTTCTCTCTATTGTGAAAATTGACCCTTTATTCCTACCCTTTGATTTCTATCTTTTACTGATCCACAGGAGGACCTTCCTTCTTATCTCATTACTGTTAGTTTGCATAAGAGCCTTTGGTGAGTGACCTTGTCAAAGGCTTTCTGAAAGTCTAAGTACACTTTATCAAATTGTTCATCCGTGTCCACATATTTGTAGACTCTCAGAGAGTTCTAATAGATTTGTGAGATATGATTTCTCTTTACAAAAGTCATGTTGACTCTTCCCCAATACATTGTGTATATCTATGTGTCTGATAATTTTGTTCTTTATTATAGTTTCAATCAATTTGCCTGGAACTGAATTTAGGTGTACCAGCCTGTAATTGCCAGGGTCACCTTTGGAATCCTTTTTAAAAATAGGCCTTACGTAGCTACCCTCCAGTGGTCTGTTACAGAGGCTGATTTAAACAAGAAGTTGCATACCTCAGTCAGTAGTTCTGCAATTTCATATGTGAGTTCCTTCAGAACTCTTGGGTGAATATCATCAGGATCTAGTGATTTATTACTGTTTAATTTATCTATTTGCTTCAAAACCTCCTCTGTTGACATCTCAATCAGGGACAGTTCCTCAGATTTGTCCCCAAAGAAGAATGACTGGCATATGGCCCCCATATCCTCTGCAGTGAAGACCACTGTAAAGAATTCATTTATCTTCTCCACAATGGCCTATAATTATAAAAATTACTTTGCACAAAGGGGGAGGGGAAGAATGTTTAAAATGCTTGAGAAGCAAGGATTTTTTGGTGGGGATAGGAAATTGAGGGAGTAAAGAGATGTTGAGATATCAATTGAATATAAAACTAATCTCCCTCTTTTAATCTTCATGCACAGTAAAGAAGTCTGAATAATATTATTGGGTCTGTTATACATGGATCAAATTGTTTTGCCTTTATGTAATCAGGCCCTTCGGCCTTTTATCTTTTCCTATGACCACACTTAGATAATTTGCTTTCCTGCAGTGGAAAGGAGAAGAAGAAGGGACTTGCAACTTGCAACTCTTTCACTTTTGACTAGGTGTTTAGTCCTACTTTCCTTCCTGCTTGTCTCCCTCAAATTAGGAATGCATGTACAGGGTATCCACTGGTTGTTTTCACAATCTAATAGTTTAGAATTGAAATAGAGAAAATCACAACTCACATAATGAAGAAGCGGAGTAAATACAACTAGACTAAGACATTATAGTGACTAGATGATCAAGGATCAAGGTCATCCCTTTTGGCCTTAAAATCAGTGAATCTGTGAGTGAAATATTTTTTATTTTACCATACATATGGAGGCAATTACTATATGACAAGAGGCATGATGTCATCAAATTTTGAAGCCATCTGAAATTGCCAAGGAACTGATTAAATGTGAAATACAACCTAGAAAGATCTTACAGGGGATGTGCTTTGAAGAGAGCCTACATACAGTGACGGCAAAGAGCAGTGGGAGGAGGAGTTTGAAGTAAACATTATTCAAGTATTACATGACCACCTATTTCTGAAACAAAATTTGATAAATTCAGATGAGAAACTTAAAATGACCAAAGCTTAAAACAGTCTGAAAGAATAATTGTAGATCAATGAGCACAAGAAAAAGTCTAAACGTAAATGCTTATTGGGACTACAGTGAGATTAAATTGTTACATATGATGGGACTCTGCTTAAAGAATTTTGTTTCATATTACCACACAGTGTGAAATCAGATATGCTAAGCATATTTCATGTGGGTATCGAGAAGTATAAAAGTAGAGCTTGAGATGTACTGTTCTCACCAGCCGTGAATGCTGTCTAATGTATAAATGAATCTCAGCAGAACTGCAAAACACTACTGTTTATAGCAGCAGTAAGCAACACGTGTTTTACTAAAATGTATCATTTACAGGTATGCACAAACAGTACGAGTCAGATATCTTTGTAGAAAGTGTTAGGGATCTGTTTTTTATTATGGGAGTATTTTGTCACTGATGGGCAAAAAGAAACAAGTAGTATGCTTTGTAATGTTTCTGTAGGAAACTGAGATTTGTATTGGGTTTCGATAATGACTTTGTCAGTAGGTAGATGGGAGATATATGGAAAATTGAAGATATGGGTAGATAATGGAAGCAGAAAGAGACTAGAGTTGGGAGAGTGCACAGAGTAGAACAAAACAAAAACATAAGGAAGATCAAAGAAGATTCCTGAAGTGGGATTTTCAATAATGATCAGCTCCCACTGAAATCAAATGGGAGTTCAAACATTGATTTTAATGGGAACAGTTAGACAAACACTGTTCACTCTTGGAAATCTTGCCCTTAATTTTTAATCAACTCCAAAGCTGAATTTTGTAGGCAATGGCCTGTGTAACCCCTGAGCAGCATGTCTGAAACACGAGACAGAACATTTTAGTAGCTGTGAGTGAACCTGAAGAAGAGTATTGTGGCACTAAGGGGAGGCAGAGGGAGAGAGACTTGTAGTGATATCAGAGATACCAACCCAGAAGAGTTCAGAATGAATGGAGCAGAAAGTGTCCCAGAACAGTTTAAGAGAAGCTGAGAGAGAGACATGGCTCATGGCTTTCTGAGATGGAGGAAGAGAATGGCCTGAGGGTACATTAAGTAACAGAGCAAGTATCTCAGAGCTGTTCTAGTGAGAGTTGAGTATATGTCAGAGCAGCATGAAGATAGAGAGAACAGAGAAGCTTTAGAATAACCAGAGGGGAAATACAGAGAGCAATCGGAGAAATTGTATCTCATAAAAACTTTTTTTTTTAAAAATCAAGACAGTTCAAATCCATTGTTCCTTGCTAGCTTTTGTAATTTTCCTCTTTCCTGTGTTTAAGAACATAAGACAAGCCCTTCTAAAGGTGGTGTTTACCGATGTATGTTCAACTTTTTTCTTTTTACAATTTGTTTTGAAACAAAACAACACAAATGTAATTCGTAGAGAGGTTTTGTACTGATTGGAGGGCAAAATAGGTAACAAATATCTCTTTTGCAGGCTGGCAGATAAGGTACCTTAATGTTCTGAGCATCTGAAATGTTCTGAACAGGGAAGACTCATCTCTGCTGCTGTTTTGCTTATATTTTGTCCTGCAAAGCATTCATCTATTGCAATTTTGGCCTTGCTTTTCTAAAAACAATCAATGTGTCTATTCATAGGAATAGGTGCACATCTGTAAAATGAAACAAATAACAGCAAAAACATTACATCACCAAATGTTACTGTCAGGAAGAGGATAAGCAGATAACGAGAGTACAAATCTTCTTCATAATCATTCTGCATACACATAACAAACTAGTGAAGATACATTTTGATCCTGTGCTCTCTCAAATAGTAACACAAACAGGAAGCATCCTCTCTTCCTGAGCTTGTGAGGAAGGGTTAACACAATAAAAATGAATATTCTGTCTAGGCTCCTCTATATTCTAAGCAGTCTACCTGTATGTATCCCTCTGTATTGTTTTAGAAAATTTAATAGAATTATTGGAGCATTGATGTGGGGCTCTGGACAATACCCACTACTATCATTTAAAAAACTACAATTCCCTACAGGCAAGGCGTTGTGGGAGTTAGGCTCCCTGACCTACAAAATCCCTATTATGCTTTTATCCTGTCACAGATGACAAACTGGTTTCAGCATGCTAATACCCTTATTCCTATGTGGGTGGAAATTGAATGTGTATTTATACATCTGATTCCCTCTGTTCTTTATTTGGTCCAATGAAGAAAACTAAGCTGCCTCGAGTAGTAGCTTTGTGAAAGACCCTGGCTATCATAGCAAAAAGGTACATATTTCATCCTCGATGTCACTAAAAAACACCTATCTGGGACAGCCCACACTTGCAAATCGGAAACAAACCTATAATTTGAAAGAGCTGACTGAGCAGGGGCATTATATGGATTTTCAGTTGGTCAGAGATGAGGGCTTTGTCTCTTATCTAACACTAAAGCATGTTATGACCAGCCACCCTCCGTGAAGTAAAAAAAAAAAAATTTTACAGTTAAAACATATCAATTTAGTGTGAATGCTCTAGAATTGCCAGAGGTCCCCAAACTACTGGAAACGTTAGAAATGCTTCATAAACTCCCCACGCCCATGTCCACTATGTATACTTTGTTAATGAAGAGGAACTCCATTGACTGGAGTTCTTTGTGAAAGCATGTGAAGGGGATTTAAGATAGCCCTTAAAAGAATTCCAATGGCAGAGCATAATATGGAATGTTAAAAATACTTCTGTGGATCTCGGGCTGTGCTTGATACAATAAACTATTTTATTCAAAATGTATTGGATGCCGCCAAGTTGCACAGTATAAAGACCTTATCTTCTGATGTTTGTTGTTGCTGTAACAAAGAAAAAGGAACCTTTTTGCATATGCTATGAGACTGTCCCAACAATCAGGTAGCTGTGGACACAAGTTAAAACAGTGCTTAGCTTCAGCAGCCAAATCTCAGTTGAAAATTATATCCTAGGCTATTTATCTGCTAATATGTGTTTAGCTTTGCCACTAAGACTTTGGTTTTTGAGAGCTGCAGTAATCACCAAGTGCATGACTTTATAAATATGAAAGAGAAGGCTTATGCCCAGAGTAGGACCATGGTATTCGAACCTGTCTGAGTTAGCCAAAGAAAAACGATCTTATCACTATAGAGAGTAATTTAGACTCCACTTTTAGATATATTTGAATAAAAAGTGTTGAGATGGCTCAAAGAATTCCAGCTTTCTTTCTTTCTAGTGGATCCATCCAAGGGAGATGCAAGAAGAAGGGAGCAGTTTTGTAACCATACCATAGAAGATTATAGGCCTGGTTCTGCAGTCTTTATGAAGTCCCACTGACTTCAATGGAAGTTTTGCCTGAATGACTGCATGATTGGGCTATATGGCCTCAAAGTACCCAATATGCACAGTTATTTTGGACAATACCCATGAAACGTTTGGCATTTCTGTCATCAATTCACCTCTAATTGGTGGAATGCTGAGGGCATTATTGTGGCTTATGCCCGGGTACACTCCTTGGCTATATTTGATGCTACATGCTGCTCATTTTTATGATTTCTATTATTCATTAAAAAGTTGAAGATTATAAATTTAAATATATAATTTAAAATGTATATACATTAAAATGCATTATAATGTTTGTGGTGTCCATGCAAGTAGAAGTATGATATTGTTGAGATCAAAGTTTGTTCCTTGTAATTACTAATATGTTTCTGCTAAATGTACATTAAAAAGAGCAACACAAAACTGCTCATATCCCAGCTGAAAATTTCCATTGTTCTGTTTGTTTTTCATTACTCTGAAATGATTACTGCCAGAATTCTTAAATTGGATGATTTTCAAAGAGGAAACTTAACAACCATAAATGAAGTCTTGCAGCTGTGTCAAAATATAATTTGCATCTGTGTTTATTTGTGACACTTTGGGGATAACTATAGAGAATTCACCTTAGATTTATATTCCTAACAGAATCCCATTGTCCTCAAGGCAAGTCTGAAAATGCATCTGCTTTCTTCTTCTTATGTACTTCTGTATACACCTTTGTTTCTTGTATTTATTCTTGGTGTTCAAATTGTTTTGATAAAAGCTTTCTAAATAGCTTGTGAAATATATAGTTTGTCTTCTGAAAAGCATGCTATAAAGGAAGGAGAACAGAGGAGTATATTCCAACTTAATGAAGATAATTTGGTTTTGCAGCATCCATCCAAAATCTTGTAAATTAAAGTACCCCCTGATTATGCTACAGCACTAGTCAGGTGCTGCTTGTTTTCAGAACTTTTACAAGTTCTGAAATTTTGTCAGTGCCAATAGACTGAGAAACAGAATAATTTTCTCTCTTAAAATATTCCTTTTATAACAAGATTTTATTATGTTGTCATGTACAAATAGCTAACATTAAAGCTACATTGCCTTCTCATATGGTATAAGAAAGGGTTTATGGGCTGCAGTTGAACCTGTTACCTGTACCAGAAATATCCAGTATTTTTAAATGTACAAAACTAGTATAAACACTTACTGAAAGAAAACATAATATATAATGAGCATTCAGGAATAACAGTTAAAGCAAAGAAATAGTTTTCTTATCCTTAAACAGTTTGGCAGTAGATCCCTTGTTAGATTAAATGTCTGAGAGATATATAATAGAAAGCATAGTAGTGGTTTTGTATACATTATAGACTTCTTCTTTATTTCTTTAAAATGAAGTCCTGATTTTTTTTTGTTGCTGGATTACTGCTTCTCAAAGCATTACTTTGCTTAATTGTTTGAGATCATTGAACCAAAGTATCAGAGAATCTTCAGTTTGGAGTCCATAAAACTGATTTCTGCTTTTCATTTTTGAGGAAGTGGTGGTATTTGATGACATGGGAGATCTTGATGGTGGCTAGTTCACCTTGCTGAGTGAAATGTCAAATTTGTAGATTAACTCATTTTTTCACTTTCATATTAATGTAACTTTATTACTTGAAAATGATGCTGTATTTTATATTGCCCTTTTGTATTGCTCTCAATCAACCTTATATTTTGCATACAAATTGCTATGCAACCCATAAATTTCAAATGGTTGTTACTGATTTTATTTTTTGTTTATTTTTCTCACTGTGTTTAGACTTTTAAGACAGATTTGGTCTCCTACTAACTCATCAGGAGTTGGCTGCAGTTGCTGTTCTGTCAAAGAATGAGTTCAAACTGCAGAATACCAATGTGAGGAAAAACGGAAATTTATGCTGTTGTTAAGACTGGCATCAGAAAACAGTAACATGCCTGAGCCATTTTAGTTGTGGTAATGTTTAAAATAAACCATGAAGAAATGCCATCTTGCAACCACAGTTTCAATATTTAATATTCTAACTGCAGATGCTGTTCATCTTTAGCAAAATAGATTAGCAGGGATTAATTTCAGCATTACTTTGCTAGCCTGAGTCTTTCTTTACTGCAATTCTCCCCAGGCTAGTGAGAATTGCTACTCTAGCTTTGCCAATTTCAGCTGGTGCACTCAGCTGCTTTCTTAGCATAAACCAACTTCCTGGAACTTAATAACTGTCCTCCAAAGAAGCAGTGTTAGAAATTAAATATGTTGCTGGACAATATCACTCAATAAATCTGAATTGAAAAAAAAGAAAATAAATTCTTAGAACCAAAGTTTATGAATAATGGATTTTTTTTTGTCATTTACCAAGGTGGAAGGGCACAAGGAATAATTAGGACCAAATCCTGTCCTCAGATACATACCTGTGCATCTTATTGAAATGAACGAATGCATGCTTCTCCCTTTTTCTAAATGAGTTGACCTTTATTATCATTCCTCTCTGATGACTATGTTAGCTAATTTATATTTACTTCCTCTTCAGAAGAAGGCCACAAAACCATTGTAGGCTCTGTACTACACAAACGACATGATTACATGTATGGTCTTATTCTAATTTTTGCAAAATATTCGGTTAAAATAATAATTGCAATTTATAATTTGGAGGTAGTTAGTTAGATGTTAAGTAAGATGTAAAGTAGATGTTAACATTAAGACTGGTTTAGTTTTTGTGCAATGTGTGTATCACTTCAAACAAAGAATTGTGGTGTTACAGCATTTGTCATGTCATATTGCAGGGTGATCATTATGAAAAGGACAAAAGTCTTGGAAGTATAGTAAAAATGTCAATGTGTCTCAGCCACAGTTTTATACCTCAAAATTTTACTTTTTGTAACCTATATTTTCTCAGTTCACTATACATAATTAGGAACAGTGCTTGTGTTGAGATAAGTGAGTTATATATGAACTCAATTTACCAGTTTAAACTTAAAAAAAAAAAAAAAGGCTGAGGAAGGGAGAACCTCCCCTTCTGTGGAGGATATAAAATCATTGACAGTTCACTGGCTATCTTCGTATCATTGCAGTATTGTTATTGAGCTTCTGCTTTCTCTTAGCCTAGCTGTAGGTGAAAAGAAAGCTTGCAGCTCTTAAAGTTCTTAGCAAAATTGGTTCAGGTCTTTACCATCACATCTACCTAATAAAAAAATGCCAAGTCATATTTTTAAAAAAACATGAAAATCACAGAATCTGTTTGATCCTAAGCACCCCTGTATTCACACCCTATACACAGTTGCTCCGATAATATCCTACCTGCCTCAAATATGTACAAGATAATGGAAAACACTCAGATGTCCACTCAAAACACATTGCCAAACTTATTCATTTCATCCTCACCCATAACAGTTTTACATTCAACAACAAACACTTTGTTCAAACTGTGAGAACAGCCATTGTTAGGCTTATTTCACCTTTTTTTTTCATATTGGTTCTCCTCTTCGTTGCCCTGTTGGTGCTCTCTCGCTACCCCTTTCCTATGATTGGGCAAATGTAGAAAAGATCTGCCCAACAACAGGAATAATGGCGGGAAACTTAGAAGGGAAGGTGGAAGGGGCACATCACCTCAGGGGAAATCTGCCTAGTGACAGAAAAGGTATTTAAGGGCTCTATACAGTACACAAGGTGCTGTCTGCCCTAATGGTGGCCCATGTTTGTGTTCAGTTCCAGCAGAGGTAAGAAGAAGAAGAAAATCGGATAGTACTTGATCCTGACACCTTGTTCCTTTTCTTCCTGCTGTCATTGTCTTTGTTCTCCTCACTGTAGTTCCTGTAATTGATCTTCCAGTGGCTTCTGTCCTGTTGGTCTTGTGGTCCTGGTTGGTCCCTGACTTTGGTTTTCTCTCCTTATGGTTTCTGTGGAAGAGTGGTGAAGTAAACTGTTTACTTCTTACCTTTGCAACCCACATCCTGTTAGTTTGAGGTCTGGGCTTCATGTCTTTTGCGTTAACCACCAAATTGTTCTGACAGATGAACCCTTTTTTGTTTATACATTAATTATCTCTCGTGTGTTACTAATTAAGTGATTACCCAAAGGTGATAGATACTTTTTCAAGGGATAGAACCTGGGGAGGAGGAGGTCCTTTATAAAGATTGGATCCCCTCTTTGGTAAAGAATTTTGGTAACATTTAGTGGTGACCATGGCAGGACCCTTGAGGGTGATCCCTTGTATCTCTTACCAATTCTTTGTGTTCATTTGTAATTTGCTCAGTTAGAGGTTGACAGCGGTCCATAGTGTGTGTGAGAGGGAGCATTGACAATGAGTCAGTGGCTCTCCTTGTGAGACCCAGACTTGTACTCTTGCTGGAGAGAGAGTCCAGCTGAAGGCATACTCTGATATATTTGTATGCGCTTCAGTGCTGAGCAAGAGCATTGGTTCTTTTACCGGAGAGGGTGTCCAGTAAGCTCTTTAGCCACAAGTTTTCCCTAACCGGAGAGAGAGTCCAATAATCAAAGTCTGGAAGGCTGCTTGAGTTTAACCAGCTCTGTGTAGCAGGCCAGCATAGACTGCTATATGCTACTGAGGTGTGTAGCAGGCCACAACTGATTGCTGGGTGCTGTCTAGCTCCAACCTGGAGATAAGTCTGGCGAGCATTATTTGGATTGTTTGAGCTGCAGACTCTAGCACAATTGCTGTGTACTGCCAGAGAAGAAGGCTCTGACTCATTAGTCTGGTGAGCTCTGAGTAAGCTGTAAGCTCTAAGGGCTGGTATCAGCAGATATTGCTAAGCACTGCTTGGCCTCAACTTTGAGTCCAGTGGACAGAGCAGTTGATTACTGCGAGGGCTATGTTTGTAAGGTGGGTCAGACATCATTGCAAGATGAGCAACCGAAATTTTGGTACAACAGGATGGAGTTCAGCGATAAATAAAAATTAGTTGGTATTCAGTGTTAACTTATTTGATAAACCTAAGACCCCATGGGCTGAGGATTTGTTTGTGGGGACAGATGCATATGAAATATTATATGGAGAACAGGAAAAATTTGTAATGTCCAAGCCAACCCCAAACAAAAAGTTGAGAAAGTGAGCTTTAACATATGGATTAGTTATGGTGTTAAGGGAATTGAGCAAGCACTCTAAAGGGAAAGAAAAGGAAATCTCCCAAGCTAAAGAACATGTGACACAAAAGGAAACAGATAATGAAAAGTTAAATGTCCAAAACAGTATGTTGTCAGCTCAGATCTTGAATCAAAATACACAGATCAATAAGTTTGAGCTGAAAGTGCTGGAATTAAGTTTTCTCCTTGGAAAAAGGGAAAAAGAAAGTTATATGCTTACTAAAAAGGTTGAAGAGTCACAGGCTGCTGTGCATGAACTAGTTCAAGAAATCAGGAGGACACAAGAGACCATCATAAATCACTCTTCCTGAAACCATAAAATCAGCAGCTTAAGAGAAAAATTAAAGAGGGCTTAGGGAGTCATAACTGCCATGCGTCTAGATCCCTTAAATGGAGATAAGTCTGATGGTTCAGACTTGGAGGAGGAGGAGTTTATGGGTGATACATAGTTTCGGGAAGCAAAAGTAACAGAGGTAAAGCCTTCTGCTCCCCTCAGCAGAAGGTCCTAAAGTAATCAAGAAGGAGAAAGGATGCCTTCATATGGCACCCATAACAAACAACTGTAGTCAATTATGGACTAAACTGTAAGGTGAAAACCCAGTATGAAACAAAACCTAATGGGCCTGACCAGGCAAGAGCTATGGGCAAAACATTAGGTTAGACTGACCAGCAAAAGTTAGCAGCATGCCTTCCATAAGTAGAGAAGACACAACTACATTGCTCCGGGAATGCATGAGTGGAGTGGAGTATCCTGCTTTGCCTGGGGAAATCCAGCTGGCAAGTGTTGGAAAGGTATCTGAGATCTATGAAGCGGTTTTTAAATTCTATTACCCGCATGAAATCGTAATAGGAACATTTTATTTGGAAAAACAGAAATTGAATGAAAGGTCTGAGACGTTTTTAAGCTGGGAGAGGTTGCTTACTGGTTAGCAAGGATATCTCCCATTGTGAATGGTATAGCCACCTGTGATACAGCAGAATTCAAAGAGGCATTTGTCCCGGAGGTGAATACCTATGTTAAAAGTGACTTTAGAGCTATTGATCCAAGGACAATAACTATGAGAGAACTGGAGGAGAACTAAGGGAAGATCTCCAGAGAGAGGCATTTCCCAGCCAGTGGCAAAAGAAAAGAATAGCTGCTGTAAAGGAAACTAATAGCAAACTAAATGGACAAAAAGGAAAAAAGTTTAATGGCAGCAGCTATACACAGAAGCCAGGGGGAACAGAGGCTTCCAGCCATACCAATCCAGCAAGTTCCAAGATTACAACCAAAATTCAGCTGAAATGAAGAGCTTCAGAGCAGTTTTGTGGAAATGCTTATTGAAGTATGAGTAGAAAGACCAGATTGACAGGCTGCCAACAGGAACTTTTTAAGAGACTGACAAAATATGAAGGAAACAATAATTCAGATACTGATGCAGTCAGGCAGCAAGAGACACAAGGAAGGCTTCTGTGATGGGACCAAGTTCTCCCTCTTCCCTTTCCTGTGGCACCTATTACTAATGATCTATGGGGAAGACCTGTGGTGCAAACCATATTTAAGGGACAGTTTGGAGAATTCGAGCAAATGGTGCTTGTAGACACAGGTGCTATGTTGTCCCTCATATGTACCAGATCAACATCAACAGCAAAACAACTCCCAGGGCAAGACATAAAGATTTTGGAAGGATTTAACGGCAAGGAAAAGTGCAGTGCCTTTCCTAAAACCAATCATATGTTGCGTTGGAAGATTAATAACAGAGACTGTCTTTGGAAACCAACAATTAGATGGACATGACATACTTGGTATAAATGTTCTCACACACAACCTCATAGAAGATCTGCCAAATAAAATTTTAGTTCAAGATACCAGTGGAAAAGGAGGGTTCACTATTCCAGCTTCCCATAGAGTTGCAGTGATGAAGGCATCAGAAGAACTGAAAATGCCCAATTGGGAAGATGAGGTAATGGAAATAGCCCGTAAGCATCTTGCAATCCTATAAAATGCAGTGTGGTAAGATAATTGTGGAGGTAGTTGCTACTGATCTAGATCCAAAGCCTCAACAGCAATATAAGTATCCTCAGGCTGCTGAAGAAGGAATTAAGGAAACTATCAATGCTCTGACGAATTAAGGAATACTTGTAGAAACCTCAAGTGTATGCAATTCTCCTATTTGGCCCATTCTCAAGGCAGACAAAAGAACATGGAGGCTGTCTGTAGATTATCGAGAATTAAATAAAGTGATGTCACGACTAACATCTGTGGTCATGAAATTCCATGAGATTATGACTGCAATATCTGCTGGAGCATAGTGGTTCACTGTGCTAGACCTGTCAAATACCTTTTTCTCCATCCCACTGCATTCTGACTCGTGGTATAAATTGTCACTAGTCTGGAAAAGATTGAGAGACAAGGAGTTACCTATGATTCTGTTGATTATAAGATCAACTGTTGCAACACATGGGTACACCCCCCATGATGTGACAATGGGTAGAACCATGAAAATACCTGAACAATGGTGTTTGGGGGGTACCACTGGACAATTATCAATCAAGGTTTTTAATGGACCAATTTATGAATAAATTGTTAAATATCATCAGTATGATCCAGAAGCATCAGGCTATATAGTTAAAGAGTAATGCTTGGTATATGGACAAAAGGTTAGGTGATGTGCTAAAATCTAAAAAATGGAATGTGGTTGAAAAGGTTATGTATTGTTTCTATTCAGACAAAAACCATGCCTTAAGTCCCAAATGGGCAGGTCCAGTAGTTATCACGAATAAAGCAAGTCCTACAGTCTATCAGATAGAATTGAAAGGGAAAAAGAAGCGAAGCCTTAAGTGGTTCCACTCATTACAATTTAAGGATTGGAAAGGATTTGTAACCTAGAAAGTAAAACTAATCTGTCCCTTTCTTTTGTTTTCTTATCTCTCAGGAGTCCCATCAATTGCAACATGAACCTAATATTTTGTTTTTGTATATTCATGAACATGTCTTGTTCACCCTTCCAAGTGTGCATTTTATGTTCCAATCTCCCGCATTGATTACAGTTGGGAATTCTCACTGTAAAAGTCAGTATGGGATTGCAATATATAGTAAATGTCATAAGGATAAATTTGTACACTCCTTCTAGGTACTACATTGCTAATTTTAAAAGTTAGTAACCCTAAAAATGGTTATGAAACCCCTCACAATGTGAATAAGTTTTGTGGAAAGGAAAGTGTAACTTTTAATGTAAGTTGTTATGGCAAAGTAAATATAAATGTTAAGCTGAATGGTATGGGTACATGGGCTATGACAAGCTTATATGGAATTCGGGAAGTTACTAAAGTTATTGTTGTACCCAAGCCATATACCAGCTGTATTGGGCCCATGGTGGTAAAACAGGATATTAAAAGGTTATTCCTGTTAAATCCATCCTATTCACTCAAGAAGGTTATAATGACTTTGCAGCTAATGCTTGCAATCATCCAAGCTAGCTGTGTACCATTTACTACTCCATCATTGATGGGATGCAATGCCTGGATTTGTAGTGTGATACCCAAAGAGTCAAAGGTTAAAAAATGGGACGTATTGGCCAATGTGTTAGGAGGTGTTGAAATTGGCCTGAACACCATCGATGAACAGGTATAAGCCAGTAAAATAGGAGCCTTAGGTCAGGATGTGGCATCACTGTCCAAACCATAGTCATATCCCTCAATCAGTTAAGTACCATGGAATATGATATTGCCAGGCTGGCAAGATTTGCAGGAGCAAGATCATTTAAAAATTGTTGGTGCTATAGATATCTTACAGGCAAACGTATCTATGGCTCTTGCTTGCACCAAGGCTGAAAGTTGACTCTTGGACATGGCAAAAGGAATCATTCAAATGGTCTTAATGGCATCATTCTTGTGGAGCTAAGGAAAATACTGTGGGAAAATGTTACCATTGAATTTGAACAACAGCACCAAGCATGGTGGAAACTTGTTAATTTTTCCTATAACCATGAAAATCAGACCATCATTGCCTATATGCTTACCATCATTGATGCTCAAGAGGAGTGGATTTACCCACTGATCCCTCTTGGTTTGATCCATAACAATTCCATGTTGTGTCCTGTGGAATTGCCTAAATGGGTTTATAAAGAAATAATGAGTATAATAGCATCAACTTAAATTCATGTGTGTTAGAAAAAGGAATAGGATATTCCTGTGGATCAGGAGTAATAGAGGAGTATCATATATGTTTAAATCCTGTAGGCAGTAAATGTCATTACCAACTTCACCCATATGACAGTAATCATTCAGCTATTGTCTTAGTAAACTCTAATTATATCTGTTTGAGAACCTGGTGTAGAACGTTTGTAGTAAACCACTTTTATGAGATATCTCATAACCCATACATCAATTTATACCTCTGTTCAGTGTATTCTATTCTGGGCTGTTAGACATCCTACCCTCAGAACCCATTTAAAACAATTAGAAAGGCAAGATAAAGAGGTCATGGTAATGATTCCTCATTCATCCCAGAAAACTGAAATAATTTTAATAGAATACAACAGGAATCGGCTTTCTCACATTGGTGGGAGAATTTATTCTCTGGCTACACCAATTACAGTGAGACATGGAGTATCCTTATCCATGTGGTGGTAGTGATACTAATTATTCAATTGCTTATTATCACTGCCATGTTTCTGGTATGTTGAATAAAGAAAAGATTAGCTGCTATCAATAGAAGTTATTACTATCTAATTTCTGGAAAACAATAGAATTACCACCATGTTTCTTTCACATTATTAATTTGTTCATCCATAGGTACCAGGATGACATCCCAATATACCATCCTCTTTATGGTATATTGGGAAACGATCAACTTCCTGGACACCATCAGCTTCAACAATAAAACCCTATAGACAACTGTACCAGAAATCCACAGATCACCACATTTACCTTCACAGATGTAGTAACCACCTAAACACCCCAGGAAATCTGTTATCTACAGCCAAGTACTCAGTTACCACAGAATATGCTCTGAGGAGAAAATCCAGGATACAGACATTAACGTACTTAAAGGCTCCCTCACCAAACAAGGACACTACCCCAGAGAAGTAGATCACATCATGGAATGGGCCATCCAGTACCCTGAGAGAACCTACATCAGTACAAGGAAAAAAGAACACCTTCTGACCGCACAACCCTAGTTGTCACCCGCCACCACATGCTGGAACCGGTATGGGGTATCATTAAATAATTACAAGCCATATTTGATGGGGACCACATTCTGAAAGAAATCTTTCCTAAATCCTTCTTCATATAACCATGCAGCCTCACCAAGCTCCTCATCAAAAGCAAAAAGCTGCCCACAGACCAGGACACACCAACTCAAAGCAGCACTGGCCCTACCATAAAAACAGATGTAAAACCTGCAGACATATCTCCACTGCTGTGATGATCAATACCCCCACAAGAACCCTTTCAAGATCCATGAGTTCTACACATCCCTATCACAACTTGTGGTGTACTTCATCCAATGCACTGAATGCTCCAGTCTCTATGTGGGTGAAATGAGACAATCACTATACTCATGAATGAATGAAATCACAGAAAAATTATAAGACAAAAACACCATATCTACACTTTTCACAAAATGATCACTCCATGTCTGACCTCTTAGTCCTTGTCCTCAAAGAAAACCTACACCACACTTTCAAAAGACAGGCCTGGAAACATAAATTCCTAATTCTGCTAGACACCAAATATCATGGACTTAATAAAGACACTGGATTTATGTCTCATTACAACAATCTATAATCCACTAAACCTCTTTTGTTCGAAGAGTGCAGAGTTTGTTAACTGCCCACTTCACTGTGAATGGTCTCTTGCAACATGTCACTCCTTATCTGTTCCACCATTGTATTTAGCCATGATATTCTGAGTACCTTTCCCAGACCTGAAGAAGAGCTCTGTGTAAGCTTGAAAGCTTGTCTCTCTCACCAACAAAAGTTGGTCTAATAAAAAATATTATCTTACCCATTTTGTATCTCTAAGAACCTGAAGATAGTGGAAAGGGTGAAAGACCAGATTTCCAATTTGCTCCAGTCAGTGTAAGCCCTTTAGGTGGCCAAAAGTAAATTGATTATCTGGTGGTAAACTGCCATTGGAGTATTCTAGTTGCAGAAGTGAGCTCCCTACTGACATAAAGCTGCCAGAGATGACTCCATTGTCAGTTGCCTTTCCACCTCAGGTGTAAGGGGACATGTCAGGGGAGGGAGCGAGAATGTCAGCAGAGAGAAGGAGCTCTTTTATGCTTCACCTGGATGCCACTAGAGCAAGTTAAAGTAGCCAGTTTCTATTGCTGCTGGGCAACGCATAATCAGGTAGTCACAGCCAGCTCCCTGCAATACACCTGACCAGGTGGAGCTCGGACAGGAGAAATGAGCTTCCAGGTCTTTTGAAATGTTCTGGGAGTTTGAACAGAGAAAGCTCAATCCTGCACAGTACAATGTGATGAGCAGGAGAGGGAATGCAAGGGCACCTGCTCCTACATTAATGAGGTTGCTTTACATATTTGGCCAACTTATTCCTGCTTAATAGTAGAAAGTGTATACCTAAGCACCTTATTTGCATCCTGAAGATTGTACTATAGCCCATTTCTCTTCAGACATGTCATTTCTGTATTTCCACCATTTTTTAGACCCTGCAATCCAGAGTGGGCATGCAGTGGACTTGAGATTTATTTATGACTAGCGTGAAGGGCAACACTTAGCGCTGTCATCTTCCTTGCATAAATGCATCTTATCCTTTGCTCTTGCATTGGAACACATCTACTTTGTACTCCCTGCTGCAAGACACACAAGGATTTGCAATATCAAGGCCAAAGTAACAAGCTTATACTGGAGAAGAAAGGACACAGGAACACAATACCAGTATAAATCCATGCATTGTGTTAGAACTTGATTATAAAATCTTCTGGATCTTAACAGTGCTTTATATGGTGTGCCGCTCAACTAGAGCTTTCTGAGAACAGAATCATTCTGCTAGAAGCAGTATTAAGGTCCATGAACTGGTCCACTTTATTATGGCAATGTTGTCACATTACTTTAGGTATGGTTTTAAACAAATTTTCAAACACTGTAAATACATGACTACCTGGCTGTCTGCAAAACAGGATCACAACAATGGTTATTTTAGTCACTTCTCTTCAAATCTTCATGACTTCAGTGCTCTTTGAGATTAGAAGATTTTAGATTAATTCTTAGTGGGTATTAATTGGAATCTGTCTTTCTAATGTGGTACATCATAGCCACAAAAGGAGGCTACCAATCAGCCTTTGCATGAGATAGTGTTGATGGAAAATACTTTATACTACAGACAAAGTGCTAACTTTTTCTTTGATAGATGATAGAATGTTCAAGCAAAAATCCTTGCTCTCCAATCAAATAACCATTCCTGGAGAGATTCTAGTTTAATGAGTAAGGGGATCTTTAATTTACAGTTGCTTAATGGAGTTAGTTGAGGAAAAGTGATTATCTTAGGAAAAAGGAACAGCTGACAGAAAACCAGTGTGAGGTGAAATATGGGGTGGGGGAGGAGGGTTGTCTTGGAATTGATTTTTAAATTGACCAATGAATAAGCCTTAGAGTTTTCTAAGGATTCTAAAACACCATTTAAAAATAACATTCTGCAATTGTACAAGTTATCCTTATCTTTTTATTTATTTATTTATTTATTTATTTGACTAGAAGACGGAGGTACTATATGTCATTGTTAAATTGTGGCATTATAGTTTGTTTTTGGCAAAAGAAAAAACATGAATTTGAACAATGTCAATGAATGATTAGTAATTAACTAAAGGATGGCACATTTTGTTGTTTGTGTAGCCCCAATGCATGGTGCAAACAAGGACTTCTTGCATTCCTCCATTTCCCCATCCCAAGCTCTATGTGTGCCTTTCTTCCATCCCCCTCCATTTCAGGGGCTCCCAACACACACACCCTCAATCACCCTCCATCATGCAGGAACTCTGTATGTCACCCATTCCCCTCTTCTCCCATGCCATCAACTCTGTTACCCTCCTTCGCTTATAGCAGGGTCTCCCATTCCAGGAGTTCTGTATGCCTCTTCCCCCCATACTTTGCCCAGATTATTTTTCTTTTCTTTCCATCTTGAGAGATAAGTCATTCAGGGCATCAGTATTTTAAACTTTATTGGGACAATCGAGAGAAGGTGAGTGAGATAATAATATCTTTTAGTGGACCAATTTCTGTTGGTGAAAGACAGAAGCTTTCAGGCTACAAAGAGCTCTTCTTCAGGGACCATGGGCAGAACTGAGATGGGGAGTATTGTTATGGTGGAAGGTGCCCTCATGCATTTCTTTAATCTATAGACCATTATGACCTGGTGGAAGCTGATAGGTCTGATAGCCAGATTCCATGTGCCCTAATTTCCCCTTATAGCTTTTTTGAGTGGCTGGGATTGATGCAGCAGCATTGATTGAGCGGGTCTGTGTAGACCCACTCAGTCGATGGGAGATCACTCTCTGATTGAGTCAATTAGTTCACTTCCCCAAAAGGAGTAAGGCAGTGTCAACAGGAGGGCATCTCCCATCAACCTAGCACCATGAAGATGCCGCTGTACATCAGCTTCAGTACGTCAAAGGGAGATATGCACGCTACATTATGTAGCGTGCGTATCTCCTGTTGACCACCACTGCCAGTGCAGACCATCCCTGAGTTTGACCAAAATGGTTCTGTCTATTGATGCTTAGAACATTCCTTGAAATTTTGGAATTGATTGGATGCAGCATTCAAAAGTTATCATGTTACATCCAAACAGACAGAGAAATACCATCAAGTCAAGTATAGGACGTTGGTTTGCTTGGCCAATCATTTTATCTTTCCTATTTTAATAAAACTAAATGTTTAGAGACTAGCAGGGTCAAGTATATGAGAATTTGGTCTACAACCTAGAACAGTGGATTATAGTGAAAAACTGCTTTATAAAAATCAATATTAATGTTAAAATTGATATCTGGATTTTTCTTGTTTATTCTTTTTGCTATCTATGAATGATATCATTCCTCTAGCATAGTGCTCCCTCTCACCAGGACCATAAGGAGTTGTCATTCCTCTGTTGGTCTGATCAAACCTCTACTAAGATGGGAAGGGCCATTGGACTGGGAAATAAAAGATCTGGTTTCAGATTTATCACAAGCTTCCTGGGCAAATCACTTACTCTTACTTTTTGTCTAAGTCTCCCCATCTTTTAAATGTAGGTAAAATTCTTCTACTTAACAGAGCTGTTTGTCTGGTACTTAGATGGCACACTAATGAAAGTCATAATAAATCTAAACAAACAATCAGGGAGAGGCATGAGTAGGTATTAGAAAAGGAACAGGATTTTTGGAAAGATATTGATATTGATATTAATGGCTTCTGTTCTGCTCTATAAAGGTTATTGAGAACTGATCATTTGTTTAATTTTTTTTAAAATGTGGTTCAAATAACTTGTGGTAGTTTCTGTTATATAGAGTATTCATTTTTGATAAATTATTTCAAGATATTAAAGACACTTCCTACACCACGGGCATAATTTGAGGTCCCTAATTCCTGAAGGTGGCTGTGGATGTTATCATAACATCTGTCTTAGGGTTGTTGTTTAGGTAGTAGCCAGAAATTAGGCTGAATTCATAATTAAAGGCCAGGGATGAAATTCTGCCCCACTGAATTCAATGGCAAAACTACCACTGACTTCATCAGGGTCCATATTTTACCAAAGGTGTACCAGACTGCTTGATTTGGTGATGTATAGTAGCACTTCAACTACAGAAACATTTTGTTCTCCACTCATGTTTTGTAGTTCATTTACCTAACAGTAGCAATCTGCATGCCTTATGAGCACTAAATTAAAACAAGCTTAACCAACCTTTTTGACATTTAGGGCTTATTTTGTTTGATTTCCCAAGTGAGTTGGGATTAACAGTCTTGAAATATCTTGACTTGTGAATAGTATTCCCTGCTGAGATAATAAAGCTTTAAGTGCTTGTACTAAAACAGGAACTTTAATATGCCTTTCAAACTCTATTATATGATCATCAATAAATTCTATATGACATAGGGCTCTTAGTGTCAGTTCTTCATACCTTACAATCTCAAAGAAATCAATATCTATGTTCTTCAAAGAACAGCAAGTAAAATCCTTTAACAGTTTATACAAGAAATGAATCTATGTTTTTCAGTCTTTAAAATCTTCAGTTACAGTCTATTAGACTCCTTAATGACTTAACTACAGGTTACAGCTTACTAGGTAACATAGAATTGCATGATTCACCAAATTATAATTTTCTCTGTACTTGAGTAATAAAACTAGGATTTCCATATTAAATAATTACATTAAAAATAATTTTGGTATATTTTGTTTTATAGGGAGCCTGAAAAATTCTGAATAATAGTTATATATGCCAAAGTAATATATATTAAACACAATGGTTAAAGACAGGTGGGGATAGAACTGAGGGGACACAAAGTATTTAAAAATGCAATTCTTACCACAGTGCATCAAATGTATCTTCTCACATCTGTTCGCATGTATGGTTTCCCACCACTGGCATTGATAGCCTTCCTTTTAATCTAATTTCTTTTACATTAAAATTTCTAATATATTATGTCTTAATTATAGTATTATATCTTAGAATCGTCTAGTGGTCAGTAATTCAGCAAGGTACTTTAAGCACATGCTTAGTGCTATTGACTTCAGTGGAACTACTCACATACTTAGTTAAGCACATGGTTAAATATCTTGTTGAATTGGGGTCTAAATCCCTTGGTCTTCTATCACTTAATACGAAATCCATTACCCTTGGATTATTGTCAGCCACCAGTATCATACTTAACATGACTGTCTGTGATCACTTACACTCTCTTCTTCCAAATTCTTTTCATTCATTGGGATGCTTTCCACTGATAGTCTTTTAAAATATTAATGAGACAGTCACGTTATCTTAATTCACTATTAAATCTAGTTAGCAGAGCTCTTTCACTGGCTATTATTTAAACATTTGTATTACTCTTTAAATACTTTGCTATTCGGGCTACCTATTTTGAGAGCCCCATCACTATAGTACCTGAGTTCTTATTGTAAAAATCAATTGTCCATAGTTTTGTGTGTTGCACGTACAAGCAAAGTAGACTGAACTCAACAGCTCTGGTATTCTCAAATATGCTAACATTGAGATTATTATGTTTGTTTTCTTCAGTAGAATCTACCATCATAATCATGAAGAGCAAGTGAAATGATGTGCAATGGTAACCATTACAAGCTAGCATTTAATAAGTTATCACACAATTCTGTGACTATTACCTGTACTGTGTATAGGGAAATTCTATAGAATCTCAAATACTATTTGTGTAGTAGCTGTTAGTAAATATTGCTTTTTAATGGTGATCATTGTATTATTTGAAGTCTTAGACTTTTGTCCACTATCTGTTTATTGATATGACTGGTTTGGGGTAGATAACCTTGTTTCCTTTAGAAGTCCAAGGTGCCATGTGACATACTATGCTAAATAGTTATGCAAAGTCTTTTACTGTTATTGTAAAAGTGATTATCTTCTGTAATATTTGAAAAATTTGGGCTGAAATGTTTAAACTTTGGTATCTAAAGCTAGGCACCTAAATAAGATGATTAGGTCCTCAGCACTGCTGAAAATCAGGCCAATTATATGGGTATCTGAATATGGTTTTAGATATTTAATTTAGGTACCTGAGTTTGAATATTTTTGCTTTGGCCTTTTTCTTGTTGATTCCTGTTTCCTCTGGTTTTTGTTCATTCTGTCTTTGATGACCATTAGCACTGCTTTTTTCACATGAACATCATCTCAGTATTCTGGGAACTCTGTTAAAGATGCTGTATTTTAATGGAAATACGGTCGTTCTAATCTTTCCCAGCACATTATGTAAACTGCAGAAGACATTAATATTAGAAAATTTGGTGTGGGAAGAATAGGGCACAGATGCTGCAGAGTGAACCAATGACAGAGTAGCTCCCAAGGGAGTTAGGTTGCTGTGGGTAGGAAAGCAAGAAGTCACACAAGAAAGAGGATACTGGTTGTCCTCACAATGCACTCAGTCACAGTGTTGGGTCTTGAGTTCATTGTGGAGTTTCTGTGTTTCAGAGCCATGCCTTTCCTGCTCCCTCCATAAGGTTAAAAACCCCTTTCCCAAACATAGTTCCAGAACCATGAATTATTTCTCAGCGTTTCTGGAGCATTTTTCCTTTATACATTTTCCGTCAGGAAGGGGAACATATAGCACATTATTAGTAGTACCCTCATGAAGGTAATTGGATTGTGGCAAAAACATCCAGTATGTTAAATTACTCTGTGGTAAAAAAAGAAATAAAACTGCTTCTATTTTCCAAACAATAAGATTTCAATCGTTTTATACTCCAGTATTTTATAAGACTCTTTGACTAAACCCTGTTCATTATTGCTTCACCATAACTTTGATGAATAAATAAAGTTTGTGACATAAGAATTATGACTAGACATTGATGTGTAAAGTTGGAAAACTATTAAATATACAGAAATCAGTATTACAGTGATATCAAATTATTTTTTCCTTTGTGCACTGGCCAGTAGAACCTGCTGGAAACCATGGCAACAGAAAGCATTAACAGCTATTTTACCACAAAATTGTAGCCACATCTTGTGATGATGAGCAATTTAATGTATGTCCCCACTGAAGCCAATAAAAGGGAATTAGATTAATGACCTCTCAAATAGACCTAGGTACACCTAATGACTGTATGCAATCAGATGTATTAGTAGGTAAATAGTCATAAAACCACTGAGATTATGTCATAAAGCTGAAGATAGTTGACAAACAGTACTTTTAACAAAGAGAGACAAAAATTAAGGTAATGATTGCCTTTAAAATGAACCTTTTCTTGTCTACACTTGCAGGTATATATCAGAATAAAAGATGATGAATGGAATGTTTATCGAAGATATGCAGAATTCAGAAGCTTGCATCACAAGTTACAGAATAAATACCACCAAGTAAGGACCTTTAACTTCCCACCAAAAAAAGCCATTGGAAACAAGGTACTTGAAAAGGAAAGCGTAATCTTAACATTTGTTAATATTGTGGAATTAAATATTGAATTCATTAAAGTGAAAGTTAGAATCAGAAATGCAATCCTAACAAAATAGAACATGAATGCAGGTGAGTATATCAGTTTTATTTGATGTAACTATGACATATCTCATGAAGTGCACAATACAATACATAATTTTCCTAGTTGAGAAACAAGGAAAAAAATGCAGGGCAGAGTAAATGCTTGATTTCTACATTCCTTTTAGTTATTTAATGCGAACAATGCTTCATAATTAACCTTTTAATGTGTTGAACTAATTCCTGATTTAAGACTATTGGAGAATTAGAAAAAAAAACAGGCAATGATTTCTATTGTTTACAGATCAATGCAGGTGATATGGTAGGTTTTCAGACACATACGCCTAAAAGTTATTGTTTGTGTAGAAGGTTTTTAGTTATGTGTAATTAAATATTTCAATCTATAAATGAAATAATGCTGGGTCTTTAATCTATATTTTGACTAAGGTTTGATAAACAAAACTGCAGAAAATCTGAACTAAATCAAATCTGGTCACTTTACAGTTAGGAGTTCCTATTAATTTATTCTTCTGTAACAGAACTTTGATTAATCAATTTCTCGAAATTCTCAGAAGTCAAACTTAGTAAATTATTTACAGGAAAATTCAGGTTGTCCTATGCAGTCTCTAGTTGTTTTGTTTTTAAATATTCAGTGTTTGCTAATGCGATTTGGAGGGATACAGAAATAAAACATAACACTCTGGTAATTGGATTAAAGATCAAGTTTGCAATTTTATTGAAATGTCTCAAGATTCATCTATGCTCAACAGCCAATAATCCATATAGTCCTAATAATCATAAGCTACAAGGATACCTATTCAATGACTTCAACAATAGCAAGATGGAGCACCCAAGACGCAACTCCCAAACCATACCTGTGTTGAGGTGGAAGAACTTTTGTGAAGGGATCTATACATGAGACCTTTACATAAGGTTATTTGCTTTTTTAAAGGACTACAGACTGAAGTATCAACCCTATGTTATATGTGAGAAAATGAAGTCTTTCTGGATAGAAGTCAGGATTTGGTTATGCAGGCAGAGCATGCTGAAGAATCAGACAGGGCAGTGCAGGGGGGACTGAAGAATGGGGAAGAAAATAGGCAGCAGAAGAAGAAAGAGGAGAACTCGTATATCCCCAATGCAGAGAGATAAGCAACTGTTTTCAGGTTCTCTGAACAGGTACTACTGTGGAAAATGATTTGGAAGTGTCATCTGAGGGAAGGGATCAGAAGGAGACCCCATTGTTTGGAAAGCATGGGATTCATTGTCCTAAGGATAGGAGTTCCACGACCACCACTCCCAAGAGGAGGAGACAGGTGGTGGTAGGGTCGGAGACTCCCTCCTAAGAGGGACAGAGTCATTCATCTGCAGTCCAGATGGGAAACTCGAGAAGTGTGCTGCTTGTCTGGAGCTAGAATTCAGGATGTGATGGAGAGTCTGCTGAGACTCATCAAGCCCTCGGACCACTAACCCTTCCACGTGGGCACCAATGATACTGCCAAGAAAGACCTTGAGCGAATCACTGCAGACTATGTGACTCTGGGAAGAAAGATAAAGGAGTTTGAAGTGCAAGTAGTATTCACATCCATCCTCCCTATTGAAGGAAAAGGCCCAAGTAGGGACCATCGAATTATGGAAGTAAATGCATGATTACGCAGGTAGCGTTGAGAGAAGGCTTTGGATTCTTTGACCATGGAATGTTGTTCCAAGAAGAATTTCATGGAAGAGATGGGAACCACCTAATGAAGAGAGGGAAGAACATCTTCGCAGACAGGCTTGCTAACCTGATGGGGAGGGTTTTAGGAGGATCTGGGGAACTACAGCCAAGTCAGCCCTCACCTCAGTCCCTGGAAAAATCATGGAACAGGTCCTCAAAGAATCCATTTTGAAGCACTTCAAGGAGAGGAAGATGATCAGGAACAGTCAGCATGAATTCATTAAAGGCAAGTCATGCCTGACCAACCTGATTGACTTCTATGATGAGATGACTGACTCTGTGGACGTGGGGAAAGCAGTGGACGTGATATACTTTGACATTAGCAAAGCTTTTGATAGGGTCTCCCACATTATTTTTGCCAGCAAGTTAAAGAAATATGGGTTGGATGAATGGATTGTAAGGTGGATAGAAAGCTGGCTACATCATCGGGCTCAGTAGGTAGTGAGCAGCAGCTCAATGTCTAGTTGGCAGCCAGTATCAAGCGGAGTGCCCCAGGGGTCGGTCCTGTGGCCAGTTTTGTTCAACATCTTCATTAATAATTTGGAGGATGGAGTGGATTGCACCCTCAGCAAATTTGCAGATGACACTAAGTTGGAGGGAGCGGTAGATACACTGGAGGGCAGGGATAGGATATAGAGTGACCTAGACAAATTGGAGGATTGGGTCAAAATAAATCTGATGAAGTTCAGCAAGGACAAATGCAGACTCATGCACTTAGGATGGAAGAATCCCATGCACTGCTACAGACTGGGGACTGATAAGCTAAGCAGCAGTTCTGCGGAAAAGAACCTGGGGGTTACAGTGGACAAGAAACTGGATATGAGTAAACAGTATGCCCTTGTTGCCAAGAAGGCTAACAGCATATTGGGCTGCATTAGTAGGCACATTGCCAGCAGATCAAGGGAAGTGATTATTCCCCTCTATTCGGCACTGGTAAGGCCATATCTGAAGTATTGTGTCCAGTTTTGTGCCCCCCACTACAGAGAGGATGTTGACAAATTGGAGAGAGTCCAGCAGAGGGCAGTAAAAATTATTAGGGGGCTGGGGCACATGACTTATGAGGAGAGACTGAGGGAACTGGGCTTATTTAGTTGCAGAACAGAAGAATGAGTGGGGATTTGATAGCAGCCTTCAACTACCTGAAGTGGGGTTCCACAGAGGATGGAGCGAGGCTGTTCTCAGTGGTGGCAGATGACAGAACAAGGAGCAATGGGTCTCAAGTTGCAGTGGGGGAGGTCTAGGTTGGATATTAGGAAAAACGTTTTCACTAGGTGGGTGGTGTAGCACTGGATTGGTTTATCTAAGGAGGTGTTGGAATCTCCATCCTTAGAAATTTTTAAGGCCCAGCTTGGCTGGGATGGTTTAGTTGGGGTAGATCCTGCTTTTAGCAGGGAGTTGGACTGTATGGCCTCCTGAGGTCCCTTCTAACCGTAATCTTCTATGATTCTATATTAAGGCCTTCATCACTTAAGGCCCTTAACATAGCTGTTTCTTCACCCATGTCAAAGATTTAAGAAAAAAAGCCAAGACAATCGACTGTTAGAACAAGAAACTCCTGTCTCTTAAGTGAAGTTAATAACAAATGCCCTAGGCAATATGGACCCAAGTGCAATATTGCAGTGACTTTATTCTAAAAAATGAACAGCTACCAGTATACAATTCTTAATGTGTCCTTCCAACACATGTGTAAACAATGTGCCCTCCCAACCCATGTCGTCACCCATGGATCCCCACCTCAGTGTGCTCCAGGAGGAAGGAAGGAAGGAAAGGAAAGGAGCTTGGTCAGTGTGCTACAGGAAATGTTCCTTCCTCACTTCCAGTACTGTGATGAGATTCTGCATGTAATCATGTGAGTGCTCATCTCTCCTAGCATCCCACCCAGGGTATATCAATCCATTTAGCCCCTCACAGCATATAGGCAGCTCATGTATTAGAATACTGGCAAAGACCTCCTGACACTTTGTTATTTTGACCTCACAGGGTTTCTGTAAGAGCTGGCCCATCACCTGAACAACTAAGGGTGAGATGCTCATTACCTTTCCATGCAGTGTGAAGAGGCCAGAGTGATATAAAAGTACTCTTAAAGCCCTGGATCCAGGTGAGGGAGAATTTCCCTGGACCAGGAACTGAGGAAAACAGTCATAGGATGTTTTTTCAAGATATCCTGGCAGACCCCCAGCATCAGAGGGTTGGGGGTAAAGGGAATGTGTTGGAGTGGGGTCACAGCAAGTAGCACTGTACAGATTCTGGGCAGTGCTGCAACCTATCAGTTTGAGGAGGGGGGAAAGGTAGCTTTTCCTGTACACATTGCTGCATCATCTACAGGTCATGGAAAGTGTGATTCTTATGGTGGTAAACTTTCTAGTGACAAACAGACCATACAAGTAAGGATCTTATGTATAATCTTTGTCTTCACCATCTGCAAATACATTTACTGTCCAATTATTAACTAAGTGCTAAAGCCACTAAAAACAAAATCATATAAATCAAAATGGACACAAAAGCAAAAATACATACCTTAAAAGCTGAATGTATATTTGAGGAAACCTTAACTACCTTCCATTCCTTCCAACAAATGTAGTAGTATTGCTCATTTGTATACATTAATTCCTGACCAATCAATGTAAATTGTAAATAATTTCCATATACATTCCATAGACTTCCTGTATGACTTTAACAAATCATTTAGTCTGTATCTCAGTTTCTCATCAGTAACATGGGAATTATCATACTTCCCTATCTTGCAGAGATTTGTGAGGATAAAATCATTAAAGATTGTGAGTTATTCAGATACTGCAATAATGGGGTCCATATATGTAGTTTATAGATTGATAGATATATTCAGATAAGCATCCTCCATCCTGTCCTTTTTAAAACCATTCTTTCAATTGTGGTCTGAGTAAGGCTAGCTGTTCATTCTATCTCTTTTAGGGAACTCTTTCTTTTGGAAGCCATATAATTATTCTCTTCACCACCATAATGTGTTCTGTAACTAAGTTGCTTTTTAAAAAATGAAATACACTTCAGATCAGAAATACCATTTCATATGCATTGTGGCCTATTTAAGTAAATTTAATATAATGTTCATAAACTCAGTAGAGTCTATTTGCTCTGCTTTCATCATGATATTTACCTGTAGCTACTGTATATTTGCAACTTTGTACAATGACTTTAATAATTCATAGATTTTAAGGCCAGAAGGGATCATTAGATCATTTAGTCTGATTTTTGGTATAATAATAGGCCAATCTGGTTACTAAATAGCCAGTTGTAGTCTCTCGTTTATATAATCAGTCCAATATGTAGTGTAAACGAGGTAGATTTTTTTAATTACTAAAGAAACTAAATGTGTCTCCGATAACTATTAGATTTTTAAGAATGGTAGTAGACTAATGCTATACTTGTTACTCTAAACTTTTAATTTTCCTCTAGTGGTAATTGTTCTTTGATCCCTTTTTGTTTTGTTTTGATAGAGTAAGATCTCATTACTTCCCTTAAGCACACTTTGATTGTTGCCCAGAGCAGATCTGGAGGATTCTTAAAGCTTACATTATTATCACAGACAGATTGAGTTTTAGAGGTTATATATTCAGCAGGCTCAGGAGTTTAATGAGCGTATTTTAATTATTCTATATCTTATATATGCAAAATGATTCTAATAGCCACTGTACTGGTGCATGATCATCTGCTTTGATGCCAATTTGTTAATGTTTAACTATGTAAAGTTGAGGGGAAATAATAATAATCAATTAGTTAAAAAAGATTGTTGGGATTAAGAAAAGTGTATTTCCTTCTTCTATAGGTTTAAGAAATACTACCTGATAGGTTGGGCCGTTCACATCAAATATTGTCTCTATGTTCAGTTGCAGCTTCAACAGAACTAGAGGGAATGGACTGCATTATCCATCTAGTGTTGATCAAGCAATTATCAAAACATTTTGATGAATCCCAGGCTCATTAAATATTTTTGCCTAAAATCTACAATGCACAATATTAGTTCAGGAAGAATACATAAGAACAATACGATATATTTCCTGCAATTAGAGACATGCATAATTTTTTTAGTAACAGATTTGTTGATGAGGAGAATTATTTCCTTTTTCTAGAATCAAAAGATGAAAGCCACATTGAACTAATCCAGTAAAATATGTGTGTTTTACATCACTTTTTAACATATCTCCTGTAGTTGACTATTGAGCAAAATATTTACCAGTGGTTACCTGTCCCTTTATATTTGGTCCTCCTTAAGCCATCTGTGTTACCATAATACCAGTATATTTGCCAATAACGTAATCTGTGGTAGCTGTGTTAGATGGTTACTCTGGAAGGATAAACACAGTTGTTGTGCATTCATGATATGAAGTAATTTAAAACTGCAAGAAACCAAATAAGAGATGGTTTATATTTCTCCAAACTCTTTAGAAGGCGCTAAGATCTCAGTGGATGTGGATCCTGAAAGTTCAGAAATGGCAACTCTGGGGTCCAAGTAAACTCCCCACCACCTTGCTCCAAGGCTGAGTAGCTGGGCTTGCTAGGGGACAGAGGATGAGCAGTCATGCACACGCCATAGGATGCAAAGAAGTAGTGATGCTTCTCTACAACTGATTGTGCAGCCTAGAGATTACAATTAGGCCCCCACTGCTTCAGTGTCCATGCTCCATAGAGCTAACATTGGATTCAGTAGCCCTGCCTCTACCTGGCTTGCTCCTGCCAAACCCTACCTTGTGAGGGCAAAGAGAGGATTTCCCCATCCTTTCCTCCTTGTGCACAATGGCTTCTGATTTCAGCCTACATATCCATGCCCTGCCTTCCAAGATCCTGTTTCACTGTCCCTGCAGTGACAACATACCATTTCCACTGTGCCTGGGATTCTCCCTGGCTATGAAGAAGGAATCAGGATTAGTTTTTGGGTGATAATCCAGTGGAAATCATACATGAGAAATACAGTAGTACAGAATTGTTAACTTGTTTGTCTTCACAGAGGATACATTCAAATTAATAGAGAGGGGGCACACAGAGGGTTTTACACCTAAGTGGCTTGTTTATTTTCCAGCACCCACAAACATATTCAAACATATTCATTGCATGTAGGAGACTGAGAGTAATTATAAACGCACTTGGCCACTTCATAAATTTCTATTTTGAATAATACTTATCTCAAAATAAAATCAATTAGTAATGTACTGAATTAATAGCAAGGGCTTTCCTGGTGCCAGCAGGAATTTGAAGGGGCACAGCTGGGCATTTTATACCATGGTCACCTTGTAATTCCTTAGTTATAGGAATATGAGTTGTTTCCAAGGATCTTAGCTGAGGCACATGGTCCAATATCTGTAATGTGTATACAGTATTTTTTTAACAGTATAACAAGTGGTTCCATTTACTTGGCCCAGATAAAGACCTGAGTTAATGTACTTACTTATCAGGGTACAGACTACTTCACTGAAAATCCATCTGGCAGCTTTTCCTCCTTTCCATGAATTAGAAGAAGGTAAATGCATCTATATTAAGCTTTTAATGGTTAATTTTGTAGTAGAAATAATACATTTTAATCCCCTTACTTAAAAAAACATGAGTTGTATGATGGAATATCATCCTGGTTTTCATTAAATTATGGAAAGCTTTTTGTGAGCTTTTTGAATCCTACATTATCAGTTTACCTTATATAAAAAATTATTATTTCTGAGTTACAATTTCAGCTCATAGAATCAGTAGCTTTCAAAAATTAACACGTGAGCCATCCACTCACTTATAATTTTTATACAAAGAAGGTAGCATTACATATTCATCCAACACTTTCACTGATGTTGGAGTTCTAGCTTAATGATACAAAGATCCATTATCACTTCCCCTACTTTCATATCAGATCCCTTAAAGACTTGCAGTGCTTTACAATGAGAAAATAACTACCAATTGCACTGGGATGCTGGATCTGACCTGAGAACTGGTTCTACTGCTGAGGTGATGCATGGTATCCGCCAGCCAGTGGTCGGGTTGGCATTATTGGTCAGTTGTGGTATCTCTGACTCTGTACCACCTACATAGCATCGTCTTACCTACTGCACCTTCTTCTGTGTTCTGCGGTACTCTTACCCACCATCACTCATTTGTTTATTTCCACTGAATAAAGTATAGTAGTATTCCTACCATTTAGAATCAGTTGTCTGTGCACTTATGCAGTGTGGATTGGTTTTAAGATTATTGCACATTTTTTGTGTGGGCTGAGAGTTTTTGTGCAGTAGACTGGGTTATACTGTGTAGATAATAATTCTACAACCATAAGCAAATGTTCAGTTTTATTTTCATTTAACTAAATCACAACTTTTGGCCGCGTGTTCTCGAAGCAACAGTACAAGTAGCCTCATGGGAAGCATTACATTCAGTTGATTATTGAAAGATGGGGGAGAGAAGCCACTGAGCTACCTTCCCATGCCAGAAGGACTTGGATTTCCTGGTATAGGCTTGGTCTACACTTACCTTGATGATTCGGCGGCAGTTGACGGGAGTTATGCAAAGTACGCAAAGAACTTGTGTAACTCCCGTCGACTTCTGTGCTTCTCTTCTGTGCGCTGTCTTTACTGCACTTCGCCGACAGGAACCGCGTTCCCGTCAATGCAGCATTATGCCACTTGAGGAGGTGCTTTTAGTACGTCGACTTCTGGATCGACTGAGCAGGTCTTCACTGACTGCTCAGTCGATTCAGATAAATCGATCTGACGGTGGCGACTTTGCCGCCATCAGTGTAGACATAGCCCAGTAATTTCCATGGGATTATGTCTATGTCTGGGAATTATGCAGGTTCATCTGAGCCTTGGGATTAGGTGGACCTATATAGGTCTTAGATAGTTAGGCTGTTCGGTAATGAGTATTGCAAGAGGAAAATGCTGGTGATCACATGGTTCCCTTCTTTTTCGGTTGCTACTAAAATATATTTCCTTTCAGATGTACAGAATTATTTCAATAAAAGTTGTTGCTCTTTGGCGAGAAATACGACGGGAAGTGGAGGTTCCTCCCATAGTTAAAAATTACAACTAGTTTCCCATTTCCTGTTTGTCTTCTGCAAAGTTCTTATTACCAGCTGCACACAGTATAAACTCTAGGGATTTATCTCTCTCAATTTCATAAAGATGAGGTATGAATTCACTTAAACAATTAAACAGGTTATTTTGCTCCTTGAAAACTTGTCAGATGACAAGAATCAGCAAAAATCCTTCGGATGTTTTATAGTATGTCATGAGAATTCAGAGCCCTTCCTCCCAAAACTGAGACGCTTTGCGATAATTTTTCAGCAGTATTTTTCTTCGTGTTCATCCTGGAGCTGCTGGGCTTTTCTGTGTTGTGTGAGTAGTCACACTTCTCAAATGTAGTGAAATTCCAGGGACACTTATTGTATTCTCTCTGCAAAGAGGATGATGCTAAATGTTCTCTGCAATGGCCCAAATCTACTAGTGCAGAAAGTCATAAAATGCTCTATTGCATGTTTCTATGGAGAGGACTGGAGCACTGAAGAGTGAACCTGCCAAGAAGACAATCACGTAGAACAGTATATGGACTGCTATTATCTCTCCTGCACACTGTAACAGAGACATGAGGGAGCTCAGGTATAGAGACCTGAAGCTTTGTCACAAAGAAAATGGGGATAAAGAATAGTGTTGCAGCTGAATGAAAATAGAGAAAAATTCCAGGAAATCAGATGTCTGTAATTTTGACACTGCTGCAGTTGTGTATGATGGCAACTGGCTGTGAAAGGTGAAAATACTTAATAATTGTAAAACAGTAAGATATAGAATATGGTGTATTATTTGTATGATTGTTATGTTTGCTGTGCACTTGTTCCTTCCATTTCTTTGTCTCTAGAATAAATTGTGTTTTATGTTTATGGTCTCTTCAAAATCACGTATCTACCATTAGAATTTAGTCTTAACACTTTGAAATGGGGGAAACATCAGTTTATTGTATGGGCAGTTATGATAGAGCCAAAGTATATATTTGTCCTCATTCCACCTGACATCATTTCTCATCACAAATTAGTATAAAAAAGAGAGCAAAGGAAAAAGGAAGGAAGATCACTTATGAGCAAGTAACTTTGCTTTTACATTGCGAAGTTTTTAAAATCTTGCAAAGACTTTTTAAAATCTTAATTTGTTTTGCATTAATCACATGCATTAACTCCAATTAATTGACGACCTTAGATAAAATTAAATAAATTTTTATGCAAAGTCTACCTACCCTTTGGAACTCATTGCAACTGTATATTGAGGCCAAGAATCTGTTATTCATAAAAGGATTTGATACTTATGAAGATAATGAGAACATCTAGAATTAGGTTACAAAGGAAAAATTAGAAAAAACATACTTCAGGGCTTTAAACTAACCACCAGTGGTGGATGTATTTTAGGAAGAAACTTCCCAAAGGGCAGGATACTGTATAATTGTATACTCTGAATATTCATGTTTGATTTAACATAGCAGTTTTTTTCTTTTTGAGGAAATCCTTACACTTTGTCATCTATCAATCAAATTTGCTAATGTGTATATACTGTATTAAATGTTCAAGATTCATACATATTCTTATATGTGCACTACATTTAGTGTACAGTGTATTTTGCTAATGTGGTGCAAAAGAAATTATAAAAACCTTATTGTGTATTTGTGTACCGGTTGATTACATTTTGTGTGTAATGCTAGACTGACATGAAAAATCATGAACACAGTTTAGACAACAGTTAGTTTGATGTTGTATGCATTGTCATAGTTGTGTTCATGAATTATATATGCATGACATCCACTTTTATGATTTTATTGCATTTATAGCAAGCGTAGTTTTGTTTAATAGTAAATACACCTACAGTGTTTGTGTGAAATACTTTTTACAAAAAATGAATCATACCAATTCTCTGTAACTGGTAAATGTATAAGAGTGTAAATGTTGGAAGAGCATGCTTGAAAGATGATGCTTACTCATTGCTTCCTTAAAACAGCTAAAAAGAGTACAACTATTTTACAAAAAGAATCTTACATTGTAAAAGCTTAGGGCAGGAAGTAGAAGCTCTTGTGTCTTGGTGCAGCAAAGAACTTAAATACATCCTTAACTTGAAGTATGTACTTAAATCCCATTGAAGTATAAAGTCTTAAATATGTGCTTAAATGCTTTGTTGAATCAGAGCCTATGTTGCTCATCGCAACTATTCTCCATCCCAGTAGTTCTTTAATGTTGTCTAATGCAGTAGTGAGCTGTGATTTTAAAAAGAAAGAGGCAGAGCTGCCTTTTGATAAAAATCTCTGAGTTTGCTCTATCATTTGGGCAATAGGAATAGATAACATTTCTCAGAAGCAGGCTTTGACACCTTGCTGCTTCACAGGAAGCTACTAAAAATTTACATCTCTCTAATGTCCACTTCTGTCTAATATATTTTAAAAATTAGCATACATTTACTAAATGAATAAGGTTTTGGATATATAATTCCCTCAATTAAGTTAAATATTGAATAATCTTTTAATTTGAGATTGCACTCATTAATACTCACTTGCTTTGATTTTGTATGGTGTGAAATATAAACTTAAATTCTAGACTTTTCTTAGATTTCAAAGCCAATGGATTCTAGCATTTAAAGCTCCTGCAGATACTGTATTAATGGGAATGTATATACTATTATTTTTATATAGTAGTTACTATCATATAGTTTTCAAAAATAGTATATATAGTGTATATAAATGTGTGTATATAAATGTGTATATAAATGTGTGTATATAGATATATAGTGTATATAAATAGTATATATAGTGTATATTTGAAAAAAGTTATATATAGTATCTTAAGAATTGTAATGGGTTCAATTTCTGTAATGTTAAAGAACTGGAAAACCAATCAAATGAATCTTGTAATATATTAATTATACATTTACATTCTGTGTTCTTGTATATTTACAATATTATAAACCCATAAAAGAGCACCTGTCCTTATATTTCTTAGTGTTTACACATAACTAGAATATTAAATCCATTAAAAAGTTTCAGAAATTGAAACAGCTAACTCAACCTAGAACAGCACCAGCCCAACTAATAAATGTATCAACTAGGTGAACTACAAAGTAGAAAAAATAAAATTCCTTGCTAAAATTTCTAACCACATCACGTCTTGGTTCTCTCCCAAGTAGATGGGGCTTGCGCTGTGTTCTGAGGGTCAGCAAATACACACTATTTTAGAACAGGAGCCTAATGCAGAGTAAATTCCAGAGTCAAGAACCCTTCACTACCATTAGCCCCTACCCTCTGATTTTAGGGCAGTGTCAGTTGAAGCATGTCTGCTGACTGGAGCCATAATACTATCATTTGGAGAGAGAAGCAGTTTCTGAGGAAGCACCCTCTGCAGAGTGTGGAGCCCTAGTGTAACATGTGCTTGGTGAGAAATTACCTTTCAAAAACGACACCAGCAGAATATGTTACATACATACAAACTCACTAATATGACAGTGTGAACAAAGAGCATTGTATTTTTACATACAGATCTTCCAACTGGTGTAAATATGCTTCTCATTGCTGCCTTAATAGAACATTTAAGGTTTGCAAGTAAAAAGAAATGTTCTGACACCCTTGGTAATTTATGTATTTTGCTGTTGCCACTGCCACTAATTCACAGTTTTCATGTCTGCCTGTTTTATATAACAATCACTTCTATTCACAAAATAACACTGAAAATGCAAGAATAGTTTTCCATTGGAAATGACAGAGTATATATGTTGAAAATAGCAGCAAGTCTGCTGATGGTAACATTATTTAAATGTGAAAATTATAATGCTGTTGTGATAATCTGCTGGGGTTCCCAAAACTGTGAGCTGCTGTATTTCCCCCTCTTCATCTCAGCAAGTGAGAGCTTCACTGCTGCTAAGCGGTGTGTTTAAGTGATACCAAGTGTAAGGAATGAGGATGGTTACAAACAGAAGTAAAAATACACTTCCAAGAGTAAAACTTCAATTCAGCCAGTTACAGTCTTTGCCTAAGCAAGTTCCTCACATAAACTCAGTTGCCAGAGACTTCAACCCCCTTTGCTGAAGGATCCAACGTTCTGTGATTTTGACAGCTTTGACCTCTTTGGTCCCTCAAGCGATGGATAACTCAAATGTCTTTTTACCCCTCTTACTTCCCCCCCAAAATTCATTGTTGCTGTTTCAAGCGCCTGGAAGATTTTCTGCTGTTCTTTCCTTCTGTGAACATCCCATCCCTGTGCTGATTTGTACGTAATTGGGGCTTCCATTGTTTTGATTCCACACTCCTTAATTTACATTTGAAACAGGTAAATAGATGCCTTCCCTCTTGTCTGAGAGAAAACTGGTTTTCCCCTTTTGTTTTGGTCACAGACTTTAAGGCATAATATCAGTGAATATCCATAATTCCTCATGTAGTGTTGATACACACATTTCACAATGTTATTCATCACCACAGTGTCATTAGTGTTCAAATGATATATTACATGACGTCTTTTAGAAACAGATTGATAGCAATGTGTTAGGTGTAGTGAGTATGTCAGGCCTGATAAGAGTTGCTGACATAGTAGTGAACCATCAGTGGGCCTCTGTGTCACAGCTATCAATTCAGTTTTAAATTGTAGGATAATACAAGTGCAGAGATTATATCAATACACACAAAAATTGATTCTCAAAGGTATTGCTTTTGACAGAGATATAAACAAAAGTTTGAATGAAGCAGAAAAAGCAATTTCCATTTCCAGTGACTGGATGCCACAAGTACACAGCGTCAAAAGGAAAGTTTTCTCATTGGCTTTCTTCCTTTGTTTTATTTTTTGTTTAAAATGAAGACAGGATATTGTCATGTGAAAATTTCACTACCTGATAACTAAGTGGAGGAACCAGCTAATGTAAAACAGTTTAAAAAACACTAAGCCCTGTTCTACACTACCTGGAAATTCAGTGGCAGTCGACGAAAGTTATGCAAGCTGCGTACAGTAGCTTGCGTAATTCCTGTCAACTGCTGTGCTTCCCTTCTGCACGCCGTCTTCACTGAACTGCACTGATGGGAACCACGTTCCCATTAACGCAGCACTACTCCACTTGAGGTGGTGGATTTACTATGTCGACTTCCTGATCGATTGAGCGGGTCTACACTGACCACTAAATCGATCCAGAAAGATCGATCTGACGGCAGAAACTTTGCCGCTGTCAGTATAGACATACCCTAAAACACTTAAAATAACTCCTCCTCTAATTAGGGATAGTGAGTGCTAATCTTATTTCCATGTTCAAAGTGTCAAACTATTTCAGTACAACACAAAAAGGAGGCACTTTGACTAGAAAATAAAATTAGATGTTTCAATTAATATTAAGTGGAAGCTATCCTTAAAGATGAAATAAATAAAATATAAAATAAAAATAAATCAATATTTCAGCTATGTCATAATATGATATGACAGGTCAGTTGTAGTACTGCATAATTTGATTTATAAAAATGTTCATCTAACTGAATGTTTTTGCAAAATTGTCTTGACTTTGGTAAAATTGCTCTTTGGCAAAAAAAAAAAAGAAAAAGAAAAAATCAAACGTTTGTTTCAAAATGAAATTTTTATTTAGAAATTTATTTTATTTTATTTTTATATTTTTTAAAATTATTTTTACATTATTTCATGACATGACACTACTACTGCGAGTTTTTTTCCATGGGGAAATTTCATCAAAATGAAGACAATTTTGCCAAAAATTTCAATTAGATGAAAATTTTCCAACCAGCTCTGTTGTTGGCAGGTGTTTTCTATGTTTGACAGGTGAGAGAATACTGAGATAATATTGTGTATAACTCTGTTACACTCCCTTTTTCTTGCACCTCAGCTTGTCTCTCTGCAGAATCACAGACCAGGGTTATGTCTTTTCCAGATTTTTCAGAAAGGAATTAAATTACAGAGTGAAATCTGTTAGTAACAGCTGCCAATCAGTTTCAGAAAGAGAATACCATATAATTTCTCAGAGAACAAACATTTAATACATACATACACGTTATTTGAAATACTTTGGAATAACTTCTTATACGTAACTATTGGGCAGTAAATCCACAGTTTTTTCTTATACCAACTGAGAGAGATGTTTTATAGAAGTGCTTGAGTTTGTCAATGGGGAGGCAGTAGTTGTGTCTACTATTAATTTTGTTGGCCAATGCTTCTTGCTTGTCCTCTTCTTTAGATGCAGTCTTTTTTTTCCTCCTCTTTTTCTTCCTTGAGCAAGTGGCTAGAAGATTCTTCTTTTTTTCATGTTTTAGAGGCCAGTGTCCTTTGTCGTATGTGAAGATAATGGAGTTTCCTCATATAAACAAGTTTAAACAAGACACAAATTTAAGGCACAGCCCATTAATTCTGGTTCCCTCTATGCAGAAAGGACTGGAGGAATCTTGTGTACTGGGGGCTCTATGTCAATGGCAGATTGTGACGTACATACACAAGAAGGCAAACTGGGACTTGTATCATTTTTGGGGAGAACTGTGTGGGACTTGTGATACTGGATGATGTTTTATAGTTTGCTTTCAAGAATAATTTTTTTAAGTTGTGCCTAGGAGCATTTAACCCAGAAACCTGTGTGGAGTGAGTTAATTTGTGGACTATGGTAACTGGAAGTAGCTGGCATTCTTCAGTGTTGATCCTGAATTGTTTTCTTGACATAAACATTACTATTTGATTAGAGGGAATTGAAAACAAGAGGAGGGGTGAAATAATCTAATGTCTTCTGTGGGCACTATAGGAACTATATGCAGCTACTGTGGAGAGAATAGCTGTGGTTTTATACATAAAAATTCCTTTACAAACAAGGTTGTCTCCTTTGCTGATTTGGCAGAAATGTTTATCTTTGGGGACAGCTTTTTTCTTTTTTAGAAAGACAAAACATAAAGAAAAATGTAGCTTTTATAGTGGTATATGCTAGGGGAAAAATCAAAAGGGGGGGGCCTTAATATTTAGCCAGATAGAAGGCCCACTTATAACTACTAATTACTTTAGATGATTTTACATCTTTGCAATGTTGTGATAGTATAATTTCAGAATGCTGGTGAATGAGAGGAAAACCCAAACCTTTAGAATGAAAATGTGGTTTCAGAAGTCTCTTTGCTCTGAAACATTTCTGACTGAGTATACTCAAAATGATTAACCTGGAGCATCTTTGTATTCCAGACACACCAGGTATGAAGAGGTAGGTGACAAAGTTAAGCCCCCAATATGCAAGTAATTTGAAGTTGGCTGTCTAATTTGTATCACAAAAGGGCCTTTCAAAGTATAAGTATTAAACTCCTTCTACTGGATAAGATTTTATTATTAGAAGATGGAATATTTGAGTTCAGAAGATTGCCCACTAGAAGTAATACTTTCTCTGGCCTCTTGTTTGTTTCAGAACTGAAGCTATACAAAGTTTCAGTGTCTTATGACCTTTATGTGTCTGAAGCCAGGCAGCTCTTCCAAGCATTTGCCAAGTTCTGTTTCAATTTGTCCTAATGGTCTGAGAATCTTTAAAGCTTTCATATTAGGAACTGGAGTGATCAAGTTTTCAAGACAATAATGGTCTTTTGATTGACCATCCCAATCACTTTCTATGAAGTGTAACATTCTGGTGCAGCATATGAGCTTTCTGTACTAAATAACCCCAGTAATTACTGTGATGGGGAAAAAAGTGATTTTTTTTTATCACTTATCACTTTCAGAACTTCTGAGATTACAAGATATTTTTATATGACTCACTTTACTGTATACAGCCTTGCATCAATGTGACTCATTCAGGATTTGATCAATTTTGTTTATCCAGTATAATGTGGAGTCAGAGTGTATAAGCAAATTAAGGATAACAAATCAGTAACAATTACTTAACTTCCTATATGACCATTACTACTAATTACACAGACAAAAGATCTGGAAGCATAACTGTCCTCTTGTAAGCAGTTTTCAAAGAAAATATTTTGAATTGATTGGGAGTGTGTGAAGGAATTCACTCACTGCAGGCACCCCTTTGTGGCCAAGTATAGGCATAGCAGGCTGTTTCCTTCTATCCTGGTGCTCCTTGCAGACAGCTGTTGGGCGCCTGCGATGATCTGCTCCTTTTTTGAGTTGGCCTTCTGACCACGTCGCACATTTATGTCCACCCCTTTTGGTGTATTTAAAGAGTCCAGCAAAAGATAGCCCTGTTGATGAGCTAAGGGGCTCCAGCTCTCCCCTTGGTTGAGGTCTCAGGGTCTTGATCCTTCTAGCTTCAGGGGCTTCTCTTGTGCTGATTCCCCCGTGTCAGGGGATAGGCTTTCTGCCTTCTTCACCACCCATGGGTTGATAAGGGAACTTGGGTCTGCCCTCTCTGTTAGGTTCTGATGCAGGGCCCACTGGCAGGTAGCTAAGTCCTGCATCCAGAAGTGCTATACTGCTGGTTCCCTGGATCACGTCAGTGTCCTTATGGAGGTCAACATCTTCAGTGTTGAGGCCCTGATTATCCAACACCAGCTGAAGGTGGAGTGAGCACTGCCTGCACATGTCTGATGCATGCCAACCAAAACAATTGCTGTTTGCCTAACTCACCAAAGGAGAAAGAAAACATTTCAAAGACATCCTCAAGACAAATATCTAGAGATGTGGCATTTATATTACAGACTGGGAGACAATGGCCCAAGGTCGGGCTATAACTGGCGAAGACTTGTCAGAGAAGGAATGACCACTTTTAAGGAAAATCACCTCACTCTGGTCACAGAAAAATGCCAGAAATGTCCATGAGAGTGACACCCATTCGCTTTAATGTATGTCAGAGGACAGAATTTTGTCCTTAGAGATAACACAGTCATAGCAAATGATAGTCAATACAGTACCTATACAGAGTTTAAAAAAAAATTTGTTTTTAGTACATTTAACTGATTTCCTGCCTATGACTTTCTGTTCACTGAATTATTATAAATTGCAACTACAGTGTATAATATTACATAAAAGTTTTACAATTAAAAGTTTTACCATTTAGTTTTAGTACAGGGGTGGGGAACCTTTTTTCTGTCAAGGGCCTGATGGTGGCCTTGGCGGCAGGGGGGGGAATTCGGCGGCAGCGCGGTTTCACGGCAGCGGCGGGGTTTCGTGGGGGGCAGAGGATAGCGCCCACCGCCGAAGTCCCCCCGCCGCTGCAAAGGGGCAAACGGCGGCAGGGTTTCGGCGGCTGGCACTGCCCCCCCCACGGAACCCCGCCACCGCCATGAAACCGCGCCACCGCCGAATTCCTCACCGCCGCCAGGGCCAGACCAAATGATTTCGCGGGCCGGACCAAATGATTTCGGCCCGCGGGCCGGACGTTCCCCACCCCTGTTTTAGTAGATTACATATTGCTGATACACAGCTGATATTTAAAAGCCTCTATAGAGCAGCATGCTGCACTGTAGATCACATTACCCTGAGGAAAGTATTTTCAGATAACAGTAAACATTGAGTGATTTCCACTGTATGTATGATGGTATTTTTTCTTCAGATAAATAAAATTGCAATGAGCTGTTTGCATGTTTACTGAATCATCTTCTGTAAAACAAGGATGGGGCAAGAATCTGGAAGTCATATACAATAAAATTTAAAAGCCCTACAGCACAATGCTTAGCAAAGATAGCAAACAAATGTAAACTGAATTAAATAATTCCAGCATTCCTTAAGAGACTTACTGAGATCACATTTGGGATAGTGCGCACTTTTCTGGTCACCATATATCAACAAGAAAACTGAGAAGGTATAGCAAAGGGCAACCTGATAGGTACAGAGAATTAAATATCTAAGATATTTGAAAGGTTACGGAAACTTCGGTAGATGTGTACTCTGTGAAATAGAAGATTAAGAATAGATGTTTGGAGGTTTAAAAACATTCTAGAGAGTACAGAGAAAGCTTTTATCAACAAAAAAGATGGGTGGCTTGAAATTAAATTCTGTGGCAGTTGTTTCATGAATCTATAAATGTATTTGACATCAAATATTTATAAGTAAGTGGGTTGATAAATAATGGCCAGCTGTTCAATAATTGTATTGGTTGGCACACATTCTTAGTGGCCGTTTGGAACTGCCTACCAGAGACCAGAAATACATAATAAACATTGTCAAAAAGAAGTTAGATCAGTGTTTGTAGAAAGAAAGTATGGTAGATGATAAATGCTAATTCAAATGAAGCCATTGGAATATCTCCTGCCCATAAAATGTCCTATTTGCCCAATAATCAATGAGATTCGCTATCTATATGTTGTGGTCTCTGCTCAGTATGAATGTTGCTTAATGGTTTGTTTTCTAAACTGTGTGGAATTCCTCTTATTATTTGAGAAAAGCCAAGTTTCTTCAATCTTAGTGCATTTTAATAGTTTTTTAATTAACATTTTAAATTTTGATAGTGAGTTTATGAAGCACAGTGGATGTTAAATGTTTTTGTCTTCCATGTGCAATACTGCTTATTTTCACTATCCAAATTTTATTGTAATTTTAATAATGAAATGTTAGTTCTCCTTCGAGTATTTGTCCACATTCCATTAATGGTGGTCAGTATGTGCCTCATGCACTCAAGTTCGGAGTCTTTCAGCCAGCAGCATCCGTACAATATACATGTGCCCTGAGAATCTTCATGCTCTGTGTCGAGGGCATATAAGGGCAGAGCGCACCGCTCAGTTCCCCTCACTGCCTGTTAGCTCCAAACAGAGTCACTCACTGTCTTTGAGACTGTGCTATGGCTCAGGATAATCCAAGAAACAACTCTTAAAGACTGATTAAATTCATTAATTTAGCAGTAAGGCAGTAAATTTGATAAATGCAGTGTAGAATATTATATGCATGTTGATTGCCAAGAATATATTATACTCCGCTATATGCAGATAAATGTTATCAATTTTTTTTCCCCAAGTGTAAAATTTATGATGATAATGCAGCCTTTTGAAGCACTGTTATGCTCTGAAAATTACCCCCTACATACCACCCCTCCAGTCTCAACAACGGAAAGAAAGTTTGGTCAGACCTGCAGGGGGTCTCCAGCACTATAGTCCTCTCTGGTCTGGAATTGTCTGATTTGGAAAAGCCCAGTGGTTTGTCTGGTCTCTTGAGCATAAAAGTCTCCTGAATTCAGTGAGATCACCTGAATTGATGGGGTCTAAATTAGCTGTTACCACTCAAGAAGCAGATCCTGGAGTCATTGTAGATAGTTCTCTGAAAACATCCACTCAATATTCAGCGGCAGTGAAAAAAAATAACAATGTTGGGAATTATTAGTGAAGGGATAGATAATAAGACAGAAAATAATATATTATAAATGTATATATAAATATACCATAAATCTATGGTAGGCCCACATCTTGAATACTGCATGCAGATCTGGTCACCCCATCTCAAAAAAGATACATTGGAATTGGAAAAGGTACAGAAAAGCGCAACTAAAATGATTAGAGATATGGAAAAGTTTCCATATGAGGAGAGATGAATAAGACTGGGACTTTTCATCTTGGAAAAAAGATGACTAAGAGGTCTATAAAATCATGACTAGTGTGGAGAAAGTAAGGAAGTGTTATTTACTCCTTCTCATAACACAAAAGCTAGGGGTCACCAAATGAAATTAATGGGCAGCAGGTTTAAAACAAACAAAAGGAAGGATTTCATCACATAATGCACAGTCAACCTGTGGAACTCCTTGCCAGAGGATGTTGTGAAGGCCAAGACTATAAAGGGGTTAAAAAAGAACTAAATAAATTCATGGAGGATAGGTCCATCGATGGCCATTAGCCAACAAGAGCAGGGGTGCTATTTACCAGAGTCTGGGAACGGCCAACACAATGGATCACTTGATGATTACCTATTCTGTTCATTCCTGCTGAAGAACCTAGCATTGGCCTCTGTCAGAAGACGGGATACTGGGCTAGATGGTCCATTGGTCTGACCCAGTATGGCTGTTCTTATGTTCTAATGAATTATTCTCGTACTTGCCTTAGCTGACTGTTGCAGTGTGCTATAGACCTGGATGGATAGCCTTTTTGGGTCGGGAACAGATCTCCTGACAGGCAAAATTAGCTGGTATCCTGAGTTTTCGGTTGTTGTTTTTAACCTTTCCCACACCATCTGGAGCTTTAGTTTAGTTAGGCAGAGAGATGTGTGTGTGTATATAAAGATAATGGAGCAAATAATCAATTAATCTATTTGTAAGCATCTAGAAGATAATAAGGTGGTAAGTGACAGTCAACATGTATTTGTCAAGAACAAACCATGTCAAACCAACCTAATAACCATCTTTGACATGATAACAAGCCTTGTGGATAGGGAGTGAAGCACAGATGTGATATAGCTCTACTTTAGTGAGGCCTTTGATACTGTTTCACATGACTGTCTCATAAGGAAACTAGGGAAACATAGCTTAGATGAACCTGCTATAAGGTGGGTGCACAACTGGTTGGAAAACCATACTCAGAGATTAGTTATCAATGACTTGGAGTCAAGCTGGAAGGGCATATTGATTGGGGTTCCACAGGGATCTGCTCTGGATTTGGATTCTATTCTATATGTTCATAAATTATTTGGATAATGGTATTGAGAGTGCTACGTTTAGGAAGGAATCATCAATTGCACAAATACAAAATGGGAAATGACTACCTAGGAAGGAATACTGCAGAAAAGTATCTTGGGGTTATCACAAACTAAATATGAGTCAACAATGTCATACTGTTGCAAAAAAATTGGTCATCATTCTGGGATGTATTAGCAGGAGTATTGTAAGCCAGATATGAGAAGTAATTCTTCCACTCCACTCAACACTGATGAGACCTCAAGTGGAGTACTGTGTCCACACTTCAGGAAAGATGTGGACAAATTGGAGAAAGTCCAGAGAAGAGCAATAAAAATTATTCAAGCTCTAGAAAACATGGCTATGAGGAAAGATTGAAAAAATTGGGTTTGTTTAATCTGGAGAAGAGAAAGCGGAGGGGGGGACATGATAGCAATCTTCAAGTATGTAAAAGGTTGTTATAAAGAGGAGGAGGAGAAGTTGTTCTCCTTATCCACTGAGGACAGGACAAGAAGTAATGGACTTAAACTGCAGCAAGGGAGATTTAGGTCAGATGTTAGGAAAAACTTCCTATCTATAAGAGTAGTTAAGTACTGGACCAAATTACCTAGGGAAGTTGGGGAATCTCCATCACTGGAGATTTTTAAGAGCAAGTTAGACAAATACCTGTCAGGGAGGTAGATAAGACGTAGTCCTGCCTATCAAGATCTCTTTTATGATTTCTATAATTCTATAATTCTTCAGCTGGCTCTGAATATTCCCACTTATGGATGTTGCATTGTCTGGTGGCACTTAACAAAAGAACCTTATCTAAGCCGTGCCCATTAGAGTACACATGTGCCTATTCCTATGCTCCCTCCAGTGTTTTTGAATGTTCTGAGGGCGAGTATAAGGGACTGCTGCACCCTCTGTTGCCTCAGTTTCTTTCAACCATTGAATCAAACAGAAGTGAACCGCTCTGGCCCATCAGACCTGGTGATTTTCTCTGTTTATACTGCATTGTTAGTTTATAGTTGTTGTTCTTAGTATAATTTTAGTGTAAGGTAGTCTTAAGTATAATATTGTGTAGATACCTTAATACAGTTTCAGAAAGTCCGTTCCCTATGTGATGGTGGAACCACAGAAAAAGAAGCTGGGCTTCCAAAGTCGTGTGCTGTGCCCAGCTGTCCTCCTAGTTTCAGATGAGCATGTGTGGGGCCTTAAGTGCATGGGAAAAGGACACTCTCCTTCTAGGTTTTCTATGTGGTGGTGTAAGTAAGGACAGGTAGAACAGACTTCAAGTACTTCTGCTTAAGCAAGCTGTTGCTGCTAAGCTGTCTGATTACAGAGAATCATTGGATCTGAAAACTAAGAGGCCTGTTTTGGCTGCAATGGCTTCCTCCAGCAGGGCAAAGTTGTCTAAGGGTTCCAAATTGTTGGGGATTTTGTCAGTGCTGGCTTCTGATCCTTCAGCTAAAGTTGCCACAGCTTCAAAGGCACCATTGATAGAAAAATGCTGACTGCCGACCAAGGAACCTAAAGCTATTTTAGTTCTTACTGTATCTGTTTCTAAGGAGAAGCTGTGGGAGAAGACAGCCACTGTTAACAGTGCCAGATCCCATACAACACACTTATCAGTTCTGCCCAATTCTGACATTACTCTACAATTCTGACTTTGAAACTCAAATCGGTTCTGTGTTCTGCTGCAAGGTCTAGAGATGTTGAGCTCGTTATTTCTCTGGACCTGGTCATTCCAGGGCTGTGGTGCCAGTTCTGTCCTCTGCTACTCTTCCAGGATCATCCTGGGATCCAAAGAGGATATTAATAGTGGTGGCTGATGTCCACCTTTCTGTGGGTGAGTGTTCCTTGGATCCAACAAACAATCTTGACAATGAGAAGAGACAGTCTTCCTGTTTTTTATGAGCTGCTTTGTCATCCCCTGCAAAGAGGAGAAGAACAGAGGAAATTGTTAGTCTTTCTCTGGATCCTTCTATGATGCTTCTTCCTCCTAACACTCCTACAGGATTGCCAGGCAGATCTTTTTCATCCTTTTATTTCTCTTCATCCTGCAGTTATATTGCTGTCTCCAGTGTGATCCATAACTGATCCAAGGTTGGATCCGTCTTTCAAGGAGAATAGGGGAAGAACCAAGAAACCTTATTCATCCCAGGTTATGCCTCCTCCTCCTTTTGCTCCTCCTCTTATGGGTATGTTTCCAGATCTCAGCTACTGGAGAGAGACTCAGCCTTGGTCTTCATGGCCTTATGGGGTTTCACTATAACAGTTTTTGTATCAACCTTCTTATCGAGAGGTGAAATTTAATCTGATAAAGATTGAAGGACTCAACAATCTTTGGATCCTGTTCCTCTGGACCTGTCAGTAGCTCAAATGGTAGTAACTGATATGCTTTCTGAAGAAGCAGATGAGGAGAGGATTTCTTCCTTTTTGAGCAGGAACAAATGGACACTTACTTTGATCCTGATTTGTCACCTGATGAGCACGTGGGTGCAGCTTCTGCCTCCTGCCCTTCCGAGGATGTTTCGTCATTCCGTGACTTTGTTGATCACATGATAGCCACATGAAACTTACCTTTGTTAGCTGTGGAGGAAATCTCTCATGCAGTATTTGACATTCTTGGGGCTACATCTGTGAATAGGATGTCACTCCCTATCTTGAATGACCTTCTGCAGCCTGCTAAGACTGTTTGATTGACTCCTGCTTCCTGTCAGCCTATTCTACTTCGAATGATTGCTCATCTCCATTCCAATATAGGCAAGTGCACGCCACCATGCACTGGTTCCTGGAACTTTTTTCCCTTTAGCAGACCTTGTAGGGTCGGCCTAGATGCCCCCTGGAGTACCGCGCTCATGCTGTGGTATATGAGGCACTGCCGACCCTGCAGGCTCTCAGTTCCTTCTTTCTGCCCGTGAGCCCCAACGCCAGGCCCAATCGCCCCCTGGGCCATCGCCCAGGTCATCTCAGCCCCGGAGGGGCCGTGATAGAAATAGGGGCTTAGGGCATCGCAACCGCTCGGGGTCATCCGCGGCCTCTCAGCAGGGACCCTCTAAAGGGCCCAACACTAAGAGGCAATTTTGATGGTGCGCCCAAGGGTGGCATCAATACCCTTCTCTCGGATCCACTACTTCCGTTTGCGGAAAGGCTCAGACCCTACTACGCCGAGAGGCAGAATATTACATCAAACTGCTGGGTCCTCAGTTTACAGCCTTCCCTCCCGGATTTCCCCCCCCCCCCGTCCCTCTTCAGGGACCCACCTCACGAACAACTCCTTTTGCAGGAGGTGAATTCCCTCCTCCTCCTTGGGGCTGTGGAAGTAGTCTCTCCACAGGAAATAAGGAGGGGATTCTACTCCAGATATTTCCTCATCCCCAAGGCAAAAGGAGGCCTGAGACCCATATTAGATCTCCGATGACTGAACAAGTTTATCAGGCGTCTCGGGTTTCGCATGGTTTCCCTAGCCTCCATTATTCCTGCTCTGGATCCAGAAGATTTGTATGCCGCCCTCGATCTAAAGGATGCATACTTCCACATTTCCATCCTTCCCAGACACAGGCGCTTCCTCCAGTTTATGGTAGCTGGCTGCCATTACCAATTCTCGGCCCTGCCCTTTGGCCTCTCGTCCACCCCCAGAGACTTTACAAAGTGCATGGTGGTGGTGGCGGCCCACCTGCGCCGCAAAGGGGTGCAGATCTTTCCCTACCTGGATGACCGGCTGATCCAGGACAGGTCCTGGGCCCATGTTCAGAACAGCCTAGCCCTCACCTGCGTGACGTGCACCAGACTGGGGCTGCTCATAAACGAGCAGAAGACCACTCTCACCACAGTGCAGCACATAGATTTAATTGGGGCTAACCTGGACGCCACCCAGGCCAGAGCCTTCCTCCCACAGCCTCGGTTTGAGGCGATGGCCACCATAATCGAACAACTACACAGGTCCCCCATGACGACAGCCAGGCCCTGCCTGCAGCTGTTGGGGCACATGGCGGCCTGTACGTATGTGGTGAGGCTGGCTCACCTCAAACTCAGGCCTCTCCAGGCATGGTTAGCCTTGGTGTATGCACCAGCCAGGCACTCCTTGAACAGGGTGGTCACTGTTCCCCCACAGGTCCTGACCTTCCTGAACTTGTGGAGGACTCCCGGGGAAGTGCTGAGAGGGGTTCCGTTCCGGGATCTGGCCCCATCGGTCACCCTTATTACGGACGCCTCAGATGTGGGGTGGGGGGCCTATATCAGCACCGACCTGAGCACCCAGGGGCTGTGGTCGGAGGAGGAGAAGAGCCTCCATATCAATGTCCAGGAGCTCAGGGCAGTCCAGCTGGCCTGCAAAGTGTTCCTCAGATTCCTGAGAGGCAGAATGGTTCAGGTCCTCGCGGACAATACAGCGGCCATCTTCTATATGAACAGGCGGGGGGAGCGCACTCCTCGGCCCTTTGCCAGGAGGACATTCAACTTTGGGGCTTTGTGGTGAGGCACGACTTCCATATATCTGCCTCTCCCCTCCCTGGGGGCAGGAACGATGAGGCGGACTGCCTCAGCAGGTCGTTTCTACCCCGACACGACTGGTCACTACACCCGGAGGTGATAACTTTTATCTTCCACAAGTAGAGTGTTCCCCAACTGGACCTGTTCGCGTCATCCTAGAACTGGAAGTGCCCGAGGTTCTGCTCACTCCGGGTTCGCGAGGCGGGCTCCATCTCCAACATGTTCTTCATAGACTGGACGGGGACCTTCATGTACGTGTTTCCCCCCATTCCGCTACTGCCCAAGGTCCTCTTGAAAATCAAGAGGGACATAGCGGACGTCATACTGATCGCCCCAGCCTGGCCGAGACAGCACTGGTTCAGCATATTGCTGGACCTATCCATCGCCCCGCCAGTGCCACTCCCGAGGCGTTATGGCCTGCTCTCCCAGGACCAGGGTTGCTTGCTGCACCTGGACCTGGACTCCCACCACCTGACAGCCTGGAGACTCTGGCTGACGGAGGGAGAGAGAACCTGCTCGGCGCAGGTCCAACAGATTCTGCTGGGCAGCAGAAAGCCTTCCACTCAGGTGGTGTACCGCACCAAGTGGAAACGGTTCACCTATTGGATGGAGTCCCGGACCATCCCGCCGAGCTGCTCGCCCATGCAGGCAATCCTGGAGTATCTGCTCCGCCTGAAGCTCTAGGGTTTAGCGCTGGCCTCCCTGAAGGTGCACCTGGCGGCCATCTTGGCCTTCCACCAGCCAATGGAAGGGAGGTCATTATTTTCCCATCCTATGTCAGTCAGGTTCCTCAAAGGGGTGGAGAGGCTGTACCCGCAGGTCCGTGACCCGGTACCTCCCTGGAATTTGAACCTGGTCCTTGCCAGACTAACAGGACCCCTCTTCGAGCCCATGGCTACATGCCTGCTGCTCGTCCTCTCGTGGAAGGAAGCCTTCCTGGTCGCCATTACATTGGCTAGGAGGGTCTCTGAGATAAGAGCTTTAACCTCAGAGCTCCCCTACGCTGTCTTTTATAAAGACAAGGTGTGGTTGAGACCCCACCCGGCCTTCCTGCGTAAGGTGGTCTCCCAGTTCCATTATAACCAGGATATCTTCCTCCACACACAGGTTGGAGGAGGAGCAGAGATGGCACTCGCTGGATGTGAGACGAGCCCTGGCGTACTACATCGAGCGGACCCGGCCGTTCCGGAAGTCAACACAGCTGTTCGTGGCAGTGGCGGACTGGATGAAAGGCTCTCCTGTCTCCACCCAGCGCATCTGGATCACCGCCTGCATCAGGTGCTGCTACGAGCAGGCGAAGGTGCCGCTTCCAGGAGCTGTTTCAGCGTACTCACCCAGAGCCCAGGCCTCAGCAGCGGCCTTCCTGGAACAAGTGCCCCTGCAGGACATCTGCAAAGCAGCTACCTGGTCGTCGGTCCACACCTTTACATCCCACTACACCATCGTACAGCAGGCGAGAGAGGACATGGGGTTCGGCAGGGCCGTGCTGATGAGAGCAGCTCATCAGTAACTCCTACCCACCTCCAAGGTATGGCTATTTAATCACCTATATTGGAATGGATAATGAGCAATCACTCGAAGTAGAATACAGGGTTACTTACCAGTAACTGTTGTTCTTCGAGATGTGTTGCTCATATCCATTCCGCACCCACCCTCTGTCCCCGCTGTCGGAGTCAGCAGAAAGAAGGGACTGAGGGCCCGCAGTGTCGGCGGTGCCTCATATACTGCGGCATGAGCATGGTACTCCAGGGGGCGCCTAGGCCGACCCTACGGGGTCTGCTAAGGGGAAAAAAAGTTATGGGAACCAGTGCACAGTGGCATACACTCGCCTATACGGGAATGGATATGAGCAACACATCTCGAAGAACAACAGTTACTGGTAAGTAACCCGTTTTTTCCAAGAAAGCAGACAAACTGTACTAGATTCCACATGAAGTGTTCTTACTTTCATACACATCCTATACCAAATTTACTGATGGTGGTTGCTGCCAGTAACAGGTTTAGATCTGGTCATGCTTACTCTAGTCTTGCTGATAGAGAGGGGTGGAAAATTGAAACACTTGGGAGAAAAATTTTCTCATATCTTCTCTAGGAATTAGAGTGGCTAATTACCAGGCAGTGATGGCCCGTTACTAATTCCATCTTTGGAAAAGGCTTTCTTTGTCCTAGTTTTGCCACATAATAAAAGAAGGCTGAATAATGCTATTTTAACAGAAGGATCGAACGTGCTAAAGCATAACCTCAGAGCATCAGAACTTCAGACTCTTCTGACAGAACATTGGCATCTGTAGTTACCTTGAGGATGCTATCTTGGTTCCATTCCTCTTCCCTGGCTGTGCACACTAAAGTTAAGGTTGATGGTTTTCCCTGCAGGGGAGATAGACAAGATTGCACTAAAAGGCTGTGTCAGGGCAGGGCTTTGTCCAGAAGGCGGGCCAGTACTCACAGGGTGCGGCCTTTGGCACCGCACTCACAGAGTTCCCACCAGCTCCCTCAGCATACCTACACAGAGGAGAGGAACTGCCAGCTGGTAGCTGCCTCAGCTGTGCAGTGAGGGATGAGACTGACAGGGAGCCTGGTCCCAGCAGCTGAGACCACCTGCACAGATCCCCATCTACTTCCATTGCCACATGCCTAACCTCGTCCCTTCATAGTGGCCCCAGGAAGCAGACAGGCTGTGCTGAAAGGGAGGGATAGCAGGGTTCCCTGTCTGGCAGAGAAGCCAGTACTTGGGGAGTGCAGCCCTTCCTGACTCCGTTCCTTCAGCACAACCCCGTCTGCTTCCTCTGCAAAAAATTCTGGCATCTCAAAAAGCCCAAAGTTTGGGTGAAAACCCCTTTTGTCAAAACCTAGGAATTTTTTTTACATTATTTCTGGTATTTACCACTTTTAAGTGCCTTAAGTATCACATACACATCTCTGTGTTAAAAGAACATTTTTAGGGTTGCAATGTCTAGCACTCAAAAGTGAGAAAGTGACAGAATTAAGATTGTCTATGAAACAAAAAATAAAAATCTGAGGCAGACATTGGGTAGGGAAAATTTTGGATCAATTAGCTTGTCAAAATTAGAGCAACTGAAAATAGGGCCTCATAATGGGAAATGTTGGGCACCCTTAATAGTAGATGTTTCTGTCAGACCACCTACAGCTGTATCAATTATAATGAGAGCATTGTCCTATTTTTTGACCAGTGTGTGTAAGCTAAATGATGGGAGGCTGGCTCACAAGGTAAACCAGACCACAGGAGGTTCCAGACATTAGCCCTAATAGTTTGTGGGGAGATCTTAAGTCTTACAACAAAGGGGATGGTGATTGGGATGTCAGTTGTGTGCTGAATTTATTGTTGGTGACAATGAAGGGTTAGGTTAAGAGTTGCTTTCCACTCACCCATTCTGCTGGTCTGGCTGAAAGCCAGGTTTTTACTTTTCTGGACTCAGATATTGCCTGTTATTTTAGAGGGCATCTACTCCATTGGTTTTACTAAACGTTTATAAAGTTGCACCCTAATGCTTAATATCATCCTCTATTTCTGTGGTTCATTTACCTGGATGTCCTGATCAGGAAATTCTATAAAAAATGCATTTACAGGGTATTATTGTTTTTGTGGCTGTGACAGATACTATAAATTTGCCAGTAAATGTTTTCTTCTCATTCCCATCTTACGCATTTAACATGGGACCTGTTAGTCTGTGAATGTATGTATTGTCTCACTTGTATGTTATCAGTAATAAATACTCTGTAATTAGAAATTTAGTTAATTCTGTTGATGATCTATGACCCTGAATAAAATCCAGCACAAACTCCCGTAGTTTTATTGTCTCTGCATTGATTAAGAGGAAAATGCTTTTCGTTTGTTTTTCTTGAGAAATGTAATAAGATGCACCCAGGAACAAATCGGTTATTTAAGAAGGTGTTCAGTTTTGCAATATTTATAAAATAGATTGGACAAAGTGCTAGAATATATGCTGTTAGGAAACAGGGAGATGGGCTTGCATTATCTAATAAGCCATATTTATATCTTATTATTGTTCTATGGCCTCGAAATTAAAATAGGAGAGTGGAATATAGGGAGAAGAATTGTGGATAGAAGCTCAAGTTGCACATAACCTACTTTTAAAGGAGTTTGATACTTTATATATTTACATGTGTTTCTAGTTTACATGAAGAAATGGGTTTGGAAAGTTAAAAATGCAGTTTGGATCATGTTTTAAAACTGGGTGCTGGGTGGGGCAGTCATGTTCTTTTCAATCTCTCTTCCTCTCCTTCTGCATCCCACACACTCCCCCTGCACACACCACATGCAGTGCCACAATATGTGTTTAATATATTCTGTTTCTGTTGGAATCTGTTGTTTTTACCATGTAGACTAACTGCATGACTTAATATGTAATTTGTGAATATCTGTCTAAATGTATTATTCAAATGAAAGTTACCATATTAGGACAAATAAATCCCACATTTGAGTACTGATCTGGGCATCTAATTTTGGCAACCATGCTTATGTCACTCCCTGAATGTTCTGATTGTCTGTGCATGGTAAAGTGCCAGTAGAGCTCTTGTCCAAGAGTGCATGAGCTGTCATAACATAGGGTTGTCAAGAGATCAGCCATGGTGTCACATCACAGTCTGTAAGAGGTGAATCTATGTGAGCTGTTTAGTATGCATCCCTAAACGCTAGTCTCTTCTATCATATTGATCAAGTTTTACCTTTATAGAATGTCACATCCCAAATGGATAGACTATGCACAGTACAAACATTTCTGTGATGGATATAACAATTTCTTTAATATTTAAGTTGCTACATTTAAAATGTAAAGCATGTCTTTTTCACATGTTATCATCTCAACTGCTCTTTCATGGTAAAAATCAATGGAACATCAACTTGGTGCTGAAGACTGTGGAAATAACAAGGACCAGTCTAGGGTTGGAAGGCTTCATAGAAGAATTGAAGGACCAGAAGAGAGTGCGCTAAGCAAGAAAGAAGAGTGAGGCTGTTCTAAATTTGGGAAGTAGAATGAAAAAAGGTGCAAGACTGAGAATAGAAAAAGAGAGTGTATATTAAAAAACAGGGCCAGGAATGAGTTACTGGGGGCAGGCCAGAGAAAAATAGATTACATTAGTCAAGGTAAGAAATGATTAAAGAATGACAAGGGCTTTAGCAGAAGGAATAGGATTTTGGTAGTGACACAGGGAGAAAAGTAATAGGATTTAGCAATAGTTGTTTGAATAAATTTAGAGAAGGAGAGAGATCTGAAGATGCTGAGCCTAGAGGGAGGTCTTGCGTCCTGTAGTGGCTGTGTCAGCACTCTCCAAAAAGTCCTTCTCATAAATCTTTAAATGGAACTCAAACAAACCCTCGGGAACTTAATGATCAGTGGATCATATGTCAAATATATTAAAATATCCTAAAGTACGTTCAGTATAGCTAACACGCACCGCAGAAGATTATCTGTCAGTCATCTAATTTTTACTTTAAAAAAGAGAATTCCCCAAAGAGTTGGTTGAAACATGTCAAAGGAGAAGTTAGCCTAAAGAAGGCTATATCAGTTATCATCTGGCTCAGTGTAGCAAACCTCCCTCAGTCTGACTTTCTGTAGCCAAACTTCAACAGTCATTCTGGATTATTGGAATAACCCAAGTGAGAAATATGAGGCATATTAGCAGCAAAAACATTTTGTTTGAAGGTTACCTTCAGTGGATACAGGAATCAATTTACTGAATTCTGACAGAGGACTGTTAGTGAACTGCTGCTTCCTGGAGAATGCTTCCTGCTTCTAAGAATGATTTTTGTACCTTACAGATTGTGTGGATGAGAAACTGTAGTTTGTGGTGAACTGCATATTTTTAAGGGGATGATGCATTGGAGGCAACTTTCAAAATTATATGTGGTTCTTTTGTGCAGTTTCTTGCAATTTTTTTCTTTTTTTAGTGGGTTTTTGGACTTGCTGAGAAAGACAAAAGGAAAAAAGAAAACTGCATCATTTGTGGGCATTGTGATAGAGTACATCTATTGTAGTTGATGACTGCTGTAACTTAGGCTACTGGATAAAATTGTGGGTTTTTTCAAACGTTTTGAACCACTGTGGTAGTTTATTAATTAGTTTTATTTATAAGATTTCTGAGCTTTAATTATACTGGGTTGAAAAAGAGAGCACTGGACAAATCTCCCAAGTTCCCAAGTCATCACAACAGGAGAGAAAAAGAAAAAAGAGGAAAAAAAAGGATTCTTAAAAAAATCTCTAAAGGAGGAATAGTTTGTGTAACTATATAAAATAATAGAGAATTGCAATTTCTACTTTTTTACTGTAGGGGTTTTTATGTAATTGTATTTCATTCTTTCCATTAAAATGGCTCCATCAGGCGAGTGGGCAGTCTTCAAAATGATTTATTCATAAATTTACTCATCATTTCTTAAACAAGCGACAGGTCTGCATGTAACTAAGATTTTAGCATTATCATGTTATGGCAGCTGTCATCAGGTGGTGCTGTTATATGTAGTCTTCCAAGTTATTTTTCTTAGCATGCAATCAAATTTAGACTCTAGGGAAGATATGCTGTGTTGCTGATGGTTTTCAGTTATGTAGGGTTCTGGAGAAGGAATTATCTGAGCAGCAGGAGAATTTGCTCTCTGCCTTGGTCTCTGATTAGAGACAGTTCTTGAGGCAGAGTTACTCCCTGAGAATCACACATTGGTGTTGGACTGAGATTCCTGGAAGAAAGGATTGTTCTTCATGCTACTTGACCATCTTATTACAGGACTTGTGTACAAGTGTAAATCAAGGAAATTACTCTTAGAAAATATATACAGACTTCAGGTATCTGATTTTTACTCTACTAGGAACAAGTTCAAGGTCATGATCTGTGCTACCACTTAGCAGAGGGCTGACCTTATTGTCAGGAATGCAACACTAATGTCTTTGGAAGAAGGGATAACAATATTATCCACCTCAGGATACTCAGAGCAATAAAATCAATCATTTAACTGGAATTACTCTGACTTGAGTTTGCTGATAACCAGTCATGGTTGTTGAGAGCACTCAGCACCTTGTGTAGTAGGACAGTTTCTCAGGTAATATCTACAAACATTTCCTGAGCTATTGTACATTCACACAGTAATTAATTGTAGATGTGTAGTAATGCCATTATTTGAAAAGCCTAGATAATAGGGCTCTTTTATCAGCCTGGCACTTGTTCAGCCATAGTTCATGACTATATTTAAGAAAAATGCATGATGCAGTTCTCACATAATAGCAAACTCTAGTTCATTAAACTCTTTCCTGTCTTGGCAAGTGACCATATCTCTGTCCATGGAAAACTATATTCAGTGCTCAGTCTAAATCACTTCATTTTATCTAGTTTGCTCATTATTTTCATGGGAAGGACTGAGGCAGCAAAAATACAGTAGTAAAAACAAATATGAAATTTCAAGTTATCCTTTCGAAGGCTTACATTTCTATGCTGCTGCCCCATTCGAGTATAGAGATCTTCTCTGGCTCCTTTTTCCCTCCCAGTCTTTTGCAAGCAGCCAGGCAGAATAGTACATCAGATCCAGCACACAAGGGCATCCAAGGCATTGTGATTTTCTAGAAGAGGTTTTATCCAACTGCTTGCATCTGTCTAGAATATATGTTGCCGTTAGCAATAAGTACTACCTGGCAACTGATCAAGGGTGTACTTGCTTATAGGAGCAGCAAAGTGTGAAAAACCTACAGTGAGAAAACCCTGTGCTGGGAGGATTGTTCATAGACTCATTGACTTTAAGGTCAAAAAGGACCAATATGATCATCTAATCCAGTGTTTCTGGACCTTTTTGATACCAGGGTCCAGCTTCCTGTACTGTGTCAGGGAGATCTCAGGGACCACTGCTGGTCCATATACCGGTCGTTGAGAAAGATTGATCTAGTGTGACCTCCTGCACAATGCAGGCCATAGAATGCAGGCCACCCACTTCTGTAATAGACCCCTAGCCTATGACTCAGTTATTAAAGTCCTCAAATCATGATTTAAAGACTTTAAGGTACAGAGAATCCACCAGCAAATGACCCGTGCCCCATACTACAGAGGATGGTGAAAAACCCCCTGGGCCTCTGCCAATCTGTCCTGGGGGGAAATTTCTTCCCAACCCTAAATATGGCAATCAGCTAAACCCTGAGCATGTGGGCAAGACTCACAAGCCAAACACCCAAAAAAGAATTCTCTGTAGTAACTCCGAATCCACCCCATCTAATATCCCATCACAGGCCATTGGCCATATTTACCGCTAGTAGTCAAGGATCAGTTAATTGCCAAATTAGGCTGTCTGATCATTCCATCCCCTCCATAAAATTATCAAGCTTAGTCTTGAAGCCAGCTAGGTTTCTTGCCCCACCTGTTCCCCTTGGAAGGCTATTCTAGAACTTTACTCCTTTGATGATTAGCAACCTTCATCTGATTTCAAGTCTAAACTTCCTGATGGCCAGTTTATATCCATTTGTTCTTGTGTCCACATTGGCGCAGAACTTAAGTAATTCCTCTTCCTCCCTGGTCTTTATCCCTCTAAAGTAACTGCCAACAACTTGTTCATCTTAACTGCACCAGGTGCTTCTACGAATGGCCAGATTGAATGAAAACTGTGAACCAAATCATGCATTCCCTAAGAGCAACTCATTGTGTTGCCTAAGCTATACTGCTTACTTGTATTAAGTTGTTAAAAAATTTACCAAGCCAGCAGACCACACTGCATATTTTATTTTATTGTTTACAATTTGTAACAAGGAAAAATTACATCAGACACACTAACACATGAAAGCATTTAAAATCTCATAAAGTTTAAATGACTGTGGTATATTGGAGTTCTATTTGCATATTTATTCTAAGTGTGAAAGAAATAGTGTAGAAATGTGGATACAGGTTTTATATAAATTTCATTTTTTTTCATTGTTAGTGGGTTCTGTCCTCATACATGAAAAAAGGGTGAGCATCTTGAGCCTAAATAATGTCTATGATTTTGTGTGTGTGTACATTACCAGCTTCCTTGCTATATCTGTATAAATAGACAGTTATTTTCTAATTAATCTTTCAGTGCAAAGCAGTTTGAAACTGGCTCAGCAATCTACAGATTAATGAATTATGACAAGGGCCTCTGACTGCTAGCCCTGCTGTTAGGCTACCACTTTAGTGCCATGAAAATAAATATAATAGGCATTTTTTATTAATACTGACTGACAAAGAAGTTGACTCTTTACAGAACTTCAAGGCAAAAGTAAAAGTATCTGATTTTCTTATTGAATTGGCAGATTATTCTTTGCGTAAGAGCACTGCCAGCTATATGTGTGAGAGTATGCATTGCCCGGTATTCTAGAGCCTGATCCAGCTCCTATTAAAGTCCATAGCAATATTCTATTGACTTTAACTGGAGTCAGATTGGACCCCTAGTGAGTTGTTCTATCAGCATTAACACTAAAAGACGTTAAATGCTAAACAATTGTCTAGGTCAGGACATCAAAATCAGTGTATTTTGTGTTGATTAGAGCATTGTCACACCCTTAATATAAAAGTGTTTTAAGTATCCATAAATCATGCCCAATAATGATGACAATTGTACTGCTTCAAATAGTCTGTGATGAATATTTGGTATATTTTAAGTGAGCTGTCCCAGCAATAATTGTAGAATACCAGTGTTAACTTTCTGTTAGGCAATAAAAATGTATATTAAAGACCAACTTTGTTCTGAAAAAGCTCAAACTGCAACTTGGAACTACTGTTCCTGTAATGAAACTTGCAAAATAGGCTAACATAAAATATTATGTCAGACTCTGCATTTCAGGTTTAAAGTGTAACATTGTGTGCTAATACCAGTGTAGTTGATAGTTTGTCACGATTTCATAATACATTCTTATTTTTACTAGCTTGTAACCTAGCTTTAACACTTTGCTGTGGGCAGAAACTTGGCACATGATCTCACCCAAAGAGAGTGTTTCATAAAATCTTTTGGGTGACATTAACTTCATTTTCAAGCAATGAGATTGAAATATTTTCCCCAGATGCATTTTTATGCTCATACAATCAAAAACAGTTTTTCGTGTTAAACTGAAATTTTGCAGACAGTGACTCAGGAATGTAAATTCTTTGCCAGTGGGTTAGAAAAACCATTTTAAAACTTAGAATTATTTTATTTGTAAAGTGGCTAATACACAGGAGCAGTAACTTTATTTCAACAAAAATTTCACATTAACTTTGATAAACACAAGCTCTTTTTGGTCTATAGTAACAATCTATGTACAGTATTATTAATTAGTGTAAGTTAGTGCCAGATGTGTGGCACTGTTACGGTAACAATCTATGTGATTATTGGACTCCTGTTACTCAGTAGAGTCCAATGATTTCATCTACTATCTCTTCCTTTCTTAGTGGGGATAGAGGGATTTTTGATCAGACAGACAGGGAATGGCCACCCTCAGCATTGTAGCAGTTGTGTTCCCTCTGATCCCCCTCCTTTTCCCCAGCCCTTGCCCAGAATACTTGTGGGGATTGTGTGTCCAGTGGGACTGGGGAGAAGAGAGTGTAGCTCCACCCACCCTAGTCACCCAGTGATCAATTAATTCAGAAGTGAGGAATGAAGAGAGTTCATTGGCCAGGAATGTGGGAGGGAGGAGAGTGTTGTTGGAGCCAATTTCCATTTGTTTAAGCATTCCTGGACATACATTCTTACTGCTCAGAGCTGCCCTATAGGTGGTGATGTTGTCAGAGCTGGATTTCCAGGCTGGCTGTGTGTCTAACTTACTCAACCTTCGGTGCCAGGAAGGAATTTTTCTGTTGGGCAAGATTGGTACGGTACCCGGTGCATTTTTTCACTTCCCCACAGTACCCTGGAGGGCTTACATGTGGGGATAATAAAGATAGGGGCATTGTGTGTATTTGTTGTTTTTTTTAAATGAGTAAGGGATGATAATGTCAATAAGTAATGTCACATCTTGCAGCCAGTCTCCAGTGTAGATAAGAGGCTCCAGTCAGTCAGCTCATGGGATAAATGTGAGCGCAGGACCCAGGATTGACTTGTGGACCCTCTTAGCTGGGGATTGAAAAGTGGGGGGGGGGGGGGGGGGGGGATGCAGCAGTGGGCTAAATCATGAATTGAGTAGCAGGGATTTAGAAGCCAACCCTCCAGGTTTGTATGGTCTGGTTGTATGGTCTGGAAGTCAATCTCTCACTGGGCCCCAATTAATGTCCTGGTAGTTAAAGGGAGAGTAGGCCCCCCCTTTAACATTAAAGTTTTAAAAGTTGTTACTATGCTTTAAATGTATTCATATGTTAGTCATCATTCTTCATGTCCTCCTGAGGTGTTTTCATAAAGGCTCTAAACATTGAATTGTACAAATGGATCTACCTATGGTCCTGGTTCAGGACAGTATTTAAGCACATGCTTTCCTGAATTGGATACAGGAAAGGACCACTGTGTTCTGTAGTGCCCAATGTATTTTAAAAGTTCTATATTTTATTTTAAAAATTGTCAAACCAAATGCAATAATTAGTGTGCTGTAGATAGTAGCAATTTTTTAAAGTAATAATAATAGATGTTTGACAATTTTTTTAAATATCCTTTTGGGATATGGCTTGAAAATAAAATATAGCTTTGCACCAGTTTTTCAAAACAGTCTGTAAAAAGATATTTGTAGATATATAGAATCTGCTGATTACCATCCTAAACAAACTAGCCCAAAGCCTGTTTTAAAAAGTGATGTATGTGATAATGGCATGTAAAATTCTCAAAATGTCTTTAATTTAAAAAATCCTTCATTTTGTTGAGGTAATAAATATGATCCTCGTGTTCATTTGGAGTGTGATTCAACAAAGCACTTAAGCATATGATTTAAGATAAGCATGTACTTTAGTGCTCTGGTGAATCATGGCCATAGTTTGGACAAACACTTCTATAGGTCCTCTTTTCTAGGATTCTTCCTATTCCCTTACTTCCACTGCACTTGAATTATTTAAATATCCTCAGACATTGAGCCAGCCCCATGCTTCGTCTTCTTCACTCCATCTATCCAAGACTCCTACTGGAGTTGATTAATGTCCCATTTTAATCATCTAGGAAGGTCGTTGTTAAGTGATGCACAATGTGCATTTTATTTCTTCAGCACCATCACAACTGTCCACCTCTACACTGATTTTTCTTACTCTGAACCATTTATATCCAACTCTTAAATATTACTAAAATCCCAGTGTTTTCAAATCTTGATGTCTAAATTGCACCCACAAAGATATGCTGTTCCCACTGTGTGTGCATGCAGCTATTCAGGTCTGCATACTTAATCTTGAGCTAGGATAACTTTGCTGATTTATTTGGGTGTATATATGTATATGTACAACTGTATATGTATGTATTTATATGGGCACATGTACATACACCTATATAGTATACAATTCTCGTAGTTCCTCTATAAGTGAATTTTTATATTAACCCAAGTCTTAAAGTTTTCAGTGGCATGATAAATTTTAAATCCTTTGCAAAAATCTAATAATGGACAAAGAAAACTTCTCAGACCTTGACTATATACAGTATTTGACTGCAGAGTTAATGAGAAAAAATTAGGATCTATTGAAAGACATTGCAGTACTCCTGAATTTGGATGATATGAGTTTGCCTTCATAAAGTCTTAAATTCTTCTGTCGCTGGCTATCATTTACCTTTATTCAGAATGCTGAGGAGGATGAATTCAATCAATGAACGTTACTAAGTGCTTTCTTTTGACTTTGAAATGAGAAGAAAACCCAGAGGAAGTGTAACCTGTATATAGAAGACAGGAAATTTTTTGAAGGAATAGTAATATTCCTTCCACATCTTCCCTCTTCCCCTTTCTCTCCCCTCCTATCCCACAAATTAAGAGGAGATGTTATGTTTAGAATAGATTAAGTCAATTAGTGTATATTAAAGCTATCAAAGTTTAGATGTCTTTTTATATAGCTTTCTTTCTGTGCATTGACACAGTGGGCCAAAGACGATTGTAATTAATAGAGTTACTCTAGGGATGAGTTTGATCCCATATATACCCACAATACTGTTTGTTTTCATTAAGTGGTAGAGAGAATGCAGAACATTCTGTTGAAATCCATGGTATTTTACATGTTGTCTGTCATAGTGTCAGATTTCATTAAAGCTTTTCTTTCAAGAAGAATATTGTATAGGTAAAGATATCTAGCCTGGATAAAGACAGTTATAGTAGTGTTTAGGAAAAAATTCATTGGCCCTCATCTCTCTTTAAAATTGTGTAACACTCAGTCTCCTAGAATAATATTGCATGCACAGATTTGGTGGAAAGCTGGGTTTGTTTGTTTTATTCTGGAACTTGTACAGAGAAAATTATTCATCTTGCTCCTCGAAATGGAATGAAAAAAACACACTCTTTGTCTAGATCTGAGCTGGTGTGAAGAAAGTGCAAAAAATGTTTCCTCTCTCACACACGCACGTGTGCGTGCACACACATGCACACTTGGAATCTTATCTTAAGCCTTGAAAGTATTTATTATAGGGATTGGTAGAAAACAAGTTAATTAAATTTTGACATTTGCAAATTCTCAGCCAAGCCCCAAATTGAGAGCATTGAGAAATAAGAACAGACCAGAAAATACACAGTATAGTCCACTTCTCTTTTTTGATTGTGGAGAAACGTCCTCCTCAGTCTTTACCAGAGCTCAAGAGACTGTAGACAACCAAACCGTAACAGGAAACCAAACAAGACTACTAGACACTTCCAAAATTGCAGATGCGAAAGATCTACAAACCCTGCATTCAGTCTTACTATGGCATCTGATTCTTTCCTCCTGCAAGCTCTCTTCTTTCAATGATCTTCCAGGCTATCCACCATTCCGAGTCAGACTTGCCTGGTTCACTCAAATAGGGAGTTTAAGGTTTCGGGTTGGCACGTGGGAGGCGGGAGATACATTCCTGAAATCAGTGTCAAGTTTTCTCTGACAGTTCTTTGACACAATCTGTTGAAGTGCCCGAATGCTGGGATTGAGGCGAAGGACTTCATCCAAATCTAATCTGACTGTCTCTGAAAGAAACTTCTAAGTGGGCATCGGGACAAATTATACCCTCAGTAATACTGCTGTAAATCCAAAGTAATTCAACAGAAGTATATAAAATTATTCTGCTAACCAGCATAACTAAAAGCAGAATCTTGCCCATGTGTAAAGAAGAAAAACATCATTTAGCAATCATAATCTAAGGAAATATTTTTGTTGCAGATAATTAGGTCATTGAAAAGAGTATTATATTCACCTGGACAATCACCTATTTATAATGTTAGTCTCTGAAACAACTGGCCAGGCGCTGGGACAATTACTGTCTTGACCTTCTTCTGTACCAGTTGTATTTCATATGTGAGAAGTTTGATCCCACTCTTATTTCACTGCTGTCTGGCAGCATCTACTGTGTGGCAAAGTAATTCCTGATAGTAATTGGGTGTGACACTGGTAAACCAAGTGTCAGCTCTGGCCAAGGCCATAGGCATTAGCTAAGAAATGACATATTTATAGCTGGAAACCAAACCCTCTCACCTGTATGTTAGTTTTGTTAAAAAGAGATATTAGTCTTATTCAAATGTATTTAATGTTTAGACTCTATGAAATGCTTGTGAATTGCTGTATGTATTAATCTAGCTTGTAATGTCTGTATTCCATGCTACATGGAAAATATAAGTTTGTTTTATAATTATAAAAATGCCTGCTATGAACTTGTGATCTCAGACAGAAAAGTGGTCACCTCCACCCATCAAGAGAACTATCAAGACTTAATGGGCCATCTAAGACAAAAAGCTTTGCTGATTGTCCCATCCACCCATGAAAAAGTTAATGTAGGAGCCCTTGTCCTATCAGTTTAAACCCAGGGAGAAAGTTTTATAAAGATGCTCTCAAGAAGAAATGGTTATCTCTTCGCTGTTTGAACTCTCACAAGGCCAGAAACACTAAACTAAAGCAGAGGTCCCAGGTCAACCTGGGTCCGCTGTGAAAGATATTTTCAACGGACAGATTACTACATCTGTCATCTGGAATCATAGATGGCAACTCATTTGTGTGTATATGTTTGCTTGCTTTAACCTATAAATAACCCTCATTTCTTTTTTCTAGTTAATAAATCTTTCGATAGGTTATTACAAGATTGTCTGCAGGTGTTGTCTTTGGAGTAAGAGCTAGGGTACCATCTGATCTGGAGTAAGTGACTCGTCTCTTGGGACTGGAAGTAACCTGAATATTTTGTGATTTTTGTTATAAGTGACCATTTATCACTAAGTCCAGCTTGCCTGGGTAGCAAGATAGACTGGAGAGCACAAGGGGATTGTCTGTGACTCCATGGTAAGACTAGTACAGAGATCCAGGAGTTCATATTTGTTACTAGCTTGGTGAAATATAATTATAGAACATATCACACTAGTTTGGGATGTCTGTCCTGTTTTTGAAAGTCTGTGAGTGAAATAGGCACTCACAGTCATGAGCCACTCCATACAGGGTGAGATTGGGTATTAGGCCTGTTACCACATAGTAAAAAAATGCAGTTGAATCATTTTTACTTTGATTTTCAGTATTTCTGGTGAGGACAATGAACTATCTGCAAAACTAATTCATTATCCTTCTTCAAAGCCTCCTCAAATCTCTCCTTTTCCATGATGCTCACAAAAAAATTAACAATGGTTAGGCTGCTAATGCCCTGAGACTACTGCCTATCATGCTGACCAGTATTGTCTCACAGGTTCCTTGTACTCCACCATCTGTCTATCTATCTGCTGTCTCTTGTCTTATAATTAGAGTCTTTGGTCTCTACGGCTGTCTGTCATACTCAGTGATGACAGTGAAGGAGGGAAATTTAGCACTTGTTAGCTCGGTGATGAGAAGCGAGTCCAGCATTAGAAATAAAGCCTCTGTGACAGTTTGGGAGGAGAAACTGGAAAGCTGCTTGATATTATGCCATTGAAGATGGTGCTGTTGATATGCTGAATCTCTGTGTGTGTCAACTGCCTACATAGAATCATACATTACAGATCTCCATTTACATCTATCTCTGACAACATCTTCCCAGTTTTTGTGTTAATATTTGCTTTTTTCAAATTCCTTTTCAAACATCCTTATAGTGCAGCTTTTGCCCTCCTCTATCATGTTTTCCTTCTTTGAGTTCACGAGGAGAATCTTTAGGAGCCAATGATCCAGCATATGGACAACGTGATCTGTCTATCTCAGCTGCTCAGCTACTATAAGTGCCTCAACATTGGGCATGCCAGCTCTTCTCAATACCTTGGTGTTTGGAACTTGATCTTGCCATTTAATTCCTAGAAGCTGCTGCAGATGTCTCAGTTGCAGACTTGTCAGCTTTTTGATATGTCGCCTATATAGAGTTATTGCTTCTCTAAAATACAGAAGTGCAGTCAGCACCACAGCATGATAGACCTTCATCTTAGTTGCTGTAGTGATGCTGTGCTGATACCAGAGACATTTCGATAATTTTCCAAACACTTTGGAGGCTGACTGAATGCTATATGCAAATTCTACATTGGGGTATTATCGCTAGCAACTGTGCTTCCTAGATATATAAAGGTGTTCACACAGTTAAAGGTTTCCCCATTGACAAGAACTTCAGGTATGGCATCATTGCCTACATTTTGTCTATGGATGGTTAGTGAAGTTTAGTTTTATTGGTATTTAACTTTAATCTGAATTGTTTTTTCTGCTGACACAAAGTGAGTGGTTATCTCTTGGATGTCTCTAAGTGAATGATCAACTACTGCTGAATCATCTGCAAAGGGAAGTTCTCTAAAGCATTCTTCATGTACCTTGGAGTTGACACATAGCCAAGTTAAATAGCTTCCCATCAGTTCTAGTGTGAATATAGACTCCTAAACTGAGATTTTGTGATATCCTAGTGAGGATGCCAGCTAAGAGCATAGTAAAAAGTGTTGTGGGAGCAAGCCTTGTTTCACACCATGGCATATATCAAACAAGTCAGTAACGTTTCCTGCCACAGAAACTCTACCAGTCATTCATCATGAAATTCTTGTGTTATTTGAACAAATTGTTCTGGACAGCTATATAGTTTAAGCTGCCTCTATAAGGTTTCTCTCCCCACTGTGTCAAAGGCCTTGGAAAAGTTGACAAATACGACAAAGAGGCATACTTAGAGTATAAACACTTGGGTTCAGGGACCTTCTTTTTGTTTTGTGTTTGCACAGCACCTAGCATAATGGGGACCTTGTTCATGACTAGGGTTCCTACGTGCTAATGTAATACAAATAATAATAATAATAAATACTATGAACTATGGCAAACTTACATAATAGATCACTCAGTATTTGTATAGGAGATAAAATTTATACCATCAAAGCATTCTGAACTGTTGTCTGCTAAAAGCTGCATGTTGAAAACAAATTTTGGGATTTTTGCTAAATTTTATTAGAACAAAACATCAGAAAAGTCATTGCATTTTAAAGATTAAAATGAACATTTTAAATAGGAATGCTACCTTCCCAAAATATGTTCTGGCATATGTAGAGTTTGTTTGAGAATTCCTGTATACAATAATTATCTACAATAAGTGTGTTTCCTTTTTTTGACATAAGGAATGGACAATACTTATATTCAACATTTTGCTTCTGTGGTTATAATTACCTACCTAGCTAAGTGGTTTTGGCTGTGAAAGAAAATGAGCTTTTTAAATAACTGTACTATGCATATAAATGAAACTAGGAAAAATTAACTTCATTTTTATATGAAAAACAAATGTTAATGTAATTGTAATGACTTAATTGAAAATATTATTGCTGAGGAAAATTAAAGGATAAAAACATTAGATTTAGTAGTATATGAATGGTTAGTTGTATATATGAATGCCTGAAAACCTTACTGATTGAAGTGATAGGACAAAAATACATGGGATGAAATCCTCTTCCTTAGAGTCAATGACAAAATTCCCATTTGACTTCAGTAGAGCCAGGATTTTACCTGTCATGTGTGTTACTCAGATTTATAAGGGCACTTTCTCAAGTGCAGAGAATGGACTTCTGATATAATAATCAAATAAAGTGCCAGCATTTTATCATTTATAGTAATAATTTAATAAGATAGCTGTTAAAGCTAGTTATACTTAAACATTAGTCTGTGAGGTAACTATGTGCATAAAATGGCATAATGGGAATTTTTTTTAGTATGGTCCATGCTGGATTGCACTATATGCTTAACCTTGCATACACTTACAAAAACAGAAGCCTGATATTCAGCTCACATCTTTGTGTATTTAGTGAACTAGACTTCAGCTTCATAGTTTTATTGTTCCATACCTGCAGTGAAATGAAATGAAACCGAATTATTCTTAGTTTATATCAAAGATGTGTCTGAAAATAGCGATTCATCATAATATACTTGGATAAGATACAAGATATTTATCTGGATTTAGCATTTTATGAAACTAGTAAAACACACTTTGCAAAAGAGGGGTCTCTCCCCTCAGTCTCCCAAATCAGAATCTCTTGTTGCTTAGTGTGTGATCAAAATTCTAAGTATTGATATTAGATGTTAAACACAAAAGATCTCTGATAAGGGAGCCAAAGTACTCTGAACTTTCTTTAAAAAAAATTGTTTGTAATTTCCCTCCCCTTTTTAATTCAATGTAGTGTTCATGAAAGGTTCTAGATTCACAACAGTGGAGAATCAAGTCTTCTGTTTATAGTTACAGCATGGCATCAGCTTCTTCACACTTCCTTATTGATTTTTTTCTCTCATCTGACCTGCTGGGACTGTGTTTTTCTAGGGATAAGGTAATCAGGGATAGTTCAGCCTTAACATTAATTCAGATCTAGGCCTTTTTGCTAAAGCTGCCCACAAGATTTACGGTGGTGATTTTTGTGATATGGAAACATGCTCTGAAGTAGGACTCATATGACTAGAACATCTAACTTATTGCATATACACCATCAAACATCTATCAGTTGGCAGTGACTGTGGGATTCTATCAATGTAGTTCTATTTGAACAATTGACCTTAAAGTGAAAGTCTTGGTATTTCATTTCCTTATGACATGGTAAACCCTAAACATTTTGGATCTTTCCACAATCAAGATGATGACTTGCTTTCTTCTCTAAGACCAGATTTGACTGTCATCCTCACCTTCAGCCAAACTAAGCCATTGCATCTGATATTTCTCATGTAAACTTCTTTGCCAGGGAGAACTGTTTTTTAATTAGGCAGTAGTAAGATGACCCATTTGTGTGTGTGTCTGGAAATTTTTTTTGCTTCTTTGTTGTTTTTAGATACCATACATATTTGGTTTATTCTCTCTTTAATGAGTACTGGTGTCTTTTAAGTATTAGTAGAAAGGACATCTGGCTTTATTTTTAGGGGGGTTTGGTCAATTTTATGAGAATACTGGAAAGATTCAGATCTCATACACACATCATAAAATGTGTGTAAAGTGAGGTTTTATGCAGGTGTTACAATGTTTTGGATATAATTTTGTATCTGAGGGTAGTTCCGGTATGGAAAGTATTCTGACCATTAATGAGGTTGAAAGACTGGACATGACGAATTACAGATCAGTCAGCTTAACTTCAGTACCTGGAAAGATAATGGAGCAAATAATTAAGCAATCAATTTGCAAACACCGAGAAGATAGTAAGGTGATAAGTAAACATCAGCATGGATTTATTAAGGACAAATCATGTCAAACCAACCTAATAGCTTTCTTTGACAAGCCTTCTGGATGGGGGAAAACAGTAGATGTGGTATATCTTGACTTTAGGAAGACTTTTGATACTGTCTCGCATGACCTTCTTATAAACAAACTAGGGAAATACAACCTAGATGGAGCTACTATAAGGTGGGTACGTAACTGGTTGGAAGACCATTCCCAGAGAGTTATCAGTGGTTCACAAATCAAGCTGGAAAGGCATATCGAGTGGGGTCCCGCATGGATTAGTTCTGGGTCCGGTTCTATTCAAGATCTTCATCAATGATTTAGTTAATAGCATAGAGAACACACAAAATTTGCAAACGATACCAAGATGGGAGAGGTTGCAAGTGCTTTGGAGGATAGGATTACAATTCAAAATAATCTTGACGAACTGGAGAAATGGTCTAAAGTAAATAGGATGAAATTCTATAAGGACAAATGCAAAGTACTCTACTTAGGAAGGAACAATCAGTTATACACATACAAAAAGGGGAAATAAATGTCAAGGAAGGAGTACTGTGGAAAGGGATCTGGGGATCACAGTGGATCACAAGCTAAATATGAGTAAACAGTGTAAATTTGTTGCAAAAAAAGCAAACATAATTCTGGGATGGGTTAGCAGGAGTGTTGTAAGCAAGACACAAGAAATAATTCTTCTGCACAGGCCTCATCTGGAGTATTGTGTTCTGTTCTGGGTGCCACATTTCAGGAAAGCTGTGGACAAATTGGAGAAAGTCCAGAGAAGAACAACAAAAATGGGTTAAGGTCTTGAAAACATGACTATGAGTGAAGATTGAAAAAAATTGGCTTTTGTTTAGTCTGGAGAAGAAAATGCTGAGGAGGAAAATAACAGTTTTCAAGTGCATAAAAGGTTGTTACAAGAAGGAGGGAGAAAAATTGTTCATAACCTCTGAGGATAGGACAAGAAGCAATGGACTAAAATTGCAACAAGGGCAGTTTACGCTGGACATTAGGAAAAAATTCCTAACAGTCAAAGTAGTTAAGCACTGGATTAAATTGCCTAGGGAAGTTGTGGAATCTCTGTCACTGGAGAATTTAAGAGCAGATTAGATAAACACACCTATTGGGGATGGTCTAGAATAATACTTAGTCTTGCCTTGAGTGCAGGGGACTGGACTAGAAGACCTCTCGAGGTCCTTTCTAGTCCTATGCTTCTATGATTCTATGGAAAAGGAGTCTTTGTGCTGCAGTATTGTAAGCCTCCTCCATATTTTCCCTATATTGACCTTACTGTAGTTTGCATTTAATTAATACTATGCACATGGTCAGAGAAATACATTCCACTTTTCAAAATCAGTAATGTGCATCAGTGTCATAGAGCAATTCCTTAAAAAAACATCTTTGATGGAAATTCTTAGATATAAATCTTAGATAAACTGGATTTAAAATTATAAATACATGTAAATAACATAAGGTGAAAAAGCTTACAATAACATGTAGTCTTCAAAAATAAGTAATGGAAAGCCAAGAAATTCTTAAGTGAAGGCAAAACTTAACAATTAAAGGGAAAAGTTGAAAAGCATGGGAATGTAATTATGATCTCCCAAACAACCTTAACTCTGTCCCTTATCACTACAGGGTATACATCTTCAAAATGATAAAATAAGTAACCATATTTCCACTTTACCATACCTGCCATACTAACATACATGCCACCAACTGACCACATACACACGCGTGCGCGCACACACTTACACCACCTACATGGCCACAGTAGATTATCACATTCCATTGTCAAGATAGCAGTACCAGCATCTTGCTTCTTGCACTTAATGTTCACCATCAAACGCTAGCCTTTATTTCCCAACATACTGTCCTCATGCAGTAAACAAATTACATCCCTTTGGTATGCTCAGTGGTCTGGCTCCTTGGTGTGGCTAGTCACTCTTTTCCATATAAAATACAGTGAATGTATTTAAAGAAGTCCAAATCCTCGTTTTACTCTGTAAGGCAAAATAAACAAAAAATTCAACATGAAAAATTACGCAACTAACTTTAACCAATAGTTCACTAATTATATACATATTCACAATGTAATGGAAATAAAACTGTAAAGGAATCTTTTATTTATTTATTTATTTTTAATCATTGGGATGCTAGAAAATTATAAGCTAAGGTAAAACTAAAAAAAATTTGGAAATGCAAAGTTAAGGTCATACAGCTAATCTTAATTCTGCTTCTATATTACATCTGCATACCCTCCATATATGTAAAATATGTGTCTATGACAAGTATCTCAGTTAGCTGGCATCTTAAACCTTATATAAATTGGCAGTTTGGCCAGAAACACAGCAGTCATGGGATATCCTAAAACCCTCTATGCTTTGGTAGTTCATTTAGAGCCAAATTGTGAACACTGCACTCATATTGCTGAGCAACTACTCACCAATTATAATAGGACTACTTGTGTGAGTAAGTTCGTACTTTCCTGACTTCACACTGATTTAAAAATAAATAAATAAAATATTATTTTAAATTTCCCCCTTCTCTCACTCTCTTAAGTTCTGGCTATGTATTTAGAACCTTAACTGCAGGTTAACAGATTTTGTTTCTTGAGGAATGCTATATAATTATCTGAATTTCCTTTCTTGAAAAAAGACTGACAATACAAGATTTTTGTGCATATAATTTTATCATTTTCTTAGGGTAATCTCTTGGATGGAAATGTTTTGTGCAGTTTTCCTGTTAACTTATTAACAAATGTTTATTTTTTTAAAAACACTATTTGGTAATGTTTGCAAGACCATTTAATAGGTCCAGAATGACTGACTATTCATTGCACATTGATGTCCCCTATGAGAGTTTTTAAATTGACAATAAAAGGAAGTTCTTGCTATCAATTAGCAATTATATATCAGTCTCTCTAGAATTACTAAATTATTGCTGCTTCAAACTCAGGAGATAGAACTTACAATAAAAATAAATATAAGGACATGTTTTACACTATTTTGTGACCCATATGCACACCTTAGAATAATGAAGCAAATTGCACTATAAAATAACTACATTCCCAAGTGTATCATATCTCTAGTTTTCAGGGTAAATTTCACTCTATGTAGATGGCTAACACAAGGCTTATACATCATTTAGTTCACAGTTAATTAATCAAAGTGGGAGGTAAGTGCTTTGTGTGTTTTGTGCTGGCCCTCTGCAGAGGGGTGTGAATTTCTCACCCAGCAATATTAAAGGTATAATAATTAATTAAAAGCAAGGTGGAAGTTGGTTGTCTATAGTTTTCAGATATGGATAAGTGAAAGTGACTTTCATCCTTTTGTAATATGTAGTATTTAAAAACCACATACAAACCTGTAACATACTGCAGAAAGTGAAAAATTTTCAATAGATATCACAGTTGATCAAGATCATTGTACAAAAAGTTCATACAAACATTCAGTGGAAATCAGCATTTAGTGTCATTATCTGCATGATATATTCAGTATTTGCTTGTTTGGATACTGGTTTTAATTATTCATTTTACAATTTGCTCATTTCAGTTAACTAAAAGAAATGCATGCTCCACTACATTTTATTTTCTTGTCACTCTTCTATTGTGTTTGTGAATATTATAGTATAGTTTTTCCTCAAAATATTCAGTGATTACGAAACATCTTTTCTTAATTTAAAACTATCAGTTTTTGATCCCAAAATAAAACAAGAATTTCTAAAGGAAATCTCAGTAACCTTAACTGTTCCCTTTTTAAGCAAGACCTAACTCTCCGTATTCTGTATTAACTTTTTAATATATAATTGTATTATGATAGGAAAGCAGTAGCAGAAAAATAGTGAAATCACAAGCTGTTAGATCTCATTAAGTGACTACCATAGCTGTTAGGTAGTTTCTACAAGCTGGGCTTTCATCCAGATTTGTTATTTCTAATGCATTCTTTGATTGGAGATCCCAGAAGCTAAACCAGAACAGTTTCAAATACCTTCCGCCTATTTAGAACACTGGTACATGGACAATTAAGTGGTGTCCTTAGCCGGGTGACTGCTTTTCATACAGAAAAATACAGAGAGGGTGCATGAGAAACATGATCCATATGCGAACACATTCAGATGTATGTATGTTTGGGTTTTTTAGTTAACTGTGGTTAGAGAAATTATATAAAAGTATGAGACAAATTTGTTTTAAATTGCTTGAAGATTTTTAAACTATCCTAGTAGCAATTTATGCAAACTGAAGTATTTAAACAAGAAATTCTACATTTAAGAAACTGTACATTTAATGATTTTAATAAATGAAATATATTTTATATACTTGCATCGAACCATTGGAAATACTGATTGTACTTTGTCCTTTTTTCACTTGATGGGTAAAGGAAATTTTAATTTTTGTGTTAATATGATGAATTTTGCTTTCAGAGACTTGAGTGACCCTGGCCACACTGGAGAGACATGAGTTCTGTTACTAAAAAATTAACAAGTAAAAACATCTTTAGCCATATAACTAAAAGAACTCTACTTTACACATAAATAAAAGTTACTAACAGGGTGCAGTATCTGCCTTCAAAGTTAGAAGAGCCATTCAGTTCTCCTATAGCTGTGGCTCTCACACTGTTATCTGTGGACCTTTGATGGTCTGTGAAGCACTGTTTGTAGGTGGTCCACAGTGAGCTGGCTGCTCACATGATGCAGGTTCTCCTTGTTTCTGGCTGTTTCACAGATATATATACAGGCTCTTGTTTGCAAGAAAGATCCTAGAGATCAGTGAAAGAAGTGGGAAATAAAGAGGTGCAGCCTAGCTGCCCCTAGAAAAAGCCATTGATACATAAGAGGAGAGTAAACAGGGGATCCCTCAAGGAACTGGAGCTAGTGGAGCTGAAAATGTCAGCCAACTGCAGAAGAGAAACATCCAGGGGAGAAAAGAATGGCTAAGCAAAAGAATGGTACAGGCATTATGTCCAGGGGTGCAGAGGAAATAGGACCAGGTGACTGTAGAGCATATTCAGTAGAACAGAGCAGAAGGACCAACTGACAAGGTAGCATATCCCAGGATAACGGAAGAACAGACAACAAGGAAGAATTTGCAGAAAATGGAACCAAGCAGCAGAGAAGCGAGTGTAGAAGGGAAAGAGCAACAAAACAGATGGAAGGGGAGATGAAATGAAGGACAAAGTGGGGACCGTGTAATTAACCTTTTTTCCAAAAAGGATAGAGCAATTATCACATGAAAGATAGCTAAAATATATTGCTACTATTACTTTGTCATATAAGCAATTGCTATAGCTGTCAGTGATATTTTACAATTAAGAATGAAGAAGCAGTTCTCCACACAATTTTGAATGGAAGAGGGAGCAGTCCACGATCTGTTAATATGTGTTTTACACTCTGAAAAATTTGTGAATGCCTGATCCGTAGCATATATGGTAGAAGCTCGTGGTCCTAGGGGTGCAAAATTCATTCTAACTAAAAATACTCTTTAATATTGTATGTTAGTGTTAGAATTCAACATGCAGGTGAAATTGGGTCATGCAGATTAGCAGCTCAGTAGGCACTATACTAAGTCTTTAGATTTACAATACATTGAATCAGCATTGTATAGAAAATGTGTCAATAAAAATGTACTTCAATGATGTAAAATTTAATTTCCTGTAGTATTAATATCCCCTTTCATTCTAAATATTGTGTATCTATATGCATTAATTTCCTCCTATTAGTATGTTCTAGCAGCTTGTGTAGAGCTCTGTTCAGCTGAACATTTGTCTAGCCTTCTGTAATGTAGTAGAGCCTGGAGCAAGTTGTTTCTCTGTTTGGTATGAGCAGTCACTGTGCTCTGACCATGATGTGCTAAAAGAGAGATTTTAGAGAGTTGATTGCATCAAATAAAAGTAGCACAAGGTTATTCTTTAAGGATATTTCAAAGTTTAGTTTTTTCAATAATCATAAAAAAAACACTGTTGATACTAGGAAGAATTTCTTCTCCAACTGCCGGGTGTAGTGCTTGTAAATTCAGTACTATCAATCTTTAATGGTGAATGATACATTTGAAGGAAAATAGCTAGCATTTAAAGCATGTACTGTACAATACTTCCTTCTATAAACTAGTCTTGACTTCTTATATGTACTGTATTCAGCATTTGAAAGCAAAGCATGAAACCGATATAGTTGGACATCTTTGCACATTCAAATTTGGAAGCCATTGAAAAAACGTTGGGCTTTTGTATGTTTTAGTATTTTACAAAAAATAATTTGTGTAGTAAAAAGAAAATAGGATTGGTACCTTGTCCCTCTCCACCTAGAATCACAAGTTTATAGACTTAAGAATAATTTTTAGTAACAGTTTAATATATTTTTGCACAGCTAAACTATAATCTTTCTGATTCTGTCAAATATTCCCATTCAATTTCATAATAGTATTTGCATCAGAGCAGTTTATAGTGTGAGTTGGAGTTCAGATACCTGCTATTCATGGATAATCTATTCTAGTCCAATAATTACCCTTGAAATATCTGTTCAGGCTCTCAGTACTGTAAATGCTGCTATTGACAGGAATTCAGCAGAGAATGAGAGAACCTTTATCAGTGTTACCATATTTTACAGTGATCGTTTGTGCCTTTTAAGTTTCTCTTGTGGACTTTTAGGTGTGGATCACCTACTTAAATGCCCATATTTCTTTGATTCGGCATGTGTAGAATTTTTAGAGGGGGAGCAAAATAGGTTTAGTATAACCTTTAGAAGCCTTTGAGTATGGATGCCGTTAGATTATATTTATCATCAGATAAATGTACCCAGATTCCTTATAAACAATAGGAGAAAAGACTTGTGACAAAAACTCAAGGCTATTTTTTAACGTAGGAATCTGCTACACAGCTGCTTTAAATAAATTACTGGCATATACTATATCATATGAATAAAACAAATATAATATTGAGAAGCTGGGTATTTCTGCTAGTTCTAAAACATTATACATAGGGAGAGAAGGTGTTGTGAGGTAGGAGAGAAAGGGTGTAGTGTATTCTGTGGTCCTGTCCTTACCAGAGAACTTAACAAAAAATCTCACCTATGTTACCAGTGGGAGTCATACCGTGGTAGTTTTTGGTGCTTTTAACTTTGTGTTACTTAAATAATGTGGATAGAATCCTAGAACTGTTGGAGTCAATCTGCGTGTTGATCCAGGATCTCTCCTCATTCTCTTCTCTCTACCCCTTCTCCCAACTTTTAAAGGCAAAGAAGGCAAAACTTCTAAGAACTTTACAGTACTACTTCAAAAGTCAGACAAGTGGCCAATTAAGCCTGATGCTGCAAACAGCCAATTCTACTAGTGAGAAGAGCTAACCTTAAACTCAAATCCAGTATGTGACAACCCAGCCTATGAATTTGTTGATTTTAATTAAATTAAATGATTTGGTAACATTTTAAACATATTTGCATTATCATCTTTTTCTAGCAAGAAAGGAACTTGTACATTTCTAAGGAATTTTCTTGAATAGATTAATAACAAGGCTTGATTAGACACATTTTACCCAAAATAGGAACTCTACTCTTCTTTTGAGACCTATAGTTGTCTTTTAGTGGTTTTAGGCTTCATGCCTGAAGAGCATATCCTGACATTTAAGCCAGGTGAGCAGAATGCCTGAATTTCTGAGATATAGCTTGTTGGCTGTAATACAAAACAGAGTCTGATTTCACAGTAAATCCACTACAGTCTCACTATAGTGTACTATGCTTGCTGACAGATTGTATTATAGCCTACTGTAATTGTGTTCCCCACAGAAAAGAAATATGCATGTTGAGAAGTTATAGAATCCAAGCAGACATACTATTGTTAGGCTTTCTTTCAGTCTGTAAGTTTCACTGTGGAATGAGGAATGGTACAGTTATCTCCATTCATTGGTGCCAGAGATGTAAAACATTAACATTTAAATAAAACCTCTTTTCCAAAGCATCCTACCAATGATACATTTTATACTGTCTAAAATATAGACTGCTGTGTAAAATTTTCTTAACAAAATGTGTTACTAAATGGAGATATGTCTGCTCTTATATTTAAATATGGGTCCATCCTAGGGTGTATGTATCCAACCTCTGAAAAGTTCATGGTGGAAGGGGAGGGGGAGGAGGAATTAATAAACTTCTTGGAAGGGAAGAAAACTACCTCCAGTTACCTACAAGATTGTGTAAGTTGCTAGTCCTGAAAGGGTCTGACATCTAGGCCTCAATAACTGTCCTTTAAAAGGAAGCATTTAGTCCATAAAAGAGGCCTTGCTCTCAGAGAAGAGTACACTCTGTGTAGATGTCAGATAGTCATGGACAGAGTTTTATTCATTACCAGGTTATAGAATATACCACATTGAACATGACTTGTCTCTGTCTACATTGACTGCAAACATGATAGATAACATGTTGCTACTGGTGGCTGAGATAAGCACAAGTCATCAATCAGAATTCATGTCGTTGTCTGGCATTTTAGAATGGAAAAAATCTCCCTTTTTTACAATTCAACGTTTTTTTTTCTTTTGCAGGATGCAAAGTTTGTAGAGGAACGACGCAAACAGCTACAAAATTACTTAAGGAATGTTATGAACAAAATTATTCAAACTGTGCCAGAATTCACAGTTAGCCCCAAAAAAGAGACTCTTATTCAACTGATGCCCTTTTTTGTGTAAGTATGTGTCAAATGGACATGTAGTACTCAACAAAATGTTAAGCCTTTTTCTTTGCAGTTTAATTTAAAATATAATGCAAGCACCAGTGAAATCTCCAAAACAGCATTTTATTATAGAAGGAAGCTCACTAAAACTAAATGCTTTTGATATGTTTAAAGAAATTGTACATCTACTGTAATTTTTTCAGCACTTTAAATTTTTCTTTGAATAAAGGCCACTATGGATAAAACTTTCAAAAGCATCTAAATGATTTAGGAGCCTAAATCCCTTTGAAAGTCATTGTGTACTTTTGAAAATTGTACTTTCTGAGTTTGGGGTTTTTTTTGTTTGTTCTTTTTTTATTTTTGGTGATCAATCCCACCTTTCTTTCCCCCATCTCCTGCAATGTAACTTTTATATACTGGCCAAAATAAAGAATTAGAGGAATCTGACTAATTTTTCAAGAAAAAAGGCAGAATTTTTGCAATCTGTGCACTGTTTTGCTTATTACAGGAATTGAGTAATATTACTATTCCAGGTACAATAATATAGTTGTGCAAATGTAAAGGTAGGAGAAAATGGCCAGACATACATCCTAATAACCTGGTCATGTGTTAGAGTATTTTAACATTAATATAGCATCATATAAGTATAGCATTGTTTTCTTTTACGTTTCCATTTTGCTTTAAGTATAGCCTCTTAAAATACGTGTGATTTAAAAAATATTAAAATGATAAATAGTGTTAATGAAAACTTATTTTTTGGAGTGTGGGGTCTGACACTTCTCTCTGACACTGGTCTTGTAGAGCATTGTGTTATGTATGATCTGCTACTTCTTTTGGCCTGAATATGTAACGGGCCTATCCAGCAAGATATTGAGTAATGGGAGATGAGAGCAAGCTGCATCTTTCAGAAGGAATTCAGCACCTTGTAGGATTGGTCTTAAAGGCCCCAATCCTGCTTCCACTGAAGCCGTTGGGAGTTCTTTCATTGATCATAATAGCAGCACGAATGGGGCCAGATATGACTGCAATATTATAATGAAGCTGTGCTGTTAACTCAGGTGCAACATAAAGTAGTTGAGGTGAAATTCTAGACTTTATAAGAGAAAAGTAATAGTATTATATCTCTTTTTATCAATAGTTCTCAAAGTGCTTAACACATAGCAGGTCAGTGGCAGAGTCAGGAAGAACCCAGGTTTTCTGTCTCCTAATCCAGTCCCCTCTCCTCTGGAGTACACTACCCTTTTAATCTGGTTTAGATAGTATTCTATTCTTATATATTTACTAAACATTTATAATCTGTATATTCATTGAACAGTCAAAGACTGTTGCTGGCCCAAAGAATTTACATGCTAAGACTCCATTCCTAGGCTCCATTAGGATCCAGTCAAGTGGATTAGTTTACAGAATCAGGGCCCAATTAAATATGATATATTCCAGAAGAAACAAACATCCTGTCTCTTGACCCAGTTGCACTATACTGTGCTGTATTTGAGATTTGCAAGTTGAAATGTAATGTTTTCCAGGATAGAGATCTATATGGATAGAAACTTGACTGAGAAAAACCCACATTTATTAGAAAACTTGCTTCCATAGTCTAATTCTGCTTGTCATTCTCTGACAGGGAAATTTCCATAATTTCAATATATTTGTCCAAGATACCAGCAGGTTCTTTTTGTTATAAAGTAAAATTGTATTCATGCTTTCAAGTTTTAATGAGCTAGCATTCCCTGGCTTACACTTAAAACTGCATCTGACATAATGATTGTGTGAAAACAAAATTTGCTGACTCTCTTAAAAAATCTCAGTGGTATTTCATTTCACTTTAAAGCCAGAAGCAACTTTATCTTGAAAATAAGAATTACAGCAAGGTGCACAGTCATGTCACCTTTTAATTTCTCTGTGTCTGTATATAATGATGGCTTCTGATTTCTCTGTACCTTCATCTGTCCTTTTCCAGTAACCTGTTCCTTACAAAAGACTGATATATTTTGGCATTCTTCCCATTTATCTATGTCAGACATTCTTGTTGTTTCAGTTGTTCCTGCATTTTGTCAAAGTAAAAGTGAATTTGACATGATATATTGAGCTTTCTGCATAAATGGTGGGATATTGTTTGTAGAGGCATAAAGACGGCTCCGTCTCCAAAGAGCTCAGTTTCTGTAACTTGATTACAGATTCTGACGATTTAAATAGTTTTACATTTTGTCACTTAAAAGATCATTAGAGCATTTCCTTTTATTTTAATTCTTTTGTAAAGAAATTAATTCTTAGGAAATGCTCCATTTCACTTTCTTTCTTAAACAAATGAGAGAACTAATATAGATTGAATTTGGAATTGAATTTTCATATGAAATCATTATTATTTCCCCATATAATGTTTACTTTTACAGTGGTTAAACATATTTTTGTGAAATGTGAATGGCTGGTAGCTTACCAGCATTATTAGTAATATGAAAGTTGCAACTTTAAATTAAATTTAGAGCTGGATGATTTGGTTGATAATCACAGGCCTTTCATGTCTGGGATTATGATTCATTACTAACCTGAAACAAGTGGAATATCAGTCGGCAAAGAACATATTGCACTGTTATCTAGCACTTGTTTACTTTCTGTTTTTCTGCTTGAGTCCTCAAAGTTTTCTTACCCTCTCATCATTCTGAGGTTGTTGTGTTTCTCACCCTATTTTGCCAACCAGAATCATGTTCCCTCTTGCTATAAGGATATAACATATGTTGCCTGTCAAGAACTTTATTAGTGCTACTCTGAATTTCCAAAAGGAAGGAGTAGAATGAATGGATGCAAAGAGCCGTGTTTGCCACTGATATAAGATGGTGCATTTCATTGACTTAAATGGAATTGCATCAGTTTATGCCAGTGGTGAATTTGGCCCAAAACTTTTTCAATTGTAAATTCATAGTTATTCAGGTAAAAAAACAAATGCAACAAAAAGCAGATAAAAATATGAGTGTTTGGTGCAAAGTAAAATATTTTGCTATAACTAAGATTACAGATTAACTGAATTGATATGGTCTGAATTTACCTAGATGCAAACAAAAATTGGATATTGTTCAAGTTCAAAACATCCGTAGGCTACGGCTACCCTATGGAGCTTATAGTGGCGCAGTATTCTTTTCAGTCTGTAGATGTTTATTTTTAGTAAAGCACATTTGTTGTAAAATGTTAATTAAAAAATAATGTACCAATAAAGTAGATGTCATATATATTTTCATTTAAGATGTGTAAAAATGTATATGTTTACTGAAAAAGTTACCACTCTTTCTCAAAAAGGGTTTGCTTGCAGATGCCAAACAATTGTGGTTTGAGCTTTCGGACTGTGAAGCACGGACTAGTGCTATCTCAGGAGAGCATAAAATAAAATTCTCTAGTACAAATTAAAAAACCCTCAGGGCACTGAATCTATGTATTAGAAAGCACTGAAATGTAAAATAACAAAAAATAATCAATGAAAAATAATTACATGTGCTTAAAATAAAAGTGTTTTCTCCTCACAGAAAAATTAAAATGAACACTCCCAACAGCGTAAAAAGGAATAATCCAAGAGCAGTTAGTTCCACCTCATACGGTGTCCTATGTTTAAAATTTTAGGACCAGGGATATTAATTCACTTGAGGTCCCAAAATGTGAAAAGGTTCAGTGGAAATTTTAAAAATAATCTCTTTAGACATATACACACTGAACATGAAACACCTGAAGTTAATTTACAGTGCTGCTACCTAGGACTAGTCTTTGGTCTCTGTATATTTTCTTTTTAAGTACAATGATTTTATACAATACTTTAAGCAATGACCTAATTGTCCAAATGATTTGTAATGAAATTTAATAGTGTGCCATTGTTATAAAGTGAAAGCAAACTGTTTTGAGGCACAGATATCATTAGCAGTCTGTAATATAGCCATTTGAACCAGTTTGCTACCATTTCCTTTTTATTGATATAGCAAATATTGGTGGTTCTTGATGGAAATTTAATTGGCCTGTGATTCCTGGTGCTCTGAGATCTCATCTTAATATGTTCATCTTCTCTTTTTGATGTGAATCTCTTTCTACAAGATATTTTTATTCCTGGGTAATGGCTGTTGGCATTAGACTAAATACAGAATTGGTCTAGCAGCTTTCTTCATAGATAGCATTTATCTCGTAGTGTACAGATGACACTTTTTTTGCACTTGAAATTCGCCTATTTATAGACTAAACAGGCAACTCAATGTGTAGTGAAGAACTGGATACTGGGCTGGATTCTCCAGTTTAGTAAGTTCAGGTCTCTTTCTGATCTAACTCATGCTGGTACTGGCATCACTGAATAGTGGTTGCTGTAACCAAGCTCCTGGGGTTGGCACTGTCCACTGTTCACTTGATCTGGGCTCTAAGGATATGTTGTCACTGAGAGCAGCAAATTCACCGCCGTCAGATCGATCTATCCAGATTGATTGAGCAGTCAGTGAAGACCTGCTTGATCGATCCAGAAGCCGACGCAATAAAACCACCCCGGCCAGGTCTACACTTAGCCGGAAATTCGATGGCAGTCAACTTCATAACTCCTCTTCTATGCTGTGTCTTCATTGTGCTGCGCCGACGGGAAATGTGTTCCTGTCAATGCAGCGCTACGCCACTTGAGGAGGTGGTTTTCTTGCGTCGACTTCCAGATCGATTGAACTGGTTTTCACTGATCATTCAATCAAACCAGATAGATCAATTTGAAAACATACCTCCCCTCAAGTGGCGTAACGCTGCATCGACGGGAACACATTTCCCATCAGCACAGCGCTGTGAAGACGCCATGTAGAAGAGGATTTACGCATAGCCTGCATAACTCCCATCAACTGCCGCCGAATTTCCAGGTAAGTGTAGACATGGCGTAAGACCTGTTGCTGTAGGGTTTTGTTTTATTTTGTCTTGTTTTGTTTTTTGCAGTGTAAACGTACCCTGAGAAGAACCATGAAACCTCACAATACCAATCATTGGGCTCTGAGATTCATTACCGCGGGGTTTTGATTTGGCTTGGGTTTTTTTTCAGTTTAGACGTATCTTCCATGATTATCAAACATGCTCGGTATACAAGTTAAAAGTTTTTTTTCTTGCTAGCAGCCCTGAACTCTCAACCTGGGATCTGAAAGTCAAGCTATATGCATTCATGTTTGTGCATCGTAACTTCTTCCATAATGAACAGAAACTCTACTCCATCCGATTGGTAGCTAAACCAGCAACTGCTCACCCAGATATTATACATACACAATTTTTTTTACCTGTGTTTAACTCCGAAGACACATGTTCTACACTTGACTATTTAGTTATGCCACACTATTCCCCTGCTGGCAATTATTATTTAAAATATTCTATTGATGGGCAAACCAGAATAGAATATAGTTCCAACCTCCACCATTGTGTATTGACTCTACAGTGGTAACAGAATTAAAATGTAGTAAAAGCTTATTCATCAGCAAAGTAAGCAGATGTTAGTCAATACATGCAAAGAGCCGCTCTGTTGAGTACCTATTTTTACTTATTCACTTTTATAGATCTATAACTACACTTTATAACAATTTCTAGATACAATGCAAAGCACGTACTTAGAAAAGCCTCAATGAAAGTTTAACTAAAATCAATTATATGGAAAGCTTTTAAAAGTATTAAAAACAAACCTCCAAGTTTTATCAGTTTTAAACAATATGTTAGTGGAGTTGCACTTTTCTGAGGTTGGTTTTCTTGGAGCTCTAGTTCATTGACAGAATGTTCGAAAATAGACAGAATATAGAATTCTCCATAATTTTTGTTAGAATTTTTTTCTGGTAAAATAGACTGGAGTCTATTCCAAGGAATCTTTAATGGATTAATAATTGATATATTTGAAAGTGATTTCGAAAGATATTTTCTATATCATTATGAAATAGATGGGAATAAATAATTGCCAACAATGACAGTAATGCTGAATAAATACATGGTTGTAATGGTTTTTCTTATTTTTTCATATAATTTCCATTTCATAATATGATAATCATATATGACAAGCAGTATATTTCAGGGCAGTAGTTACATTTCTAGGGTGATTAATGTCATTCATCTTTCAGTCTCATGTTTTCCAAATCAAATTGTAATTGTACATAAATTAACTGTTATATTCCTGATTTATTGCTTAAACAATACACTATTTTCCCAGAGTTCTCCATGGAGGGAGTTTCTGAGGGGATGAGTAGTGGAGAGTCCCTGGGATCTGCACTCTAGCTTTAGTTGACAGGTGGATTTCACCTCCAAACCATTGTCATCCACCCACTCACCACAAAGAAAAGATGTTTGTTGTAGATTATTCACCTACTAATTTGACCTATTAATTCAGTTTGCTTATAAAAATTAAATATCTGCTTTCATAGGTCTTGCAGATCCAACAACCAAACTTCTGGGGAAACATTTCTTATGATCCTTACTTCAGTGATAACTGGCAGCACAAGGTGGTCACCAGAAATATTTAAAACCCAAGATTGATTATTAATGGTATACAATTATATGTGGAGCTGATAAAAAGATTTTTCCTTTTTATACCTGTAGTGCTGCTAGTGTTGTTTTGACTGATAAACTAAGCAAATATGATGAGAAAATTACAGTGAAGAGCTGAATGTACTATGTATGTGACTACATTAATTAAATACATTTTGAACAAATTTTCAAGGTTACTTTCATAACATTTTAAAATAAAGGGATAAAAAGATTGAAGTTAGCTCAGTCTTAAAAAGTTGGTTAAAAATCCTGACTCTCTCTCCTGTATTTCAGTCAGTAGCTCCAGCTCTCAACATAAGATAATTTAATATACAGCAGATATGGACACTGTTTAAGTACAAAGAACCAAAGAAAACAGCTTCTCACTGAAGTGTTCATGAAATACGGTTTTAAATAAGATATGTGGGGATATTAACGTTAGTGCAACTATATGTGTAGAGAGAATGGAGAAGGGATCCATTAAGACAACATCCTGCTGACCTTTGGCACAGAGAACTCCCCGTTCAATGGGAATTCTGCCCATGGAAGGCTTGTGATTGCTGGGGCCTACAGAGGGAGGTCTAATGTATACCATTGTCAAGTTCTCATTCTACTTGTTTTAATGAAATACAGAGGCAGTCAGTCATATATTACACTACATTTTGTGAATTGTCAGTCTTGACTTTGAATCTGAATGTGAGCTGACAGCCCAAATTGGAAGAGAAAAAGGATTGTGAAATTTAACCTTTTAACTTTAACTTCTCAGTCTATCTCTGGCATGAGCATAATGCAACTTTCAGCCAGAAAACATTTTTTAAAATAACCTGCCACAAAGCTATTGGCTCCCTTCATCCCATTTATAGACTTTCCCTCTGAAATCGACACTGATCTGATTTCGAGGTCAGGCAGTATTCAGTGCTAGACCAGTGGCAGGTTTGAAGTACAGTATTTCATGAATCATCAGAGCTCAGGTATAGGAGCTTTATCCCATTGAAGAGCTGTGAATCCCTTTCTCCCGTGGGTTGCAGCACTTGTTTCTAGCCCTGGGTGATAATGAGATAGAGGCATTAAAATGTAAAATGATTTACAGAAACCAGTTTGAGCTGTTTAGAGGTTTCTAAAATATTAGACTTATTCTCTTCCCCCACAGCCTGTTTAATTGGACTAATGGTAGTAAAGCAGCCTTTATACTACCTTTATGATACTAAGGCAGCATTATGACCCTTTACTAAAGATGTCTTTGCAGACAGGAAAAATACCAAAAAATTGGTGTTATTCAACTGAAAAAAATTGTAAAATGTTTTTTCTGTGAAGTCTGGGGCATAAACAAACTAGCAAAAAATTAGGATTGATGTAGAGGCTTTGCCTTGCGCAAGCAGAATACCCTTCTCTCTAGTCTATACTATATACATGCACATATTCTGTACACAGCAGTGGAGGTTTCTATTTTATGAAGTAATTCTACTCTGTAGGAAACAGACAGTAAGTGTGGAATATATCTACATAGGTAGATAATTATATTATAATGATATATGTTTACTTATTCCAATAAGTGTACCTTTACTAGTCAATGGGACAATATCTTTGGCATCCCCTGGTTAGAATGCATGGTTTATAGCAGAGAGAGAACTATTAGATCACTTATATCATGTATGCTTTTCAGAAAATACTGAAAAACAAGGGGGCAGCATGTATCTGAGCATGCTGCATGCTTCCACTGGAGTTATGGATGTTTAAAATTCTTCTGGTTAAGATGCAACTGTGCGTGTTTCACCTGATCCCCATTTCATGATTCACAGTGTTTTCTTAATACCAGTGAAGTCCTTGGTAGTATGTCACATAAAGAGCAGCATGATTAGAATTTTTCTTTTCTTCCTGTCACCGCACTTGTTGGATCTGGAGTTGCAGCCAAAAGTTCCTGAGGCAGTGGATAATAAGATAGCGTCATTGTCCATGTTTATATTTTGCACCATATATGGTGCCAATAATTCTCTTCTGGGGCCATGTCAGATTAGCAATCAAATTAAAAAACCCAAATGCTGCAAAAGAGTGTGAGATGAAATATATTGTTGTTAAATGACACTGTCAAATAGATTAATTTCTGAAGGAACAATATCTGTACTGCTATGACATTTACCATCAAGAGTTATTTCAAAAAATTGTAAAAGCATCCATGACTCTTAATGCAGGAGTGACAATATTTGTCTAACGCATCCTGAAGCAAAGTGGCCAGTGGCCAGATTGATGCCCGAATGCATCCTTCTTAGTGGCAGCTCATGTTGTGAAGTTGGCTATTGCATGAAGTGAGATCTAACTCAGTATGTAGCACTCTGTAACAGTATCAAACAGTTGTGTTTGATAAAGAGGAATATAATTTAAGAAAATAAACTGGAAATACTATTTGCTTAAATATGTGGCTTTTTAAAAAGAAGTATAATTAAAGTGTCTTAAAACTGGCAAAGCCACTTTCTAACTCTTGATTATGCTAATGAAGCGAACTTATTGTCATGTTAACTGAATGATCTGGTTGAGATACTGTACAGACATAAAATTTACCTTGTAATAGTATTGTGTTGCAATAGTTTTTCTGATAACTGAAGTAAAAAATACATTAGATAATAAAACTTGGTGAACAAGTTAAGACAATGAAGAAAATCATGTACCAAAAATGTACTACTCTTTGGCCAGTGTTTTGGTTTTTTAAATGAATATAATTGTGAGCTTTTTAATGATTTGCTGATGACAAACATTTAGCATGGGCGGCCTAATACACTGGCATATACATAGTCAATTGTGAAGGTAGGGCAAGTGGAAGTGCTGCCCCAGCGTGTGATATCTCACTGTGACATTAGATTAACTGGATTCTGGGAGACTGGGTTAAAACAGTACTAGATCAGCAAGTTCTTCTCAGAAAGATTGGTTTGATGTTTTAACCAGTGTAGAATATAGTGCCCCATATACAGTACTTAATGAAGCGTGTTGACATGAGCACAATTCACCAGTGCTCTCTGTAGTGCATTGGTTACACATATACCTTAGTCTGAAATTGAAGGTATTTTTAATTTTCGAAACCCTATGTGATTTGGCACCAAGCTACATGAAAAATCACAACTCTCCTTCTGGACCAGAGCATTACAACAAGGATGTTCTTGATGGACAGTCTCAGTCTGCCTGAGCTTAAACTTTTAGCTATTGGGGGGAGAAGGGTAATGGATACCTAGTAAATGGTATATAATCTTTATTTAATATTATGAAGGAACTTAAATCTTGGAGACAGAAGCGATGGCAAATGTATTGAAGCTGCTTGCCTCTGTTATAAGTAGGTGAAAACACTTCTGAATATCAGAGGAAGATTACAAAAGTGAATGAGTGTAGAGGAGAGAAAACATGAGAGGTGGGAGAAAAGAGAAACATGATGGAAGGGAGATCAAGCAGGAAAAGAGACAGAGAGCACTTAATATGGAGAGCTCTTAATAATAAGAGTTCTAAAGATTGGAACTTGAGCCCTGGCTAGCAATATCATTTTTTATTTTTTTCTAAAACTGAAAGTTTCACTATCCTAGCAGTAAGTCTTTATCTATTAAAAATGAAGAATCTGCACAAGGTTGTAGTTTTTGCCTTTGCAGAGAACCTGTTGAGCAACAAGCTCGATTTCTCCCGAGTAGCAAAATTAGGAAGCTCTGCATGTATGTATGCTCCACAGAGGCACTGAAGGAAAGTGTTGGGCTCAAACTAATGAGTTCTTCCTCTTTTCCTAAGACTTGACATATATTTCATCAAGTGATTAAAACTTTGATCTCTACCAAAAAGCATATTTTAATAGCAGCCCGGAACCAGATTAACCATAGAATGCACGTATAAATCTTTACCAGAGCTCAGTTGTCAAGATTCAAAATCTGTGACCCCCCCACCCTTTTTCTCCCACATTAAATATCAAACTTGTCCTGTAGTCAAGGTGTTTATTGACTTCTGTTTGATTGAGGGCTTTATGCTTTCAAGATCTGCTTTCCTTATCCTTCAGTTTTCAGAGGTGTTTTCTTTTTAAAGCTCTTCAGTTTAAATAATACCTACACTTTCTGAATTTACCCAGGGGAAGCCGTACATAGATCAGGTATACAGATGGTTGCCTCCATAATCTAAAATATACAATAGTTCTTTGAGTGCTTGCTCATGTCGATTCCAAGTAGGTGTGTGCACTCCACATGCACTGTCATCAGAAGGCTTTCTCCCTTAGTGGTGTCCGTTGGGTCAGTTCTGGTGCCCCTGTAGTTACGCCTTCATGGAGCCAAATACAGGGTCATGCTGACCCCCGTACCTCCTCAGTTCTTTCTTATCGCCCGTGACGGTCGCTGGAACATTGGTTCTCTCTTGCTTTGGCACTTGCTTCCCTAGTGGGACTCTCTTATTTCTACCTTTAAATAGTTAAGAGTTTTAGTGTTAGTGTTCGTATAAATGGTTTAGTATCGTCAGATAGAGTAGATAGGACCCCACTTATTGCAGTCACCCCTTTTTTCCGCGACTGGGCATTTCTCAGTCTCCAGGGTTTAAACTGTGTGTTTATACCTAGGAGTGATCCCCACACAACTTGTTTAAAGTGTCTGGGAGAATCCCACCAAAGGGATCACTACAGAATTTGCAGGGGATTTTATCTAAGAAGGAAGAAGGAAAGGGAACAAAGGCTAAAGCTCCTCCTGATGGAGGCAGTTTTTGGCCCACTTTCAGAGCCAAGCCCAACTGACCCGGCACCCAGCATGTTGGCCTCGGTGCAGAACGCACTGGTTTCAATGAGGGAAAACCTGGCACTGAGGAACGATTCTGGGACCAAAGGCCCTTGGCACCGGCAGGACTCTTTGGCACTAAAGGGCTCCTGGTGTGGGGAGGTGCAGCACTGTTCTCAATTGCTGATGCTGCAAAAGAACCAAAGAAAGATGGACGAGGACACTTGTCTACATCAAAAACAGCAGAGTATAAGAGCTTGAGTGGAGTGTGACCTGCACCGGGCCACTCAAGCTCCATGTTATCTAATGCAATACCATTTGCTCTGGCCCCAGTGAGGGGTCCTCCAGGCCCTTCACAGGTTGCCCTACTATTAATCAAAATGATATAGGACATGACCAATACATTATGGCAGACTCCAGCCTCTTTTCTCCCCACAGCAAAGAGGATGGAGAAGAAATATTTCATGCCATCAAAAGGATATGAATATCTATATACCCATCCTCCACCGGGCTTGTTGGTAATAGCAGCTGTGAATGAATGCAAGAGGCAAGGACAGCAAGGGCCCTCGCCAAAAGGGAAGGATGCAAAGAAGCTGGACATATTCAGTAGAAAAATCTACCTGGGGGCTCCAGCTTCACATCACTAATGAGCAGGCAGTCCTTAGCAGGTACAGTTTCAACTCCTGGAGGGCCATGTCAAAATTCACAGAGCTGTTACCATCGGACTCCAGAGCAGAATTTTCAGCCCTAATGGAAGAGGGCAAACTGGTGGCAAAGGCCTCATTGCAGGCCGCACTGGATGTGGTTGATTCAGCAGTTTGCACTATGTTACCATGAGGCAGAGCTCTTTGCTGCAGGCCTCAGGCCTCCCACATTAGGTCCAACAGATCATCCAGGACCTTCCCTTTGAAGGTTGGGCCTTGTTCTCTGAGCAGATGGATTCAAAACTTCAGAGCCTCAAAGACTCGAGAGCCACCCTCAAATCCTTGGCACTCCATACCCTGGCTCCGCAGAGGACACACTTTAAGCTTCAGCCACTGTCAGACTTCTGTCAAGCGGAACACAGGCAGGATTACAAAAGAGCAGGTCAGAAACTATAGAAGAAGACCCCCTCTGCATTCTTCCGCCCAAGGACCAAGGCCTATACAGCAGTCCTCCATGTCAAAGCAGAACTTTTGAGGGTGCGCCTGAAGACGGCACACCAGTTGAAATCCTTGATCCACCACCCCTGTGCTTTTTGGACTATTTATCTCACTTCTATCATGTGTGGGTCCAAATTACCACAGATCACTGGGATTGAGTGCTATGCACAATAGGACTGGGATACTCTTACAGTTTACTTGTTTCCCCCTTCCCACTCTCCACCCTCCCCATCCTTCTTCAGGAACCTTTCTCACAAGCAGCTCCTAATCCAAGAAGTACGGATGCTCCTAAAAGTGGGAGCAGTAGAGGAGATCCCTTGGGGAGTTAAGGGACAAAGGTTTCTACTCCCACTATTACCTAATCCTGAAAGCCAAAGGTGGTCTCAGACCCATCTTGTACCTGCGAAATCTCAACAGGTTCATCAAAATGCTGATGTTTCACATGGTCTTTTTGGCCTCCATCGTTCTCTTGAATTCGGGGGACTGGTACGCCACCCTTGACTTGAAGGATGCTTATTTTCATGTGTCAGTTATCTCAAGTCACAGAAGATTCCTCAAGTTCATAGTGAACCATATCCACTATCCATTTATGGTCCTCCCCTTTGCCCTGTCAGTGGCTTCTCACATGTTCCCCAAGTGCATGGCAGTCATTACCACATTCCTGAAGAAATGAAGGGTGCAGGTGTTTCTGTGCCTCATCAACTGGCTGACCAAGGGCAGCATCAGGGTGGAGGTGGAGGCGCACATAATCTTGATAAGGTCAACTTTCGACAGGCTGGGCCTGTTGGTAAATGCACAAAAATCAACTCTCACTCCCACTCAGAGGATAGAGTTCATAGAGGCAGTATTAGATTCAAGCCAAGCCAGAGCATTCCTCCCAAAGTTTCGTTTCCAGGCTGTATGCTTCATCATGGAGGGCCTCAGACGCTACCCCACTACCATGGCACGGAACTGCCTGAAGCTTCTGGGGCACACAGCCACCTGTACCTATGTCATACAGCATGCAAGACTCTGGCACAGGCCTCTCCAGGCTTGGCTGCCATCAGTGTATCATCTAAGCCGAGACCACTTGGACAGGGTGGTCTCACTCCCTCCCTCTGGAATCAAGACCCTCCTGTGATGGCTCAATCTGCAGACTGTCTGCACGGGAGTGCCTTTCTCCATGCCTCACCCGTCTCTGTCTCTAGTCATAGATGCATCAGCGATGGGGTAAGGAGCTCATCTACAAAGCCTCAGGACCCAAGGCCTCTGGTCAGAAGTGGAGCTCTCGCTTCACATCTATGTCAGGAAGCTGAGAGTGGTGTGCCTGGCCTGCCAGACCTTCCAAGCCTAATCGGAGGGCAAATGTGTCGTGATAGACTTGTTTCCTGAATCACAGTGTAGGCTCCGTCACAGACTCATTCCACCTTCCTTGGAAGGGCCATCTATTCTACACGTTCCCACCAATCCCACTCATTCACAAGGTTCTGCTGAAAGTTAGGAAGGAAGCATCTTTCATGATATTTATTGCCCCAGCCTGGCCACATCAGGATGGCTACATCACACTCTTAGACCTGTCAGTGGAGGTCCCAATCAGCCTGCCCCTAGTTCCAGATTAGATCACCCAGGACTATGGCTGCCTTCAGCATCCCCAACTTTGAGTCTCTCCTCTTCAAGGCATGGAAGCTCCATGGCTAAACCCTCTGGCGTTAGCATGTTCAAGACCCATTAAAAAGGTCCTCCTTGGCAGCAGGAAACCATCCACTAGGGCTACATACCTGCCAAATGGAAAAAGTTCTCAATTTAGTTGATGCAGAGGGACACTTCACCTATGCGGTTGTCAATACCCTTCATCCTGGACTACTTATTACACCTAAAACAGTGAGGGCTGTCAGTGTCATCAATCAAAGTCCACTTGGCTGCGATTTCAGTGTTCCAGCCATGGATTACCAGCCAATCAGTCTTCACCAATCCGATCGTCAGCTGTTTTTTAAAGGGGCTGGATACGTTATATGCCCAAATGCGACATCTGACCTCCACATGGGATCTCAAACTGGTACTGTTGAGACCAGTGAAGCCCCTGTGTGAGCCCCTAGCAATGTGTTCACTGTTCTTCCTATCCTGGAAGGTAGCATTCCTGGTGCCCATAACATCAGCAAGGAGGGTCTCTGAACTTAAGGCCCTCACGTCTGAGCCTCTGTACACAGTCTTCTACATGGACACAGTCCAACTGTGGTCTCACCCAGCCTTTCTTCCAAAGGTGGTCTCTCAGTTCCACACAAACCAGGACATATTCCTCCCAGTGTTTTACCCAAACCCACATGCCACCAGCCAAGAGCAGAGACTCCATTTCTTGATGTCAGGTGAGCATTGGCTTTTTATATTGAAAGGACAAAACCATTTTGGAAGACGACTCATCTTTTTGTAGCAATAGCAGACAGGATTAAGGGCCTTTCAGTCTTGTCCCAAAGAATCTCATCATGGATCACATCCTGTATCCGCACATGCTACGACTTGGCAAAGATACCTGCCCCTGCATCGACAGCACATTCTACAAGGGCACAGGCATCATTGGCAGAATTCCTAGTGCAGGTCCCAATCCAGGATATCTGTAGAACTGCAACGTGGTAGTCCATCCACATCTTTGCTTCGCAATATGCTATTACACAGCAAATCAGAGACGATGCTGCATTTGGCAGAATGATGCTGCAATCCGTGGGTCAATGAACTCCAGTCCCTCTTCCAGTGTAACTGCTTGGGAGTCGCCTACTTGGAATTGACATGAGCAGGCACGCGAAGAAAAAATAGTTACTAACCTTTCATAACTGTTGTTCTTTGAGATGTATTGCTCATGTCCATTCCAATACCCACCCACTTGCCCCATGTTGGAGTTAGCTGGCAAGAAGGAACTGAAGAGGCGAGGGAGGGGTCGGCAGGGCCCTCTATGTGTTGCCATGAAGGTGCAACTCTAGGGGGCACCAAAGCTGACCTGTCGGATACCAGTAAGGGAAAAACCTTCTGGCGACAGTGCATGCAGCGTGCACACATCTACTTGGAATGGACATGAGCAACACATCTCAAAGAACAACAGTTACAAAAGGTTAGGAACTATTTTTTTATTCCACAATATGTGCAACACCCTGAAGAAAGTTAATGAAATTCCCATGTCAACCCAGAGCTATCAATAACTGAATCTATTTTAGAATCAGAGCCATCAGTAACTGAATCCAGTGTAGAATCAGAGCCATCAATAACTGAGTGGTGTCCAGGACTCAAAATCTTTTTCCCAGATTGCTGTACGCCATAAGTATTTCAGGGAACTGGAAGGGTAAGTATTGTCTTCTGTGTCTGTATTATTTTTCTTTATAATGTTACAGTATGAATATGAGCAATTTCTTATTCCTTCAATAACAGTTCTAAGTGAGTGTGTCTAAAAACTCATTGCAGCTATAGAGATTTCTTTCCCATAAATTGACATCTTGGGACTTGTCAATTCAGTATAGTCTTTTTAATATCATTATTAGCATTCATAGTCTTTATATAATAGATATAGATGGAGATACATTCTGAAGAGCCATTATACTGGAGATGCCTGCTGACTCTGAATACAGTGCTAAAGATGCTGAGATGCAGAAGCTGGTGGGATCAAATTATTACTAACTAGCACTCATAATGGCAATCATCCTGGCAATTTTTAATCAGGAAAAAATAATATCCATAGTTATTTTATCAAATAATTATTATTTTATCAAAGATGAATAAAGGTATTGACAAGGTTTTGCATATATGTTGAGAGGGTAACAAATATAAAAAGATTACAGCAGAATTTGAACAGGATAAACTACAAGTATGCGTATTGTTATTTACAGTTATACCAGTGATAATTTTTTTTAGTTCATCCCACTTGGTCTTCTCTCTTTCGTCAAATAATTCAGTTTATATTTAAAAAGGGGAGAGAGGGGGCAGTAAGTTTTTCCATTTCTCTTAATTTTTTCATTCCTGTCAACCTCATTTCTGTAGCTGATGTTTGTTTTTGCAACCATGGGCCCTGGTCCTGTAAAGAAAACTATGTGGGTGGCCCCATGTGCCAGTGTAGAGCTCCACTGAAGTTAAACTGTTCCTAGGCAGGTTCAGAGGTCTGCCCACACATTCAGTTTGCTTCCCAGGATTAGGACTATAGGAATGAAATACATTTATTGTAACAAGAGTTCTAAATGGGTATTTCTTTGTTTAGTTTCAGCAAATCAGGGTATTTCCCATCTTAGACTATAAGAGGAATTTGGATGGTGTATCTCTTAAATAATTTTTGTCAGACTAGAAGCCTTTCAGTTTGGGACAGTCCCATTAGGCATCATTCCCCCACACTATAGCATCCAGAACAGCATTTTGCTGAGAACTTTGTGTCTCTGTTGTTTGGTAAGACTGGTGTGCGGATATATCTAATAAAAATTTTCCATTTATATTCTTTTCATGAAAGGGAGCCTGTGTTGCTCAGAGTCCTTTCAGTTCTCTGGAGAAATTTGCTGGTTCATTTCCCCAATCTAACCTCATATTGTCATTATCGCCTTGTAGTTCTGTAGGGAAAAATAGTGCATATAATATACTGATTTTTTTGTTTTTAAATTTGACAGAGATCTGATTATCTATCTTACATGGTCCTCTACTGAGGATAAATCAAGTTTAAATTATCTCCAATTCTTAGGTTTTTAAAAATTATATCTTAGCTGTGGAAAGATACAAAATCTTTGTCATAACTTTATTGTTCTTGCAGTTGTGGGAATTATTTTAGCTCAGTATTATCAAATAAATTTCTTACATGCTTTAATCATGTTTATACCCATTTTTTCTCATATCTTTTCAGAATTCAGGTATAACATTCTGAGATTTTGCAAATAATAGTTTTGAAATATCCCAGGGAAGTACTAGTCTCTTTTTTTCATATGTTTCCATATTTTCAACTGATTAGAAATCAATGGCTTATTTCCTGTGACTTTTTTCTGATTTGATTGACCAAAAAAATCATAGTGGTATTAGTCATGTACCCATTTGATCTAATCTTTGCATCATAAAATTTAATTGGGTTGCACAGGGACATAACTATGAATTTGGCAAGGCTATACATCTATTTTTTCAAGAGCTGTAATAATGTGTTTTGTTTCTTCCACCAGAATTTTTAAATGTTTTTATCTAGTTAATTTTTTTCTGTTTTGGGAGCATTGGTACAAAAGTAGATTTGGTGTTGATGAGTCATGTCTGTAAGATAATCAAAATTTGTTTTTAGATTTCATTTTTCTTTTAGAATCAAAGGAAAAACTCCAGCATTTTGTTATCCTTCAGGAATGATAACGGCCCAAATCCTGCACTAAGAAGTGCACAGGCAGCCCGTGTGCCCATATGATTCTCAGTGCTAAATCGGGGCCTTAATTTATAATATTATTTTGAATTCCCTGATTACTGTCAGTACTGCAGATTGTTCTCCACTTTGTCAGCTCTGTCATGAGAGTTCTCAACATCTTACTGCAGAGCAAGTCACTGTCCCTAACTGTACTTTTTAAATTTTTTTGTCCAAATTGTTTTATTTTCTGGTTCTGCCAGGCAATAGGGCAAACTCTTATACAACATTTCCAGTGCTTTAGAAAAGACTTCTCTGCATTGAAACACAGATGCAGGTGGATTCTGGCAATCAGTTGGCAGCTCCTCTTCTGGCAGCAATTTGTTTCTAATACATCACAGGAAGTCCCAGTTTCATAGTTTAGAGTTCACTCTTTTCTAAAAGAATCCTCTAAGCTTTTAAGTTTGTCTGTTTTCAGACGCTTCCAAAAAGTTATCTTTTTAAAACTGTATACTGAATAGAGTGCTTGAACCGTGTGCAGTAATCATACAAAACGTGTTATGTCAGTTATGTTTTCTTGGTCATATAGCGAATTTGAACTTCAGGGAGAAAGCCTAAGTCTTGTTGCAAGTCCTTGCTCCCTCTTCCTATCTCTGCAATAGTACACTCTTAACAGCTTTTGTAGAGTGCAGCTCACTAGTAGAGAATACAGCCAAAGTGTTTTGAAGCTAATCCATACTTCCTTTTTAAATGTATGCAATATTTTAAGGCAATTTTCTGCTGAAATATTTTAGTATCCAAGATAAATATAATTCAAACCATTTTTTCCTGTGTAATGCTTTTGATTTTTTTCATAATCAAAATGTATCCCTCTGATCCAGCTCTCATAAAACATTTAACCTTGTCACCGTTTCAGGTCTGAGATAACTCAAAAAACACGCCTGCGTGAATGTTGCTCACTCTTGATGGTATTCTATCAAACTGGCAGGTCATGAAGCAAAAGTGTAATACTGAAGGTTTTCTTTGTTTTATAAAATCTCACATTTTATATTAAATCTTACTATAAAGCAAAAATTGGTTTTATTTCCAAGCAGTGTGACTCTTAAACTAGATTAGCATCTAAATAAGTAAAATAAGATATAGCTTTGCTGAGTTTAATTGCTATGAATTGTTCAACAGTCCTCACAAATAGATAAATCACAGGTATTTCTGAGTATACTCTGTGATATAGCAAGGGCAGAGGGCAGTAGGAGAGTGCTGGACGGGAGATATGTGAGCCCCAGAATACTCAGGGCTCTGTTCCCTGCTGACTAACTCAGAGCCATTAGGGGGCAATTAGGAGCAGCTGAGGCCAATTAAGGACCAGCCAGATGCTTCATAAAAGCCCTCTGCTCCAAACAGTCGGTGCACAAGCTGGAGGAAGTAGGAGTGCTGAGCAGAGCAATGGACTGGAGAGCAGAGTTCTGTGGCAGAGCAGCCAGGAGGAAGGTACCAGCTGAAGAAGCCAGAAGGACTGAAGGAGGGGGAAATTAGCCAAGGGGAAGAGTGTGCAGTTTGGAAAGCAGTGCCAGCAGCACATAGCTGCTTCTCATAGGGCCCCTGGGCTGGGACCTGGAGGAGTGGGATGGGCCCAGGTTCCTACCCCCTCCCCTGGGAAGACGGGGTGATGGGCAACTTCCTGGCCCACTACAGGCAGGAAAGCATGAGACCCACTAGGGCAGGGGTGTCAAACATACGGCCTGCGGGCCACATCTGGCCCGTGAACCTTTTTGATCCAGCCCATGTCTGGCCAGTTTTTTTTGAGACATGCTGCCACCCAAACTGAGGGCATTGGCACTTAAAGAGATTTCTCTGCCTACAGCATTGCTAGTTTAAGAGTCCATGAAATGTCTTAAAGCATCAATGCCGGACGCAGAGAAATCCCTTAAAGCGGCAATGCACTCAGTCCGGCAACACGGTCCCCCGCGAAATCCCACTGCCAAAAAGGGCTGATGCTGCGCCACCGAAAAGGGGAAGATGGCCTGAATTTTTCAGCAGAGGGTATTGCATGACCCCTGTGAAGTGCAGTTTATGAGAATTTGGCCCATCACCATCAGCAAGTTTGACACCCCTGCACTAGAGGGAAGCCAGCCGTCTGCCGCAACTCCCATCAAGTAGATTCTGTCAAGATTCTCTGTATGCAAACTACCTTTACAGGGTCCATAAAGAGAATAATTGTGCAGGGATTCTCAGACTAGGGATCGTGACTCCTGCTTGAGCTGTTAGTCCCTGTGCATGCCAGTAAGGATGGCATGGTATGGGGGGGTCATCACAGCCTGAAATATTTTCAAAGGGGGTCCCAGCAAAAAAATGTTTGCTGATTTAGTGCATACAGTACTCGAATGCTATGAGTTGGGAACACTTGAGTGCCACAGTTGCCTTTTGAGTAAAGAAGAAATGGTTGCTGAGTGCTGTATCAGGAAAAGAATAAAATAAAATCAGGCAATACTGACATGTGTATACTGTACATGTATTGACACACAGCAAGGAAAGTATGTGGTACTTGTATTTACAAATATACCAGCAATGCTGTACAGAGTGCTTTTATTCGAGGTCCTGAGGGCAAAAATTTAAAGCAAGAAGGTTAACAATAAGGTTTTAAGTCAAGCATACAAAATACACTTATGTAGCTCTCTTTTCACTATAAACATATGTACCTCTAAAACCCACAGATGAATTGGAAATACAGTAAAAACAAGAAATGAAATTCAATATTACAGCAAGCTTCCTACAGTGCTCCTTAAGTGCACGCTTAATGCTTTGTATAAGTGTACCATTTTTGTCTCCAGTGTGTCTTTTGAATTCTGTTCCCTCTCCCTCTTTTTCAAATCGTGGAATTTGTAAAAGTGAGTACCAGTTTGCCTTTCATGAAAATAAGCAACAATCAGTGCACCTAAGCTTGCTTCCTCTCTTTCACCCCTTTAATTTGGGATGTGTAGAACTACTTCAATGACACTTTGGGTAGGTTGCTGATTAACTAAACCTACCCATCAGTTTGTACAATGTAGTTATCCTGACACATTTTTACTCCTACTTAAGAAAAATCAGGCCCATGCTGGATTGTGATAAGTTCTCATGTTTAGTGAAATACCATGATTAATTGCTTTTTGTGTATGTATATGTTGGTTGTGACCCTAGGCTTTTTAACATGGGCTTCTTCTAGCTTCCCCTCCCAGTAATAAAGGTGATTAGTAATGAAAGACAGATCATTCAGGAGAAATGAATGGTTGTCATTTCTGGCAAAATTTGTTTCTCTCTCTTTATTCTGTTCCCCTATTGCCAGAAAATGAACACAGCAGTCTCCCTGCCTCTGGCAGGAAGGGTGTTTTCTAGCCCTTGCAGATTATCTCTGTAACATGCTTAACTTCTAGCAGCCTAAGAACAGGTTAATATTTTTCTCAAAAATAGAACATGCAACCAGTTAAAATTTTGGGTCATTACAGCAGTGATCCTGTTTCCTTGGTAACAACCAATTGGCATGAATTCTTCTGTTTAAAACTGAACATTTTAGACATTTAGTCATTCCTGTGTTGCAGTATGTGTCTCTTAAATTCTATTAACAAAGAATAGGCTCCATAGGAAGATTCATTCTTGAGAATGGATTAAATGAGAAAAATAAAAACTGGGGCGCTTCTTTGTTTTGCAAACAATTCAAGAATAAACTGGAATAAAAACCTTCATATTGAAATATTGTTATATTTATCCACAGTATGATTTTCAGTTTCTTCCCCCAAATGGATCACTATTTTCCCATTCTTAGGTTCTGTTCTAGAATCTTTGTTGTCTTTTGCATGTGATGTAGTAATGTCTGTATTGCCAACTTCAGGAGATCAAAAATCGTGAGTCAGACCCCCCAAAATTATGAGATTGGCCCAAAAATCATGACATTTAAAAAAAAAAGATTACATTGTGTTTTTTAGATCAGTGTCTTGATTTTTGAACTTCCCCTGTCCATCTCCAAGGTGTGTGCATGTGACAGTTAGTGTTGCCCACTCTCCCACATGTATTGGGTAAGGTGATTTTTGGCCCCTGCTGCAGGAGCTCTTACCCTCACCTCTGCGCCCATCTCCTGCTCAGCAATTAATCCTGTCTCCAAGTCCCCCGTCAGTTTTCTTTCCACCCAACCCCTCTCAGATCAGTTTCCCAGTCCCCATCATCATCACCCCATCACTTCACCCCTCCTACCCCAGTGACTCCCATTACCAGCACTTCCCATCTGCTCAGAACCCACCATCAATACAGCACCACCACCCCATCAACCCTTACCCTCCTCACCTCAGCCCCCTTGCAATCCCCAGCCTCACCTCTGCTTCTTTGGGTTCTTCACCCTCCCCAGATCTGTGCGGGCCTCCTCATCCACTTCCCAGGCTGGCAAGAGAACAGCCCCCCGGGGATGACAGCTAGAGCTCTGACCACACCTGGGGTGGCTGACAGGATTTCTGAGTAAAATTAAGGTCACTTTTAGAACTCTCAAATGTCAGGATTTCTTTTTCAAATTTTATTTGAGGGTTGGACCTGCCCCCTTTCTATCTCAGATGACGTTTATCTGCCCTGCTGGGATGTAGCCAAATTGTCTCTTGTTAGTTTGGTAGCTTTGTTTATCTGATATGCAAATGAATTCTCTTCCTCTTTCAAAGTACTTTGGAATGAACTGCTGGGTGCAGAAACCACATTCCTGACTGGAAACACATTTGTGCTGTGGCTGAAAAAGATATCTTGACATTTAAGAGTTCTATTACAAGATTTCATGAATGAGACTTAATTTTACTCCAAAATCATGACTCTCACAATCAATTTGTGAGAGTTGCATTCTGTAATGTAGAGATTATGTACCCTTTCTATTCTATGACTTTTAAACCAAACTTTGTACTTTTGGATAATCTATACATTATACCCAGATGTATGGAAACTCTTTCTTTAAACTCTATATTCTATCATTTTAACATTAGCTTTAATAAAATTTTTAAATAGAAACTGTAATGCTGAGAATTTGGGCCCACAAATGAAATTATTGGCAACTGCTTCCCCAGTTGATTTAGCATAGAAATGCCAGCAAGTTTGGGCTTTAAAACTAAATAAAAATACCTGAAGTATAAAATATTCTTTATAAATATGTTTGAATTACTCAGAGTAGTGATGTATCTGAGCACCACTTTTTGACATCCATTGGAGAAAGGAATAGGAATAGGACGGTGTGGGGAGGTGTTGGGCATTTGGTTCCTTACTGCTGCAGGCTAATATTACACATGGTCATTGTCAGTCTGATCCCAGATCACCATGCCAGAAGCATCGGACACAGAGCACAATAACTGATTCTTGTAAGATGCTCCACCTCCCACATCATATTTGAAAGGCTCTCTGAGAAATGTGCTTCTCCCTGCCTTCCAAAAGAGTATGTTGGTTGGAAGGATTGCCTCTTTTGACAGTTTCTTGAATGGCAGTCCTTTCGTTCCTACTAGTGGCAGCAAAGGGACAGTGGAACCTAGGAGGAGCCCCTCCTCTGGAGCACCGTTCATGGCTTTTTCCACTCACGTTTGTTTGCACCTCTGCACTTCTGAAAACCTAGAGCATTAACACCTTATACAAGAAATACAGTGGACGGGACTGAAGACTTAACTGTGTCATCATCTGTCCTCACACATTTTCTTTCTTTTCAGGCCTCCTTTTTCTCTTCATTTAGAGACTTTCTCATTGCTTTCTTACTCCATTCATTTATTTCTCCTCTTTTCCAAATGCTTTTGTTTTCTATCCACCAAACTCTCACTGTCCCCACTTTGCCTTGTCTTTGTTTCTCTCACATTCACTTCTTCTGTCCTTATTTTGTGTACTCCATCACAAAGCTACAGAGATTCCTAAATCCGTTGGTCTGTTCTTAAACAACTTCCTGTTTCTCAGAACAGATCAACAAATTAAGGAATCTCTATGGCTTTGTGACCAAGTGTTCAGCCCACACGAACTTTGAAAGAGTTAAGGTTGCTCAGAAAGGGCCAATTAGTGTGATAGGCTCCACATTAAGAGATTAGGCTGGAGAAGCAACCCCTAATTGGAGAATGAAGCTCAACTAAGCAGGTATGAGCTAGCTTAGGATAAACTGGCAACAGAAAAGACTGCAGTGAGGAAGTCTGCAGCCCTCCTCTGTGCATTAGAGAGGAAAGGAGGGAACTCAGGAAAAGAGTGGGACCCTGGAAGCCTGCCTCTGAGGGAAGGTTGTACCCTAAAGAGAGAAGGGTGGAGAAGAAAGCCTGTGAAAGATGAATAGGAGGCAGCCGAGGGAGTGAGCAACAAGATTGGGAACTGAACAGACCTTGGCTGCATGTTGTAGGGTCCCTGGGCTGGAATCCAGAGTAGTAAGCCAGCCCACGTTCCCCTACCAGCCACTGGTGAAGTGGTATGCACCAGACAGTGGAATGCAGACTGCCTAGGATGGTTGTCCAGAGACACTTCATTATCTTGGAAGGGGAGGACTATAGTGACCTGGACAGAGGGCTGAATCATGAAGAACAAGTACCCTAACTCCAAGAGAAAGAGGGAGACCACAGGGCAAGGAACTGACAGGAGGGAGTGTCAGACCTCGAACCAGCTAATACCCAGAACAACCAGGAGGAGGAGCTCCAATGGTGATGGACCCTGTGGCAGGTTTCTAAAGGACATTTTTTTTCCACAGTGCTGACTGAACTCATAGCAGAGCTAGCTCTAATATAAATTATAATAACTATTAGCATTTAGTATTTGTATTATCCTAATGCCTAGGAGACCTAATCAAGGACCAGGATCCTATTGTGCTAGGCACAGCATAAAAATAGAACAGAAAGATAATTCCTGCCCCAATGAGCTATGATTTCCTAGTATCTTGAGTGAAAATGTTGACAAGTTGCAGCTTTTAAAACTGTTGAATTGGTGGATGGAGTTAAGTTTTTGTTTAAAAATTATGCCATATGGGCCATGTCCTTAATCTGTGAAAATTGTCATAGTTCCTTTGAAGTTAATGGAGCTATGGCCAGTTACTTCAGCTAAGAATATGGCTCCACATGAGCCCCCACATGAGCCCCCAGTGTGATGCTATGGCAAAAGGGGCTAATGCAGTCATTGGCCATATTAGCAGATGAGTAGTGAGTATAAGTGAGTAGATGATTTTATCTCTGTATACGGCATTGTTGAGACTGGTATTAGAATAATGCATACAGTTCCAATGTTCATGTTTTTAAAAGGATGTTGAAAATTTGGAGAGAGTGCAGAAAAAATGCTACACAAATGATTCAAAGACTGGAGAAAATGTCTTACAGTGAGAAGTTTAGTTTAGTTTATCTAAAAGAACAATCTGTTTATTTTATCAAAAAGAAGATTGAGAGGTGACTTGATTACAGTGTAGAAGTACTTTCCTGGAGAGAAGATACTGGGTACTGAAAGGCTTTTTAATCTAGGCAGGAAAGACGAAACAAGAACCAATGACTGGAAGCTGAAGCAAGACAAATTCAAACTGAAAATAGGGCTCAAATTTTCAACAGTGAGGGTGATGAACCAATGGAAGAAACTACCAAGGAAAGTGGTGGATTCTTGCCTCATGATAGCTTAGGATCAAGACTGGCCTTTCTGGAAGCTATGCTTAGGCTATGTCTACACTAGAGACCTTACAGCAACACAGTTGTACTGCTGCAGCTGCGCCGCTGTACGATCTCCCATTTAGCCACCCCGGAGAGTGGTGGCAACTATGTCGGCAGGAGACACTCTCCCACCAACATAGCGCTGCCCACAAACCTATGTCGGTCAGTGGTGTTTTTTTTCACACTTCCGACCTACAAAAGTGCTAGTGTAGACATAGTTTCAGTTTAGGCAACACATGTTATTGGACTCCATATAGGGGTAACTGGGTAGAATGTAAGGTCTTGAGATATGCAGGAGTTCAGACCAGATGATCTAATGTTCCATTCTGGCCTTTAACTCTGTGACTCTTATGAAATCTCTAATTGTTTTAAAAACAGCAGGAAAAGAAAGGGAAAGGAGCTGCATGGTTTTGCCAGAGGGACAGTCTTTAATCCAAAAGGCTTCACTGAAAAGTTGTTTGTTTATTTTAGAAAAAAAAAGTCAGCACTAAACAAGACCCACTTGGATGCGGCATTAAATCTAGCTTTGATGCTGGATCAAGGCATTCCAGTTCTCTCTGTATTATCGTCCAAATCAAATATGTAGAATTTTTTACACATATAAACTTAAAAATATGTATCAAGTCCACAACATGCATTCAGCTCAAGCCAATATGCCCATCATTTTTGCACGATCATGAATTATATGTCAAAGAAAGTCCAAAGTGATACACTTTTTAACTGTAAAGCAAAAATTGTAAGATAAACTTGCTCCTCTGAGAACAAGCTTAAATAACTAAGGTCCTGATCCAAAGTCCACTAAAGTCAATAGGAAGCTCAGCTGAATTTGGGTCAGGCTGTCTAATTAGAGCAGCATTAAATTTGCTATTTGCGACACTTGCTATAACATGGCATAACATGTATTTTTCATTACAGCAGGCTTCCAAAATAGTCAACCTTACTAGCCCAGACATAAAATATTCTTGTCACCTTTCCAATGGTGATGATAAAGGAATAAATTAATGATATGTTTCTGGCTTGTGGAGAAAATAATTACTTGTGTGAGTGAACAGGCAAGTGAGTTTTACAAAACTTTTTTATAGCAAAATGGTATTCTGGATTTTGAAAGCATATCTTTTATTTGCTTGCTTGCTTTCTTGTTCGTTTGTTTTGGGCATTTTCTATATTAGGATTTATGGAACAAACATTGGCCAAATAACTGAGAATAACTTTAACATTGTTTAAGAATGGTATTTCTATAATGTAAGATGTATTTGGCATCAGTTCCCCACTTTACCTTATTGCAGATAAGATGTCAAATTTAGTTTGGAAAGCAAGAAAGACTAAAATACATCTGGAGAGCATCTGTTATTTTTAGCATAAAAAGTTGCAATTGCTAGCAACTTCTTAAAATAATAAGAAAATAAATAACAATGAATAAGAAAAATATTTCAGAAAACTATCATTACTCTGGTTTCTTAATGCTAAGATTAACTGAAAAGTTTTTAAGTTGATTTTAAAACACCATTAAATGTTAATCTTTAAAACAAAAGGAAGCATTTCCCCCCTTTTATTTCTTTCTTTAACTGCTTAGAATTTTTAATCCATTCTAATGATTATATGGAAAATAAGACTAGGTGTGCATGTTATGTAATATAACAGAAACTGTAAATCCTGTTTTCCTTTATTAAGAGAAATACTATACAAATTAAAAGTACTGCAGACCTGATCAATTCAGTCCTGATAAATTAGTATCATTTTCCACAAGATGAGATTTTCATGTCTGTTTTAATATTTAAAACCTGTAAAATGTTTGGATAATTCCTTCCTAAAGTATAAAATCCCAGTATTTTGGGTTTCCCAAACCACCACCTCTGCAGGGGCTAGAATGTAGTAGCAGAAACAGTCCTTTTACAAAGAAGAATTTGAGCAGTTAGGCTCTCTCCTGACGGGAGAGAGAGGAAGAAAAGGATTTTGCTGTCTAGCAAAGAAAAACAGAAAAGCAACGAATATGTTATAAACTTCCCCTAACACCACTCTCTCAGGCCTGGTCCACACTAGGAAATTAGGTGGGTATAAATATATCGCTCAGGAGCATGAAAAATCCACACCCCTGAGCAACACAGTTAAACCGACCTAACCTCTGGTGTTGTCAGCACTAGGTTGATGGGAGAATTCCCCCATTGACTTAGTTACCACCTCTCAGAGAGGTGGGTTACTTATGCCAATGGAAGAACCCCTCCTGTTCGCATAGGTAATGTTTTCATTGAAGTGCCAGAGTGGCACAGATGAGCTGCTGCAGCATTTTAAGTGTAGACAAGCCCTCAGAGAGATTGTCTCAACTGCACCCTTTAGGTTTTTTGGTCATGCACAATTGGTGTGTTAAAACACACAGAATTGATAAGGGAGAGGAAAGGAGAAGTTTCCGACCCTAACACATTTAGGAACTGTACTCAAAAAACCTTAGAAAATGCCAAATAAACCTTTCCCCATCTCAAAAGAAAAAAAAGGGGGGGAGGGAAGGGGGAGAGAGAGCTTCAATAACATCCAGAGGATGCTTTCTACCTGAGCATTTAATTTTCTTCCCCAGCTGCCCAGTTTCTATCTTAAGAAAACAAAAACCCTGACAAATAGGGACAGAATGTTCCATGCTATCCATAGTGGTTGACCATTAGCACAGGTGCTGGTTTTACAGTGTTGGACAAACATGTAAGTAACAAGTTGCCAAAGGTAGGATTTGAACTATATGAATGTACCCATTGGACCAGATCCTCAGCTGGTGTAAATCAGCATAGTTGCATTGACATTAATGGCGCTACTCCACTTTACACCAGTTTTAATCTGGCCTGAACTGTAGTATTCTTTAGTTGTAAACCTTTGCTGGGATGCCATCTTAAGTAGAGCCATGATGGTGAGGAATTGTCAGCTCTTTGATGGTGTAATTGGTATGGTGGCAGGAGTGACCGCTTGATGCCACAAGGATTCATGTTTCTCTGTATCTCTACAAAGCAGCATTTAGAAATACTGCAAGAATTTCATTCCCAACTGAAGGTGAAGTTCCTCATTGATTTAAGTTCCCTCTTTGGTTTCCATCTATAATTTCTGTGAACCAAAGACAATCATTCTCTGGCTATGTAGTGACTTAAATGGTCTGATAAGTGGTTGGCATCATGTATGTTGATTCCTGTGGCATGGAGGGAATATGGGCTGATCCTTTTTAGTGACACCTAGGCTGCACAAAAGACTTTTGATATTCTTTCAGTATTATGGTTGCAATTCTTTTCTCTTGTCTCGAATTTCCCAATGCTGTAAAAAAAATTGGATGCTTATGAGTGATTTTTTGGGATTAGTGTGTAGCGGTTCAGCCAACAAACAAGACAATTATAACATAGTGTTTTTGAAAAGCTGTCACATGATCACCTGTTCTAGTTGTCTGAGCTGCTCATGAACAGGAAGGAAGGAAGATAATTTAGGGGTTGTTTCCCCCCAAAGAATTGAATGGGTTAGATTCTGATCTCCATGGAGCTTCTCTGGAGTTACACTGTTGCAGCTGAATCAGAATGTGGCCAAATGAATGTAATTCTATTGGCTTTTGTACCTTTTTAAAAAAATTAATTATTGTGGTACATAGAAGACGTTGTCATAGCAGGAAAGCTTGCAACTTTTTAATGACTTTTCACAGTAATATTACTAAAAAATCTATAATGAAGTGTTAACAGGACCAGCTTTAGGCACCCATAATATTTATGAGGCTAGGACTCGTGGTCATGAATAACTCCCCCTGGACCAATTTAATCATTCATCATAAGCTGTAATAGCTTATTATTATTATGTGTTGTGTCCTAAAAAAACCCAAAACCCTGGTGATTTATACTTCCAAAGAAGTGGTAGTCTTTTTCCTGCAAGATAGCAAAGATCAGTTAATGATTCTTGTGAAAATAGTTTACACATCTTTGTTATCTTGAAGTCATTAATAATACAGCTGGGATTTTTCCTTACATCTCCTCAAAGTCTGCACAACATAAATACAAAGTTTACACTCCCCCCACCCTCCCTATACACACACAAAAGGCAGAAGGAAATCCATAGAGAATAACCTTGAATCAATTTTGGATTAAAATCTTTCTTTAATGTGTTGTAGCCTAGAAAACTCTAAATAGAATGTATTTTAATATACAAGGATAGCATGTGCTTGATTCTGATCTAAGTCATACTGGTGTACATTTGGGTAACTCCACTGATGTTAATGGAGTTATGCCAGTATAAAACCAGTGTGGATAGGAATCAAGGTCTGTATATTTTATTCTGTAACATTTAAAAAAGCAAATATGCTTTCCTGCAGTTGTAGATTAAAAATAGTAACGCCAAATATCCATATTTTCCTAAAACAAATAAAATACACTCTGATTAGTCTGTGAAAGAAGAAAAAATTGCAGTGGTAAATACCTAAATAAAAGACCTAAAGGGACCTGACTCTCCCATGCTTCAAGAAGCTGTTATCCCATCCTAAATAGCTCCATAAGCATTCCCTCTGCATTAGGATAATCCTCTAGTGATGTGTAGGGGTGCTGTATCAGCGTCTATGCTACCCATCTCCTGGCATATGGAGTATAGGGGCATGGCCATGGTATCTCTATATTCTGACACTCCTGAGCAATCAAAATGATCCTGTGGGTCTTGAGTAGTAAGCATAAGAAGTCTGCTTATATTTGTGCCAGGGAAAGCATCTGTCAGCCCCAGGATCAGGGACTTCAAAAGTAAATTAAATGTACCTTTATAATTACCCCATAGCCTTTCATGGGCACACCTCATATAATTTAGAGACTCTGAGCAACTGTTGCTAGTTTTCCAGTTACATTGTGACTCAAAATCCTAAATAATAATAATGACTTATTATTCTATCATAGACTGAGAGGAAATTTTGGACACAATTTAATGTGTTTTTGGGTCTGAATTTCTCTCAGTTCCATACTGCCCGTGTTTCCATGGTGGGTGGAGTACAGCATTTCTCTTTTAACAGTGAATTTCTTTGTCAGCTTCTGTAAGTAAAATCTTAAAAACTTAACATTTGAAAATGAACTTGAAATATTGAATTTGAAATTAGGATAGAAAATTGTTAAAGTTGATTTAGAATTTGAATACAGTTTTAAAAACCATAAAATCCTCCATTTACATGAATAGAATAGGGGACATGAGTTTATTTTTATAATAGAAATTCAGATAAAAGGCAGAGTTTTTCATGTAAATGATCTAAGTCAGAGGAATGTAGCCTAAACTGGATACAAAAATTCTTGTCTTTTTCTCATGTATATTTACCAAACCCCAAGAGTTTCTGCAGTGGGGTGTATGTGTGATATATACACACATAAACATATATATGTAAAGTATGGATGGTATGCCTTATGTGATATACTTACTGTATGCCTAGATTTCACTTTTCACAGTTTATATATGTTTCCATTTGTTTTTCAAAATGCTAAAAGTGATTGTACAATGTGGGTTAAGTGCTGGTTAAATGTATAGCTACTTCTGACTGTAAATACAAAAACCCATCCTACATTTATTCTGTCATTACACATACATAATTTATAACAAAACCAATATTCCTTAAGGCCATTTATACCAAATTTGAATCTGGAGCAGATTTTCACATCCTAGTTATAAAATGTGAAACACTGAAAATGCTAATACAAATCAGTATGCAACACTTCAAAGCGCACCCTTCGCTATTCTTGATTGCATGAAAGGATTTGATTTTGGAAAGGGGTCTTAAATAATCTGTTTAACATTGTTTGCTTTTCAAAAACATTGGCACCCTTTGTGAAAGCTGGAGGCATTTTCTCTATAAAAATGGCATTATTTCCAAAATGGATATAAATCTTAGTGATTTTATAGGGGTTAGCTATTGGAAGGCTTATCCTGACCCTAAAAGTACAAAAGTGATTTTTTGTTTCTGGAAAGTATTGTGATTTTGAAACAACACAATCCCCCTGTTTTTACTCTTTACTTTCTGGTAGCCCTATTAAACATCACAACATAAACATTGGCAACACAAACAAATAAGGATTGTTCTATTTATGTCCAGGAGGACATCTTTACTATATGGAGTTTGGGGTGCATCAGAAAGTATACTTAAAGTTTTTGGATTTACATTTAAACTGATAAAACCACAGAGCACGAAAGTAAAAGAATTAGTGTTTGAAAAGAGAGAAATTGCGAGTCCCTTATATTAGTGGGCAGTTATTCACATGAGTAGTTCCACTGGCTGCAAAGAGACTATTAAAATAACTCCTCACCAGTCAGCAAGGATTCATAATCTGGATTAAATTATGTACCAAAACTGACCATTTTTGTGGTGCTAGTAGGTTTTTGGAGGCATGGGGCAGTGAATCAAAAAATTCTCTTAGGCTCATTGGGAGCTTTATCACTAGAGCTATAGCTGGTCCAATGGCTGTGCAGAATGTGGCACCTTGGGCTTTCTAGTGACAGATGAGGTCCATCAGACTGCAGAATTTTAGCTTTAATTTAAAACAAGATTTTAGTCCACATGGCTTTGAAGAATACCTACTAAATGAGAGCTGAGTGCAAACGGATACAGGAACTAATTCAGTATGTGTGAATCGATTTAATTGAGGAATAGGCTGATGAATAAGTAGCAAAGTAGAAGTGAATTGATTTAGATATGGAGTTATAGGAGGAATTGACTCTGATGGGGAGGATTGATTTGACTGAAGGATAGATTTGATTAGGAGAGAGGATAAGAGTTTAATCTTGGGAGAAGGAGAGTTGTGGGGGAAAGAGAAGAAGAAGAAGAGAGAAAGAAGTATGAGAATGTAGGGAAAGACCAGAGTGATTGAAAGGTGATGTGGAAGTAGACTGAGTGATGCCTGAGGCGAAGACCAGTGTGTGTCCAATGGAAAGAGACAGACAGCAAGACCTGTGAGAGAGGACTGAGATGATGAATGAGTGGAGTGGGCACAGAGAGTCTGAGTTCTTGTCTGCACTTAAAATTTAGGTTGACATAACTTAGTCAGTTGGGGATGTGAAAAATCTATACCCCTGACTGACATAGCTATGCTGACCTAACCCTCAGTATAGAGGCAGTTATATTGATGAAAGCATTCTTTCATCAACCTAAGTACCATTGCTTGCTTCCTATACCAATGGAAAAACCTCTTTTGTTAGTGTAATCTGTGTATACACTGGTTTATACCAGCATAGCTATGGCAATCTAGCTATGTCGGTATAGGCTCCATAGAGTAAACATATCCTGAATAAGTGAATGTTTAAAAGACAAAGAAGTAAATGAGAGGGAAAGAGATGGATGAGGAGAGGGTTTGTGAGATTGAATGAGAAGGGGGTGAGGCGGTGGAACTGAAAGAGAAGGAATGAAAGAAGAGAGTCTAAGTATGGAAATTGTTTTCTTGAAATGGATTTTGATTGTGAGTTCAGAAATGAAGCCACTCCATACGTTGCTGCTTCAACAGAAAGAGCCAAAAAACAGTTAATTTGGTTTCAGTTGTTACAGGTTAAGTGCCACCTGCCCCCTCCATAGTCTGCTTAAAGGCATCCATTAGGTCTCAGACCACTTGCTATCACCTCTCCATGGGTGAGGACCTATGCTCTTCTCCCTCCAGACCAGGGATTTAAGCTTGCAGTCTCCCTGCAAATCGCTGTGTTTATCTCAGGAGGTCTGACTTCAGACCAGCACCTGCAGTTCTCTCTCTGTCAAGGGACAATGATAGTGCTTTCATAGAGCACAAATATATTTATTTAGGACAAAAGCATTACAGAGAAAACATATCTTAAAATAATAAACAGTCTACATCAGTGGTACTCAGAACTCAGTGGTTCAGGAGCCAGTGAGCAGTCAGCATTACCCAAAAGAGCCACAGTAGTTTAAATTCATTCTTTCATTTACTGTACTACTATATATTCATATTTAAACAATATGACAGGAAATATTTAGTTTATACATTTATTTTATATATATATATTTTATACATATATATATATATATATGTATAAAGGTCTCATAGCAAAATGATTGACCAAGTTTTATTATTTTATCAGCTATAATTGGTTAATAACATAGTAAAAGCATCCTGATTGGTTAACAACTTAGATTGGTTAATAATTAAATCACACAGTGTTTTAATATCATGTGCTGCAAAGAGCAGCAGGAGTCAGATTAAAGAGCCACTTGTGGCTCATGAGCCTCAGTCTGAGTTACTGATGTAAAAAGTCGTTTAATAAAGGATCAGTTTAAACGTTCTAAAAATAGAATGTTTCAATGGTTAAATGCATGGGGGAAGGGGGAGCACGGCTCCTCACTGCCAAGCGAGAGCTGCCTAGCTGAAGCTCCCCTGCCGCATGCAGAGCCGTAGCTGGGCAGCTCTTGCTCACGGCAGTGGCATATGGTGGGTCTCAGACGCCTCGCAGGGCAGGAAGGATCCCTGGCTCCCACCAGATGGCTGCCTGGGGGAGGAGGGGGGGAGAGGATCTGTACCTGCCATGTTCCTCCTCCTGCACCCCGGAGACTTTCTGGTGCTCATGGCAGCCCCATCGTGCATGTAGAGTGGGGGTGCTGGGCTGCTCTCGCTTGCAGAGAGTCGAGCCCAGCTGTGGCTCCCCCAGTGCTGGGCTCCGCGCCTCCCCCCAGCAAGAGCTATCCAGCTGCTCTCGCTCGCAGGGAGCCAAATCCAGCTGCCGCTCCCCTCTTCCCCAGTTTAAATGGAAATCAGCTGTTTAAAACGTTTAAACAGCTGATTTCTATTTAAACATTTAAAAGTGCAGGCTTTTACATCCCTGGTCTGAGTATCACTGGTCTAGAGGTGTCACCCATCTTCCACAGGCAGACTCTGGTAGGCTTCAAATTCCTTCATATCCTTCCAGCTGGGTTTGCCGTCTTGTTTACAGTGTCATATCAATTCAAGGATCAAAATGAGGGTCTCTGACACGGTACAGCCTCTCCTTTTATAGCAAAAGCCTGTTCTTTGTTTGCTGTGTCTCGTGAACCAAGTCTAAACCAGTATATGCAAAAGAAATTCCCCCCAGGGCATGATACTTCTCTGAAGTTTTTCCTGACCTGGGATTTGCAGTAATTACCCCCACTGTTTTAGTTCCTGGGGGAAATTTGGTAATCCATCCCCATGGAGCTAGAAAAAAATTCCTATCTCACAAAGATACATATAACATATATAGATAAAAGTTTGTCATTAATCCCTGTGCCCATAGTATCTGGCACATCTTGATATAATAGTCTTTTGAAGTTTCCATGCTTCTAAGGACTCACATCTGTCATAACATTTACTGGTGAATTCCTAGAAAAATTAGAATATGTTTTGAATCACTGAGCATACTGGGGGGAGCTTTGTCATATTTGTGTCACTGGCAGTCCCATAACTTTTGCTTTATATATAAAGCTTGACTGGCAAATTGATAAGAACTTGTTAGGTTAAATACAGGAATGAAAAGTTTTCCAGGATATACATTTGTGCAAGTATTTCTCCCTTTTTCAGTTTCTTCTTTATTTGATGTGTCTGCGGATGTGGGTGTATTTCACTAGCTTTCCCAGTGGTTCCTGCCCTTCCTCTGAAAGTTGGTAAAACCGCTACCACACAGGAATTTGGAGTAGGCCAATTTACATAATGCAGTGGGGACAAGTTTTTAAATACTCTACCAATAAACCCTATTTTTACTTTTAAAACATGAGTCACAATGTCCTTAGAAATAAGTACTTAAGCAAAAAAGGCAAGAAAAAACTGAGAGCTAAGCATACTTTAAAAATAACATACAAAAATGTTGCTGAACAATAAATTTGGAAAATGCTAAAAGAGTGGTAAATATTGGTTAACCATATAGCGCTGTATTTTAACTGCATTCCTTACGTGGAATAAGAAGTGTTACATCTTGACATTGCATCAACTTGATGATTTGTTGAAACAACACAGTGCCAGCGCATAGTGATGCAACAATTATAATGCAGTATTTGCACATTGTAGTGTGATTATTTGTATTTTATGACTTTTTGATTACAAATGACAAAATTATTAAAGATTGACTGTTGCTTCACAATGTATTTGATTAAGAAGAATTAGTGAAATACCATCTAAATATCTTATTTTAAAAACAAAACCTCTGTGTCTACCCCATTTAAAAAAATAACATACAACTATGAACTGAAAAAGAAGTTATAAAGCTTTTATTGAGTAAATTTCTGGTCAGCTGTTTGTGATGCAAGTCAGTGCTTCTTAGGGACAACTTTAATCTATGCTCTCAGCTTGTCTTTTCATTTTTCTTGTATTGAGATTTTCATCAAATTCTGGAAGGGAGAATAGGGACTACACAAGTTTACAAATGGCATGATAGTCAGATAACACACGTGGGGATAGGCTGTGAATGTCACTGAATGGAGTCCAAAAAACAGACTTCTGCTTATAACAAAAAAGGAGCAAACTACGTGTGTTAATTAATTACTTGCATCATTCTATTTAGTGATTTCACATCTTTAAGGTTCTGTAAAAACCGACCACACTACTGAGATGTGCTATGTGAACAAAGAAGGGGGAGCAAATTCCCAGTTACTTTGCCTAGAGGTGATCAACCTGGGCTATTCTGCATCAAAGAAGACCTCAGTCAGGCAGCAGGCCATTTGCTCGGGGTTTAAAATCGTCTCACGGACCATCTCAGCAGGGTTTTCTCCCTGAACCATGAGCAGGCCCTGAAGGTGAGCATCCTCCAGGTTGACTTAGCAATGTAGGGCATCCCCATGATCAACCTGTTTGCAATAACAGAAAATAGAAAGTGTCACCTATTCTGTTCCTGAGGGGGCCTCAGTCTAGGCTCCCTCTCAGACACCTTCCATTGCAGTTTACAATGGACTCTTCTGTATGCCTTTCCCCCTATTCTGAGAATTCCTCAGGTTTCCCCAAATTCAAGGCAGATCGGGTCAAGTGCATCCTCAGTGCTCCAGCATAGCCAAGACAGTGCTGGTTCTCAGAACTCCTTGCTCTGTTGGTTCAGCCTCCCATCCTGCTTCCTCTCCATCCCAATCTCATCCAGGAGCATGGCCACATCCTGCAAATCAGCTCCCTGCACCTTACTGGCTGTTACATGGCTGAATGAAGAGAAGGAGCAGCGCTCAGCAGCTGTTCAACAGGTCCTTCCTACAGTTAGGAAGTCCTCCACTAGGACGGCCTGCTTAGCAAAGTGGAAGAAGTTCTTGGTGTGGTCCTTGGCCCATGGGACTCAACTGACAGGGGCTTCCATCCATGACATCTTGAAGTAATAGTTACTTTTTCAGAAATTGGGCCTTGCACTGAGTTCTCTGAGTGCATTTGATAACAATATCTGTGTTTCATCTCCATATTCAAGAGAAATCAGTTTTTTCTAATGTCACGGTGATGAACTTTCTGAAAGGACTTCTCCATTTACATCTTCCAGTCCAAGAGCCAGTCCCCTATGTGACCTAAACACCATGCTGGCAGCAATAATGTGCCCTCCATTCAAGCCCCTTGCATCCTGTCTGCTGCCCCTTCTGTCTCAGAAAACCACATTCCTGATAGCCATGACATCTGCAAAAAGAATGTGTGAGTTGCAGCCTTGTTGGTTGAGCCACCTTAACGTTCAATTCTCCAAAGACAAGATAACACTGCGACTATGCCCAAAGTTTTTATCCAAGGTGGTCTCTAAGTTTAAGCTAAATCAGCCATTATATTTACATGTGTTTTTCCCTAAACTGCACTCTTCCCCCGTAGAACAGCACCTCCACACTCTGGATGTCAGGCAATGTCTAGCCTTTTATCTAGTCAGGACTAAACTGTTTCGTGCTTCACTTTGCCTGTTCATGTCATATGCAGATGGCATGAAGGGACAAGCAGTCTCTGCACAGACCGTATCTAGATGGATAACATCCTGTATCAAAACTATCTATTAGATAGCTTCAGCAGCACCTTCTAAGCAGATATGGGCTCCTTCCATGAGGGCGCTAACAATGTTGATAGCATTCCTCAATGACATTTTCTTACTGGACATTTGCTGGGCGGTACATGATTGTCCATACATACGTTTATGGACCACAGAAGATGCAGGCCTTAGAAGGGTGGTCCTGCGATCCCTATTTCAGTAAACTCTGAGCCCCACCTCCATATTGGGATACTGCTTGTGAATCACCTAAGTGGAATACATGTCTGCATCTACTCAAAGAAGAAATGGTTACTTACTGTGATTGTGGTTCTTCAAGACGTGATGAAGAGGTGTATTCCATGACCGACCCTCTGTCACCTCTGCATCAGTCTCCTCTCATGGGCTTTTGGTGTGAAGGAACTGAGGGGGGTCAAGGCACCTTATATAGCCAAGGGAGGGACCACAGCCACAAGACGCAAGTGCCAGCTCTTTACAGGTACTGCTAGGAAAAGGCTACGGCACACTGGGCACGCATGCACCTAAGTGGAACATATGTCTGCATCGCTTCTAGAAAGAACCTAGTTTACAGTAAGTAACCGTTTATTACAGGAAATAAGGCACTGAAAAGTTATTTTCTCCATGAAACAATAAACCTTTTATAAGCTGTTAAAACAAATAAATAGTTTTATAAGAAGTCATTTGGTCAGTTGATTAGAGCATGGATGGCCAGCAAGATGTCCATGGACAAGTTCAAGTGGCCTGTGATGGCTCTGTGATCCATGACTCTCAAGAACTATTCTTCATCTTAAAAACTACTTTGCTAGATACAAAAATCATGAACTGAATAGAGACACTGGATTTAGGACTTATTACAACAATCTGTAAACCACTAACAATCTCCACCCCTCAACTGCTCCTCCCCTTTCCTCCCTGTGACTGGAGCAGTGTTAATGGGCCACTTCACCTTTAATGGTCCCTTGAAATATGTGTTAACTGCTTATGCTAAACAATGTGTTCAAACCTTGTATTTAGCAGTGACACTCTAGTTTCCCAGACCTGAAGAGCTCTGTCTAAGCTCGAAAGCTTGTCTCTTTCACCAACAGAAGCTGGTCCAATAAAAGATATTACATCACCCACCTTGTCTCTCTAATATCCAACAATACTGCATACATAAAAACAATGTTTTTTTTGAGACTTGCTTTATACGTGTATTTTTCTGTAATGCACAATTTGATCTAGGATTTTTCAAAACCTGATCTCACATTCTTGAGGATGTAGAACCCACTAAAGTCTGCAAGAGTGTAAAGAAAAGGCACTTTCCAAGGCTCAGTCCAGATTCAGTTGGATAAAGATTGAGCCTTTTAAGGTAGACAGTGTGTCATGAGGTTCCTAGCAGATGGAGGTATGTCATTCCCCTATTGACAAATGCCCTACTCCCAAGCCTTGAAATATTACATAATTCCTTTAGTAATTCTTTAATATTAAGTTAACTGAGACTTTCTGAGACTGTAATACTTACACTGCAATAGTTAAATATGCATGTTTAAATTTATGTGCATAGGATAAAGAGAAATTTATAAATGGAATTGAAAGATTCAAGAGTCAACTCTTATTTATAATACTACATTAAATACTTTACAGTGTGCTTAGAGAGAGAGAGGCAGTATAAGGCTGGTAGCAAGGATCAAGACAGCTAACTCCAGTGGCCAGGCACCAACTCTGACTTAAGTCCTGGAGCATGCATTCAAAACAAATCATGTGTGTCTCAAAAGTATCAGCTTGAATGCTGTTTGGTGAGAAGCTCAATAAGATGGTTGCCAGCAACCCAAACAAGCTAAGCATTCACTTTTTTACTCCAGCTAAATCCATGAAGATCTCCACAAGGGCTGGGTTAAAGATGTCATAGAACAGCAGCCCTATGCATGTGTTCAGTTGACCCAATGGAGGCTGCACTCTTCTCTGTGAAGTAGAATGGATTAGTGGATCTGCAGTCACAAATCCATAGCCAATACAGTTCCTTGCATCAGCAGCATGGGGAATCTGAATTCACCTATTCCTTTTGTTGTTCTGGGCGTGATTTTGTGTGGCTCAGAAGAGCCTGAACTCCAAGGAAGATGGAGTGAGATACACATAGGAGGTATGCACCAGGTAGTTGAAACCTTAGGCCACATTTCCTTTTAGGCCAGGAGAATAGAACAGCACTTCCTCCTCCCGAGCAGGCACAACTCTCCCTGCCTCCCACCCCCTCCACCAAACACACACTTCACCACCACACACACACTTCTGAAATTGGAATTTACTTTTTGGAATGTATTATATGTAGAAAAATCGGTTAAAATCAGTATATTCTTAATGTGCTAGTACTTACTTAGGCTGCCCTCTATCTCACTACAGGATTGGACTCTGGGTCTGTAATGTATTCACCAATGCATCCTTTCAAATACATAAAATAAATAATCTTTCTTGAAGTGAGATATCATTGTAACTGTGCATGTGTATTTGGCTTGAATCCAGAACCTAAAGAGTTTTGTCTTTTACTGCACAGTTTGGCAAAAGAAATTTGGTTATATCTTTTCTTTACCTGAATGTATTATGAACCCTACATGCATTTCCCTGCCTCAGTTTCCTATTCACTCCCCAGCTTTGTTTGGGCTGGGGTCAGAGTCCTCTGAGATTGTCCATGGTTGTTCTGCAGCAGTGCATGGTTTATCTTTTGAAATATAGGGCCTTCTTCCCTGCCCCCAGCTTGCCTTCTCAGACCTTAGCGAGTCCGTCCCCTTTCCATTTCCTGCCCAAAACTTCCTGGGTGGCTCTTCCTGTCTCACTGCCCCTCCCTGCGGTGAGTCCTTCTAAACTTTTGTCACTTTTGTGACAACCACTGTGGCTCTTTTAAAGGGTCAGTTCAAAGCTTTTTTTGTTCAGATTGCTACGTCTGAGATCCTTTTGGCCTCTTTTTTTTCACTGATTTCACTTCTGGATTTTCGTTTTTCTCCAGTTGAGATGCATTGCTGGTTTTTCATGGTATTGGATCCAGTTTAGATTTAATTTTGTTTAATCTTACACAGCATCCTGGATACCATTCCTGAGGATGGTAAATAAAATCAATAAAATCCATTTCCCTGGGTCTCAATTTGAATTAAAATTTGTGACATCACTGCAAGTTAAAAGCAAAAACCAAATAGAATCTCATTAACTAAAATCAATTGGAATTTAACTGAAAAACAAACTAAAAAGGCATCAGTATCTCTGGAAAGATTTAAATAATAATGAACCTTCACTATAATAAGTGCTTTTTAGAAATACTTGAAAACCCAAACTTCATTTGGAGTACACCAGACTCCTCCCATAGCCAACTAAGCCTTAAAACTTTAGACAGAAAACTCAAAAAACCTAACAGTTAAATTAAATTATTTATGTAGACCATACTATAATCTAGTCATCTTCTTGGCTGTACATGAGCAGTGGCCTTTCTCTATAACACACATTTCCCAAAGGTGCCCCACATACCAACATGTGCGACATAGGGTTGCTAAAAACAGTTTAATCTCCAGCACAACACAGTGAATTATGCAATATCAGCTTGCGCTTGTGTTTCCAGCCTTTGAATGACTATCATCTTGTAAAAGTCCTCCATGTGGCGGAACCACTCAGTTTTGTATTTTTCACTCTAAAACACACAGGACAACACACTTGAAAAATCAATAGATTCAGATGGGCTTCCATTGATTTATGTTTCAGATGCAGTGGCAAAGAAATAACAACAGGAATTTTCTGTGTTATAATTTTAAATCTGGACCATGTTTCTCAGGGATAAATATAATATGTAATTTTCCATCTGCCTTTCATGAAAGCTCCCTGCCATTCATGAATTATCAGGTGTAGCCAAACTTTAAAATAATAATTAATGAGTTCATTTTGTGGGATTAGTGTTACAAGAAAATTCAGATTTTGTTACTGACTATCGTGACTACATCCTTGCCTCTTTTCAATACCCTGCACAACTTCATCCTCCCAGATATTTTATATCATATTCCTTCTCGTCCCCTTCATTTCTTCAACAGCGCCAACCCAAATACCCACTTTATTTCCATCTTCATCTCATCTTGTTGTCCCGTCTTTATTTATGAAATGTACTTCCAAATCCAGTGTGCTAAGCCTTACCCCTCTCCTCAATCAAATCCCCTCATAAAGATCTACTGTTTTAATGAGGCTCACACAGGAAAGAAAATGAAAAATAATATCTTTTAAAAAATTCAAAAAGCCTATAAAATGTATCCAAGATGAGGCCTTTGTATATTTGAAAGGTCTTTAGGCTAGAGGCCATCTAGATATTCAGAGTATCAAGCATATTGTCCTCAGTAATAAAAGGTAATAGGAAGAGCTTTTGCTATTAAATTTGCTGTTCATTTATTTTCTTTAGTGTATTTGACATATCTACCAGAGAAAAGTCATAGTCTTGCAGAACTATATTTTGGGAGTGGATTTCCCATTTATTAATTTTTTTCTCTTTTCATATTTACTATTGTTAGCTTAACAACCATGAAAATCCTGATCTTTCTCTAATAAAGGGTTTGTATGACTCTGTTCTACATTGTTGCATATGTTAATGTCATTCCTGTTACCTTCTAAGACAAATGATGAAGTTACTTTCAGAAAAGCTTCTGAAACTTCTTTATTTGATGGACTAATTAAAAATGAAGAACTTGTTGGATGATCAAAACAAGAGGGTTTTTTATCACAACTTTTTATCACGCCATTCACTCTGATGGTAATAATAAAAATAATTTCATTATTAAAAATAAAGAATCTCGTTAAACTTTTGTGCCATAATATGTGTGTTTTTAATTATTTTAGCAGCAGTTTATTTGCAAAAGTCAGAACACAGCATCTTAGAAGCTTATTATCTGAATAAAGATGGGGAAAAATGTGAGTCCCATTGCTGATGTTGCCCTATTGTTCCAAATCCAAAGAGCTGGGTTTGAAGCAAGGGGGTCTTAAAGAGTGGGGGGGGGGGGGGGGAAGGGATAGGAATCCTTCCAATTAAGCAACACAGCAGCTGAGCAGCTGCTTCTTGGCCTTTGCTCCACTCTTAGGCCTGGTACACACTGGGGACTTAGTTTGATTTAAAGTCCCTTAATTCAAATTAATTACTCCCGCATCTACACTGGCGCCACTGTTAATTCGAATTAAGGTGCCTGTAAAATCGAATTAATAAGACCACTTCTGCAAGTTGCGTAGTGCCTATTCAAATGTATTAGTTCGAATTAGTGTCAGTGTGAATGTAATGGAGCTTAATTCCAATCAATTGCCCTCCGGCATGTATCCCGTTATGCCCCATTTTCATCGCTCTGCCAATCGCTCTGTGCTGCTCTGTGGTCACACTAGCAGGTAAAGTCCCCTCCCCTCAAGCCCCGGGAAGATTTGAATTTCCATTTCCTGTGCTTGCTGCCAGCGTGGAGAGAGGTTTGCCACTGTTCTCAGCATGGCTACTGCAAAGCCCAAACGTGCTCCAGCATGGACTCGACCAGCGGTCTTAGACCTTATCGGGCTGTGGGGCGAGGAGTCAGTTCTGGCTCAGCTCAGAGCCAGCAAAAGGAATCTGGACATTTATGGGAAGATATCTCAGGGCATGCTGGAGAAGGGACACGAGGGACACTCAGCAGTGCAGAGTCAAGATCAAGGAGCTGTGCCAGATGTATCAGAAAGCCAGGGAAGCTAACAGCTACTTCACAGTCCATGAGCAATGAGGAGGAGTCTGTGGACAAGGAGGAGGAGAAGGAGGAACCTGTAGAAAGCAGAGAGCATGAGAGCGAGGTGTCCGTTCTCCCAGAAACTCAGGACTTATTCTTGACCGCAGAGCAGTCCACCAGCACACAGGACAGCACAAATGATCCGGGGAAGGCACATCTGGTGAGTTTTCTTGTCCTTGTACATTGAGTGGGGGGGGGGGGGCACGAAGGGGATCTCAGGCATTTGTGACTGTACTGGGCGGTTATCCAGGATCAGGTTTTTTATGTGATGAGAAAAGCTACTTTTAGCATCAGTTGATATCACATTGAAAATTGAATGTATGTAATGGGCTATCCCTTGAAAAAATTTTCAGTGGATGGCTGACTTTTTCTTCAATTCACTTTAGGATTATTCTCTGCACTCAAGGTAGCCAGCATTATGGCTTCATGTGTTTCAAGCGTAGCCTTCCTCCACCCTACCATGTGGTCCACAGTTCCTCTCTGTAACGGTTTGGGATGCAAGCAGAGATTTTCCACCACCCCCTGCCCTACTCAGTCCCTGTCTGTGGGGTTTGGGATGCTGCAAGCAGATTACCCCCACCCTCCCCAACACCCCACCACTGTTCCTCTCTGTGAGGGATTAGAATGCAAGCAGAGATATCTACCCCACAACGTCTCCTTCCCCCCCCCCCCCCACCCCGTTGCTGTTCTCTGTGTGGGTTTGGGATGCAAGCAGAGATTCCCACCACCAACACCGCACACCCTACTCAGTTCCTGTCTGTGAGGGTTTGGAATGCAAGCAGATTACCCCAACCCCCCAAGCCCTCCGCTGTCTCTCTCTCTAAGGCATTTAAATACAAGCACAGAGAAAAAGTCACTTGATACATTTTATCAAGGCATAATTATTGAAATTTATACATATGTATCTTCTTCCTCAATAAACAAGCTGTGGCTACATTTTATCAAGGCATTATCTGAAACTGTTACATATGTATGTTGTTCTTCACTATGCTAGCTGTGGCTATCTTGTTATTTTTCTTTCATTCTGTAGACTCCTCGCCAGTGGCCCAACCATTAAGCAGTGCTGCGGACAGACTGTCTCAGATTAGGAAAAGGAAAAAACTAAACAGAGATGTCATGTTTTCGGAGCTCATAAACGCCTCAGCAGCCACAGAGACAGAGCAAAGAGCGTGGAGGCTGACCTTGTCCAAGAACATGGGCCAAATGCAGGAACATGATTGCAGCACCACGCAGGAGATATTGAGACTACTGCAGGACCAGGCAGACTTGCTCTGGCTTATTGAGGACAGAGTCCCAATGCCGCCCTCCCCCTCCCATGCCCCAAACAGGTCTCGGAGGAGACTGGCCAGGATGCAGCACGTGCTCTCCTACACCCCAGTGGAGGCAAGCAGAAAGCTGCGGTGGCCCTGCTGATAGCTGGCAGCAAGCTAACACCCTACCTCTGGAGACAGTGAAGGAACTTCCCCCCCTTCACCCGAGACATGACTGTTCAAAAATAAATTTTTGCATCTTTCCAAAACGTTTCTTTATTAAATAAAATCTTGTTCATGAGGGATTTGTCAGGCACAGATCTCGAAGGGCGGTGGGGGGTGTGGGTATCATCAAAGGAAAACAACATACAGGAATCAAAATCAGGCTTGCATCAAAGGCAAGCAACATACAGGGGGGTGGGGGAGTGATAAAAGGCAAGCAACATACAGGGGGTGGGGGGGGTGATAAAAGGCAAGCAACATACAGGGGGGTGGGGGATAATCAAAGGCAAACAACATACAGGAACAGAAATCAGTCCTGCATCTCAATGCAGAACCTGGTTTTCAAAGCTTCCCTAATACAAAGCGCTCCGCGGTTAGCTCTCACTGTAGTGCTGGCAGGTGGCTGCTCATAACTGACGGCCAGTCTTTCTGCCTCCACAGCCCAACCCTGAGGGAACCTTTCCCCCTTTGCTTCACACACATTATGAAAAACACAGCAAACAGATATCACAGAAGGAAGGTTCTTCTCACTCATGTCCAGCCTAGTGAGGAGACTCCTCCATCTACCCTTTACATGCCCAAAAGCACATTCTATAACCATTCTGCAACTGCTTAACCTCTTATTAAAACAATCCTTGTCACTGTCAAGGTGTCCGGCATATGGTTTCATTAGCCAGGGGGATCACTATGGGCATTTCCACACCCCCCGATCTGAATTTTTTGATCGGGGAAGAAAGTTCCTGCCTGCATCTTACAGAACAGCTCTGAGTTACGAAATACACGAGCGTCATGAACCTTCCCAGACCACCCCACATTGTTGTCTGTGAAACGACCCCTGTGATCCACAAGCCCCTGCAGAACCACTGAAAAGTACCCCTTGCGGTTTGTGTACTTGGTCGCCAGGTGTGCAGGCGCTAAGATGGGGATGTGCGTCCCATCAATGCCCCCCCCCCACAGTTGGGGAAGCCCATCGTGGCAAACCCATCCACTATGTCCTGCATATTTCCCAGAGTCACTAGCCTTCGTAGCAGAAGTCTCTTTATGGCACTGCACACTTGGTGCATGGTTATGCCAACTGTGGATTTACCGACTCCAAATTGATTCCCAACCGAGCGGTAACAGTTGGGGGTTGCCAGCTTCCAGAAAGCGATGGCCACTCTCTTCTCCACCATCATAGCTTGTCTCAAGCGAGTGTTCATGCACTTCAGGGACAGGGCCAGCTCCGAGCACAGTTCAAGGAAAGTTGCCTTTCGCATCCTAAAGTTTTGCAGCTACTGATCATCATTCCACAGCTGCATAATGATGCGGTCTCACTAGTCTGTGCTTTTTTCCCTGCACCAGAACCTGCATTCCACGGATTGCAGGTGACACGTTGCAGCCTGCAGCAATAGATAATTGTTCTGTTGGATGTCTTCTAGCAGGGCAGCCTCGGTGGCATAGATGTAGTATCTACATCGCTTTCTTGCTCTATTTCTCAAGTACTCCAGGATAAGCCGTGATGTATTTGTCACGCTCACAATTATAGTGCTGAGTATAGCTGGCTCCATGTCTCTGAAGCAATGGCGATCGCAGGGAGTAAAAAAACAGTGCGAAAATCCTTTTCCTGTTTGTTTGGGGGGAAGAAGGTGGGGGAAGCAGCGCTGCATCCTGGGATGATGACACTCATCCCAACAGCCTCCATGGCTAATTGCACTGTGGGATAGCTACCCACATTGCACTGCTTTCTAATTTGAATTAAGGCTGGCCAGTGTGAACGCAAGAGACCAGCGCAAACAACGTAGTATGTACAGTCTGCTGCAATTTCTTTAAATCAGCTGCTGAAAGTCGAATTAAGCTCATTCAAATTAGCGCTGCAGTGTGGACATAGCCCCAGTGAGGAGTAGGCTCATGCTGCTTGAGACCCTGCTCCAATGGAGCTGTTGGATTTACAGCCCTACTACATCTCACCTCCATCTGTACCTACATCTCTTCCAACCCCACAGCTCTGGGGATGCAGAGACAGCCCGTGAGCAGCTGGGTTTGGTAGTGAACAAAGTGGGCTCAACCAAGACATGGCAATCTAAAGCAATAATGAGATTAAAAGATCTGATTGAAGTAGTTCAATCAGATGGCGATGCTTTCCTATCAGTTAGTGAGAAATACTATGTCTGGAGCCCTGCAAATCTGCAGATATCCACTTTATATCTGCAGATATCCGCATCCATGGATGCAGATATCCACAGACCATTTTTGCAGATTGCGAATGGATGCGGATCGAAATTTTATATCTAAAGCCCTACAAATCTCCAGATATCTGCTTTATATCCATGGATTATTTTTGTGGATCGCAGATCGGGTGCAGATACAAGTTTTGTATCCATGCAGGACTCTAACTATGTCCTCTAACAAACTTAATTAATCATACTAGCACAGGAGGTATATTAGTGATTTCAGCAATTGGAGACTTTTAACTTTCCAAATATTCTTGATATAATACGACAGAGGCAAAGAGTGTAGGGGAAATAACAGGTGGTGACAAATATCTCCATTTCTCACCCATGTAGTCTGAGGGAGTGATGTGGCTTCTGCTTGCTTGCTTTTGTACAAATTTGGAGTTTTGTGGCTTACAATTTTTATAATGACAAGATTGTCTGTCTTCTATTAGCTGTATATATGATAGTGTCTGAGAACAGGCTTTCTGTAAATAGTTTACATGCTTCATTTCTTACTGTTTCATCCTGTTCTGTCTGTTGTTACTTCTAATGCCAAACATATTGATTATGAGCTGTTTAAAAGTTAATTTGGTAATTAAGGCTGTCTACATTCAATCTGTCATTCTTTGAATGCAAATTACTTGAGAATATGAAGGAGGAAGTTGCTGGCTAGTCACTATAATCCAGTGTTGTATCAATGAGTTGAAATTGCTACTTGTCAAACAAATGAACGTTACTCCTCTCGTTTTTCATGCAAGATGTATTATGAATCCTGATGCATAAAAGTCATCTCTGTTTTTAATTACTTAATATTTTCAATATATAGTAATATATCCTAAGTGTGTATGCAATGATTTTCTCCACTGTACTAGAAAGATAATTATAACAGTAGCAAAAATAATAAATAGATCCAGGTATACATTAAACACTGATTTATTCTAAAACCATATCCTAAATATCATTATTATATAAACAATCTCTGAACACGTATTCACCACTAGACAACAGAATGATGCAATTCAAACAGTCCTATATAGAAAGCAAGCACACAGATCAGAGTTTACAGTTGGACACATAGGCACAGGCACCAATATAGAATCGTAGAAATGTAGGGCTGGCAGGGACCTAGAGGGGTCATCAAGTCCAGCCCCCTGTGCTGAGGTGGGACCAAGTAAACCTACAGCATCCTTGACAGGTGTTTATCCAACCTGTTTTAAAAACCTCCACTAATGGGAATTCCACAACCTTCTTTGGAAGCTTATTCCCCAGAATTTAACCTACCTTATAGTTAGAATGTTTTTCCTAATCTCTAACTTAAATCTCCCTTGCTGCACATTAAGCCCATTACTACTTGTCCTTCAGGGGGCACGGAAAGAAATTGATCACAGTCCTCTTTATAACAGCCCTTAATGTATTTGAGTACTGTCGTCAGGTCACCCCCTCAGTTGTCTTTTCTCAGGACTAAACATGGCCAGTTTTTTTAACTTTTCTACATAGTTCAGGTTTTCTAAAACTTTTATTATTTTTGTTGTTCTTTTCTGAGCTCTCTTCAGTTTATCCACACATTTCCTAAAGTGTGGCACCCAGAACTGGACACAGTATTCCAGCAGAGGCCTCATCAATGTTAAGTAGAACAGGACAATTACCTCCTGTGTCTTATGTAGGACATTCCTGTTAATACAGAATATTAGTAGTCTTTTTTGCAACTGCATCACATTGTTGACTCATACTCAGTTTTTGTTCCACTATAACTCACAGATCCTTTTCAGCAGTACTACCGCCTAGCCAAGTATTCCTCATTTTGTAGTTGTGCATTTGATTTTTCCTTCTTAAATATAGTACTTTGCATTTTATTGAATTTCATCCTATTGATTTCAGACCCATTCTTCAATTTGTCAAAGTCGTTTTGAATTCTAATCTTCTCCCTAAAGTGTTTGAAAGCCCTCCTACATTTATCTGCATGTCATCTAAGCATACTCTCCTCTCCATTATCCAAGTTATTAATGAAAATATTGACTAGTACCAGACACGGAACTGATCCCTGTTGGAACACCGCTAGTGATGCCTTCCCAGTCTGAGAATAAACCATTGGTAACAACTCTATCTAGTCTTTCAACCAGCTGAACCTTTCAACCTTATAGAAATTTCATCCAGACCACATTTCCTTAGTTTGCTTATGAGAATGTCATGTGAGACTGTGTCAAAAGCCTTACAGAAATCAAGATATATCATATCTGCTACTTCCCCGCCCTCCCCCCCCCCCCCCCCATTCAGTAACCCTGACAAAGATCTGGCATGATTTGTTCTTAACATATCCATGCTGGCTATTCATTTTAACCCTATTATCTTCTAGGTGCTTACAAATTGATTGTTTGATAATTTGTTCAAGTATCTTTTCCAATATTGAAGTTAGACTGACTGGTCTATAAGTTCCTGGTTTCTCTTGGTTCCCGTTTCTGAAGATAGGTATGTTTGAAACCTCACCTGTCATCCTTGAGTCCTTAAAGATAATTCTTAATGGTTTCGAGATTGCTTCAGCTAATTCCTTAAGTACCCTCAGATGAATTTTATCAGGCCCTGTTGACTTGAATACATCTAATTTATCTAAATATTTCTTTAACCTGTTCTTTCCCAATTTTGTCTTCATTTCTTTCCTGTTGTTAATATTAATTGAGTTGAGTATCTAATCACCATTAACCTTATTAGTGAGGATTGAGGCAAAATAGGTATTAAGCACCTCAGCCTTCTTGATGTTGTCAGTTATTAGCTCTCCTTCCCCACTAAGTAGAGGACCTATACTTACTTTCATCTTTCTCTTGTTCTTGGTATATTTAAAGAACCTCTACTTATTGCCTATTACGCCCCTTGCTAGGTGTAACTCCTTTTGTACTTTAGTCTTTCTCATTTTATCCCTGCATGCTTGTGCTTTTCTTTTGTTTTCTTCCGTAGCAATGTGTCCATTGTTTTTCACTTTTCGTAGGACTCCTTTTTGATTTTCAGGTCATTAAAGAGTTTCTGAAGGAGCCATATTGGCCTCTTATTACTCTTTCTGCATTTCCTTCACATCAGAATAGTTTGCAGTTGTGCCTTTAATACTGTTGTCTTAAGAAACTGCAAGCTCTCCTGAATTCCTTTTTCTCTTAGATTTTCAGTTTTTTGTTCCATGGGGCCTTATGCACCAGTTCTCTGAGTTTGTTAAAGACTGCTTTGTTTAAGTTCATTATCTTATTGTGCTGCTCTCACTCCTTTCTTTCTTTAGACTAATTAAATCTATCATTTCATGATCACTTTCACCCAAAGTGCTTTCCACCTTTACATTCACTACCAATTCCTCCTTCAAGATCAGAATTAAGTCTAAAATGTTTCTCTTCTGATTACTTACACTACATTTTCAAACAAAAAGTTTCCTCTAACATATTCCAAGAACTTATCAGAAATTGTGTTTTGCCATATTACTTTTCCAACAGATATCTAGGTAGTTCAAGTCCCCCATTATTAGCAGATTTTGTGTTTTGGATATTTCTGCTATTTATTTTAGAAATGCCTCATCCATCTCCTCTACCAGATTTGGTGGTCTATTGTACACCTCCTTCCATGACATTACTCCTGGTTTTTTTACCCCTTTTATGTTTACCTAGCGCAGTGGTTTTCAACCCGTGGCCTGTGAACTGCTTGTGGCCCAGTCAGCACACAGCCGCAGCCCATGTGACATCTGTAGGGCCATTCAGATAATATATATATTTTGTGGATTCAGCTCACATAACACATAGAGAGCTGCATATGCAGCCCACAGTGATAAATAGGTTGAGAACCACTGCCCTAGAGATCTTAAACTGGTTTGCCTCTCACCTCCTTCTAGACCTCAGAATAAGTGTATATATTTTTGATGTGTAATGCAATATCTCCTCTCTTTTTCCTTTGCTTGTTCTTTCTGAACAAGCTATACCGCTCTGTACCAATATTCCACTTATGACACTTATCCCACCAAATCTCTGACACCAATTAAGTAATAATTTAGCTTATGTAATAATACTTCCAGTCCTTCATGTTTGTTCCCCACACTCCTTGCATTTGTGTACAGACATCTAAAATGTTGAGCAAATTCCCCCACTGAGTTCCCTCTTGTTGCTTCTAGTGTAATTTTCTGTGTCCCCCCCACATCTAGTTCCCTGAGAAGGTCACCTTTTTTATGCTTACCTGTGGACTTTTGTCAATTGCCCCCTCTGAACCTTGTTTAAAGCCCTCTTTACTAGTTAATGAGTTAGCATGCAAAGATGCTCTTCCCCTTCTTGGTCAGATGGACCACATCTCTTCCCAGCAGTCCTCCCTCCTGGAACACCTCTCATTTTTGAGAAAGCTGAAGCCTGTCTGTCAACACCAACTGCATAGCCATGCATTCATCTTCAGGATGTGCGTGTTCCTGCCTCTGCCATGAAGTTCAACTGGGTGGGATGGATGAGAACACAACCTGTGCCTTCAACTCTTTCATCTTCATTCCCAAAGCCCTGTAGTCACTGCTGATCTGCTCAGGGATGTACCTGGCAGTGTCATTAGTGCCCATGTGGATGAGCAACATGGAGTAGTGGTCAGAGGGATGGATGAGCCTTGACATTTCTGTAACATCTCAGATGCAAGCTTTAGGCAAGCAGCACACCTCCTGGGACATGTGTCAGATTGGCAGATGGAGGCTCCGTCCTCCTCAGAACCCTAATGCCATCACCTTTCGGGTGTAGTAGGTGTGAGCCTCTGAGCCTTGGGGACAGACAGTGGCTCCTCCTCAGCTATTGGTATCTGCTCCTCACCTCCCGTTGCCAGTACCACGTATTGGTTCTTGACAACAATGGACTGGGTACTGGGGGTCGGGGGGGGAGTGTCAGTGGCACACTATCTACTGTCCTAGGTGGCCAGCAACCAGTCATCTCCCCAGAGAGCAGCCAGTTCTTCTTCCTCCTCTAGTGCCACTGTAGTCACCTGTAGTCAGCTAGCATCCTCCTCCTGGATGTTTCCACATGCTTTTTGATGAAATCCTCATGCTCCCAGATGCTAGGCAGATGAGCCACCTTCTCCTACAGCTCTCACTTGCTGCCAGGCAGTCTCCACCAACAGACACCTCATTTGTTGGGAAAGTAACAAAGAACCAGAAGGTCATTAAAAAAAGTAGTTATTCTAAGCTGTTTTATACAGATGCACCTCAGGCACAACTTGACACCATGACAAAATCAATTAAACTGAATTGGTATCCAAAACAAATGCTGAGCAGAGTAATCAGGAATGCGTACAAGCTAAAAATGACCTAATGGGGAAAAGGAATCGATTGTCCCAGCAGGATGCATTCATCTTCTGGTTCAAACAAGTGAAGAGTGTAAAAAAGAACTGGAAACTGTAGCATTTGACCATTCTTCTGCTAAATAGGCCAGTACCTGGGAGGTATCCTAATTCCCACCATAGTTAGCCTACAAAGTATACCCTGCAGAGACTGTGATGTTTATAAGGTGATGAAACAACCAAAAATAAAAGAACTGGATATTCAAATAAGCTAGCCTAATACAGGCAGCTCTAAGCTCGGAGACTAATGTTAGCCAAAAGGCTTATCCTTAAATACAAATGCTGGTAAATCTGTTATAGAAAAGGACAAATTAGAAAGGAGAGTGACAAGAGCACTGGACATATATGTGCCAAGAAAGCTGTTGGCAAAAATAATTTGAGATAGAATACGTTGCACTAAATTGTTGTCTTTATATGCATTTGCCAGAGATGCTGGCAGGACTACTGAAATGTGCATAGAATGCCTTGTACTACTGCACTTGACTTTTATGATCAACTGTTGATTAGTTAATAAGGCATCTGGTTGAATGGAAAATGTTCTAGCTGTGCAGGTCTGTGGCCAGGCTGTATGTCAGGATTAGAAGTGTTGCATTCATCAAAGGGAAACAAGGCAGGAGAATAATAACCTTTTTCTCACCACTTTTTAATCTCCTTCCCCCACCCCATCTCAAAAATTTAGCAGTTCCTAAATGTTGTGACTGTGTTTTGTAAGCCAGCACTTTCAGTGCACAGCAGGCAGCCTGCAGCTGAAACTGACAAGTGAGAGACTCTCTCAGATACTGGCAGCCGTTTCCATCCAGTTTCTACAGAAATGAAAGTTGGGTAGACTTAAGATAAGGAAGATTTTATTTTTTAAAAATATGTCTTGAAAGCTCATAACTTATTTTTGCCCATGCGACATCTGTTTCCATGGAAGCAGATCTGGCCATTAGCAGCTGAAATTGAATTTCAGCTGCTGATGGCTGTTTCCATAGAAAAGAGTACTATATGGGTAGAAATCCAATTTCTGTATTATAATACTGCATTTTTAAAACCTACATACAATTTTTTTAAAGAAACTAAGCAAAATAAATCCAGAATTCTATATTTAAATAAAATGTAGATTGTATTGTTAAAAATAGGTTAAAAAATTCATCATTAAACCAAATGCTCTAAGAGTCTGTTTTCAGTCACACTGCTGTAGATCTGGAGTAGCTCCGTTTAAGTAAATGGAGTTACTCTGGATTTACACCAATGGAACTGAGAACAGAATTTAGTCTTTTTATCCTTAATTCACGCTATTTTGGTGTTTTCCATCCAATCAGATATACTCCAAGTGCTCCACCCTTCTTAATCAAGATGGAATCCTATTGATCCATAACTCTTCATTTGGGGAAAATCCATTTTGTACCCTTTGAACTCTTTCTCCTTTCTTTTGACTGACTCTCTTCTTTCAGTCAAAATCAAGGGCAAGTGGCTTCCCATTGGGCTAACACTGATAATTCATGAACATGCCTGCAGGAGGAGCTTGTGTATTAAAAGATATTTCCAGTAAAACAAGCACTGAGTTACAGTAGCTGTATATAACACTGTTTTCACATATAGCATAAACTACTGCATAGCCAATAACTGTCTGTTTAGCTGCATGATCCTACCAGTTGTCAGCAACATCTATCATTCTAGCAAACTGAATCCTAGCATTAAAGGTAATATTGTTTATTATGAGAAATGCCAGTCAAGGCAAAATTTGTTACGTATACTGAAAATCATATGTATTTATTTTTATTTCTTCCAATTTATAAAACTTCAGAAGCTCCCATTCCATGCTCTGTTTTTACATAATATAAATTATATAAGATCAAAAATTACTCATGTTTTAATAAGACTATCAAAATATTAAGTAGTAGTATAGTTGTCTTTTCATCCTGGACCATCTTTGCACACATGGTGAGCAGTACAGCACTGCCATTCATTCCTCTTCCTGGCTTGTTCCGCTGTTAAGCCCAGCATCATGTCCCTCCATACGATGTCCCACCATCTAGTCAGTTAGTCAGTGGTTGGCCTCTAGGTCGGACTGACCTTGATTGTGTTAGCATTATTTTCTTTGGCATTCCATCTTCTACAATGTCCTCACTATTGTAATCTTTTTGATCAGGGCCAATCCTGAATGCTGATTTTGCATCCTACTTCCCTTCTAACTTCTTCATTTATCTTAAAATCATTCTATTTCACATCTGCTCTCTTTCAAAGAACTCTCATCTCTACTGCCTTCAGCCTTCTGATGTCTGTTTCATTTAATGCTGCTGTTTCCAGACCATACAGTAATACTGTTAGTACAGGGTTTGATAAACAAATGTAATATTTATCAAATTATCAGTCCATAATTTTGTCACTTTCAGTGCAGCCCTTATGGCTAAGGCACATCTCCTTTTAAACTCATACTTGATGCAACTGTCAGCACTGGATCAAGCTTCCTACATTAGCTACACCTAAGATGCTACTTGTTCTACAACTTCTCTGCTGCTTCATTTTGACTCTTTATCAATTGTTCCTTTTCCAACATGCAACCACTTTGTATCCTTGGCATTTACTATAATATAAGTCCAAGACAACAAATCTTGCACTGAAATACAATGGTGTAGAAGGGCGTCCCATGAGAGGTGGATGGGGGTAGCCCGTCTTGGGGAAACCCAGAAGAGTTGCACCAAATATTATGGAATAAGGTGATGTGACACAGAGGTACCTAGGAAAAGGAAAACTCTGGTTTCACACCAGGGCAGTCAGAGCTTTCTTAGTCTCTTCAGGCAAGTCTGTATAGGAGAAGGAAAACTCTTGATTTCAAATCCTAGCAGTCCAAACTCATAAGTCTGGGAAGACAAGTGGACTAGGATGGAACTGCTGATACATGTTCCAGGAGGTCAGCAGGCTATAACATAGCATTCCCATGAGCTGGGTAAGGTGGATTGGCCTGAAAAGGCATTATATCCAAAACTCACTTGTTACAGAAACAGTACAGCAAACCAAATGGATTTATACAGATTATGACCCAGGCGTATCAGGCCTAACAAATGAAATCGTCATGGATTTCAGAAAATAGCTGAACATATACATATGACAAGCCAGAATGTTAGAGTTCTGTTTGCTCCAGGCCAGACTGAGTTAGTAGCAGAGGAGTTAGGGAAGTTACAAGTTTCCTTTATCACCATACAAGAGACACGTTAGTTGACTACAGGAGAATTGACATTTGGAAATTACACTTTCTTTTACTCTGGTGATTCAAGTGGACAAGCAAAGCTTAGAGACGGTTGCAATACCAGTGGACAAGAAAACAGTTACTTCAGTGAACAGCTGGAAGGTAGTGTCTGAGCGTATTGTCATAGTAGGGTTTACTACTGCCTTCAATAAACTATGCATAGCAGTGTTCTGCTGTTACATGCCAGCAGAAGAGGAAGAGAGGGATGTATTTTATCAGCAGCTGGATAGTACTGTTGATGAGATTCCTGATTATGATATGGTCCTGATAATGGGATATATGAATGCAAAAATTGGTAGTGGACATGCTAAGCAAATGAATAGTGTGGGGCTACACAGCATCATGATAGCAAACAATAATGGGAAAAATTTAATAACTTGCTGTGAGATGCATGATTTGATTGTTGGTGATACTTGGTTTCTTCAAAGTCATGCACAAAGACGTGTGCAAGGTTACATAGAACTATCCAGATGGTCAAACCAGAAACCAGACTGGCCATGTTATTATCAGTAAAAAGCATAGACAGTCACTGTTGGCTCTTAGTCTACAGAAATGCTGAGTGAGGCAGTGATCATGAATGGGAAAAATTAAGATAAAATCCAAGAATAAAGATGGGCGTAGCTGGAGCTGGAGGCATAAAAGGTGACGCTTGGAGGACCTTTCAAGACATTAATTTGTGATGATGAAGAAATCCACTATAGACTGGATGGGAAATATTCAAGGAAACAATACAAACGTAGCAGAGGAAGTCATTGGAAGGCATAAGCAAATAAGGAAAAACTGGACAAGCAACAAAACAAGAATATCACAGTAAAAGTGTAAACAAGCCAAGACTTCTGGGAAAGTGAAAGGAGTAAAAGTATTACACAAAGTGGTGAAGAAATTACAAAGATTGGACAAACAATAGTTTTGGAAAGAAGAGGCTCAACAACTAGAGGAGGCATCTAGAAAACAAGATATGAAAACAATATAGAAAAAGGTTAAGTTGTATGGAAACACAACCAGGCAACAATGCAAGTTGTAAAAAAGGCTACCAGTGAACTGGCAGCAAATACCAAAGATGTGCTGGAAGTATGGATGGAGCATTTTGACAAAGTCTGAACGATGCAGTTCATCCAGATGCATGCATTCTAGACATGCTAGGTGGATAGGGCAGCTTGCAAGGAGAATGGATATCTGAACTACTATCAGAAGAAGAAATAGAAAGAGCAGTGAAGCAGTTAAAAAATTGGAAAGGTGCAGGAATAGACAAACACCTGACCTGCTTAAAAGCTGATGGGACAAGTGCCACTGAAGCGTTAGAAAAAATATACAAAAAGGATATGGGAACAAGAGAAGGCACCAGATGACTGGCTGAAGGCAATAGTTGGACCAATCTTGAAGAAAGGAGATCCTGACAATCTGAATTATTATAGAGGAATTAGTTTATCGTCAGTACTGGGAAAAATCATGATGAAAGTAATTGTCAACAGATTAAGGCCAGTTTTAGAGAAATTAGTAGGCGAGAAACAGTGCAAATTCAGACCAGGCCCAAGTTGCATTTAATAGTTATTCACACTCTTACAGTTGAGGGAACAAAAGTGAGAATGGGGATTAAATATGTTTGCTGTTTTCATCAACTTCACAAAGGCATTTGATTTGGTTTGGAGGAAAGCATTATGAAAAGCAACAAAATCATATGGAATTTCAGATGAGAGCAATTATAAAAGATATGTACAAAGATTTGTGCAATGCCATAAGAATCAGTAGGGAATTAAGCAACTTGTTCAAGTCCGTTTGGTGTAAGACAAGGGGACATGGAATCGCTGTCACTTTTCTTCATGTTCTTAAACATTAAGAATGTTAGAGAATTTGGAGGATGTGACATTGGATGATCTAGAGTTAAGCTCCTTAATTTATGCAGACGTGACATCATACAACTGGCAGACACATTTGAGTTAATGATGAGGCTCTTTGCTACCTTTGATAATTGGTGTATTAACATGGTAATAATAGTATAATAAGCAATAATAAATTCTCTCCCACAGCATCTATGTTAATAAAAATAGAATGGAGGTAACATTAATATGCACATCTGAAATTGATACAGAAAGCAGGATCTTCTGGGTACTGCATATAACTTTTGTTAATTTGGATTCTCCAGGGCTGTGGCGTTACAAAATGAAAAATCATAAACCTGGAAATGTAGGAATGGAAATATAATTATCTAAGGCTACCACAAAGTAAGATTAATGTACCCAGCTAAATTTTAGTGTTTTGATTTTATTGACAAGATAGCAAAATAATAAAGTTTTAATTCATAATCCTGGCTATTACGCAAGAAGAACAAGTGTGTTGCTAACAAGTTCTGAGATTAATGAGAATTTTATGCATTTATTTTAGGTAGCAGACTTTCTGGTCACAGAGGAAGAATAAGTACTGTATTAGGAGCTCTAGTGAATCTTAGTTAAAATCAATATACTTAAGGCTGTCTCAAAACTGAGGCCGCTTCAAACTATTCTGCTCGGGAAATGCACAACAATGAAACTTCACACTGCTATTTCAAAAGCATTTTTATTTTCTGCTAACATTTTCAATTTAGCAACTGACTTTGGCAGGGTATTTTCTGAAACCACTGTCCATTATATTGGGGAATATTAATAACTGTTTATTAGCCTTATGAAACTAATGGTTACCACTGACAAAATGAAATACTGTTGACTGACTTACCTTATTAAAGTACTATGCTCCCTGAGGGTGAATTATACACCCATGAACAGGACCTATTCAAAGCCTATGTCCCCAGTTAAGCCCTCATAATACAGCTTAAATTGAACCTACATGTGCATATAATAATAATACCTACCTCTTGTAAAGTGCTTTTCATCAGTAGCTCTCAAAGTGCTTTTACAAAGGAGGTAAGCCTTATGCAGGGCTCTCTGCACAGTGGTAAATGTCATCCTGCAGGGAGAAGAGAACTACATGGGGTTAATTCATTGTTTGCTTCAAAAATATATCAGCTTTCACCCAAAATAGTAAGGACTGCAGAAGAGCATCTCTCTTCTTAATTCATCAACTCAGATTGAATATTGGTATAAATAGCTGATTTTTACATGTGAAAATAACTTTGACTTTGCATGCTGCATAACCTTGTTGTCATTTGGCTGATTTGTGAAATGCTAATCAGTGATGTTGATTGAGACATGAGTAAACTGTATAATTTTAAGCCCTGAAGAGTCCTTTAAAAGTGTGGCAAAAGTGCAACATTATTCCTTTGTACTGCAGTTTTTTGAGGAGTAGCCTTTGAATGACATCTATGTCAGCAGAGTTTTCCAATACTGGTTGTTGAACTTAGAGTATTTGCTTTCCAAGTAAGTTGCTTTCAGAAGACTCGTTCATTGTAAGATTACAGTCTATTGTGGGCCAGAATTACTAATGTACTTTATCATGTAAGGATGCATTCATCCATAATCAGAAGAATGTTAACTAGAGCATCATCCAAGCTTTTGTCTGTACATACATCACTTCAAAATGCTGATAATGCCAACTCTGAACTTCAGCCCATTGAGTTGTTTTTATCTTAGAAATTACAATCTTCCATAAAGTACTACTTGTTCTCATTTTTGCAAGTGCACAATTGTAATTCACACTCCAGTTAGCAGTATAAATAATGCAGGTCCATGAAGTTAAAAATATGCACTGTGCTTTGCCATCATGTGCTGGAATCTCATAACATCTACTTTTTCCACATTTAGAATAACTACAGAAGAATTTACACATAACATGGACTTGTTCTGGTGTTTTTCTTTTTCTTTTTTCCTAGTGATATTCAACCTGTTGGAGAACCAGTAAGCAAAAGCAATCGCTCGAGAGTGACTACCCGCTTTCCAAAGCTATCTCGGAGCCATCAAAGGGAGCCACGGAACCTGGAGCCTCAAAGTGGTGATCTCTGACCCTTTGTATAATTGTGAACACCAGCACCATGTACTTTAAACTGCCCTGTGGTTCTGACCTATCCTATACTGTTGATTATGTAAGCCTCCTTGGAGAATACGGCTGCACTGAGTTAATTGCTGAAAGGAGACTCTCAATACTAAGGTTCATCATTCTGATTTAACAGGTCACTTTTGAAAGCAAACTTTTTCCCAAGGGAATATGAAGGCTCTTCACAGGGAATTCCGCAAATTGTACACAATTCCTTTGTTTGGAAGGCATTCTCTTTTCTTCTAAACTTACTCTACTGCTATGAGTCCCTTGTTTTTGCTGTAGTGTCTCTTACACTCATACAGTCTACTTCTGTTCCTGAGATCTGTGTGCAGCATGTAAGGAGGATGTTATTTTTTTTTGGTTAAGTGCAACTGTAATTATCATTAATCAATATTTGTCAGAAAGTTGTACTTAAAAAACTTTCCTAACCCATTGCCTTTTGGAAATGGAATGACTGTTGCTTTTTCATTATAATACTCTGATGCGTTCAATGGTCTTTTAAAAACATTACAAAGTAAATAATGGGAGAAAAAGCAGTATAGAGGGCAAAATAACTTTTGTATGTTTCTAGTCAAATATTCCCAATTCTACCAAATGAAGATTCTAGTAATTTTCTATTGAAATTTCTGTTTTCGCTGCAAGGCAAGGTGCAGTACTAAACAACTTATTTCCACAAGTCAGCTCACAGAGTTTAGCAAAAAAGAAAACACAAAGTTAACAGAATAGAATATTCCAGCATTTGGCTTTGCTCTGTTATTGATTTGTTGCTGATGTTATTATAAAAACAGTCTCTCAGCATTAAAATAAGAGGGTGTTTGGGCATTCTTATGATTACTTTGTAAGAAACATGAAATGCTGTTTCTAAATAATTGCCTAAGTTGAAAGTGCCTGTCAACCAACACCTTTTTATTGGAAAGTGATTTGTAATGATGTTGTGAGAGCAACTAAAGAGAACTGGGAGAATAATTGTTACAAGTGCTGGAAATCCTGAAATGGATCAACTGGAGTCCAGTTCACAACATCTGTTAGCTACACTGCCAAAGGCAGTAAACTATGCTGTAGCCATCTTTTTCCCCCCTTACTGAGTCAACCAATATTCATTCAAGTTTTCTAAAGAATGTATTGTTGTTTACCTGTGCACCAGAACAAGTCTCTTCTCACAAATTGTTTGGATAATCTGTGCTTCTCATAGGTTGGCATGTTGTCCGGCTACACTGAAAGAAGGACAGGAAACACTTGACATGGTTTTAATCAGGCCGCAACTTTATTATTAGATGTCTGGGACTACCTGGCAGATAAAAGTGTACAGTGCAGGTAACTTCATGTTCATTCAGTAACTTTTTGGAGGGTTTCCCCCAGCCATCCACTGCTGGGATCTTACGATCCACCTCCCCTTCTAGGAGGTTTAAGGTGGGCTATAAGAAAGGGGGGTTGGCTCCCTGCCTTACCATTCATAGGAGCCCTAAACTTCCACGCTGTTCCGTTCCTTTAATCAACATTTCCTTTTTAAGTCTTTCACCAAGCCATTTATCCAGTCAGTGTATACTGGAGTACTGTGGAGTACTGGACATCCACCCCAGACATACATAATGAGTTGAGACATAATAGCCTTAACCCCCTTTCCTACTCACCATAACACTACCTCCCTGAACCTACTGTGGGGAGGGCAAAAAACCAAAACAAAACACTCCACATAGGCCAATCTGGTGATTAGGGAAAATTCCTTCCCAGCCCCTCTAAAAGGAGTGGCTAGCATGATGCCCACAGCAGGTCCTGACCTGGTAGTTTGCCACCTCAAGGGGAGGGAGGGTAGGTGCTGCCTCACCTGCTCCATGGAAAAAGGGCTTCTCACATCCTGACTTGTCCCTTTTCAACTCCTTTGCCCTTCTGGTCCCAGGGTATGTGCCGGCATTACCATGCTGACCCACACCCCCTTTTGCAGCATCTTCTAATCTTTTCTCTTCCCCCCATCCCCTGTAAAGCAATGTTCCCTTTCCTTTCCACCCCGGACAATGCTCCTCCCCCTGCTTAAAGATGCAGTGCGGTCATTTTTGTTATTGCACTATCAATTTATTATGTTAAAACCTCACATTAGTAGTTACAGAAACCCAAGGTTTTTTTTCAGAAACTTATTATTAATGCACTTTTTGAATGTAGAGGTATTTTTAAAAGTCTGACAAACTGAAACCCATATTCTGCAAGCCTTTGTCCCATTTTGTGCCACTTATACACGACACAAGTAGCCCTATTGACTTCAGTTGGACTACTCACATGAACAAGGATTGCTCAAAGTGAATAAGTGAATAATGATAGCAGAACTGGCTCCTGAGTGTGAAGACTGAGTCCTGTTAATCCTAACGTTGACATACACTGTGTATAGATTGCACTGAGTGATGGAAAAAAGGCAAACAGCAGCAAGCAGGTATTAACATGTGAGAGCCCAGAAGAAAACTCTTGTCCAGAAATGAAATATTACTTCTCAGTTACTTACAGTCTTACTGCTACTGCAGTATCTTCTGCACATCAATAAGAGAGCTCCTTTACAAACGAATCCCAAAGGGCATCTTATCAGAAGAGCTAGGTGTCTTTGTTGCATTAGAAAATTAGTTAATATTGATGTCTGAATCAAGTATGGTGGGGTGTTTGTTTAAAAATAAAATAATAAAATCTGTGAGCAGAATGCAAGCTGAAGCCTGTCTGAACCAATTAATTTGATGCATAACTTATTTTGAAGTTTGTCTTTGTTGAAAAATTCATAGATCGAATGTGAGTTCCACTTTGAAAGACTAAGAATTCATATCTTTAAAGGTCTAAAGGCTGTACAAGATTGACAGGAGTGTAATCTGTAATTCATGTGCCAAATTTTGCCTACTAATGTTGAATTATAGATTGATCTGAAAGCCTACGTTGCATAAATTCCTTTGTGGAGAATTGGATTTAGATGTGTTTATCACATGCATTTGTTTTCATCTTCAAAAAATAGCTCACAATGTACAGCTTTTCCTTCCTTCTTTGAAAAGATGCAAATGTTAAGGAAACTAATTTAGCAGACATACACATGCTGAACATAGAATGACGTGCACTATCCATATTTTTAAAACTGTTCTTTTGAGTTATTTAAAAGGAATTTGCTCTCTGTGTTTGGCTCTTAAAATTCTCTCTCTTTCCTGATTAATTTGCTTTGCCTAATTTTTAGTACATGAATAAATATGCAAAAATACTGGGCTCATTTACAGTGTACAAGTTGTTCTCTGCTAGCTTTAACATAAAATGTATATATAATATTAAGATTAGGGACTGCAGAGAACCTTCACTTTGTGATATGAACTAGTGTTATGTGCCTCAGTTATTAATCCACTTAAATACTCATCTGTCGTCTCTTTAACATTTAAGAAAATAGTACAGTAGAATCTCCTCTTCAGAATTAACACAGTATAAAAGGTTATACAGTAGCTGAGCCTGCAATCTCAATAGAAACATTCAATTATAAATTATACAATATGAGCCAGACCCTGCTCACACTACTCACATGAGTAAGGTGAATAGAATTTGGTCTTCTAAGGATTCTGGTCAAGATTTTCAGAAGTGCCTACTGATTTTGGATGTCTTAAATTTTGGCACCTGAGACAAGAGGGGCCTAATTTTCAGTTAGTGCTAAGTATCCATCTTTTGATGATCAGGCCCTGTAAAGTGTTTGGGCACTGAAAATCTTGACCATCTAGTGTAAAAAATCTAGTAGTGTTATATTATGTATACATATAAAATATTGTAACAATGGTTCTATTAAGTGTATAGGAATACTTACAATTTCTCCCATTTTTCATTTAATTAAATGCATGCAGTTCTGATTTTTAACACTGCTTTCGCAAATCTAACCCAGATTTGTAGTTACAGAAAGCTGTGACTTTCAGATAGTTGGTCAGTGGCTTATGCAAAATGAGTTGGTGGGCTCAGTCCAGTTATTGACATCACTAACAAACCAGTCATTTGTGGCGCTCTGAGCAACAAGGTTAACAACCAAATTGTCCTGTCTTTTCTAGAGTTGTTCTTTCAAGTTTAGGATTGTGGCACAGTGTCAGGACAGTATAGAGAAACATGCAATGCCAACTCCCAATCAATACCTGTTCTGTATATAGACAGTTTAAATCTCCAGGGGTCTTAATCTGGAAATTTTTGTGAATGCTTAAAAGAAATTGTAAAAAAGATTTGTAATGCTGTTTTTCTAATATATTCAAAATAAATAACTTCCTAAGAAACATAAAGTAAACAGTGGACAGTTCCAGTTTTTTTTGTAGATGAGATTGTCTGTTGGTATTAATTTGTTAAATATTGACTATAGTCATTCAGAATCTCATCTATTTAGAGATTCTGGCATTCTATACACAGAATAAAATGCACTGACTTAAATCCTGGCTTAAATCAAGTTTCCCATTTAAAATAAAACAAACAAACAATAAAATCCCAAAATTAATCAGAGGCAAGATAATGACACAGAAGCAAAGGCTTAACTTGACATGTCTATTAAATCACACACATTGGTGGAAGGATTAATATTTTCTAAAACAGTCTTGTTTAAAAAAACATATTGTCAGGGGGTTAGTTGTAAACAAATTGTATCATTTTACCAAAGGCACTGCAAGTTGTAAACCATGCTGATGGGATTAATATGGTAAATATTTGAAGATAAGGCATAATGGCAGTAAATTTGACTTCGGTTCACAAATAAGACCCATATATTAAGGTGTATTTTGTTGTTGTGAAATTAATGTTTTATTGTATAGAACAATGTGTGGTTTCTAGCTGAATCACTGAACCTACTAGGCACCTACTAATAAATAGGGCTGACTGGCTCAGGGCAGCTAGCTAGTAATAAATGGAACTTGGAATGAGTATTGAGTGAACTAGTGATGCTGTCTGTCAGTTCATATTAATGATCTAACAAGGTTATATTTTCTTAACAGTACCTCAGAATTGAAGAGCTGTGTTTTGTTGTTTTTAGAAATCGGCCTCAATCCAGAAAACCCAGAACTTTGCAGGTTGGTCCAGACTCTAGTTGATGTATAAATCTCTCCTGCCCAAAGGTAGCAACTTAATAAATCTGCTTCAATAGGGAAAATATTAAATTCTAAATACTTGGGAAACTGACTAATTCCCAGGTTTATAACACATGATTTGAAAGGTTCCTCTGTTCCTGTCAAGGGCACACTGTATAATAGAGGCTTCGAGTTTAAGAGGTTCACAGTTAATCCAAATTGCCTCTCCTCTTCTGGCTCACTTTCCCATTGTGACTCCTGCTTAGGTTGGGAGCCAACAGGGGGAATTGGGTTGCACTGGAGGTTGCACTGGGGGGAAAACCACCTCTTGTTGAGGTGAAGTTATTATGTTGGTGTAGTAGGACACTTACATTGGTAGGAGCAAGGCTGTAATGTAGGCACTGAAATAATTATGTTGACGTAAGTTGCCTTACAGTGTAGTGTAAACCAGGCCTTAGTTATTGTACATAGGACTGCTAATACTGTGGGAAAGTGGGATATACATCCGCTTTGTGAATGATCCTGTAGGACAGAGTTTCTAGACCAATTAATATTTATCGGTCAAGTGTTCTTATAAATAAATAAATGAAAACCCTAAAATATATTATATTACATTACATATGGGGAGATCTTAAAAAATTAGATATTTGCAAACTATGGCCACAAAACAGATTTGAAGTTTTTAAACCTTCCCTAATAGTAGAGCATATAAGCAAGGAAAATAAATTCTGTTTCCTTTATAAATGCATCTGTTAGCCAACCAGATTACTCTAATCAAAGATTTCATTTCTGTTTGCACTGTGGGAACTCTTTATGTTGCTTCAAAACACAACTGGGATCTCACTGATTTTGTGTGTGTGTCTTTTAGTGTTATTTCAAAGGTCTCTGAAACAAACACTTTTTTGTCCTACATCCCATAACTCCAAATACTATCTGTGGATGTTCTTAGAGTTATCCAAATTCCGTGGGAAACCTGTGGAACAGCTATTTTGGAAGAAGGGGAGATCATGGCCAAAATTCTGCTCTCAGATCAGGTGGTATCCCCTAACATAGGGGGATCCTCAAATGGCACAAAGGCATCATAGGGTATGTTGTCACTACAGAGTTAACTTGACTCCAGTGTTCTGTTCTACCAATTGGAGCTCCAGGCATATAGGAAAAGTGGATTATCAGAGTTCAGATGAGAGCAGAATTTAGTCCTTGAGACCAATAAGAACAGAATCCTCCTGCTGGTGCTTGAATGAGTCACTCCTGCAAATGCATTCAAGCTCCATCATGTTGGATCATGAGTCTAATGAACTGAGTTTTCTCCTTACCATTTCCTCATTATTTTTTGGCCTGTCTCACATACCACAACATGAAATATTAATTTGCTGACAATTCAGCCATTTTGAATGCATGGTTTTATAGCATTAGAAATGTGCAATGTCTGAAAAGATAATTTTAATATATGAAACTAGTGACATTATAAATAATGTTTAAAATATAAATTGATGTGCATTATGTTTTATTCCATTTTCAAAAAAAGATTAAATATTTGCTTTGTACCCTTTGTCCTGCTCTGCTACTGCGCAATGGTGTGGCCTAGTAAATGTTGTAAAACGTTCTGTGCCCTCTGCCCCAAAAAGTTCATTGTATGGTCCCATTACATATAATTTGGATTATTTATGAAAACTCATCTGGAAATCTATCAATACAGATTTCTCATTAATAAAAACTGCTTTGTTTTTGGATTTGTACTGGCATGAATTTACATACAAGTAATTCACTGTAATATTTAAGAAAGAATCGATCAAATTCATTCACATGGGGAATATGTTTACCAATATTTCAGTAACAGTGTCCTTGTCACTGTCAAAATTTAAACAGGTAGTTGGTTTTTTCACATGTATATTGAATAATTTGAAATGTTAAAAGAGTGTATAGCTTTAAATGCAATGAATTTAAAAGGAAATAAAAACTTGAAAAAATCATGTTTTTGAAGGTGCGCTTTCTAGGAAGCCTTAAATATTGAGCAAAATAGACTACAATACCCTTTTGTCTAGGACCAAATCTGCTGGCAAAAATGTTTCTCTTTTGTTTTTTGTTACACAGCTTTAGAAAAAAGGCAAGATTATTTTAATTCTAGGTAGCATTTATGTATATACGTATTCAGATAATTATCTATAAATTGTATTATTTGTAACCCATGTTACATTAATGTTTACATTATAGAATTTTTAAACAAATGTATATATAATTTTCTAAATACTTAGATGTATTAAATATTTCTTTTGAAATATCCTGTGGTAATTTTGTTATAATTTGGTTTAAATATACCACTATGCAAACAAGAAAATAAAAAATTGACATTGTAGATGTTAAAAGATAGCATGTTTACAGCCAGTTTGTGGTATTCAGCTGTTTTAAATCTATCTGTGATTTATTTTCACTTTTTAAATGTGTAAAGTTAACACAAATATACTTTGGGCTAAATTTCAAAACAATGTACTACACATCTGGTTTTAATTATTTTAATATTCTCATTCATTGTGTCTGATGAAAATTATTTGATGTATGAAATCTAAGAGACCTGACTTAATGACTGGATATCAAATGTACAGTCAACCAAACAAATAATAGAACAAAACAAATCAGTAAACATCTTTCAGTTATATTCTCTTCTTGTCTTCCATGTAGCTGTTGGAAAAACACATTTGCCATTGAAAATATCTTTCAAGCAAAAACCAATAAAATTAAATGGGGTCTTGGAAAAAGTATTAGGAAGAAAAGAGTTTAATGAAAACATTATTATTAATGGGAATATTTCGAACATTAAAACCAAATGTTTTGTTTTATATGAGACGAAATGGCTTATTTGACAAAGAGCAAGTCACCTTGGGCCTCTTTATATTTTCTTATAATTATTTCAACTACAGTAGGATAGTTAAGGACCACTAGGTGCATTCTATTCTGAAATAATAGTTTTCATATAACTCCATTGTTTTGTTAGACCCAATTTTACATAGTGTTAGAGCAGGGAACTGAATCACAAAAATCTGAGTTCTTTTCCTCTGTCTGCCAATGACCTGCCATGTGGCATCAAGCAGTTTTGAAAATTAGACCCATTTTAATCTCCGTCTGTCTCTGTTTTCTTCCTCTGCTTTCTTCCTTCCTGTTTTCAGGAAAAATAAAGCTACTTCAAAGATTGCCTGCACAGATCTGCAGATTTGGGATGTGTGTGAAAGTTCAGAATCTTTTACAAGGCAGCAGCTTTCATGGGTTTTGCATGCATGTGCCACATGTTCGTAAATAATGCTATCAAGGGACCCGAGTCTTTTATTCTCCCTCAGTTTCTTTTTGCTACTGAGGCAGAGAAATTGGAACTCCTCTTTCCTATAAACTGCCAGATTGGATTTTGTTTTTAGCTAATCAGCTTTTTGTAACAATGGTCTGTATTGTTGAATTTCTTGTGAATTTCTTACATAGTTATGTAGTTGTAATACTATGCTGCACATTGGAATCTTTAGATGAAAGGCACTAAATAAATGCCTAAAGTATTAAATCTCATTTTGCCAGTGTGATATACAAAATGATTATCCAGAAATGTATTTTTTAACAGGGATTAGGATAATTTGGTCAGGCCATTATTTTATTTTATTTTATTTTATTTCATTTGGTTACTTTTCTTATGTTCAGCACCCTAGTGTCTCTATTTGGATCCCTTTTACAGATAAATCATATATTTGGATATTTAAATTGGTATTTACATACTTAAAATGTATACTTGGGTACCTAAGTACTTATGTGAAAACCCAGCTACTAGGTTTGGGTGCCTAATTTGAGTGGAAAGCTTAAACCAGACCATCTGTGTATACTTAGTCAAGTGTTAGGTAACAAAAGAAGTTGTAACTTAAAATAATTATATAGGCAGGAAGGGTCTGCTCATTTACACCATAGTCAGGTGTGTAATTCCGTTAAAAATTGGTGGAACTCCTTGTGTAAATAGAGATTTTGCTTGCATACAGACCCATTGAAATCAGTGGAAATATCATTTGAGAAGCGGTTCGTAGGCTCAGGTACTTATTTTTTTTTAACTAGCAAGCATTTGTTTCTAAACAAACTTATGATCAGTTTCTTGTGACAGTTACAGTACAATTTAAAACAGCAGTGCTGAAGGATATAGCTGTCATTATCAGTACTGTTTACTAATAAATTACAAACGCTTAACCTTTCATATTTTAGTAATTTTAAATCTTATTTAGCAAAAACATGCCTACACAACTTGTCAGCCTCGGTCCTAAATTTTGGACAGAAAAGTTTCAGTCCATATACATGGTTATAATTTATGCAGCAGGAAAAAATGTTTTTTGGAATTTCATAAGCTTTCTTTTGTCATGCTTAAGAACAGAACTGTGCAGTTAATCCTTAATGTGGCTAAAGCCTTTTTATATCTTAAAAATCCCTTTTTTGAAAATGACAGCATCAGATTATTTTATTCTTACCATGCAACGTCTCTTTATGCAATATTATGGCATGGTATTTATGCCATGCAATGACAGGCTGAAATAAAATACTTGCATACATTTCAAAAAGGATCTTATGAATTCAGCATGATACTGTACATAGGAACATTACATAGTAAATGCTGTTTTAAAAGAGTAGAATCAATGCTGACGTGTTATGTGAAAAGAATGTTGTTTTGTCAGCTATTTGCTAGGAAGGCTCATTGTGTTTATTTTTGCTGTGCAAACTCTTATCAGAAATGACTTGAACTTTTCTACCTCTGCTTTCAATGTGAGTTGCCACAGTAAAAAAAAATTCAGCGTGCTACACATAATGATACTATCAATAGTGTAGTTGTTGCTTCATCTCTTAAGATCAGAATCCTGTTGTCTCTGTTGTAATGTCCTGTAACTATATTGGCCTGGGATTTTCAAAGGAACCATGAAAGACATTGGAAATTGGGCATTTAACTCCCATATATTTCTTTCAAAATACCAGCCTCAATAAACTCCATTAAATAACTATGTGCCAGTTCTGAACACCCTTACTCATACAAATAATCTTCACACATGCAAAATCAATGGGGCTGTTAATGTGAATTTCATACTATTCATGGGTTTAATATTGGGCACGTGTTTGTGCCTTGCTGTATCAGGGACTATATATGATTCCCTGTCAGAGAGAACAGAAAACAATGACTCATATAGGACATACAATAGAAAAAGCCTGATTTTGTTACCCTCAGTCATGCAGACCCCTTGACTTAAGTGAAAATCATGCTCGATTAAAACCCACCCCGAAATTAACTGCAGAGCCTAGGAATGAATTAGATAAATTAAGTTCTAGGTTAGAATCTGTTCTGAGGACCCCGTCATGTCTGCTTTTGTGGATTTGTCGGATAATTCATGCAAATTTAATATATTTTTTCTTTAATATATTAGGAGTCAAGTTCATTGGGGAAGATGTATAATACTTTGAATTCTAAGACTTTGATATGTGTATAAGCTATTGGATGTATTGGGTGGCACAATGCCAAAAGCAGAGTCCTTCCCAGTACCCAATAGCCTGCTAATACTCACTTTGGCATTGATTATTGTCATGAAAGTATGGATCCTTAATTTTTGTTTCATTAAGAAAAAGCTTGATAAAAATTATTTGGAGAGGCTTGCTATATATATTTGCTGTGTGAGAAATAGTTATTGGTTAAGAGGAAAATAACAGGAAAAAAGTTAAACACCTTTTTGTACCATTTTGAATATATTTGTTGTTAAATGTATATTTCTTAACTTTATTTACCACCGGGTTCCCCATCTGTTTGGGCTCGTCTTCCTACAAATTCCTCCATGAGTTCAAGTGCCTTTCACAACACTTAAAGGTTCCAGTGACTGCTTTCAAATCCCATTTTCAATTATACAACTCAATTATAAATATTAAAGCTCCCAATTTCATATATTATATGAAAAAATGAGTTTTAAATGATCAAAGGACCCCAAATGTCTTCAACAGGAATCTGGATGCATGGAGGAAGATGAAATGAGAGGCCACTTAAAACAATTGTTTTAACAATTGTTAAAACAACTCTTTCCCCTTGCCCCACTTTCATGCCCACTTGTATCTGGTGATAAGGGCACAGATGTGTGCTATAGGATGCTGGTGTGACATCACAAAGAGGCTGATGAAATAGAATAGAACATGCCTCACCACATTCTAATCCTAGACCATGAAGATTTTAGCTTAGTGAGTAATTTGTGTTAACTATTGTTTAATGTTTTTTGTTTTACTTTTACATTTCTATTCAGGACTGAATGCTTGTATTGGGCCATTCTGGGTTTTTATTAAATATAATTAAATTATTCAAATCTTGCTTAAAGAGCTTACTGAGCCTTTCCTGGTTACTTCTAAAACTTTGGGAAATTAAATAACTAAGTCTTATATAATGACATACCATATTACAAATATGAACAACTGTGTTATAATCACAGGAGTATCACACTGTTTTATTTTCATGTGTTGCAAATTGTGTTCATTCTCAGATGTATCATGAAGCAACTCAAACTCTCTGTAGGCTTTTGCTTGATACAGTACTGGAGTACAAAGTTCATTGTGTATCCAGAGTTGCATTTTTAACTGCAAGCAATTAACATGATGAGGCATTTTGCAGTACTTCAAGTTTTAACACTATATTAGACATTATTTGCATTTTTGTAATCCATCTGGCTGATTTTTTAAACTATTAAAATAATTAAAAACTAGGGTTGTCAAGCAATTAAAAAATTAATCACGATTAATCATGAGATTAAAAAACAGTTTCGATTAATTGCAGTTTTAATTGCACTGTTAAACAATAATATAATAAAATGTATTTAAATATTTTTTGATGTTGGGAAGGAAGTGTGTGTGTCAGACAGACAGGGTGTGTGTGTTAGGGAGAGTGAGTGTGTCAATACACTGTCTCTAAGCAGAGCGTTCACCAGTCTGAATGCTTGTTCAGACAGTCGCAGCCACTGGCAGCTCCCGTCCCATTCCTTAACCAGAGGCAGAAGCACAGGCAGGCTCCCGTTCCCAACACACCGCGTACACCGGCAGGGGCATGGGGGTACCTCGACATCAGCTCCCCCCATACACTCTGCACAGCAGACAGGAGGCTCCCGGTCCCGAGCACCTTGGCTAGGGAGGGGGGAGGGGAGAAAAGTAGGAGCAGTGGTGGCTGCAGACGGCAACGGAGCAGTGGGGGGAGGAGGGACGCCCCTTTTCAGGAGGCGCCCCCGAGCACGGCACCCTGGGGCGTGGCCTAGCCTGTCCATGCCTAAGGCCGGCCCTTCTGCTGAGCCAGCAGCAGCAGACAGGCTCCCTTGTTCCTCGACCGCAGGCTCCCGGTCTGGAGCAGCTCGGCCAGGGACAGCCCCGGGGGAGGGTGGATAGAGGCTAAAGGGGCACCTCTGCCCTGGAGGCAATCAGTGCCGCCTCCTGAGCACGGCACCCTGGTGTGCGATTAACCAAAATAACGTTTATTTGTTTTGAGTTAATCGCATGCGTTAACTGCGATTAATTGACAGCCCTATCAAAAACAGAATAGGATTGATGAATTGTCTTGTAAAATAAGTGATCGGGAGACGCACACAGCAGTACATATATCGATTGCAAGTAACAAAATCATAGGATAATTAAACAGTGGAAAAGGGAAAACACAAGAGAGAGCCTTTTCCCACACAGCAAGAAGTACAAGCAAAGTGAGGGGAGAATTACAATATATATAAATGAATACATGTATATAGAGAAGAAAACAAAAATTCCTGCATTGCAGCACAGTGCCACCATATGTTCCATGATGAGATGCACTAGAGTAGATAACGAATGTGTTAAAGATTCTGTCAAGCCACAGGATCCTTTTTGGTAAGTCAATAATTAACAAATACTCTGTTGTCTGCTGTACTTAATCAGTGCAGATAAAGTTCCTGCTCTGCATGACAGAGCTAGACTCTGATATTCTGCTCTCCCTGCATGATTGGAACTCCCTTTGACCACACTGTATTATGCACATCTCCTGCTGAGATGTGATTAATGGAAAATCTGGACATGCAAAAACAGCAGAATACTGACTTCATGTTGGCAGTACGGATCTGAGAGTAGAATTTTGACCTAACTTTGTCAGACTTTCAGCCCTGGCCTGTGTTTCTGTTTGGCCGCTCACCATGTGCACGGACAAATGATTCCCACTTCAAAAACAGCCATTTTTGTTTGTGCAAATAGGATAATGAAAATCAACTACCTTGTCTGCCACCATGTGCAAGAACTGCTGTGTACTCACTCTTGCACAGGGTGTGCAAAAACAGGCTAACTTAAAGCTGGCTGAAAGTTTCATGTCAGTTTCTCTGTAGACTCATTTACCTGTAGTGTAGCTAGCTAATGCAGTGTACTGCAAATCTAAACCATCACCTCCAGTTCAGGAGACAAATTAACCTCTTCATAGTATTGAAAATGCAATGGAAGATCCAGAGTCAGCTCTAGTAGAATTGAGCCTCAGGCCTGTGCTCACTTGAAATGGTGGATAGTGGCCCTGAATAGGCCAGGTGTAATGGAGTGCACTGTGCTTTGATCCTTCCCACTCCTGAATAAATCCTGAATACATCCTGCCATGTGGAGCAACAGAAAACACCAGATGAAGCTTCCAGCACGCTAATGTAATATCACTGCTGCAGTAAGACAGCTTTAAGTTCCCTTTGTGCTGCTGGTCTGGTGTAAACAAGACTTACATGGATTAGGATCTGGCCTTTAGTTTGTATCCATGTTCTCAAAAAATATTTATTTTATTGCACAGGTTTTTGATATAAAGATCTTGTGCTAGAATAATAACAGCAATTTAAAGTAATCAGGTTTCCTTCTAATGAATGTTTTCCATACTCATTAGGATTCATTACACTGATAGTATGATTCATTACCTAGATAATGCATAAGCTAATTAGCTAGTTAAGGTTAATGCTCTAAAATGTCCAGTAGGAATTACTTAAATTAGTAATTAATGTTGGTTCAGGTAAATTTTATTAACTTCTTTTAAATTACTTTTTGATGAAGAACCTGTCACAATGGGCACGCTTGCTGAGAAGCCACAATAGGGAGGTCAAGGATTGAATCAAACATGGACAGTGAACGCCCCTCTCATCCTAAGAGGAAGATTCTTTGTGATTGTTATTTAGTCACACTGGGGAACTAATGTGGATGTCTTTGCCCATGCTGGACTCTTCTGTGGGTGCACAGACTATTTCAGTCTCCAGGACTGCCAACCTACTGCCTTCCATAAGAGGTGATAATTCATTTAAAAATAAAGGGCCAGATCAGCTGGTGTAAATTGTCATGGAATTACACCAGATGAACACCTGGCACAGTTTGATCAATAGCCCTACCTAGCATAAGGAGGTTGTAAAAATTTATGATTTCATTGGGAACCATTAAAATGATTCTGTTTGCAATTAACTAATGCATGAAAGGATCTGAATCTCAAGAGTCTTAACTGTGCATATATAGTAAGTCTTGTGTAAGGGGCCACACGTAGCTGTGCTGCCCTACTTTTCTTTGGCTTCAGGTAGGTGGCAACTTGCAGGTTTCTACTCCATCACCCCAGCACCCCCTTAGTGTGTTGTGGGGTTGTCCACTTACTATCCACTTGCTTAGGCTGGGGAACAGTGGGCCCACTGCACCTCCTTCACTCTATATACCTGGCCTCAAGGTTCAGGGAGGCCTTGTCATGGAGAGGAGTGGGAGGTCCTTACTGGGCCTTAGATCGCTATACAGGTGTATAGTCTGGGCTAGATATGGCCCAAAGAATTTATGCCCTCACTAGACAGATTTTCCTGTAAATTATATCATAATAATAATCCTTGGGTTGCCCCAAAATCTCACTGGCTGACTCAAAGCTGCCATTGATAGGCAAGAGCAGGAGACACATCCTGCCCTCTTGTGCTGTCTCGATCATAAAAGATGTGGAACAGCTACACTTCTGATTGAAGTCCACAGAGATGCATTCTGTCCAACCTAAAATAGGGCACTGAAATGGGAAGAAACATGGAATGATCTAACCTGACAATACAATTTCATTTAACAAAGAGAATAAGTGCTAGATAATCTGTGCAGACATCTTGTGTTGTTTCATATTTAATTATGTCTGATCACTTTTTGTTTCCATAGTAATCCTCTCTTAATTAGAAACTCACCTTCTGCTCATGGCTCAAGTTAGTACTGAAGCATGGAATCCTGTTAGGCAGTTAGTACTATTTTCATTTATGTATTGGATGAGGATTTAGTCACAATTACTTATAGTGTCAAGTTACTTCACTTTGCAATAGTAATTCTGTCTTTTGGACCTGTGGGTTCATGAAAATCCAGCGTGTTCCCTTTGACCCATTTTCAGTGTGTGTGTAATGGCACCACCAGAAGAGAATGTAGAGGCAGCAGTGTTTAAGGTGTTAAAAGTGTTAATATATGTACATTCAACATGATCAATCTGTAGAGGCAGCTTTCCAGCAGTCTGCTATGAAACTCATCGGCTTCTGTGCAATACGCACAGATGGATGCTTCTTTGTGAAGTGTTCAGCCTGCATGAAGGCTAGAGCTATTCTATTCTATGTTTAAAAGAAAGGAAATCTCAGTTTCTGCCCATATTTAAAATCCCCACTAAGGCTTGAAGTCAGCTAACCCTGCCCAGATGGCTGTTTATTTAGGATGTTTTTTGATGAAAGGTAAGAAGCGCTGCTCCTGGTATTGAAAAGGGAACTGAAAAAAGTATTGGGAAGGTGCAGATATGTCTGAAGGCAATTCTATAAATAAGATCCCAGCTCATAAAAACTCTGGGTATCACATCAGCCAGGCCTGTAGATGTGCTACTTGATTTGCATGTGCTCAAAATTGAGGGTGCGAATGTAGGGCCTAATCATCTGAGGTGCTGAGGGCTCTTCCTGCCATTAGTTTCAATGGGAGCTGAGGGTGCATTCAAAGGCAGCCGATACAGAGCTTTCCCAGGGGCTGGTTCAAGACTGTGGAACAAGCTAAGACCTGACCACCTTCTGCTCCAAGTGCAAGGCACACTTCCTCTACCTGTTGTCTCTAACGTAAACACAGAGGAGTATGAATATTTCTTCTTTTTTTTAAAAAACCCTACCAGTACAAAGCAATATGCTGCACAAACAATTCTGTGTAGTGAATGAGAATGATGAGGATGAGAGAGCACAAACAACATATGACCGATGTTAGTTATGTTGCTTAATAAAGTGCTGGAAGGTACCCTGACATGATAGTGATGAGGGCAGAATAAAAATTTATGCAGAATAGAATAGAATAAAATAGAATAGAACAGAGCCATGTGTTACAGGGCTCTGACAGGGTGCTTTTGAATATTTGGCCCTGTGTTTAGCAATTACCCATAAACCCAATCCTGCAATCTTTACTCCAGTTTGTTTGGGATTATAGGGGCTTCTGGACTGTATATTCCAGTGCAAATCTTATTTGATTTTATGTGTGATAGGAACAAACAAAAACAATATGAAGCAGTAAACATTTAACCAGAAAATATTTCAATCTGCTGGCTCCCACAAACAGAAGTCTTTTACAGCATACAATGACAAAGGCTAGTTATAGTATTTATGGTAGAATCGTTGGCTGAATTAAAGGAAAATGTAATTTGGAACAATTATCACTTACTGTATGCTAGGTACCTAGTACAAATGCTAATGTGATGTTATTCCAATAGCAAGAGCAGCCCTATCTGTCACCATACAGTACATTGTACTCTATCTGCAGGTTCTTGATTAATATGCATGTTTGGACACTGCTCAAAAATGCCCGTGTTACACAAGTGGAGTTTCAGAATATGGACAATTCAACTGTATAGTCAGTTTTCAGTAGCTAAGGGGGCATTGGTTCTGTGAGGTGCTGAGTGCCTTCTGCAAAGGCTGGCTGCGCTCTCTCAACACCTATTGAAATCAATTGCTTAGCACCTTACATGCTCAGGTTCCAAATCTGGCACAGAAACTGATTTTTAGATTGACTATGGCTAAGATAGAGAAAAACTTTATTCTTTTTACTCTAACTGCGGTTTGAAAGTTTTCCTCAGTTAATAATTAATCGGTTTTAATTTGGATTTGTATAAGCACTAACAAATCAGACACCTGGTGTGTATCTTAAATGACAGTTTTAGCCCTAATGATTTTTCCTGAGTCAGCTGTACATCTTTATTACTAGAAGCAAAACAGAACACATTAAACTGTATAGTCACAGTGCAGTTGATTAGTGTATAAAGAGATTGCCTGGAAGTCAAAAACTGAAATGAGCACTAGGCAGAGCAGTCAGCTTGTATGTACTTAAGTTTGCCAACATTCCCAGTATAAAACAAATGACTCGTTATGTGGTACTCTGTGTTGTGCCTGGATTCCAACACTCTGTTATTCATCTCCTGATTTACTAAAATAGCAAAAGAAGAGTGTGTGTCAAATGCTAGCATTAATTAAAAAAAAAAAAAAAAAGCCTACAAAATTGACATCTATCATTCCTGCTAGTTGGGTAAATTTTTTTTTTCATAAATGAATATCCAACTTCTTCACACCCTTTATTGGTTATGAAATTAGCATCAGGCTCCTCCTGCTTACAGGAAAGAGCTTTATAAAGACATCACAAATAGTTCAACAAGGTCAATCTTTAGTACAACAAACATGCTCACCAGCTGCTTTCTTTGCTGTATGATTACCTAACTATTTACTGAATTTGGATTTCACTATAGAAAGAAAAAAATTGTACCACTCACAACATTGCAATGGCGTATATAACAAGATCTACAGTAAATGGGGTAAAGAAAATTTTCTGTTATCAGCACTCAAATTTGAGGATGAGTTCTGGGCGACATTTGGACCTTTTTCTATACACAATTGCTGACCACAAATTGAATATTCTTTTTAGGTTTGCACTGGTTCATCTTAAAATAAGAAAGAAAAAAAGTCAAAGGTGGAACATTCTAATGTTGTTACCTGGATTGAATCTTCAACAAAGCCTCCTGCAGTTAGCACAGAAAGGTCTTTCATTCTCAGAGGTAAAATGTGAGGTATGTTTAACTATAACTGTCATTAGGAAAGTCTGAAGAATCCCTAATTCTGCCACTCAGAAAGAAAATAGCAAGTGTCCTACAGAGAGGTGTCATCCATGACAAGACTTTTACAGCGCAGAGGCCTACCACATGCTGATCCAGTTCACAAGTACTATAAAGCCTTATTACAGAGACATACTTAAACTTGGTTCATTATATATGATTTAGAACCTGGAGACTGCTAATAAAACACCCATAAAGAAACCAAATTATCTAAGGGGAAAGATAGTGGGTAAGCTGCAATGGAAGTGGCTTGTAAGGTGGTTTTTTATAAAGCAAAAGTGAAATGCAAGTGATCTCAAATTACATGTGAGCACAGTTTTAAAATTCTGATTCTGAAGCAGTTACTCGGCATTTAGTTTAAATTATGCTAATGTGAAAAGGATTTTGGACATAAATAATTGTTAATAAGTCATCTAGGCTTTGGCTTATAAGACCTTTGCCTACTTGTTTGTGTTTTACCTAATTTTAATTGTTCTCTGTTATATAACTGTTCACTGTGGTTAATAAAAATCAGGTTCAACTTGAGGTTAAATTGTATCTTGTCAGAGTAGAAATGTGCCCAAGTATGAACAGCCCATATGACTGAACATTCTCCAGGTCCAGGACTCCTCTATTATTATTATTATTTTTATTTTAAGGAAGAGGGAACAGTTGTGAGGGAAAGGTCAGGGATGCTGTGAAGTCAGAATGAATCTTTCCATTGAATGCAATAGGAATTGGAAGATATGTTTAATGCAGGTGTTATCTTACAAAACCTTAATTGAGAGTTAAGGGTGGTCAAGTGTATTTCCGTATCATAAAGCATATGCTAGAAAACAAGGAAATGATAAATTAAGGTAACATCCACACTCCATGTAATACCCATTTCCATCATAAATTCAACCACACCAACACCCTTCCTAGCACCCCTTTTTAGATCTCTTCACATCAAAGAACTGAAAATTACATTGAAATGTACAATCTTAACTCTGATGTCTCAGGGATATACTATTTAATAATTAATTACAACAGTCCTCTTAAATTGTAGTCTTTGCATCTCCACACACCAGACAATGGGCAAAAAACATGTCTAACCTTTCCACAAACACAAATATCCACTTTCAGATAAATCAGATCAGCCACACAATACATGCTACTAATCCAATTGCACACAAATATTATTGAAATGTACACACACTCTCTTTCATATGTATACTCATAAATTAACAGACCTCAGTGCAAAGCACTGTCCACACACATAGTAAGGGATGGTCTTTGCCCCAGTGAGCTTGTAGGTTACAAAGACAAAACAGACAAAGGGAGGAAGAGTTATTCTTATTTCACAGTTGAGAACTGAGCCACAGTGAGAGAAATCGATCATCCAAGATCACACAGGAAGTCTGTGGTCCAGTCAGGGATTTAATTAATATTTTCTGGGTCCCAGTCAAGTACCCAGTCAAGTCGTCTTCTCAATGCACAATATCCAGTTCTTCAAGATGTGGTGTTCCCGTGTGTAGTGCACTTCAGGTTGCATATGCACCCAGGACCAGGGATTTTTCCCTAGCAGTGTCAGTCTGATCTGCACATGAACTCCCGCTTTCCTCATGATCTGGACTGAGAGGATAAAAAGAACTGCCAGACCACCACCATCTTAGTTCCTTCTCTACCACCAGTTCCCAGTTGGAGAAACCAGCTATGGGAAAGGAGGGCATGTAGTGCATTATGTATAGGGACAACACTTCTCGAAAAACTCAAGGAACTCATCCCTCTTCTTTGAATGATTGTCCTTATGTTTAACGCATTTAAGGTGATTCTCAAGCGGTCTCTCTTTAAAGGAGGTGCCCTGGATTCCTATGACACAACAGATTGCACAACTGCTCTGTCTAGAGAAAGCATCAGAAGCAGCTCCAGGAGAAACTCTACCTGCTGCCAAAGAAAATTCTTGTGAGGGCAAAGGAAGAGAAGAGAACTCAAATTACTAAGAGTAAGTATTCTTTCTCCAGATATGCCTTAGTTTGGCATATCCTGATGACAAGAAGTACACGGGGGATTCCTTGGGTAGATGAAGCTTACAGCTCCTTTCCTTATGATACTTCAGTGGGCTGCCACATTGTAAGGAAACAAGAGCAGTTTTGCCTAAATCATAGGCTGGTTAGCTATTATGGCTGCCAGTGTCCTCAATCTCCCTGGCTTCCTCTAGTGACTCTAGCACTTGGAGGGGTTGTTTCTGTTCAGCACTCCTTTGCAGAAGGTTCATTTCCCCCTTTGCCTCTATGTCTAGTGGTCTGCAAAGCTTCCAGTTAGAACATCTTAATTTGTAAGCTTGAGTATCTTTGTTTTGGAGCCACTGTGGCTAGTTACAATATTATAACAGAGTGACTTCCCAGAGTCAAACAATACTTTTATATAAGAAAACTCTTTAATCTCTAAAGATCATTCATTTGGTTACAAAGATCAGCTTAAGTCTCCTGAAGTCTTCATCCATTTAATATGCATGGTCTCTGTTTTCATTTACATTTAAATTAATGTGTACATGTAAATTAAAAGTACACAAGACAGTAGGTTAAGACTGGAACTCATCCCTTGCCAAGGAGGGTACTAATGCTTCCAACCAAATGAATACAGGAAGAAGGAAGGGTGGTTTTATGATTAAGGCACTACACTGGGACTCAGGAGATCTCAGTTAAGTCATTTTATCTTTCTGTTCTTCAGTTCTGTAAAATGGGGATAATATTTCCTTCTTGTGCCCCTTGGCTGTCTCATCTATTTAGATGGTAAGCATGGAGCATAGACTATCTCTCACTGTTTATTTGTACAGAGCTTAGCACAATGGGGCCCCAGTCATGGTTGCATGCTCTAGACACCATAGTAATAATGAAGAAAAAAGGAAGTTACAAGAAGAGGTTGAATGTTGGAAGAATCAGCATATATGAGGATCTAATGAAACTTTAAAACAGCACATTCCCTCATACCTTACAAATATCAATGCATATATATGCTGCAGAGCTTTGTGGCGGAAAGGAGTACCTTTATCCATATATGATGAGGATGCCAAACATGCCTAGATTTTGGATCCAACTTATATCATTTAAAATTATTGGCTCTAAATTACCACTCAGATCCTTTGAGGTGTTTCTGGGTCTCTTGGAAATGACCGTTAAATCATTGAAAACTGCTAACGTAATTTCACATGTATTGGTCAGATGCTGGATGTTCCCTCACTGATTAATAGAAGAGGAACAAACTACCATGTATCATTCCCTGGTTCCAGGGGGTATGAGAGAGAAAGAGACACTGAAAAAATTAGCAGACGATCAGAAAATGGCAACAAGTCAGTTCTAAACAGCTTGGGCCCAATTTTTAAAGTGAGGCAAATACTCTCTTGCAAGTTATCCAATGGGCATGTGCAAGTAAGATATTTGCAGGCACAGGCCATTTAGGTAATTGACTCACCATATGCAAGTGTTTGCTATGCATGCAACATCGAGCATGTGAATCTTGGTTCCTGCTTGAGTAATTTTGGACTTGATTCTGAGAAACTCAGCAACAGCAACTCCATTGACTTCTACCTCTGCCATTATTTCTGTAGTATTCTTATAAAATGAAAGTGAATGTTTTGGGTGGAAACCTTATGGGGCCACGATTTTACACTGTTGATAACACTGTCTAACATGGATGGGTACCTGACACATGAAGATTAATCAGAGAGAGGAAGGATGGTGAAGTAGTTAGGCCACTAGTTTAAGATTTAGAAGTTCCAGATTCAGTTTGCTGTTCTGCCACAGTCTGACTTTCTGAGTGATCTTAGGCAAGTCACTTACCCTTTTTGTGCCTCAGTGCTTCATCTGTGAAATGGGGATAATAGCATTTCCCTATTACACAAGGGTATTGTGATTAAAGATTACCAGGTACTCTGATACCATGCTGATAGGGGCCATATAAGTACCTAAAACAGACAGATGTTCCTTTTCCTTGCATTTAGCATTCCCGTCTTGGATTTTACTACCCCCTCAGTGGTTTGTTTTAAAACATTTAGCTTTGGTTTTTCTTCATTTTCATCATTTGAAATTCTGTGGGGATTCTTATAAATACATTTGTTAGAGTTTAATGTTGGAAAATGTTAAAATGTAATTGCCTGTGAACTGACATCAGCACTTGAACCACCGGAGGAAGAGTAGACATTTTCCTCAGCGTGGTTGGGCTGAATTAGGACTTTTTTCTGAATGGGAGGAAAGGACTAGAGTAACCAATGTGCTCCGTTAACTGTATAGGAGGGGGTGAGACAGGTAGCAGTGCTGGTTCCTTTTCAGAAGGTAGAGATGGAGCAGAGGGGCCCCTACATTACTAGAAGTGTCTGAGGATGGGAGGAGCATAAGTCCAGGTGCAGTTAGTTCTTTTCAAGGTGAGATAGGAAAAGATAGAGCAGTTCGAACCACTATGTTTTCAAGGAAGGAAAAGCAGAGCCCCTGCTACTTTAAGGGTATTTCCAGGCCTGGATTAAAGAATTTTGGATAGGATGACCATACATCCCATTTTTAATAGGACATTTCTGTATTTAAACCCTCCTCCGGGTGTCTCGACTTTTTCTTAAAAATTGGCAAATTATCCCATATTTTCTGCCTCCTGATCAGTACCGGGTTTACAATGGTGCCAAAGTGCAGGGCCCACACTCAGAAGGGTTCTATAAGGGGATTGCTGCTCGCCCACCAGCTGTGAATGAGGGGGTGGTTCCAGTGGCCCATGGGGGTGGATGTGCAAGGCTGATGAAGGGGCGAGGCCACAGCACATGGAGCTGGGTCACTCCTTCTGCTGGTCTGTCAGTGCAACCCCTGCCCATCCGCCGCATGCTGGCTCCAGGGCCAATCCCAGCTTGGTCAGCAGGGCCCCACCCACAGGCCTGTCTCTGAGTGGTGCTGGCTGTGCTCTGTGAGCTGTGGTGGCCAGTGAGTATGGGCAGGCGGCAGCCATAGGCCAGGTGGGTAGGCCATGAAGAAGCAGTGCCAGGTATGAGGAGAATCAGGCCCCTCTCTGGGGCCCAGCTAGCATGGAGGGTCAGTCAGTCGGTCACTGCCCATGTGTGAGAGAGAGCGGTAGGGGTCTGTGTATCACTGTGTGTGTCCCCCCCAAAGCTCCTGGCCAGCTCTGCATGTGCACCCCCCGAACACATACACACAAGTAATTTTACCAGGTGTCCCGTATTCAGCATAAGGAAATATGGTCACCCTAATTTCAGGGCCCTGTGCACTATGGAAATAGGGCCCCTCCTCACCTTCTGCCCATACATAGTTTACCTCACACATGGGCCCCTGAAACTCCATATATACCCCCAACAACTCTGCATCAGCCCCCACTTATCCTGACAGCCTCCCCCCCTGCATCTCAGCAAAGTTACATACAGGCCGCTCATCAGTCTCCAATCCCTCAGCCCACCAGCCAAACTCCCAACATCCCCTCCATGCCCCCAACATCTGAGTCCCCACCACCATGGTTCACAACATCTCCCATAGACCCTATAACTCATCCCACTGCCCTCCAACACCCCTCACTCACCCCAACCCCTCCCCCCCCGCAGCTCCCCAACACTCCTTCCTTGTCCCAGAGCCCACCAACAGCTCACCCTGTAGCCCCTCAGTCCCTGCCCCCCAGGACCTTCATGGCCACTCATCGGTGCCCTTCCCTCCCCCAGGTCAACTCTCTACTCCCATCCCAGGCTAGGGTGACTCCTCCCAATCCCAGCTGCCCAGCTCTGCTCTCTCCATGGTCACACAGCCCTGCACCACTCAGGTTTGGCGCAGCTGCCCCTCCATCATGATGGAGGGACAGCCAGGCCAAACTTAAGCGAATGACGTTGCAACCTGGTGAAAGGGTGTGCAGCATCATTCAGTTCCCCCTCCCCCCAGTCGTCAGGGCTCCCTCTGAGATTGGGGGCCCTGTGCAAGTACATAGTCTGCACACTGCTTAAACCAGGTTTGTTTATATCTTCACTGTAGGCTTAACACAGGCTCTTACTTGGGTGTTGCCTTTAACCTGATCCTGTCTGCACACAAAATCATCTCATCCAAGTTTCATGGTGCTTTAACCTGACAACTTGCCCAGCTTGTGGGTATGGGTTAGAGCTTGGGCTGGTAACCCATCCACTTTGCAGCAAGGACATTCAAGGACTACTCAAGTGCTGATAGCCCTCTAATGCCTCCTCACATCCCCCATCCTGTGTACCCAGAAGGACAGACAAATTCTCCCACAGTTCATTGGGAAAGAATCATAGAGCAGCTTATTTTAGTGCAGCACAAAAAAAATGTGATATGGTCCCAGAAGTCCTACTGGGAGGGCAGCACCAGTCAGAACACAGTAATTCAGATAGGGCTTCTCAGTGTGGCTGCTTACAGCCGGGTTAGGCTAACCCAAGTACTGACCACCCAAGTAAACTCTGCAGTGAAGACACACCTTAAAACTGGGGAACAGAAGGCCTAGGTAAAGAAGGAAGAGATAAGGAACAGAGAGAGGGATTTCTTCAAACTCAGGAGGGAAATGGAGAAGTATGATAAAGTTTTCATTGATTTATCAAGGGTATGAAGGAAAGAAATGAACATTAATTGAGTTAATATTGGGCTGGCACCAGCATTAATTTGGGAATGCAGGAATGATTTGGGACAAAAATTGTGTATTTTGCAGGAGTGATGATCTTGTGATGTAAAATGAATAAGTTTGGCGTTGTGTATGGAGGGCTAGTGTAGGTGTATTTCGCCTGGTCTAGTAGGCTTAGTCCTTATGTAAGTAGGTGCCAGAGAAATTTTTCAAGACCTGTCAATAATGTATACTGTTAAAATCTCGGTATTGTTATTAACCATTTACGTTATCTAAAATTTGTCACCAATGATTTCCCCTCATCTATGTATTCTTCATTTTTTTTATACATTAAAAGTAGTTAAATTAAACAGAGGACCAGAGAGTCAGCTGGTGTAAACTGGCATAACTCTACTGACTCCCATGGAGCTACTGTGAGTGATTTACACCAGCTGAGTACCTGGCTCAGAGAATAAGTGCCAAAATCTCTTTTTAATGAGAAATCTTAAAATATAGTCATCAGTCAAATAAATTCAGGGGGTTCTGGAAATATGATTTATGATATATAGACAGTACATGGTGCTATATTTAATATCAGTATATAGTTGCTAATATGTTCAGCTTTCTGAGGAATGTTTTGCAGTATTTAACAAAAGAAAGCATTAACCACAAAGTTTAAAAGTTTGACTTCAAAAAACTATCCAGTATAAACAGCTAGGCCAAAGCAATTCTAAACAAATAGGACTTCAAAAAATACTATGAATTCATCCAGTGACTGTGAATATCTAATACAGCATTTTGTTCTTACAGTGGGGTTTTATTTACTGTATTTAATATTTGCTGAGAAAATTACAGTCCCTTTAATACATCTGGTGATCTCAGCACAGAGGATAAAGATCTCTATTTATCTTGCGCTAGTGCTGATGACTGGTTTTCCCACATTGTCATGAAACAATCAAAACTAAATACAAAACCACCTTCTTACATCTTCATTGCTGCTTTTATTCATCTAGAAACTGTGTTTAGTGCTTCAGGTTGTATTCTTCTTTGATTTATCAGTGAGGGAGTTGGTATGCCTCCATTCTTTTTACAGGTCTTAAAATGTCATGATACCACATGAACAATTCATTTGGCAATATATCTGTGAAAATATAGGTCCATTGGTATACCACTGCCATATTTTTAAATATCATGATTGTTTAAAATTGGATCAGAGTATCTTCAAAATATTCAGTGTTGCCTGGATGTTCATTAATGATGCGCTTCCTGAGGTTTTAGGTAACAGTTTATCATATTGTTTCATTACATTTTTAGTAGAACACTGGGTTTGCTCTGGCAAAGTGATTAGATCAGAGGAAGGATGTATAGACCTGATGCTGCAAAGTGCATATTTTGTGCTGCAAGGTGTATCTTTTGCTATCAATGAGATGGAAGGTGCTCAGTACCTCACAAGACTGGAGCATTTATGAGATGCTCCAACATAAAACAGTGCCTTAATGCAGAGTTTTAATAATCAGACTGTGAACAATTATTATATTTCTTGCTGTTGTTTACTGTGCCAGTTTTTCTATCTTTCTCTCCTGAAACGCTGATAAAAGAGGAGAGAGGGTGTACCACAAGTGTCTTGTATTGACTCTTAGGGCTGAAATCTATAAAGCACATCTGCAATAATAATAATGAACACTCAGCACTTAATAGTAGCTTTCAGCAGAGGACCTCAAAGCTCTTTAGAGAACAGGAGAAATATCATTATGCCCATTTTCAGATGGAGGAAATGGAGGCATAGAGAAGTTGAGACTTGACCATCTCCATATAATCATTCAGTGGCAGAGACAGGTAAAGTACCCAGGTCCTCCGACTTCCTTTTGGTATCCTATTCACTAGACCACACTACCTCTCATTTTGAAAAGGATGACTCTTTGAGAAACAACTATATACAGCTCTAACTTTCATGAGCCTCTTCGTATTATGCCATCGTTATAATATTATACTAAGTATTAGTGGTGGTGTTATACTGATTATGCTAAACAACAGAAATATACTCAATAAATACACGTTATTTTCATAACTAGGAATAAGTTGTGTTGAATTAAAAATGTAATTGGAATGCCAAAAGATCTGTTACTTGAATTGTGCATGGCTTTGCCTTTTTTTCCTACAAAGAAGAATAGATTGTAATAATTTCAGGGACAGAGACTGCATCTTCATATGAGTTCATACAGTGCCTACCGCAATGAACCTGATCCTACCAGGAGCTTTTGCACTACTATAGTACTATGACTTCTACCACTAATAATAATTTATTTAAAATGCAGCAGTGTGGGATGATGGTTCTGGTTCAATTTCAGGGGAAAAATGGCCTAGCCTAAACAAAATAGCGAGAGTCCTCTGACACCTTAAAGACTAACAAATTTATTTGGGCATAAGCTTTTGTGGGCAGAAACCCACTTCGTCGGATGCATCCGACTCTCACTGTTTTGCTAAAAACAGACTAACATGGCTACCCCTCTGGAACTAGCCTAAACAGTTGCCCAAGATCTGAAGTGAAAGTGTTATCAGATAGAGTGGTAATATACAAAACACACAAGCTGTTCTAACCCAGAAGTGCCTTGCTTTGTGACTGTCTCCATATTGATCTTCCCAGCATGCCTTTCTGGGGGGCAACCTCTATATTTGGCAGGGACAGGAAGCTGCAGCAATACAGTGATCAGCTGGGAACTGGAAACCGCTTGTTGCATCTCCCTCTGCTGGCTGGTAAGTGCTCTTAACTTCTACCCTATTTTTCTCTCATTTTCCCTTTCTCATTCTGGACGGGTGACATTCTCACACACTGAGAGAGAGGAGCCTATTTCTGATCTAAATGGAACCTGAAGAATACCGGAAAGCTTGAGATTCTAGACCAGTGTTTCTCAATTATATTTCGCCGCGGCACCCTTGTGCGGCCATGCGATACCCTCCGCCGACAAGTCCAGGAAATCTTCCCCTTTTTGGCGGCGTGCTCTGTAAGCAGTTTTCGGCAGTGCAATAAGCTGTTCGGCAGCGCGTTCACATCGGTTCGGTGGCACCATCTGCTGTTCGGCGGCGTGCTCACGGCTTTTCGGCGGCGCCATCAGCTGTTCGGCGGTGCGCTGCCAGCTGTTCAGCAGCACGCGATTTGTGTTGCTTTCGGCGGCGCGGTTCCGCTTTTTCGCGGAACCCTTCAACTCAGCCCACGTAACCCCAGGGTTCCGCGGAATACTATTTGAGAAACACTGTTCTAGACCAAGAAGCTCCAGATAAGATACTTCTGGATGCTTTTCTGAATCAAACCATACTTTATTATCTGTTAATTACAGATAGCACATAATTAATGGGAAAGGGTGAGTGTGCAATCCATGGAGCCACAGTTGGAGCTCATGTGACGTTCCTTTTATTGAAGATCAGAGATTTAGTAATGGGATTTAGGAGGAGAAGGATGGAAATAAAAACAATGAAAGCTCTTCTAAAGATGTATGTTTATTCTGAAGTGGTTAAAAGCCTTGCAAGTGAAACCCTGACCAGCATAGAGGCATTGACAGTAGGGATCAAACATGGGACCTCTGGAGCTAAATCCATGAGCTTTTACTGCATGAGATGAAAGATGCATGTCTCTTAGCCAAGCCTGTAGCAATCTCATCAATCTCTAGTTGGCCTAGTCATCACTAGAGGGGACAATGTGCCACTCAGCAAGCTGGGGGCTACAAAAGCATTTTTCATCCATTCTTTTATTAGCTTTGTTGTTGTCTAATTGGCTTGTTGTCGTGGTTGTTAGTTGGCTTCACAAATGGACAAATGTTTATTTTTGTTTTTTGAAAAAAGTGTGATTCTAGTGACTGATTCGTTAATAAAGGTAAAAGTGCTAGCTGAGAGTATAAAATGTCCTTCATGAATAGTAAGGAAATTTCTCTGGTATATGTAAAGAATATACAATATGGCAGATATTAGAGGGCTTAATCCTACTCTTAAGGAAGTAATTGAGAGTTTTGCCTGTGACTTCACTGGGAGCAGGGTCAGGCCCATAGTTTAAGTGTCAGAGCTCTAATAAGCAATATCAGTTTGGTCAGTCCAGGGGATCTGTTTTTCAGTTAACTTGTCTCTGCAGAGCCACCTTTCTCCACACAGTTCTGAAGTTAATCTCATATCATGGTTGTGCTCCCTATTTTTCTCTGCCATTGTTTTTCTGAGCCACATTCTCATGGAAGAAAATTGCTTTTTTGACCAGATCAAAGAAATTGTTGGCTACCTGGGTGTTTATTTCCCTTCAGTTTGTCATTTTTATGACTTATTCATGAGTACTTGATATAAAACTTTCTACAAAAAGGGTTAAAATAGAAAGGCTTGTCCAAAGGACTCCACATGGGCTGACAGCAACAGCCACATCCCAATGGTAGTTAAATGAAGTTGTGTTAAGTACTCAAGTGTGGGTGGAGAGGCTCAGAGAACTCAGCTCCAGAGGACATTGGTTATAGCTGAATCTGTGTGAAGAGTAAGTTCCTTCATGTTGCAAAACAGCTGAACAAAAGGAGGGTTAAATCCCAGGGCCTAGAAGAACTAGCCCAGTGATACTCAGACCTCAGTGGCTCAGGAGCCAGATTAGCAATCAACATTACCCACAAGAGTCAGTAGTGTGAATTCATTGTTTCATTTACTATAGTACTGTATATTCATATTTAAACAGTATGACAGGAAATATTTAGTTTACACACACATAGATATATATATTATTCTCACAGCAAAATGACTGACCAAATATTATTATTATATTGACTAAAATTGGTTAACAACATAGTAAAAGCATACTGATTGGTTAATAACTTAGATTAAATAATTAAATCGCACAGTGTGTTAATATGTGCTGCAAAGAACCACAGGAGACAAATTAGAGAGCCATTTGCAGCTCGGGAGCCTCAGTATGAGTATTACTGAACTAGCCTATCGAGTACCGGTCTCCAAATGCTCATACCATGTGGTGTGAGGCTGAGGGCTTTGGCAGCTGTAGTTACAGATGGCAGGCAGGAATCAGGAACAAACAGTGTGCTGAAAGGAGACAAAGACCAAAGGTCAGAGAGAGAGTACTGCTCTTCCAGTACAGGGCTTGACACACTAGCTTCTTGGCTGGGGTTTCTGCAGCTGGGAGCTATGAAGCCATGGTGCTGTTTTTGACATCTCTGTTCAAGAAAAACAGGACTTGTGTAAACACCATAAATAAATAAATGAGACTAGGAAACTCTGTGTTTCTGTCATTAACTTCTCCAACAAGAAACTGACCTGCTGCAAAGCTGCCAAAACTCTATTACTGCTTTGGCAGAGGAACCACACTATGTTAAAAGCTAATGAATAAATGGCCTCTTTAGAGTGAGTGGCATGAAATATATAAATATAACTTGTAAAAGAAATAATTAAGGCAGAAAAAAGTTGTTTACTCACCAGTTACACAATTAGAGCATACAGGCCACTGGCATAAATAAATTAAACCAATTTACATATGTACATAAAAGCCTAGTATGATACTTCCATTTGTAAAGTGGTGTAATATACTACAGAGGCTTTTTAGTATGAAAGAAAAGCATCAGAGGCAATTCTGGAGCACATAAAGCTGACTGATTGTGTATAATGCTACCCAAAAGGAGCCACCTGAGAAAATGAGACTATAGTAAATGGGGGTATAAAAGATATTAGACTAGCATAGTAGAAAAAAGCTTATTGTGTAGTTAGGCTACTGTTTACAAAAGGGCTCATGCTCCAAACAGAGTTGTAGCATATGTTGAAGTAGCTAAAACTGTGTAATTTTATTATGTTCCAAAAAAGTAATTTTTAAATTTCAGGTGCATTAAGAAACCTCGGTATAATTGTGTTTAGAGGGTGCAACTGTACTTGAATAATTTTCTACACTGCATGATGCAAAACAGATTTTTCTTCAGTATCAGGCATGTATAGCTTTATATTCCAACTGCTTTTCTCCTTGAAGAGCTATATTTGTTATAGCCAGCAGAAAGTACTTCTCACCTACCATTTATATTTGCATTCCTGAATGTTCTACTTACAGAATTCCAGGGTATTTATGATATACATCTAATACAACAGTATTTACTGATGGAACTATGTGAAAATCAATTTTCATTGTTTATGATGCCAGCACAAATTAATCTTTCACTGGATTAATGAAAAGCACATTATTTAGTAGTTTCCTCTGGAAATTCTTGCATTTTCATTTTTGTGAAATGGCCATTTTTGCAGGAATAAAATTGCTTTTCATCTTAGCAAGTGATCCTCTTCAATTTCCCTCACCATGAAAGTCTGCTTTCAGTGGCGGCTGCACTGAATAATTGCTTGATAAAAATTATAAAATTCAAACATCTTGCAAAATTAAAGACCACATGGTGAAAATACTATGCAATGGGCAAAGAAAAAATATACTAGCCAAAATTTTCCATGAATATTTATTATGGCTGTGAACATACTGTGAAGAACAAATCTGTTGTTACACAGAGTTCTCTATGTTAGCTCTATGGTCATATTATTGTCAGCTCTACCTTTAAAGTAATAGTGCAGGCTGGGTCTTAGCAGGTCAGTAAGTCAATTTATTAAAACAAAAGAATATTAACTAAAAACTTGAGTGAGGACAAAGGGGACGTAGTGTTGACAGGGAAAAATATGGAGACCATAAGCATAGTGGGCTAGATCCTGATCCCCTAATAAGGTTCCAATTCAGGAAAGAACCTAAGCACATCCCTAAGTTTATTCCTATTGAGGAAAGTGCTTAAACACAAGCTGATCTTTAAGCAAATGCATAAGTGCTTTTCTGAATAGGAATCCTTCAAGAAGCACATCAATGTGATTTTGTTCCAGAAGCTTCTGATTGGTTAGAGTGGCCATTGAAGGTTATTACCTGTCCATGTGAGTTAGAGCAGCACTGAGGCTGCTCTAATATGTGCTAGGGCCACCCTGGCTTTGGCCAGCCCCATAATCAGTGTGTGTGTGGGTGGGTGGGTATAATGGTGATATAAAACTATTTATTCTCTTCCAATTCCGATTTCTCCTGAGTAGAGCTTGACAAATGTAGCTGAAAATGTAACCCACTATTCTTAAGAACCAGAGTAGACCTTGCTTTCTGATGGAGGAAAGAGATGGGAGGGCCTATTCTTGCAAAGGAATTCTAAAAAAAATTAAAATGTTATGGGGATTCCTAACCAAGACCAGCAGCCACTATGATTGGATGGAAATAGGAGTAAATATTCTCATCCCTGGCATTGTTACTTGGGTTACAAACCACTGTTTGGATCAAATAATCTAGAAATAGTCATGTCTAGATGACTGACAAGGCAATTCTACAAGTTACAAGACAAAGATAAACATTACAAAAGTGTGTTTGACCTATGTATGCAGAGTTTCTGAAATGAAGACTACAATGAATTGATTTCATTCAATCAGTCTGTTGTCCAATCTGCAAATTGCCATAAGCAAAACCACTAGAATAGCTTCTGCATTTGGAGATCTTCAACTGAACAATGTTTACATTCCTGAAAACATTCAGTCCTTATAAAATACTAGAATCAGCACTGAGAAAACGCAAAATTAATCAACATCAGACTTATGAAAGTTAATATTATGCTGATAAATGAGATCAGCCAAAGGCAGTATTTAACTCACAACTGTAAAAGAACAAAGACTGAGCTCTGGGAAACCCTGAAATGCTGCCTACAAAACAAAAATTAATCTCTGAAAACCAGCTGTTCACTAGTAGTCAAGGTGCATGCAGACAGTAAAACATACGTGCAAGAGGAAAATTCTGACAAATAGAACCCCAGTGGTCTCTTTGGGGCATGTCCATAATTAGGCTTGGAAGAAGGATTTGATTTAAATCATTAGCCAGCAGTAAATGTCAATTTCAACTGATACAGAAATCAACATAAAAAAATCCATTCACAATAATCAGTGAGTGCAGTTTCCTCTGCACCTACTGCCTACAAGGATCCAGTATCCTGGGCCTTGGCTGGTCAGTGACCCCACAGACATGCAGGGAACCCCCAGCTGCCCTGCTGCTAATGACCCTGCTCACTGTCTGGAAGTGCAGGGGCCCATGCACTGCCTACGGCTAGAGCCATTCAATAGCAGTGTGGTCTCCCTCATGGCTCTGGGTTTGTCCTCTTTGTCACCGTTCTCAGCAGGAATCTTTGCTCTGCCAGCCAGGATTGAAGCCTCCCCCACACCTAGCATCCACAGGGATCTGATATCTTGGGCCCCTGAGTCATGCAGGGAGCCCCCTGCAGACCTACTGTCACTGAACCCTGCTCATTCACTTACCACAGAGCTTTCCAGAAAGCCAGCAATTAACATCCTTGCAGTGTTCTACAAAATGACATAATGACAAAAATAAATCATTAAATACTATTCTATTGAAATTCTCTGTTCTGCAGTGCAATGTGGGGGTCACTTCAATTTGGATTCAAGATACGTTGCAAGAGTTTGACCAAATTTGGGAAAACTGTGTGTCAATCAACAATGACTCCATGATGTACAGTCAATGCTTAGTAAAGGACTTTGCAGAGAAGTATCCACATCTGCTCTACAATCCATGTATTGCTCATCTTTTGCCTGGTAGCCATTAATCATGCAATCAAAACTGATGCATTTCATGATATCAATGACTATGTGGTACATATTGCAGTGATATTTATACATGCCAACAGGCAAAGGTGAGGGATTTTTAAAGTCTGTGGGAATAACAGTGTGAGCCAATGGGCTTGCATGTGCCACCTCATGTTGTGCCATCACTCTGGTTTGAGGCAGGAAAATTCATTCATGCATATGTGGCAATGTGACAGACTGTAAAGAAGAGGATGCAGTCACCTCAAAGAAGGCAATGAAACTATGCTGGATAATGTAGGACGATGGAAACCAGTGAAAACTGTATTGCAAGTTTTCTTTCTGTATTTTTAGGAAAAATACATGGCGTTAATTTGCAAATGGAAACAAATGCACCCCAATCCATCACATTCATACACTGCGTAACTGTAATTTACAAGTTGCTGATGATGTACATGTGCTTTAAAAGAAGTGGAACTCAAGTCAAAGGGCTCCAAAAGATCATTCCTTCCATCTGCAATTAATGCTTTTGCATCTGAATTTCAAAGCAAACTGAAGGCACCATATACCACAATGAACCTGACAGACTCTAGGCATCAGGAACTCTTTTCGCCAACTGTAAAGTATTTGATCCATTTGTCAAGGCTTAGATGTCACGCAGTTTTATCAACTATGAAAATATTGTGCGTATTTTCCCTTGCAAGGCAGAGGAGTTCAAACATGATTTTGACTTGTACATGGTGCATGACGTGCCCCGTGATGGTAGCATATAGTATTTGAGTATTGGAGAAGTGAAAACCCAGTCATTGCCTGTCATGTGCAGTGTGGCATTATGTACACTCGTAGTGCCAGTAACTTCAGTATCTGTGGAGAGATCACTGAGTCTGTTCAGAAAAGTTCAAGATAAACATTGCATGTGCCTCTCTGAAGACTAACTTCGGCAGCTCAGTGTTTTGTGCCACAGCAAGGACATAAGCTAAAATTTGGAGAGCTTTTGAAAACTGGAATCATCTGCTGGCTTTAGCAAATAATTATCCATTCCAGTACCCGTAACAAAAGGCCCAAGATTTTTTTTTAGCACAAACTTCCTAGCTATGGGAACGGAAGACTTTATGAGCAAAATTCTATGATTTAGATTTTTGAATTAGGCTTTTTGCAAACAAATAATATATTAAATTTTTGAATCTCAACATCTTACTTTAGACTTTAGTTCTTCCTGCGCCACTGACACATTGGCCAGTCCAGTTCCTTCATTGATCACGGTAGCTCACTAGTTGTGGTACTTCTTCCCAGGTGATGTCAGCATATTCAGTATCTCCATCACTGTTTTCTGCCAGTTCTTCCTTGACTACCGTTGGGTACCCAATTCAATGCTTGCACATCATGTCTCCTATCTGGGTTACTGGCCCAGTGGATAGGGAAGAAGCAGTAGACATGATATATCTTGATTTTAATAAAGCTTTTGACACAGTCCCACATGACATTTTCATAAGCAAACTAGGGAAATGTGGTCTAGATGGAATTACTATAAGATGAGTACACAACTGGTTGAAAGGCCGTACTCAAAAGTAGTTTTCAGTGGTTTGCTGTCGGACGGGGAGGGCGTATCTAGTGTGGTCCCACAGGGGTCAGTCCTGGGTCCTATTCTATTGAATATTTTCATTAATTGGATAATAGAGTAGAGAGTGTGGTTATAAAATTTGCAGGTGACACCAAGATGGAAGGGGTTACAAACACTTTGGAGGACAAGATTAGAATTCAAAATGACCTTGACAAATTGGAGAATAGGTCTGAATTCAACAAAATGAAATTCAGTAGACAAGTGCAAAGTACTACACTTTGGAAGGAAAAATCAAATGCACAGATACAAAATGGGGAATAACTGGCTATATGGTATTATTGCTGAAAAGGATCAGGGGATTATAGTGGATCACAGATTAAATATGAGTCAACAAAGTGATGCAGTTGCCAATAAAAAAAAAGGCTAATATCATTGTGGGATGTATTAACAGAAATGTTGTAAGAAAGACATGGGAGGTAATTGTCCTGCTGTACTCGGCATGGGTGACGCCTCAGCTGGAGTACTGTGTCCAATTCTGGGTGCCACACTTTAGGAAAAACGTGGACATATTGGAGAGAGTCCAGAGAACAGCAACCAAAATGATAAAATATTTAGCAAATCTGACCCATGAGGAAAGATTAAGAAACTGGGCATATTTAAACTTGAGAAAAGAAGGCCGAGGGGGAATCTGTTAACATTCTTCTTAAGGGCTATTATAAAGAGGACTGTAATCAATTGTCCTCTATATCCACTGAAGGTAGGACAAGAATCAATGGGTTTAATGTGCAGCAAAGGAGATTTAGGTTAGATATTAAGAAAACCTTTCTAACTAACTAACTTTTTAACTTTGGAATAAGCTACCAAGGGAGGTTGTGGAAGTTTTTAAAAAGAGGTTGGACAAGCAGTTGTCAAGGATGGTCTAGATTTACTTGGTCCTGCTTCAGCACAGGGGGTTGGACTTGAGGATACTTGATGTCCCTTCCAGCCATTCATTTATATGATTCTATGCTTTTCCATAGGATGTATGTGTTCCAAGCACCTCAACCTCTTCTTTGATGATATTTTCTAACATGTTCTGTTGTCAGCTCCCTTACGCTTGCATTCATTATTTTTCTCAATATCTACTGTCATTAAATAATTATTGTCTCACTCCTGCTTAATTTCCAGCAATTGTGAAAATACAAATTGATAAAAATTGAAAAAAATGCTTAAAACCCATAATTTCACACAACCGAGAAAATTTTAATCAATACAAATTTTAAAAATTACATTCTGGCAGGCCAACCCCTATTGATGCACATATAACAAGCACAACTTGCTGAAATTTCATGTGCATTGGGCTAATATGTTTAACAAAATGGAGAGCAGAAACTATAGCACTGTGGATATCACAAAATATTAATTTTGTGCCTATGTAAAACAATTATATACCTAGGGCCTGATTCTACTCTTTCAACAGGATAAATTGGAAGAAATTGCACTAAAGTCAATAGAGCTATGCTAGTTCCAAAGTAGTCTGAGAGAATAATTGGACCTACAGAGTTTTAAAAAAATAAATTGACAATAGTCTTCCTTTCTTTGCTAAAATCTTCAATTCAAAATCCTAGAACACACCACTGCTATTTGACTGTAGTGTACTGATTCTTTCCATGGCTATTCATTTGTACGAACATAGGAAAGGCGCAATAGTATTCTTTATGATGGTTGCTGTAGACTGTTGTTTCCCATGTATAATTTTCAACATGTACTTGCCATTTTGAACAATTTACAGTATTGTAGATTAAGGAAAACAAAACAAAAAAGGAACATATATATAAATCCTCCATAAGTGAGAACACATAGTGCATAGAATCATAGAATATTAGAGTTGGAAGGGACCTCAGGAAGTCATCTAGTCCAACCCCCTGCTCAAAGCAGGACTAACCTCAGCTATAACATCCCAACCAGGGCTTTGTCAAGCCTCAGCTTAAAAACCTCTAAGGATGGAGATTCCACCACCTCCCTAGGTAACCCATTCCAGTGCTTCACCACCCTCCTAGTAAAAAACTTTTTCCTAATGTCCAACCTAGACCTCCCCCCTGCAACTTGAGACCGTTGCTCCTTGTTCTGTCATCTGCCACCACCGAGAACAGCCTAGCCCCATCCTCCCTGGAACCCCCTTTCAGGTAGTTAAAGGCCGCTATCAAATCCCCCCTCACTCTTCTCTTTTGCAGACTAAACAAGCCCAGTTCCCTCAGCCTCTCCTCATAAGTCCTGTGCTCCAGCCCCCTAATCATTTTTGTTGCCCTCCGCTGCACTCTCTCCAACTTGTCCACACCCTTTTTGTAGTGGGGGGCCCAAAACTGGACACAATATTCTAAATGCGGCCTCACCAATGCCGAATAGAGGGGAATAATCACTTCCCGTGACCTGCTGGTAATGCTCCTACTAATGCAGCCCAATATGCCATTAGCCTTCTTGACAACCAGGGCACACTGCTGACTCATATCCAGCTTTTTATCCACCGTTACCCCCAGGTCCCTTTCTGCAGAGCTGCTGCCCAGTTCGTTGGTCCCCAGTCTATAGCTGTGCATGGGATTCTTCCTTCCTAAGTAGAGGACTCTGCACTTATCTTTGTTGAACCTCATTAGATTTCTTTTGGCCCAATCCTCCAGTTTGTTTAGGTCACTCTGTATCCTATCCCTACCTTGCAGGGTATCTACCACTCCCCCCAGCTTAGTGTCGTCCGCAAACTTGCTGAGGGTGCAATCTACCCCCTCCTCCAGATCATTAATAAAGATGTTGAACAAAACCGGCCCCAGGACCGACCCCTGGGGAACTCCGCTTGTGACCGGTTGCCAGCTAGACATGGAGCCATTGATCACTACTCGTTGAGCCCTATGCTCTAGCCCAGTGGTTCTTAACCTTTCCAAACTACTGTACCCCTGAAGCCTGAGTCCCACCCCCACGGGGCTGAGGCATGTAACTTAGTTTCATGGCGCCCCTGTGGCTCCAGGCAATTACCTTTCTTGCCACCTCCAATACCAGCTCTGCACTTGCGACCCCTCTAAAACTCCAGGTTAAGAAACACTGCTCTAGCCAGTTCTCTATCCATTTTATAGTCCATTCATCCAACCCATACTTCTTTAACTTGCTGATAAGAATACTGTGAGAGACAGTATCAAAAGCTTTGCTAAAGTCAAGGTATATCACGTCCACCGCCTTCCCTACATCCACAGAGCCAGTCACCTCATCATAGAAAGCAATCAGGTTGGTCAGGCATGACTTTCCCTTGGTGAATCTATGTTGACTGTTCCTGATCACCTTCCTCTCTTCCAAGTGCCTTAAAATGGATTCCTTAAGGACCTGCTCCATGATTTTTCCAGGGATTGAGGTGAGGCTGACCGGTCTGTAGTTCCCTGGATCCTCTTTCCTCCCTTTTTTGAAGATGGGCACTATATTTGCTTTTTTCCAGTCCTCAGGGACCTCCCCCTGTTGCCACGAGCTTTCAAAGATAATGGCCAATGGTTCTGAAATCACCTTAGCCAACTCCCTCAGCACCCTAGGGTGCATTGCATCCGGCCCCATGGACTTGTGAATGTCCAATCCTTCTAAATAGTCTTGAACCCATTCCTTCAGCACTGCGGGATGTTCGCCTCCTTCCCATTCTGTGCCACCCAGTACGGCAGTCTGGGAGCTGATCTTATCTGTGAAGACAGAGGCAAAAAGGGCATTGAGTATCTCAGCTTTCTCCACATCCTCCGTCACTAGGTCGCCTCCCTCATTCTCTAAGGGGCCCACACTTTCCCAAACCTTCCTCTTGTTGGCCACATGCCTGTAGAAACCCTTCTTGTTCCCCTTCACTTCCCTTGCTAGCTGCAACTCCAATTGCACTTTGGCCTTCCTGATTTCATTCCTGCACGTTCGAGCAGTGTTTATGTACTCCTCCCTAGTCATCTGACCAAGCTTTCACTTCTTGTAAGCTTCTTTTTTGCGTTTAAGTTCGCCAAGGACATCTTTGTTAAGCCAAGCTGGACGCCTACCATATTTGCTATTCTTTCTGCACATCGGGATGGTTTGCTCTTGTGCCCTCAATAAGGTCTCTTTAAAATACAGCCAGCTCTCTTGGGTTCCTTTCCCCCTCATATTAGCCTCCCAGGGAATCCTGCCCATCAGTTCCCTGAGGGAGTCAAAGTCCGCTTTTCTGAAGTCCATGGTCCGTATCCTGCTGTTCTCCTTTCTTCCTTTCGTCAGGATCCTGAACTCGACCATCTCATGGTCACTGCTGCCTAGGTTGCCACCCACTTCTACTTCCCCTACCAAATCTTCCCTGTTTGTGAGCAGCAGATCAAGAGAAGCTCGGCCCCTAGTTGGTTGCTCCAGCACTTGCACCAGGAAATTGTCAGCGACACTCTCCAAAAACTTCCTGGATTGTTTGTGCTCTGCTGTATTGCTCTTCCAGCAGATGTCAGGGTGATTGAAGTCTCCCATGAGAATCAGGTCCTGTGAACTGGAAACTTTCCCTAGTTGAGTAAAGAAAGCCTCATCTACCTCATCCTCCTGGTCTGGTGGTCTGTAACAGACACCCACCATGACATCACGCTTATTGTTCTTGCTTCTAAGCTTAACCCAGAGACTCTCAACTGGCTTATCTCCAGTTTCATACTGGAGCTCAGAGCAGTCATAGTGCTCTCTTACATACAGTGCAACTCCTCCCCCCTTTCGCCCCTGCCTGTCCTTCCTGAACAGTTTCTACCCATCCATGACAGCGCTCCAATTGTGAGAGTTATTCCACCAAGTCTCAGTTATTCCAATCATGTCGTAGTTTCTTGACTGTGCCAGGACTTCCAGTTCTTCCTGCTTGTTTCCCAGGCTTCTTGCATTTGTGTACAGGCACTTGAGATAAGTAGCCGACTGGCCTACTTTCGCAGTATGAATCGGGAGGCCTCCCCTGCTGCACCCTCCTCCTTCTGCTTCCTTGTGGTGTCCCTCTTCCCCCTAACCTTCGGGCTTAGGTCCCCGTCCCCCGTCGAAACTAGTTTAAAGCCCTCCTCACTAGGTTAGCCAGCCTGTCTGCGAAGATACTCTTCCCTGTCTTCGTTAGATGAATCCCGTCTCTTCCTAGTAATCCTTCTTCCTGGAACAGCATTCCATGATCGAAGAATCCAAAGCCCTCCCTTCAACACCACCTGCGTAACCACGCATTTACTTCCACAATGCGACGGTCCCTACCTGGGCCTTTTCCCTGAACAGGGAGGATGGATGAGAACATCACTTGCGCTTCAAACTCCTTTATCTCTTTTCCCAGAGCCACATAGTCCGCAGTGATCCGCTCAAGATCATTCTTGGCAGTGTCATTGGTGCCCACGTGCAGAAGCAGGAAGGGGTAGCGGTCTGAGGACTTGATAAGTTTTGGCAGTCTCTCCGTCACATCCGTAATCCTAGCTCCAGGCAAGCAGCACACTTCTCTAGTTTCCCGGTCCGGACGGCAGATGGATGACTCCGTCCCTCTTAGGAGGGAGTCCCGACCACCATCACCCTTCTCTTCCTTTTCGGAATGGTGGTCGTGGAACCCCCATCCCTAGGAGAATGCATCCCTTGCCTTCTGATCAAACGGGTCTCCTTCTGATCCATTCCCTCCGAAGGGTCCTCCAAATCATTCTCCGCCGTAGTACTTGTGCAGAGAGGATGAAAACGATTCCTTACTTCTATCTGCATGGTGGGCACATGGGTTCTCTTTCTTCGGGAGGTCACATGCTGCCAATTTTCTTCCCCGTTCTTCAGTTTCGCCTGCCCGGCCTTTTCTGAATCTTCCTTACACTCTGCCTGTGCCTGATGGACAAAGACATCATTTTCTGTAATGCAACGCAGGGTTGATATTTGGGTCTCTAGTCCTTTAACCTTCTCTTCCAATAAGGAAACCAGCCTGCACTTGGTACAGATGAAGTCATCTCTGTCCTGTGGGAGGAAGACAAACAAAGCACATCCAGTGCAGGTGACATATCTCCCTCTCTAATAGCAGCCATCTTGAACTGCGTCATAACACTGCTGCACCCTTCTGCAGCAAAGACTTTTCACATTTAAAGGTAAAGTGAAGAGTATTAACAATTTCATAGCTATATACACCATATACGATGCTGAGATCAGAACTTACAAAGAAGAATAAAAGGTAGAATTTAATGTAGTATCTGATTTTTACAGAGAAGCTCCTCTGCAGCCTCATATTTGAAACTGAATAAACATCTAGAAAGGTCTAACAAAGACATATTTCGTGTAGGTGGTAAATCATAGAATCATAGAGTTGGAAGGGACCTCAGGAGGTCATCTAGTCCAACCCCCTGCTCAAAGCAGGACTAACCTCAGCTAAATAATCTCAGTGAGGGTTTTGTCAAGCCGCAGCTTAAAAACCTCTAAAGATGGAGACTCCACCACCTCCCTAGGTAACCCATTCCAGTGCTTCACCACCCTCCTAGTGAAAAGCTTTTTCCTAATGTCCAACTTAGACCTCCCCCACTGCAACTTGAGACCGTTGCTCCTTGTTCTGTCATCTGCCACCACCGAGAACAGCCTAGCCCCATCCTCCCTGGAACCCCCTTTCAGGTAGTTAAAGGCCGCTATCAAATCCCCCTCACTCTTCTCTTTTGCAGACTAAACAAGCCCAGTTCCCTCAGCCTCTCCTCATAAGTCCTGTGCTCCAGCCCCCTAATCATTTTTGTTGCCCTCCGCTGCACTCTCTCCAACTTGTCCACACCCTTTTTGTAGTGGGGGGCCCAAAACTGGACACAATATTCTAAATGCGGCCTCACCAATGCCGAATAGAGGGGAATAATCACTTCCCGCGATCTGCTGGTAATGCTCCTACTAATGCAGCCCAATATGCCATTAGCCTTCTTGACAACCAGGGCACACTGCTGACTCATATCCAGCTTTTTATCCACCGTTACCCCCAGGTCCCTTTCTGCAGAGCTGCTGCCCAGTTCGTTGGTCCCCAGTCTATAGCTGTGCATGGGATTCTTCCTTCCTAAGTAGAGGACTCTGCACTTATCTTTGTTGAACCTCATTAGATTTCTTTTGGCCCAATCCTCCAGTTTGTTTAGGTCACTCTGTATCCTATCCCTACCTTGCAGGGTATCTACCACTCCCCCCAGCTTAGTGTCGTCCGCAAACTTGCTGAGGGTGCAATCTACCCCCTCCTCCAGATCATTAATAAAGATGTTGAACAAAACCGGCCCCAGGACCGACCCCTGGGGAACTCCGCTTGTGACCGGTTGCCAGCTAGACATGGAGCCATTGATCACTACTCATTGAGCCCTATGCTCTAGCCCAGTGGTTCTTAACCTTTCCAAACTACTGTACCCCTGAAGCCTGAGTCCCACCCCCACGGGGCTGAGGCATGTAACTTAGTTTCATGGCGCCCCTGTGGCTCCAGGCAATTACCTTTCTTGCCACCCCCAATACCAGCTCTGCACTTGCGACCCCTCTAAAACTCCAGGTTAAGAAACACTGCTCTAGCCAGTTCTCTATCCATTTTATAGTCCATTCATCCAACCCATACTTCTTTAACTTGCTGATAAGAATACTGTGAGAGACAGTATCAAAAGCTTTGCTAAAGTCAAGGTATATCACGTCCACCGCCTTCCCTACATCCACAGAGCCAGTCACCTCATCATAGAAAGCAATCAGGTTGGTCAGGCATGACTTTCCCTTGGTGAATCTATGTTGACTGTTCCTGATCACCTTCCTCTCTTCCAAGTGCCTTAAAATGGATTCCTTAAGGACCTGCTCCATGATTTTTCCAGGGATTGAAGTGAGGCTGACCAGTCTGTAGTTCCCTGGATCCTCTTTCCTCCCTTTCTTGAAGATGGGCACTATATTTGCTTTTTTCCAGTCATCAGGGACCTCCCCCAATTGCCACGAGCTTTCAAAGATAATAGCCAATGGCTCTGAAATCACCTCAGCCAACTCCCTCAGCACCCTGGGGTGCATTTCATCTGGCCCATGGACTTGTGTATGTCCAATCTTTCTAAATAGTCTTGGACCTGTTTCTTCAGCACTGCAGGATGTTCACCTCCTTCTCATACTGTGCCGCCCAATGCAGTAGTCTGGGAGCTGACCTTGTCTGTGAAGACAGAGGCAAAAAAGGAATTGAGTACCTCAGCTTTCTCCACATCCTCTTTAACTAGGTTGTCTCCCCCATTCTGTAAGGGGCCCACAGTATCCCTAATCTTCCTCTTGCACATAACTTCTAAGACAATATTGGGAGCCAGAAAATAGTAATGCACTCTCCTAGTCAAACCAACTAAATGGCATGAGACTCCAGCATAAAAGGATGAAAATACTTACACACACACAGATTCAATTAAAAACAAGAAAAGACTGAGTTCATATCTCACCAGATAAAACAGGAATTCCAGACAACCATGGCTCATATTTCAACCAACAGTTGGTTGTCCTTATAAAAGAGAAATTGAAAGATCAAAGTTGCTAATGGTCAAGAGTCATTAAACTGTTCTTCAGAGCATCATTAAAACTTAGACTGCAATTAATTTTCTGCTCAAATTAGATGCCCTTAGAAACATGGTATATTTCTGTTTTCATATTGCAGAAGGAGAAAGAGCTGCATAAAGTTGAGGAATAAGCCTTATTCACTGCAATGTCTTTTCTGTCATTTATCTTGCCAGCCAGAAAGCCAAACTCAAGGATGATATCAGTTCTCTAAAAAGAATCTTTATCTTTTGAGTCCAGCAAAGAGAGAAAGTACCTATGTAGTATACAGACCCTGTGAGTGAATAGACTCCTGTCTCCCTGAAGAGTAGGTCACTGATTTTTTCTGGGGAAAAAAAAAAAACAGGAGCAAAGGCCTTCCTGATAAGAGGTGAATCAGTACTACCAGCCTGCAAGACATATTTTCTGTCATCCTTTGCAAACTTGTCTATTTGTAGATGCCTGTCACCCTCCTTAACAATAATGGGCTATCTGCTAAGAAAGGCTGAAGTCATAGTATGCCAGCAACACAGCTGGTTGGAAAACATGGGGGCAAGTATTTTTGGATTCCATGTTGAAGATAATTTGCTGACCAGCTCTGAAACCTATATCTAGGAATTTTTCAGTCCAGATCCTCACTAGAACTAGACTTGGTTTTTTAAACAGGGAGCACCGTAAGAAACCTGTTTCCTTCCAGCTCATTAGTTCAGCCCTGATCCCTGCAGGATACCTCTCTAGTAGGGTGTTTTGAAGAGATGTAAATCTGCTCCTCTGTTCCAGCCCATCTCAAAACTACCAAGGTAAACACGTTTCCTCCAATAAGTTGTTCTGTCTGGACAAAGCATCTGCCACATTCTCCTTCTTTGCAATGAGACTTTACAGCTCTGAGGAATTTTCACAAATGAAAAACGTTTCCAATTACTAGCCATTCCAGTTTAATAAGTATTTCATGTTTTGTTCCTGCAGAGAGATTGCCCGCCTGCCATTCCTTGCTAGAAATCAAAAGTTTAATGATATTTTTCCTTTTAATATTTATTTTAATGATTTTATGTAGGGATGGTGATTAACTTTGAACTGGAATTCTCAAGATTGCACTGTTAGCAGGCAAGCTGTTCCTCAGGACTTCACAATGCTCCAAGTTTATCAATAAGAGTGAACGTCAGGGAAAGCTAGTTGGCCTGATATTGTGTGGTGCCACCTCTTAAGTTGCTTTGCTCCAGCGCCAGTTCAAACACATATTGAGCCCCCTGCTGACTTACTTCTCTGGTGCCCCCATTCTGTCATTTGTTTACTCCCCCCCCCCACACACACACACCTGTTAAAAATGCAAGACACTTGGAACCTAAGCGTGATTGTTTATAACATGAACAGTGTAAATAAACCCTACAAATGAGATTATGTTGAGTTTTGGAGGGAAATTGACTCTGCTCAGATTTCGGAGGCTTTGAGGCCCGCATGCCGAAACATGCTTCGGGAATGGGGGTAAATGATTCTAACTTAAAAACCACACTCCCAGCCCCAGTCCGTCACAGATACATATCTCAGCACCAGTCTCGCATAATACGAACACACGCGCACAACCCTCTGTGCATCTGCACGCACAGCATGTGATGTGACAAGGACAGGCACTGCTGGCCCTTTACATCTGCCACAGCCAAGCAGCTGCAGTTCTAAAGTAGCCATTTGGCAAAGGTTGCATCTCCCTCTCTTCTAGCAGGTCAGGCCCTATCGTGTCTCTCCATTTCATTGCTATGGCAATGGTACATCCTCGCACTGTACCCTGTCTCACCCCTCTTCTCCCATCTCACCCAACCTGCCTCCCCCTCAACAGCTTTTTGCTGTGAGGCGTCTCCTCCACACAGGGGCAAGGATCTTCTTTCCCTCCCTTTTCAGGCAAGGTTGGGGGGGGGGGGGGGGGCAGTAAGGGAGAGATCTTTTTCATGGCCCTCCCCCACTCATGGAGGCCAGGGCTGGAATGAGCCTGGGGCTATAGGCAATTGCCAGGGAGGTAGCATGCAGTGCAGGCCCAGCACTCATCTCTTGCTCCATCAGTCTGGGCCCAGATTCCTCCCAGCTAGCCAGGATGGTGACAAGAAGGGTTGGAGGACTCTGGATCCCCCTGCTGTTGCTGCAGGGACCTGACAGTGGCCATTGTTCCCGAGGTAGTGAGGGGTGCTCTGCTCACACTTTCTGAGTAGGGTGAGGGAGGGAAGAACAAGGAGTGGTACCAATACGCACTGAGCACTTGCAGCCTCCCTTTGGAGGCCTTTCCCAGCTCCAGGCCACATTTCACCACAGGGTCTGTGCAGCCCCTGGAAACCTGCCTTCAACTCCCACAGAAGTTGGTTTGCAGGATTGGGACCATAGGAGATTACAAAAGCTGCCTTTTCTCTCCATGCTACAGGAATGTATTTGATAGCTAAACTGCAAGCCTCTATATGCATCGCCGTTCCCCTTCTCTCCCTCCCAAGTCCCTGCTCTAGCCTGGAGGAAAGATATGTGGATTTAAAAAATAGTTTTAGCCCTTACTGTTGCGCTGCCTTAGAATGAGCATTAGTCTCCCACCTCTTCTTGATATACAGTAATATGTGGAAAGGCATTTGTGGACTGTACTTATCCGATAACTAAATTGGTTACAGTTTATCATGTCCTAATTTTGTTACTGTGACTCTGGACAGAATGGATTGCTGTTGTTTTGTTTGGCTTCAGAATTAGGCATTAGACATTTAATGACCAATATATTCAGCAAGAAATACTGTGGGGTTCTTTACTGCTGTAATCTTACAATATTTTCTCCTCTGATTACCTTTCTCATTATGTTCTTGCTCCACAAATTAAATGAGGTTATAAATGAGTAGTGGGATGGAATGGCTTACCAATTAATAGAGAGGCAAGGGTCAAAAGTAACACAACTTTAGCTAACATTTACTTAATTTATAAAATATTTGCAGTTCTCTCACCCACAAGATGGAGTAGCTCTGCACTCAACAGAGTCCAAATTTCAGCAGGGTGTCTTCCTTGAAACCCACTGGAAAAATCTAAAGACCATCCTGGTTCTAGATTTGACATTCCGTAACCTTTAAGTGGAGTGCAGATCTGGAGGTTTGGTTCTGGGTAAGCTCTAGGATAAAATAAATTCTCCATATGAGCCACAATGACACTAAACATTTAAAAGGTTTCCTAGTCATTACTTTAAAAAATTCACAGAAAAAAGAGCAGTGTATAAGATAATGTCTCTCCCCCTGCTGTTATTGGGCTTGATTGTCATTGTTGCACAGTTTTCTGTGTGTGAGAGAGAGAGAGCTCTTGTGCCTGTCAATAATTGAACTATTTTTTTTTGCTTGTAATTCACTGGGAGTGCAAAGACAGATAGATGTCTAAGTACTTGTCTGAACCCACAAAATTCTATCTCCAAAAATGAATTCTAAGGTTGAGGCTCAGCTGAAAAGGGAAAGATTGAATCAAAGTAAATCAATAGAGTCTATATTTTTCATTTAGTCCAGAGATTTCCAAAGCTTTTGAGGAATTTAATAGGATGCTGCTGGAACACCAGTGGTCCCTTTTCAATAAATGGCTAGGAACACGAATATGACAAGAGATCTTATGATCATGAATCCTTTGTGCCACCCAGGGACCACAAAGGGGCCAGATTCTGGTCCCAAATGGCCAGCAGAGAATTCACCTGGAGTAGGGAAGAGTTCTTTGTTGGTATAAAGTTGTCAGAGCCAATTTATATGCCAGCCCCTCAATGAAGAGGGTGATCAGGAGGTGTGGATGAACACTATTGGCCTAGGGGGCCTACAGAAATATGGCCTATGTTAAGAGCAGCTGCTTTAACTAATGTTGGAGCTGGCACAGAATCAGGGTGCTTTAATCAGGTCCCTTATGCTCCACCACCAACTCTCCTGCAGAGAGCTCCAATTCAGGGGAGAACCTAGCCCACTATGTGCCAAATTCACTGAGTCAGAATCACTGAAATGATGAAAGTCTTCAGCATTCATGGTACACACAAGTCTACTATTTACTCAAGGAAGCTTGCATTACTTACTTTTTCAGCAGGATTCTGCCTTCCTCAGACAGATATAAAGCTAAATTCTTTACCTTTTACATGGAGATCATGCTCATCACTCACGTCTCACTGTCCTAAATGGGTCACCAACTGATTGAGGCTGGTTTCATTTAAAAAAAAAATCCATAACAAATTGCCTGAATTCACCCAATTAGAGTATTTTATATTCCTAATCCACTTTCATTCCTAAATTCATATTATTATTGATGGCCAACCCTCAAAAAGCTTGGTAACCATCCAAACCTCTTGGGTTTGCAAAATGGAGATGGAATCTCCTGAAAACAGGCTTCCTTGAGACATTTGTCCCTTCCTGTTTGCATGAAATACTGGACCACGTCCTCAGTAGTTTTGGACCAGCTGAGAACTGTGAGAACTGATTCTCTCATGATATTTTGGCATTTCCCCTGCCAAAACCATCTGGAACCAAGAATGCAACCAGTCAACCACATAAAATTTCCAAGCCTCAGAAAGTCTTTGTTTTGTGTTCTGGGCATAGATTCATCTCATCCATCAGACATATTTACGTACTACTACTAATATAAGTATACTTTGCAGTTCTACAGCATCATACATCCAACTATCTCCAAATCATGCCACAAATGTTAATTAATATAGCCTCACAGCACCCCAGGAGGTCAGTAAATGTTATTGTCCTCATTTTATAAATGGGAAAACAGGGAAGTAGATGCGAATAACTTGCCCAGTGCAATAAAGGTGTGACACACAGAAGTGCTGATAAAAGTTTGGCTTTTATTGCTTAGCCCTAATTACATGACCTGGGTCAGGACTACAAAAGGTACTAAAAAATAATCTAGTTACCCCCAACATGTTAGTGACAAAGCAAGGAACAGAACTCAGGACTGTAAATTCCTAATACCTTGCTAGACTACATACATACAAGACTAACATAATAGATTGTAGTAAATTAAGAAATAGATTGACTAAGTGGAGTGATGCAAGCTTTCTTAAATTAATGACAACCTGGAATATGAGATGTGTTTTACCTTACCGTATCTCTGACTCAGTGGACTCATGTCACTTCTTGAAGTTATAAGTGGAAAAAGCTACATACAAATGAACCCAGGTCCCTAGTTTCCCAGTTATGTAATTTCCTATCTGCACTAGTACATTTCTTTGTTATATATAATTACAGTTCTGCATCATATTTTACACAGCCCTGGGAATGGCTTTGCCTCAGGGGCCCCCTGTTACCTTTTCCTTTATAGAGCTCAGTCTTTCACAGGCCAAATGAAACATGCATTGAATATGAGTGTCTTTAAGGCTGATATCCACATTTCTGTAGTAGGATCCCCTTGGAGCAGGGTGTTGATCCTTTCTCTCCCTCATTACTTTACAAGAATCTAAGCTCAGAACTTTGGACAACTTTCATCTGTGAAGCAGGAACAGATTCACAATTTCTCTGAATGAGAGCTGAATGACAAGGAATTGCTTCTTAGGTCAGGAATGGTGGCATAAATAGCTTACTAGTAGCCTACACATATGAAAGATCAAAAACTCCCAAATGTCTGTGGAGTAAAATGGATTAGAACATCTTCCACATTTTATCTGTTCAGTGGTGGCCAACTGCAGGATAAAAACTCAAGAAGCAGGGACATTATAGTTTGATGCAGATTCTTAGTATCCTCTATATTACAGTGGTTCAAAAAGTAAATTAAATCTTTCTGTGTTAGTGAGTCGGTTGCACACTCGGAAGCACTCTGACAATTCTGGGTGCATAAGAGTTAAGAAGAAAACACAGTGGGCATGGGGAAAATCCATATGGGGAATAAACCCCCAGACTAAATATTTTATTTTAAAAAAATACATCTAGCAGAATATTATTCACTGTTGTGCTTGAAGTGTGGGTGTATAGTTCATTCATTATGAATCAGGGAGCAGAGGCAGTTACAGGCCTTGTTTTCCCAGTGAGTATTGATTGTACACATTGCTTGCTAGTGTTTTGGTTCATTATAGCTCCATCTCTAGTAAAGTGTAGGTGTTTGCATTCTTGAATGTTATACAGAGCTGTGAGGGTTTGGGAAAAGCTGTCTCTCAGCAAGCTTGTGTAGGGGGTGTGTTTTGTTTTGTATTTTTTAAACAGGAAATCCTTACCAAGTTTCCAGGCAGAGAGCTAGGGTAAGGGGTCTATTAGCCCTTTACTGAAACTTAGTGGGTCTTTTTGGTTGGCCATCTCTTGAGGAAGCGGGACTCTGAAACGGACAGCCCCAGGGCCAGTGGCAAGAGGACAATGCACCAAGTCAGCCTGATTGCCAGCCAGGAGGGTGGGGCACGGGGGTCCCGTGTGAGCTGCCTGGGCAGAGAGCAGGGCCGAGCTAAGGACAAAGCAGCCAGTGGCTGGGAGATGAGAGAAGCAGCCCAGGCCAGGGAGTTGAGCTGACTAGACCAGACCAGACAAGACCAGACCTGACCCACAGCAGCAGAACCAGAAGAGCAGTCCAGAGAGCCAAGCTGAGCAGAAGGGAGCTGGGGCTGGAGCTGTGTGGAGCTGGGTGCGGTGAGCAGCTGGGGAGAGCGAGGGGGACCCTGGACAGGGACCGGCCCAGGGAGATGCCACCAGCCAATTGGCCTCACAGACCAGACTGGGAGGGGAATCGTGACCCAGATGGGTGGCTGATGCTGGGAGAAGGGCCCTGCCCCCTAGGACGTGGGGGCATGTGGCCACTGCCATAGCAAGTGTCTGACTCTCTATCCCTGCAGTGCAGCCAGGCAGGAGGCCTGTGACATGTGAGAAACAGGCTGTTAACATCTCTAACACCCCAGAGATGCTGTGTGTGATGCCGTGTGCAAGAGGGCAGTCTTAGGTGTTTTCCTTTAACCTTTCTCCTCTTTTATTTATTTTTTAAATTGATTGCTGTTCAATAAATTGTATTTGCTTTAAACTGTATGCAATAATTAGTGGGTCAGGGATGTGTCTAGTGCAGAGAGAGTAGTCCGAAGTGAGGACACCCAAGCTCCGGCCCTAAGTGACCACAACAAGATTTGTGGTTGACTCCCCCCAGGAATCCTGGGTCCAACCTTGTGGGAGTTATAGGGACCCTGCCACACAGGAGAGTGGGAGGGGAGCCCTCGAGGTCAGGCAAGCCTCTGGGTAAAGGGATTGGGAGCAAGGACTCAGATCCTTTTGCTAGCCAACTCCACCGGAGTAGTGTAGGAGCCAGGAAAGTTCTCCACAATAGCGGGGCCATTCCCCTGCTTACATTAGCTTAATGAAAGCCAGTGGTGAAAATTAAAGTTAAATAAATAGGACAGTGTGGGGTGGGGCTGGGATCCAAGACACTAGTGAAGAAAAGAGAGAGGAAAACCTATAGTGGCCTTCACCTTTATAGGGCCCCTGCTTACACCTCCACCCTGATTAAGTAAAGCAACAAGCATTTCTTAATTAAGAATCAGCTGTGGGGAAGTTCATGGATTAAGCTCTTAGGCCCTGGTACACATTTGGCATTGGGAGTTATTGACTACCTCGTTGGTTGCATTCTGAGTGCTGGGTCCTTCTCTTCCTCTTCCACTACCGTGACAAAGGTCTGTATGTTGTTTCCACTTTCTTTTCCTGATAATGGGAGGAGATTCCTTTTTCTTTGCCCTGCTCATGGAGACCATGCCAAAAGGGGAGGATCAGGGAGGTGGTCTTTTCTCTTTGTTGTGTGGTGAGGAATAGAGGGCATGGAGACTACCTGGTCTTATGGCTGGGGTAAGAAGGAAGGAGATCAAATTGCTCAGTGCTCCTTAGCTACTCAATGCAGACTCTATGGCCCTGGGTTGCTCTCAAAAACTCTGCTATGAATATCTTTCCCAAGTTAGCAACACTGTTGAGGATAATTGTCAGAACTCCAATGTTGCTGACCTTGAGGCTATTCAGCAGAGTTTTTCAATTGGATATATCAGAAAAATTTGAAAGCTTAGAGACCCCTCAGAAAAAGCCTCCAGATCTGCTGAGCCTTTTCTGATGCCATCATAAAGATGTGTATGTGACATGTGTGGTTAGACATCTGTTGCAGTAGAATAGTATTTCTTCTTTCTCCTTGGACTGCACTGAAACAAGTCCTCCTGATTTGTAGGTTCTTCACAGCCTACTGCAGAATTTCTATTCCAAATATCTAGAGTTGAGTTCAGCTCCAGGGGCGTGAGTGCAAGTCCTGTTGATTTCATAGTTACATCCACGCTGAATTTGGCCATTGGACCCCGAATTCTTGAAACTTTCTTTTTCATTCTTTCCACAGTTGGCAAGGGTGGAAGCTGCAGGATGCCAGGGATCTCAGTCCTATTTCTTCCTTCCTTCCTTTTTCATACTTCTGTAAATTGCTGTTTTGTAGAGCTTCAGTTTACTGCCTCTTCAGGGCTTAGTCTGTTTAGCCTGTTCTATAACTGGGACATTTTAAAAACATTTCCCATGATTGCTAACTCTGGTTAAGCTCCCTGGGCACTAGCTGTGGTGGGAGCCCTAGTGTAAACAGGCTACTGGTTCACAAAACCAAAATCTAAAAGAAATATTCCCATACATTATTTTTCAAACTTCCAGTGGTCCCAGATTTTGTTTTGTAAATAAACACACATTTCCATGGGTTACATATTCTAAATTCTCTTTTCTAAGCTCTGAATTTTAAGACGTGAAGTATCTGCCAACAGCTCCATGTCTGCTTGTTTTTAGTGACTCCAAATAAGAGCAGAAGTGGAGGTATATAAGCTGTGCAAGTTCTGGCTTCTGGACAACTGTAAAAAGAATTATCCAGATTCCCTGCATTTGACATTTAATCACCTTCTGGTCTGTTCTACTCAGTTACAGAAGGTTAATCTCTCTTTTTTTATGCTCCTGCTCCTTTCCAACTGAAATTTCAAGTAAAATTAACTTGGAATTTCCAGGCTTTCAAACATTTCTGAACTTTAAGAAAATCCACATTCTCTTAAAGGCTTTTTTTTAAGCTGAAGTAACCAAGTTTTTTTTTTTGCCTGGGAATTTCCTTAAGTTTTAAAAAATTGTTTAATAATTAATTTATGATAGAAATCACTGTAGAGGTTGCAGCAACCCCAGCAGATCCACAAATTCCACAGGGACCACGAACTATGTGTGCTCTTTGGATCTTGCAAGCTGTGCAGAGTCTCTAATGGACCTTGCAAATGGTGCAACATATAACATTTCTAAGGTAAAGTGTATTTGTTGAAAAATCTTGCTTTAAAATAGGTTTATTTTAAGAGCCCTCCATTTTAATACATACTTGTGAGTACTTTAAGCATATTCGATTGTAGAAGGATTGAATATCTACACCAAAATAATTCTTTAGTGACCCTTTTTCTTTTTTAAAGTAAATTTAGTGTTTGTATAATCTGACCTGGGATACTGAGTCCTCTATTTACAGACCAGATGATGATAACATATGCTTTATCTGTCTGCTCAGGCTTCTCACTAACTCCTGTTTACTATGGATTGGACAGAGATGATCAGTGATGGTGATCTGATAGTAACAATTTTTGGCCATTGCATATAAGGTGCACAGGATTGGAGACCTATGGGGGATAGGCTTTGTATCCCATTACTAGCCCTCTAAGCCATCTAGTTCCCCATATGATTAGCATTCAGACAGTCACTTTTGCTGAAGGCATTGGAACAAGTGACCTGGAGCCTTTATGTTGTTGTCATTCCTCTTTGTAATCAAACAGAAGCAGAAACAATTGCTTTGATCAGTCATTCTTCCATTTCCCTCCGTCCCCCCAGGTAATGCCTTTATCTTTCCCCATAGATCCCTGCATGCACACGCTATAAACAAGTAGTAAAATCTCTGAATCATCAAATATAGTTCCTCGGGTGCATTCCAGAAGACAAGTCAGAAATTTTGGTTTTTGCAACTATTCCTGCTCTTGAATTTGTCTCTTTAAATTCTCTTACATCAGGATGGCACCATTTACAGGGAAAAAATGCATTACCAGACAAAGCAGGTCAGGGGAAATATAATATCTGGAGTCCTCTGATGAGTATTCTGATCTTGCTAAACAATTGCAGTCTGCAACCATCACTAATACCTATCAGGAAACAAATATATAGATCTTCATGTTCAGAACCTATCAAGAAAATTCAGGAGGGCACTAGGCAGTATATTACTATTGATTATGTTGAAAATATCCAGACTTCTATCTATGGTTTTCAACACAGAACAGAGCAGGAAATTTTGATAGGGAAGCACCAAGAAATAGCCTAATAGTTTTCACATCATAACAAGGTACATCTTTGGAAGTATAATGTTTTTCTGCTCCTTGGATGTCACAGGGATTACCATTTCATTATGTTTTTTACATCAAGTATCCAGGGTAAACATAAACTCTGGAAGTCTACACAATTTATATCTAAGGCTAAAAGTGCTATCTTTAGTTTGGTAAGGAGAAGCTCTTGTGTGTTAACGCAAGTGCAGATAACAGCTACTGTAAGCCCTGGTGTCTGTTTAAACAAATCTGCAAATTATAAAAAGTTCTAATGAGTTCAAGTACTGCAAGCAAACTAACTTTATAGCTGGCAAGGGATGTTTTCTTGCTGATGCCCCACTTGGGATATTATTGCTATGTAAGCAGGGTCTGAATGGACTCTCCCCTACTGAGCTGGTATTTGCATGAGCACACCTACCTTGCTTAGGTGCTCAGCATGATGGGACTGCTTTGCCCAAATGATCCCTTTTGGTTGGTGTTGGGTTAAAAATCACTTTAGTGTTAAATGAAGGGGTAATGAAGTGTTGTTCCCCTGACTGTCTGAACAAAGGGCAGCAGAACTGTGCTTAGCCTGTTCTGATTGAATGATCTCTATTATCTGAACCAAACTGGCTAAGCAAGGGGGTTCAGATGCCAGAGCTCTTTGAAGGCTGATAGAGGGTGGGGACAGGTATTCCTGCCTGGAAGTGTGGGCTCTGCTTAAAAGCCCCAAACATGGTTTAATCGCTGCCTCTCACTGTTCAAAGATAGAGCTAGTTAAGATTCCATTAGGAGTCTTTTGTTTTGTTAAGTGCTTGCTAAAGTTGAACTCATCCACTGTGGGACAGCATTCCTGCCCTGTTTGAGCACTGAGATTCACCTGCTAAGGCCTTGTCTACACTTGAAAAATAAGTCAACATATTTATGTCGACTTTGGCTGATGTTCACACTGCTCTTCTTGAGTTGGTGGAATGCGTCCTCACCTGAAGTGCTTCCACTGACCTAAGGGGCAGTGTGGGGGGAGCTGAGAGAACCATCTCTCAGCTCCCTGCCAGAAGCCAACAGGCTCCCTGTGGGCTGCCCTTCCCACCTCCATTCCTGGTCCCAGCATGCAGGGACTTCTCCATGCCCCCAGCCCCACTCCCAGGAGCTGGCTGAAGCCTTGTGTCCTGCCCAGTCATGGCTCAGAGCCATTTCTGGGCTCACTGGGCAGCAGGCGCCTATGGCGTGCCTGAATCCCAGGCTTGCGGCCGGTGGGGGGGCAGCTGTCCACTCCCCAGCTTGGAGCCAGGGGACAGCTGCCTCTGCATGTCTTGGGCTTGCAGCCAGGGGGCAACCTCCCATGCCCTGGCTCAGAGCTGGGGAACAGCAGCTGCCGCATGTCCCAGGTTTGCAGCTGGGGTGGCAGCCTTCTGCGTCACAGTTCAGAGCCCAGTGGTAGCCACCCTTGTCTCTCCTGGTCCCAGCTCTCAGCCAGGAGCCAGGTGGCTTACTCAGTCCTGACTCACAGTTGGGAGTGGGCTATCACCCCACTTACTTGTCAATTTCACTGCTCTAACAGAGCAAGTATGACAACTGACAAGTATGAAAGCCCCTCCACCACTCCAAGGGGACACAGTGTCTACACTTTGTCCCTTTAAGATTTGTCCCTTTGAAAGGTTAGCCCTTTAAAGTTTGTCCCTTTGAAAGATTTCACCACCCACCCCGCTCCCCGTGTGGTGAATGCGTTTTAAATGCCAGCAGTGAGAGGAAATTCTTTGCTACATTGTTTCAGTGGCCAATCATGGAAATTGATACTTTCTTAAGAGTTTATTCACAGTGCTACATGCAGATACATTATATCATGCTTTCCATCAGTGAAATGGAAACATTTGTATCACTGTATTAATAGACTAACTGACTCCATTGTTATTTATCTTACATTCTACAGACACCTGTAGAATCAAAATCAAAGGCAAGCAATATACAGGGAGTGGTGGGGGGAGCATAAAAGGCAAACAGCATACAGGTAGGGGGGTTTGTTTGGGAAGGGAAAAATCAAAGGCAAGCAATATACAGGGGGTGGTGGGGGGAGCATAAAAGGCAAACAGCATACAGTTCTAAACTAATCCAGGATAAGATGCGATGTATTTGTCACAGTCAAAATGAGAGCATAGTTCAGCTGGCTCCATGTGCCTGCAGCAATGGCGATCGGGGAAGTAAAAAAACAGCATGAAAATCCTTTTCCTGTTTGTTTGGGGGTGGGGGAAGCAGTGCTGCATCCTGGGATGATGACACTCGTCACAACAGCCTCTATGGTTAATTGCACTGTGGGATAGCTTCCCACATTGCACTGCTTTCTAATTTGAATTAAGGCTGGCCAGTGTGGACGCAAGAAACCAGCACAAACACTGTAGTGTGGACAGTCTGCAGCACTTTCTATAAATTGCTTTCTGTAATTCGAATTAAGCTAATTCGAATTAGTGCTGCAATGTAGACATAGCCTTAGAGCTGAGAATCAGAGAGCTGGATGGAACTTCAAGAAACCAACCCCCAGAGGTCATAGTGGAGAAGCAGGTGGTAACAAAAGGTGATGGTTTGCAGCAGAGTGGCTGGCAGATTGGCTCGCAACATGGCCTGCAGAGCAACGAGTAGCCAGCATGGGCAGCTGGTGAAGGGTGGCTGGAACAGAGTGGCCAGATGGGGGAGTGAGCAAGGTACCTTCTTTCCCCTTCTTGCAACCAGGATGTCAGAGGTGAACTCTGGGTCTGCCCTGACTAATGACAACACCTGAGTGGGATGTTGTGAAGGGAGGGGCACATTAAAGGAACTTCTTGTTGCTGGATATAAGAATCTGAAGCAAAAGGAAACTGCCCCACATACCTTGGGGTGGGTGTTTTGTTCATGGTTTTATGCATGTGAATCCTACTTGCAGCGTTTTCCCAAGTTAATGCCGGGTTACTTTTCCCCTTTTTGTTAAAGGTCTCTTTTCTATTCGCAGTCTCTGTGCTTGCAAGCGGGGAAGTACTGCCTCTAAAGGTACCCAAGAGATGGTGTGTAATTGACCCAGGTTACTGGGTGGGGGCTCAAACCGGTTTTGTGTTGTATTGTTGAAAGGAACCGCTAGATATTGAACCCGGCCCTTGTTACTGCTGACTCCAACTGGCAGAAGGGTTACCGCTATAAGCAATTTTTGTTTTGAGATCCTCCCAAACACTGGAAATTCAAATGGCTTCTTTCAGGGAAATATCCCCTTAGTGAAAGAATTTCCCTCATGAGTTGCATGCTCTTTCAACAACACAGAGTGCTGGGCACAGAAGTGAGCAAAGTGCAGCAACCTTTCCCCAGGAGTACAAGAGGAGTAATAATTATACTAGCTTAGTCAAATTCAAGGTGAATTGGTGAAATGTGGGAATATGTAGTGTACAGTGCATAAAATATACATTTGAATGAACAATGGTATGAACTTACAACTAGTCCTGTACTTTGTATTCCTCAGCTAATTAGTCCTTTATTAGAAGATTTTTATATTGACATTGATTTCCATATTTGTCCACATAGCTTCCATTTTTAAACAACTAATTTATCTCCCTTATCAAGTAAAGAGAATGGTAGACAGTCTATACAGAAAGCACAATACTGAAATTAAAAACAAAAGCAGATGTATCACCAGTTCTGTCTGTTCATCTGAGTCCTGTATATAATAAAAGGTCAATTGCCCTGCAGGGACTGCTTTTTCTTGTGTGAAGAAGCTTGCAGAATCAGGGCCTTAAAGGTTCTTTCTCTTTCTTCCTGTGGTTTTGCCTACTGTTAATTGGCAGAAGCAGTTGGTCTGTTACAGGCAAGATGTGCTATGGCATTCACAGACATATTGCTGGGGGTGGAGGGGGGAAATCAAGGACAGATATGAAAAAATTATAATCAATACAACTTAACTGAGTCTCAGATTTGCAAGAAAAACAGCATATGTCAGGAAGAGCAGTTTATTTCAGGTGCAGGTGTCATAAAGATGGATTGGTTCTAAATTTCTAATATTTTCCATATTATAAATTATTCTGGAAATAGATTGGTAGAGCCCTGAGTGGATATACAAATGTGGATACTCATCTGATACGTATCTGCCACAATTATCTTACCGTGGACTGCCATTCGCAGTGTGTTGATCCGCACCAGCAGGCATCTGCAGCTCTGGGGCCCCGAAACCCCTCCAGGCAGCTGCCCAACAGCTGATCAGCATGCAGGGAGTCCCACAGAACAGCTGATTGATTGACAGCCAGCAGGGGAGCCTCCCCCCAAGAGCTGTTCAGCAGGGCTCCCCTGCTGGCTACTTATCAGCTGTTCTGCTGGGCTTCCCCTGCCAGTGGCTGATCAGCTGTTCTGTGGTGCTCTCCCTGCTGGCCAGGGAGCCCAGTGGAATAGCTGATCAGCGGCTGGCAGGGAAGCCCTCCCGAAACAGCTGATTGGAGGCCAGCCCCCACCTCCAATCTCAAAGGCGGGGAATCAGCCTCAAAGGCTCTAAGCTGCAGAGAGCTGCTTCCCTGCCTTTGAGATCCGCATCTGCTCCATTATCTGATCAAAATGATCTGCGGATATCCACATCTATATCTATGGATGTGGATATCCGCAGCTATAAAGTGGATATCCGCAGATTTGCAGGGCTCTATAGATTAGTTTCAGTCTGTCAAAGGATATGGATGCTCTGTGGTTGCTGGTCTATGGTCACCACTATACAGATAGTTTTCAGTAATTATGATATGCAAATGACAGCACTTTGGTTTCAGAACTTACCATCAGCATGCCCCCAACAGACATGCTCACTTCAACTTTTGTCATGTCACCCAAATCTTGTGAAACAAACAAACCAAAAAAACCCTCCAACCTTTTAAAACCAGTCTTTGTCAGAAATATTGTTAATTAATTATTTTGGTAATAACTATATCCTAGGTTAATAAATATCTCCATTTTGGAGTTTATTTAGCCCTTGATACAATTGCTGTCTCATTAATAGAAATCACTCAGGTTATTCTCTAAATACTTTCATGGTAGATACGAGAGCTCTGTATATGTCTCTAATAAAAAGACAAATAACACAAATTTCTGCTGTGTACAATTCTGCTGGAACACCATCTTGCTTTCTGGCTTGCTTTAGTCCCACCAAAAATCAATGGAAAATGCTCCCATATGCACAAATGATTTTATGGCTTGGTAGCTGTGTGCAGTTTCCAGGCAACAAAGCATTTGTTTATATTGAAAAGTGCAACAACAAAAATGTAATGTAACAGTATCTCATTTACTAATTGAAAAACAAATTGTACAATAGTATAGAAAATTAAAAAAAAACTTTAACTGGAGAAAGGCAGACCATGCAGTTAGTAATGTTCTAATAATTAAAACCATTCTATTTTTTCTCCTCTGATGGCCAGAAATAAGATTAAACTTGGCAAATGTAGAGCATGTGTATGTGTGAGTGAGAGAAAGAGAATAAATAGTGCACTTTGGGCCTGAAGAATCTGTAGCATTCAATGTAGATCTTAATGTATAGGAGATAGGCCCAATCCTCATTTGATATAAAATGAAGTCAGTGGAACTACACAGATTTATACCAGTTGAGAAACTGGTTTAATATTGTATGAGCATGCAGGTAGGCACTATGGAGCAGGTTGAACATTACTATTGATTATGTTGAAAATATCACAACACATCTCTCCCTGTTTTCATCATAGAATAGGGCAAGAAATGTAGCTGATGGCACTAAGAAGTGTATTACTTTCTAACAAGAAGTATTTTATCTATTATTACAAGGCAAAATTTAATAGGGGATGCTGGGAGGGCAGCAGAGTGATTATATATAGAGAGATTATTCCCTAAGATTCCTAGTTCTAACTTTCCACATTCTTGACAGCAAAGAGAAATACATCTGAATAACATAGACAACATTAATTTTAGAATAATCTCTTATGGAAACAGAGAAGAAAATGTGATGGATGAAAATGGGAAAAGATCAGAATTCAGTTTTGATGCTAGCAGAGATATTCTCACTGTTTTTACATATGTATGTTGTTAATGGGCTGATCAATAAAACCACTATGGATTTTGAAAATTTATATTATAATAACGTCTGAATTCAGTGAGGTAGTGTTTGCTCATATGGAGTTTACTGCAAGATTGGGGCTTAATATATTACTCTTTGGGCATTAAACACACAGGATGTGCATTGCTGCTGAGTTGATATAACTACTGGAATCTTAACTTTTGCATTTCATGACTCTGTATTTTTGTTGAGCAACCTTAATTTTTATTAACACAGGATTTGTGCATTGTTTGTATCTTACCTTAATTAATAACTCAAGTTCCTTGGCCCCCAAACACAGTGTTTCTGAGAAGGAGCACAGAACTAGTGCTATGTTGGAAATTGGATGATTTAAAGAGGATTTACAGGGCCAAAAGCAATTTTTCACACCTGTACTCTATTATAACATAATCTGAATTATATGAACCAATACTCCTCTGTTTCTAAGCTTTGGGTTTTTTTGAGAGATCATCCTCTCACTCCCCATTATCCCTGGTCTACAATGTTCATCTGTTGTATTGTCCAAAGAAAACTTGTCAGTACGGTGATGACATCATGGAAGCCTTTCTTGCATTTATATTTTGGCAAAATATATGAATTCAATATACTGCCCATATCACATGTCAGAAATGACAAGGGAAAGGCAAATAGAAGAAGTAAAGAAATGTAATTACTGTATGCAACATCCAAACAAATTAAGTGTGTCATATATCTTGAGAGACAATAAACCAACAATGTCTGGCAAAAAGAGATACTCAGAAAGATCCTCCTTGCCTCAGCCAAGTCTAAGGAATGGCCCTGTTTCAAATGGAGAATTCAGTATTGCCAACCCCAAGTGTTCAGAAAATGAGACAGGCCCCCCAAAATCATGAGGTTGCTTAAAAATAATGAGATTTTCAAAAATATATTTTTTCCATTCTTTTTCTTTGCATTTTGGTTTATGGATCTTTAGGCTACATTTGGATTGCTTTGATGTTTTCTCAGCTAACATAAGCACTTACCTTTTCTTTAAATGAAAGCTGAGCTTTTTAATCCAATATTTGTCTTCAGAAGCTGACACTTTTGGAAAAACACCAAATATCACAAGCCTCACCATCAAATCACAAGAGTTGGCAACACTAGCTATTTCAACAAACTGGTGCTCTTTTCCATTTTCTCTTGTAAATATTATGAGCTAGCTCATGGACAAGAATAATTTAATAATGCAATAGTAAAAATATTGACATAAGTAACCATGACAGCATAAGTACAGGCATCATAGTCATCTGTGAGGATTGAACTTGTATCAAAAGCATAGGCCCTTCCCATTTGAACTAAAGGAGCAATTACATTAAGAATTCCTAGGTAGCAGCAATACTATTAATGTAGGTATTTCCAAAGATTCTGTTGTCCATTTCACTTTTGTATTTTTTCATTCCCCAAACTGATAGTAACAATAAAGTACATTCAACTGACTCCTTCTTTTCTTCAAAAACACTTTATGGAGCTTGTGAGGGAGCATAGGGTATATATATTGTGGACTAGGAATCTGAGCTTTGACACTTTACTTTTACAGTAGTGAGTTTGTGATATATTAGATTTGTGTTACTTGCTAGCAGATGTGGTTGGCAGTCTCATGGTAAAGGAAAGAGCTACTTTACTGTGGCTGACTTTTGTGCTTCCACTTTCTTCTCATTTCGTATGGAATATATACCTGAGTATATTTATTTTAAAAAAACCCCACTAAATAACAATTTAAAAAGTTGACAAGAGCAAAGGACAACTCAACATTTCCTAAGAGACATTTTGCATTCTTCAGGATCTGACCCTCAGCTATAATTCTACATACCATCTTGGCAAAAATCTTGCTGAGACATGAAAGTTGTCTAGACAAATAGACCCATCTCTGTAAATGATTTAGCGGTAGGAATGCTATGTGTCAGTAATATTAGGCTCTCAAGTACTATGAAGCAATAAAAAAACCTTTTCTCTTTTTTTTTTTTTAATGCCTGGATTTGTATTCCATAGGAAATGAGAGAAAAATGGATACACAAAAGCTAGCTACAGTTATTGAGTGATCAGACTGGCACTCTACCCCAGGATATAAAAATTACAAGTTTTAACAATATGGATATTTTTAAAAATCAACTTCCATTCAGTGTATTCATGCAAAATAACCTTGTCCCATTGTTACAAAGGAGTTATGGTTTTCTTTATTATGTAGTAGGATTATATTGTGCTATAAGTATCATAGTGACACTTCACGTCATTGTAAACACCAAGACTACTGTTGCTTCATCCACTTTGCTGACAGAAGAGAGTGAGACAAACAAAAAAAACCCTGACTACAAAGTCAGTCAGAGCTCCTTTTTGGCCCTTCAGTAACATGCATTTTGTATTACTTAATAAAATTGTGGAGCATGGTAGAACTGTGAACATGTGACACCAAGAACTTTGTGCATATTTCATAAATATTTGGTGCTGGATGCCAAGGCAAAATGAAATTATAAAACTATTTCATCTTGCATGCTCTTTTGACATGTCAAGTTTTAAAGCTTGCATGAAATGGAAAATAATATTATCTGTTTCCTTAGCATACAACTTTGTGCAAAAGGCCATAGAACCAGCATTTAGCAATGTAATAGCAGGGGATTAGGGCGATGTTACAGTTACCTCCAGAATACCACTACACATTGTTTATTAGCATTACACTGTGTACATAACTCCAATAGAGTGCACATACAGGCCACTCTAAATGTTTGGTAATCATTTCCAAGGATTGCAGTGGGTCCTGGTGGACCTGATTCAATAGCTTGGTTCAGCTCTTTCTGTGTCTTTCTGGCCTACTGTGCCTCTTTGCTCTGCAAAGCATATTATTGACATTTATTAATTTCATTATCAGTTGTTCCCAGACCACTGAAAGGCACAGCCCTCTGCACCACCGACTATCATGCTGAAAGGCTTGATTAAAGTCTTATCCTGCTAGTTGGTGTTTGAGCCACTTGCTTATCTGAGACCTTGTCACTGGTCATGTCAGGGGCTATGAGTCTTCTGTGTTGTATTTCTAACTTTCAACATTGTTTGTCTTTATATTATTGATGTAAATCCAGTGTCCTGATTCCTTTCTGCCTTTGAGTTCCAAGGCATTAGTGAGTCTTAAAAAGTGGGAGTGCTAACACCAGTGTCTGCCCAAATTCATAGATCTTAAGTCCAGAATGGATGACATTGATCATCTAGTCTGACCCAAATTGATTATTGCTTCATGTCCAGTAGCAATAGTTGAACTAGAACATATCTTTTAGAAAACTATCCAATCTTGATTTAAAATGTTTGAGTGAAGGAGAATCCATCACATACTTTGGTAAATTGATCTAGTGGTTAATTACCCTCACTGATAAAAATGTCCACCTTATTTCTAGTTTGAATTTGTCTAGCTTCAACTTCCAGTCATTTGGATCTTAGATTGAAAAGACCTATATTATCAAATTTCTGTTCCCCATGTTGGTAGTTATAGACTGCGATTAAGTCAACCCTTAATCTTCTCTTTGATAAACTAAATAGAGTTTCTTGAGTCTTACACTATAAGGCACAGTCACTATAAAGTGTTTTCCAATCCTTTAATCATTCTCACTGAATCCTCTCAACATGCTTCTTGAAGAATGGAAACTAGAACTAGATTCCAGTAACTATTCCAGTAGCAACTACACCAGTGCCAACTACAGAGGTAATATAACCTCCCGGTTTGATAGTCCTCTGTTTATACAGCGAAGGATCAGATTAGCCCTTTTTGCCATCGTGTTGCACTGGGAGTCCATGCAAAGTCACTGCTTCACAGGGTGGAGTACCTCATCCTGTGAGTGTGGCCTAAATTATTTTTTCCTAGATGTATAAACTTACATTTGGCCGTATTGAAACACATGGTTTGCTTGTGCCTAATTTACCAAGAGATCCAGATTGTTGTATATTAACATCATGTCCTCTTTATTATTGACCACTACCCAAATATTTGTCATTTGCAAATTTTATCAGTAATGATTTTATGTTTTCTTCCAGGTCATTAACAGCATGATAGCAGAGGGCCAAGAGCCGATCCCTGAGGGACCCCACTTGAAACTCATTGGCTCAATGACAATTCCCTGTTTGCAATTTACATTTTAAGAACTATCAGCCAGTTTATCATCCAGTTAGTGTGTACCATGTTGATTTTGTATCATTCTAATTACTTAATCAAAATGGCATGCAGTGGCAAGACAAATGCCTTACATAGAATCATAGTAATGTAGAGCTGGAAGGGACCTTGAGAAGTCATCAAGTTCAGCTCTCTGTGATGTGACAGGATCAAGTAAACCTAGATTATCCCTGACTGGTATTTGTCCAACCTGTTTTAAAAACCTCTAATGACGGGGATTCTACAACCTCCTTTGAAAGCCTATTCTAGAGCTTAATTACTCTTATAGTTAGAAAGTTTTTCATAATATCTAACCTAAATCTCCCTTGTTGCAGATCAAGCCTGTTACTTCTTGTTCTACCTTCGATGGATATGGACAAGAGTTGTTCAGTGTCCTCTTTCTAACAACCCTTAACATTTGAAGACTGTAACCAGGCCGCCCCTCAATCTTTCTTTCTCAAGACTAAATATACCCAGTTTTTTTGTTTACTTTCCTCATAGGTCAAGTTTTCTAAACCTTTGATCATTTTGGTTCTGGATTCTCTCCAATTTGTTCACATCTTTCTTAAAGTATGGCACAGAGAACTGGACACAGTTCTCCAGCTGAGGCTTCACTAGTGCTGAGTAGAACAAGACAGTTACCTCTTGTGTCTTACACACAAACTCCTGTTCATATACTTAGATTTATAGTAGCCTTTTTCACAGCTGCATCACACTGTTAACTCATATTCAATTTGTGATCCACTATAATTCCCAGATCCCTTTCAGCAGTTCTATCATATATCCAGTTATTCCCCATTTTGCAGTTGCGCATTTGATTTTTTCTTCCTAAATGGAATACTTTGCACTCGTCTTTACTGAATTTCATCTTGTTGAATTCAGACCAGCTCTCCAATTTGTGCAGGTCATTTTGAATTCTAATCCTGTCCTCCAAAGTGCTTGTAACCTCTCCTGGCTTGGTGTCATCTGCAAATTTGATAAGTTTACTCTCCAATCCAATATCCAAGTAATTAATGAAAATATTCAATAGTACTGGATCCAGGACTGACCCCAATCCAGAAGTCCAGTATTGCCAACTCCCACAATCTTACCACAATTCTAGCAATTTTGGGGTGTGTTTTTCATGTTTCATGAAAACATGATGATAAATTGCCAACTTACTTATCTTCCCCTATTCAAAATGTCCACTATTTAATATTACAGTCAATGGGGCTGAACCCAGTAAGCTCCCTGCCATTTCCCTGAATGTAGAAATGAGTCTGCCCTTAATAAATTTGGCTGCCACCTCCCACTGTTTTCAATGAGATTGAAGCAATGCCCACAGGCAAAATGGCTCCCACTCTGTAATCAGAGGGAGCTAGACAGGACGCAGGGACTGAAGCAGCAGAAACACTGTGAAAGATGAAGCAAATGACAGATTTAGATGTGGAAGGGGAAGGGAGTGCAGAGGATGAGATAGGCAGCAGTGAGGGGAGCAGATCCTGAGCAGTGGAAGTAAGGGAGGAGTAGGGAGGGAAAGGGAATGTGGGGGGGTCTAAAGCAGGGGGAGGCTGGACAGGGGTAGGGATGTCTGGGGCGGGAGACATGAAGGGTGGAGAGGAGAGAGGGTGTCTGGGGTGGGGTTGCAGGATGGGTGGGGGTACAGGACAGGAGTGGAGAGGGGGAGGGTGTTTGGGGTGGGGGAGCAGGTCCGGGGTGAGGAGTGGAGAAGAAGGAGGGAGGGGGCTGGGGCAGAGGGAGCAGCACAATGGTGGGGAGTGGAGGGAGGGGGTCTGTAGCAAGGGGAGGAAGAACGGGTAGGGGACAGAAGTGGAGGAGGCTCCAGAGCAGGGGGAGGCAGGACAGGGAAGCGGTGAAGCTTCTCCTATCTTGCACAAAGAAGTGGAGGGTTGGTGGTCAGGGAAGTGTTGCTTTTTGCAGAAGACTAAAACAATCCTATATTGTTTTTACTGTGGCATTATATGCTTTCTGAAAAAAAGCTGCTATATAAATAGGATAGTTCTTTATAAGTGGCAGTGGAATTGATTAACCATGTCTAAATATAAAAGCTGACACATTTGGAATCAGGGGCTTTCCACTGAGGCCTTGTCATTCTGGAACCCTCTGCCTCTCATGTACAGCCTTTTTTTCCTTCCATTTTAATTTAGGTGTATTCACAACTATTGTGTGTAATGGGACATCTGGGTCTTTTGGTGCTGCTGCCAGGGACTTGTGCAGGATCCCTGCCCTGGTGTATCCCAAGGAGAAGGCCCTGCCAAGTCAGTAGCCTGGAGTTTCAGGAGTTAATTCCCAGTCAGAGTTCAGAGGCAGCTCAAAGAATCACGACCAAGTGGGAGCTAATTAAATGCAGCTGAAGGCTGTTACAGTGAGAGGAAAGAAACAAGGGTGTTGAGGGGTGATCAGAAGCTATTGCAAGGAGGTTTGAGGAAACAAGAAAGGAACCTGTGAGGTTTGTATATTGAGTTTATTGATTCTAGCTCTGCATAGAAGGAATATAGATAGAGACTGCCAAACTGGTGTCAATTTGCATTAGAGTGTAATGCCTACAAATAAAATTCCACTCAGAGATAGAGATTTTTATGTTAAAACCAGAGCTTTGCCTTTACACACTTTTTTTTTAAGTCACCACATTCTGGGCACTACAGTCTGCTTGAGTTATTTAATGAGTTGGAGAAAAGATAGGAGAGTCACTTGAACATAGTTGTATTGATATTTGTATTCAAAACATAGATTAAATCTCTCTTCTGTGTATGAATATGATAATTTCCTTCCTAAATTTACAGTGTTTACTCTTTGGGCATAGAATAAATGAACACCTGTGACTTATAGGTATTTTAAAATGAGTCCATATTACATTTTTCAGACTGGGATCTATTAGGAAAGAAATTCCTAAAATTTTGGATACTTTAGACATCATTCCAAAATGTGTTTATAGTAGTTTTGTCTCTTACTCTTCTGTGAGTGTGGGGGGAGGCATTAGTTCTTCTTTGAGTGGATTAATTCTTCTTTGAGCTGTGTTTTCCATGTAGGTGTGTGTGCACCCAGTGCACCGGAGCTAGAGAACTTTGATTAGCAGTGACTATGGGCAGTACTTGCGTCTTGTGTTCCTCTTCTGGCCGTATAAGGGCAGTGCTGCCCTGACCCCCGTCAGTTCCCTCTCATCACCTGCAGCTGGAGTCGGAGCTCTATGTGGTCGTCTTTCACCTCATGTTTTCTATCTTTTACCTGAGACTTTTTTCTGGACTATAGTTGTAGCAGTACCATAGGTTTAGTTCAGTGTTAAGAAAAAAACAAACACCAAGAGATATAGGACTTGGTTCAAGTAAAACTGAGAAACTCCTTTAGATAGCAATTTACAGATGGTGCACCACTCCTTGATGTGTCCCTTCCCGAGATACAACAAGAACCTCATGTGGGAATAGTCCCCCTACAGAATGAACAGTGCTTGAACCCTGCCCACATAGTGCAGTCAATTACTCTACCTAAGCCACACTCAGCCAAGTCTTAACATGCTGGATCTCAGGCGATGTCTAGCTTTTTACCTGAAAAAGACTAAACCCTTTTGTTCCTCATCTCATCAAAGGCAATTTATCCCTCTGGAGATCATCTAGGAAAACTTTGTGCATTACGGCAGCATAAGAAGTAGCTTAGGCTATGCGCTCCTCTCACACATGCAAAGGGAGGGATAATTCTTCGAGAGCCCAGGCAATGTTGATTGTGTTTTGAACATTTGCAAGGCTGCCACTTGGTCTTCAGCATTCAATCATAATGTAAACATTGGTGGTCTTTTTGAATTGGGTTTTAAATGAAATTTAAATTTGAATGAAATGTGCTGCTCTCCTTGTCCAGTCCTGTTTGTGCACACAGGTTCCTTCAAATTTGCTGCTTTGTTCTCTGTATTCAGGTACAGCACCACTATGGAAAAGCTAAGGGCTATCAGGGTGTCTTGGCTGTTGACATGAAAATAGACACTTCGTGCTGCGGAATTCCCCTAGCCACTACTGCCATGAGAAATAGCTTATTCAATTAGAGAAAGGATCATCCAATCCCTGAGTACTGCCGGAATGTGTGCTGCAAGTAAGAACTGTGGAATCTTCCTTTTGCTTTTAGAATCTGTGTTTCTTTGACTATAGGTTTCAATCTTTTTAATAAATGCTTTTGCTGAAGGAATCATTAGATCATCTGGACTGGCTTTCTTATGCTGCTACGCCTAAATGGAAGAGTAAAGGAGATGGTAACTGAAACAGCTGTCAGCTGAAAGATGAGTTTTCACATCTACTTTTCTTGTGACAGACTGAAATTCAATAGTATGGCAAAAGAGTTTCATAAAAAATTGTCAAGTTCCAGACCATTGACAAATGTGGTAAGTTTAGTGGAGGCAAATTTAGCATCTGTTTCTGAAAACTGGGACCCATTTGGTCTTCTGAAAACAGGGTTACTTACCAGTAACTGTTGTTCTTCGAGATGTGGTGCTCATGTCCATTCCAATATAGGTGAATGCACGCCACCATGCACTGGTTCCCAGAACTTTTTTCCCCTTAGCAGACCCCATAGGGTCGGCTTAGGCGCCCCCTGGAGTACCGTGCTCATGCCGCGGTATATGTCAACATGAGCTGCTCCCATCAGCACGGCCCTGCCGAACACCACGTCCTCTCTCGCCTGCTGCACAATGGCGTAGTGGGATGTAAAGGTGTGAACCGACAACCATGTAGCTGCCCTGCAGATGTCTTACAGGGGCACTCGTTCCAGGAAGGCTGCCGACAAGACCTGGGCTCTGGTTGAGTACGCTGAAACAGCTCCGGGAAGCGGCACCTTCGCCTATTCGTAGCAGCATCTGATGCAGGCAGTGAACCAGGTGAAGATGCGCTGGGTGGAGACAGGTGATCCCTTCATTTGGTCCGCCACTGCTATGAACAGCTGCGTCGACTTCTGGAACGACCATGTCCTCTCGATGTAATAGGCCAGGGCTCATCTCTCGTCCAGCGAGTGCCATCTCCATTCCTCCTCCAACCTGTGCGGTTTTGGAAAAAAACAGGGAGGAAGATATCCTGATTATAATGGAACTGGGAGACCACCTTAGGCAGGAAGGCTGGATGGGGTCTCAACCGAACCTTGTCTTTATAAAAGACAGTGTAGGGGTTAAAGCTCTTATCTCGGAGACCCTCCAAGCTGATGTAATGGCCACCAGAAAGGCTAACTTCCACGAGAGGACGAGCAGTGGGCATGTAGCCATGGGTTCGAATGGGGGTCCCGTTAGTCTGGCAAGGACCAGGTTCAAATCCCATGGAGGCACCAGGTCACGGACCTGCAGGTACATTCTCTCCACCCCATTGAGGAACCTGACTGACATAGAGTGGGAAAATAATGACCTCCCTTCTATTGGCTGGTGGAAGGCCGAGATGGCTGCCTTGTGCACCTTCGGGGAGGCCAGCGCTAAACCCTGGAGCTTCAAGTGGAGCAGATACTCCAGGATCGCCTGTATAGGCAAGCAGCTTGGTGGGATGCCCCAGGACTCCGCCCAACAGGTAAACCATTTCCACTTGGCCCGGTACATGACCTGAGTGTAAGATTTTCTGCTGCCCAGCAGAATCGGTTGGACCTGCACCAAGCAGGATTTCTATCCCTCTCTCAGCCACAGAGTCTCCAGGCCGTCAGATGCAGGGATTTCAGGTCCGGGTGCAGCAGACGACCCTGGTCCTGGAAGAGCAGGTTGTAATGCCTCAGGAGTGGCATGGGCTGGGCGATGGACAGGTCCAGCAACATGCTGAACCAGTGCTGTCTCGGCCAGGCTGGGGCGATCAGTATCATGTCCGCTTTGTCTCTCTTGATTTTCAAGAGGACCTTGGGTAGGAGCGGAACAGGGGGAAAAGCGTACATGAGGGTCCCCTTCCATTTGATGAGGAACGTGTCGGAGATGGAGCCTGGCTTGTGACCCCTGAGAGAGCAGAACCTCGGGCACAGGTTCAGTTGGGGAACACCCCACTTGTGGAAGATAAAAGTTATCACCTCCGGGTGAAGTGACCAGTTGTGTCGGGGTAGAAATGACCTGCTGAGGCAGTTCGCCTCATCGTTCCTGACCCCAGGGAGGTGAGAGGCAGATATATGGAAGTCATGCCTCACCACAAAGTCCCAAAGTCGAATGGCCTCTTGGCAAAGGGCCGAGGAGCGCGCTCCCCACTGCCTGTTCATATAGAGCATGGCCGCCGTGCTGTCTGTGAGGACCTGCACCATTCTGCCCCTCAGGAATCTGAGGAACACTTTGCAGGCCAGCCGTACTGCCCTGAACTCCCGGACGTTGATATGGAGGCTCTTTTTCTCCTCTGGCCAGAGTCCCTGGGTGCTCAGGTTGGTGCTGATGTGGGCTCCCCACACCCATATCTGAAGCGTCCGTAATTAGGGTGACCGATGGGGCCAGATCCCGGTATGGAACCCCTCTCAGCACTTCCCTGGGAGTCCTCTACCAGTTCAGAGAGGTCAGGACCTGTGGGGGAACCGTGACCACCCTGTTCAAGGAGTGCCTGGCTGGTGCATACACGGAGGCTAACCATGCCTGGAGAGGCCTGAGTTTGAGGTAAGCCAGCCTCACCACATATGTACAGGCCGCCATGTGCCCCAGCAGCTGCAGACAGTGGCTGGCTGTTGTCGTGGGGCACCTGTGTAGTTGGGCGATTAAAGGCATTTAAGGCAGCGATCGTAGGGGTCGCTTACAGGCAAGGGTTTGCTGCAAGTGGCACAGGATTTAAAACCCGGAGAGCCGAGCATGGCCCGACTCTAAGCCCCTAAGGGCGCTTTTCTTATTCTAACTAAACTATCTGCATTTTAACAAATGCTTAACACTAAGTATTCAACTATTAAGAACAAGAACAGTTCGTAAGGGGATTGCTGCTTGCTAGAAGGCAAGAGGCAAGACGTTCCACTAATGTCACGGGCAGAAAGAAGGAACTAAGGGCCCGCAGGGTCGGCGGTGCCCCATATACCACGGCATGAGCGCGGTACTCCAGGGGGCGCCTACAGGGTCTGCTAAGGGGAAAAAGGATCCGGGAACCAGTGCACGGTGGCATGCACTCACCTATATTGAAATGGATATGAGAAATCACTCCAAGTAGAAAGTACAATCCCTGCAATTTCCACCCCAGTTATGCTTATGTAGCTGTAGTTGCCTGTTTTGGGGGACGAGGGGTGTTTTTGTGCAAGATATATCAGGGGAACAAGTTGAAGTGGCCAAAGATATCTTGAGAGCTGATATTCTTAAATAAAATGTTGTTGAATTAATATAGCACATAGTGCTGAAGATGGGTGTAAATAACTTCACGTGTATTACCTACTTCATCTGTATAAACCTACAGTTAAAACTTCAGGTTTCCCTTAGACTATATTGTCATTTCTCTTATGGTCAAAGGCTTGCCCATTTAGGAATATAACTCTAGCTTGTGATTTCCTGACTGGACTACTAAGCAGTGTGCTGCATCAAGGGACTTTTAGCCAGATGCAAGGTTCATCTGGAGCACTCTTCTAGAAGGGAAGATCAGTAAGAAATTTTTCCTATTCAGAGCTATGTACTGAAAGAGTTTAGTTTTAAATTTATTTATGAAACTCTTTCGTAGGAAGAGAATGGAGCCCTGGATGTCTAGGAGAAATGGTAGTGGTACACTGATAATAATATACACCTGCTAATTTGTCCTGGCTTGAAACCAATCTAATTTAATAATGTTCAAGAGTAAAAGTAGTCAAACTCCCAGTGAAACAAAACTTTGCATAAGTGTCTGTTTTCTGCATAAAATATTGATTTTCTTTTGTTAGAAAACAAAAATATTTTAGTTAGAAATATTTCAATTTGGAAATGCTGCCAAGGTGCCTAATGGGAGTTGTTGTTTGGAAGCTGCATGTCCACATTCTTCTCCATAGACCTGGTTTTTTGTCTATACTAAATCATCCACTGTGGAGTTACCATATTTCAGGCTCCCAAAAAGAGGACACTACGAGTGTGGGGGGGGAATTGGAGGGATACAGTTGGGAGTGCTGGAGGGGGGACCTGCGGCGGAGTACTCCCTGGAGGTGTGGGCCAGTGTCGCTCCCAGTCACACTGGCAGGGCAGGTGGCGGAAGCCCAGGATGCAACGACCGCTGTCAGTCAGCGCCTCTCTGTGGAACCCCCTCCCCAGGGCTGGAAGATGGAGCCTGAGAGGGCAGGATCTGGCAGATATAGCTTGCAGGGGAATGGACCAATCAGCTGCAGATGCAGGGCAGGGATCAATTGGGAAGCAGACCAATCAGGGCCTTTTCTGAGCTGCAGCTTGTCTGATGTGCAAAACCCCACACATTTCCTGTTATTTGAAAAATCTGCCCAGACAAAGAAAGGAATCTGAAAAAAGAGGCTGTGTCTGGGAAACCCTGGGTGTATTGTAACCCTAACTCAGTGTTTCTCAATTAAATTTGGCCACGGAACCCTTTTGAACTCAATAAATAATTGCGGAACCCCCCAAAACTCTTAACAGTATTTTTACATATGGGGCCAAAAAAATGTCGAAATAAGCAAATTATATACAAACAACTAGGTCAGCGTTTCTCAATTAAATTTCCCCGCGGAACCCTTTAGGCTCCACAGGGAAATTACACTCATACTCGATACCCTCCGCCAAAAAAAACGGGACATCTTCCCTTTTTCGGCGGCGTGAAGAACAGCTGCTCTCGGTGGTGCAATGTCACTTTCTTGCAGAACCCTAACAGTGTTCCTGTGACACCCACACACCAATTGAGAAACACTGCCCTAACTCATGGTTCACATCGCCAGGGTTCCCAGGTTATACTGTCTCCCTCTGTAAAAGGGGAGACCATAATGCATCATGGGGAATTTAGTATGACCAGGGAACCTGGCCTAGAAAGCAGAATAGGAGCATGAGGCACCTGAACTACAACTCTCATGAGGCCCTGTGGCATTTGTAAATGAAAAATTTTCAGTTTTTATTTGCAATTTTCGAGGGGTGGGGGCATATAATTATATATATATATATATTTTAGTCTCTCTCTTACCAAAAGTTGTTTCCATAAAACACCTGGTCTTGGCTCATGTGAAATAGTCAGGCAGATTTAGTCCATCTCCTGGTGAATAGGCCTCCACTTGACAAAAGCCCACCCCTACCATCATGCAAGGTATTACTTTGCAACCTAGGTGGTGGTTTCAGAAGAGATACAAAGGACTGACTAGAGAGAGAGGTCTTGGCCCAGAGGCAGTATCTCAAATTCAGAGTTAGAACATTTTATTATTAATTCATATTTATAGACGAGGTTTTCGATTTAATATAACAGTGCTGCAGCTCAGCTGTGCCTGTCCTCTGGATAGCAAATAGTTAGACTTAAGAGTTGTCAAATCACTTCCTTTCTGGAGCAATTTAAGTTAACATATACATACAGTAACAGCAGCAAAAATCCCCTTTGCTGCAGGTGCTGCTTAGTGGGGTTACTACTTTGATACCATTATTCATTGCACCTGATTCTCCTTTCATTTACAGTGATGTAATTCTGTTGGTTTCAGTGCAATTGCTCCTTATTTTACCCTGCTGTAGGTGAAAGGAGAATTAGCTTCCCTATCTTGACTCAGGATATATAACTCACCTTGCAATCTACAACCTGCTGATAGAGCCTGCTGGTGAGCAGGGTATTACTTAACTAAAAAAGATGACTGAGACCACTGCTCCCATGGCTGTGTGTAATGAGTTGCTATCACAATTTGCACCTTTCTTGGCAACTTTAGTAGAGAGACCATAGAGGTTGAACTAACCTCTCACTCCTTGGTGACACTTTCATCCAACTGAGGGATAAAGGGAAGCGGGAACTTCTGCTGTCTGTTACTATCATGTGGACAGACAAAATTTCAGTCTGTGGAGGGCTCCGTTTGGGACTTCGCATATGTGCTAATGTTTCACTTTAGAAAAAAGAGACCTCTTAAGCAACCAAACAGACTACCTCTGAATATATGGGAGGGAGGGGTGGAATTCTGAGGCTGTTTAAGATTTCTTTAAAAGATTATGTGGTAGCAGATGTTCAAGGCCTTGTAGGCTGGCTTCCCACTGGAGGAGAAATCAGTGACACTAAGCCCTGGTCTACACTTACCTGGAAATTTGGTGGCAGTTGATGGGAGTTACGCAAGCTATGCAGAGTAGCTTGTGTAACTCCCGTCAACTGCTGTGCTTCCCCTCTGCGCGCTGTCTTCATTGCGCTGCACCGACGGGAACCGCATTCCTGTTGACACAGTGCTACGCCACTTGAGGGGGTGGATTTACTGCATCGACTTCATGATCGATTGAGCTGGTCTATACTGACCGCTTAATTGATCCAGAAAGATGGATCTGACAGCGGCAAAGTTGCCGCCGTCAGTATAGACATACCATAAGTATAGGTATATCCCAGATGGAACTTATTTTATTTACATACATATATCAGTCCTGAAATTAGATGATCAAACAGCATGCAGGACAATTCTTTTTTTCAGCCTGATACCAAATTCCAACTTAGCAGGTACTTCAAGTATTGACCCCAACCAGAAACCAAGACAGAGAGCTCCCACTTCTGCTCCTTGCTTAGCTCCCTCTGCCCAGAACTTTGCATAACAAACTACCGTCACCACAGGATGTCTTTCCATAACTGAACATTTGCTCACATGCCAAGAAAAAAAACTAGATAGACTATACAGCGCCACCTGATGACACCTTGCCAATAATTTATTATTTTGTGAAAAAAAATTTTTTTTACCAGACTGGGGTGAATAATTGTTTAAATTTTTTTTGAATAAGCTATTAAATATTATCTCAAAATTCACGGAATAAATGCTTGAACACTTTATCATGTAGTGCTAAAACTGCTTGAATAATAACATCATTGGATAATTTATTGAAAATATGTTATGAAATTAATTGAATAAATTATTCAGCAAATATATTTGACCTGCTCTAGCTCTGACTAATAATATGGAATCCTAGTTTATAAGTAGGGCAAAGCAGCAACATCGCTTCTGTTGATTTTGGTTGCAGCTAGATACCACATACTAAAATTTCCCAGTATCTTTGGTAGTTTTGCACTCTGATTACTAAATTCTGATATTCAGGAACAGAAATACTAATGACATGCTAGCATTGCTGAATGCAATCATTCCAAAATAGTTTGATACCAGGACTAAGTAATAAAATCAGGATATTTTGGAGGATTATTAAGATTTTAATTTTTCTCCTTTGATTTTGCTTATAAAGTGGCTAACAATTCCAGCATATCAAATGTTTTTGAACCATGTTTCTGAAGCCTTTTAAAATCTTAATTTGAGTAAAACTTGGTTCTGCTTTGCAAAGACTCTAAGAATATGCAAACTCTTATAAGTTTTTTTTTTTTAATTAAAAGGCTTTGTCTGATTAGTGTATGGGTTTTGGTTTTTTTTTTGCGTTGTACACTCAGGACTTCTAAGTGCATTAAAATGCATTAGTCACATGCCTTGTTCAGTGCCCATAACTGTAACAATGAGTGCTTGGGGGTGAGGTGATAAAAAGGTGCAATGCAGTTGAACACTCAGTGATGCATTACTCACAGTTATGGGGCCAGTTAGCAAGGAAAGTTCAATTGAACAAGAAAAAACACCTGTCTTTTGAATTCTTCTTTTCCTTTTTCTCCTTCACCATTAAATATTCTGAAAATATGGAGCTAGATGAACAATTCCACTGATAGGTTCTTGCCACAAATACAAAATTAAAACTATTTTGTCAAATTTAAGTTGACACAACTCTGTCTGACTTCCCAAAACGAGAACCCATAGGACCCTCATTGTATCCAGCTCCATCTGTATCTTTTTAACATTTTGTGTCTCAATATAAAGAAGTGTGTGCACAGTTAGAGACAGCTTTTAAGTTCCTCTGGTGGAAACACTGGGAACAAGATAGTTTCCTAAAAGCATTAAAGTAATGAGTTTAGAATCAATGTCAGAGTCAGAGAAGAGGTCCTCTAATTTCCCCTGCTGAGAAACAAATGATGGCACACGATGCACTTGATACCTTTTTAGGCTCTTTATTACAGAAGTAGGAAGGGGGAAAAAACACATTTGAGACTTGCTGCTGTACATCAGATGTCTTCACTAATCTAGACTTCACAATGAGGCTGATTTTTAAAACGCTATTTAATCTTTACTACCCCCAGCACATTGTCAAGTGAGTCTGTTGAGAAGTGAAGACAGGAAATAGCTATGAGACTCAGGAACTTAAATACTTACTCCTGTAGGTCTGGTCTACATCAGGAAATTAGGTTGGTATAATTACATTGTTCAGGGTGCAAAAAATCCACACTCCTGAATTACACAGTTAAAGTGACCTTTCCCCCACTGTAAACAGTGGCAGGTTGATAGGAGATTTCTTCCATCAATCTAGCTACTACCTCTCAGGGACATGGATTACCTACACCAATGACAGAAGCCCTCCTGTTGGCACAGGTAGTGTGTTTACTGATGGCATAATAATGTAGTGAAAATGGTATTTGGTAATATTTTCTCCTAAACAATATTGATGAACTGCAACTTCTTCCTAAGGGTTCTGACTTCAGTGGGACTGCTTATGTGCTGAAAATTAGGCTAAGTGCTTCTCTAGGTCAGGGCCAGAATATTTAGCACTTTGCAGGCTCCAGCTCAGAATCAACATTTTAGCTGGTTTTAAAAACAGAGGTGAAAGTTTGGGAGAAGTTTACACCGCTAATCTGCTCTTTCCTTCTCATCTTGGTCTAGGAGAAATTATGGCTAATGAACATACTTTATTGATCCTCTTGGTTCATTATTGGGTGCTGTGTTAACCTCCAATAACCAAGAAAAATCCTCTGTGTTATTTGAAGTGTGTGAGTGTTCTTGGGAGCACACCAAGGGCTTAAAGCCTATAGTTTGGAGTGCCTATGGTGATTGACTCCCTGAGATGACAGAACAACCAGCATGCTGCCACACATTTAGGGGACCAATGTACCACAACATTCGCAGCGACAACCTGCTGTGGGGTCAGTTACACTATGTTAATTTAGTCTCCTTTCCCAGTTCTTGATCTCTCTGCAACTGACAGTGAAGGTGCCAAATGTTGTGGTAGTGGTAACGATGATATGAATACTTCTGTATTAGAAATTGGTCTGAGACAATCCACTTACCTTTACATGGGTTAGCTAGCAATCAAGCCATGGATTATGTTCTGTCACGACGAATGATAGATCTAAACCGGGGACCTGGAGCTGAAGACCAGTGCCATTCAGGTTGCACCATCATTCCACTGCAGTGCAGCAAGAAACAGTGTGTAAAATGGTGCTGCATTACAAGGCATTGTATTTATAGAGAAATATTAACTCTATCACAGCTAAACAGAGTTTTCCTTTCATCTGGAAGATTCCTTTGGATATATAATGGACAAGGTTGAATTGCTCCAGAATTGCTATGTAGAGAAGACAGTGCTTATGTAAAGCAATAACTAGACTGACCACTCAGTGCAAAATGACAAGAATGCAGTAAACTCCATAGAATGGACAACTTAATAAACTCCGTTTAATTACTATTTTTATTTTTCCAATCAAAATAATATATAAAAAAAGTTCTTAACTGTGTTATAGTGCTTTCCACAAATACATATGCTCTGTGCAAGTATGGAAACGTTTTGCAATGGAAAATTTTTTTTACAGCCAGCCATTAATCTTGAAATGTGGCGGGAAAAGATATAATCCTCTGTAGAAGAAACTATAAAATAGTGCACTGAGACATCCCAGAAAAAAAGTTACATGAGATCAAAGTAAATTGCAGCAATTCATCTTGTACTCTTTAAACCGCTATGGTGAGTCTTAAAAGAAAAATTCCATCCTTTTCTCTCAGCCCACTAGACTGCACATTCTAAAGGTAAGAAGCTGTTCTCATCATGAATCAATTATTAAGCACCTGATTTTTTAAATATAATTAATGACATTGGCTGAAATTTTTTAAAAATGTTATTCTCCTGATTGGGCTTGCTCATATATCTTTTCAAAGGTACATAATTTAATAACAGCATCACATGGAACATGAGACCTTGATCATTAAAATTATATATAAACAAGTTTACCAACATCTTCCTTTTAAATATGCAGCACAGTGTCTTCATTAATGTAGCTTTAAATCCAAGGTGATTACAAAATGTATTATTAGGCAATAAAACAATAATATTCACTACCCAGTGCATAGTGTTTTTGAAGCACATAGCAGGGTACACATACATGTTTACTCTTTTGTGATTGAATAACAACTTATTTCACTTTAAATATGATATTGGAAGATGTTAATGCTGATTAATGTACTAACCACTTTTCATTCAGGCTAAACAAAAGGAGCAATTAAATGTCCTTCTATGCAGTGATAGCTGAAACAATAGAAAGCCACTGCCAAAGGCAGTCAGGCTCATAGCAATGCTGATCAGAAGCTAAACTGTATGGGTCTGGGTCTTTCCCTGGGGTTGATAGTAAAGGCAGGGACTTTGATTTGATTGGCTGCAGCTGTGTCTGTGCATATTCGAGGTAGAAAGCAAGAGATACAGTTGTGAGCTACAGTTGTGAGCAAGGAGCAGAGACACGGTTTATTGGGGCACAATACTTGCTGGAAAGGCAGGCTTGGATTTCTTAGCATGGAAACTGCCAGCCTCCTGTCTGTTCCTACTGAATTCAGGGAAACAAGACTTTGGTGCAATCCTGTTTATATACAAAGAGGGTACACAAGGAAATACCTGAGTCATATCAATTTCTCCTTCCAATGAAAAGCACCTGGAAATGCCCCAAATAGTGACTAGCCAAAAAAGGGGCAACTATATGTATACTATGTACTGCACAATCCTCATTATATTCTCATTTAAGTGAGATTTGATTATGGCCCCAGGACTGTACTGTGTCTTTCTGTCTTTTCCTTATCCGGCACTTCCAGAGTGTGGCACCATTTGCTACTGTCTTGATTGTGCTCTGGGTCCCCTGATTATGGAGCATAGCCTCTGCTGGCCAGCCAAACTACCTTCAATGTTCTAGGGGGGTCTTCCAAACCCAAAATACCACCTCTGTTCCAGAGCTGCTTTGTGTCGGATGATGTCTTCTCTACACTCCAGCCTCCAAAGTGCCATGTCTGAACTAGGTACAGGCAGCACTGGGAAAGTTAATTGGCATGGCTTCATTAAGCTGTGAGTTCCCTCAGTCCCAGATTGCAGTCTGTACCAAAGCTCACCTAGCTCTAAGATTATGGGAATCTTTGAAGTGTACACTCCAAGCCCACAGACCTCAAACCTGGTGCGCTAGCTTCTGTACTTATTAAAACGCCCCACTATCTGTAGGCTCCAGTTACTCCTCAGGCCTTTGAATAATGTGTGTGTGTGTGTGGAGAGAGAGAGAATGACATGGGGGAAAAAAAGTGTACATGGGATTTGATCCTGTAGAGCAGAGATGTAGAGTTCTACATGTGTGAGCGCAAGATAAAACGATGATGAGAAGGGCTGTGAATTTAGCAAGGTACTTTTAAGCAGTCACAAAATTGTAAACATTTTTGTTAATATGCTTAAGTCTAGTCAGATGCTTAAATACCTCGCTGAATAAGAGCCTATGACTGGGAGCTCAGAGGAACCTAATCCTGCTCTGAGTGAACACTTTAGGCTGGGATTGTTGGATTTGGCAATATCTGCATTTTCCATTTTTTTCTTAAAGCTCCTAATTTTGATCTAACTGTAGAGTTTATTGCTGCTAATCGTGATCAATTCTGGAATTAATATTTAAGGTCATCTGGCAGAATACCTCCTTTACTGCTAATACAAAAAAATCAAGAAACAAAATACGAGCAGTAAATTTTAATGTATTTAATTATATTAAGTTATAATAATTTATGCCTATACTTAACTTCAATACAAAGTTAATACACGCCCCAGTTGAATGGTCTCTATTTAAATGTGATTTCTAGGAACCTAAAGGCAAGGGAGCGTAATTAAAATATCAAACACTTAAAAATAAATGTCAAAGGATTTGTGTGAAATACCATTGATCAGTCAAAGATACAACATATCTCTAATGAGGAAACAAATGAACAATTGTATTGCTAGTTCTTAGAGGATAATGGGGAGAGACATTAGATGTTTGTATTGACAATAAAAAGGAGTTAGATATATTTTAAGAGTAACATAAACACAAACAGACAACTGCTGCCCCATTTATTGGTAAAGTAATAAAGCATTAAAATAAATACTTTTGTAAATACCAAAAAGAGCCCTGACACATAAAGTACCTATTACCAGGTAAATTCTTACAGTAGTTGCTTTAACATAGTCCCTTCTCTTTTCCAATTCATGTAGATCCCTTCCTTCCATATGTATGTACTATGCTTGTTTTGCTATTTCTCAAATCCTGTAGCTACTCTGATATTCTGACTTAACTGTAAACTAGTTCTATGAATGAACTTGGCCTGCAAAACTTATTCTAAATTTTAAACCAACTGCACTGAAAATGTTACTACTTGCATGCATCCCAGTAATATAAGATTTTTATTAAAAATAAGGTTAGTTTACCAAATATGTCACAAAGATTTCCTTACAATGTCAATCTTCCAAGATGGAGGGAGGAAAAAGCATTCTTTGATTGGGCAGGGTATGGAGGCATTATCTTTTAAAAGCAATTGACTTCTGAATATGCATTTATCTCCTGAGTTAAATTGCTACACAGCAGCAGTGGATGCTATTCTCTAAACTAATCAGTCTATTTCTTCTCTGTTCACATTAGGTCATGGTAACAGACCGGGTTCTCCTCTCTCTGGTGATTGACACTCTGATTATTATTGGGATGAGATAGCCTGCTCATATAAAAAGCGTGTTACAGATCTCAGTCCCCATCAAATTCAGCTAATGAAAACTGTTTGTCCAGCATTGGATTGTAGTACAAATGGAAATCAATTAGAATTATTAAACTAAATGCATCCACTATCAAAGATTTAAAAAAAAAACCCAAAAACCCTATAAAGCTAATGGGCTGTGTTAATACTCACTATTAAATCCTGAGTCATTAAGTAGATTAGAATACACTTCTGTATATGGACGTGTCATCTTTTCATCCAGATATGTTACTGGTTTGGTAATTGACCTTTTGTGTGGTGACAAGTAGCTAAGTGATCTCTGTTGTCTAATCACTTCCTCTATAATATGTAAGTTGCCAGCTGCATGACTTTAAATGTCCCTTGCCCAGTAGGAGAATACAGAGCACTCTTCCAACTCAATTTCCATGCAATTTCTGCCTGGAAATTGAGGAGGAAGACTCACACTTGTATGAAGGAATATGATTGCAGTGTTGGAAGGTCAGACTACTAGTGTTATCAGCTTGTTAGAAATTTCAGCATCCTTTTGTGACCTTTGAGCTGAAATTTTTCTTTGGTTCTACAATAAGCATAGAGAAATATAATGAGGATACATTTAAAGCACTGAGCAATATTTATGTTCAGTCAGTTACTAGCTACCCAAAGTTTAGATAATAGCACTCTGCTTTTTACATAGGAAGCAGTCTTTTCATAGGCCTTTTAGAGGTAAAAGGTGTTCTTAGTCCGTCAACCTCTTGCCATTGATAAATGTTCTAATGGATAGAATTACTTTTAGAAAACAGATAAAAAATGTCATTTAAAAAAAAGTCTAGTCACCTCTTGCTTCATTTTAAAAGAAGTGTGGCTTAGCTTTTCACCCAAGTGGTTAACGAGACTTTAGTTTATCTCAGTCACTTTAAGCTTGCTTAATTTTCTTTTTTTATATCTGCTGTTTTGGAGTTGGATTTCATTTAGGCAGGAGTTTAGTCTAATGGTGTGGTTCCCAACCTTTCTGAGTGAAAGCCCCAATAGTAAACACTAGGTAAAACACATGCCTCCCCCGTCCCACCCCTTCACTGGCCATAAACACATATAATCCCTATAAACACATATAATGATGATGATAATAACACTACATTACATTAATAATAATTAATAATTACTTTTACCTGAGTAAGAAGCTAAACCTTCCCTGGCGTAGCTACCACTGCACGCCCCATGTGGCCCCACCTCTTTCTGTCCCTCATGGACTGATGGTAATGGAGGAGATCCCTGATGGGTTGGTTGGTGCTGCTCCTCTTTGGCCAGGTGCCAGCTGGTGCGGGGCTGGGGTGGGGGCTGCTCCTCTGTTCTGGCCAGAGTGAAGCTCGGGGGTGCTGCTCTCTTGTGGGAGCTGCTCCTTTGCTCTGGCCGGCGTGGAGCTCAAGGCTGCTGTGCCTGGCATGGACTTTGGGGGAGGACTAAATTACCTCAATATTACTGAAGCCTCATGGAGCCCCCTGTAATATTTGGGAGGTCCCGCTCTCCAGCTTGAGAAACATTGGTCTAATAGTTATGATGGTTGCAATGCAGTTCTCACCATACTGTGTGTGGTGTTCTTACCATATCTTTTTAATGAAAATGTGTCCCAATGGCACCATAGCAGCATCTAACAGCTTTGACTTTTCTGACCTGGGGATGACTAACTACCAAATGATTAATAAAATTGCTTTGTATGGGGTACAGGGAGGAGCTAGCATGGCAGCAAACTGTTGCTAGCATTTCCCCACTCCATTATGGTCATAAGGAACAATTATTATTTAAAAAAAACTTTAACCAAAAATAATTACAAATCTATAATTACTAGGCCACATGCATCGCTAGTGTTATTCCATTGCTACCAATGGCATCACAAGGGGCATGCATGTGGCCCAAACATGCATAAGATTATCTCTCTGTGTTTTTCGCTTTCCCAGTAATCCTGGGATGCTGAGAGCAGAATCCTGCCTGGCCTGTACCAATATAAACTAGCTTTGTACAGGAGCAGTAGGGTGTGGGAGATGGTAAGGGAGACCTTCCTCACAGCAACTTGAGACTGAGCAGTAATACAGTGAGGGGTAATGTGCAGTATAATTGTTGGATCTGTATAGTAACAGCCTTACGGGCCACTGACCCTGGCCTACATCATTTGCTCCCCTCTTGAGGTAACATGGAGTAAAGTAACTGCACGTGGCAGACCCTGCATATCCTCTTTGTGAATTCAGAACTATAGTGGGTTAGCCACATTCTGGGAGTAAAGGTTACAGCATTTGACCCTGAGGAAATTATAAGCTGTAGTCACTTAGCAGACCTTCTTTCATCTGCCAGGGATAGCTGCCACTGCATAGGATTTCATTTTTGTTTGCTCTGCCATCTTAGTTCTTGGGGAAATATGCCTGTCAGACATCAGGCGTTGTTGCTTATTTATTTTGTTTTATTTAATAACTAGCATATGCTCATGAGAACGCAGCACTAAGTTGCTGTTGTGACTTCTAAGGACTCAGAACTGTGTTGTCAGAAAGATGTATCCTCGTAATATATGGATAATGGTTATGGTAGAATAATATCGATGTGACATTGCCCTGATGTCACTGTCATTATACAAACTGGAATTCCATGGCTGATATGTGCAAGCCACAGTGCTATGGAGTTTCTGTCAGAGTTCTGTGTAGCAAGGTTCTATCTTCGAGTGATTGCTCATATCCATTCCAATATAGGTGAGTGCGTGCCCCGTGCACTGGTTCCCGGAACTTTTTTGCCCTTAGCAAGCCCCGTAGGGTCGGCTCAGGCGCCCTCTGGAGTACCGCACTCATGCCGCAGTACATAGGGTGCCGCTGACCCTGTGGACCCTCAGTTCCTTCTTTCTGCCCGTTGACGGTAGCTGGAACGTCTGCCCCTTGCTCTTCAAGCAAGTAGCAATCCCTATAGTTTTTTCTAGATGTTATTATTAGAGTTGTTATTAGAGTTAAGTATAGTACTTAGTGAATAGTTAGTTAGAGATAAGATAGTTGCCCTCCGGGGCTCACGGTTGAGCCATGCCCGGCTCAACTGGTTTTAAAGCTTGTGCCGTCTGCAGCAAGGCTTTCCCGGTAAGCGATCCCCATGACCGCTGCCTCCGTTGCCTCAGGGAGCAGCATCTTAAGGATAAGTCCCGGATCTGCAAGGCCTTCAAGCCTTGCACACAGAAGGAGGGGGACGCACGCCTGAGAGCTATGCTCATGGAGTCCGCGCTCCGGCTGTACTCGGAACCGTCCCGCTCCCCCGTGGCACCGAGTGTATCTTCGGTGCGCAGCGCACTGCCGGCACCGGGACAGTTGATGCAGCAGCCGGCGGTGCCGAAGAAAAAGCGGCAAGGTGCCGCCCACATGGACTCCCCCACGCCACTGGGACAGCCGGGGGTTACTCAGGAGATGCCCCAGCCATGTACCGTAAAGAGTGGTCCAGCATCGGCATCTTCTCGCAGGGAGCCTCCCCCGACTCCTGGGGTGCCCCTGCAAGGGCCGTCGACGCCTGAGGCATTCGTTGCGGCACGCGCCCTCATGGGCATGCCCATGCCTCCGTCCCCCCCTCGGCCAAGGGCTCGGGGACCGGCGTCTCGGGGTAAACCCACCCTGGGTGGCCCCGGTGGGTGGCGGAGACAGGAATCCAAGTCCCCCCCCAGACGGTCAAGGAGGGTTGAGAGTGCAGGCTCCCCTCCCAGCTCCGACACTGGGTCGTCAAGCTCCTCGACACTGTGTCACCGAGGATGGTCTCAAGGCTCCGGCACGGGGCAACGCCGTTCAAGTTCCACCTCACGCAAAGCTCGATCTTCGGGTTCCCGGCATTGGTCCTGATCCAGAGAGCACACTCTGGCATGGATCCCGGCGGCCGAGCAGATGGGAGGCACTGGCGCCAGTCCTGATCCCCAGGGTATAGTCCGGCACGGATGAGGGCCCAGGACCGTCACGCCCAACACTGCTCCTGCTCCCCAGATGCCGACGGGGGCACGGCACCGGTCTCGATCCCTGGCACGCAGCCTGGCGCGGATCCTGGTGACCAAGAATCCTGGGGCACTCGGTACCGCTCCCAATCCCCGACGCAGACTGAGGTCCACCAGCACGCTTGGCGCCGGTCCAGATCCCTGGCACGCAGTCCGGTATGGATCCCGGCGCCTGCTGACAGCGGACACACCTCACACCGCTCTCGGTCCCCGGTGTGCAGTCTGGCACGGATCCCAGTGCCTGCAGGAACCTGGCCCTCTTGGCACCAGTCCAGATCTCCGGACCACAGCCCAGCGTGCCTAGCACTGATCCAGGTCCCACAGCCAGCAAGAGGACACTCGCCACTGCCGACGCCGTCGCTCTCCTTCTGCCGGCGAGAGCTCCCGATCCCCGTCCTACAACCCAGTGCCGGGCCCGGCACCGAAAGTCTCGGCACCGAGGGAGCTCTCGGCACCGAGGCACCACTCCCGCTCCTTGGAGTCCGGGCGGGGGCGCACTCCTGATAGTCAGCACCACTCCAGGTCTCCTAGGAAATGCTGGTACAAGACCTCGGCGTCTCGGCGGTGATCATCCATCTCCTCTAGCCGCTCGCCCCCCCGCCGGCACCGCGGACATCGCCGAGACCGTTCTTCCTCATCCTGGAGCCGGTCATCGGGGAAGGCGAGTAGTGACCGCAAGTCCCGGAGGCACTGGTCCCGTAGCTCGGGGCACCATGTGTACTGGAGCCCTCCCCACTTGGCACGGTGTCGGTCTCCTCCTCGATGGCCCTGCTGCCGCTTCCCCCTCCGAACCTCTCCCTCCGAGCTGGCTGGACAAGGGCCATTCATCCGAGGAGGAATCCGACCCTCAGGAGGGTCCCTCTATGGGGCCCCTCCCACAGTCTTCCTCCTCTTCCCCGGATGATGCAGCCGCCAGGGACAGGAGGGTACCACTCCCTGACTTTAAAGCTCATCAGGAGCTTCTTAAGAGGGTGGCGGACAATTTAGATGTTGAGCTGAAAGAGCTGTCCGAGGAGGAGAACCCCCTCTTCGGGGTATCGGGATCAGCAGGGCTGTCCAGGGTCGCCCTCCCTGTCCATGAGCGGGTCCTAAAACTGATTAAGGCCCTCTGGCAGACCACCGCCTCAGTGGACCCCACGTCCAAGGGCACGGAGCGAAAATATTACGTCCCGGCAGAGGGATTCGAATTCCTCTACAACCATCCTGCCCTGGGGTCGCTGGTTGTGGAGGCTGCCAACCAGCATGACAGACAGGGGGCCCAAGCAAATATCCCCAAGAACAAGGACAATAAAAAACTTGACTTGTTTGGCAGGAAGGTATACTCCATGGGGGCCCTGCAGCTGAGGATAGCTAATCACCAGGCTCTCCTTGGCTGCTACAACTTAAATCTCTGGTCCTCCCTCCAGAGATTCTTACAGGGGTGGTCTCAGGACCAGGCAGCGGACTTTGCCACCCTGATCCAGGAGGACGCGACAGTGGCGGGAGTGGCCCTCCAGTCCGCCAGTGACATTGCAGATGCCGCAGGGAGAGCAATGGCATCTGGTATTGTTATGCGGCACTGCCCCTGGCTCCAGTCTTCAGAGTTGTTGCAAGAGGTCCACCAGGCAATCCGGGACCTGCATTTTGACTGTGCTGGCCTGTTTTCAGACCGCACAGATGATGAACTGCACGCCCTGAAGGACTCCAGGGCCACCCTGAAGTCATTGGGGCTGTATACGCCACAGGCCTCTAGGCATCAGGTGGGGCCATGTCCCCAGCAGCTGCCCCAGCAGGCACTGAGACTGCCTTCCCAACCCGCTCAACGCAGGAGGGGTTGGGATAGATATAGGGCACCCAACCACCGGGACCGCCAAGGCTCCTCGGCGGGTCCCCAACAAGGGCCCTCTAAGGGAAACAATAAAAAACAATTTTGATGGTGCGCACGAGGGTGGCACCCCCCCATCCGCCTGGATCAAAATTTTCCTTTTATGTACAGACTGAGGCCATACTTCGCCGAATGGCAGAGCATTACCTCCGACTGTTGGGTACTGAGCGTAGTGCGCAGAGGTTATGCCCTGCAACTCTCGGCCTTCCCCCAAGACTCTCTCCCTACCCCGTCCCTCTTCAGGTACCCCTCTCACGAGCATCTCCTCATCCAGGAGGTGAATTCTCTTCTCCTCGGAGCGGTGGAAGAAGTTCCTCCTCAGGAAAGAGGAAAGGGGTTCTACTCCCATTATTTCCTCATCCCCAAGGCAAAGGGGGGCCTGAGGCCCATTTTGGACCTCCGCCGTCTGAACAAGTTCATCAGGTGCCTCAGATCCCGTATGGTTTCCCTAGCCTCCATCATTCCTGCTCCAGGGGACTGGTATGCTGCCCTTGACCTAAAGGATGCTTATTTCCACATTACTATCCTCCCCGGTCACAGAAGGTTCCTCTGGTTAGTGGTAACTGGGTGCCACTACTAGTTCTCAGCCCTGCCCTTTGGCCTTTCATCTGCCCCCAGGGTCTTTACAAAGTGCATGGCGGTGGTGGCAGCCCACCTGTGCCACAGAGGGGTTCAGATCTTCCCCTACCTGGACAACTGGCTGAGCCGGGGCAGGTCCAGGGCCCACGTGAGGAACAGCTTGGCACTTACCTGTGTGACATGCACCAGACTGGGGCTGCTCATCAATGAGCAGAAGTCCACCCTCGCCCCAGTGCAGTGCATAGATTTCATCAGGCCACCCTGGACGCCATCCAGCCCAGAGCCTTCCTCCCACAGCCTCGGTTCGAGGCAATGGCCAGCATAATTGCCGATCTCCACAGGTCCCCCACGACAACAGCCAGGCACTGCCTGCAGCTGTTGGGACACATGGCGGCCTGTACATATGTGGTGAGACTGGCTCGCCTCAAGCTCAGGCTTCTCCAGAGCTGGTTGGCCTCGGTGTATGCGCCAGCTGGACCTGGACTCCCTCCACCTGACAGCGTGGAGACTCTGTGGCTAACGGAGGGAGGGAGAGCTTGCTCGGTGCAAGTCCAACAGGTAGAGGAAACGTTGCACTCACGTGGTGTACCGGGCCAAGAGGAAGCGGTTTACCTGTTGGGCGGAGTCCCGGAGTATCCCACCAAGCCATTCGCCCATACAGGTGATCTTGGAGTACCTGCTCCACCTAAAACTGCAGGGCCTGGCCCTGGCCTCCCTGAGGGTGCACCTGGCGGCCATCTCAGCCTTCCACCAGCCATTGGAGGGGAGGTCGCTGTTCTCGCACCCTATGTCTCTCAGGGTCCTCAAAGGGGTGGGGAGGCTGTATCCGCAGGTCCGTGACCCAGTGCCTTCCTGGGATTTGACCCTGGTCCTCGCCACTCTGACGGGACCCCCCCCTTCAAGCCCATGGCTACATGCCCACTGCTCGTCCTCTCCTGGAAGGTAGCCTTCCTAGTGGCCATTACATCAGCTAGGAGGGTCTCTGAGATTAGGGCCTTGACCTCGGAGCCTCCCTATACTGTCTTCTATAAAGACAAGGTGCGGCTAAGCCCCCACATGGCCTTCCTGCCTAAGGTAGTGTCTCAGTTTCACTATAACCAGGATATCTTCCTCCCCGTGTTCTTTCCTAAACCACACGGTTCGGAGGAGGAGTGGAGATGGCACTTGCTGGACGTCAGACGAGCCCTGGCCTACTACATCGAGCGGACCAGGCCGTTCCGGAAGTCAACACAGCTGTTCGTGGCAGCGGCAAACCGGATGAAGGGCTCACCCGTCTCCGCCCAGCGCATCTCCACCTGGATCACTGCCTGCATCAGGACCTGCTATGAGCAGGCGAAGTTGCTGCTTCCAGGAGCTGTGACAGCGCACTCAACCAGGGCCCAGGCCTCATCTGCGGCGTTCGTGGAGAGAGTGCCTCTGCAGGACATCTGCAGAGCAGCAACCTGGTTGTCGGTCCACACCTTCACGTCTCACTTGACTATGCCATCGTGCAGCAGGCGAGAGAGGACGCGGGCTTCGGCAGAGCCGTGCTGGCGAGAGCGGATAGACGCTGACTCCTACCCACCTCCAAGGTATGACTATTTAATTACCTATATTGGACTGGATATGAGCAATCACTAGAAGATAGAAAACAGGGTTAATTAACAGTAACTGTTGTTTTTCGAGATGTGTTGCTCATATCCATTCCACACCCACTCTCCGTCCCCGCTGTTGGAGTCGGCCGAAAGAAGGGACTGAGGGCCTGCAGGGTCGGTGGTGCCCTATGTACTGCGGCAAGAGCGCGGTACTCCAGGGGGCGCCTGAGCCAACCCTATGGGGCTTGCTAAGGGCAAAAACGTTCCGGGAACCAGTGCACGGTGGCGTGCACTCACCTATATTGGAACGGCTATGAGCAACACATCTCGAAGAACAACAGTTACTGGTAAGTAATCCTGTTATTCTTGACAATAATTATCATACATACAAGTATCTTTCTTAAAGAACATTAGCGTATTAGTGTTCAAACTGCAATTGCAAAGAAGGCTTATTGAGACCATTAACAAAAGCGGCTTATTGACAGTATTAACATTGGTGGAAACAATGCTGTGTTTGCCTTCAGTGGCTCAAAAAAATAGATGGACTAGGGAGCATGAATTGTTAAGCACTGAAACATTTAGGTTTAATATGGTGAATATTTGTTTATGGTGGCCTCATCCATAATTATTTGTTCTCGTAAGGCATTAAAACCACCTGCATGATGACAACCTCTTGAAATCAGCACTACTGACAATTATATTTTTCTTTTTGATGTTGGTGTACAAAAGCACTTAGAAAGAGTCCAATCTTGGCAGGGACAGAATACCTTTTGCAAGGGGCTATGTGTCCTCAACTAGAACCATAATGTACGCTAAGTACCTGTCAGCCAACTGAAAGAATGAAACTTTAAATGTCAACGGCTTTATGGCATAAAGTAAAGTTTGTGAATGTGTTTGGTAAAATCCAGCCTATGGCAAAAAATGGATTTCTCTAGGTTGAGTGGCTCTAGCCTAAATTGTTGCTTGTTTCTCCTCCATCTCAGGCCATGAGTAAAAAGCAATGTATTTTTAATATGATTAGCTAAGGCCTCTGTTTCTATGCGGTATGCCTGTTCCCGTGTTTAGACTTGGAATTGACACTGTGATCTGAAAATCCAGCAGGAGTTCTTCCTTTTTTTTCCTTCTCCCCTGTGCAAAATCCTACCCTCTTTGTGCTCTGAATGCCTTCTTTTGAGTTGCAGAGGACTCCCTAAACTAAGGAAGAATTTTGTGTCTCTTGAGAAACTTAGTTAATAATTCTGTTGATTCACAAGGAGCAGGATAACCCAGCTCATTCTCTCATGGGTGTGGCTGGCTCTGCAAGTTTAGGGGTGGGAAAACTTATTTCTTTTTCCTTTTTAAAGTAGAGCAGGTCTTTTAATGTGCCATTTCTACATTAGTAGTCACATTTAGAATAGAATTCCTCTGTGCATTTGTCTTAGCCTGCCATATCTGCTTTTGTGTCCTTTTAAATGCTGCAGCCTTTCTGTACCCCAATCACCCTCCCTCTTTCTTCTTCAAATTCCACTTCGTGCAGTTAGCCTTTCTTTTGGCAATCTCAGCTCTCTGCTCCTCCCCCCGTACTTTGATCATATTAAAATTCAAAAACCTAAAAGAAACTCAGAACCATCACAAAACTGTGATGTTAAATAATGAGAACTCCTCAAATAATGCTCTTCAATCCATGGTTTGCCATCACTCATAGAATCATAGAGTTGGAAGGGACCTCAGGAGGTCATCTAGTCCAATCCCCTGCTCAAAGCAGGACTAACCTCAGTTAAATAATCCCAGCGAGGGTTTTGTCAAGCCGCAGCTTAAAAACCTCTAAAGCTGGAGATTTCACCACCTCCCTAGGTAACCCAGTCCAGTGCTTCACCACCCTCCTAGAGAAAAACTTTTTCCTAATGTCCAATCTAGACCCCCCCCTCCTGCAACTTGAGACCGTTGCTCCTTGTTCTCATGGACATGGACTTTGCTTTGCTTATACGGTATGTAAAATATCACGTGTACCAGTGGCATTATATAAAAAATAATGCAGTAACATCTTGTACTATTAACATCTTATCTTAAAAGAAAGAAATACAAGATCAGATAGTGCTGGAACACGGGAGCTAAAGGAGGGCGGAGGGAGAAAGGAAAAGGAGTTTACTTCTCAAACTAAAATGAAAAACAGACATTGGCAGTGCAGAACAGTCTGCTTTGCCAAAGCTATTATGAGCTTTCTATCAGCACCCTGAACACAGGTCTCTCCTTCAGATTCAGTTTAATTATGCAGAATTAAATATCTTTCACAGGTTGTGCTGTGGTTTTTAACCTGAATTTTCTACACATGATAAAATTCTTCAGAGGTGACCTTACATTTTTAGCTGCTTTCAGAAAAACTAAGATGAATTGTGGTCATTTGATTATACATTTTTCCACCTAGAGTGAGTCTAGGGGCCATAGCAATGCATGAGAACTCAAGTATTCTTTGTTTCATCAGCAGTTGGAGATTTTTTTATGGCATCCCATTCCGAAGCCTCTCATATAAATGATGGGAGTTACAATTACTAGCCCAGTTGGAGATACAGAAATATCGCCACATCAAAAACTTGTTTTCTTGAATGATCATTAGTGTGTCTCCATGGGTGGATTATTTCATAACTTAACACAGTATGAAGTATTTTTCTGTACATACACAAGATGAAGCACTGTGACCATAAGGACCACTGCCATTTCTAATTAGTTAAGACATCAGTATTAATACTAAATTAGCTAATTATGCCCGGCAAAGTAAATTAATCCAACAAAACCCATCATTTTTTTTGCTGGTAGAAATTGATTTTAAAAAAAAACATCACACACACTTTGGTTGTTATAGTAATGCCCAGCAATACCACTGTGGTTAAGAATCTACCAGCGGTTGGACTGTAACGTTCTGCTCTCACTTGCCCTAATGTGAGTCCATTTAGGCCAATGGACCTGAAGCAGAAGTTTGGCTCCTCATTGGTTTAGGGGTATGGCTAGGTGAATATTTTCCCCCCAGCAAATAGTAAATGCATTGAAACCTATTCACTATTCTTTTCAAATCTGGCAGTTTTTGCCAAAAAAAAAAAAAAAAAAAAGAGGAATGAAAGTCAAAACTGTTCATTTTGAAATGTATGTATTTATAAGTTTAACAGCAAATACTCTAATCTCCCCTATTCCATGCAACTGTTTAGTCAATATAGGGCCAACTACCTAAATAAAATAAGCACAGTGGAAGAGAGAAAAAGAGCAACAAAGAAATTTTATTACTATTCACAAGCATGGAATAATCATGAATAAATCTCTTATAAATGTAAATTTATAAATTATACATACGTATAAAATAATATGTACAGACAGCATATCATTCCACACGCTGGGCATTTCTCTTCAATAATCTCCAATACACCACACTGTAGATGGCTCCTTCTTGGCAGAGTTTCCCACTCCCCGCTGTTGCTGGGCTGGAGAGCGAGACTCCCTGCTGCCAGTTGCAATCAGAAATGAAGGGGGAAAAGCCCCCATGCTCCCGGGCTGGTGCAACACCTGGGTCAGCAGAAAAACACCTGGCAGCTTTAACTCAGGATCTGAGGTCCTGGGACAGTAGGTTCTGGGGGCTTTCAGAATCTGGGACAGTTGGGAGGGATGTGATTGTTTCAAAAACCTATTTTGAAAAACTACTTGGAGATTAAAAAGAAGCTACATAAAGTAACTTTAAATACAGGTACTAAGTACAACATACTAAGTAGAGTGCTTCAAAATACTTATATACAGGGGAACACTAGAAATGAAATACCCAAAAACAATGAAAATCCACAAAAAATGTTTTGAATCAAACAAAGCACTTAGTTCAAAATGAAGCAAGGTTTGTTGGTTGCTAGGAAAAAAAATCAGTCTTTGACTGACCCATTTTAAAAAAATTTTTCTGGATTTTGTTCATTTGTTGGGGGTGGGGGCAAATTAATCAATTATTTGCTCAATTATAGTGTTGATTGCCTTCTATTAAAAAATGGGTCATTAATCTAGCTAAAGTTTCTCCACTCCCCAACAAAAAGTCAGTAAGTTCAGCTTTAAAAACCGTCCCCAAAGTTTAAAAGCGCACGGGCAAGAGGATTGTCATTTTTGGTCAACACCTTATGTAGGGGGTTTATTTTAGATACACCTAGGTGCACTCTCACAAGAATGTTGCCTCTGAGCACTTCCTAAGTCAACTAATAATCTACAAGCTGAACCAAGTTTGAAACGATTGCAAATTATGTTATCTGCTTGATCACATCTAACATCTTGGCATTTCATTTTAAAAGTCCTGAAAAATTAGAACTAAGAAACATGTTAAATTTGAAAAATATTAGACCGTGCATGTGTATCAACTTTCTTTTTACTTTTGGAGATAAGACTCTACATAATTTTGTCATCAGATCCTCACTAAGATCTGTAAGTATGTACATATGCCTGCTTTACTTTTGTATTCAGAATGGAAAGTAAATTGGTTAGTAATGCATATCAGTGCCATCATTCTACCAGTACAGCTCATCCAGGCTGATTAGATTTGAATCAAACAATATTGAAGGGACACTATCAACTTTTAAATCACATGTCTGCTTGATATTTCTTTATTACTGTTGTTACAAGCACCAACAATAAAGACTAATTTAAAGTGACTCTACATTTTTTTTTCTCTTTCAGTTTGCTTGCTTAGTGCATCTGACAATATTTTGTGCATCGTCCGTTGTATAGGTCTCTAATATTAAAACAACAGGAGAGAAAGAAACGTCTTTGTGATTGTGAAACAAATTTCCACATAGGGCCTCAGGCATATGAAATAGCTTTTAACTTTGGAAAACAAAGTGACCAGACTAAATATAATTATTACAGATCCAAGCTTGCAGTCAATACTTGGATAGATTAATTTAATTTCCACTGCATCCTTCCCTGTCCCAAAACCTGCAGAATTGGGCCTTCTTTTTAAAAAATCCAAAATATGTATTAATCATTGCTAAATATTACAACTATCTTTAATAAATGTGAATTCATCAAGAATTGAAAACTCATCTAATCAATAAAAACGAGTCCTATAGCACTTTAAAGACTAACAAATTTAATTTCTGCAGGCATAAGCTTTCGTGGGCTGTAACCCATTTCGTCAGATGTAAGGAACAGAAATCAAATTGGGGTATGTGTGTGTATGTATATATATATATATATATACACACACATCTAAGGTTAAGGAACAACAACGGGGAAGTTAGGTATAAGCAAAGTCCATTCAGTTAGAGTAGTTGAGGCTTACTCACAACCACTGATTAGGAGGTGAGAATGTGTGAACAGTGACAATTACTTCTTGTAATGAGCTAACCATTCCACGTCCCTATTCAGACCCAGTTTGATTGTGTCAAGTTTGCATATGAGTTCCAATTCTGCAGTTTCTCTTCAAAGTCGTTTTTGAAGTTTTTTTGTAGAAGTATAGCAACCTTCAAATCAGTTACAGAGTGTCCTGGGAGATTGAAGTGCTCTCCGATTGGTTTATGGATGTTACCATTTTTTTATGTCTGATTTGTGTCCATTTATTCTTTTGCGTAGTGACAGTCCGGTTTGACCAATGTACATGTACATCTAATCAATGAGTGAGATACTGATAGGACTGTTCCAAAAGATCTGCTGTCAAGGTTTGTAGCACATTGGCACATATCCTTTATCTTGCACCACAAGAACCCCCCACCCCCCCCCAACCTACCTTTGCTGTTAATTATTCATAACAGTGATGACGAAAGTGCCAGGTTACCAACATTTTTAAAAACTAAATATGTGATATACTTTTTTTTCTATTTTAAATAATTTTTTAATACTTTGGAAAAGTGAGTCAGCTGTATTTATTTCTTATTAAAATATAAATTATATTTGGTACATTTTAATATCCTAAGTAAAAATACAAACTTCCTTATTGAGTCTCTCATGTGATCAGTTTGAACTATTCAGATGGGTTTGAAGACTTGCTTGAAATGTCTTAACCTGAATGTATTTTAGACATTTGCTTGTATGCTCTTGCAACAGCCACTGTACTTTGCTAAGCAATAAAAAGGTGTAACATAATTAAATCAGGAGAGTGACACCTGCTTTGCAATAAAGTATGGAGACATGGGGGCGGTCATTCCACCAGAGAAACAGGCACACAGAGTTAGTTCATACATGTCACTGGCACTAGCTGCTGCTGAATGGTATTCCCCCAAACAATGGGAATTGTTGTATAATTAAAGGACCAATACAGACAATAAGGGGCTAATCCTGTAGGACAGCAGGAAGCAGCTTTGTTGAGCAGAGCATGTGCACATACGCACTGCAGTGATTGTGCAAACATTCAACCGGCCTCTGCTGTGTGAAGTGGAGGATGAATGGGGATGCCAGGGTAGGCCTCCTGATGTCCATCCTGTCTGCCAAATGTGACCACATATCAGCCATTTGGGGATTTTTTCTAAAATAGCAATTACATCTCCTGAGTCGGAGGGTAACTGGAGATTTGCTGCTGGTAAGCAGGATAGGCAGCCATCCTATGTAAATGGCATGCAGTCAGAATAGGCCCCAGTTTTAGCTGATGAAAGTTTCATCTCTAAACGTCATTGAAGTGTTTGGGGGTGATACTAAGCACATCATGTTAGTTCCTAGCAGCTTTTTTTTTTTTTGTAGGTAGAAGTGTGGGTTGTTAGGGAGGAAGTTGAAGGAGGCCAGGGGTAGTATGCTGGGTTTTAGCCTTAGGAGAACTTTTCAAGGATAGGAAATGACCTAGGGGGAAAAATGTGAACACAATAGGAGAAGTAGACCTGTGGCAACAAGGTATACCACTGGCTCTCGAATCTTGTATTTATTTTACTCCAGCATAGTGTCATGAATGGATTTCAAAGATTCTTTATTAATAAGACTTGAAAGCCCTGATTTATACAGTACATTTATTTCTCATGGTAGGCTGTATGATTAGTGTATAATTCTGAAGATTCTTATACTTCACTAAATCATGAAAATTAATATATAAGCTAAACCAAAACTTCTGAAACATAAGTTCCATTCAAATAAAGTATAAATAAACTATAGGTCATTTTAACAAGAGGCAAGAGCTCTATTTCTAAGGGGGGGGCGGGGGGCAAGGAGAGAAAGATTTTACTGTGTAGTGAAACTCTTTAGCCAGAAGACTAGACAATTTACAATAAAATCACTCAAAAATCAAACTTGTAGGAACCATTTATACAATATGAATGTTGAAATAAATTTGAATTGCATTTGTACAGTTAAAATGATTCTGCATAAACACAATAATGCTTTATAATTCCACTTGTATATATCAACATTTATAAAATCATAAATCATAAATTTTTTAGAACACCTTATACTCATACCCCTTCTCTTCTTTTCAAATCTACCTTGGCTCTCCTAAATTTCATCCCCACAATTAAATGGCCCACTTTATTTCTCCCCCCACCCTCCACACTATAGGGACAGACCAACAGAAGCACCCCGTGCCTATCATACCCTCCAGTCCTTTCCACTGAGCCTGAACTGACATATTAAAAAGATTTAATTAACAATGAAACACACTTCCTTCTGCAAAAAACTGTAAGAGGATCACCTCTCTAAAGCATTAACTAGTAGTAAGGACAAAGAAAACTAAACACATTTGGGACCAGATTGTTAAAGGTATTTAATACAGGTTGGTACTTTTGAAAATCCCACTAGGTGCCTAAGTATTATTGAAATCAGTGGGAGTTAGGCATCTAGGTGCTTTTGAAAATCATGCCTAAATACCTTTATAAATCTGGCCCTTAGCCTTGACGAAGGACCTTAACTGCCAAATCTGAGGTTGCTTCTTGAAACCCAGGCTATTAAAACAATATCCAACTGAATAAGGCTACTTCGAGGATCTATACTTCTCTTAAACCATGAAGGCTATTTCATGGATTGTGTGTAAACTGATACCTGCTGAGGTAACTATGGATGTGTGGGAGGCAGCCTATACATTTGGTTGGCCTGCCTATTTGTAAAAATATTTTACTGTTTTAAGCACATCTTTGAAATTCATCCTCATTAATTACTCCGCTTGTGCTGTCAGTAGCCAGAATAGTCCTGACAAATGTCAGAATCTCCTCCAGCCTCTATAAGACATAGCATGGAGCTCCTGGGAAAAGCTGACATAGCTAAAATTTAAGTAACAAACTACCTCTAACAGGTTTTCTGAGAATTCACTCGTTTTTGCTGGGTACAGAGGGCCACTTCTCTCACATATCCAAATCTCTACTATCCTCTCATAGAAATGTAATTTCCTTATGTACAAGAGAAACACTGTATTCCTATCTCTACAATTTTGTATGTGTTCTTCAGTTCTGAGATGGTAAAACTGCTAGCGCTCTCACTGTATCAATCTAATGTACATTATGACTTGCTCACTTAAAAACTAGCTTTTTAAAGTACATGCTAAATATATCGCAAACTTAATACAGCATAAACAAACTATTTGCTGACAAGAAGTAGATCAATATTACTAATGCCAAAATCAGGTCCTATGTAGCACACAACTTTGCAGCATAACTTAATTTATGACAACTGTTTTACATATAATCTTATTTAATTGTTCTTGGACTTGCTACACTGACCAAAAATCTCTCCCAGGGTGTTTCAGTGGACCTTGTATTGTACCTAGTAAATTGTTTAAACTACAACCCAGGCTAAAATAACTAAACTGACATATATTATTGCTTTTCTTTAAAAAGAATATACAACATAGGCAGTTTTTGAGCTTCTGCAACCTAAAGTTTGGTGGAACTGGAAATCTATAAATCTCCATTTGTCTAGGAGTCAGATAACTGATATAGTTGTCTGAAGAGGATATGCTCTTACAGGGAACTCTCAATAGCAAATTTAATTGGGGTTAAATGCCAAAAGGCAACTGTAAAACGACTTGTCTATATTTAGTTCCTCTTTACAGCTTTAAATTTAAATTTACAGCTTTACAGTTTCTAACCTCCACCGCTGCAGACTCCAACAGTGAGTCTTGTGTCTCTTACAGCATGCACAATGGTGACTTGGTAGGCAGACAAGAATCCAGTTTGCTCTTAGATTGCTGTACTAGTTCTGAAGACCTAACAGAAGTAAATGTTTGGGATGGGGGATGACAATATGAATGAAGCAGAAATAGGTTCTGATCTAAAACTCACTGAAGTCAATGAAAGTCTTCCCTCTGACTTCAAAGAGCTTTGGATTAGCCCATATTGAATATAAACATGTCACATTTACTCTGTCACTTTCTGGACGATCTCCAAGAACTTAATATAGAACATGAAGTATAGTGGCTTTGAGATGTGTTTTCCTGACCACTGAACTAGAAGAGAAGAGAGGGCTTGAGTTGAAGAGTTGTTTGTCAGCCAGAAGCCACTGCTTCTACTCATGGGTACACTTACTCAGTTATAAAAAAGTCTGATTCAAGAACAGAGTAGCTAATCCTCAGAATAGCTCTTTCCAATTACAAAATCAATATAGTATTACTTATATTATTTTTCATATTATAATTGGTTTTATTTCCCCTCAAAGGTATAAATATCTCTGCATACCTTTCTGTTGTGTTATTTAGGATGCTAATGAGTCAAGATAACTATTTTGTGTTTAATACACAACTGGAAATCATCTTTAGCCTGTGGTAGCCTTTTTTGTTTTTGCTGAAGTGGTATTTCTATCTTCGGTATACTGTGAAATAAAACATTTGAATTAAAAATAAACTGGAGACTTGCCATAGTAAGAAAATGTCTAATTTTGTTTAATCAAATCCATCAGCTCTTTTTCTATTCCTTGGCTACTCAGGTCATTTAAACTGTAGTATTTGTGAACAATCTTCTCAGCTGTGACAATGACTACTCTAAGCCCATGGGTATCTTCTCCCAGTTGACATCCGATTGCTGATGTAACCACCATCTCTAGACCCTTGTAGGACCCTCTGGCATTCCTGTGGTAGTGTCCAGAAAATACAGCTTTAATGCCTGTTTAAAAATAATATATATAATAGATTTAGTTAACACAGCCTACGGAGAAAATAAGCTTAAAAATAGTATGATCTCTTTTTTCCAGGCTTATGCAGCTAATCAAGAGATATCTATATGACTAAGAATAGCTACAATTTGTCATGCTTACCTTTATTTTCTTAATATAAATTTTTAATTTCACTGATTCAGAAATTAGTAGGGAATCATTTACATCATATTACATGTTAAGAAGAAAATAAATATTAGCAACATATTGAAATTCAGACCACTAATTCCCCTTTTAGAATACTGATGCCCAATATCTTTAAACTCAGATTCAAGAGAGTTATTTTCACATAGCTCTTTGTCAAAAACAGTAAAAAATTGAGAGCAGGTTGATTAGAATGACAAAAGGACTTTCAACAATAAGTAATTACCCGGAGGATAGTGCATGTAGATAGGAACTGAAAGTCAATTGTGTGGATCCACACATTACCTTCCAATTAACATTTGGAGAACTAAAGGTAACAGGACCCTCACACCTGTTTACTCAGTGAAGGTAAGTGTGGCAATCTGTAGGTTTGTTAAATATAGTTGTCTGTCAGCTTCCGCTATTGAAGCTATTGTGGTGTCCAGGAAGTTGATGCTAGTGTGTGAGTGCTCTAGCCAGAGTTTAATGTAAAATTGTTATGAAATGGATGTGTTTGAGTCAGATATCTGAGGGTTGTCCATTATCTTGTAAATATTGAAGGAAGGCAGCGATGTTAACATTGTAAGATATGTTCGTGTATAGGCATCTGACATCCATGGAAGGATAGTGTTCTGAGGGAGGTTATTAATTTTGCAGAGTTTCTGGAGATAGGTGGCCCTTTGTGTGGTGAATGGTTTGAGGATGGTTTCTTTGAGTCCCAATAGTCCTTCAGTAAGAATGCTGTGGCCAGATATGAAGGGTCTGCCTTGGTTCCCTTATTTGTGTATTACAGGGTGAGAAGACAGACTATAATCTCCTCCTCTTCAGAAGTATTGGGACGTACACCCCTTTACGAAGGATGTCTGGAATACAAATAAGCCAGGCATATCAAGTAAATGTGAAAAGTCTAAGAAGCCTGTGAGTTAGATGAAAGGGGAAGGAAGATGAGAACTACCTAGAGGAGAGAGGCTGACAGGCTGCAGAGAGGAACAGGCACTGTAATAAAATGAATTAACTCTTGCTGTGTGTTTTATGTAATCAGTTTGTTTGTAACTTGATTTTTCTCTATATTCTTAATCTTGTTTTTAATTACACCATTTGTATTTTAGATCATATTGAGGTGAAGTCACTATGGCCTTGAAGAGAAGAAATATTTCTGATTTGATCTATTATTAGAGAACTGGGGAGAAATCATGCCTTATCCTCAAGAATTCTCTTCAGGTAATGCCCTAATGTGTGACCCAAATACTAGCTCTACGCAGAAGGGATTTGGGGAAAGCTGACTGATGTAAGTGGTGGCAGGAAGAGGAAGCACACATATTTTATACTTCATAAGAATTATGTGCTTTGAGATCCTGAGATGAAAAATGCTTTAACGGATTAGAAGAGCTGATTGGAAAAATTCTAATATGGTGTTTTGTCAGAGTTTGCCAATTCATCAGAATCAAACTGCTTCATGTAGATGGAACCTGGCTTGGTTTCCTGCCAGCTCATCCACCTGGCTCTAGAGTCGAGAACCCCAGGGCTTCCAGGGTCCACTGCTGTGGGACAACCCACCATGCACACTGCCTGTAGCTCCATGCCCTTTCATGAAGAATTTTAACATTTTTTAGTTCCAAAATGGAACTAAAAAACCCACCAAAATCCTCCAGCAATAGAAATGTCTTTCTCAGTTTTATTGATTAAGCTTTGCACCACTGACCGATGTTAGAAGTTTTACTATAGTTTCAGTGAGTGAGTGATGGATCTGTGGGTCAACTTTTATATGTACAGCAGTGCCAATGTTTGCAGACTAGTGAACCTCCTTCTAAAATTCTCATGTCTAGGACTGACAGCCTCCCTTTCGACTGTTAACCATGGCCCTACTCTGCCTCATCTGTGATGTCTAATCCCCTCTGTGAGGTTTCCATGGTATCAGGAATAAGTGGAACCATGACACGCCCAAACTTGTATCTTCTACTTTTTGCTCCCCTCCACACTCAAAAGGAGGGAGTTGAGACTCTAGAAACTCGGTGGGAGCTTCATGCATCTATGAATGACGGAGCTGCTTACATTATAACTTGATCCTCAGAATGAGACTGGTAGGCAGGTTTTTCTTAGCTGGTGCTTTATAAATAAAAATCAAATTGTTTTAGGCTATACTATTTGGTAAGGTGAAAAGATCCCCTTATAAAAAGGCCTTTGTCATCATGATGCATCATACTAAGACAAAGTTCATAACTTTAATATGAATACAAAGTTATATAAGTAACATGCTGAGGAACAAGATAATTTGGAATAACTGGGTTATTTATTACTGCTGGCATTATGGTATGTGAAGCTAACATTTTCAATCTTGGGAGGCTCATCTATGAACCGAAAGGCATATTTAGGCAAATAAGTTATCTGATTTTCAGAGGTGTTGAGCATTCCTAGCTCCCACTGATTTTACTGAGAGTTGCAAGTGCACAATGGATAACTTATTTAAGTTTGTGTCTGAGAATTTTGGCCTACGCACTTATCCTTCTGACCTCTTGGTTCCAAGTTCAAATCTGTTTCAGGGTAATGGTAACCTAAAGTTAATACCAACACACAGCCCTCAGACCAGCTGGGTGAAGCTGACTCTTTTCAGTCCAGTTTCTAGTGGAAAGGTCTACAATATAATAATAATATATATATATTTATATATATATATATAAAATGTAATTATAATATAATAATATTGTGGAAAGGTCTACAATATAAATGGGGTTGCTCTAGAACAAGGTTGGGGCATGCTGCTGAGACAGTTTGGGAAAGCTTGAATTGCTGTTGCAGGTGCTGGTTGTGTTCTGTAGCTAAGTGGAGGAGGACTTTCTTCTCTAAAGCTCTAAATCCAACTCTTCAACAGCAACAAAATTCACTGTAAAACTAAAAGCGAACAAAAATTTCACTTCCAACATTTGTCAATTTGTTCTATGAAGTTCATCTTGCCCAGATGTTCTATTCCACTGCTAGGTGGACTTCTGTTTAGATTCAGAAATAAATTTAACTACACAGAATTTAGTAAATGGCATTCAGATTACAAGGTCATTGTTCAACTTCCTTGCTGGCTTTAAAATGGTGCACATTTTACTTCGATGGGAAAAGTTGTCTTTTATGAGTAACACAAAAAAAAATTTGTAAAAAGGATCGATAACCACTGCAGCCTATCCAGGTTTACTGGTACTATCTTAAAAAGTACTGCAATAAGAATGGTCATATAATTCCATCTGCAGGGACTATTCAAAATAGCATAACAACTCAGATAGAAAATCTGAAAATGCCAATTTAGGTATGTATGATGGTCAATTTGGGCTAGATTTCTTTTTTCTTTGTGAATGCCAATAAATGTGGCATGTAATTTAAACATGAATGTATTCTTACAGCTAATTATTGCTAATGTGCATTGCTTTCACACTTAATGCAAATCACTTCAGCTACAGTACAACTTAGAAATATGATTTAAACATAAATACCAAAATTTCACAAACAGATTTAGCACCCCCAAAACAAACAAAACCAGCTAAATGCTTTGTATGTCAGGCTATTTCATATTCCTTAAGGCTGCATCTAATCCTATTCCGCTTGAAAACACTACTGGACCAGATGGCTAAAAAATCTGATAATTATCTTATTTATCAAAACATACAATTCATATGATTTAATTGTATACTTTAGGTTTAACATCACTACAGAAGGACTTTTATATCTGATATTAGTTACAAATTCTATTCATGGTAATTTAAAATGTGAACAGAAAGTAGGATTTTCAGAAGCACCTAAATGACTTAGGAGCACAAGTTCCATTGAAAGTCAACAATTTGTGCTAGTAAATCACTTAGGGCCAGATTTACAAAGGTATATAAGCACTCTTAAGGCATGTAAGTGCAATATTTAGGTGCCACTGACATTCTCAAAACCACCACTCAACTGTAGGTGTCTAAATTTCCACCAGTGTGCATACACAAAGCTTCCTGATGCTGCCCTTCCAGCTAATACGCTGCCTGAAGCCTTAGCTCACACCTAACTCTTGGCATTTGCAAACTAGGCATTTCCCTAGTTATTCTCCCAGGAGTCTATCTGGTAGGTGTGTTCTGAGCATGCTTAGCCTGCACAAAAGACTGCTGGGGGATGAACAAGTCATGAAGTTTGTGTGCACCTGTTGCAGAATACCCAATAGTCCATTTGGTGAGGGCACTCACCTGGGATGTGAGAGACTAGGGTATGAATCCCCATTTGAATAACAAAGAAAGATTTGAGTTGAGAACTCCCCAAAATCCCAGGTGAGCGCCCTAATCACATAACTAGTGGGTATTCTGTGGTGGATGTCTCTCAATCACTCCTGATTGAAGCTGGTCCACTTATTACATATCTTATTGGATTAAGGACTTGAACCTAACTTTTTCATACCACAGGTGAGTGCTTCACCATGACCAAGTGAGTGACTGTGCCCCACCCCAGAATGTCCACTAGCCTGATGGTTAGGGCCCTCACTTAGCAGGTGGATTCAAGTCTCTGCTCCAAATCAGGCTGTGAAGGGATTTGAATCTAAGTCTCTTATGTTACAGGTGAATGCCCTAACCACTGGGCTATTGGCCATAATGATATGGGCTGATGTGTACTCTCATTTGTCATGAGAAAGAGTTAGGTGTCTAAAGCAGGGTAGCCCTAGGAGAGGGTATATGGCTCAGAATCTTGAGCAGAGGTAGGTGCTTAAGGCCAAGATCAATGGGAGTTAGGTGCTTAAATACCTCTTCTCTGTATTTTAATCCTGTGTAGTTTAGGTGATTCCCCACTCAGCTTGATGGCTTTTGAGAAGTGCTTTCTTAGGGGACTAACTCTCCCTATACAATGCATGAGAAGCTCGGGCAGCTAACCTGGGGCATGGCACCTTGGCATTGCAACACCTCAGTACCTTTGTGAATCCCAACTGGAATGCTCATGAAATGTGCTGGATTAACACTTTTGTTTAAGTGAAACAGGACAGTGCAATACTGTTTTTTAATTTTTTTTTGCACTGCATCATGAAGGTTATCAATTGTGATTGATACTGACACTCCTACCTACAAAGAACTGAAGAGTGACAAGTAGCTCACTACACAGATTGTGAAACAGTTGAGCTACACTAAAAGCTTTGCATACTGCTTACATTTGGTAGCAAGACACACAGCCTATAATTCCTAGGCTGGAGCGTTTCTAATGAATTAACGTTGCATAAATAGGCCAAAATATAAAACAAAACAAGCTCTTAAATCAAGCATCTAAGAAATGTTAGCACAGACGTTCACTGCAAGGCTGAATATAAGTTGCCTGTTTAATGTGCAGGCAAAGTGACTTTTTTCCCCTGGGTAATAATACAATATTTTTTGTGAGGTATTGGGAATAAGAAAGACATCTACTTTGATTCCATTTTGAATGATAAAGATGCAGATTTAAACATATGGCTAGCTGCTTTCACTGCCAGTGACAACACCAACAAAGTTTTGATCAGATACAGCAGTAGATCATCAAAGCAGCAGCTTGAGTGGAATACTGAAATAGCCATAGCTATGTGCATTCCAGCTAAACCATAGTTTAAGTAGCCTAAACAAAACAGTCCTCAATGTACTGACAGAGCTATTTTCATGCTAAGTATTTCCAGCATCTGTAACCAGATTCATCTTCTGCACAATGGAGGGAGTTCAGTGGCCCCATTTAATTCAAGGCAAATTATTGTCCCAGGAAGCTCAGCAGAACACCCTGCTAGAGTCACATCATAGGTAGTTTTTCCTCTACTCTTTGAATTAGTTGATCGGTCATGTGATGAACAGTAGGCCCTTCATGAGTTAGTATAAATTAATCATGAATGAAGCATGGGAAATTCTCTTACTCCAAGAACAGCAATTTTTTTTTAACTTGTTCCCCCTGTGTGTTCTCCAAGCAGTTTACAACATAAAGCATCTATTCTAATGATTAAAAACCAGGACAGGTAGAAATAGAAAAAAAATTAAATTCAAATCAAATACAAATTTCATTTGAAAAAAACCTTGGTAATAATTTCAAATTTAATTAAAGCCTACATTTAGTATAGTCTGTCAAAACATGTACTGGTTATATATTTTAATAAAGTTTTAAAGGAAGTGTAACCACTGATCTGGTGGAAATCACTGACTAAGCATCTGCAACCACTATTTGTTTGTGGAGAATTTTAATGAGAGAAGTTCAAGTGGCTCTGAAAGCCTAAACCGAAAAGTATTCTGCTGCTGTGCACCCCATAGAACATCCATAATAACCAGTGAAATATCAGTTTATCAGCAGTGGAGTCATCCTTACTCGCTTATAAAAGAGTAGTTCTATTTCAGTTTTTGATCAAAATGAATACTTTTTATTGAGTGCAACACACCACATTTGAATCTCTGGGATAAAAGTGTTATCTATAATTCTCCGTAATAAACTTCAAAAGACTAACTTTCTTGACTCAGCTGTATGAATCCAACAAACTAGCTTAAAAAAAATCAGAAGATTTAGCAGCGCTTCAGTGCTCTTTCAGAGGTTATTTATTTATTTATTTTTTTAAAGGAAATGGTGGAATACAAAAGCTCCATGGTGAAATAAAGTGGACTCTTCAAAAGATTCTGTGGAAAATGGTCTCTAGCTAGCATGCTTTTAAAGATTTTAATAAATGCCCACCCTTCATCTCAAGTCAGTCAACAGAATGCCCCATATGACAATCACTGAAAGCTAAACAGACATTGAGTTAGATGATTATAACAGCACTGCAGTGTACTAAAATTGGGCAGGGCTTAAAAAATATCCCTAACACCCACTAAACTGAAAAAATCTTATCAATCAATTTCTCCAAACTATGCCCATGCAAATTAAAAGAAAAAACCTGCTCTGTACTGGCGCCCCTATGGTCGCGCTGCTGGCTTCATTCTACTTTTTTGCACTGAGTATGGGGTGTTCCCTCTTTTTATTCACTCTGTTTCTACCCTGTTAACAGCCTCCCCAGTTGTTCTCTCTCAGTCCCATCTATTTAAAAAAATTCTTTTTAGACTCCTTCCCTCTAACCCTTACCATCATGAGTCTATTCACAGGCACCCCAATGCTTGCATTCATCTAGTCAGAGGGTCAATTTACTAGGGCAGGATTTAGTGATTAGTCTTAAACATCCAGGTTTAAAAAAATCTTAACTCAGATTTCCTCATCATGCAGAAGTTAAGGAACTTCATGAACAGAGGAAAAATACCCTTTCTCTGAATTTTTATATTTAGTAATCACTTTCTGTTACACAGAAGCAGTATGTTTTTTACTCTAAACAAGTTTTCAATATTTATATGTAAAATATGACCTCTGCAGTTTCCTGTTCCTTTATCCAGCCTCAGTGAAACACACTGCATTGTGAAGTTGTATGGTCATGATACTAGGGAAGGAATTTTTCTGTAAAAGAAGAATATGGTTCTAAAACAAGAAAATATGCTTCTGTAACAAGGCCAACGAAATGTAACACACACACCTGCTTCTCCTATCATGTCTCCCCCCTCTTTACACAAATGAATGTTCATTAAGTCCAATCCAAACGTGTTTTTCTTCTACTCCCTGCTCGTTTCCCTCTATTATTACTTATATTGCTATGGCCTCTAGGTGTATTATCAGTAGTTGAGGTCACATTGTACCAGGTGCTGCATAAACATGCAGTAAGACAGCCCAGACCCCAAAAGCTTAGAGTCTGCTCATGATAAGACACAGCAACTGTATGAGACAAACTAACAGTAACCCAAACAGTTTTTTTGCACAGACAACTTATTCCTTTCACACTACGTCCACCCTTCTTGCCTTACTGATCACTTGATTGTCCTTTCTCACACGAGTCAGCACTTACAGCAGTCTTTCATGTAGCATGAATATGTAAATTGTTCCAGGGCTAGAAGCCAGCATGAACTATGTCCCCATCTCTTGTCCACCAACCTGACCCTCTCTTCTCCCTTTCCTAAATACACTTCTTCCAACCTACTTGTCACCAATAAACCCACCAACCTCTCTTATCTGACATGTTCCCTCTGTCCTGACAGCGATCTCTATGTAGAGCACTGTACTGTAAGACTTTGTCTCAAACAGCAAAATGAAAGTCCCACTCAACTCTGTCATAACATTGCAGTCTATTCATTCAGAAATGCAATATGGCTACCTGTGGCTTAAAGATGTAGGAATAAATTCATGTCCTATACCTTTTATTAAACCTTTAGTATTAGTGACTGTGTGATGGGTGTACCAACTGGCTGTGTAAAATAGCCTAATTAACTCTTTCTAGTTGAAATAGGAAGAGACTTAGTGCTGGCTCTGTGACAGGAAATTCTAAGGTTTTTTTCCAAGAAAATATGGTCACTTTTACAGATGAAACAAAACTGCTCTAGAATTTAATTTCCACTTCACCCTATTTCCCCCCCCTTCCTCTCCTATTACTGTAACTTTTCTTGGCTCTTCTCTACAATTCCACAGAAGGCAGAAAATGTCACTTCAGACCTCAATTTTGTCTCCTGGTCTTTTATGAAAAAGTAACAGTGCTAAAGCTCCAGGAAGGTGTTAACCTGTGTGACAATTTTTTTTTTTTAAATTTAGTAAGGAAATAATCTCTCTCTTCAGCTAGAAATGTTTTGGTGTGTTCCTAAAGTGACATCTTATTGCCTTTCCCAGAATCCTACTAGTCTGAAAGTAAAAAAAGGGCCAGCAAAGACCAAAAAAAAAAAGCCAGCAAGGACAAGCTGCCCCTCTCCATCACTGCCCACAAAAAAAACCCAAACCAAACCAACCCCACCCCACTGATTCTTGTATTTTCTTTTTAATTGGAAGAAATGATAACATAGAGGATATAAAAGCAATATAAATAGTTCAGCGAGATGCAGTCTAACAGGTAAGTTTAGTCTTGTGTTTTGCCCTGCTATAAGTGCTCTGCCTCCTTATATGACAACTCAAAACTTGTTTGCAGTTCTAGCCATGTTGGTCCCAGGATAGGGGAGACAATGTGAATGAGGTAATATCTTTAATTGCACCAACTTTTGTTGGTGAAAGAGATACAATACAGAAAAAGAATCCCCCACTGCCTGCACCCCCGCTACTTGTCACCTACCTTCCCACAGTGGAAACCATATGGGGTATCATCAGTTACAACCCATACCCGATGAAGACAATATCCTGAAAAAAAATCTTTCTTGGTCTCCCCCTCTTTTGGCCTTTAAACGTCCCCCTCCATCATCAGAGGCAAGCTTCCATAGACCAGGACCCACCAATGCTAAGCAGCATCAGGCCGTGAAAAACCAATGCAAAACATTCAGTGGTCTCTTCCCTGCTACAATGATAAAAAAACCAACAACACAGTTTAAGATCCATAGGTCCTACACATGCCTAGGAGAACATGACTTCACCCCATGCATTAAATGTTCCAACAAGAACTATGTGGGTGAAACCAGACGGACAATCACTATACTCAGCTCACACAGAAAAAGACAAAAACACCCTCTCACCTGTGGGTGAACACTTTTCATAAAGCACTCACTGTTATGTGACCTCTCTGTCCTCATCATCAAAGGAAACCTGCACACCACCTTCCAAAGATGACCATGGTAACTTAATGTCATAATGCTGCTAGACACTAAAAATCATCATCTCAGAGACACTCGTGTTTTATGGCTCATTACAACACTCTGTAACCTAGTAAGCCTCCTTTGTCTTATGACTGTGGAGCTATTAATTGCCCACTTCATTTTAAGTGGGTTCTTGCAACACGTATTAAATCCTAAAGCTTCACAAGCTGTCCCACCTTGTATTTAGCTGTGACACTCTAGTTACCTTTCCCAAACCTGAGTAAGTGCTCAAAAGCTTGTCTCTTCCACCTACGGAAGTTGGTTCAATAAAAAAATATAACCCCACTCACCTTGTCCAACTCAAAACTTGTTTGGGGTGCTTGTTACCATATTGCAGCAAGTTCAGCAGCCCCATGGGAAATTTAAAAAGGATAAGATACTTTTTCTGCATGTGGATTATGTGAAGCACTTTCAGCTGTGCAGTTTAATGGGTCCCCTTCTGCCCAAATATATTTAATTTCTATTGATGCTAATTGACTTAAATACACTTATCAAGGCAATCCTTTAGAACAGAACTGAACTAGCATCAATGCCAGTACCTGGAGATAGATGGGAACTCCCCCAAAAAGAGTTATACCATGATTTACTATTTCATCCATTTTCAATTGGCTTATTATTTAAACTTCAAAGTCAACCTGAAGGTAATTTTCACTGCTCGTCCAAGTCCTGCCTCCCCCTCTGCATGGGACTGGCATCACCACTCACTCCCGCACATTCCTCTGCACCCCACTTTTTTGGCAAAAGTGGGCATTGGTCCCATTTGCTCTTGCCAAAAAATAAAGGGCTCATTTCTGGGGCCAGCAGTTGGCAAGAGCAAATGGGACCAATGCCCACTTTTGCCAAAAAAGTTGGGACGGGGCTTAACAAAGGGACTGTCCCAGCAAAAACAGGATGTATGATCACCTATTTGGGGAGTACAAATATGTTATTCCTTTAAGGGAATAATATGCACACAACTTGTGATCCCAAATGGAGTTACCCAGACACTTCAACTTGAACACACTGGATTAGATAAAACATTAAAACAAGTTTATTAATGACAAAGAGAGACTAAGTGAGTAGAAGTAATGAAGCATAGAAGTCAGAAATGGTTAAAAGAAAAAATAAAGATAACACACTTATTGGTGTCTAACTTAAACTACATTAGATTCAAAGTAAAGTTCTCTCAGCACACGTTTTCAGCAATCTTACAGATCAAACTTTAGGTCAGGACCTCTCCCTCAGAATCCAATGACTCCTCTCTTTCTTTCTTCAGGTGCAGTGAATGTGATGGAGAGAGACAGAGGGAAACCCTGGTTTGCCCGTCTTTTTATAGTTTCAGTCCCTCTCTTGAAAAACTATTTCCAGCTAAGACCCAGGAGACAAAAATTGTGTGTGGCAGGAACCTTTATGCTGTTTATTTGCTAAGATGTAGCTTTTTTGCCCCTGCCTCCTTTCCAGCCAAAGACTAGCCACATTAATGCACAGTGGGTCCATCAGTCTTGATTACACCTGGGTGAGGCATCATCTTATCCTTTGTCTCTGAAGAACTGGTTTAGCCACTCCCCAGACTCTCATGTGAAGTTAAAAACAAGCTGAAATCATGACTAAAAGTATGTTTTTCAGAGAATGCTGCTACGTGCATTTTGCCATGATATTATTGATCAGCAAATTGAATTTTTAAATGATATCTCACAAGGCATACCTTGTACAATCGTTATTACAATAGCATATAGGGTGTGAACACAGAGGTATAGTCTGTCACAGGAAGCAGAGAAAATGATTACAGTTTACCATTTTTCATTATTCCTTAAGATAAAGGGAATCTTGATGTTGCCTGCAGCGCAAACATTATCTTCTTTTTAAACAGAGTAGAACTTACGGAGTTAAGACATTTATTATTTCACCTTTGCCTGTTGCACCACTTCTGGTTCTGATTAGGGAGACAGCATTTTAAAAAAATGAGAAAGTGCAATGCAACATTGTAAAGTAAATTTACATAACATTATATAAAATTACAGCCAATATTTTCAAACTTGGATGCATAATGTTAAGGCTCTAAATCTGCAGCACCTCTGAAAAATCAGACCCCTTATGGAATTTGGGGCTAGATCCACAAAGATATTTAGGCAGTGCAGCATCTAACTTCTAGGTGCCCTGCTGCCCAGTGGAATTCACAGCCCCAAGTTAGGTACCCAGGCTCCCCATCCATTTTATGGGGATCATTAGACACCTAAGAAAGGGATTCAGAAAAGCCAAGAAGCTGAGTGGGGTGTTGCCTAAGCTAGCCAGTAGGAAATACTGAGAGGAGGGGCATGACCTAAGGACTGACCCTCAAAGGTATTTAGGCACCAAACTCTGGGCCAGACGCAGGCACCTCCCTCCATTTGGGATTCTCAGCTCTGAACACCCTCAGAGTTTGGTGCCTAAAACAGATCAGCCCTTTCTCACATACACAAGAGGCTGACGCAGATCTACCCCATTATAAACCAATGGCCGAGATGCTAGGACACTCTTCTTGAAGGTGAGAAACCTGTTTTTAAATCCCAATTCTGCCTGATTTGGAGCATGGACTTGAACCCAGATCACCCACCTTCCAATAGAATGCCTTAACCAAGAGGCTGGTGGATGGGTCTCACAATCTCTCCTATTGAAGCTGTTTCACTTTGTATAAATCATTTAAATCTTCACTGAGTGAGCAGGAGAAAGCAAGATAGAGTGACACTATAGCCAATAATAAGGGATATACTCGACTCTTGTTCAAGTCCTTGCTCCAAGCAATAATTAGTTATTTATACAAAATTAGAACAGCTTCAACAGGAGACACCGAGAAAGCCCCACCCCATGAAACCCAATAGCTGGGGTGCTTGGGCACTCTCCTGGACCTGGGTTCAATCCCTGTTCCAATTCAGGCAGAGTGGAGATTCAAACCTGATTCATCCACATCCCAGCTTAGTCCTCAAACAACTGGAGGCACACAGTCAGTGCCAAAAATTCCCACACTGCTTGCCTTCAGTTGTCTTCTATGGCTTCGAGAGATACTAGGCCCTATCAGCGAGATTGGCAGGGAAACACCTAGTTTGAGAATCCCATCAGGGATTAGGTGCAAATCAGGGTGCCAAATAGGTTGGTGGTATTAGGAAATAGGCAGTTTTACACATGCCCACTAGAGGAAAAACAGGGTTATTTATCAGTAACTGTTGTTCTTCGAGATGTGTTGCTCATATCCATTCCAATATAGGTGAGTGCACGCCACCCTGCACTGGTTCCCGGAACTTTTTTCCCCTTAGCAGACCCCGTAGGGTCAGCTCAGGCGCCCTCTGGAGTACCGCGCTCATGCTGCAGTATATGAGACACCGCCGACCCTGTGGGCCGTCAGTCCCTTCTTTCTGCCGACTCCAACAGCAGGGACGGAGGGTGGGTATGGAATGGATATGAGCAACACATCTCGAAGAACAAAAGTTACTGGTAAGTAACTCTGTTTTCTACTACGAGTGATTGCTCGTATCCATTTCAATATAGGTGATTGAAAAGCCATACCTTGGAGATGGGTAGGAGTTACGGGTGAGCTGCTCTCATCAGCATGGCTTGACGAATCCCACGTCCTCTCTCACCTGCTGCACGATGGCGTAGTGGGATGTGAAGGTGTGCACAGACGACCAGGTGGCAGCTTTGCAAATGTCCTGCAGGGGCACCCGCTCCAGGAAGGCTGCAGGTCAAAGCTCTTATCTCGGAAACCCTCCTAGCCGAGGTAATGGCCACCAGGAAGGCTACCTTCCAAGAGAAGATGAGCAGCGGACATGTAGCCATGGGCTCGAAGGGGGGCCCCATTAATCTGGGGAGGACCAGGTTTAGATCCAGGGAGGCACCGGGTCACGGACCTACGGGTAAAGCCTCTCCACCCCCTTGAGGAATCTCACCGACATGGGGTGGGAAAATAAGGATTTCCCCTCTAGCGGCTGGTGGAAGGCTGAGATAGCCGCCAGGTGGACTTTCAGGGAGGCCAGCACCAAGCCCTGGAGTTTGAGGTGAAGCAGATACTCCAGGAGCGCCTGGATAGGCAAGCATCTCGGTGGGATGCCCCGGGACTCTGTCCAGCAGGTAAACAGTCTCCACTTGGCCCGGTACACGACCCGTGTGGAAGGTTTTCTGCTGCCCAGCAGAATTTGTTGGACCTGCGCCGAGCAGACTCTCTCCCCCTCCGTCAGCCACATCACCTGACGGCTTGGAGGCTGAGGTAGTCCAGGTCTGGGTACAGCAGGTGACACTGGTCCTGGGAGAGCAGGTCATAACGCCTCGGGAGCTCCACGGGTGGGGCAATCGACAGGTTCAGCAGCATACTGAACCAATGCTGTCTCAGCCAGGCTGGGGCAATGAGTATCACGTCCGCTCTTTCCCTCTTGATTTGCAAGAGGACCTTGGGTAGGAGCAGAACGGGGGGAAACGCGTACATGAGGGTCCCCTTCCACTTGATGAGGAATGCGTCGGAGATGGAGCCCTGCTTGCGACCCCGGAGAGAGCAGAACCTCGGGCACTTCCTGTTTCAGGACGACGTGAACAAGTCCAGTTGGGGAACACCCCACTTGCGGAAGATAAAAGTCACCATCTCTGGGTGAAGTGACCAGTCATGGCGGGGTAGAAATGACCTGCTGAGGCGGTCCGCCTTGTTGTTCCTGACCCCCGGGAGGAGAGAGGCAGATAAATGAAAGTCGTGCGTCACCGCGAAGTCCCTCAGTCGAATGGCTTCCTGGCAGAGAGCCGAGGAGCGTGCTCCCCCCTGCCTGTTCATGTAAAACATGGCTGCTGTATTGTCCGTCAGGACCTGAACCATCCTGCCCCTCAGGAATCTGAGGAACACCTTGCAGGCCAACCGGACTGCCCTGAGCTCTCGTACATTGATATGGAGGCTCTTTTCCTCCTCTGACCACAGCCCCTGGGTGCTCAGGTAGGCACTGATGTGGGCCCCCCACCACACATCCGAAGCGTCTGTGATCAAGGTGACCGATGGGGCCAGATCCCGGAAAGGAATGCCTTTCAACACCTCCCTGGGAGTCCTCCACAAGTTCAGTGAGGCTAGGACCCTTGGGGGAACCGTGAACACCCTGTTCAAGGGGTGTCTGCTCGATGCATACACCAAGGCTAACCAGGGCTGGAGAAGCCTGAGTTTGAGGTGAGCCAGCTTCACCACATATGTGCAGGCCACCATGTGCCCTAACAGCTGTAGGCAGAGCCTGGCTGTCATCATAGGGCGCCTGTGTAGCTGGGCGATTACCACGGCCATAGCCTCAAAGCGAGGCTGTGGGAGGAAGGCTCTGGCCTGGGTAGCATCCAGGGTGGCCCTAATAAACTCTATGCATTGCACTGGGGTAAAAGTGGACTTCTGCTCATTTATGAGAAGCCCCAATTTGGTGCATGTTGCACAAGTGAGGGATAGGCAGTTCTGAATGTGGGACCCGGACCTGCCCCTGATCAGCCAGTCGTCCAGGTGCAGGAAGATCTGCACCCCTCTGCGGTGCAAGTGGGCCGCCACTACCACCAGGCACTTGGTAAATACCCTGCGGGTGGATGAGAGGCCAAAGGACAGGGCTGAGAATTGGTAATGGCAGTCAGCTATCATAAACTGGAGGAAGCACCTGTGGCTGGGAAGAATGGAAATATGGAAGTACGCATCCTTCAAATCGAGGGCAGCATACCAATCTCCTGGATCCAGAGCGGGGATAATGGAGGCTACGGAGACCATGCGAAACCTGAGATGCTTGATAAATTTGTTTAGTCAGCATAGATCTAATATGGGTCTCAGGCCCCCTTTTGCTTTGGGGATGAGAAAATACCTGGGGTAAAATCCCTTCCCTATTTCTTGCGGAGGAACCGCTTCCACCACTCCCAGGAGGAGAAAGGTATTCACCTCCTGCAAAAGGAGTTGCTCGTGAGAAGGGTCCCTGAAGAGGGACGGGGTGGGGGGATGTCTGGGGTGGGGGAAGGCCGTGAACTGAAGGGCATATCCCGAGAACTACGCTGAGGACCCAACGGTTCGAGGTGATATTTTACCACTCGGCGTAGAAGGGTCTTAGCCTGTCTGCAAATGGAAGGAGTGGATCCGGGAGAGAGGTAGTGGTAATTATTTTTTGTAGGTGGCCCCCTTAGAGGGTCCTTGCTAGGAGACTGCGGATGAGTTGGAGCAGTTACGTCGTCCGAACCCCCTGCTCCTTTCTCAGCCCCTATCGGGCTGAGAGGGTCTAGGCAATGGTCTAGGGGGTGGCTGTGTCTGGCGTCGGGGCTGCGGCCAAGACTGACGCTTCGAGGCCTGGGGAGTGTAGAGTCCCAAGGAATGGAGCATGGCTCACGTCGGTTTTTCCAAGAACAGGCCCGCCCCATCAAAGGGCAGGTCCTGTATAGATTGCTGCACTTCTTGGGACAGCCCCGATGACTGCAGCCACGCAGAACTCCTCATGGCTATTGCAGAGGCCATGGCTCTGCTAGCAGTGTCCGCAGTGTCACTGGTGGTTTGCAACGCTGCCCCTGCCACCGTGACGCCCTCTTCCAGGATCGTGACAAAGTCCGCCGCTTGGTCCTGGGGCAACCCCACTGCGAACCGCCTCATGGACTCCCAGAGGTTAAGACTGTACCACCCTAGGAGGGCCTGGTGGTTCGCAATCCTGAGCTGCAAAGCCCCGGTGGAGTAAACTTTTCTCCGGATTTATCAAGTTTCTTATTATCCTTCTTTTTTTTGGCGTGGTGTCTTGGCCACCTTGCCTGTCCCACTGGTTGGCGGCATCCAGCACCAAAGTCCCCGGGGCCGGGTGTGTAAATAAAAACACAAACCCCTCTGCCGGGACATAATATTTTTTCTCGGCGCACTTGGATGTGGGGGCAACTGAGGCAGGGGTTTGCCACAGGGCCTTGGCCAGCTTAAGTCCCTATCATGTACAGGTAGGGCCACCCTTGATGGTCCTGCTGACCCAACAACCCTGAAGAGGGGATCCTCCTCCTCGGATAGCTCCTTGAGTTCTAGGTTCAGGTTGGAGGCCATCCTTTTCAGGAGCTCCTGGTGTGCCCTGAAGTCTGGGCGGAGCACCTTGTGGTCTCTGGCGGAAGAGGAGGATTGTTGAGGGGGCGCAGCGGAGGGTCCCTCCTCAGGGTCTGATTCCTCCTCTGAGGAATGGCCCTTAGCCTGTTGGCTTGGTGGGGGGCAGGGAGGGGCACCGGCTGCGCCATTGAGGATGGGACTGACAGAGTTCCCTGTCCCATCTGTGCCCCCATAGGCCCCAATAAGGCCACTGCCAGGGCTCTTGCGGCCACCCCGGTGCCGGCATCAGTACTGGCTGTGGAGCATCATGAAGGTGGTGGGTGCCCTTGTCTTTGCGGTACCTGGAGCCACTGGACCCGTGCCGACGATGCCTTCGGCTTTTGCTGCTCTTAGTTGGGGACCGGCCTCTCGATGACCCTTTCAGTGCTGTGCTGGTGAAGGGCTTGGTGCTGAGGTGCGGGAGCCTCATATACTGCGGCATGAGTGTGGTCCTCCAGGGGGCGCCTGAGCCGACCCCAAGGGGCATACTAAGGGGAAAAAAGTTCCGGGAACCAGTGCAGGGTGGCGTGCACTCACCTATATTGGAATGGATATGAGCAATCACTCGAAGTAGAACTTAAGTGCCATGGGGTTTAGGTGGAGCTGAGTGGGCATTTTCAGACGGTCAGGAAGAGGTCAAATGTTGAACATTGGTGCCTAAAGCTCTTTGTGGATCCTGTGGTATCTAATTTCAGGCACCTACATTTGAAAATGTTGGACAAAAATGCATGTTATATCTTGAACAAAGCAAAAGAACAGGTCTCTGCTATATTTTAATAGAAGTCTAATGGATGAAACCCTCTTTCTTTAATAATGCACTTTGGGTTGTTTTTTTTTTTATTCAATCAACTTACACTCAACTTATTTTTGTTAGTTACCATAGGAAGCCAGTCTGAACCACTCAATGCAATAATACTAAGATGAGAAGCAGGCAATTTACTTTTCTCTTACTTTTGATCTTGAACATAAAAAGAATCTTATAAGATGCGTAATGTGCTCAAATTTAATTTATTCACTTAGAATGTTTTCCTAAAGTAGTACTGTCAAATTATTATTTCACAAATACATTCTAATCCCTATTTGAAAGAATGCTGCATTTTGTCCAGGCATCATTTAATGTCCTGCTTCAAAGTATGTTTGGATAAATTAACGACAATGCTGTGTAACTTGCTATGCTCAGAGTGCTGCCAGCTATGTTAGAGAAAGTATTGTGATTAAAGCAGTGGATGGTTGCTAACTCTTCATGTTGCAGGTGTGTTGATTTCTGAACTAGACATTTGGTAGAACCCTCTGGCACCAAGAGAGGGAGTACAAACCAATCATAAACCACTGTACCAAGAATTCTCCAAACATTGGCTCCTTCACAAGTGTAATCAGTTTATGAAAATCAAAATTGTTACGTAATACCAGAAGGTTTTACAGAACCTGCTCACAAAAACTAGGACCTGTTACAGCAATTCCTATTCATGCATATTAGACCACTCATAAAAATAAAAGTATATAAAGTGCTCAGGAAAGCATGAGATTAAATGCACTGGGCAGAGACAAGAACAGTACAGGTAAGCATAAAATTGTATACAGTACTTATCTTTGCTGATGCTACCCCAATGCTGATCTGCGAAACTATTGTACCTATATTTTTATATTACATCTATCATGATACCAGAATGTCTTACAAAAATTTAAATAAGCTGTGAGCGATCTACAAAGACACCCATTTAATGATTCTCTTTCCCTGTCCAGAGGAAGATAGAGAAGTTCTAACAAAAACCAAACTTGTCATCCCATGTTCTTCTTTCCCCACTGAGAGAAGAAACAGAATCAGGAGGTTTTACTGTTTGGGCAGTGCTCTCTCTCTCTCAGAGTGTATGTGTGAGAGAGAATGCATATTGAATATTAAATGTGAAGGATATGTCATAACTTTGTACTGAAGGTGGTTGGATTTGTTATTACCTTCAGCTGTAGGAAGGTACTGTGCAGCAGGTGTTATAGGCAGTTCCAGATCTGTGGGCTGGCTGTTGAAAAAGCTCTGTCTTTATTTGAACTAGTCTTACATGACCAATGAGAGTTCCATCATCTCAGAGAATCATAGCTGCCTATTTCCTATAACTGATCCAAGTCATGACCATCTCTCAAACAGAGCCTAACAATCATGCAGAGATCTGTCAAGATTTATGATGCTGACAAAGTGTCCACTAGCACTAAACTCACTTTTGATTGAAACATGATTTTAAATCAGGTCTTCAAGACATGAATCAATCAGCTACATCACCATGCCTCTAGCTATCTGAACTGAAACTACACTAAGACAGTGTATAGATGCCTAAGAAAATTGATGTTCTCTCCTGTAGACCGAAGATGAACTTTCATAATCATCTGAACACAAAATTAAAAGTCTAAAAACAGGGGGTGTCAAACTCATTTGCTATGGTGGGTGAGATTTGAATTAAATGTACTTCAAGTGGGGCATACAAACCATAAATCGAAATACTAGGCACAACCATTTTTATGTATTATATTTTATTTGCTAGATATCAGCGATATAAAAAATGCAGTACATTCACTTCTACAACTACTACTATTTTACAATTAAAGGAATCGATCAATGATTAAGAATTATAGTACTGCCCAATGCCCCAAGACCACATTGTCCCTCTCTCGCCTTTTGGAGTGCTGTGTCTCGTGCACACAGCACTCCATTTGCTGCCGCCAGAGTACACAGATCTCGCGGCAGCACGCGCTGCCATGACATCTCATGGCATTGTACTCTCTGGTGGTGTTGCATGCTGCCACGACATCTCACACCATTGTATTCTCTGGTGGCAGCGCACGAGCGCGTGCCACCCCCAACGCCGTGAGATGTTGTGGCAGTGCATGCTGCCACCAGGGCTGAACCAAAAAGGTTGGTGGGCCATATCCAGCCAGTGGGTCGGGTGTTTCACACTCCTGGTCTATAAAGTCCTGAACTTTCTTTAAAATAGTGCCTAAATACAGGGCTTGATTCTGATCTCACTAACAGTGGGTAAATCAAGAGTAACTCGATTAAGTTATTAACTTAACAGTTGTCCTAGTGTAAAACCATGTCAATAGGTTTTTGTTTTTGTTTTTTAAACGTCAACAAAAGTGGTCACATTGACTTGATTCTGACCAGGCAACAGGATTTTCTGCTTCCAAAAGAACTCTGTGTTTTTTCTAATTATGCTGTCCTAGTAATGGACTTTAAATGAGTTTCTGCACATCAATTCTGTGAGCACAGAAACCCATTAGCAGCATCTGCTTCATGGCATATTTAATCAACAGACACTGTGTAGTTTTTCTTCAAAAGATACTTAAGTTGTCGCAAAATTTTGATAACTGCATTTCTTGAAAATCTTTATCCCCGAAGCACGTTTTAAAAGTTTCTTGTTTTTATTCTAATCAATTTAAACATTGCTTTGGCTCATATTTTCAGACTGTATGTATTATACAGTGGGACAGGTAACAGAAGGGTAAAACTGTTTCAGAAAGTAGCGTGCAGTTTATGTAATTCAAAACACCCTTTATGTAGATGCTTCATCAAACAAAAATCACATTTTGGAGAAATATTCATGACAAAAGCACTATATGAATGCCCTGTTCATTTTTGTTCTGTTAGAATTCCTAAGATTTTCTTATATGATACATATTTTCAAGGGGAATTAAAAACAATGCTTTTAAATATTTTTGCCTCCCCCATAAATACTAATGCATCAGAGCCTAGTTTCTAAAATCAAAAGTTATTGAGCTACATACTAAATAAGAAACGAGTATGGGGAGTGACAAGCTCTCTTTGGTTTGGATGTTTTTGAGCTGCAGTAGTTTTGTGTGAGGGATAATATTTATCAGCAGAGCCTCTTTTTTTTCTTAGCTCTGTTCTATCACCCAAAACAGTAGGTTAAATTAAAGGGGCCTTTCTGAAAGAGAAGGTCCGGTAGATCCTATTAAACTAGCTGCCTGACTTACTGGGAAAGCATAGATATATGAAGCCTGCTGTAAGTGTGGTGCCAGGGAGTTTCTACTGTACAAGATTCAGAAATATGTACAGTTGTGAAGAGTCAGGGTCTGATCCTGTGATGTGCATCAATGAGACAATGAGAGTTGAGGGCACTTTAGCACTGGTCTGTTTTTGGTTCTTGGATGCAGAAATGAAACAGAAAATTATAAAGTTAAATGTTTTTACCAGAGATTGATTGAGCTTCCTGTTACTTGGAAGTGAATGTATTCATTTTATCTATGCTATTCAGGGGTTCTAATACCACATCCACCATCATGATATCAATTAAATTTTGATGCACTGTAAATGCAATTACCTATGGTCTAGATCAGGGGTTTTCAGCTGGGGGTCTGTGTACCACGGGTGTGGTCTGCAGATGATGTCTAAGATTTTGGTGTGCACCTCCATTTGAAATTTTTTAGGTGTCTACAAATGAAAAAGACTGAAAACCACTGCTTTAGATTCCAGAGTCTAGTTATATTTTGACTCCCTTTCAACGGACTCCATCTCCCCCATTGTTCTCAATGCACCTGTATATCTATAAGATGCCTCTGTGTTACCTATTTTCTGTATTACTGCATCTGAAGAAGAGAGCTGAAGTCTCTCGAAAGCTTATGCCTGCAAATATTAAAATTGTTAGTCTTTAAAGTGCCACAGAACTCTCGTCGTTTTTGCTGAAACTATTTTTAAAATGAGTAACCAGACATGAATTACTCTGTAGGTTTTAGTTGTTGTATTATAAATACAATTGACATGTCAAAGTGTGCTGCAGGATTTCTGATGGAGGAAATCATCTATCCTTTGTGGATATGAACAAACAGTTTATAATACTGGGGAATCCCAGGACAATCACAAGCCACCTACAGTGCACTGTTGTGACAAAAAATTATATGAACCTAGGTCCTTTAGTCCTGAGATATTCCTTCTCCTTCAGGGCCTAGCAGTAATGTTTGATGTTTCACAACTACTAACTTTACAACATTTTAAGGAAGGTAAAAGTGGCCAGGTCAGAATTTTAAAGAATTAGAAACAATGAATGAAAATTTAGGTAGCTAAAATGTAGTTAGAAATTAAATCTTCAGTACCCTAAAATGTAACAGATGACAGACGAGGAAAGGTTTCATCTTTGAGTAGAAACCACATGTTGAACATCCTAAAGTAGTAGATTCCTGTCAGCAAGGGAGCTGAGTGAGGTTATTTAGAATTTTAAAACTGCAGCACCATCTTCTTCTAATGAAATATTATCTTACTTACAAATAAACCCTGTAGAATATCAGTTCTGCAGCACCAGGGAAGGGCTAAGCATGATGATGACATAATTGCACTATAGAAGCAGCCCTGGAGGGTAATTCTATCAAAATAATTACATCCCAGTCCTGCCTTATTGTTTAATTATACTTCTGTGATTCCAAGACCCTTCCCCCTTTACTCAGTACTGTTCTACTCTCATATTCCCTTTCCCCAGGATCACTATTGGCATTTCAACATTGCCAATATTTATTTTATGGTCAGGGAAGAAAGTGCCCACCTGCATCTTTCTGAACAGACCTCAGTTCCTAAAGATGCGCATGACATGCAGCTTTTCAGACCACCCCACATTGATGTCGGTGAAGCATCCCCTGTGATCCACAAGGGCTTGCAACACCATTGAGAAGTATCCCATTTGATTTATGTACTCTGTGGCAAGGTGGTCTGGGGCTAAAATAGGGAGGTGCGTGCCATCTATCACCCCCTACAGTTTGGGAACCCCATTGTGGAAAAGCCTTCCACTATGTCCTCCACGTTTCCCAAACTCATTACCCTTCTTAGCAGAAGTCTGTTAATGGCCCCGCATACTTGAATCACAGCTGCTCCCACAATGGATTTACCAACTCTGAATGGATTCCCAACTGAGCGGTAGCAGTCTGGAGTTGCTAGCGTCTACAGAGCGATGGCCACTCTCTTCTCCATTGTCAGAGCTGGTCTAAAGCGAGTATTCATGCATTTCAGGGCTGGAGAGAGCTCTCAGCAAAGTTCAAAGAAAGTGGCCTTTTGTGACCAGTACCCGTGGGGTGAGGGGGACACAGCCCGCACCTCCCTCCCTTGCTCTGCACAGCACATCAGGAGTTACACCCCTCCCTGTAGTTTAGGGCAGGCAGAACTACTTTGCTGTTGCTGTAGAGTAAGTTCTCCATGAGGAGTTATTTGAAAACTTCTTGGAGCTTTGAAAGGGGACGGGCAGATGGCTGTAGGGCAGCAGAGTTCAAACTGAGCAGTCACAATGGGCATTATGGGATATGTCTGGAGGCCATTTACAGTGCTATAACCAAGGGCAGTGCCTACACTGATGCTGTGTCGCTTAAATTGCTGAAAAAAGCTCTACGCCTCTCTTCGAGGTGGTTTTACATTGTCAAAAACAAACAAACAAACAAACAAACAAAAAAAAACAAAAAAACAGGGCAGTGTTGTCAGTAAGGGGATGAGTGTAGTGTACACACCAGCACTGTTTTGCTGGAAAAAAGGTGACTTTGGTCAACAAAACTCTCTAGTGTAGACCAGCTCTCAGAATACTAAATGTTTGCAGGATGGGATACTTAAATTGAACTGCAGTTATATTTTCAAGTCTCAGCACTATATGCAATTTACTGACAAAACTATGCTTATTTAAATAAAATAGAGGCACAATTAATTGTGTTTTGTAGGAAATAAAGGATTGAACAAATTAGTTGGTTTCTTAAAATTGAACAACTAATATGAAGGGGCAAGGTTTCAGCTGGACCTGCACTCAGTCTTTCACATGTAAAACTGTATATACATACACTTGAGCACACACTAAAAAAATTTGACCAACTGAACACGCATACAACTCCTTTAGAATCCATTGGCTCCAATTGATCGTGCAGGTAGAAATCCTAACATTAGGTTAGATTAAGTACTTTTCACTCCATGCACTTTTTTTTCCCACCTGCACTTAGCCAGAGAAAGAATGTGTGTGTACAAAACCTTTGCAAACAGAAGCCTAAAATTCAGAAGTTTAGCATTATGGTTTCAGAAACAAATATCTATTTGCTGATATTTGCTTTCTATTTTGCTTTGAGTTGAGCTGGTGTACTATTACATTTCAAATAAAAAATTTCTTTAACTAGGCAGGAAAAAGGGATACTTTGTTAGTTATACAGTTATCTGTATGGTTTAATTTCATAAAGTAATAGTACACATTTACAAGTGCCAGATCTTAAATTTATAAATATTTATCATAAGGACATGATTTTTATCTTTAATTAGCCCAACTGTTACGGACACTTCTAATGTGAGAAATGTAATTCAGCATTTCGCACCAGATGTAGTTTCTGCCAGTTAGTCTTTTATCTTTCCTTGTAATGAATGAAATATTGAAGTCAAATTAAAAACATTATGTTAACATGTAACTGATTATTGGAGTAACCACACCAAATCTGAGCTCTATATTTGAAAAGGATATTGAGGTTTCTGAAATCAAGTTAATTAATCTGAAGAACCTTTATGCAATATGTGAATGCTAAAAACACCATTTATTTCCTAAATATCTTCATGTGTTTTTTCTTCATTTATAGTACAACCAAGGTTTTGTTGCTTACGGTTACATAGCCCTTTATTAAATGCAAATGTTTTCCCCACGTTCTCTGGCAATTTCTTCCCATTCTTCCTCCAACATTAAAATGACTTTTTGGTATTTAAGAGTTTTCCATTTTCCCTAAAATATAGTAATAGATGTGTAAATTGTGATTGTTTTGGGCCTGATTCATGATTTTGATGATAGCAGAATCATACTCATTTCAAGGCTTACCCTCATTCCCAACATACCTCTCCAAAAATAAAAGAGACTTAAAAACATGGAAAATATTCCAAGTTCAGACAAAAATACCTTGTTAACCTTTACAGAAGATAATTCCGTACTAGAATTTTTCATCATTACAAACTATCCTGTACAACTTTCAAGTCATTTCTACTAAGGCAGAGAAAAGTACTAGAACACTGGAGGGAAGGATATTGGAGGGGTGTTTAAAAGAAACCTTTCATTAAAAAAACAGAATAATTCTCAGACTAGAGTCAGAAAATTAGAATAAATATTAAGTGATCTGAAAATTAACCTTCTTAATCGGCAAGAGCCAGAGTGGTTAAAAAGACCAAAAAGCCCCGAGTAGACTGGGACTTCCTTATCTATTGTCTCTCTCTCTCTCTCTCTCATTTCTCCTTGTATGTATGAAGTGAATTATGGGGAAAACCAATTTCATAACCAAAGACATGCTGAAACAGATTAACTCTTGGGAAAAGCATAAAGACAGAAAATAACTGGTGCCACTACATATCTGTGCTACCATAACTGTTTTTTATACTCATACAAAGAAGGTTCTTCAAGAGAATAAAAAAATGGAAGCAGAATGCATTCGTTACTAAGGAAACTCAGAACCACACCGAACTCACAATTTTTGATTCAGAGAATTTTTCACAGTTTACTCAGTTGAGCTGTTGTATTGCTAGCTTCCTAGCGCTTTGTCCTCATTTCATTTGTTTAATTAACACAAACGTTTGACTGACTGTTTTAGTTATTAAATCATTTACTCGTTCTGTAGAATACGTCAAAATTAAAGTATCTGAAAGTGAGCCAAACAGAAGGTGCCTCTTATTATTTGGGGGTAGCTAGGGGACTTGCTCATTAGAGTGATCTTTTTTATCACTCACTGTCTCTTTTTTCCATAAATTAAAGCGAGCCTAGTGCTCTGTTGAAGTTTTAAAATTTAAATATTGGCTTTTTCATACAGCTACCAATATGCGTTAGACAAATGAAAATTAAATATCACTATGAGAAAAGAAACTATAAAAAAGCCAGAGGATGCACCAAGTTAAACCCAATAGCCATGTACTGGTTTATGTTATCTTATCTGAACAGCTAGCTCTCAGCAGTGTTAACTTGGTTGCAACCAGCCAGAAAAAGGAATGATTGACCTTTATATACTAATAAAAGTTTCAATCAACCAAAGTTTCAGCTTAATGGCAGAAGACTATGCAAACTGTAGTTCTGTGAAATATTCTGATAGGGAGAAGCACTATACAATGTGAACTTTAAAAGGCAAGTGGAATGTTAGTTTTCAGTAACACTATAATGCACAAGTGCCTAACTCAGTATCATTTACCAGTTACAATGAAGGCATTTTATATAAATTAATTCAGATTTCAAAGAAATAATGTCACAAGAATAAAATGGTACCAAATGCTAGTAAGTCAAATGAATTATGATAAACTTGGAAGACAACAATGCTTTGACTCTACATTAACGCTTATTTACCTGCAGAAAACTTACATGACAGTCATTTCATTTTAGTAACAATATCTCACACTTACTGGGGTACGTTTTAGAATACTTTAAAACAATCCCTACATTTGTACAGATATGAACAGCTCTTTAAACCATCCTCCACCCTCATAAACAGAATGGTATATTGTATTTTTCTTTAAAAATGCTAAACAATTTAATTCAAAGATTAAAAGGACAAGTTGGAAGGATATTTTAAACATGAACCTCCACTTTGATCTTCCAGGCCAGTCTTGAAAGTTGATATATCTCATATTGTTTTCCATCCCTCTAAAAATATATATATATATGGGTCCTGCTGGCAGCAAGGATCTAATAACTAAATAAATGTGGCAGAGTATGATTTGGTAATAATGCATCTGTGAAGTACATTGCAATGTCTGTGAAGCTCTGTGATAGAACAGGTTTACATCTGAATAGTACAAAGGGACAGTTTGTTTATTGTAAAAAATGTATTTTAAAATGTTAACATTCAAAGATGCAGTGATAGTTTCTGGGTTTAGAAAGAAAATATTGACATTTATTTATGGAGTGAACATACACACACAAGCATAGACTTAAAAACCCCAGTAGTCTAACACATGTATGTGAAATTCTGGATCAGCAACCTTGACAGATGCTTTAGAACAAACATACCTATTCTTTTTTTGCTATTGGTTAACTCAGAGCACATTTTAAAAATGGACTATGAAGCTAAAGAGATCATGATAAATATATGGTGATAGACAGCAATGACATTTATTGTTACTGCAGCTCTTCTGTTTATGGGGAGAGATAAAATGGGAGATGTCCGGCTGAGAGGTCACAAAGGTCAGCTGAACCTACCCCCACAAACTCCTCTTTGCTATAAGTAAGCTTTTACACAGGTCAGGCCAAACATTTGTCAATCACATCATTCTGACCAAGACTTGAATCAGTATTATCTAGTGTTTTACTCATATGGGATACAGACTATTCTTTGGAAGTAATTTTTAAAAATATTACACACACACGGCAGTGGGAGGCTTCAACCCATGAGATATGGTTTAGTCAGACAATCAAGTGTCTTGGGACCTTTCTCTTTTACACCCTTGTCAAATAGGCAGCCCAAACTAATGGCTGTCAAGGAAGGATTATTTATTTCAGAGGGAAAAATAATTTTCCTACTGTACGTAGTTCATTTTTATTACTCCAGTCAACTGCATTGTTCTAAATGCTATACAAACACATTAGGAACTGCTGCCATGAAAAGTTTATAATTTAAAAGACATTACATGTAAAAAGATAGAGGGAAAAGAAGAGATTCACACCGGGTAATCAAGGTGATAGTAGTCACATATCTTACTACCTTTTAAAATAAATATTACTTAATTTCTATTCTAGTTATAAAAACATAACCTGTTGCCCACCTAGTATACATTACCTCTAATTACTTTTCTTTTTACAAGGCTAGAAGTATAAAATTTCCCTTCCTATGCCAAACCCAAAGCAAAGTTCTTAACCCAAACTCTACCCAATGTCCACTGAGACAATGATTCCCAATCTCATTTTAACAGCTCAGGACTTGTCTACATGACCACTAGTACATAGCAAACTGGGGTGTTAATCTACCCACACTAGCTTGCCATGCACTACATGTCTGTGTGGACCCTGCTGCCACGCATGAAAAATATTATAGTGCGCTTTGATCTACCCATTTGAAACGGGAGTAGATTAAAGCATGCTGCATAACTTTTAGTGCATAATAGCAGGGTTCATATGGACACAGAGCGTGGCAGGCTGGTGCAGGACAGATTTATGCCCCAGTTCACTGAGAATTAAGTATTCATATAGACAAACCCTCAGTGCACCTGCCTGTCATCAGAAAAGAGCAGAACTGATATCACAGGCTCTTAGGTCTGTAAACGTGTGAAGTAACTGAAGAGTCTTCAGACAACTGTGGGTTCTGGCCCTGTTTCTCAGCGGTGTTAGGGCTTAGCATAGTAGATTGCTAGGGAACAAGTCCAGGCTTGGCAAGCAGGTAGGCATGTAGGATGGGGAAATATCTCAAATTTTTTCCATCATTCACTATTTGCAAACTGAAGTATAGTGTTGATGTGGCAAATGTGATACCGGGATGCAGGAGCAACAGACTGGCTGGGAATATGGATAGAAAAGCATAATCCAGGAACATAAAAGAAGGTAACAAGAAACCATGTGACCAGCATGAGAGAGTAGTTGCTTAGTGTACTTATGTATGTGGGATTCAAATGCCATGAAAAAAAGCTGCAAGACTTGGAAGACCCATGCTCTAGAACCAGCATACTCTATTGACCCTCTGTCCCAGTCAAATTGATTCTCCAAGGCCACTATTAGTATTGATCAGGTGGAGAGAGTCAATCATAGGAAGCAAGAATTCTTTTTACTTTGACTAAACATGGCCTGTATCCTACCCATGGTCTAAAATCAGTCCAATGTGGGGATGGAAGGAGTTCCAAAGTCATTTTTATGTTCATAAAAATGCAAGTGCTAATATTTCTCTGCTTTACCAAACACTTCGGGGCCTGATCCTCCACTCCCTACTCAGGAAAGATACCTAATGGCTTCATATTCAATCAACCAACCATCTTGACTGACAGGTCATGCAGATGAACCTGTATTATATATTCAAGGGAGTTTCTCCCTTTTGGAAAATCTGAGCTGCAGCAAAGTCAAATAATTCTGAAAGACTACAACAGTCAAGTTCTTTAATGGTATAAATCTCTTTCAGTGACTATGATAGCTGACTGGACTATGAGAAGTAATAATTTTTGGGCTATGGGAGTTATCAGGCAAATAAACAATATAATTTTTTTTAAAAACAAGAAATTGAAATAAACATTATTGTATCCTAGGATATGAGCTGCTCACATCAAAGTGCTGAAAAGAAAAATCAGCTAAATGCAAAAAGTAATACCTGCTTTATGAAACTTTTCCATAAGCTCATACCGAACGGTCTTCTCCAAGTTAAAATAGTCATGGTCTTCATCCGGGTTTTGTAGAAATAGAGGAATATGTTGAAATACTATTACATGTTTACACTTCCGTTTTTCAGCTACAGCCAGTTGCCCATTAAGCCACTCATCTTGGGCCTGCTTCAACTCAGGGCATTTAGAGGAATCGAAGTATAACTGAGAGTTAAGCACAAGAAAGAAAACTCCTCCGACCCAAAAACTGAAGTAGTCATCTCCCCAGTGCTTGCAATAATCATCTATTGTTTCTGGTGTTGGAATGTTGCCGATGTCATGATTTCCACTGACAAATACCAATGGAATGTCTTGGTCAATGTTCTTCAGGACATTTTTCAAATCTCGTTCTTGGTCCTTCCGCCACTGAGTTCCTATGAAAAGAACCATTGAGTTATTTTATCAGGATATTATCTTTTATGGTTATGCTACCCTCTTCCACCACCACCACTTATTTTGTTTATACAGACAGCATGGATAGTAAAACCAAATGACACTATTATACTGATAAAGCAAATTTGCAGCAGACAAAATGTAAAATGTTGTTCTATAACTATATTTTAATGTATTCATCAATCATCTAAGCTCAAAGCCTTCTCTGCTCTCTGTTTCCTTCATGCCTCCCTCCTTCCTTCCATGGCCAGTATCCTGCCATTCTCTGTACTTTTCAATGCATAACATTGCCAAAGACAATCTACAGATTGCCCAACAATAGAAGCCATAAGATGTGTGGTCAGTATTTTGCATCAAACACATCATCTCTCACCCCCCCCCCCCTTTTTTCCTTCATTTTTTTCCATAATACAATGATAATCCATTGAGGAAAATGCAGAATCATTTGCAGATGTAATTCAAGTTCGTGTACATGGTAGCAATTGATGAAACATCTGGTTTATACTTTATGGCTAGATAAAATAATGTGGTTTTTGTTCCTTACGAGTACTACTTCAGCAAAAACATAATTAGTGTCTTATAGAAACTCATTTAGATAATACAGGAGTGTTTTAACAATTGAGATAACATGGGATTAATTTCAAGGAAGGGTAATTGTGCACTTCAATTTGTTTTTTTTCCTCCCCATGCTGACTTGTAAGATGCTTGTCTAAATACTGACAGGAAGTCCTATTACTTTTGGGACAATGTCACTAAAAGTTAGGAAAATGTGTTTTTGAAGTGTGTTTTTATTTATTTTACACTAAATAGGAAGGAAAAGTTTGTTCTGCATTTAAGAAAAGAATACTTTTTAAATATAGAGAGTTGCCATGTGTTTATTATACATGGATTAAAATATATTTATTTAAAAAACAAAACAAAAAACAAACAACATTTTTTCCCTAAAGGAACAATGATACAAAGATATATTTCACATAGTTGGATTTTCAAATCTAAGAAGCTATTTTTATAATCCTGGGTTTGAATTTTTAAGTCTTATTTAAAAGGAGGTCTGAATGGAGACTCATAATGCACCACTGACCATAATGTAACAACTGTGCAAAACAGGTTAAATTAAACAAATTAAGAATTCTCACTACATAGATTTTATATAAAATCTGTTACAAGTTTTTTTTTTTTTAATTGCACCTATCACTATAAGGTTTATAAGTTTTCTTTTCCTTGCTTCTTAAAAAATTCTAGGGTCTGATGTAGCCACGACTTTAAATACATTTTTACTAGTGATATTTAAAAAAGGAATTAAAAATTTAACAAAACCACAAGCTTAGAATACTTTACAATGTTCATTTTGAAACTTTAACAAACGATAGTTTACTCTTGTGTTTTACTGCTATCACTAGAATTCTGTACAGGGGGGAAAAAACTGGAAAAATGTAATTGGGTACATGATGGAAAAAGCCTCGACACTATTGACAGCAATGCAATGGTTTCCTCAATTAGTATTATTTATATAGAAACACAGATGTAGAGGGTGCCTTATAATAATAAAAATTATCCATCAAAACAAAAAACAATGTCTCTGCCTCAAAGAGCGTGGGTGATTGTATTATGTGCTCAAAGAATAATTTTAGAATTAAATACTTGGTTCCATATTTTTAGTAAAGGTCCAGAAAATGTATATATATTTGTTTATTTTTAAAAAATGAGACCAAGGAAGAGTAAAGGTAGCAGTGCCTGTATGCAACAGAAATGGAGAGCTAAGGACCTAGATATTATTTATATTACGGTAGCATGTAGAGGCTTCACCAAGGTTGAGCATCCTTGTACAATGCCCAGGACAAATACAGAGAGAGTCCTTTAGTGAAGAGCTTACAATTTAACTAAACAAGATGGAAAAAGAGTGAGAAGGCAACCGACTGCACAAAGGAACAGAGAAATAACATGTCCAAAGTCCAAGTCATGCAGCAGGGCATTGGCATAGCAAAGAATAGAAGCCAGGTCTCCTAAGTCCCAGTCTAGTACCCTATTCACTGGATCATACTGGGTTTTAGTACACAAAATGACCCACACAGTGGTCACTATATAGCTCGTGGACATAGCTGAAGAGGACAACAAGGAAGAGACAAAGGTAGCAGCACCTTTGGATCCGGTACTGACAGTCTCTGAAGCAGCTGCTGCATCGAATAAGTGTTTATTCTGGATGAAGAGTCAAGAGAACACTGACTACCTGCACACCTTGCTCCTCCAAAAGTTATGCATGCAGAAAGTAGAAAAATTAAATAGCACTAAAAAGCGGGCATCTATAACAGAGTTCTTTGCTGTACTGTAGTGGATGACTGTGACTGCCTATGATTCTATATTCAGCGTGTGTTGTGTGAGCTAGTATTTCCTAGCAACCCAATTTGTTTGTGCTTATCTACTTTTCAATAAATATGCACTCTCTTACTAAATACAGTAAGTGATAGTCTGACATCTTAATTTTGTTTCCTTCACTGTTTATTCAATGGCCTCTCAATTATCCGAACTCTCAATTACCTCAATAAAATCTATATCCCCCATGCTACTTGGATGAACAGGAGTATACTGTATATAGTCTAGTAGTATCAACATAGTGTTCACCATGGGGAAAGTTAAATAAAAGCGAAGTGATATTTATTAGTCTTGTATTTTATTGTAGTGGTTTCTTGAAGCGTGAAAATGGCAGGGGGAGAGGAGAAGGAATGCTGGAAGGCATGACAGGGAAACTTGACTTGGGAAGTGTCAGGATGGATATAGCTAAAGTAATGAAAAATTCATTTTTGTTCTGTTTATCCTGGAGTTATGTCGTCACAATGCCTTGGGGTCACAAGCTACACCATACTATGTTGATGTTATATATTATGTTCTGTACATACAGCTTTACTCTAAGATAAATGACTTTAAAAATTAATAGCCCATGAAGAATAGTTTTGCTTTTAAAGAAAAAGAAGCTAGAACTGTGTATAGTTGTCTGCAATTTTCCTCCGAGCTTTCCGTTCTACCGTTTTTTGAAAGTTGAGTGACATAAGCAAGAGTACAAAGGGGAAATGCTAAGATCTCTGTTGCAGTATATCTTTGTATGGTAAATTACTATTTGTTTAAACATTTCCAATATTCTATCATATATTGCTCCAAAAAGTCAAGACAACCTTTCTTCTCTCACTTAGAGCAGCTCTCAAGAAAGGAAGAAGTCTGTTTTGCAAATGTCTTTGCCAAAGCTTGCTGCAGTCAGCAGGAGTAGTATTTGAAGTTTATTCTGCAAAGGTAATAATCCTTTTGCTAATAATCCATATTGCAACTGACCTTGGTAGCACCGTAGAAGGCACCTGTATATATAAAAATTATCTTTTTCAAAAGCATTAGGTACAAAAATGCTTTAACACACCACATAGCTTAGGGCCACAGATTTGTGTTCTGTAAAAGTTTTACTGTGAATTCTGCATCAAAAAGGCAACTCTTCATTTCTGTTAGAGTTCACCCTCCTTCACAGCATTACAGGGAAATTATGCAGTATAGATCTTCTTTCAAATTGATGCTATTTTTGTAAGCCTTCACTACCATGATACCATGTCCTGTTGATCAGTACATAAACTTTATGGTGGGTATACCTTTCTCAGGTAGCCAGTACCAGTAACACTACTGGCTGCAATCTTCAGCGCTTAGTCTAGGTGAGCTGCATCTGGATATCTCCCACTGATATGCAGCAATGATAGTGAGAAGTGGTTTTCTTTGAGACCTGGTGGCTGTCTAGCAAAAGCACCATATTACTACAGTTTTTCTGATCAGTGGAGGAGTCCTGTTATCCAGGTTAGTGGTTACAGGTCCCAGCATCCTACAGTTTGGGTGCTTACTAATCAAACTAGTCAACTATGGGTATGGACTCATACAACCCTACTGGCAATAGGGTTGACACAGCACAACATAGAGATAGACTTTCTATTCTGCACAATATCTCTATAGGACTTCCTCCAAGATCAGAAAGGAATTTCTAATTGGCTTTGTCCTGCTCAAATTCGGTTTTAGTGTGACACTGAGCCAGCGTAGGTTAAACAACCAACAAGCTGAGTGACCCAAAAATCAACCTTTAATGACCTATTAGGATAAACAAGGCCATTCCTTGTAGACAGTTAGCAAAGCCATGTTAATTAGACTAGAGTTCTTAAAATATAGGCCTGTATTTTTAGAGGATTAAGAATAGATACTAATTGTATGTGTCTGTATTTATCTTATTAGAAGTTAACAATGTAACCAGATTAGCTTGTGGGTGCTAATTCTTTTTCATGTCTTAATTACATTATATTATGCATGTGGATGGTTCAGTTATCCTTAAGATCAAAGATGTAAGATACTGCAGGAAATAATATTACTTACATTGTCTTCATTTTAAATTGTCTATGCCATAATGGAATGCTTTGAAGAATGGCTAATTTCCTTATGCTAATTAATACTACTAGTTTACCTGTGTATACATAGGTAATAGAAGTTTAGCTTCAAAGCAGCAATATACACAGCCTATGCTTCATCCAGGAAGACTCCTCCTGTGAGGTTTGCTGTCAGCTGGCTAGAGAACTATAAAGGAAGTTTCGGGCCTGATCCTGTTTTACCTCAGATCCGCTTAAAGTTTGTCATGGAAAGGTCTAAGGCTTAAAGACTGAGGTCTCCAGGTTGACTCTGGATTATCCCTGCAAATTCTCACGGAAGAATTTGAACAAACTCTGCATGTGAACTATATATTGGACTATACCCTATTGAACTGATTCTAGAAGGACTTTTACAAATCAGCTGCAACAGGGCTGCTATGAAACTGACCTAAGAACTTTATTCGTATCTGTATGTTTTTAATAATCTTGTAACCACTGTAACTTTTTTCTTTTCGTTTTAACAAATCTTAGATTAGTTATTAAGACTTGGCTGTAAGTGTATATTTGGGTAAGATCTGAAATATTCATTGACCTGGTGGGTAACGTGTCCAATCTCTCAGGATTGGTAGAACTTTATATATGGTGAATAAGGTTTTAAATAACCCTCATTATATATATTTAGCTGTCTGAGTGGAAGCCAAAGACTGGATTGCTTAAAGAGAGTTGTACTTTGGCTTCTTGATAACCAGTAAGGTATTACAGAAATTTTGTTACTGGCCTGGTGAAATCTAATTATAGAATAAACCACCAGTTTTGGTGATTGTTTGCCCTATTCGTTGTAGTTTGCCCTTAGTAAGCATTTTCAGCTTGCCCCTCAGTGACCACGGTCACATACAGGGAGGGATTTTTGCCTCATGTGCCATTGTGTCTTCCTCAGAGAGAAATAGGAGAGAGAGATAATTGCCCAAAAAAAGGGTATTATTCTGTTTGAATCTATGATGAAACTATGTTCACCCAATTCTTTCTGGTGTTTTCTCCTGAGAGGAAGAAGGGAAGGAGAAAATCCTTACCTCAAAATTCACTCCAATGGAATATTCTACTCATGTGGCCCTTATATGTAAAAAGTCAGGCTGGCTATGGTATTGAAAATAAGGAAACGCAGGAAGAAGGAACTGTTCATCAGTATTTTGGTGTGGTTTGACTGATCTCAGACTTGAATGAAGCATGCCAAAGCTACGTCTTGGATTTTTCCTCTTTTCTGTAAGTAAGTGAACTAGACAAAGGTTTGGACTGACTGTATAATATTTTCCTCAAAGAGCTTTAAAGGGTAGCATCCAGTGTTATGTTTGGCACAGGCTGTACTTGTACTTTCCCAATCACTGTGAACACAGGAATGTCTTCTTGCCTGTCACTCAGGGCCAAAACCTGGGTGGCATCTTTGATTCAGATGTCTCTCTGTATCCTCACATCCAGCTTATGTCTAAATCTTGCCAATTCTTTCTGCATAACTTCTCTAAGATACACCCTTGCTTATCTGTCCACACAGCTGAAACTCTCATCCATGGTCTTATCTTCTCATTTACCACATCTTTCTCTCTAACAAAAGCTGTCTTGTCCCATTCATATCCATTCAGAATGCTGCTGCAAAGATCATTTTCTTAACCAGTTTCTTTGACCATGTCTCCACCCTCTTTACATCCCTCCTCTGGGTCCCCCTTCATCACAAACAAAATATTTGTCTTCACTTTCAGGGCCCTTCACAGCCTATCCCTATCTAATCCACTATTGAGATGTTGATGCCCTCCTCCCTTTAATTCATGATGCCAGTCTCCATCTCCCACTTGTTAAATTTTCAAACAAGCACCTTTGTACTTTCTTTCATGGTGCCACTCACACTTGAGAGGAAGTCCCAGTTAACATCCACAAAGCTACCTCATTATCCTCCTTCAAATTCTCCTTTGCTGTGATGTCCACAAAGAACCTGACAACCATTGGTGTGCTGAGACCACTGCCTATCATGCTGACTAATGCTGTCTGTTTTCTTGTACTCCCCCATCTGTTGGACCATGTTTTATACTTAGGCTGTAAACTCTTTAGGGAAGGGACCATCACGTTGTTGTGTTTGTACAGTTCCTAGCACAATGGTGTCCTGATTCATGATTACGGCTTCTACTCGCTACATTCATACAAATAACCCACACACTTTTGCAGCATTTTGTAACAATTCAAACTAACATATCCAAGAACAACATATTGGATATTCCACATCTTATAATCTTCATGTGGGCATTCTAAAATATATTCCTGCTGGGTTAAAGTCTGTGCTGTGATAGGCAAAATGTTTCATATCTTCTTTTTAGTAAACATGATAGTATATGTGTAACTGGTTAAACTGGAGATTGAAGTCCAAATATCACCCTGGAAATGGCTCTTATTTTTACTACTTGCAAAGACATATATATCTATTCACTGGGTAACTGAAACCATAATTTAATAAGACAGTACACCACCGGTACAAATTACCCATTGCTTCCTGATTTATAAAGACACCTAAAAGAACCTTCAGATTATTGTTCTACCTTTTGCTGTGAAAATAAATCACTATGCTTCATTTAAGCACATTCGGCTCTTCTATCCACACACATACCGTAGCAATTTAGTCCTTGCATATCAAATCATCAAGTGCAGCCCATCACTGCCAATGCTGTTTTTTATTCTTACAATGACAAGACTACCAAAATTACACAAAAGTTACAAAAAACTTCATAAAAAGCCACTGACGACGTAAATTACTAGTTTCCAATTGCTATCTTTATTCAAGAGACATGAAATAGAAGTTTACCTATGCAAATTATAAATATATTCTGAAAGTCAGTTACTGCTTTTCAAATAGCAGCTCATCAGCTTCAAGGTCTTCATAATATTTTTATCTCCTACTGAGGAATTATCAACATGTCTAATATCTACTGAAAATATTTTCACCAACTGTGGACCTAGTTCCATTACAAGCTTGATAAAAAAACCAACAATTTTCAATCAGAAAACTAAAAGTTTTTTGATGAAAGTGCAAAGATAGAAAGGGAAGTTTCTCTATTCTGGTGTCTTAGGCCTTGTCCATACTTACTGTGGCTTGCAGTCAGCATAGATATACATATAAATGACACTGGCAAACCACACTAGGGGGATGCAGCTTACACCAGCAAAAGAACTCAAACCTCTTCTCTGAACAGAATAAAATAGCAAACAGTCCCTGCACCAAAAAGTTTACAATTTAAATAGGCAAAACAGATGAATGGGACAGAATGTTGAACCAAGATCGTCCATGGTCTGTGGCAAAGTCAGGAATAGAACCACAGGACTCCCAGTCCAATACCCTACCCAACAGATCATGATATCTCCTACTGACTTCATGAAAACTAGTGCACAGACATCTCCCCATCTCACTTCAGCTTGATTAACTCTGAATCAAACTTGGTGCTGGTTGGACATGTACCATCATTGTCCAATGAGGAAGAAGTAGAAAACAATTTTCAGTTCAGATAGTCAGAAAAAAAGGACCTGTAATACACCCTTTCAAAATTTATAAAGTTTAAAACCAGACAGGGACCATTATGATCATCTAGTCTGACAGCCTGCATGACACAGGACATAGAATTTCACCTAGTGATCTTTTCTTAAAGTAAAGGAAAGTTCCATAAGACAAATGAGGAAGCAAACACTATATGACAGTTACTGTACTGTATAATGTGCCAGGAAAATGGTTTGTTATGCGATAAAGACAGTATATATAAACTACACCTCATTACTCACCCAGAAAAGTCTGTGCCATATCGAAGTTTTCTATTTACTCACTACTCAACATTCTACTTTGGAATAACAGGGCCTTCTATACCTGCATAGTTAACATAACTACAACTCTTGGAAACTCTTGTTTTGGAGACATGCTTATAGAAATTAGCCTTCTGCTAACTGAGCTTTTCTCAAATGACACAAAAATATTAACCCTTACATTCACATCTCCCCTTTTAAGAAGTATTACAACCATTCATATCACAAACAAATAGGCTTGTTACCTTTAAAACATGGCTGCCAATTACGTATAAATATTTTTGTAGATTCTTAGGTACTACAGTGAGGGTGCTGCTTAACAGCCTGAGAGAATAATATATGGAACCAAATGTCTTTGGGCTGGGAATTGCTGCCATTGGCTCAATAAATACTTATAGCTAAACTATCTATTCCTATACTAAAGAAAAAGTAAAGATGAGGTGAAAAACTTAATTTTACTTTGATGGATGAAATTTTTACTAGGATATGGAGAAAAAAAATCAAACTAGCATCTTCAAACACCTGATCTCAGTATACATCAAAAGAAGATCTTAAAATAAACATTATTAGCAAGACTGCCCAGTTAAACTAACCAACTCTGCAAAGTAAATATACATCTAAGGTTTTAAAAGAAAGTTGATAGTATATTGTATTATATATTCATATAGTTAAAGACTTATCACATCTGAGCTTAGGAAGAGTGTGTTAAGATTATGTTAAAGTCAACAAGACTCTTCAGGACACAAGTTCCACAACAGCAGATCTCATTGCAGAATTGGGACATAGCACATGAATAAAGTGAGAGCACATCTGCTCAACACATACAACTCTTTTCCACTGCACTATGGCTGCGTTGCTCCCATAAGCCAAAAATATATTGTCAAAGAGGTAATTGAGTGTATTTCATACTTCCCTGCTCTTGGGCTGATTAGAGCAAATAAAGTTTTCATACTAAGTTATTTGGAGGTCATGAGCACTTCATTAAGTTTTACTGAGATCTGAATAAATATTTTCATAGCAAATTATAAAAATGTATTATATTTGCAAAGGAATATAAAACCCCTGTGGCAGTTTTTGCTCCATCTAGAAAGCAAGCTCTTTGGACATTACAAATTATCAATGGGCTCAGGGTTTTGGGAAAAAATAATCAAGAGTTCTTTGGATTGGAGTTCCATTATATCTAAATCATCAAAGTTTGTGATAGTTTTAGCTTCTTCCTAATTAGCAAAAAATGTAATAATAGCACACACAGAGTCACAGGAAAAATGTGTTCAGACAGTTTATTTAAGTTACCTTATTTGCAGAAGATTATATTAAACAGAACACACCTGCGCATTTCATCAGCAGTAAATCAGTTCACAATGGCAGGGACAGACAAATGACCAGTTTAAAAAACAAACAAACAAACAAAACCCTGACATGTTAATATCCCACAGTTATTCTCCCACAATGACTCACTTAGAACTTGAGCAGTTTAAACATCCAAGCAAACACTTTTCTAAATATCACCTCTGCAGTCTCAGCCTGGTATCTGAAAAATCAAGCTGTACTCTGCTTCATACTCCATCACAAAACACCACTCCACAAAGATCCTGGGATCAGAATTTCACTAATGATTTTGCTGAAAATACATGAGGTGAAATAGACTACAGCTGGCTGCTCCATAGCTGTGCAATGGTGATGGTAATTAAAAAACAAAAACTTGTTTCTGTCAGTAAACTAAGCAGATCAGCTCTGAGACAACAAAAAGAAGTAAATGCCTGTTCTAAGGTAACACATTTACAGTCACTTTTGAAAGTCATCATCATATTTTAATAATTGGAAGTATGGTTTTTTTAAAAATCAGAAGCCACAGCAATATGGGCCATATAAGGAGACAAATCAAATTAATAAGCATTTATGCTGTCAACTTTTGGATGGGAAAGGGAAACTTTTTTTTTTTAAAATAAACTATTGTATTGTTAACGAAAATAAAATCCCTATTTATTAAAGCAGACCTTATAAAATAAGTCTGTATCCCTTTGGGTAAGCTGTACAGCTTCAACTGTATATATATATTTTTCCTCACTCTGTTGCACACTGAATAAAATACGTTTTTCAGACCATTCTACAAAGCAGATGTTGTTTCTGCTTGTAAATTCAGGAGCCTGGGGCTTTAAGGTTAACTGTCTTTGAGAAACTACCATTCTGCAGAAAGCCATTTTTATATACTTCATATTTAAAGAGCAGTACTCAAAACACAGATATGTTTAACTGCTGCAGTTGCACACCAAACCCAGATGCTTAAAAAAAAATCCCTTCAGTAGGTCTCTCAGGGTGGACTGAAAAAGAATGGTTTTAAAACATTATACTGATTATAAATTGAAATTAAATCTTAGATCTAGCTAGATAATAGCACTATCAACTTTGATATTCTTTAATTCTAAAGCCCTCTCTTCTGAATGTAATTAACATCACTCTCCACAGTACATGTACCATGGTTTGTAAAAAGACACTTTCACACAAGTATTGTATAATTAAAAAAAAAAAAAAATATCAATGTGCCTAATTCATCTTGTGTCCTGATCTTCAAAAGTTATTGAGCAGTAAAGTCAGTGGGAGCCGTAGTGATTTAGAAATGAGGCCATTTATCTAGCTACCTAAATATGAACTGAGAAGCCTAACATTAGTCACCTATTTTTGAAAATCTTGGCAAATATTACCATTATTCCTTTTCTCAGATGGAGAACATCCACCAATTCGGGATTACTGAAAGCCTTGCCCAATTTTGGGAACACACAGAAGCAGTACAAAAATGTTATTTGCTGTGCAAGCGTGTAGTGTAAAGGAATTGGATAATATTGCTTTAAACAATTTGGGAGCCCTTCTGCAATAGAAGACAGGGAGGCCCAGTAGAGGGCTCGCAGACTATTCAGCAATACTACCCAATTCCTATACACTACAGCCTGGATATCTTCTCTTGACATGGACTGGTCACATAAACACAGTTCTCTGCCTCCATCAAGATCATCAGACTCCCTTCTTGTGGGCAAAATGACTAAAATTCAGTTTAGTCTTAGAACCATCCATCTCTTGTGTTGCCTCAGCAAATCCTCTCTCCTGGATTCAAGTGCAGTCACTGCTACAATGAAATCTAAATGTGCAAAAAAGAATCTGTTTGCTGCAGGCTACTCTGATAATAACACATAAACTTGTAATGTATTTTTTCTGTGGCTAGATGGATTCTTTGACAAGTTTCTCAAGAGACAAATATAAAATAACTTTACTATATCAGAATTTCAGTCTGATATGGTTTGCAATTCCTAAATCCCATGATCTTTTCTGCAGGCACAGTTCATTGGTCTTGTAGAGAATTTGGTCCCCATTTTTATTTATTTATTTTTTTTTGAGAGAGAGCTGTAGTACTTAGAGACTGAAACTACTAGTACAGTGGTTCTCAAACTTTTTGCTTGGCGACCTTTCACACAGCAAGCCTCTGAGTGCAGCCATCCTTGTAAATTAAAAATACATTTTTTATATTTAACACAATTTTAAATACTAAATTTATAACCCTATTGTTTAAAATGAATTTACCTTTTCTCACAGCTTTTAAATTAAGACTAAAACACATTTTTATCAAATTACTGTTATAAACAGAAAAGCTATTTTTAAATATTTACTGTTTAATACTGGGGGGTGCAAAGAAATTTTGTCAATATCACTTTTCACAGCTGAATTAGCACCCCATTGTCACCCTTACTTTTCACTGCTGCTGGTGGTGGCACTGCCTTCAGAGTTGGACAGCTCTCAACCCCAACATAACAACCTCGCGATCCCCTGAGGGGTTACGACTCAGTTTGAGAGCCCCTGTACTAGTAAATCATTGAGTCCATCCCCAGAGAACACAGAGTTCATGGACTGAAGATTTATCAGCTTTAACTCTGCTTGATCTTATCCATCAGGCCAAAAATGCCTAATTAAACTAAACACATTTACTTAGCAGCAAACTTTGTACCTTCTCTAGAGACAGCAAGAGCACACTGAATCGGGAGACTGTTAAACACATGAAGGATGGAGGACCACGTATGCCCAGAGCTTCTTCAATCTCTCAATATAATCCATGGACAAAATAGAGATCTAGGACTAGGCAGCAGGAAAAGACTTACTTACCTTTGTAACTGTTGTTCTTTGAGATGTGTTGCTCATGTCCATTCCATTCTAGGTGTGTGTGTGCGTGCATGCCCACGTGCATGGTAGCCGGAATGTTTTTCCCCCATAGCAGTATCCGTAAGGCCAGCTCTGGCGCCCTCTGGAGCTCCACATTTATGCCGCAGTATATGAAGCGCCGCTGGCCCTGCGCCTCCCTCAGTTCCTTCTAGCCGTCAATTCTGACAGCGGGGACAGAGGGCAGGTCACGGAATGAACATGAGCAATACCTGCGGAAGAACAAGAATTACAAAGGTAAGTAACCATCTTTTCTTCGAGTGCTTGCTCATGTCAATTCCATTCTAGGTGCCTTACCCGCAGCACACTTGGAGACAAGGCTCAGAGTTCACAGTGCCATCTTTTGCACTGCCCTTCCGAAACTGGCGTCATGCCGAGCCTGCTGGATGATGGCATAATGGGACAAAAATGTATGAACCGAGGCCCAGGTAGCAGCTCTACAAAAGTCTTGTATTGGGTCCTGTGCCAGAAAAGCTGCTGACGAGGTTTGAGCCCTGGTGGAAAGGGCTGTGATGATCTCTGGCGGAGGTAAGTCCGCCTGCTCATTGCAGAGCCTGATGCAGGAAGAAATCCATAAGGAGATGGCTCTGAGAGGAGATAGGTAGTCTCCTCATCCTTTCCGTCAGCACAATGAAGAGTTGTGTGGTTCTGTGAAACGGTTTGGTCCTCTCAATGTAGAAGTCTAGTCCATGCCTAACATCTAGGATATGCCATCTATGCTCCTCACTGGAATTATGCCGTTTAGGATGGAACATAGGCAGGACTGCGTCCTTGTTGTTGTGAAATTGGGATGCTATTTTGGGCAAGAAAGCTGGATGGGGCCACAGCTGTACTTTATCTTTATAGAAAACCATGTATGGCGGTCCTGAGGTGAGCGCTCTCATCTCAGAGACTCTGCACACTACTTTCCAAGAAAGGAGCAATAAGGAGCAAGTTGCTAGGGGCTCAATGGAGGGCCCTGTTAGCTTTGACAAAATGAAGTTCAGGAACCTGGAGGTAATGGGTCCTGGACCAGGGGGTAAAGTCTTTCCAACCCTTTGAGGAATCTGGCCATCATACAGTGGGAAAACACAGACTTCCCTTGTTTCAGCGGGTGAAAAGCTGAAATGGCCACCAGATCACTAGGCCATGTCTCTTGAGATACAATAAGTAGTCCAGAATAGATGGTATTGAGGCCTGCAGGGGCAAGATATTCCAATCCATTGCCCAGCAGGAAAACCTCTTCCATTTGGCTAGGTAGGACATTCTGGTAGAGGATTTCCTGCTGCCCATCAGAACCTGCTGGACCTGAGATAAGCACACCCTCTTGTTTGTATTTAACAATTGAGCCTCCATGCTGTCAGATGGAGGGAAAATAAATCCAGGTGTAGGAACTAGCCGCTGTTCTGCAACAATAGATCTGGCCAACAAGGCAGTTCCAGCAGGGGGGCAGTTGAGAGTTACAGCAACATGCTGAATTAATGTTGTCTCGGCCAACTGGAGGCTATTAATATCACATCTGCCTTGTCCCTCTTCATTTTCAGCAGGACTCTGTGAATGAGAAGTGTTGGTGGGAAGGCATACATGAGTGTCTCTCCATCCATGAGATGACAAAAACATTGGACAGCGACCCTTCATTACCCCGTGAATTGAGCAGAACAGGTCGCATTTCTTGTTCAGCCTGGAGGCAAGAGGTCCACTTGGGGAGTTCCTCACCCCTGGAAGATCCTATCAGCCACCTGAGGATGGAGCGACCACTCTTGGCGGGGTAAGAAGGATCTGCTGAGCCAATCCGCCATGGCATTCCTGGCCTCAGGCAGGTGTGATACCATGATGTGGAAGTTGTTCTGAATGATGAGGTCCCACAGAAGCAGAGTCTCCTGACAAAGGCCCCCAATGACTGCACCCCTCCCTGCCTCTTGATGTAGAGCATCCTAGTGGTATTGTCTGTTAGAACCTGGACAATTTGCCCCTCCATGTAGGGGAGGAATATTCAGCAGGCTAGGCATATCACCTTGAGCTGCTTGACATTTATATGCAGATTGCGGTCAGCCAGAGACCAGATCCCTGCGTGTGAGGGTGCCGTTGATGTGAACGTCCCATCCCAAGTCCAAGGCATTGGACACCAGGATAACCAAGAGGGTGAGACCTGCTTCACTGATTGAGGGTCGGCCCAGCAGCTCAGGGAAGCCAATACATGTAGGGGTACCATAACTACTCAGTCCAAGTTGTGCATGGTTGGGGCGTACACAGAGACCAGCCATAACTGCAACGGTCTGAGCTTTAGTTGGGCATGCCGCACCACGTACGCGCACGCTGCCATGTGACCTAGCAGCTGCAGGGAAGTGTGGGCTCTTGTGAGGGGAATGGTGTCATGCTGGCTGGATTAGGGGGGCCCTTGAAGTGTATTCAGGAGCTCTGATTACACCTTCCTACACCAATCTCGCGTTGGGGGTGTCATGCTGGTTAGATAGTGGGGGGGCATTTGTTATATTGTTTGACATCAATATGTCAAAATCATAATAATCCATGTGGGATATGCCATGTCAGGTACTGTTAGAATGGCTATAGTGTGCTAAGTAAGATGATGATGTTTATGTTCATGTGTTATATGTAAGATGGAAGTTATGGATATGGTTGATACATCTGTATTTCAAATTGTGCTGGCTGGGACACACCCCAGACAGGATGGCTGCAAAACAATAGCCTGCTTAATGGCCCATTAAGACACTCACAAATGCAAGGGGCCCAGGAAGAAACTAAAGGCATACCTGAAGAGTTACCAGGATTGGCCCATGTGACTCTGGACTCCATTTTAGTTCTTGTAATATTCCAGAGGACCGCATGGCCAGGGCCAGAGGGTATATAAGGCCAAGTCATGGAGTACATTTTGTCTTTGTTCCTGTTCAGCTACAGACACATACCTGCCTCTGGATCAATTCATTTTGCAACTGAACTGAAGGACTAAGACCCATCCAGGTGCTGGATGTATACCAGAGGAACTGTACAAGCCTGCAAATTCACAATTCTCCCAGAAACTGGATGTATATGGATTTTCAATCATTTGTATGTATCTGATTTGCTTTGACCCTTTAACATTTCTCTTATGGTTTATTTCTTTCTGTTTACAATAAACCTTTAGTTTTAGTTACTAAAGGATTGGCTGGCAACGTGATATTTTGGCTACCCTGGGCACGGAAGGGTCACAGTAGCGTAGTCTTAGCAGGATCCACAGAACCAGAACATTTGGGTTTTGGATCAGAATCTCACGCTATTCCAAATTTTAAAATTTGATATTGAGTGTGTTAAAGATTAAAGTTAGTCAGAATGAGTGATTCACAATCAGACAAAGCAATCAAGCTGCAAGCCTTGAGAGATAGACAGCATCTGCAGAATAAGAGAGAAATGGCTGAAATAAAAACAAAAGATGAGGAGGAACTCAGAAAGCTGAGACTAGAAGCTGAGGAAAGACTTTCCAAATATAAACATGAACTCCAAAAAAAAGATGAGGAAAATGAGATGGCTCATCAAAAACAGAGAACTGCAGCAGAAAAAGCTCATCAAGAATGGATGAAAAAAGCCAGACTCCAACTCCAGATCCTGGAAAAGCAAAAGCTGCATCCTTCTGGAAGCCCAGCTTCTCTTAACAGCGATTGGGAAAAAATATTTTCAATTTATAGCGATTTTCACGTGTTTAATGCTGATATGGTAAATATATGTAACCAAGTTAATGTCACCCAGTCCCAGAGGAAGTATGAATGTAAGTCTCCTGTGTTACCAGTGATCAATGGGAAAATGTGTGAAGGGGGGGGGGGGGTGTATGACTGTGAGCAGTTGTCTGTAGTTAGCCAAGTATGCTGTGACAAGGAAGAAAGTGTCTTTAGCCTTGAGATTGTGGAAAATAGCAGCTTGTATGTTCAGAATCGCAGTTTATCTGCTGGAGGAGAGAAAGTCTCCAGTGTTCTGTCTGTGGAGAAGGCAGAAAGTATTAAGACCCAAGAAGGAAGTGTTCCTAAACCTGTGTCTGTGGGGGGTAATGATTTGCCCATGGAGGGAGCTACCCCAGTCTCCAAAAGTTTGGAGGATTTGTCAGTGGTTCTGGACTTAACTAAAGCCCAGAAGGAATCTGCTAGGGCTCAGGAAAAGGTTTCTTTAAAGCAGCCTCTCACTGAAGAGGGAAGGGACATTTCTGTGGGAAATGGATTGTTGCCTAAAACTGCTCCTGAAGAAATAAAACCTCTTAGCAGCTTTTGCAAGCAGTTTGCTGAAACTGAGGGGTGTGGAAGTGACTTGGTTAAATTAGACCAGGCAGAGTCACTACCTGTAGCAAGCAATAGTTTGTATGTTAAGAGACTTGGTTCAGTTTCTAACTGCTAGAGCTTTTCAAATGTGGATGGATGAGAGGAGATCCAGTCCCAGAGTAGGATCCCACTGTGTTCGGTACTATACAATCACACAGCAAGATCTTACTGAGTGTAAGACAAGAGACAACAGGTGCATAAAGACAGACAGGAGCACAAGGAAACAATGAAACAAAATTGGTCAAGTCAGGTTGTGGTTTTGTAAAGACTTATTTTTAAAAAAATCAGGTGATTTAAATTATTCCACAGGCACATGGGTAAGTTATAAAGATAAATAAGCACATTTTGGATACTTTAAGGAACTAAATATACTGAGCCAATCAACATCAGCATACTGGCTGCACTGATTAAACAAATACAGTCAAAGTATTTTACATCATTGCTCCTTTGAAGACAGATGGTGCTCTATAGAAAAGTTAGTAGGGGGACAAGGTAGCAATAGACCTATACTAATGCTGAGACTTGCAGGTAAAGAATGCAAACATTTAAAATAATTAAAGGAAAGAAGATTTTTTCCATTATACAGAATACTGTACTAATCAGCACTACTAGTATTTAAATACAATTTAAGTAAGAATTATGACAAGTAATATACAGAATAACGAAAAGAGTGACCTGAGTTCAGTAACAACTTTGGGACTGCCTTGTTGCCCTGAAGTCTTGGGACAGCTACACAAATGACAATTCAGTATGAAGGAGCATGACGGGGATTTCACATGCAGCCAAGGAAGAGAACTACAATAAAGCCCCAATCAGCAAGGCACTTCAGCATCCTTTCATACTCACGTTTGAAGTTGATATCTGATTAGTAAATAACATCCCCACTGCACGTTTTAATAAGATGTCAAGGTTGATAATCCCTCATGTTTTCTATTACCATACTGTCCAGAATTGGACAGCTTTGTTTAAACTTGGCAGCTTCAGCTTAATTCTCCCCAGCTGCCCCTCTATTCTCTACAACTATAGCTAGTTTTTATGTCTGAAAAAATATCCATTTCTGTCATTTTTATTGGGGTGTATCATACTCATTAAATTTAGCAAGTTAAGGATCTGAAAGATATTTTGGCAGGAATGTGAACAGAGGAACACACTGAGAAAGCACACAATGGCAAATGAAAACAAGCAAAATGTATATTCCACCAGAAAGTCAACTTTTTTAATACATATGGTAATTATCAAAGATATTTTCTTTATTTTGAATAAAGGAAGACATACAGTAATTATTTGACCCTAGCATATTTATGAATGAACCTTTCATTTTGTTTGAAATGTCAAAAATCCTACTGCAATGCTCTTTGCTCTGCAAAGCTGTGGTTTTGCTCTGCAAAGCTGTGGTCTTTGCTTATAGACCTCTTTCACTACACTATCTCAACCACTAAAATCTTGGAAATGATCTGAAACTGGGCCAATGACTTGCCCCGGATTAACCAGTCGAGATACAGGTAAATCTGCACCCCTCGGCACCTGAGAAATGCGGCCACCACCGCCATGCATTTTGGAAATACCCTTTGGGGTGATGACAGGTCAAAGGGGAGGGCCATAAACTGGTAGTGGGAGCCTCCCACCACAAACTGGAGGAAGCGTCTGTGTCCTGGGAATATGGAGATATGAAAATATGCATCCTTCAGACTGAGGGAGGCATACCAGTCTCCTGGATCCAATGAGGGAATGATGGAGGCTAGGGAAACCATGCAGAACTTCAGCCTTTTGATGTACCTGTTTCGGCCCTGCTGGTCCAAAATAGGCCTGAGTCCCCCTTTTGCCTTGGGAATCAGGAAATAATGGGAATAGAAGCCCTTTCCTCTCATGTCCCGTGAAATCTTATCCACAGCTCCCAGTGTAATGAGGTTCTCCACCTCCTGCATGAGGAGTTGCTCATGAGAGGGGTCCCTGAAAAGAGGCAAGGAAGTGTGTGGAGAGGGGGAAGAGAACTGCAGGGTATAACCTGCTACATTGGTACCCAGGACCCAACGATCCAATGTTATATGGGCCCATGCCAGGAGGAAGGGAGCAAGTCGGTTTAGGAATAACGGGGATGTAGAATTCTGAAATAAGACTGGAAAATCGTCCTCGGGTGCACCATCAAAACGACTGGTGCTGTACACCCAAACGTTGGGAGGCAGCCAGCTCAGTAGCCGAGGAAGAAGGCGGGGCCAGCCAGCGCCACCTAAAGCTTCTGTCTCTTCCCTCCTCCTGTAGGTTCCAAAGCACTGAGGCTGGAACCTAGGCTGCTGCTGCTGTGGGCTGAACTTCTCCCAGCCTGGCGCATGTAAAGGCCCACCGAACGCAATGTGGCCCTTGGAGTTTTTCAGCCCAAGAAGCTTGGTGTCGGTCTGATCCAAGAAGAGTGCACTTCCATTGAACAGTAGGTCCTGGATGAACTGTTGCACCTCCTGGGCCAGAACAGGTGACTGCTGCCATAAGCACCGGCACATGGAGGTCGCGGAGGCCATGGACTTTGCAGCCGAGTCAGCCACATCTAAGGCTGCCTGTAAGGCGGCCCTGGCCACCGTTTTGCCTTCCTCCAAGATGGTGGAAGTCTGGTGCCTGCTCCTGGGGCAGAGCGTCTCCAAAATGCTTGGAGGGAGTTCCAGAGGTTATAATTATATCTCCCTATCAGCACTTGCTGGTTAACAATACAGACTTGCAGGCTGGAGGTAGAATAAATTTTCCTTCCAAACAGATCCAGCTTTTTATTGTCTTTATTTTTGGGAGTTATGCCAGGTTGCCCATCTGTCCCGTTCATTGGCAGCCACTACTACCAGGGAGCTCAGTGCAGGGTGTGTAAATAAGTATTCGAACCCCTTTGCAGGGACGTAATACTTCTCTGCTCTCTTAGAAGTTGGAGGCAGAGAGGATGGCGTTTTTCCAGAGCCTTAACCAATTAAGGACCCCTTCATGGACCAGCAAGGCAACACAGGCCGGCACCGCCGCTGCCAGCACATTGAAAAGGTTGTCCAATGGTTCCTGCAGCTCCTCCATTTCCAACCCCAAGTTCGAGGCCACCCTCTTAAGAAGCTCCTGGTGGGCTCGAAAATCATCTAAGGGAGCTGAAGGCTCTGCTGTAACTGCCTTGTCTGAGGAGGAGGAAGATGACTGTCCCGGTGCTGGAGATAACGGCACTTCCCCTGGTTGCGGGGGAACCGCTGCAGATGTCCCTTTCAGTGGGTCCGATTCCACCTCTGAAGCAGAGATACAGATCTCCACTGGGGATACAGGAGCTATAGATCGTTTACCCGATGACATAAGGGAATAGGACCCCGTGGCCATAGGGAACCCCCAAAGATTCCATTATGGCCATTGAGCCAGCCACTGGCCCTGATGCCAACCTGGAGCAGTTGGACAGGGACCCTGCTCCTGACCCCCAGGTCGATGGGGCTGACCAGGGTGGGCTGCTGGGGTTCTATCTTCCCCAGAGTAGCAGGATTCGCTCCCTAGTGACCAACAGCAACCTGCGCTCAATCCCTTTCCCGCCGGGTGATGCCGTGGAGAAGGGGAGGGGTATCTGGCCTCCCAATCTTGTTGGTGTTCCGACAATCGCCGCCTTGGATACAGGAAGCGTGATGTCGGTGACCAGCGGTACCGCTACCTAGACCGGTGCTTTGTCAGTGTGAACTTCCGGTGGGAGGAGGGAGTGACACTTTCTCAGGGCATCCAGAGCTTTCCTATATTATTACAGCACAAAATGAATTTATAGTAAAACCAAGAATAAGTTTATTAAAAGTGAACAGAGATTTAAATGATACTAAGTAAAGATAATAGAAGCAGAAAATGGTAACAATAAAAAAGTGTAAATTTCTAGTAACTAAAACTCACCTCAACCAGCTATAGTCATTGTCTAAGGGAGCTTCACACTTAAAGCCAAGTCCTCTATCACCAACTCCCATGGCTGGAGAGCCTCCTTTCCTGAATACAAGAGAGACACTAACTTCTTTGTTCCTTCAGCGACGGATAACCAAAAAGTCCTTGTTCCCCTTCTTTTTAGTCCAGTGAACCTCTGAAAAATGTTGTTTGTTCCCCTTGTCTCATTCTCTACATAATTTGTTTTTCCTGTTGACTTCAGATGCAAATGTTATTTCCATTGTATTTGGTTTATCCTACTCCATTTACATTAGAGACTTAGGTATACGGCATATCAACATTTCTTTGTTTGGGACAAACTTGTTTACCAACTCTGTCTGGTTACATGGCTTGAGCATATTTTTAGTACATACACACAACTTTTTAATTGTTACCCATACATACATCACACAATGATTATGATGACCAGTGTGACATAAGTTTTCATTTGATACCTTACACTACATTCTTTATATAAATACCATGACAGCTGTGTGTTAGGTGTAGTGTGTTTCTCAGGCTGATAGGAGTTGCTGTTACACGACAGCGAACCCTTTGCCAGTCAGCACTGAAGGGTTCTTAGGGTCATAGGGAGAATGGTGTAGAATCAGTTCTATGGTGCTTGAGGATCCCCTAGGTGGAAGAAATCCTCCAGTAACCAGACCTGTCAATTTTGGGACAGACAGCCTTTTAAGTCTGGAATAGCACAAAGCAGCCCTATTCTAGAAGAGCAACATGGCCAGCTCTCTGGAGGTTGTGTTGGGATTTTTTTTGCAATTATAAAATACAAGTGAAAAGAGCTAAAAGAGAAACCATAAGTTCATCATGAACATTTTAACAGAAGTTGATTAAATGTGGCTCAGATGAATAAGAACATTTTAAGAATTTCTCAGCTGTAAAAAGAAATGCACTAACAGTCACTTACAGAAAGACTTATACCTAGCATTCGCCAGTTCAAAGTCAGCCCAAATTGGTACTGGAAGAGGTGATGCTAGTGATATTGATTTATCAACATGCGATTACTAATATTATTTCCATTATACCTTTGCCCAAAGGATTGGAGACCCCACTCCCATGCAAAGCGCCATGCAAACAAAGAGAATGACACCGCATTTGCCCTGTAAAGCTTACAATCTTGTATTAAACAAACAAAAATAAATTACATTATTTAAAGCATAGGAAGAGCTTTGGGGAAAAATTAAATATAAAGGCAAAATGATCAAGGTATCATTAGGGTGTTTTTAAACTATAGACACATGCACAATTCTATAGACACATGCACAAATACATAAATGACACAAACTCTCTCTAACTGCCTCGCTCCATATAGCTGTTGCAGACTTTTCTTTCCTTTTCAATTTTAAGAGTTAACCACATCTACTGTTTTTCTAAGCACAACCTCCTGCTGTATTACACATTTAGCATTTTTTAAAAAGTTTGAAAATACAAGAATTGCCCTTCTATGCCAAAGCTTATTGCTCTTAAACCAAACTTCACCCAATATCTATTAAAACTTTGGGGTTAGTCAAGTTTTCCGTGAACAGTGATCCCACTTTATCATCAATTTCAGAAGAGAACTGAAATGACTGTGGAAAATGAGCTACTTTCTCACTACGATAGGTGGTGCCTTCGAGGTCACAGAAGAGGCATGCTGGGGGAAAAGTGTGGCGAAGCGTACACAGCAGTTACTTAGGCTATACCTCTTCTGTGGCTAAACAGAAGATGTTAGCCTCTCCAGAGTACCAATCCAGAACTCCGCACAAGCATTACATTTCACATGTACACAAAGTATAAGACAACCTAAATATAAAGCCAAAATAATAATATACAAATTTGATACTATGTTATAATTCAGGGAAATTAGTGGATTTTGAAAATAGTGGAGATTTACATCAAACATTCCCTACCACCAATGTCCACACACAACTGACAATTTTGCTTAGTTCTGAAAAAGAGAGCTAAAGAATTCTAATTAACCTTTTCTTGATCAAATTCACTCATCCAGATGTGCTCTCTGAAACTGATGCCTATAATTTAATGACAGCATTATTAAAAGAAAAGAAAAAAAACAAAACAAAACCAGAATGTATCTAGATACGCCAGGAGAGTAAGACATGGGATTGTAATGAAATTCAATTTATTTCTAATTTAGTAACTTAAAAGAAAACCTTACACATGGGGCTAGATAGAACTGGCCTATGCAGATGGATTTAAAAAGTGAAACCTGTGCCTCTGTCAGAGAAAATTTCTTTGAAGTCAAAAACCCCCAGATCAATGTGAACTCCTGGAAAGCAACTAGAGCTAAAAGGTTTTCCACCTTCCTCTTCAGCATGTGGGTGCAGGTCACTTGCCAGAATTATCTGGGTGTATCAATAATTTCCTTGCCATGACAGGGGCTTTTGGCACTGGTGCACCTAGCTCCCTCCTAGTCTCTGCCTGTGGCAAATAAATTAGTCTTATCTCCTGTGGGCTAGAATATCTTGGTTTAAAAAAAAATTCAGTTGTTGGGTGTACAGGTGGCTAAGTGGTTTTGGTGGCCCGTGAAATATAGGTGATCAGACTACATGATCTGGTGGTCCCTGAAGTCCCTGGACTTAAACGCTATGAATCTTTTGTCCTGATGTCTTGAATAAGCACTTCAATAATTTCTAATTATTTTTAGGAAAACTTCATAATAAACCTTGCCCTTTCCTTCCAAAGATACCCGAACACTTTACAAATATTGAGAATCACTTCATCACTGTGAACTAGAGAAATATCATCATCCTCATCTTGAAGACTAGAAAACACACAAAATGGCTGATAAAAATAAGAACATAAGGGTTGCCATACTGGGTCAGGCAATGGTACATCTAGTCCAGTATCCGGTCTCTGACAGTGGCTCATGCCAGAGCTCCAGGAGAGTGTACAGAATAGGGCAATTATGGAATGATCCACCCATCTCCCACTCCCAGCTTCTGGTAGTCAGAGCCAAAGTATGGAGTTGCATCCCTGACCATCTTGGCTAATAGCCATTGATGGACCTATCCTTCATGGTCTTTTTTTTTTTTAAATCCAGTTATACTTTTGGCCATCGCAACATCTCATGGCAACAAGTTCCACAGGTTAGCGGAGCACTGTGTGAAAAGTACTTCCTCTTATTTGTATTACACCTGCTGCCTATTAATTTTGCTGGGTGACTCCTGGTTTTTTTATTGTGTGAAAGGGTAAATAATACTTCTCTATTCACTTTTTCCACAACAGTCGTGATTTTATAGACCTTTTATCTCTTTTCTAAGTTGAACAGCCATAAACTTTAGTTACTCCTCCAGATATGTAAGCTGTTCCATATCCTTAATCATCTTTGTTGCGTGTCTCTAAACTTTTTTGATTTCCACTATAACCTTTTTGAGATGGGAGCAACCAGAACTTGACAAAGTATTCAAAGTGTGGGCACACCAAGGATTTATATAATGCCATTAAGATATTTTCTGTTTTGGTTTTTATTCCTTTCCTAGTAGTTCCTATCATATGGTTAACCTTTTTGACAGCTACTGTGCACAGAGTGGAAGTTTTCCCAAGAACTATCTATGGTGACTCCAAGATCTCTTTCTATATGTTTAGTTAGGATTATTATTTTCCAAAGTGCACTACTTTGCACTTATCAACATTGAATTTCATCTGCCATTTTGTTGCCCAGTAACCTAGTTTTGAGAAATCCGTTGTAACTCCTTGCAGTATCTTCTGGACTTGACTATCTTGAATAATTTTGTATCATCTGCAAGCTTTGAACATCACTGTTCACCCCATTTTCCAGATCACTAATAAATATGTTGAACTTTTATATGCACTGGGCCCAGTACAGATCCTTGGGGTAACCCACTATTTACCTCTTCCATTTTGAAAGCAGACCATTTATTCCTACCCTTTGTTTCCTATCTTTCAACCAGTTATACTGATCCATGAGAAGATCTCTTTTATCCCATGATTTAATTTTCTTAAGAGCTTTTGGTGAGGGACCTTATCAAAAGCTCCCTGAAAATTCATGTACACGATATGGATTAGATCACCCTTATCCACATGCTTGTTGACTCCCTCAATGAATTCTAATACATTTGTGGGGCATGACTTCCCTTTACAAAAGTCATATCAACTCTTCCCCAACAAATAGTGCTTATTTACATGATTGATAATTCTGTTCATTATTACAGTTTCTACTAAGTAGTTTCTTCCTACTGAAGTTAGGCTCACTACTCTAATGCCAGAATGTCCTCTGGAATCCTTTTTAAAAATCAGCATTACTTAGCTAATGGTACAGAAACTGGTTTCAGTGATGGATCACATACTACCATTAGGAATTCTGCAATTTCACAGTTGAGATCCTTCAGAACTCTTGGGTGAATATCATCTGGGTCTGATGACTTAGTACTGTTTAGTTTATCAATTTGGTCTAAAATCTCTTCTATTGACACATCAGTTTGGGACACTACTGCAGATTTGTCACCAAAAAGAATAGATCTGATTCCTGCATCTTCTGCAGTGAAGATTGATGCAAAGTAATGACCTTGTCTTCCTTTAACATCTGTGTCATCTAATGGCCTCACTGATCGGTTGTCAGGGTTCCTGCTTCTGATGTACCAAAAAAAAAATTTACTGTCAGTTTTCACATATTCAGCAAGATACTTCTCAAATTCTTTCTTGGCCTGCCTTATTATATACTTTTACATTTTATTCACCAGTGTTTGTGCTCCTTCCTATTTTCTTCATTAGGATTTGACTTCCAAATTTTAAAGGATGCCTTTTTGCCTCTAACCGTATTTACTCTATTGTTTAGTGATGGTGGTATTTTTTTTGTTCCCTCACTATTCTTTTTAATTGGGGGTATACACTTAATTTGAGCCTCTATTATGGTGTTTTTAAAAAGTTCCATGCAGCTTGCACGCATTTCACTCATGACTGTTCCTTTAAATTTTCATTTAGCTAGCTTTCTCATTTTTGTTTAGTTCCACTTTCTGATGTGAAATGCTACTATGATGGGCTTCTCTAGTATTCCCCTATCTGCATACCAAGGATGTTAAAATTAAATGATATTATGGTCGCTATTACTGAATGGTTCAGCTAGTCACCTCTTGGACCAGATCCTGTACACCACTTAGGACTAAATCAAAAATGGACTCTTCCCTTATGGGTTCCAGTACTAGCTGCTCCAAGAAGCAGTCATTTATGGGGTCTAAAAATTCTCTCTTTCCATCATGCCCTGTGGAGACAAACCCAGGCAACATAAGGAGAGTTGAAATCACCCATTATTATTGTTTTCTATTTTTGTAGCCTCTCTAAACTTCTCTTAGCATTCTATAATTGCCATCACCATTCTGGTCAGGTGGTTGGTAGTATATTCCTACTACTATACTCTTATTCAAGCATGGAATTTCTATCCATAGAGATGCTATGGTAAATTTAGATTCATTTAAGATTTTCACTTTATCTGACACTGCTTTTTTTGGGGGGTGGAGGGCCATTTCCTGCTCTCCCCACCACTGTTACCTACTTTGTTGTTCCTATATATTTTGTACCCTGGTATTATCATGTCCCATGATTAGCCTCATGCTTCTGCACTGCCTCTTATATTGATATCCTCATTTAATGCCACTCACTCTAGTTCACCCATCTTTGTATTTAGAATTCTAGCATTTGTATGTAAGCACTTCTACATTTTTTAAATATTTAGTTGCTTGCCTTCATGTGTTATGTTTAAATGGGTGTCTCATGTTTGAATGTTCTTCACTAGCACCTACCCGTACTTTACCAACCTTTTCCCTATCCTAGGATACAGAGTTCCCCCTTTAATAAATTCATCCTTAAGAGATCTCTGTTTGCACCATGTGTTCCTCTGCATCCAGTGGCTTTCCCTCAGCAGTTAGTTTTAAAATCTCCTACCACCTTTTTAATTTTATGTGCCAGCAGTCTGGCTCCTCTTTGGTTAAGGAGGAGCCCATTCCTCCCCAAAAGGTTCCCCAGTTCCTAACAATCCTAAATCCCTTCTCCCTACATTATTGTCTAATCCACACATTTATACCTTGCAATTCTGCCTGTCTTATTGGTCCTGCACATGAACTGGAAGCATTTCAGAGAATGTGACCGTGGAGGTCCTGGCCTTTACTCTTTCCTAGCAGTCTAAATTTGGCCTCCAGGATTGCTCTCCTACCTTGTCTTGTGTCACTGGTACTTACATGTAACATGACCACTGGCTCCTTCCCAGCACTATAAGTAAAGCTACTAAGATGTCTCATGAGATCTGCTACCTTTGCACCTGGCAGGCAATTCAACATACCATTCTCTCAGTCATCTCAAACCCAACTATCTATTTTTCTAATAATTGAATCCGCCACAACACTTGCCTGTCTCTTCCCAATAACGGGGGTCCCTGCTCCCCTCTCTATCCCCCCCCCGCCCCCCCAAGGGATAACCTCAGTGTGAGAGTATTATGACATCAAGAAGATTGGTCCCAACTCTAGGATCATTTCCCTTCATTCCAGCTCGAAGCTCTCCTGCCATGAGACTTTCATCCTCCTTATCACCACAGAGGTGCGTGGACAGGAGGTGGGATAGCTCTACTATGTCCTTAAAAGTCTCTGCTATGTACCTCTGTCTCACTTTGCTCCTCCAGTTCAGCCATTCTGGCCTCAACAGCCTGTACTCTGCCTCTGAGGGTGGTGAATTGCTTGCACCACATACACACAGATGCTACCTGCCCCAGAGGCAGGTAATCATACGTGTTGCATTCAGTGAAATAAACTAAGCAGCCTCCCATGCTCCCACTGGTCCTTCTGCATGTGTTTTTTAAATTCTTGGGTTTTTGTTTTTTTTTAAATGGAGCCTAAGTTTAGGGTATGTTTGTTGGGTTTTGTTTCCTTCTGTCAGTGACCTTTCTTGGGGACTTGGTACCTTTCTAATTGTTATAATTCCTCAGCCTTTTCCCCCTGCAGCAGAACTGTCCCTGCTGCCAAACTCTGCTTACCTTGGCAGCTCACTCAGTCGCTGTGCCCTCTCACTCTGTCATGGGTTTGCGCACATGATGGGTGTGCTAATAATACTTAGCACTTATACAGAAATTCACATGGACAAAGTGTTCTACCAAAAATCACATAATTGGTCTCCCTAACACCCTCATGAAATATACAGATATGCAAATATCCCCATTGCTTATGAGGATGAGGAACATTAAAATGGATAATCTGAAGTCATTAGCAGACCCAGGACTGGAATGCAGGTCTCCGAGTTCCTGAACTTATGCTCCAACCTCAAACCACACAAGAAATCTATGGTAGGGCTGGGAAAATAATCTTGACTGCCCTATCACCACTCCTGGGCCCTAACCACAGGACCAGCCAACAAGGAGTTTGAGTTATACTCGTTATGGTCAATTCACCTCAGCCAGAGCCAAATTTGTTTTTAAAGAGTGTTATAACAAGAAGCATGACAATTTGAAAGGCTTGAATTCAGCAACCGAGGGATAAGAGACTAAAAATGAGAACAAATATGCAGAGAATCAGGACTCCAACTACTAGGGTTTGTCTGATTGGATGCTAGCTAGTGTCAGATTACTTAGCACATTATGACCCGAGCAGTACTTGGACATTAAAGATTAAGGATTTGTTCCTTCACTTAACCAGATGAATTAGCACATGTATGGCACTTCAGCTTCATTGTGAACAATACTTTCCAGTTCTAGTGATTTTAATTTTTTCTAATTAACATATACATTCAAATGCAGTGATCTAAAACTGTGCAAGCATAAACATTACTTGTTCACTGACCCATCATCACACTACTAACAGATCAAGCTTAATCAGGTTCTACTGGTTTTTCGATTATACACATTAGACAAGACTTGTTTAATTTAGTCTCTAAGAGCTACATCTGATTTACAGCTAGAGATAACTGAAGCTTGCAAGAGGTCAAAGCACTTACTTACACTCATACTGATCACCCATAAGTAGAACAATTCATGAAATACAATAAAACACCTGCCCTAATAGTCTACCATATAAGTGGACTTCAAAAGATTCAATTTACATCACCAGTTGTATATCAAGTTAATAAAAAGCAGTTGTGTCATAAGGAAGTTACAGAATTGAAGCAAGTTTTTTCAAGGAAACTGCTGTATGAAAGGATACCCAACTGATTTGGGGCCAGATTCTCAGCTGGTGTAAATCAGTGCAGATCCTCAGCTTCAGTGGAGTTATGCTGATTTAAACCAGTAGAGAATCCACCCTTTATCTGATATGTTAGTCTGCTGTAGCCATTTTCTGCAGGTAAAATAAAACTTAGGAAGTGAAGAGGGAAGCACAGTATTGTATGTTAAATCAAAATGCAGCACACAGGGCCATCACATCCTGTCCATTTCCCATGGAATGGCAAAGGGGACCAGAGGGCTAGATGGAAATGTTTCAGCTGTCTCAGCATTTAAACAGTTCTGATTTTCAGATCGTCCCCAATTTATTTATTAACTAATTTACTTTATTTTCCCTCTCATCTTAGATGGCAAATCTAGTCCTCTCTGGGCCATTTAATAACGCAAACTAGACACATCAAGGTGGAAAAAAGTACTCTGTGTTCAGCAGATGGGTTCCAGGAAAAGCACCTTTACTATCTGATCCATTCAAAAATTAGACTCCAGAACAGGGTTTTTTTTTTTTTTTTTTTTTTTTAAATAAACAGATTCGTGATTCAACCAAACCACCTCAAAGTGACGGATGTAGGTTTGAGTGCAGACTGAGATGTAAGTGCCAGGTCCATGTACCTGGAAAATGGCAACATCCTTGATATGTTGAAGCTGACAATGGATGCTGCAAGTGCACTAGTGGATAAAGCTCAACTCATGACAAGGCTGCCCATTCTATATTAACATTTATTAATTTTATCATCGAAATTAACAAATAACGTCTCAGAAGCAATTTTAACATTTCTACTCCCAAAGTGGAAACCTAAAGCCATCAAACCTAAACCCATCAAATTCAAGAGTCCTATTATTATTCACATTGCGCTGGATGCTATGGGCCAGATATTCAAAGGTCTTCGGCATCTAAAGATGCAGGTCCAGTGGAATTTTCAAAAGAGCTGATTTGAAATCTGAGCCAAATTTTAAGAACTGCTAATTGCACCCAGAGAATTTAAGATTATATCATCATTTGGCCATTAAAGAGACTCAAAATTTGATCCTATATTTATTCCATTGCATTATACAGGTTTTTCCATAATATGACCTCCAGGATGGATAAAAATAGATTTTTGAAAAAATACATTACAATTGTATTTTTATTTAAATTAAATGCAGAGTTTTTTTAAAAAATAAATACATTTAAAATTGACAACCTATGCTAAGGCTACATTTATTATAATGTATTAAAATCTTATTTAATACAAAATATTGAATAGTGGCAAGTTTTAAAGAAAGTCAAACCACTGAATTGGTGAAAGTCACTGGCTAAGTACCTAAGTACCCAGAGTTTGCTGAAGTGCTAAACCAGGTTTTGAGAGGTGCAGAGACAACTCTGCAGGTACAGAGAAAATATTTTCTTCCTTTCAGTTTATTCAACTAATTCAGTTCAGTAATTAGTTAATTCAAAGTTAACAAATAGCAAATTGAAGAGCAGGAAAGCTTATTTTCCTATTCCAATCTATGACTAAAATCTAGGTCAGAGGCTGAGATCTACTAGTTCTAATATCCTGAAGGACATGGTGACCAGAAACAATGTCCTGGAGAGCTAGCAAACAGAAACAGTGAAGAAAGGAGTTTTGCAAGCGAGTTTAAAGAGGGAGTATAGAAGCCAGATACATCTAAAACATTCTCTAAACTTAAGCCAGAATTGCCCCCCTGCCCCCAACTCCCAAAGTGACAGACAGACAGCAAGAATGAAAATAATGTAAGCAGAAGTCCAGCAGCAGAGTGGGGGCTATCCAGTTAATTGCACTGAATGCAGCATGTATGATTACCTGCTTTGTGGGCAGATAATCATACATGCTGCATTCAGTGCAAGCAGCTCACTCCCCCCCAAAGTGAGAGTATGGCTGAACTGGAAGAGCTAAGGGAGACAAAGATGTACACAGATGAGACTTTCAGGGATATAGTAAGAGTGGTTCCAGCCCCCCCCATCTTTCAGCCTCTGACCTGTTGAGTATGAAAGTCTCGGGAAAGGAGCAGATCATCAAGCTGGAGCAGAGAGAAACTCTCATATTCAGGACCTTCTGCCCAGCTGTCACTGTATCCTCTCACACTGAAAATACCTCTCTGGGGGAGGGGACTGCTCTTATAAGGAAATGAAAGGTAATTGTAATGTGGAATTCAATTATTAGAAAAATAGCTAATTGGGTTTGTAAGGACTGGGAGAATCACATGGTGAACTGCCTGCTGGATGTGAAGGTTGTGTACCTCTTGAGACATCTAGACAGACATATGTGCAGTATGGGGGAGGAGTCTGTGGTCGTGGTACATGTAGGCACCACACACACAAAGAAAGGTAAGAGAGATGTTCTGGAGGCCAAATTTGGGTTGTCAGGTAAAAGAGTAAAGCCCAGGACCTCCATTTTAGCATTCTCTCAAATGCTTCTAGTTCCACATTCAGGGCCAGTTAGATAGGCAAAACTGCAGGGTCTCAAGGAATGGATGAGACAATGGTGTTCTGAGGAGGGATTCATGTTAATTAAGTCCTAGAGAACCTTTTGGGAAAGGAGGAACCTATACAGGCAGGATGGGCTCTACCTCAAGCAAAATGGAATCAGATTGCTAGCATGTAAAATTAAAAAAGGGTGTAGAGAAGTTTTTAAACTAATGGTTGGGGGAAAACTGACAGGTGCAGAGGAGCATATGGTTTGGACAGTCACATCAACAACAAGTAAAAACTTTTTCACAATTTTCTAATATAATAAAAAATGTAAAAATTAAGAATATGAATAAATGTAAGTTAAATATATAATTGCTTAAATAAATGTGTATAGGTATAGCATACCCTCCTGGCTGCAAAAAGAAGCACCAAATGTAATGTCAAGTCAATGGTTACCAATCAATGAGAATCGACCTCTCTTTAGGAAAAGAACTAAAGTACAAATGCAAAACAATTAAAATAAATTAAAATCAAGGCTTCCTGCTTGTTGATATAAATCAGGATTAAAATTCTTTGATTTAAGTAATCTTGTTTTAATCAGTCTGCCTTGAGGACCACATGTACAATCAGCAGTTGTTTAGTTCTCTCTCATCTTCATTGACACAAAACATTAGGCTCCACAACTTCTGTAAGCATCGAGCAAATTGTCAGCAGTATAATCCTAGTGAGTTTGGCCTGGATTCAGGAAAGTACATAAGCACTGGCTTAAAGTCAAGCATGTGCTCAAGAGCTTCTCTGAATGGGACTCATAACAATAATATTCTTTAGACCAGTGGTGTATATAAAATGTGGCCCTCAAGAGCCACAACAGTGTTGAGAAGAAATGTGTAACTGATTATGAATTGAAAAACGTGCTCCGTGTGTGTGACCTGTGCTCAGAGATTTTTAAAAGGAAGCGTTTGAATCAGCTGTTTCACTACAGGGGCCATTGTGTCCCCAACTACCTCCTAACACTTCCCTTGCAGACCAAGGAGAAGCTCTCATGTGAGTGGGACCACTCTGAGCATTTGCTGATCTCTTCCTTCTGTAGCTGCTCAGCAGCTCCCCTGCTGACCGCCTGCTGCATTGCAGGGGAGGGAGGAGTAATTCTGGATACTCTATTGTCTGCTTACTTGTCAGGCTGCTGGCTCAGATAAGACCTAGATTCACTCTTCCTGAGCCTAAGGGAGCTCACAAAAAAGGATGGTTCCTAAACCCACCACTGTCACCCAAGGCAGCCAGGGACAGGGGAAGAAGAGGAGAAGCTGAAAACCAATATCCATCCAGTTATGGCTTCCTGACTCTCTTCCCTAGCCCAGATTAAAGCGGCCAGAGGAGACATTAACTTGTGCCAATGGACAAAAGTCTACTAGAGACCATATGTCATCTGAGGCTAGCAGAATACAGTGAACTCCAGCCTCTGCACCAGGGACAGGGGAGAGGGAGATAAAGGTGCCAGCTACATTGACTCTACATCCTCTGCGGGCAGTGATACTCAGACTTCAGTGGTTCAGGAGCCAAAATAGCAATCAACATTACCCAAAAGAGCCACAATAGTGTGAATTCATGGTTTCATTTTATATATATATATGTTGTTCTAACAGCAAAATGATTGACCAAGTATTATTTTATGATCTACAGTTTAACATAGTAAAAGCATCCTGATTTGTTAATAATTAAATCACACAGTTTTAATATCATGTGCTGCAAAGAGCTAGAGGAGCCACATTAAAGAGCCACCTGGGCTCAGGCGCCTCAGTTTGAGTATCAAAGCTCGGGGGGCTCCACCGCATTGGGAGAATTCCCAGTAGGAGATTTGCATTTGGTTTCTGCTTCCTTTACCCTGCCTAAGCAGCACACGTATAGACTGTGGCCACTTAACCCTTTGTGAGGTTTCTTAGGCTGAAGCGGTTGAACAATGCTACCTTAAATGTTCAGAAATTGAGAGATGTTTGACAAGAAGCACTGACCTACATAAACAGATGTTTGATCAGCAACTACTGATTTGGGAGAGGTCTTCAATGGATTGATGGAACATGTTCTGCTTCAGTAACTGCACTCTCCCACCAAAAGCATTCCAGACCTACACTGATCTACTGATCCCTCTTCCTCTCAGAGGGGACCTAAGCCACCCCTAGCTCTATCACACTCCCAAAATTTCCCCCTCTGACAAAATGTCCCACTTCCAGTTCTTTTGCTCTCATTGCCCACACCAGTTAGACTCTGAAAAACATGTACATATTGTTTTAATTCCCCCTTGATGTCACCTGATGCTTGAGAATTGTCACATATGGAGTACATGGCAAGTGTTAAAGATGGTAGTGGCAATGATGGGATTCAATCAAAACAAGTTTCAACTTACATTTTTGCATTCTCTGAATGCTAGACTACATGACTCATCTGCAACCCATTTGTTTTGTGGAAACCCTTTGTTGGTACGCTATATTCCACCATTTCTTGCAGACTGGCAATAGATCTAATTTCCAGTTCATGCTAATCTTTTCATCTTGGTCAATTATAAAGCAGGGACATCTTCCTGCTATTCATTTATTGCAATCTCTTGTTCTAGTTAAAATACGAGGTTTAGGGCATTAGACACTAATTCATAAAAAGAATTGAAATGGTATTGGCAGAACCAACTTGCTAAGGGTTAAACAAAATGAAAATTATAATTTAAAGAGGAAGGTTTAGAGAACTCAGTATATGATTATTGGAAAGTTGCAGCAAAGCACTGAAACAAGTAAATTATCCAATCAATGACATTTTTGTGCTCTGTTGGTTAAGATTTTTGCTATGCCAAATTATGCTGACTTAATACATACACGGAAGTCTTTAAAAAGTCTTCAATGATCACAATTCATCTAGTTATAAATATCTAAGGATCTCGTAGAAAAGTTTATTTTTAGTAATTCCTTACACCGAAACTGTATTTCATAAAATTATTGATTTAGTGCCACAATACTAGGTTAACTATTCTTGGTATCACTATTTCTGATTACATAATCAAGAAAAACTTTTCAAAATAATATTCTGAGTACAAATCACTTTTAATCAGCATCTACATACCGAGACATTGGCACTGATTACTTAGCTCCTTTAATGGCAGTGTAATGGATAACAAGTGTTCTGGGTCTGCTTGATTGCTTCCTAGCTTAGCTGATCAGGATTCTATTCATCACTCCTAGCTGTTGGAATCCTGAGACTTCTTGGAGTCCCTGTTCAAAGGTTTTGACATCATTTCAAACAAAAATCTGCTTTGCTTTAGAATTCAGTCATAGTCAAAGCTCTACATACTTCATGTGTTCCTCCTAGTTAAAAATAGTTTAAAACCACAATTTAACTAGAGGTCTAGTATCAATTTGATATATCAATTAGAAATATTAATGGGCCAAATTCAGTTCTGTTAGACTGAAATCCAGGATTTGCCTCCTCTCATGCCTTCGGTGATCCATTGAGAAAACATTTTTTAGCCTTTTGTCCTACTACATTATGGAACTAAAATGATTAAACAAACTGATGCAGAGATCACTGCTAGAAAAACACCACTGTGGAAAAGCATAAAATGAAATCAGTACTACTTCACTACAAATGTATTCGTGTAGGCCCAAATGATTGTGTTGAACAATAATGAAACTCGCGAAATCAGAAAGCATTAAAAGGATAAGGATAGAATAGACAAAAATAGAATTAGACCTCAGTACTGCAAACACTTGATATATCAGAGTAACTTGACACTCGTGAGCAGTCCTAGGCCTGATCTACTCAAAGTTTAGGTTGACGTAGCTAAGTTGCTCTAGGGCTATGAAAAATCCACACCTCAACATTTCCTCTCACTTCACTACAGTTGCTTGTGAAGGTGGTTTTCCTCACCATTAGAAAAAGCCCTTCTGTTGATGTGTAGACTATGCCTACACTATGAGGTTATGTCAAGAGAACTACAGTGCCATAGCTATGTGGGTAACATCCCTGTTGTATAGACATATCCCCATTTTTTGCATTAGGGCTACTGTGAAAGGGCCTGTATGATTGAATTTTAAAGTTTAAGTTTTAAAACCTCTGATTATTGTTGGTTTATACATTGTAGAAATTTATTACTTCGAGGGAGGTAATTTTTTAAACACTGATAATCAATTAACTATTCATAACCAAAAAATATTTAAATTCTCAAGTGGTTTGCCCTTTGCTCCTTAATGCTGCAGAACCTTTTTTTATACTTCACATTCTTGGCATAAATAAATGAAAGCACTTACAGACCAATTCAAGTATTCCTATGATGATTTCCATAATCAGGCAATTTTCTTCAGTGTAATCAGTCGCTGATTTAGCTTTGCTTCCCATCTTTGCTTCAATCTAATTATGGCACCCCTGAATGACAAAGGAATGTCACTCTTGGAATTTAATATTTTAACTACAATTAAAAACCAAAGCATAACAGTAGTCACTGGAGTCAATGGATATGTGATAGGGGTATAATATTTTGTAATCTTGACCCAAACCACGCGACTGGAACAAGGGAACAAAGAACAGTGTCTTACAAGCACTTGTGTGTGTCAGAGTTCTTTAAAGTCTGGTAAAGTGTTTTACCAATTCTTTGGTAAAAGTGGAGCAAATGCAGCCATCTGAATCCGTGAGAAAGGGAAGCTTGCAGAGAACTAGAGATGTAACTGCACTACTTGCAAGTTTTCCTACAAGCAAATGTTATTACAGGGAAATTAAAGAGGGTAACATGAGATAAAATCTCTGTAGCAGATAATTCTAATGTCAGGGCATTTACATTTTGGTGAAGAAAAGCACAGAAGTGAGTTGCTAAGGAACCAAGATCTTGATTTATTGCAAACATGCCTAGTATTAAAAAAAACCCAAACAAAATCTATGAACCATCCAGACTCGTTTTCACACATTTTCCAAAACATTTTCAGTAAATGTTTCATTATGACTTTTTTTTAAAGCAAGATTTAGGTTTGTTTTCAAAATTTTCTTCTCTTCTAATTGATTTATTATTCCATTCATTTTGTCTTTTGAAAGAATTTTTACTTAAGATTATTTCAAAAGTTTACCACAACTAAGCAAAAGAAAATGTTAGGAAAAAAAATACAAGGCCCACCCAAAATTTCAGTTCCTCCAAGGCAACCATTTTTTTCCCCTTGTTCATTCATTTATCATCAGATAGTGACTCTTAGCCACAGAATGATTTACTTTAGTATCTTTGTCTCTTTTCAGTTTAGGTAGAAAGACAAACTAATGGCTGCAAAACACATTTATAAAAAGTGTCAGTAAATCGTTCATATAAACTTAAACACATGTAAACAGCAATGTAAAGCAATGACAGAGCTGTTCTAGTAGAAGGAGTTACACTTTCCTTTAACAAAATATTTCCTTAACAACTCTCCATAAAGTGTCTAATAAGCATAAAGCAGATGTATAGAATATGGCTTCATTGATTTAAGTTAAATGTTTACATGTTTAACAATGGATTGTTAGGATCAAAGCAAGGTAACTACAGGTAGTATAGGTATATTAATTATCTTTACAGCAGAAAGAAGAGATAAGACAAAAGGTGAAAGGCCAAGTGAGACTGCTCTCCCTTGCTACTACTTGAAAACTGCAATAGGTTGCTGCCAATATTTATACAATGCATAGTAAATACACTACACAGAACATAAGTAGCATTAGCTCTACAATCTGTTCAGTTTAACATTAATATATTTTGTCACTAAAATGACTATTTGGTAACAATCTGACATACTTTGAAAAATTTGTATTTTAAGTTTTACAATAAATCAGAGCCCTACGCTCATGAAAAGTGCTAGACCAGTGATATTCAGACTCAATGGTTCAGGAGCCTAATTAGTAATCAACATTACCCAAAAGAACGATAGTAGTGTGAATTTATTGTTTCATTTACTACAGTATTATATATTCCTATTTAAACAGTATGACAGGAAATATTTAGGTACACACACACACACACACACACACACACACACACACACACACACACTTCTCACCGCAAAATGATAAAATAATAATACTTGGTCAGTCAATTACAATTGGTTAACATAGTAAATTAACAACCAATTAAGATGCTTTAAGTCACACTGTTTTAATATCGTGCTGCAGAGCAACAGGAGACAAAGAGCCACTTGAAGTTCTCAAGCCTCAGTATGAGTATCACTGTGCTAGACAGACAATACTAGTTGAAAAAGTCCACTACCCCTCTTCCTCTCACCCCTGAAAAAAATTACAGGCGTTACAGCATGCAAGTTTCCACATTCTGTCCCACCCAGCTGTTTTCAACCTGATCTGGACAGACACCATCTTCAGACAAGAGGATAGATCAGGCTCTATGCCTATTCAGTCCTTAGTCCCTCTGAATTTTTTTTATTTATTTATTTTTTTAAAAACAAAAAGGGCTAATTATGTACATGGACATCAGTCCTGATGAGACAAAACTCTTTTCAGAGGCTTAATAGCCTTTTTATGTAAATAACTTTCAGGAAACACCAATGCAAACTGAAATCCAACATACCAGTTATTATATTAGGTTACTGCATTATTTAATTGTGTGACTGGAAGTTCTTCAACAGATGCATCACATGTATTGTAGCTGGTTTCTGGAGTCCCTCTCCCTCCCCTGCCCCCTCCTTGAAGAGATACTAGAAGCAACAAATCTTGAACTATTACTACAGACAAACAAGGGATATTTGTTGAAACACTTATTAAAAACTTTGCATTAGGAAAGTCAGACATTTTTAAAATGTGTGGCAATCCTTTAAGTAATTGAGAGATTAGCAAGTGATCTAGGGTCCACTGCAGCTTTACTTAAGTTAATGGGAGCTTTGCCTTCACTGATGTAGAATCATGACCCTATCTTCTTTTCTCTTGGGCTACAGGGCTGTTTAATTGCAGGGTAGCTTCCAGGTTCAACCTGGAGGCCAGGCTCTAGAACCCAGCGACATGGGAGTGTCCCAGAGTGAGGGGGGGAGGGGGGTTACAATTTTATATTGATTTTATGATGTTCACTTTTTAAACTGAATTCCTAAATTGAAGGTTATTGTATACGGCTTCCCCCCATACCAAACATACTGTATATTTCTACAACTGTATACAGATAATTTTGTTTGAAATTAACTATTGTTATTATATCATTCTCTTTATTTATGGAGCACCTTTAATTGAAAGCATTGGAAAAAGATAAAACACAATCAACAATTTATAAAATATTAACAACCAGTGATCTTGAGTGAGAGCAAAATACAAGGAGATGCAAGAGGCATCAAATCATAAGTAGCAGCAGCTTGAGGTGATACTTTAAATGCCTACATTTGCACTGATTTAAATAAACCAGTGAAGTGACCTAGAAATGAAAAGTTCAATAAATTGATCCTATGACTGAACTATAATATACCCTTAATGTTATTTGGTTTAGTTTAACTGATTGTTTTAAAAAGTTTAAATCTGGTAGTTTCCTATGCTTTTCTATTATCAAAACCATGTACAGATTTAAAAAACAAAAACAAGTTTTGTGGTCTATAATTCCCTAAAATCAATTAGGGCTTTTAGTTAAAATTGCCAAGATGTTGAGGTTTTAAAAAAAGAAAGCCAGTAAAGTCTGTAAAACTATGTATACACTTCCGATAAGATCATTTATCTTTTTAAACAAAAAGAACAGTTATGGTAATTAAAATATTACTGGTCTAGTTGCAAAAGGAAGGAACAGGAAAATCCTGTAATCCATATTTATATATGTTCCATTGCACACTGCTTTAGTATACAGCACTACTCTGATCTCAGGGTCCTGAAATAATGGACTACAAGTGTACACTCTGAATTGCATGACTGCTAGCATTTGAAGATAGAACCTTTATGTTAAAAAATAATAGTCTATTAAGCATTAGAAAACTCTTGCTGAAGATACTCTATTAGGCCTCAAACTCAATTCCCCTTTAGATACTCAACCATGGCTATTTCTTGGTTCCTTTCCCAGTATAGCTCTGTCCACTGGCTAGAGTCCCTATACTGTTTATGAAAGTAATACTTTTGGTGAAAGAATTTTTACATGTCCTCTTAAAGTTTTTATTTCATTCAAACAACGAATTTCTTTAAGCCACAGGAAGAAGTTACTAACAGAGAGGCATGAATGGCACAGGGAGTCAACTGAAGAGGTCAGAAATAGAATACTACGTACTTCAAGCATTAGTTTAGAAGTATACATCCATGACAACACTATACCGTATAGTACCTAATACTATGATTGACTGTAAAGTTAAGATAATTATATCACATCTAAAATTAAAAAAAGAAAAGAAAATTTGAATACAATTATTAGTGTACATTTTTAATAGGCTTACCTGGCATACCATGTATGAGGTCACCACACACTACAAAGAACTTGGGCTTGGGGTTTAACTGGTTAATGGCTTGCACAGCTTGCACTGTTAATCTGATCTCCTCTTCCCATTCATCACCTCCACTAGCACAGTCACCATTTGCCCAGGCTTTCATAAGTCCAAACTGAGGATCTGCTCCTTGGATGAAGTAGAAAGGGGCTTTCCATCGACATTCATTATCTTTAAAAAAAAAAAAAAAAAAAAAAAAAAAAAGATAGTAAAATCATAAAGAAAATTTTCCCTATATCGACACTAAGGTGAAGAGTAACTTACTTTAAATTAAGGCCACTTTAATACAAACATAAAATTTCCCTATTTCAGATTAAAGCATTTTTATTTATTATAATTATGCAATGCTGATGTGCGGTGCACAACAACTAGAGAAAAAGCATACCAACAACAAAGCAAATGTTGCGTAAAACTTCAGGACTACAACATAGCACAATAGCATGGAACGGAATAAAAGATTAGTTTTCAATTACTGCCTTTTTAATTAACAAATTAAAAATGCACACTACATGTTATGGCATCAGGAAGGATATACTAAAATTATTACTATGTTAAATTCTTTTCACTTTTACCAGACTAAAGAGAGCATGAAAAATTCACTCACTAGTGCAAAGCTCTTGCTAGCTATAAAGGAAACCCCTGAACAGGATGCAGGACACAATCAAGTAGGAATCCCAGCATTCTTTCCTCATTCCCAGCAGCTCTGGGCTTCTCTTAGGGTATGTCTACACTGCAATTAGAAATAAGTGGCTGGCCCATGCCAGCTGAATTGGGCTCAGTCTGGGACACTCCCATGTCACTGGATTCTAGAGCCTGGCCTCCAAGTTGAACCTGGAAGCTACCCTGCAATTAAACAGCCCTGTAGCCCAAGCCTCCACAAGCCCAAGTCAGCTGGCACAGGCCAGCAGCACAAATCTAACTGCAGTGTAGTCAGACCCATAAGGTCAATCAATGCTGTTGGGCCTCACTGTCAATTACCTCCCTCCCCAGTCTGAGTTTTGGGCCCATAGTTTTAATCCTATGGCAAATTTGTCAAGGTTGCTCTTATACACTTTAGTTATATTATTTAGACTTACAAAAGGCTCTCCCTACTAGGGAGATCTCATATTACTATGACTGGACTGCCTTCCCTCCCCAAAATGCTACACAACATTTACTAGTATACTATGAAATATTACAAGTAATTTAATTAAATTACATTTTTAAATTGATATAGTATTTTGTACAGGAGTACCCATGTTTATTTTATTACTTGTTTCTTTATTTGCTAACTTAAGCCATTTACATTGGATCTCCAAGTCATTAGTGAGAATTAGAGGGGTCAAATGGAAACCTTAATTTAGAATGCTCATAATGGCTCCTGACAAACCTAGAATAAAAAGGCATGAGCCTAAGAGTAAATTAAAATATATAGGTTCCTCCCCCCGCTTAAGACCAGGAACTTATGGAGGGGGAAGAATAGGATTTTTGTTTCAGTTAATTATTTGTACTTTTGTGCCTCAGATACCTCAATAATGGGTATCACAAAAGAACGTAGCTAGATAACAGAGATAGCAAAGCAAGCTAAGAATTTTTTTTTCACCATTTGTCTATGAATTGATAGAGAAAGAGAACATGATTGTCCTAATTTTTCTCTAAGCTACAGTACAAACTTTTTAGAAGTATACTGTTGCCGCCCTAAATGTCTATGGTCATTTCCTTGCATTCCAAGTGTTTGGCTTTGGATTACTGCACCTGGGTTTCTCCCTTTTATGCTTTCTTTAAGGTATGTCTGACTCTCACTTTGGGATGGTCTACATTAGAAGGACTGCATCAGTGCAGGTGCAGTGCAGACTTCCTTCTGTTGGTATAATAAAAACTACCCCTGTGAGAGGCAGGAGAGCTTCTCCCGCTGACAGAGCTGTCCACACCAGCGCTTTGATTTGCGTAACTTACGTTGCTCAGGGGTTTGAATAAGCCGCCCCCTTCCCCCTGAGCAATGTAAGTTATATTTACACAATCTTTAGTATAGACAAGCCCTTTGTCTCACCCATTTAATTTTATCCTTGCCTTAATATCTACAGTAAAACATTCACTCATAGCTGTCTCAAGTCCTGGAGCATGTTTCTTGTAGTGGGTGAGTTTATTTTTATTAAATTTCATTATGAAAAACCCACATTCTATCACTATAATATTGCAGAACATGGAAAACTGTACTTCCACCAGAACTACCTCCAACCAGAGTTACATAACATAGTTGGAATTGTGGTAACTGCAATAGTGGAAGTAAAATAAAATAAAAATAAAGACTAGTGTAGAAACGCCATCAGATCCCACGGAACTACAGATTAAAATCTATCAGAGTCAGCTCATAACTTCATCCTTCCAAGATAGCTATAAATTGATTTCTAAGCAGCCTAATATTAATCAGTTTTTTCAGATAAACCCTTAAAAATCAGAAACAAGATTTTTAAAAACAGAAGCCTAAAGTTAGGCTCTTAAACATATTTATACAACTAAATAAGTGGCCTAATTTAGGGATCCTTTAGGGAGGAAACTTTTTTTTTTTAAATGAATCAATTATTTAACATTATTCTTAACTTGTGCCATTCCACTTTCCCCTCCTTCAAACAGCAAAAGCAAGAGATGTCAGGATCAATTCTAAGGGATTGGCCATTAATGCTACATCCCTTTGCAAAATGTAGATTCATATATTTCAATTAATTTAAAATTTAATTATTAAATAATTTATAGTCCGCTAACTTTTTCTATCAAGTTATATAATCATCATCTTCTCACATATATTAATACCCTTAAATCTCACGTTTTACGGAGAGACTAAAAATCTTTATCCATTAGTTTTTAAATCCGAAATGCAACCTTTAATATTTGCAAATTAGAAATCCCATTCAGACAGGTTTTTATTCAGAGAAGTCAAATGATCCATCAATGCATGTGTTTTCTATAGAACCCTTTTGGAACTGGCTGAATAATACAACATAATTTAAGTTTTTATTTCATGTGTCTTGCATGGAAAATGAGAAATAAGCTGATTTTTATGACAGTCGTATGTGCTGCATCGAAGACATCGTTTAGGCAGAACAATCAACTTACATTTTTAAATGAAAAATCTATAAAAAATGAGTTAAGGAAGCCTGCATCTCTAAAGGTTCTAACTCAGTAGACACATTCTGCAACTTACTAAGGACAAGGGGGTTTTGAAAAAGCTACTCAGTTTGGAATAGAAGAAAGCATTCCCAGGTCAGGCTATCAAGTGCTGCTTGTCCTGTTCAGAATTTCTCCATTCTGCTACATAATGAAAACAAATCAGATTGTCTCAGTTTTCACTGCTGCTAGTGAGAACCCTGTAGGCAGCTGTGAAACAGATAAGAATCAAGTCAGCTTCACTGCTGCTGTGGAGAGCTCTGAGCAATACAGAAGCCAAGTACTACAGAACACAAAAAAGAAGTCCCTGGGAAGAATGGAGTAGAAGGCACCCCATCAGAATCACCTATGCAGCAGCAAGGAAGTACAAAGAGAAAGTACTTCTCTCTTCCAGAAGCTAGAGAAAGGCTGAGGGTTTCAATTTTATCAGACACATACTAAACAGAGGCTTACACAAAAATGAACCACTTGAACAGGGTCAAAGGAAGTATCCCAGCACCCACCCCTTTTCCAGCAACTTGAGATACAGAGTTGGCTCATCACCTGGTTATTGTTCCCTGAAAAATGAGAACATCTAATTGGTCTGTGGCTAATAAATGTAATCCTCTAGCTCATAGGCATCAGAAAAGTTCCCATGACTTAAATGTAGATTCGTTGGTGAGAGTGGGGACAGAGATTGTTGGAATACATTAGAAAAGAGAAATTCAGTATACAGAAAGATTCTGGGAGGAGAAGCAGCAGAATAACTTATCTATAATGGATAAAGGGAAAGAAATATGGGCATGGAAGGATTGAGAATAAATAGAGGAAAGAGAAACTGACATGATGCAGGATAAGTTACACCATCACCTATTATAAGAAATAGAAGAAATAGAATGAAGCCAGGTAGGAAAAGAAGATATACAAAACAGAGTTGCAATAAGCAGGGGTAGGTAAATAGTATTTGATTAATTTCAGTGGCACTCTTGGCTAATTTAGTCAAAGCTACATTTTTGTGGTATTAGACCAGCTACATAGTAAACAGTGAAAATCAATGCAATAAATATATTCAACACTTTTTTCTGCTATTTGATCAGTCCAAGTACTGTAGTAAGTTCCTTTTTCAAAAGTTAGGGTTTATTTACAGAGTTCCACCAGTTTACTAATTCTTAAATAAAACTTGGTGCAATTTTAAACCCATTTGGTTACACTGGTGCAAAAGGCTTATTTTTGTTTAAATCAGCCTTATTTTAGTTTCTTAAATTGATTAGGAAAAGGTTTAAGATAATCCAAGATAAACCATTCTAACCAAAATCAGACTGTTCACACACGGTTTTGCAGAGATTCACACTAAACTGGTGCAAACTGTGTGTGAAGAAAGATTATTCATAAATGAAATGTTCATGGACAATATTACAGTGAAAGACTATCCCCGTTTTGTTCCTTCAAAATTGCAACAGGCATTGGCTTTGCTGGGAGTGTGCAGGTATCACTCTAGCCAGTTGTTTTAGTCCTCAGTGCTAGTGGAGATCAGGTACATTTTTATAGCCCTCTGGGTAAGCTATATAATCATATAAACACAAGGGTTATTCAAAGGTAGAGCATCAAATGGCTAGAGATTCCACATGAGTGAGCATCTTTTCCAACATAGCTGATCATCATATAATTTAGCGAAGTCCAGAGAATAAAAAATTGGCTCTCCATGTCCATGGAGGCTATAATGCTACAGTCTCAAATAAGGCCAGTATCTGAACAATGTATTGCAACATCACTAATTGCCAATTCCCACATGTAGTCATGAGAGAGAGAGAGATGTAAAAGCTTTTCCACAAACATGCATCAGGTGAGGCAAAAAGGTGTAGAAGTTTTCAACCTGAGCTTTAATCAATAAAAAGGATGCACTTTTGTTTCCGGAAGCTAGATTCTTCTTTAAGCAACAGAAGTCTGAGGAACCATTAGAATTTCTTCATGTGCTGGGCTGGCCATGCACAGTGCCCTAAATTGTAAGAGTGTGCATGCTGACTTTTGGTTTTTACAGCTTTGAATGATCCATTTATGGCATTGGTATCACTCTAATGTATTTTTAGAAGATGCAAAACTCTGCAACAGCCCGTTCCCATAATTTGGACTGTTCAATCATCGTTCTATGTACTTTGAACAACAGTTCTTCCTTTGTTTCCCAAAAGTATTCCCCCACCCCTTCTTTTAGTTTAGCCTTTCTAAACCCACTGCTACTTGGCATCAAGTAAAATAAAATTACTTTCTATTGTCATTGGATTATAAATTCGAGTAACTTCTTTTAAAAGCTGTTAGTATTTCTTTAATGACTAAACTAACTAAACTATAGTGAATGTTTCACTACAAAGTGAATTGGGTTTCCCATTACACACAGACGGTCTTATCAAACAAAGTATTATTTATGTTCTTACCATATTTTACAGTTTTGGTGCCTAAAGGAGTCACTGTGGAGGGACTCTGTCCCCCTTTCCCACAAGGGGTTAAGGGAAAATCCTCCAAGCAACAGGCACCACACAGAGTTATCAAAGATAACACTATACTACCCCCTCTGAAAACCCTAGCATGGAGTCATGCCTGGAACTGGAGTCCTGAGGGGACAGGGACATATCACAGTGCCCTGGGGGATTCTTGTTATCGTTATAAATGAAATAAACAGTAGGATCTTATACAGGGGGGGACACAAGGCAATACATCACGTTTATTGTGAATACAGAGATTCCAAAAAGTAGTTACCCACCCGCCAGCCCACCCACAGAGTTCTGCAGGAGGGATATAATTACCAGCCTCTGTTTTGCTCGAGCTGAGCCACTGGCCAGGTGGATCAGGCATGAGGATGGAGCTGGGCTCTCTGGGTTGTGACACAATGCTCCTTGGAGTTTGCAGAACGAACCCAAAGTTTCCATTTTTTCGCTTCATTTTTATAGCAGCCAGTCCCCTTATAAGTCTATGGATTTTGCCATGTCATGCTGCCTCTGTGTTTGATGTGATTATTAATCACTCTTGATATTACAGACATGACAGCTTTTTGTTATCCTTCCGTTCCTATTTCACACTTTGTCTTGTTCCTATCCTTGGGTGTTAACTCCTCTGCGTTCTGGGGTTGTCTTGGTTTGCGTTCTTCGGCCATCTGGGTTTTAAAAGATTTTTAAATAAAGCATCTTCCCTCCCTCTTGCTGCCACGGAGATTTAGGGTTGCCACCTCTCCATCTCCTTATTTTCTACAAACTCAAAGTGCATTCACTCCTCAATCACACAAACTAACTTTTTACTTCTAACAGAACATTCTCAAATTCACTAATTGGGAACACATACCTACCAAATACTACATTCTACAATCTTAGAAAGAAAACAGATACCAGGGTAGCATTAACCATCAATATGGGGTCTACTGACATTCATTATCAGAGACCTATTTACAACAGATGTTCCTTGATTTACACAACAAATGCATTCTTGATAGGCATCAGACACTTACATGGTATAGCAAAAGGGCCTCAATGTTCCCAAACAAACATACATAAGTTCTGAAGGACAATGCTCCAAGGTGTTACAGAATATTAAAGCAGGATGTTTCCCATGCATTTATAAACACAGTTACAGCCCTAGAATCCCAAGACACTAAGATGTTAAATGACAGCAAAATAGACAGCAGGATGTTAAGCTATATCTGTTGCTCTCATTTGTTAGATCTCAGCATGTTAGGCCTCAGATAGCTGTTGCTCTCAGATATCAAAACTACTGCTTTCGGCCTACATTCTGGGCGGTGGAATAGCCAGCAGATGTGCAACCTCCAGAATAAATTGGAGCAGCCTCAGGCCCCAGATGAGCCCAGAATCCAGAAAGCACAAAATGGCTTAAAGACATCTGCCTGGGTGGAGCTTTCTGGAATCTCAGCCTAGAAGTGTAACTGATCAACAAGGCTGAATGCTTGATTCCTTTTCCCAAGCTACAGAGGAACTACATGCAATGGTAAAATTCACATTTCCTAGTCACATTTCACTTTCTGAAGGCATACACATACTTTCACAATTAAATGGGTCAAGTATCTTTATGACTCCATACCCAGTCAAAAGAACCTTGAACAAACAACAGAGATCACCTGAGCAAATTGCTCCACGGTGTTACTGTAGGGAGAACAAGTGCCAGTGACTGTGGAAGAACTATTTGCCACAAATGCATATAGGAACTAGAGTTGCCAAGAGCCATTTCCCCACCTCCACCCCAACTTGCCCATTTCTTTAATGTTAACTGTATCCCAGGATATCAGTACAAAGATCTCACTCTGTGCATGTTCTGCTTCCACTAGAATGTGCTCTTAGCATAATAAATGCTAAATCTACCCCTTTGGGACAGGGGATATAATATCCACTTTGCTAAGCCTTTACCAGCTTGTGAAGAAATGATTTCTCAGGTTACACACAAAACTTTGTTTTCCCAATATGGTGACAACACTACTTAAGGAGTTATTAAACTAGCTATATGAAATGGACATTTTTCCATACTGATTCTAGCTTACTTTTTTCTTTTTTGGCTGAGTATATTGATCTTTGATTACAATTTGTTGTGAACATAACATCACCCCTCCTTTCTACACCGCACCAGGTTACACATTGGCAGTTTAGGGTTTTTTAAAAGGGAAAAACTCCCACAAATCAAAACAACCTACTAGCAGAAGATACTTTTGCTGTGGTTCTTTGCTTTTACTGTCCTTTATCTACATGTAACAATTTATGCAACATATGGATGCATAACTCCAAAAATGACAGAAATCAGAAGTATGGTAGTCACAGTAAGTGTGCATCGTATACAAGCTAAAGAAAACTCTAGATTTTTACAACAGACAGAATTTATTTGAACTGACAATATGGCATTTTACTTCCAAACAGAGCTGCCTAAGCAAATAACTTTGTGTGAGATTTACACTGATGCTACACTACATATAAAAAGACACCAATATGGCATATGAGCTTGTACATTTAATAAATTCAGAAGCTTTCATAAACATCTTCAATCATTACGCAGCCATCAGCTTTAATGCAAAATACTCTACAAACCGCTATTGCAGTTCTCTATTGTACATACAGAATGTTTCATTTTGGAGCTGAAAGAAGGTCTCCTGAGACACTTGTGTGTACTAAGGTACACAGAACTCCTATTCTGAAGGAATGTTGTGTTTCCTCTGCCTCCTGTACTGCTATATGTACCAAACAACTGCCATAGAAGGCAGCCAGCATCAGAATGTTACGTTGTTATACCCCTGCTTCAGTAGCAGTTTCCTGCTTCTTGTTCTGCTCCAACCATGTCTACATGCATACACAGGATACCGGTGATATTATTATGAGTTCCAGGGGAAGCTAATTTAGAAGAGGGCACCAATAACATCTTGAACTTCTCAGGACAATCTCACTTCTTCTGTGATCTCTTAATGAATTAATCTTAACATGTTAGTAGCAATGCACAGCAAGAGGAAAGCTCACTAGAAGAGAGACCAATTTGGCACATGTAAAGACACTTCAGTGACCTGTGTGAGTCTTAAGCCTTTACTCATGGTCTTCAGAAAGGAGCCCTTGGTGTCTTGGCATGACTTCTTGAAGTCCTCTCTGCCATTTTTATGTTCTCTCCCATTTTCCCATGTTAGAGATGTGAATACACTTTTTATATAAGTTGGTCATATTATCCATTGTAAACAGGCTTGAGACACCAAACATGATATTGGTGGAATTTTCAGTTACATGACAGTTCACGAAATAAGGACTGTCTACATAAAATTCATTTTTCTTGACAATATCTACATAGGCACTATGACACTGAAATGCCAGGGGCATGACTATAATCTAAGAATTTAAACAAAAAACAGAACTAAAACAGTGTTGCATGTTGACAGACAAGGGTTCAAGGGATTTCAACTCATCTTCCCCCTCTTCCCCCCAAAAAATTAGCATTGAAACAACCTATCGAGTGCACTGTATGGTTAAATAAGAATTGCAAAGCAAAGAATTTTTTTGGTTCGTCATTTACATTCCTTTCCAGTTTTTCTTTTAAAATAAAGATGACCTCAAGCTTCCCTTCTGTTTGTTTTTAAACATGGACTGTCAGAAATATCAGACCCCCTCCCACCACGTCCCTCCTTCTGTTGATGGGCCCTGGCAAAATCTTAGAAGTTTTTAAGTTATGTTACATTTCATTGTAAGCTAAACTATGTGATCTCTCTCTGCCTGTGGTGGAAGAGAGGATGCTGACTCAGAGAGAAGAGAGGTGAGACCCTAATATTTTTAAAGAAACAAGCAAGCATGAATGTAAATGGGATTCTTTTTTAGCCAAGACAATCTTCATACATCAGAAAGAAGGTAGAGACAAAACCTTTCCCTCCTGTAATTTGCTTTGCAGTTCACCTCCAGGGAAATCCATTTTCATTCCTCTCAGCCCAGAGCCAGCTTGTTTTTTAAAAATAAAATGCTTCTACTATATAATTTACAATTTCTTGTTCAATATTAAAAAATTCTCATTAATTGTGACTTTAAAAAATGCTGCCATTATCATTTCTATGACCAGTTACAAAAGACTGATTTCATCCATCAGGCAAACCACCAGAAGACAAAGGGTTATTTTAAATGAAGTCTTTTCTTGGCCAAGGTAAACTGTTTCACGAACTTCTGTAGAAAAAAAGGTTTGGTTTTCTTTATATCTGTTGAGAATAGTTTTGAGAGAGCATCTTTTGGAATGGATTAGCAAAACAGACAATAAGAAAAGGAAGTAAGGCCAATGCATAGTATTCTCATTTTTTTGTGGAAAGAAACACTGTGCCAGAGTAACATTATAAGTGAGAGGCATTTCAAAGTAGCACAGAGCTCGGTGAATGGAATCATGTGTGGAACAAAACAAGAAGGACATTAGGGAACCCCAGCCCAAAATGTGAACAAGTATTTTTCATTTTCAGATGGAAGAACCTTGGGCCTATGGAGCCTGGGATGTGAACTTTCCAGCAGTTTATTTATTAAAGGTTTCTTCTGTTGAACTTTAAGCCTTTTACAAAAGAACAGACTAAATTTATAACAAGGCAATATCACAGCTAGAGGTGACAGATGAACACTTACAAGTTCGTATGTCCAAACCAGTACTGGTTTGCAAAAAGATTTTACTGGGAGGCATTTATTTGAAGAATTACAAGTGATCAGAAGGTATGAGGTGAAAAGAAAACACTTGTAATCATTGGGGTTGGGACAATTTTGTATGTTGCTAGTCTCATAACCATACTTCATGATGTTTTTGAGTCTAGTTTTGTTCAGTAATGTTTACACCATTACTGGATATTCCTTTGTTGAGATTTCATTATACAGATGATGTAATCAGGAAGTTCTGTCCGTCACCTGTACCAAGAATGCTAGGCGCTTTGTTCCAAACCAACAAGCCCATCTGTAATTAATAGGTTGCCAAAATGAGGGAATGAATAATTCACAGTCTCCGAATTGGTGATTTTTTTTTTTAATTTGGCAATAAAACAGCCCAAATATTTCTAAAGAACACCAAGAAAGCAAGACAGTATGACAAAGATGCTCTGGTGCTCTGGGCCCTTAGCTCGCTAGTCACCTCACTAAACCAATTCAAGAACAAATACACAGAGATACAATAGGTCTCTACATCTGACTTTCAAGATACCTAAAATGAATCTTAGTTTATGGCTAGGTTAGCAACAACTGGCAGCCTGTGTAGTGATGCAAGCTGAAATAATAGTAACCTAAACTGATCACCACCTAGGCCACTTGCAAAAAATTAAGCATTACTGGGAGGAAGCATGAATGGGCAGGGGCGGGACAGTCAACATTCTCAAACACCAGCTACGAACGGCCGTCGGAGGCAGGTCAGGAGACTAGATTTAGTAGCAAAGGGCACCTCACACTGCGAGTCTCAGCTCGGCGTGCGGGAGTGTTTGTTGACCGTCCTCAGCCACAGCCGCCTCCTGCTGCACTTCGGTGGACAGCCCTCCACCATCCCCCACAGCCACGGCGCGACCTGACCGCGCGGTCCCACAGCCATTGCTAGAGTCGCTGGCGGCCCCGCTTCCTGGCGGCCCCGCTTCCTGGCTGCCTCCTCCCGCCCGCTCCCCTAGACCCTCGCTCCGGCTCCCCCACACCCCGCCCGTCAGACGGGGCCTGCGCACCGCCCGTTCCATCCCCCCGAGGCCTGGTAGCTCAGCGGTGACGAGAGTCCGGCTGCAACCCGGGCCCTCGCGCAATCTTTTGCCGGTGCCGAGTCCTAGCCGCCTCCCTTCCCTCTGCTGGGCCGAGCGGCCGCGTACCTTCGCGAAAAGCGCTCAGCGTCCTGCCCCGGGCGCTCAGAAACACGTCCCGCTCCTCGGCCATAACGTCCACCTGACGACAGCCGCGTCCCGACTCCCGAAACGCCAGGGGCTGCTGCGCCGTTCCGAGAGCTAAAGCAAACTCGGGTTCCAACGCGGGCTGGGGCCGGGCCGACCAGGAGGGGGAGGTGCCGCCACCGCACGAGGGGTGGGGCCCGAGGGGAGCGCGGCGCGGAAAGGGCGGGAGATGGGCCAGCCGGGTTTAGAGGAACGGCGGGGCGGGGGAAGCAAAGGGTGACAGAGGGGGACGTGCGGCCCTAGCTGACTCCTGGCCGCGAGTGCGAGGGAGGAATCCAGCAGCCAGCCCCTGGCTGGGCAGGCGGAGGCAGCCGAGCCAGAGAGTGCCCGGCGGCGGGTGAGGCAGCGAGCGCCCTAGCCTGCACACACGGGGGGCGGATTTCGCTCGGGCGTTTTCAGCAGCGGGTCACGGCACAGAGTGAAAATACCTGCGCCCTCATCACTGCAGTGCAAACTTTTGCGCGGAGACAGCCCGAGTGCCGTGCCCAGCTTGTGAAAGCGAAAGCTCGTGAGACGGGAAAGAATCTGCCCCCGATAGTCTGTCTGTTACATTCAAATATAAAAGCATCTGGGAATTGCTTTGGTTCAACTGTCTCCTTATTTGTGAAACAGTGAATCAGTTTCACTCCTAAAAGCACTGCTAGGCAAAGCAACAACAATCCCCTCAGGCTGACGCTGCCTTTACAGGCTGTTGTTCAGTCTACGGTTCCCTTTTCTACTAACATTTTTTTATTCAAACGCTACGCAGCTCTACAAGGGATTTGTTTTAATTCTGAAGCTAAAGGCACAACCTCTCTCACTCCGACCCCCGGGTCCACCTTGTGCTGTCACTGTGACTGTCTGACCCCGAAAGTTTCCAGGATGCGAGTACTCCTCTGATAAGTCTGGCTTATAAACGACTCCCTTGCACTTGTCTGCAGGCCTTAGGAATTGTATAGCACAGTGGACAGCAGTTACAGTCAGCATAGCCTCGTTTTTCTTTTAAATCAGCAGCAGATTAAGGAGTCACACACAGGCTGGAATGGAGGGAAGGGAGGGAGAGCTCTTTTCCTAAGTGCTGTAATGCTTACAAGGCAGTGGTCATCAGCCTTTTCTGTTCCAGAACCCCTTCCCTGTATAGCAATAAGGAAAGAGTGGTCATAACTCCCTGACACCTGTTTATGACCCTCAGGCTGAGGTATAAAGTTCTGGGTTACTCGTTCCTTTGGCTTTTCTCCATACAAACTGTAGTGATCTACTATATAGGCTTGTTATCCTTAGCTAAATCACCTCATCTTCCTATGTCTCAATTTTCTCATCTGTAAAAGAGGGATATTAGTGCCTAGCTTGGAAGGTTATTTTGATGCCTAATTTATTCATATCTGTAAAGTGCTTTGAGAACCTTGGATGAAAGTGCCAGAGAAATGTAAAGCATCATTGTTTTGTTCCATTGGGTGTGTTTTAATAACTATGTTACCCTGTGCACTTACTTCACAAGGTAGCATTTGGAAAGTTAACAGCAAATATATAAATCTACAGGTACATTCCTCCCCTGGCTGAAGATTATTTGACACTCCCAATACCTGAAAAGTAACCATGTAGGAGCAGGTAATCCTGGTCTGATGCTGCACTCGTTTATTCCAGGAAAAGTATTTGGTTGCAGGCTTCAAAGTGACTTTTGCCCTTTACACACTCTCAATTTTCATTTTTCTGCCTTTTACTTCACAGCTGTCATATACTAGAGCATATTCCAAGTCCTCCTTTTAAAGAAATTTCACTGAAATCAGTATGAGTTTTGTGCCTGGAAGACTTGTAAGATGAGACATACAACATGCACAAAGGATGTGCAGGACTCAGTAAAGCAATGTAGCATGTAGATTCACTTCTTTTACACAGCTTATCTTTCTTGTGAACTAGTGACCCGATCCTGCTGCAGCGTAGTACACAAAATTCCCATTGTCTTCACTAGGAATGAAAGAAAAAACAAGAAAAGCTTTTTGACCAGCTCTGACTGCAAGCTCTTCATGTGGAGTGATTACTGGATTGGACCTTGCAAAAATAGGGGATCATATGCTGCATGTGAGTGTGCTTTTAGGGCCTGATCCAAAGCCCACTGAAGTAAATGGAAAGACTCCTAGTGTCCGTAAGTCTCTGTGATTCCACAATTCTCTTGCTAGACTGGTGGGGATAAAGCTTTTTCTTTTAATTCCATTGTCAATACCATACGTGATACTTTTTTCAGGAGTGGGGCACAGATGAATGTCCTGATGTCTATGCACTCCTGAGAGATTTAAATAAAGCACTAATACAATGAGTAATTAATTCTTAAATTCACTACCTTCTGATGAGCAGTAGTAGTTCAAAAATGTATTGAAAGAAAGAGTTATTTGCCTATTCTCTCAAGGAAGAAATCATATTGCAAGTATGGAGGAATACTAAAGGTGAAAAGGACAAGGAGGTCTAGACTTTGGAATTAAAATTACAAAGCAGAGATAGTGATGCACATTTGAAGCTAAACCCATTCTAATCTTATACACAAAATAGAATGACTGTGTGCCATCTGGAATTCAGAGAATCCAATGAATGCTGAGAGTGTAAACAGCACACATTGGATTATCAACATCTGTTTCTGATGTGTCCTGATATACACGAGTCCTTGAGGGAAGAGTTAGATAAAATAGGGGGAATTAATAAAACTTGATAAACAAAAGACCACATTTTTGTTTGTTATTTTGTGAAATATGGGATGCACACTTGGGAGGCAGGAATAAAGGGGACAGCCAGATCCCCACCGTCCTAGGGCTGACAGCCAGAACCATGCCATCCAGGTTTGGGCTCTCCTCCAACCCCCTCAATATTTCCCCAGGAGGCAGAGTGGTCTCATGGTCTCCTCCCCCTCCCATCCCTCACCTGGAGGCAACGGGGCTCTAGCTGTCAGCCCTGGGGTGGCAGCAGCAGTACAGAAGTAAGGGTGGAAAAATCTGCTGTGAAAAGTGATATTTCTATCACTTTTCACATTGCCACCCTTACTTCTCAGCTGCTGCTGGCTTCAGAAATGGGTGCCTGGCCAGCAGCCGCTGCTCTCCACTCTCTCCTTCAGAGCTAGGTGGTAGTATATGTAATTGGGGGAGGGGGAGAGCATAAATGACTACAGACACAAAGAATGGGGGCCCAATCAAATAAGTTTGAGAACACTGTCATAGTGGATAGTTGATTGAGAATGTCACATTCATGATAGACTAAAGTGAGCACAGCAGTCATTACAGTAGCTTGTTGATCAAGAGTGTGTCAACATTTATAACAATAAATGAGCGCAACAGTCATCAGGTTGAGTGAAAGGACCATTGTTGCATATAAAGAAGGCTGACAACAAATCAAAAAAGCAAAAGCCATTTCAGCTTTGGATCATGTGAAGTAGTACCCACACAGTAAGAACCTATATGCAGATGGTGGTAAATTGTTTTGTTCTACTTCGAGTGATTGCTCATATCCATTCCAATATAGGTGAGTGCACGCCAGCGTGCACAGTTCCCGGAACTTTTTTCCCCTTAGCAGATCCCATAGGGCTGGCTCTGGTGCCCCCTGGAGTGCTGCGTGCATGCTGCAGCACATGAGGCACTGCGGGCCCCATGCCCCCTCAGTCCCTTCTTTCCACCCGTGAGGGTCCCATGGAACTAGCACTTGCTCTCTGCAAGTGTCATTCCCCTTCTTTGAACTCTTTGTTAGTTGAAGTACCCTAGTTAGTTTTAAGTAGTTGTTAAGTAGCGTAGTTAAATAAGAAGTCCCTAAGGGACTTAAGGTGGCCGGGCTATGTCCCAGCCGCCTGGTTTTAAACACCCTCCTCCCTCCCCCTGCTCGGTACCTTAAGTGCCTGGGGGGGAAGAGCAAACAGGAAAGACAAGAGTAAGATATGCAGGGCTTTTAAACAGTGAGCTCAGAAGGACAGAGAGATCAGGTTTAAAGCCTTGCTCTTATCGCAGCGCTCCGCTTGGTGTCCGAGCCATCCCGCTCCCCCTCGGCACCTAGCGTCACCTCGGTGCAGAGCACACCGCCAGCGCCGGATTCGAGGGTCAGCCATGGCCCGTCGAGTCCTCTCCAGTGCCTGCATCTCTGAGCAGGGAGCCAGCCCCGACTCCTGGGAGTGGGAAAGTGCCCCTGCCGACGCCATCAACGCCGGAGGTTTTCAGGCGGCAAGAGCCTTGTTGGCCTGCCTACACCACCTCCACCCCCCCCCCCCCCCACTGAAGGAGAAGGGGCCAGTGTCCTGGGGCAAGCCTGCGTGGGATCCCCCCGAAGGGTAGTGGAGATCCCTGGTACGGGGAGGAAGATCTCCCGCCAGCCAGCCATTGGGGGCAGAGCGGTCCCTGGCACTGGAGGCAGCGCAGGCCACGGAGCAGCACCGGTCGAGGTCCGTCAGGCGGCGCCCGAACGGCTCCTGCTCCAGATCCCCGGCACTGAGGAGTTCGCCCACACTGAGGCGGCGCAGAACCCGGTCATTGTCGGAGGCCTCGGCACCGAGGGGTTCGCCCTCACCGAGGCGGTGCGGAACCCGGTCGCCATTTGCGGACCCTGCACCGCGCAAACCCCGACACGGAACGCAGATGGGACCAGGGCCCCCTATCCACCCTGTCATCAGGTGTGCAGTCCGTGCCCCCGGCACAGCAGAAAGCCCACAGTCACCGCTTCTTGGACAAGCAGTCGGATCCCATGGCCTGAATGAGGCGGTTTCCAGGGACCCCATACCGCCTCTGGAGGGTTTCGGGGTGCATCAGGAGCTACTCAAGAGGGTGGCCTCTAGCTTGGGGCCGGACGCCAAAGAGTTATTGGAGGTCGTTGTTACCTTCTCCAATGTGCTGGTGGCAATTGCCCCAGTGAGAGTGGCCCTACCAGTCCACGATAAGGTCCTCACGTTGTTAAGGCCTTGTGGCAAACCCCTTCCTCGGTCACCCAGCCAACCAGTGGAATGGGCATGGCCAGCCTGGTGCCATTCCCAAGAACAAACACAACATAACTTTGTGGAATTGTGTAAAAAAAAAAAAATTTTAATTATTCCACAGTCAGGATTGCCAACCATCAGGCCCTCCTGGGGAGAGAGAATCTTAACTTGTGGGATTCCCTAAGGTGGTTTGCTGAGGCCCTGCCCCAGGACCAAGCTGCCGACTTCACCTGATGAAGGAATCACGGTGGCTAAGGCAGTGCTCCAAATGTCCAGAGATGCTGCCGACTATGCGGGTAAGGCCATAGCATCCGCCATTTCCATCAGGAGGTGCTCATGGCTGCAATCCTTGGGCCTGTCCCAGGAAGAGCAGCAATCAGTTCAGGACCTCCTCTGTGATGGGTCATCCCTCATCTCCAATCAGACTGATGAGAGGCTGCACGGTCTGAAGGACTCCTGTACACACCCCAAGCTTCCAAGCGACAGTCGTGGCCCCAGGCGCAGCAGCAACAAGGCCTCCGCCTAGGCCCTTTCAACCCTACAGAAATAGGGACAGAAATAGGGGGTTTAGGAGATGGAATTAGCCCCCCTGCTCGTCCTCACGCCCCCAGCAGGAGCCCCCAGGGGGTTGGGCAATTGTAGGAGGCAGCTGATAGTGCGCCTGAGGGTGGCGACCCTACTGCTCTCCTGGACCCGCCCCATCCTACCCTGAACAGGCTAAGGCCCTTCTATCCTGAATGGGCATCCCCAAGGGAGGCAGTGTATCCTAGTGAATAGAACACTGGACTCTGACCCAGGTGACCTGAGTTCTAGTCCTGATTTCCTGCTGGGTGACTGCAGACAAGTCATTTAAAAAAGCAGAGGGGGTCTGCAACCCATACTTCCTGGATCCAGAAGACTGGTATGCCGCCCTCGACCTCAAGGATGCATACTTTCATGTGTCCATCCTCCCCAGCCACAGGCGCTTCTTCTGCTTCATGGTGGCTGGCTCCCAGTACCAATTTACAGCCCTACCCTTTGGCCATCTTCCAAGGGTGTTCACCAAATGCATGGCAGTAGCAGCAGCCCACCTGAGGCGAAAGGGTGTACAAATCTTCCCTTACCTGGATGATCGGCTGATCAGGGGCAGGTCCGGGTTCCAAGTGCAGGAGAGCGTGACCCTCACTTGCCTCATGTGGAGCAGGCTGGGACTGCTCATAAACAAGCAGAAGTCCATTCTAACCCCGGTGCAATGCATAAAATTCATTGGGGCCACCCTGGATGTTTCCCAGGCCACAGCCTTCTACCTCAGCCACATTTCAAGGTATGGTCTCTATCATCTTCAGGCTACACCGATGCTTCATGACAACAGCCAGGCACTGCCTTCAGCTGTTAGGCCACATGGCAGCCTGCACGTACGTAGTGAGACTAGCTCGCCTGAGTCTCAGGCCGTTTCAGGAGTGGTTGGCCTCGGGTATGTGCCAAGCAGGCATGCACAGAATTGGGTGGTCACAGTTCCCCGCCTGCCCTAGCCTCCCTAGACTGGTGGAGATCCCCCAGGGCAGTGTGGAAGCGTGTTCCATTCAGGGAATTGGTCCTGTTGATCACCTTATTCTCTGATGCCTCAGATGTGGGATGGGGAGCCCACATCGGGGCCAACCTGAACACTCAGGGGCTCTGGTCGGGGGAGGACAGGCGCCTGCACATCAGTGTGAAGGAGCTGAGGGCTATTCACCTAGCATGCAGGCTGTTCCTCTGATTCCTGGCAGGCAGAGTGGTGCAGGTGCTGACAGGCAACACCGCAGCTATGTTTATATAAACAGGCAGTGAGGGGTGCGCTCCTCGGCTCTCTGCAAGGGAGCTACCCATCTGTGGGGCTTTGCCGTGAGACACAACTTCCACTTGACTGCCTCTCACCCCCTGGGGGTGAGGAATGACAAGGCAGATCGCCTCAGCAGGACATTTCTACCCCACCATGACTGGTCGCTGCACCTGGAGGTAGTGACAACGATCTTCCAAAAGTGGGGTGTTCCCCAACTGGATCTATTCGCGTTGGCTTGGAACGCGCAGTGTCAAGGTTCAGCTTGTGCCGGGATTATGAGACTGGGTCGATTTCAGACGTGTTCCTCAGTGACCGGATGGAGACCTTCAGGTACACGTTCCTGCCCATTCCACTCCTGCCCAAGGTCCTCCTGAAAATAAACAGGGACAGGACAGATGTCATATTCACTGCTCCGGCCCGGGGCGGCATGACCATCTCTCGCAGGACCACAATCGCCAGTTGCACCTGGACCTGGACTCCCTGCAGCTTACGGCCTGGAGGCTCTCGGGCTGATGGAGGGAGAGAGAACCTGCGCGGTGCATGTCCAGCAAGTCCTTCTGGGCAGCAGGAAACCTTCTACACAGGTCATGTATCAGGCTAAATGGAAATGGTTTACCTCTTGGGCGGAGTCCCAGGGCATTCCGCCAAGCCTCTCGCCTCTGCAGGCGATCCTGGAGTACCTGCTCCAGCTAAAGCTCCAGGGTCTGGCGCTGGCCTCGCTGAAGGTTCACCTGGCAGCCATTTCAGACTTCCATCAGCCACTAGAGGGGAGATCCCTGTTCTCCCATCCCATGTTGGTCAGGTTCCTCAAGGAGGTGGAGAGGCTTTATCTGCAGGTCTGTGACCCGGTGCCTCCCTGGGATCTCAACCTGGTCCTCTCGAGACTCACGGGGCCCCCCTTTGAACCCATGGCTTCATGCCCCCTGCTTATGCTTTCATGGAAGGTAGCCTTCCTGAGGGCCATTACCTCAGCCAGGAGGGTCTCCGAGATTAGGGCCTTGACCTCGGAGCACCCTTATACAGTATTCTATAAGGATAAGGTGCAGTTGAGGCCGCGCCCAGCCTTCCCGCCCATGGTGGTTTCCCAATTTCATTGTAACCAAGATAAATCTCTCCCTGTGTTTTTCCCAAACTGCACGGTTTGGAAGAGGAACGGAGATGGCATTCGCTGGACGTGAGATGAGTCCTGGCCTACTACATCGAGGACAAAGCCGCTCCGGAAATCGATGCAGCTCTTCATTGCAGTGGCAGACCGGATAAAAGGATCACCTGTCTCCGCCCAGCGCATCTCCCAGTGTGGATCATATCCTGCATCAAGTGCTGCTATGAGCAGGCGAATATGCCGCTTCCGGGTATCATCACAGCGCACTCAACCAGAACTCAGGCCTCCTCTGCAGCCTTCCTGGAGAGAGTGTCCCTGCAGAACATCTGCAGAGCTGCCACCTGGTCGTCAGTGCATACCTTCACGCCCCACTATGCCATTGTTCAGCAGGTGAGAGGAGACACGGGATTTGGCAGAGCCATGCTGAGGGCAGCTCACCGGTAACTCCTACCCACCTCCAGGGTATTGCTTATTAATCACCTATATTGGAATGGATATGAGCAATCACTTGAAGAAGAAAACAAGGTTACTTACCAGTAACTGATGTTCTTCAAGATGTGTTGCTCATATCCATTCCACACCCACCCTCCATCCCCACTGTCGGAGTTGGCAGAAAGAAGGGACTGAGGGGGCGTGGGGCCGGCAGTGCTTCATGTGCCGCGGCATGTGCAGGGCACTCCAGGGGGCACCAGAGCCGGCCCTACGGGGTCTGCTAAGGGGAAAAAGGTTCTGGGAACCATGCACTGTGGTGTGCACTCACCTATATTGGAATGGATATGAGCAACACATCTCGAAGAACAACAGTTACTGGTAAGTAACCTTGTTTTCATCTTGCAATGGGACTGGTTTTGTTCAGAAAAAAAAAATCAATTGCCATTTTGAGTGTGATTCGCATATTAAACAAAAAGCATAGGCAGAGGCTACAGCTCAGAAAAAAAACTAAGCAAGAGTGTCTACAATGTTTAAAAGAATAACTGAAAGTAGTTTAGCAAAAAGAGAAGCTACAATGGAGCTAGTGGAGGCCTTCCTTGCTGCCAACATACCTTTAAAAAAAATGGATAATCTGAAACTGGGAGTACATAAGCCAATCAAAGTGGTAGCCAAGCAGTGTCGTTTCCACCTAAAAGGACAGTTACTAACCTTCCATAACGGGTTGTTCTTCAGGGCTGTCTACACTGACAGCGGCAAAGTCGCCACTGTCAGATCAACTTATCTGGATCGACTGAGTGGTCAGTGAAGACCTGCTCAGTTGATCCAGAAGTTGATGTACTAAAACCACCTCCTCAAGTGGTGTAGCGCTGCATCAACGGGAACGTGGTTCCTGTTGGCGCAGTGCAGTGAAGACAGCATGCAGAAGAGAAGGACAGAAGTTGACGGGAGTTACACAGGTTCTTTGCATACTTTGCGTAACTCCCGTCAACTGCTGCCGAATTGCTGAGGTAAGTGTAGACCAAGCCCAAGATGTGTTAGCTCATGTTCATTCCATGCGAGCTATGTGTGTGCTACATGCATCAGTGCCAGAGATTTTTCCCTCAGTGGTATCCATAGGGCCAGCTCTAGCACCTCCTGTATTGGCGTATGTATGCAACAGTACATAGGGCGCTGCCGGCCCGCCCCACCCTCAGTTCCTTCTTGCCGAAACTCCACCAGAGGAGAAGGAGGGTAGGTCATGGAATGGACACGAGCAACACATCTCAGAAAATAACAGTTACGGAAGGTTAGTAACCATCTTTTCTTCTTTGAGTACTTGCTCATGTCCATTTCAAGTTAGGTGACTTACAAGCAGAACCTTCGGAGGTGGGCCAGGAGTTCACAGACGTGCCAATTGCAATATTGCCCTGCCAAAGCCTGCATCATTTCAGGCTTGCTATGTGATAACATAATGGAATGTGAAGGTGTGCACCAAAGAACAAGTTGCAGCCCTGCAAATGTCCTGTATTGGGACCTGGACTAGGAAAGCCACCGAGGGAGCTTGTGCTCTCGTCAAATGGGCTGTCAGAGTAGCAGGAGGTATGACCTTTGCCTGTTTATAGCAAGTTCGGATGCAGGAGGTGATCCAAGAATGTGCTGCTTTTTTTACCTTTGCCAAAGAATGCCAGATGAGAGTAAAAGTAACTGAGTTTTGGGACTGTTTCTGATTGGTTTGGAAATCTCTACAAGTTGGCAAAATGCTGCCTTACAATTTCTACCAATTCCATGGATGCAGAATATGTGATTTCAATGTATGAACGGGTATTCACCCCCAGAGACAGAAGATGGCAACTGGAACTGCTGGTGGATGCTGCATCATGGCATTTAACAAATAAAGTGGCCTGTTTTATTTAGGTAAGCATAAATGTGTATTTCCAAGCTCTATGTACAACTTTGAGTATTATACTTTATTATTACTATTTATTTATTTAGCAGACTCCCTTATCCAGGACAACTTACAAAGATAACAACAGTAGTACAGTACAATACTTGTTGTGTATTTACTGTATGAACACATCTATGAAATTTGCCATTTATGCCATGACCAACTTGTGAAAAATGTGTGATTTCTCTGTGATTTAAGTAGATCCCTAGTTATAACACTGTGAAGGGATGGTATTTACTAATAAAAAAAAAGGACAAAGCTGAAAACTGTTTTGATATCATACTGTAGCCACCCACTTCCATCAGGATCCTAGACTATCCAGGAAAGAACCAATCCCATCACAAGAAATACCTAAAAGATTCATACTAGCAGACATCCCTAATGTTAGAAGGAAAGCAAACTGGGTGATTCAGACCAATGGTGAAAGCAGAAGGCTCATGGATGACTAGAGCAATAGAGGTCAATAGAACACCATGTGCCTAAAGAAATATGGGATCTGCCAAATCCTGAAGTCTCTATTCATTTTTTAACCAAGTCTTTACTCAGGCAAAATTCCCATTGATTTCAGTGGGATCTAAGTGCATGTGTCTGATAGTAAAATTTGGACCAAAATATTCAAAATGAATTCTATTTCATGAAGGTGTCTTGCAATGTCAGTTTCAAAAGCAGCAGTTTGGCATTTATTAAATAGGTTTAGCAGGGACCTTCCTGATTATGGGAGAGGAAAGTAACTTGGGACGTATTAAATAAGTGTGAGTAAGTCATTACACTGATGATGCTTATCCTGTTCAAAAAAACAAAGGCAAGAAATAAATCTTTACTAATTCCTGTCCTTTGATAGCAGGCAGCCCTCCATGCTCAAAGGGACACAAACACATATTACTTGTTTTTTTTATTAAGATGTGAAGAAAATTAAAAATATTTTGCACCAACCAACTTGAAAAATCTGTTCACCAGAACCGATCTACCGTTGCTAGGGAGGGTACTAAAGTGACATTGATTGTTTCTACAGTTAAGAATCCACAATGTAATTGATTTTTATCTGACTCATTTAGTGTGGGCAGGCTCCATTTGTTCAAGAAACCTATAATATATTCCTTGAATCATTGTAACTATGAGAGATATAAAAGTTGATGTAATGTTTTAAATACATTATTTAACTCAATTTGTTTTGCACACTGAATTCGCATTCTTGACACGGATACAGATTCTGTCTAGATATTGTCCATCTTTGCACTATTGTAACTGAAGTTTTGAGTGTTTAGCAAACTAAGCCCCAAGTGTCTGAAGTTGGCCACCCCAAAAACTGAGGCATTCCAGGTTGGAGGCCACTTCTGAAAATGTTGGTCGTAATATTTTTACCATACAGTAAGTTCCTGACCTTCCTGCTGCCTACTTGTGCAAACTTGGGGCCAAGTCCTGCAAGACTCAGCACTTCTTGCAAGCTTGATTCCAAGGAAGAGTGCTGAACAGGTGGTATTCAGCACCTCACAGAATTGGGCTCATTTATAGAATCCCTTATAACAAAGAAGAGAAAGGACTCACATGTAATAAATATAAAAGGGATTCTTTACTGAATCTGCTGAGTATCCTGGCTCTTTTGCTCCCTAGCTAAAGACAACCTTTGCTGCTAATATTATCACATAGGCTTCTTCCTAAATCCTGTCCTGGCCTAAGCAGTGGGGCTAAGATTGATTATAGTACACCATTACTACTCAACATTAGTTAGCCATGGTGCAAACCTGATGCCATTAGAAGTATTGAAGGACAACCCAAGATATCAGAAAAAATCAGTTAGGTGCTTAGCTGCTTTTGAAAATCTCACTAGATACCTATCTGTACCTTTAAGTACCTAAATACCTTTAAAAATCAGGCCCCTAAGGGCTACAGTGATGTGGCCCCAGATTGAACCACAGATCCAAGTATCCTTTAACCTTGGGAAAGATCAGATCTAGATCTGAAATTTACAGCTTGCACCTGTCTAATTTTTAAATAAGTAATCTCTCATATTAATGTGGAAGATTAGTCTAGCGAAAGAAGCAGAATTTAGTTTCAGCTTTTGAATGCATGTTCCATCTCACTTTTTCAGATTCCTTTCTCCTCCTTTGTTGGTAAATGACATTTTATTGGAAAAAACAAAAAACAGGTGATCATTAAAATAAAGTTGCTATTTCTGAAAATGTAAAAGAAAAAAAGAGCAAAGCAGTAGTAACTCTTTCAAGGATGAAAATTCAATAAACAATTATAGCTCTCAGATCCTTTTCTGAACTAGACATGTAGAGAGAAATCCTCTCATATTGGATAGAATACATTGTTTTATTACAGGTGATCCGCAAAGGTGCAAAGAGGGCTGAGACTTTTCTTGCTCCCTGCCTCTTCAGAAAGAGGGTTTCTATTTTCCCCTGCTTGGTTTTATCTTAGAAATATGTTAATTCTAGTCTTTGCTGGCGAACACTTTGCACGTCACCTGTTTAACCAATAATTCTGTTTGAGAAACACATGCATCATCATTCACATTGGAGTACCAAATCAAGTAAAGAACAGAAGCATCAAATCACATTCACTGAGGAGGAATTCTTGCCTCCTCTCCACTCAGTGAATGCAGAAGAGATAATAGACAGAGGCTGCATCTCCTTTCCACTGCGCAAAGAGGGCAGGATGCAGAGAGCCCATGCAGATAGGGGAGAACCCCTACAGAACTGCCCTCCTTGGTCTCAGTGACTAGGTTCAGTTAAAGCCATGGTGTGGAAGGGAAACTGGAATGCTATGGTTCAACCAGCCATATATCCCCTTTGCAGGAGCTGGCCACAGGAGCTGCTACGGCTGCTTAGTCTCCCCTTAGGCTACAGCCTCACCAGTAGGTTGCAGCAGGAGCTAGGGAGAAGCTCTGCTGCTACTTCAGGTGCAGTGTTTTGAATGCGTAATAGCTAATAACATACTATGTACTTAATTTACCAACTATTATATCACCAGTATAATCTATGTTAACAAACAGAACTGATATGTCCATCATTGAATCTCCTGAAACCGAATGACCACCTATTGAAACATACATATATTTTGTCATGGCTTTTCTATCCTTTCATATATTGGATGTGGTGGCTACTTTGCAGAACAAAATATTTCTCTGTAATTAAAGCTGGAAATGAACAAAGTGACTATCCTGGGAAAATCACAGATTAAATTAAGCACAAATGACCCATCTCAGGTCTTTACAACTCAGGTAATGACTGAAGAAAATTAGTTAAGAGACTGATGAAGGACTCAGAATGGGTAATTATTGATATTATAAACATTTAGTTTAATTTGCAAAAATATGATTGCAAAATTAAATATTACTTAATGTTTTCTGTATTCCAGGGTGGACTATCTTCCAGCTTTGCTCAGAGCTTCTGTTGTAGAGAACTTCAAGCACCCTTTCTATTCCATTAAGGATAATTAACAAACCTAAAGGTTCCATTTTCAAAAATATTGTAGAGATAAATAATAGTATTTTGCACTTCTCTAGGGTCCTTCATCCAAAGGTCTCGAACTGTTACAAACCTTGAATAAAGGCGGAAGAGAGATGAGATCCTTACACTATATGGAATACCATATTGACACAGACACAGGTGAATGAAGACAGAACACGCAGAGGATGAGTTTTACATGGCAGACTGATTTAACAATTCATTTAATAACAGGGGTGAAAAGTACCTCAATCTCTACCAAGCAGAAACAATGATTAAACTCAGGAGCAATTGGTTCTATGCCATAACCTTGATAAGAAGTAAGGCACCCGTGGCCTAACTCCTTTATCCACTTGAGGGCTTCAGACAGATACTGCTATCTTCCACCACCTCCTTCAAATGAGAGAATGAGAGTAGAGATGAAAGGTGCCACGATCTGCGCTATATTTACCCTCATCCCATATTTGTCAGATGCCTCCTTCCTGTGCATCATTCTTGGGTTTATCCCAGGCAGGGCCGGATTAACTCTGGGCCCAGGGCTATTAGATTTTGTGGGGCCCCTTACGGCGGTGCTCCGGGGGCTGTGGAGCACTTGGGCTGGCCTGGAGCAGAGCAGCCAGCCTGGGGGCAAGGCGGGCCAGCACTGTGGCGCGGTGCAAGCTGGTGGCGCTTCAGGGGTTGGGAGCGCTTGGGCCGGAGGCACTCTAAGGGCAGGGCAGACTGGCACTGTGGTGCAGTGTGGGCTGGCAGTGCTCCAGGGGCTGGGAAGGAGTGCTCAGGCTGGGTCTGGGGCAGACCAGCCAGGCAGGGGCAGGATAGGCCAATGCTGTGGCACGGCGTGGGCTGACAGTGCTCCGGGGGCTGGGAGTGCGTCCTCAGGCCGGAGGCGCTCCAGGACCTGGGGTAGACTGGCCAGCCCCAGGGGTAGGGCGGCAGTATGGTGTGGCATGGGCTGGCAGGTGGTGGTGCTCCAGGGGCTGGGGCAGACTGGCCAGCCTGGGGCCGGGTCTGCACCTTGTGCTGGGGCACTCTGGCAGTGAGGGAGGGAGGCACAGGATAGGCAGGGTAGGTTGGGGCAGGACAGCTCTGGGGCACGGACTCTGGGGGTACTTGGGGCCACCTGGCAGTGGGGCCACCCAGCCAGCCTGCCTGCCTGGTGCTGCTTGGGCTGCCCAGGGCAGGGCTCTGACAGGAGAGGGGTGGAAGGGGCGTGGCTTCAGGCGGAAGGGGCAGGGCTGGGGGCTAGCCTCCCTGAACAGGCAGTTCACCATTTCCTGAAAAGTGCCCTTAATGTAAGCCTGCTTGCCATGTGGTCCTTTCTTAGTTTTAGTTATGAGAAAGCATTTTTCTTTAAATGGGAAAACAAAAGATCAGATTCTCAAGTCTCTTACCTTACACTCTGCAAACACATGCAGCCCTCATATAGGGGTTTATTTTAGGCTTATTGCCCCATATTAAGTCTTGATCTACACTAGAGTGTTTTGTCAAAAAAAGTCAGTTTTTTTCAACAAAAGAATGCAGGTTTACACACTGCAATCACACACACACACCCCTCCCGCCAACAAAAGTGCCCTATTTTTTTCAACAAAATAAAACCACCTCAACAAGAGGCTTTTGTCGGCATAGTTAGGGTGCCACAAAATATCATATCATTGTTAGTTAGTTATCATAGTTAGGGTGCCACAATATATCATATATTGGCAACATATCATTTAGTCATTAGTTAGCTAGAAATATATATTTTTCCTATTAATTAATTTGTTCAGCTGTTATACTGCTTGTGTTCTAACCATAGTTTCATCTATGTTCACAAGAATCCTAGGCAGAGGCGCCTCTGTAGGACACATCAGTGTTCAGATACTAAGGTGATGCATGCTTTGGAAATACCTAAAATAGTTGGACAGCCTGACAAGACACAACAGCACCAACAACCAGGCTTGATCCTAGGAACTCTAGGCAAAGATGGTGTGATTGGTTCGCACCACTCACTGTTGGTCAGGCACCTCCTACTGGTTGGCTGGGGAATAGGTCCAGGCTGATGCCCACATCTGCAGTCTGTGCACTGTTACTCTCTCTCTGCAGTTGGCCTGTAGCCCTTCCTGCAGCAGTCCAAAACCACAGAACCCTCTTCCTGACTCAGCCCTCCAGCTAAGTCACAATTTGTGTTCCCCGCTTCCAGGAGAAGTTTTGGCTCATTGGTAGTCTGGCCACTTTCTGTGGCTGCTGCAGTTTCTCATTTCATTACTTCCTCAGTGGCACCTGCAGTTACTTATCCTACAACTTCCCAGTGGTGAGTATGGGGGGAGTGGGAGGGACCCAAGCCTGCCTACTATCCAGGTTCCAGCCCAGAGACCCTATGAATTGCAGCCTTTTGCTGTGCTCTTAGTTCCTCTTGCTGCCATCTCCCATGATCACTTCACCTCAGCCCTAGCACCTTCTTCACCTGCTCTCAGGGCCTGCCCCTATCCCCATTCAACAGCCCACCAGGAGCTCCTCTAGCTCCCCTGATACCTGCCAGCAGTAGCTCTGCCTCACGTGCTACAGATTTCCCAGTCTGCAGGAGGCACAGCCTTCCCTCCTCAAGCTCCAGGCCAGGTCTGCTCTGCTTTGGACTGCAGCTCCTTTTATATGGGCCTGCTGACCTTTGATTGGGTGTTCCTCCAAGCCTCTTTCCTGTTAGCTGCCTCCCACCCAACCTCCCTAGGGCTGCTTTTAATCCCTTAAGTGCCAGTGTGGGGCAGACATCCACCACAGATGGGGTTATGATGTCTTCCCACCTCAGTGTATGTCTTAGAATCCTGTGTGTAGCCAGTGAAAGAATTCTCAGGCACCTGGTTTACACTCACATATTTCTCAGATTCTCCCACTATTATACTTACAGTATTACAGGTTCCCGAACAATAGCAGCACAGAATGTAGTCTGTCTGCTGATAGTTGTATCACCCTAGCGATTAATGATATCTTTCACACAACATTTCTAAAATCTGTAGTGCAAATGTAACATACCCAAGTGTTAAATGAAGCTGTTCTGAAGGAAACAAATTTTAATGTACATGAGGAAAAATAGGCTCTCTTTCCCTTTGAATGTCTTCAGTTGCCGAATATAATGGGGGTAATGGAATTTTATCAATGGATGTTACTTGTCGCCCTATTAGTACATTCCTAGCATTGCTGGGAGATGATCATATTAAAAATACTTTCACTATGCAGTAGACAAAAATCAACAAATTAATCCACTCATCACTGCTCCAGATGGGCTCACACCATTAAATGTATTTTTCACTGTTGTCATTTGGTTGCAAACCTATTCAGAAGGCAGTGTATAGAAACAATGTAGTCTGTAAAGCCTACTATACACTGATAGGAACAGGAGAGGAACTCTAGATTCAAAGCTTGCCTGAATTGCAAATTCACTGTGTGACCCTGGGAAAATCATTTTAGCTTCTCGTTCCTCAATCATGCCAGTTGTAAAACCTGATAGGATCTCACTAAAAGCCAAAATCATCTAAGATTGTTTTGATTGGCTGTTTGACACACACACACACACACACACACACTCTCTCTCTCTCTCTCTCTCACAGGCTTTGTAGGGCACTGACCATCCTAAACTCTCATTGAACTTAAGAACATTTAGCTCATAGCAAGATGTGCTCAGCATCTCATGGGATTGGGCCTTATTTTTATAAATTCTCTTTCATTGGATAGATGTTAGACACCCATGGGCATTTAAAAGTGTTATCCTGTCATGGCCATGTCATGTCACGGTCTTCCATTAGTTCTAACTATGAACTAGTCTCTGTTTAGAATGGTGCATGTTTATTCCAATTCTGTAGTCCCCAGTAAAGACCATCCCCACCTTATTGTGATAGTGGAGTGTTCTCAGAGGGAATCTCTAGCTAACGGGGATCTGGCAAGCATATTCCAACTATGAAATTTCAGAAGAGAGTTCAGAAATACGATGCAACTACATGGGGAAACCAATGCATCACCTCTTGTGGTTTCCAGGGTGGTGTCAACAAATATGTGACTGCCACCTTTAACATCATGCATTTGAGTGCAATGGGCATCCAAAACTGTATCAGAGAAGTTGAAAAAGTTCTTTGAGGAAAATATTCATGTTGCTGCTATAGAAGAAACAAAGCTTTCTGACAAAAAAATGTGTCTATTATGAGTTTTGACTGCTTGGAAAGGGAAAGAGCTGTTGGAGATCTGATGTTTATTGTTAGGGAGACACTCAAACATGGAAATGTATGAGATACACATGCATACTGAGTTGGACTGTAACAGTATCAAGTCTGGGGGTGAGGAGTTAAGAGCTGTCAATGTCTATCATCCTGATGTCAGCCCAATTGATAAAGAGAATCTTATGATAGCATTTGGGAAACTGCAGTCAAACTATTATCTGTAGAGATTTCAACACCAAAACTGAAGTTTGGGGTAATTTTGCTGAATGGCTTTATCACTGACAATGATTTACTTGTCTTGAATGATGGCACTATAACTTATATGTCAAGATCACATAGCACAAAGTCAACTTCAGATATAACTCGAGTGATAAGCAACATGTCCATAAGCTGCACATGAAATGTTTTGGAGGATGTTGGAAGCAATCATCGACCTGTACTCACATGTTGGAATAGGAAGATAGTGAGCTCTCAGTTGATAAATAGGAGGCAGAGCTTTCATAAGGTTGACTAGTCCTATTTTACAGACACACTTGAGAATATTATTTCTCAAACTCCTAGGAAACAACCTTGAAAAAGACCTTAAATTCTTTTTTTTCTATTGTGCAGAAAACAATAAATAGAGTATCCCAAGAGGCAAGAGGAAGAAACGGGTCCCACATTGGCCATGTGATAAAGCACCTTGGTAAGAAGCTATTGTTCCTCATCTTAAGGATCCTTCATTTCTGGGCAGCTATTGGGCTGTATCTTTAACCAGTCATCTTTGCAAGATAATGGAAAGAATAGCAAAATCAAGGCTTCTGTGGAGGCTTTTAAAAGAATGGAAAATAAATCTACCCAGATGGCTTACAGACTCTTGCATGCAATTACGGATATATTGGTTAGCCTTCTGTTAGCCTATTATTGATGGATTCTAACAAAAGCCACAACAGTCATCAATAGGAGTCCTTTTTGGATCTCCATGTGGCCTTTGATAGAGGCTGGCATGATAAGCTCTTAGTGAAACTCAGTGCGATGGAGATCTGTGGTAAAATGTACCTCTGGATAAGAGAGTTCTGACACTATACAAAAATAACAGTAAGACTAAATGTACTTTTTTGAAGACAAGGCCATGCAGGGATGGAATTCCTCAAGGCTCAGTTTTAAGTCCTCTTCTTTTCCTGCTGTACTACTCTGGACTGTCAGGCCACTTGGAATCCTTTGTATTCATGTATGCAGACAATATTACACTTTGTATCATGGGTCATGAGAGAATGAATTGAATGAGGACTTGGAAATTGTAACTAGATGGGCAAAGGAACATACATTCCAGCTGAATCCAGCAAAAATAAAACCCACCTACTTTAACACAAATCATAGGAGATTCAACTACTGTCCAAAATTGTCATTGGATGGAGAAGGTATTGTTGTTGACAGGAACCTGATATACCTTGGAGTGAGCATGGAGACAGAACTAAGGTGTGGACCACAAGTCAGAAAGATGGCGGTCAAAGCAAAGGAGGGATTGAATCTTCTACAGTGTATTGCCAGTACCAATTGGGCTTCATGTGTTCAGACACTGAAAAATAACATGGTGCTCAATAGTGCATCCAATACTGTAATATGCCTTACCCATCTGGTCACATACTGCTTCCAGTAATCTTGCAAAGATCAATGTTGTGCAGCTGTCTACAGCTCACACAATAATTGTAGCTGTCAAATCCACTGCAACTGCAATTTGTGAACAAGAGGTTGATCAGACTCTTGAGAACCATAGAAAAGGACATTAATTTGGTAGGGAAATTGTCTTCATTCTCTACCTGAATGCCATCTCTGTTCAGGTCTGTTCAGAAATTGGAAAACTAAATCCAGGCTGAAACGATCATCTTGTTTTGAAAGCTGTGCAAAGGCTAAAGAAGAAATTGAAGCACTTGATGATGTTAGGAGGGTAGAGTGTGTGAAGAAGTTTGTATGTCCCATAATTCCTCCATCTGAATCTATTTGCTTTAGTAAATGTCTCCCCCTTTTGGAATCTTGCTTGAAGGAACAAACAAATAGGAAGCCTTGGCCACACTACAGAAAATTGTAGTAAAGACCATCCAAGAGCATCAGGGCTTGTTCACACTTACCCAGAAATTCAGCGGCAGTCGACGGGAGTTACGCAAACTATGCAGAGTAGTTTGCGTAACTCCCATCGACTGATTCTGCGTGCTATTCACATTGCGCTGAGCCGACGGGAAAAGTGTTCCCGTCGGCTCAGCGCTACGCTAGTTGAGGAGGTGGACTTAAGTCGACTCCCTCATCGATTGAGCGGGTCTCACTGACTGCTCAATTGATCATGAAAGATCGATCTGGCAGCGGCAATTTTGCCACTGCCAGTGTAAACATAGCCTCAGTCACAAGGCAAATAGATTATGTACACTGATGGTTCATGAGACAAATTCTTCAAGAATGATGGATGTGGGGTCTTTATCCAGTGACCTCATGGAGAGAATACAAGAAAGAGCAGTATTTCAGGATATATCAGCTCAAACTATACAGACAAACTGAAAGTTGTTCTCACTGCATTAAAAGAAATAAACAGAGAAGAAATAACACTGGACATCATGCTATTGGTTGACTTGCAGGCAGCAATCCTTCAGTTTCTTTTGAAGAAATCAGAACATTATCAACAATGCAATTCATATATAGGCTTGGAGGATCAGAAAGAGAGCCCATAAGTTGACTTTTCAATGGATTCCATCATAGATGTATATGGGAGACAGGTAGCTGATGACCTGTCCAAAAATGGAAGATCTGAAATTCAGGTTGGAATGACAATGGTTGTAGCTACTGAGGATACGAAGGGAAATATCTGAAATGAATGGTCAAAAGATGAAAGATCCTCTGATATCAAAACATATCAGAAAATAACATCCACTATCATGAGATTGCAAATGAGGCATGCTGCAGGAATGAAAATCAACAGATGGAACCAAGTTATAAACCACTCTGGAAGATGTGTCAGGTAGATTTTAAAACCCACACACACTTTTGAATGTCATATTGTAAGGAAAGTGAAGTTTTTTGGATTGGACACCTTGGATCAAGCCCTTACAAAAGAGCCTAGATCAGATGCCAGATTTATTCCTGAAATTCATAGCCTGGTATGATTATTGTGGTACAAGACAACAAACAACAATTTTGCAGTCTGTCTGATGCAGATTTCATATTTACCACAATCAGAGAATAACTCCTGGATGGACTACAGGATCAAGACAATGTATTATACTTAGATTCATTGCAGCCAAAAAAGGTCACTGTTAATATGGGTGTTCTGCTCCCAATGACAAAATACAGTGTAAAACTCAGGGGGTCTTAATTGTGAATCTCTGAATTCCTCCCCAGCAGACTGTACTACAGAGGAAGACATCCAAATAATTTAGGATTGCCCAGAATGGCAGCCTATGCTGTCTCTGTAAATCGAATTCCATTCTCTTTGTTTGTTTTATCAATAGAATACCATCAATACACAAGGAGACATTTAAAGGCCAGGTTTTGGCCTCTGTTATGAGCAATGCAGGATGTGTGGAGTAGTGGCAAAATGAGGAGGGGCTCTCAGGCTCAGGGCAAATGCAGAGTGACTATGGTAGCCCTGGGAAGAAGATACTGCAGAGAGCTCCATACACGTGCTGCTGAAAGGTGAAGCATTTGCTTCTCCTAGCTTCTGTTTCCAAATACTGAGATATACAGAAGATCAGGAGAGTCCTGACTGCATCCCCACCCCACCTCACCTGTCCACAGTGTACAGAGCTATTGAATGTAATAAACAAACCCATGACAATTAAAATGCTCTAATAACAGCATCTAAATGGCTGTGCTAGGTGGAAGAAATTTCTTTCCCCCTCTTTTTTCTAGGGTGCCTGCATTTGATAGAATAAACCTTTATTTGTGAAGTGGTTTGGTTCCTTGATTCCTATCAACCATTAACATTAATGAGAATGCTGCATTAATGAGAGTCCCTATGCAATGTGCCCTCAAGTTTTATGTTTCCAGTCTCCCCCCAGTGTCAAGATATGTGCAAACAGAGGGAAAAAAAAAAGCTGACAGGGTATGTCTACACTGCGATTAAATAAAACACATGGCACCAAACCTCAGAGCCTGGGTCAGCTGACTTGGGCTGCAGGGCTATAAAATTGCAGTGTGGTTTAAGAGGGGGAGAATTGTGTAAATCCAATCCAGCAGAGGTAAAGGCATGAGGCCTGACACCTTTGAGAGATCAGAGGGGGTTCAGAAGTGCAGTTAGCCCTAGAATTATGACAGATTGATTAAGCTCATTTAGAATAGAAGCTGGAGCAACTAACCTAGGCACTTGGACTGTAAAACAGTTTACAGGGTAAACTACTGGGATGAATAATAATACTGTAACATCCTAAAAATAGTGAACAGCATGATCAACATTTTTGTTGAACACAGTAGGATGGATTCATCAGCCACAACAATTTCTTTGATTAACTTTGTGTTGAAATTTCATAAAAAGAGAAGTACAACATTCATACAGTATAATTATTATAGTGTGAAATAGGCATGAATTAGAACAAGGTAACTTTTTTGTCAGTGGGCAAGTAAATTCAGAGTGTCAGGAAATATTCCCACACCAGGTGCTAGGAACTATGTGCCTACGCTCTATTGCAGTATAGAGAACAGGCTGACTATTAATAATATATTTATAGCTGAACATAAGGTATAGAGGGAATATTTAAAATGTTTAATTATTAAAATGAAGGAACTAATTGACTGTGCTTCTCTTGCAGTTCTGTTAGTGTTTCTAAACTTATAAGAAATGCTTAGGGTGGTACAAAGAGTGATATAAATATATAGGAGGAAATTATGAAAATTTACAGCAGGAAAAAATTCCTAATGACATGCACTGTGGTGCATATGATGTTATTGGAAACTACAAGCTCATAGAGAATGATAAATCCCTAAGCATTTAAGGCTGTGAAAAAAAAGAATCAGATAAGAATAATAACCCAAGAAAAACATGGACTTAGGAGAGTGCAGGTTGGTGGCATTTGGGCATTAATCTCCCTTATTGGGGCTTTTGTGAAGGTGGCAAAACCACACTGTTTATTGCTAACCTTAACATTAAGACATTATAACAATTTTTGTTATTAATTAAGCCTGTGGCAAAAGACAGAAGTTGTAACTAAAATGGTTAGTTCTGTACAGGTCCTTTCCCTATAAATCATTTCTTATATTCACCTCATGGCATTAACAATTAAAGTGTATTTCTTCAGCTACCTGACGCCTCAGGTTCAACCACTGATACTACATCGCTAAATGTTGTGTGTTTTAGACCTTGACTAAGAACTACCTCCTTCTTTTTCCTCACTGTTTCACTCTGAGCTGAGCTGATCAATGTTGTCATTGAATGCAGCTGTCTTGTGAGTTGCAAATGAAAAGGGAGCTAAACTTGTAACCCACTAAATGCAGTAAAGGGGAAGACCTCCTTGAATATGACCTGGTATGGAGTGGAGAGCTAGTGGTGTGCACAGAAAATAGATGTGATGCATGTCATGGTTTCAAGGCAACTGCACCTGCATCCCACCAGAGTCCACCTAGGGCACCCACTTCAGGCTCCCAGCTATCATCACTCTTGGGTGCAGATCCACATCTCATTTCCTCCTGACTAGGAATTTTAAGGCTGCACAGCTCCCTGCCTTTCACTGTGATATCCCCCAGCAAGCCAGACTGCTTGGAAAGCCAGCGTCTGTGCTTTGCTTTCTCTCCAAGGGCAACAGTTATAAGTTACCACACAGATCCTTCTAAGCAAGCATATTTATTCTTAAGGTAAAAGTATTACAAAGAAAACATTAAAACAATAAAAGAACCTACATGAATGCTAAAAAGCTTACCAGAAGTAACTCCCAAGTTTTAGTCCTTCCAAGCCACAACTGGGTTTTCCCCATGATTACAAGTTCATCCATCTTAGATCCAGAATCAGATCGAAGCACTGAGTCATTTTATGCTCAGCCTATTTATCCAAAAGTCCTTTCTTTGTCTGATCGTCTCTGGAGAATCCACTGTGAACCAGAATATTTGATCCTTCTCCAGAAGAGTTACCTCTCTGGAGGTGTTATAACCTTAATTGTCCCCTACTGTTTTTACTTCCTGGAGGTGATATAGATCAACATATAAAATAGTGTTTTATTTTGGGATAAATGTGACTCAATAGGTAGAGATTTTGCTATACTATTTGTACTCGATTTGTAGAATTGGATTTAACAGTTAATGTTTCTCTTTCAGTAGGAATCAGGAGATATCAAATTTACTATGCAGTGTTTTATTTCAATGTGTAACATATACACATACACACATTAGTAATCTGTGCTTAAATGCAATATTTATATATGAGTATAATGTAGCCACTTTATTTCTGAATTTCAAACTGCACAGCACTTTGTTATCTTTACCTGTACTCAAGCACTTTTGAACCTAGTCTAGTGTAATACCATATTGCTCAATTATTTACGATAAAGATGTCAAGGAATTCTCACTTGAATCCATTCTTTGGAATACCTCTATTGAGCCAGTGGCAATATAGCATTAGGGTGACCAGATATCCCAATTTTATAGGAACAGTCCTGATACGGGGCTTTGTTTTATATAGGCACCCATCCTGACCTGTTTTTCACACTTGCTATCTGGTCATCCTATCTAACATATGTAATTACACATAGAAGATTTCCAAGATGGGCATAATCAGATTCTCTGCTGGAATGTAATGATGGGGAAGCAGCTATTGTGTTTGTCTCCTCAGAAATCTTTGAAGCTAATTGCTAAAGAGATGATCAAATTAAACTGGAAGTCGGATTAATTTAGAAACATTTTTATTTAAGCTGGAGTCAAACAGTTTAAATATTAGTACAGTACACAGGTGATATATAATATAATAATATATTCATAATCATATGAATAATCATATCAGTTGGATGTTTATATAGCAGATCATTTTTAATGGGCATGGACTGGACAATCTTGTCTGTCCCACATGTAACTGTGATTCTGATTTTCGCATTAGTCTGATTTCATATACATGCGTTCAACTATAGTGTTTGCTGAATCCTTATATGTTGACATCAACATGAAACTCCATCATCATTTTGAGGGTTTATGTGGGCCTTAAGTAATGCATAGGTGTAATGCTGGCTCTCTGCACAGAGATGAATTTCACCCCTAGAGTAGGGCTTTGCAATCTGTTTTTGCTGGACATGTATCAAGGGCCTTTCTACTCTATATTTCAGGACATTAACCACTGAATCCTATACAGCAGGCTTTGTATAAGATAGGATATTTGAAATCCACATAAAATTGTAAAGAAAAATGTGACATTTGAATTGTGAAAGGTTGGGAAGCCCTGACCGGGAGAAACATCTGTGATTTAGCTGTCAGACAAAAATAATGATATAATAAACAAACTGGTAGCAGAACTTCCAGTCTGTGCTTTAGCTTCCAAGGCTAAATGAAATCTATATGGTTCCAGTTTTACTGAAGTGCAGTTCCAGTTTGGGAAGCTGAACTCTGTTTTCTCCCTTCCCATTCTTTAGGAGGGAAATACGCACCACCTGATTTCATACAAAGCAAGAAACTGATCTATTTGTAATGGCAAGAGAGGGCTGGGGAAGAGAGAGAGAGAGAGAGAGATAGATTACACCTATGACTTCTATTAGGTCTGTGCCATTGGACTCTTTAGTTTAAAAAAGTTATGCTACCAGTACCAAAGGTTTGATATCCATGTTTTAATACTAACTGAACTATGGATAAAAACCAGTTAATCAGAATTTTGCAAAGGACCAAATTCACTCCTGGTGAAAGGGAGTGCTAATCCCATTTAAATCAATTAGAATTGCACCCACTTGTATTTGCTCCACTGTTTGCTTTTTTCCTAGCTTCTGAATATAAATTGTTTCCAGCAATTTGCCCAATACAGTGCTTTAGTCACTAATTACATCATTTTAAAAGTGGTTCTATAGGATACAAAAGTGTTAGTATTAGTTATAGCTGCTAGATGATTGTAAACCTTTGGACTGAAGCAGCAGTTTTAGTTGCTCCCACATTGCCCCATTAAAGTACTCCTAGTCAGACCTGGGAAGAACTACTTCTAGTGATGAAGTTTAGCTCCTTTTCTATACCTATTCAGTCTTTGCCCTCTGCTGACACCACCAATAAGGACACTGATAACTGCCAGTTGCGTGGTACTGTTTGGGGAATCAGGATTGTTTCTTTAAAATAAAATTGTGAAAGTTTGAATTATGCAAAAGTAGTGAAGTGCTTAATATTCAAAACTAGGAAAAGTCTGTTTGGCAAGGTAAATACTTTCCAACCTGGAAATAGTTTGTGAGACTATAAAAGTTTCCATTACTTTTCAGAAATCTAGTTTCTTTAAGAAAAAGAGATTTGTGTTATCTCTGGGATACTTCTGACACAGCCTATGATGCAAAGACTGATAAAGTAAGTATTTATCTTTTAGATAAGAAAAGCTGGTATCCTTCTACAAATCCTATGTAAATAGCAAAAGTGCAAGGTAGGACTCATCTTGGATGAGTCTTGCTAAGCCTTTGAGTGATCAACATTATCCGGACAAGCATGATAATATAATTTTGTGTATATCCTGTTTAAGATGACAGACAGTTAGATGTATGAAGGGCTTTTTCACTGGAAGAACACTATATTTATATACTAGTTTTTATATTTGCTGACAATCAAGTGTGTAAAGTATTGTTTGTTTGCTATAGGTGTCATGTCTGAAAAATATGTGCCCATACACTTAATAAAAAAGTGAACTGAAATGCTTGCTATGGTGAGCACCATGGTGTGGGTAGGAGGAGCTGAGAGATGCCAGCTGGATCTATCTATCAGTCTAGGCATTTATACCATGCTCATCACCATGGTATCAGAGCACCTTACAGATTCTCAAAGTAAACATAGTAAAGGCTCTCTAGCTTTCTGTCCACCTGCCAGTGGATATGGCTTCATTATTTTTGTTAGTATTGTTATGGAAGCACAGATTAGAATAATGGGTTTCACATTTCAGTCTAAAAGGGTTGAGATTTATAATTGTTCTAATATTTTCAGGGAGAGGATTACCTAGCCATGGGCCAGGTGCTGAGATACTTCTCCCTGCCACTGAAATGAAGGCGAGTGTTCCAGTGTAAGGTAACTGTAGAAGGAGGCTCTGATCTTGGAGAGTGAAGCAGTCTCTGCTCTCAAAACCATGTGGGTAGGATGCAGAAAAATGGCTCAGATTGGCTGAAGGGTTGCAGAGGTGCTAACAAGTGTTGTGGAATACACTACTGATTTTTTGTATTGGTTTCACTGCTAGTGCATGTTCACACCTGAGCATGAGAGCTAGTGAGCTGTGTGTGAGGTCAAGTCACCTAACTGGCAGACCATACCTCCTTAGGGGTGCCGATGGGCATGGCCTCTCTGTTAATACTCTTTTGGCACAAGCTATCTTGCCTTGGAACTTAAAGTATCTGGGTAATAAAAGGCTCCCTACACCACCTCCTGTCCCAAAAGCATCCATCGATCACAGAATGGCCCCTAGTTTTAACTTCAGCCATATTTTGTTTTTGATCTTTTATTTAACTTTTTCTGTCTTTAGACTTTTTGTGCTCATAGGCTGGGAGCCATCCTTAGTGCCAGATTCTGATATTCTCGCTCACAATTAATAGCGCGTGTCTTCTAAAGTAGCCCCATTGAAACTAATGAAACTCCATGTGAGCAAAGTACTACTCAGTGTAAGAATGGGTATCACACCCTGATCCTTAAGGTGAAATCTTGGCCCTAAAGATTTGGCATGAAGTCAATGGCAAAACTCCTATTGATTTCACTAAGCCAGGATTTCACCCTTAGTGTATGAATGTCAGTAATTATTGGATGCCAGCAAATAGCCCAGATAGTGCAGATTAAATGTTTTTTTTGTTTTTTATAATAAGAGTGGGGGACTGGGAATCAGAGCCAGGTCCAATTAATGTCTCTGGGCTGTATTCTTGATCCCTCCATGAAAGGTGATGTAGATCATTTTTCATTTGATGTGAGCATTATGAATGAAAATAAAACTGTTTGGAAAGTATTGAGGTCTTTCATTTATGGTCAGTTTATATGTTAAAATGTTTGCATGGGTGATACAGGAAAGTGAACCTCTTTTTTTCCCACCCATAAAAAAAGTGTTTGATTAATAAACAGATGATTAATAAAATGAAGCAATCAATAAGTAACTATTTTCTGCTGATATTCTGTTTTCATGGAAATTGCACACAAGAACTCATTTTAATTTCATGATTTTTTTTAAAAAAGAAAATAAATATAGCCCTCCAAGGACAATTTTTAAACCTGAGAAATCATATTTAAAGGCTGTACCAGGTGTACATAAATTACAAAATTGCTTCTTTAGAGGCCTGCTTTTTGTCAGGTATGTGGGTGTGAATGACAGACTAACTCCCACATTCACCCAACAAGATTGTGAGATGTCCTTTTAAAAATATGAAATTACAACTGCCCCTTATAGATATAGGATTTCCATTCTATCCTCAGGTACAGTTAGGGTATCTCCTTTATATTTTTGCTAGTGCCACTATTTTGAGATTATTCAAATGCTGATCATATAAACATTCTAAAAATTGTAGATCCTAGTTGTCAACATGTTGTATTAAATTTAACCTTAGTGTAGTCTGCAGTAATGTCCTATATATGTGATAGCTGCCACTATCCTAAACAAGTTAGGAAAATTAGTTGATATGTAGCAGTTTAGAGATATGCTGATTTAAGAAAATGTGGCAACAAAAGACATGTCAGGATCTGCTTTCTGCACCTTCTCACATTACTTTTCCCAACTCTCTGATAGGCATTTTACATTAGAGTTAAAACCTTTTTGTGTCCCATTATTTATCAGCTGTGGGAATCACTGCACTTTCAAAATAAAAATACCTCAAGCAAACCTATTTTGCAACATCACAAGAAAAAAAGACTACAAAGAAATAAACATACTTTTCCACTGAGCACTTTATTTACTTTAGACATTTATTTTTCAATATACTACTATCATGATGCAAAGAGTAGAGAAATTGGATGGATTTCTTTTTGTTCAGGCTACAGATACAATAGGATTGTACTGTGTTGAAAAATACCAAAAGATAAATCATTAACAATATCAATTATTTTTGAGAAAGAAACTATTTGAAGCTGCATTTGCATCTTGATCTCTTCATACTCTTTTGGCCAAACTATCAGTATGCCTGGATCATAGATTTTGCCTCACCTGCTATTTTCACCTGGGAGGCAGAAAAGCAAATCCCTCTGGGGCCAATTCCAATACTACTCTATGAATTGACTGTTGAGTAGAGTTAAGAAGGGACAGTTTTTACAGTCTGCCTGGAAACCTAGTGATATGCAAGCATATGCACCCCTCCCCCCATTTTCAAACTTCGGTGTCTAAATTTAGGTCCCTAAATCCATTATTAGGCTATTAAGTGATGTGACTTTCAGAAGTGCGGAGCACTCAATATCTGCTGACTTCAGTGGGATTTGAGAGTCTCAGTCCCTCTGAATGAGAGAGGTCCAATCCGATTCCCATTTAAGTCAATGGAAAGACAACTGTTGACTTACATGGATACTGAGTTAGACCTTAGGTGTGTAAATTTAAGCAAGAAAATTTGAAATTGTTGGCCACATATATTGTATCACATCTTTGCAGCTGATATACATGTGAAAAATTGCAGATTTATGCAATAAATTAGTTTCATAGCTCTGACTGCCTTACTTGCTCTGGGCTGACTATTCCATCTTCTGTGACTTAATTTACCATTCTAAACTCCTGAGAAACTTCAGACTCCTGACATGTATAAAAATATCACTGTTCAGCAAAATGTTGCCTTCTCTTTCTCTCAAATGTGAAATTTTTCTCCCCCCAAAAAAATCAAAACCAAAAAACCAATGGGTAGGATGGGCAAATGGCAACTTTTTTATATATGAAAACATCATAGCTTTAAAGTTCACTATCTTGTGGGCATGCACCACTAAAAATGGTGGCCTAAATTTTCAAAAAAGTGACTCAGGATGTGTGTGCCTGACTTGAGCCAGCATTTCAGAAGTGCTGAGCACCTGCTCTGTGAAAATTAGGTCCCTTTAGCATATCTAAAATTGGTGCACTCAATATCATTAGGCACTTTTGAAAATGTAGCCCAGCAGCTTTATAACATCGGAAAGAGAAGATATCCAACTTTCCCTTAGACCCAGTACTCAGTTCTAACTCTAGAAAGTCACTGGTGCAAAGCTTGCAGAGGTGACATAGCTGCCTACTTTACCAGCAGCACCCCTCCCTGGCATATGGGGAGAGAAGTAATGTGATCAGGGTATTCTAGGCGTGGAGAAAAGGCATGCTAGAGTAAAGCTTGGCTACATGTGATCCTCCACTAGCACAGGGTCACTTATGGACCTTAAGCTGTAGTGTGGGTCAGCGACTGTAACATATCAGGGCCAAGCAGCACAGAATTAGGGAGTTCTCCCTTTTAGTGCACCTTCCTCTGTGCCTGAGCTGAGCTCAGACAGTACAGAATCTCTTCCTTTTCTTGCCTTTAAATGTGTGACATGTTAATGCTATTTTAGTCAATTTCAAAAGGGTTTTATGGTTGAACTCAAGAGAACAAAGGCTTCCGGCTTTACAGGTAGAGGGATACAAAATCCAGTCTTAATTTTTAAAAGTTTCTAAAACATTCCTAAAGTATTTTTTCTGTAACAAGTGGTGTGTCCAGAATACCTGAGAGCATGGTGTGGTATGAAGGTTTTATCATCATGAGTTTGGAATGATCTACGGTGACTGCTTTGTTAATTGCAGTAGTCCACAAACCCCAGCAGGGCAAGTTACTCATAGTTCTGAATGCTGCAGACAGCCTGATTTTTAATGAGCAGAAACATAAGTTATTTTCATATATTTGCAAATACTATTATAATTCATAAGCCATATCAATCTTGCAGAAGACAGAAATTAACTGTCAATTTGTTGTGTTCCAGAGACAGAGCAATAGCCATGCACTAGACAAACTGGAGGGTATATCTAGTTTATCAACTATTCTGCTTACAGCTTTTTTTGGACTTTTTGGCATATTTTCTTTTTCTCTATATACAGATGACCTGTGCACTATAAATGAATTCCCTCATATATTTACAAGTACTCAGATTACATTCTAAATTAAACTGAAGTTGTAGAATTGAATAAAACTGGAACTATCAAAGGTTCACTACTTCCATCAAAGAGAGAAAATCCCCAAATTTAAGCAATTACTAAACTTACAGATTTACAATAGGATTGAAAAGGAAAATATCTGGTGTTAAACATAGTGTCAGCATTGTAGAACTGTAGTGAACCGTTTTCCCTATCAGCAAGATTGGAAAACAAGCCTCTCATGCTAGTGAGTTTTAGCTTATGAAGTGCTATCATTGTTCATTGTGAGCCCATTCTTACATGCTTGTCATATGAAGTTAATTTAAATAAAATATTAAAAATTGCACTTCTACATCAACACAATTCATAATATTTTCTCAGACCAAGCTCATTCTGTTATAATTTCATTATGTGCGTGTGCATGTTTTTTAATGGAAAGGTCCAAGGAAGCTCAAGAGTGGACTAAGACACATGCCCAAGAAAGAGTGAAAAAGGAAAGGCAAATTTAGTATCAAAACACAATAAATCAGATTTTCAGACAGTGATGCACTGGTATGATGGTAATGGGGCCATTGTATTTGTTCATCCTTCTCTGGACCTAATGGAGGAGAACATTTCAGGACAAACCAGGATGTCATGCAGTTCAAGAAAATAAAACTAAATCATGGGACCTACACTGAGAATTTGTAAGCCACAAATCTCCTGCAGCCTCCTTGCTGACTGTAGTGTAGTGGGCATTTCCATTCAAGGAGAATGAGAGTCCAAATTAAAGGAGTTGCCTCCGGCCCTTAGTAGGATGAGGCTTGGCTTTGGGTCGCTCCTTAGGGGTAACAGTCTCCAGCTCTTGGCAGGACAAAGAAACAGTCTATGGCCCGGCCTTCCAGCAGGGCAGGCAGACAGTGGGGAGGGGAAGCAGTCTCTAGCCCAGAGGGTCAAGGAAAGAGTCCAAAGCCCAGCCCTTAGGCTGGGCAGGGCAGTTAGAAGGGAACAGGCTCTGGCCCTCATGGGGCAATCAGCCCTAGGTCGGGGTAGGAAAGGGGGGAGGGGGAATGCAGGCCCACTCATCTCCATTGCATCCCAGCCCAGGCCCTGTCAATGACAGGGTGTCCCATCACTGGGTCAGCAGGGCTCCGGCCGAAATGCACTGACACAGAGCGAGCGCAAGCTCAGCCAGACCGTAGTTGGCTTCCCTGGGCTACTTCCTCCCACCTTCTCCCTAGGGTACCTGGTCTCCTGAGCTGTATCCCAGTTCCTTGTCACTTGACAGCAGGTTTGGGAACTGTTTGGGGTCATCTACAGAGGGCAGTTCCTCTAGGTCCCAGGGTCCATGTGTCCCTTCTGGCTCACCAGGGGTTGGCAGCTTGGATAGTTCCTCCAAGTCCTCAGGCAGCTCCAGCAGCCTCTCCTCTGGGTTGTAGGATCTGGGGGTCTCCTATGGTTCATCCAGTTCAAGCAGGTCCTCCGGGCCCTACGCCATGGGTAGCTCCAGCAGCTTCTCCTCTGGGGAGCAGTCAGGTGTGGCCGTAGGCTCAAGCACTAAGGGAGAGGTGTCCTTCTCCCTCAGCCACTGGGGTCTGAGTGAGTGGGCAGGCCTGGCTTTTATAGGCCTAGCCCCGCCTACCTGCTTCCAGTCAGGTGGTGTACTCCTGGGTTCCAAGGGGTGGGGTGTTGGCTCTCCCTCGTTGTCAATCTCCAAGGGAGGCCACACCTCCTGGCTACACTGACCACATTTAGTTCTTGAAGCCTTTCCCCCATGTCTCAGGTGTACCTCTGGACACTTCCTATCACATAAATGTCCTCTTTAAAGATCAATGACCAATACTGTAATGCGCAGCACTCCACAAGAAGTGTGACAAAGGGCTTATATAATGGAATTATCTCCTTTGTTTTCCAGATGTATTAAATTTCTTATCTATACATCCAAGTACCCTGTGATATTATGAATTATTACTGTCAAGAAGATGTACATTGACTGCTTCATTGCAGTTACCACATGACACTTCTTCTCATAAAATGCCCCTCACATCAGTACTGTCTGGGGATCCAGCCTGTCTGGCTACTGTTGTAGTGATTTTCATGGCTCTGGAATGTCTGTTTAATAATAATGATTGAGATGCATGGCATTAATGACTGGTTAGAGGGAATTAATGGCTTATGGCCCTCTACTGAGCCTTTCCCCCTAGCCAGCCATTAATCCCAAGGAAATGCCCTGAAGTCAATACTGCTATTAGAAAATTAAAAATATAAAATATGGATTTTTGTAACATGGCAATTGCGGTTGGTATGTACACCGCATCTCTAGAGAACTTGCCCATCAAATTACTCTCATCATTCAGTTTAATTCATAATTATTTCTTACTTGATTTTCAACCTTTTTTTGAAAGGTTGTCAACCTTACTTCCCCATTGTCAATAAAGGGATGCTATAGTGATTAGTTCTAATACCTTAGATAGCTAAATACAATAGTAAAACTACATATTATACACACAGTATTACACACAAAATTCTTTTGTGTGTTTAGTGAATGCTGCTGGCCTGATGCATTTAGAGACCAAATTCTGTTTAGACATAAAACAAACACAGCATTGGCTGTGGTTTGGCAAACTTCTCCAATGCCTCACCAAGCTAGCTCAACCTTGACACAGACAGACTACGTTTAATGTTGAGAGAGTCATCCTGTTTCCAGGCCCATACAATACTTAGTTTGACTGCTGGCACTGATAAGGATGCCCATCGGGAACAATTATAGTAATATTTTTATTAGATAAATATATGGAGTGGCCGTTACTATAGTGTCTGGTGGTAACTTGGTGGAAACCATGTTTGCTGATACCTATCTAGAAAGAACAGCACTCTACTTTTATAACACTTGTATAGATTGCTGTCACAGTTTTAACATCTACACCATTTATTATTTGTTTGTATAGGGTCTAGCACAATGGGGCTCTGATTGGAGCTAGGTGCTATTGAAATGCTACTGCTACTAATGATGGTTGAGTTGTTTAGATAACTCTAAGAGCTGTCTTTTTACTGCTACAGGACTTCCCAGCAAAAAGCCTATTATTCTAACTTAAATTTGGGCTACATCCTGTCATTGATCCAGTGTGAATATCTCAGTGAAGTCAATAGGAGTACTGGAGGAAAAGAGTCAGAGTACGATCTGACGCTGTATAAAGCCTAATCCTGCAATGTTGATCACTCACATGGCTAAAGACTATTTGCCTGAGTAAGAGCAGCAGGGTGAACCCCATAGGTGTTAGTTGAGAAAATAATTATTGTTGAAAGGCTGCAAATTTTCAATTGTTTTGGAAACAAGTTATAATATTTATCAGGAAATGTGGTGGAAACTATATCAATATTATTAATATTAATATTATGTCTCAATGAGACATCTGGTTCTGGAATAAAGATAAACGACAGCAATTTCTTGTTTCTTTGGTAACATTTATTATACTTAATGATTTCACATTTTGATGATTTACAGTTCTTTTTAACAACTATATGCTGTGATTGTAGTGATTTAAAAATAAATTGTTGAGGGCCTAGTAGTATGGGGTCCTGGTCCATGACTAGGAGTCCTAGGTGCTATGGCAATACAAATAAAAAATCCAATAAGGCAGAGAGTGTAATTGGAGTAGGGATTTCAAATGAATGAGTTATAGGCCTGGTCCAATATTCACTGATATCAGTGTGAATGTTTCTGTTGTTTTCAATGAACTTTGAATTATGCCTTGTGTTTCCACTTCTGAATTCTAGTCCCCAAGGCAAATCACTTAGGGACTAAGTCTGATCTCATTTCAGTGAAGCCAGTGGAATTCCCAGTGCAACTGAGATTAGAATCTGGCCTTAATCCTTCAGAAAAATTTTAAAAAATCTTTCCATTGTTAACTCTGGTTCAACTAAATTAGTGTTAACAGCCCAAGCTTGCGTTTAATTTATAATGTTATTATATCTACATATGTATGGCCGCAATCCTGCAAAGCACTTAAGCACCTGCCTAACAAGTGAAATAAATGGGACCACTCAGGTTTGCAAAGTGATACCACCTTCTCAAGTGCTTGGCAGGACTGGGACCTACATTTCTGTATGTGATTATAAAATATGGCACAGCTTCATTATGTGCAGCATCCTCAGTACAAACTATAGCACAAAATGCTTTACAGAGTTAAATAATAAATAGTATCAGAGAGAAATATAGGCAAGAAAGGACTGGAAAGAGATGATTTCTGATGAGATTTGAAGAGAGATGGAGATGAAGATGGAGATTCGATGAATTAAATATTAACACCAAAGAAGGCTGGATGTGAATGGAACTGATTGTTTTCCTCTGCTGTGGAATCTCATGGCTTTATTTCCTACCCACTGGCCAAGGATGCCAGGCTTCCTGTCAAAATGCTCAGTAGACTCACTGTACTTAGAGTCTATTTTTAAGAGAAGGCAAAGGATCACAATTAGCTAACTACAGCCCTCTCTGATTCCAAACGTCTGCTTTGTCCTCTGATTCACCTTTCTGCTTATTTACTGATTCTTAACAATTCCCCTAGGAAGTTGGCTGAAGCTATTGAAGTGCATCAGCATCCCAGCTTCTTGCAAAGGTGGGGAAGAACCACCACTGAATTGTGATATGCCACTGTGCACACTTGGCTTCAGAACCCCAGCAACAAACCGCTCTTTCTTAGAGAGAACTGCAGAGAGGCCCTGGTGAGGCCATCAGAGATATCGCCCAAGAGGAGATGGGAAGCTGCTTCAAAACACAGCCCACAGTCTACTAAGCCACACTTCAATTGGATTTTCCTAGCATTTGGTGGCAGCACAGCATTCAGGAAAATGTTCTCACTATTTGTGCAGATGATTGCCAACCAAGCAGTGGAGATGAGAGAGTTGAGTAACCAGGATGGAGTGAATCATTGAGAAGTCTTTCCTAGAGTCAAACGCACATTCGGAGGGAAGTTATTTTATTTCTGCCTCTCACTGACAGCCTGCAGTGTAAGGATGTCCTCTGGAGCTAGCCTTACTGGTTGATAAAATGATTTCCTAAATAAATGATACAGGGTAGTTCAGGTATGAAATACAAGAATGTAGGATCATTCCATAGCATATGCTAGAACTAGCGCACTATGTTTACACTGCCTGCCATCTAATATCCATAGCCTCATACATACATGTTCAGAATTTTTCTGGACTATATTGCATTAGTTATATAGGTAAGTGAATCTTAAGAGACTGATAAAAGGATTAGGATGTAAGAAGGGTTTTACATAGTAAACTGTTCTCTTCAAGTATAGGGAAAGTGGCAGCCTCTCTCCCTTTCTACCACCCTCCTAGTACCATATAAGCCCCTTATTTGTTCAAATCTAGCCCCACATCAGAGGGGAGGGGAGATCAAAATCCAAACTTGGGGAATAAAAGCAAAGTAAATGCAGACTAGAGCAAAGGTCCTTGTTCCTCTTCCATGTGACTCTCTGGGCTTTCCTGCTTCTCCTCTCCTGAAGAAATCATTGGGGACATCCCCTCAGCCAGGCTTTTGACCTCTTCCCAGATATCTGCCTCTAGCATTTCTCAGTCCCTTTTATCTTTTACTTCCAGAAGGGTTGAACCATGTGTCTGATTGTCCCTTTAATTCCCACTGGAGAGCTCTCTCCCCAGCAGCCGACCAGCTCCTCAATGGGCCTGGGAGAAAGAGGCCGGATTGTACAGGTCAAGGCTTGGGAAGGGAGAGGGAGGAGCTGCCATTACACCTTGGATCGTGTGTGAAACACCCTCCTGGCAGAGGCCCATGTTATATTATATAACCGAATGACTGGGAGCAATGGCCAGCTACAGCTGAAGGGTACAGCTTGCTGGTACTGTCAGGCTAGGAGGCATCGCCCGGGCTAGTGCAAACAGCCTCCTGCAGGCTCCTCAGTAGACGGATTTAGCTTTCCAAATCCGCATCTCCCTCGCTCAGACCCCCACTGTCCACCAAATCGGATTTTCCCCTTGTGACAGCGCTTGCCCGTCAGCTGGATGCTGCAGGGAGCCCGCGCGCCCCTCCTCGCTCTCCTGTGGACGCTGGCGGGATGCACCAGTCCCTCGTCTCAGGTGGGGTTTCATGGGCTCCTCTTCCGAGCGAGAGAGTTTTCTCGTAGGACGCGCCAGGCTTTCTAACGGGGCGCGGGAAGGTGGGTTTCCCTGGTGCCTGCAGATTTCACAAGGCAGCGCGAGCAGCTTCTCCCGGCTCCCCCTGCTCCCCTGCTCTGCAGAGCCCGCGCCTCACCCCTGTCGTCCCCTCCCGCCTCCCAGCCCTTCCACCCGCTCTCCGCAGCCCCACCGCTCCTTCCCCCCGGCCCTCCTCTCATCTCTGCCCCTCACTCACTCCCCCTGCCCCCTCCACCCCGCTCCACTCCTCCTCCTCGCTCCCAGTCTCCTGCACACTCCACTCTCTGTTCCACAAGTGCCGCTCACTTCGCTCTCCGCGCCGGGAGCTGCCGGGGCTGGGGCCCGCCCGGCAGGGGAGGCTCGGCGCCCCGCTCCTTCCCCTGCCCCTGCCAGTACCGGAGCGCGCCGGAGCGGGCTGAGCAAGCGCGTGGCCCCCGCCCGAGCCCCTGTATGTTCGGCTCCTGGCGCAGCGCAGCAGCCAGCAGCTTGAGCCGCGGCGGTGACAGCGGCGGCATCGCGGCGCCGGGGCTGGGAGGCAGGATGAAGGGCTTCATCCGGCTGGCCCTCGGGTGCTTGGTGGCGGACCTGCTCACGCTGGTGTGCCGGGCGCAGGAGAAAGCCGGCCAGCACCTGGGCAGCATCGTGGTGCTCTCTGGGGGGAACCACTCCAGCTTTGGGGAGCACGGCGACGCCTCGGAGGCCCCCCCGACCCCGGACTTTTGCCGGGGCTACTTCGACGTGATGGGCCAGTGGGACCCCCCGTTCAACTGCAGCTCGGGCGAGTTCGTCTTCTGCTGCGGCACTTGTGGCTTCAGGTTCTGCTGCAAGTTCAAGAAGACCAGGCTGGATCAAAACACCTGCACGAACTACGAGACGCCGGTGTGGATGAACACCGGGAAGCCTCCTGCCCGCATCGACGACCCCCTTCACGACCCCACCAGGGATAAAACCAACCTCATCGTCTACATCATCTGCGGGGTCGTGGCTGTCATGGTGCTGGTGGGCATCTTCACCAAACTGGGGCTGGAGAAGGCGCACCGACCGCAGCGGGAGCACATGTCCAGGTAAGGCTCAGCGCCAGCCAGCGGCGACCCCTCCCCCTCCCCAGAGACTATACAAGAGCCCATGTGTTGTTCCTGCTGCACACACAATGCTCGCCAGACTGAGCCGGTCTGCACGGCCAGGCTAGGCACTGGCAGACCAACTTTGGAGAGCAGAGCTGCAGGGCTGCCCCAGACCCGGCTTCTGACTCAAACTGCAGGCGCCGAGGAGCATCAGACGGCATCACTGAGACTGCCCAGATACTAACCCATTTTTAATCTGCAATGTTTACCCCCTCTCGCCAGTATTGTTCTTGGAACTATTGTCTAATAACAGAAAAGCCCAAACCAAATGCGGCATTTAAATCAGCCTCAAGAGGGGCTGCTGGGTCCCCCTGCCAACTGTTTCAAGCCCCTGAAAAGGTTTTTACTTCTCAACAACAGAAGGATGTAAACAATGTTATCCCTCCCTCCCTCTCCCACTGCAAAATGGTGTTGACAGGACTTTCCCTCCCCCATTCTCTTCAAGTGGGTGAGCTCTTTGTCACACAGATGAGGTTGGGGGATACAGAGGGAGAGACCAAAAGGGACCTATTGTAGAATTCCCAAGTCAAAATGTTTTAATGTAACCCAGCTGCCTGCATCTCAAGCATTTTTTTCCAGTTGCTACAGAGACAAAATGTAAGCAAATATGGAGTGTAAAAGTCTTTGGTGTGTGTGTGTTACACTCTGTGTAAATGCAATGGCTGGGTTACATCAAAGAGAACCTCCCCTCCCTAGAGTGAGGCATGCTGTGTACTTGCCTGCTCCAGGGACTGGCTGCCTGGTGGTGGGTAGGCAGGTGAGCAGCTCAGGACAGAGCCCAGTTGCTTTAACATCATACTTGAGCACCCAAATTGTCACAGCACTTCAGAATCAAAGGATAACATATTTGTCAAGTTTTCAATCTGTCTTATTCATTATGCTAATCCAGGCACAGAAAAGTAAAACAGATGGGGAAAGACATTTGCAGATTTTTTAAAAAAAAGGCAAATAGATCCATTAAAGAGTTTAAATTGATTCCAGCATCTCGGTCAACTTTGGAAATGAAATACAATTGCAAGAACGCCTTCTACCGGACATGCAGCGTGGCAGAAGGTTTTCTATCTCCCTGACTGGTGGTCGATAGAAATGGAGTAATTCACAATCAGAGCTTTAAAGGTTGGCTCAGGAGTCACCCTTGGAAAGATAGTTCAAGAGATCTACTCAACACCTGGAGCCTTATTTCTTGTCCAAGTTTCTGTATTGCTTTGTGATTAACAGCTTCCCCTGAAATGAACAGAGGAGCCACCAAAAATAGTGCTGCGAATGCATCACCAGTTCACTAGCAATTATTTGCTATTTATAAACTGGCTGATATGGATTCATTTTTACTACCGAGGAACAAAGCAGACTATAGAATTTTTAGTCAACTCAACACTATGTGTCGGTGTTAATTCTGGAGAGAATGTCTTAAGCAGGGTATAAATAGTAAGACATTTTAAGAATCCTCACCCATTAAATTGATAAAAAGAATACATGGATCCTGAAAAAATTGTATCTCCTCCACTGGATCTGTTAGCTGAAGCTTCACTAGAATAGATTTATTTCCCTCTGCCTCATTCCATTTCTGTAATGTCTACATGCAGGTAAAACAGCAGGTGAGTTTAGGCACTTCACTTGCCAAAAAAAGGGGTGGGGGAGAGAAAAGATGAAAACGGTGTATCCATCTCTGTTCAGCTCTTGCTAGATCAGTCACATTTCCAGCAATAGAAATATTTGGTTTAAAAAAACCTCTAAAAGGATATATCTATTTGCTCTCTGTCTATCAGATACAGGTGTTAAGGTAAGGTAAGGTGTTAAGATATTAGATACAGGTGTTAAGGGTTCTGAAATGATAGCCTATCCCTAAACCCATGGATACAGAATTATCGGGGATGGAATATCATTCTAAGCCCCTTCAGACCTGTATCTATATAGATTAGATTGCTGAAGTGAGGGTCAGAAAGGACAGTTGTTGCCCTGATTAGTTAATATTGTTCAAACTCATGTACTTTTTATTCATAGATTTCTCAAGGTATGATTATTTCAGAGGTTGTATGAACCTACAAGAGTCAGTATGATAATGGGAAAACAGACGCCCACTCAGTACACACAATGGATATTCTACAGCTGTTGGAAAATTGCTACAACTCTTTCAAAAGTTCTCATCACAAATGTACAGGGTGGGATTTTTAAAACCATCTAGGGAATTTGGATGCCTGATTTCATTTTCCCCACAGTACCTGAGATTTTTAGAGGCTGCCTAAGGAATCTAGAACCCCCGTTTCCTTTGCCATTAATTTTAATCTCTTTGTCCTCAACTTGTTTAACCAAAGCACCATATCCTGGCTCGCTTCAAATTGCTAGGATGTTCTGGGGAAGAAAGAGGGTGGTGCAGAGGTCTGCACAAAGTTTTACGATGTAAACATAAGTACTTGCTAAAAAGCATTTCATAGTACCAGTAAATAAGACACTATATATCCTATTTACATATCTATCTTCTTACATGGGACCAATCACCATGAGATCTACAAAAAAATGAATATGGCTTCCTATGCTCTTCCTACATTCAATTTCATTAAACAATTTTTTATAAAGCCCTGGTCATGAGTGAGTTAACTATGCCATGTTGAAATGTTGGACTTGATGTTAGAAATCCTGGTTAAAGATTTTATCCCACTATTTTTCATGGAGAAATCCTGGTTAAAGATTTTATCCCACTATTTTTCATGGAGAAATCCTGGTTAAAGATTTTATCCCACTATTTTTCATGGAGAGGTACGTGTTAATCCATTTTAGCTGGTAGTGAGAAGCACACAGAAGCTGATTTGCCTTTTATTCCCTCATTTGACAGTGTCTCATCTCACAGGCCAAACTGAGAATATGGCTAAGAAGGAGGGACACTATCCCTTTAGCTCTCTTATCTAGCTAATGGATATCTGAAATACTTGAATCCTTTTAACTTTACAAACAAATCCACCTACAGAAAGAGTGGCATTACTTATCAGAAATACAATACACAATATACTGGTGTGCTATTTAAATGCCTTTTTTATTATTAATGACCAAAATATGCAAACCTTTATTTTTAATCAAATTACACTGATGGAAAGCTACTTTTAAAGTTAATTTTTATATAAGCATTGGGAATTAGAATGTCTAATTTAGGGCTAGACTGTGCCACTCTTACTCATCTTGAATAGTCCTTTTTTATGCAGACAGTCCATGGATCTGCTAATAAAGTAAGGTACTTATGAGAATGAGGATGTCACAATTTGGCCATTAGATTTTGAAGAAAAAATGCACAGAATTATCAGATATGGTTTCTTTTACCATACATTGCACTCTGCTTGCTGTTCTGTGAAGACGTTTGTTTTGACATAAAATGGCCATTTTGAAATTTTATAAATTGTCAGTTAAAATGTAGAAAAAACATTGACAAAGTAAGCAGGTTTATTCAGTAAAAAGCATCAGAGTAATTCATACCTTCTTGGGGATGCTAAGTAGTTCCTGTAGTTTAGATAAACAAGGCCAAGTGTGACCCTTGTTACATTTTAATATTTTACTCTTTTTAGATTATGGTGTTGGGCAAAGGTGGAAGAAGATGTGGGGAGGGAGGAAGAAGGATGCTTCCTATAAGATGCTAAAGTATTGTGTATTCCTGATACCTAATGCTACCTCTTTGTCTTCTTTAGGTAAATTTGTTCAAAGTTAAGAGAATTAAAGGTTTCCTTTATCCATAGGTAAAGAAGGGGAAGTATGGTCCAAGAAAAGGAACTAGTGTTCAAGAAGAGCATTAATTCCTCCCTCTGAATCTTCTATCTCCTATGAGAGGGAGTAAGGTGGCGGTAGATGTGGTGGTGGTGGTGTTGGGAAAGACTTACGGTAGCAGCCCTTCTGAGGGAGATGGGGAAGCTGGGTAGCAGTGGAGAGTGATCTGTCTCCCAAAGGTGGTGCCCTAGGAGCTATCAGGATGCAGTTTGTGTTCATCAGAGCACTAGGCTCAACAGGATTTCTAGGCTGCAAAGCTGCATCCTTTTTACTGACAGTTCAAGCAGAGAAATATCACCCTTGAGGGGTAAACAGGAAAGGAACTCCACAAAGTGATACTTGCAGAGTTTCCAGTAGTCTTTACCTCTCCCCCACAGTCTGTAAATAAAAATGCAGCATCATATAATGCCCCAGTTCAAATGGGAGATGTGCACATAAATCAAGGGCAATAAAGGGTTCAAAGGCCAAAGTCTGCAATCAGATCTGCATTGTTATAGCTCCTGGTTTTGTTATAACTTATATGTTAGTGATAGTTTGAAAGCAGCCTCCTGAATATCTTATGAACCACCTGAAAGCAGCCTCCTGAATATCTTATGAACAACCTGAATTCTCCCACCCTCCAGAATGTGCTGAACTTCAAAAAGGAGTGTGCTTGGGGCCAAAAATAGTCTGGATTGCCAAAATGCTGAAATCCTTTGTGTGAAATTATTTCCCGGATTGGTTTTGACTCACTTTTGGAAGGAAAAAAATGACAACTAGCCTTTCATGAAATCACATCTGTATGAGCCTCTTCAAGCTTGTAGCCATAAGGGAATTGTCTGGCTAGATATGCTTATAACTTCTTAAAACAGCATTACAAATCCAAAGAGTAAAATATTACCATAAGAGATATCCTTTGATACTCCTTGGATAGCTTTGGGCTGAAGCTGATAGGTCGAAGACATTGCTCCATGTATGTATGATTTCCATCATTACCATTATAGAGGACCAACAACATCTCTATCTGATCTGAAGATTATCATCTCATCCTGTAGTATTCATTTTCTTCATTTCATTAAATGTGAGGCATATGTATAGTGACAATATAACTCCCTTATTTATTTCATTTCCCAGTGAGACCTGGACTGACACCTTCTTCAGATATTTATAAGATGGTACCATTCTATATTTTAAAGCACAATGGAAGTACAATACAGAAGCAAAGTCAGCAAGTGAAAAATTATATATGGGTAAAGAGTAAAGACACGGTCATACTTACTCAAATTAGCCAAATGCATGGAGGGAGAAGCCTTATCCAACAGCCTGGTGTGTCTACACAGAGTTACAGAAAAGCACGCACCCTATGCCAAGTATTTTATGTTGTCCTTGTGGTACACAAATATCCATTAACATTTTAAATTACATGAGAAAATCCTCAAAAGGATACAACGTGGCTCTTAATCTGTAATATTAATTAAGACAATTATATATAATATATATTTGATCTCCAATACACATCCCTTTTTTCTTGGATTCTATGAGGTGCTGAGCATTCTAAATTCACATTGATGTAAATGACCAATAAGTATCTTGCATGAGATGTTCAGATCCTTGAAAGATCAGGCTCTTTATTTGTATATTACAATATAAACGGACGTAATGTTTTGTTAAAAAACAAAACAAAAAAAAGACACCCTGCAGATAAAGAGGTTTCTTCAATTTGAACAGTAATTTTCTTTCTTTTGTCCTGGCCTTTGGTATTCTTAATGCCTGGTTGATTATTCAGCAATTAGTGAACAGGCAGATATTTTTGATTTAGTATTAGACAATCTACATGTGCCCGGTTATCTAAGGCTTGGATTTTAAAAGCAGTTTAATTCAATAGGAGTTGGACACCTAACTCCCTGAATCAAATTTGAAAATCCCAGCCTAGAATGGTGAAGACTTTGTTGGTATTTTCAAACACAGGGAATAGTTAATCTGGTAGCATGTGGGATGTTATTTAGAGTCTGTAATGAACAATATTTACAGTAACATCAAAGGCAATGAAAAGACTGTCTCTAAAAACCTGGTCTCCCAGACTTAGGAAATACTAATCTATGCATTATGAGATTACACCATTTTAACTCCAGAATGAAGGTGAGACGTGTCATTTGCACTTCTTCCTTTTCCAAAAATGTGTCCAGGTGCCTCTTGCGTTAATTTATAATGCTGGAATAGACAATTTGTTCTGTATAAATAAATTCTGCATTGGATACAAGTGTTCTCCCATAGTCCATAACTTGTTTTCAAACTGTAGTTTCTAATATAAACCTTTCCTTTCAGGATCATACTGTACATACCTCTGTGAGATCTCTGCTAGTGGCCTTTTTTCTCAGCTATGTAGGCCAACTCTGCTACTCTTGCTGTATAAATACTGCTTCATATTGAAATGTTGCCTCAGTAAAAATATCCACAAATGAGGGAACATACTGTGTATGTTATGTAGACCGAAGTATTGTATCTGCATTTTGAAAGCAAGATCCAACTCAACATTTCTCTGTCTATCTGTAACCCACACACTTACATGGAGTTATTATTTGATATTTCAAAATATAGCACATAGCAACCAGGAAAATAGCTGCTGTCACAGTGGTTCAGTGGAAAAGCTATACTGAATTTGGCTCGACTTTCATTAGTGAATTATTTATTTATTAATTTTAAAACCAGATGCAGTATCTAGAATACTGTATATAATTTTACACAAAATTAAACTAAATTGAGCATAGTGCCTAGTAAAAACATCCATTCCCTTAAAAAATGGCTTAAATGGTACAAATCTGGTGACAAAAGGAGGCATATAATGAACAGTGAGGTATAGAACGAATAAAAAAGACTTGCACTGAACTCTGAAGACATTAATAGCACATGCTATTTCATTCCTTTGTCTAAGTCCACGGCTTTTGTAGGGGGACAATTATTTTCTATGACACAGTAATGTATCAGCTACATATATGGCATACACGTAGGTGTCAGTCCTGCTCCTACTGAAATCAGTGGCAAAACTCTAGTTGATGTCAATGGAAGCAGGATTTGGTCAACTATTAAACTGTGACTGAAGTATGTACGTTGTAATGTATAATATAGAAAACTAAAAGGACTAGAGTATATTGCAACTGCATTATAGATTTTGCAACAGATTTATTCTAATTTAATTTAATTTTTATTGTTCAGGGCTCTTGCTGATGTTATGCGACCTCAGGGTCCTTGCACAACAGATCACATGGAAAGGGATCTAAACATTGTAGTTCATGTGCAACATTATGAAAACATGGAGACAAGGCCACCTGCAAATAATTTGCGTAAGTTGCATTATATTTTATCACTGTTTTGCCATGCTAGTGAATGAGATGATTATGATCAAAGAATATAGGATCTGCGTTCTTGTAAATCAGAAATATTCTTGTTTTATTGAATTAGATTACATCAAGGACTTTACATTGGCAAAATGGCATTTTCAACTGAACTGAAGTTAAATTATTACATTTATTTGGGATTAGTTTTGGTGGTTGGCTGACATTTATTTTATATCTCCATCTCTTTTAAAAAAAGGCATTTTCATTCAGTTCTCAGATTATGACCTGTTCAATGTTTCATTCTACTTGACAGAGAATACACAAGAAGCCAAGTTTACAGTAAGACTTACAGAATGTTTAATAAGGCTGTAAAGTCCAAAAAGAAAATGTTCTGTGTGTTTACACCACTTGCCCCACTGTAATGTCTGAACACGTTACAGAAATGCAGTTAGCAACATGACTGGCATTTGTTACACATGGGTCTCTCTCCGTTCCTTTTTCTCTCTCCAGAGCGATAATTATGGGAGGATTGTTTTATTCTATTTTTATTTTATTTTTAATTTAGTTTTTTTTAAAAATATGATATATTCACTTATTTTATAGCAACTGTGCTATGTCCTTGTATTATTGAAAGCAACATCGAAAAAGTGCATCTCACACTTGGTATGGAATGTGGCAAGGTTTCAGGTGGCTCTTAGATTCTGTGCGAGCTTGTTCCACAGTCTGGAACCAGCCCCTAAGAAAGCTCTTTCTCTTGCACAGATTAGCTTTCCCTTTCTGCTGGGCAGGTCTCTCTGTGTGTATGTATTCAAATTTAAGGAGTTTGTGAAAGAAAATAGCATAACTCAGAAAAGTGGGCTACAATGGAAAGTTTCTTTCTCTGTTGTGTATCTGCAATGTGCATTTTAGTTCAAAAGTATTATGGATTTACTTCTTGGTGTTTACTTAGTGTATATATAAGTATATTTAGATCGCCGGCTAATTTTTTCTTTCCTATGTTTTTCTACAACTATATAGAGCTGACAGCTTGACTGTCTTTGGCTAAGGAAATAGGTTTTGCTTGGATCATACTGTACAATTGTTTTGAAGCCATATCATACCATTCTCTGGTAAAACCAGTGGAGGGGATGCCAGAGAACCCAGATATATAATGGCATTTCTGATAAATACTCCCCTTTGGGGTTGTGGTGGTGAAGGCTAAATGTGATTTTCACTTGTGTGGATACCAGGTATCAAGAGAAAGCAAAAGCGCCACCTTACGTTGAAGCTACTATGTTCAGTGAAGCCTGGCCTCCTTTATAATTTGACTGCATAGCTTCCTAAGAAATGACTTACACACATGGCTGTGTTACTCTTCTGAACCATTCAGACAGGAAAGTACTGAGCTTTACAGACGCACCTACTAGCCCATGGACATCCACTCAAAAATACACCAGTTCCCAAAAGGGAATTTATACTCCTGTCCCAACCAAAGGAGCCTTAACTACATGGAGCACATGTGAGCTTTCAAAGGTTTGATGGAAAGATGGGAGTGTAGCCACAGCATCTGTCCCTGCACTCCATGTACCAATTCTATGCTGTTTGGTCTTCTCTGAATAAAAGGAGAGGCACATCCTTCTGGTGATCAGATTTTCAAGCAGGGAAGGTGCACAGTGGTAAAGCAATTGGGTGCAACCTCACTCACCCCCATATGTTAAAATAATGCTAAGAAGCTAGGTAACAGACAAAAAGCCAGGAAATGCACAACTTCTTGTTTCATTGCTTATTTCTAGGTATTTCAGAAATCTTAACACTTGGCATTTAATCTACAGTACCTCATCTACTGCAATCTATAAGCACAACACAGCATATCTTTATTAACCCCATTGTATTTCTTGGATTTATCAGTTTTAGGCACCCTATTTAACTCACTGAGACTACATTTGCAGAATTGAGGACTGAGTTAGTTTCTTAATGGTACATTAGACTTCATGGGGCTAATCCCCAACTGGTTTAAGATATCATAGACCCTTTACACCAGCTGAGTATCTGCCCCTTTGTATTTCATTTTTTTTTATTTTTTATGTTACATAAGGAAATGGAAATGAAATCTGAAAGTTATGCAGACGTTGGCATGCTATTCTTGTCAGGTTTATCATGGAGTTACATATATAATAAACATGTTTAAAATTGTTTAACTGATAAATCCTCATTGCTTTTGTTGCCATTATAATGAGTCATGAAAATACATACTTAGACAAAATGGGATTAAGCCACTCAACAGAATTAACTAGTGCTTTTGGAACTATTACATTCTGTTGAGTGCATATGTATTTACACTGTAGGATACAGAGTGAAATCCTTTTTGAAAAGTATTTATGTGAATTAGCAGAAGCCAGTTTTCTAAGTCAAATATCTTAGCAATTTGAAATGTTTATGAAACTAGAAAATTTGGTGGCACAGACAGCAACCTATAACAGTATAGCATTATCCAGTGCCAATGTTAAAATAAATGAGCAACCTTTTTTTAGTATGTTTTGCAAGCAAATAAATCTGAAACTCATATATGGCTTTCATAGATCTATCACAAGTTACTACATATGCAGAACAGAAGAAGTGGTACAAAATTACTGCATCAGATGCTGATTTTTATAGTAGTAGTTCTTTCAAGTTGCAACCTTCAGGAACACCTCAAACTGAGACTGAAAATTGCAGTTACAAGCTCACTGAAGTCATCCCTTCTGTATTGTTCCATGATGCGAGAAGGCAGGGAGTAGTTTCATAGCCTCTATGTACTTCTTTTTTGAAAATTTATTTCAAATATACTAAAGATGAATTGTTAAAGGCAAAGTGTTATTCAAAAATATTCTAATTTGAGTGATTATTCATTTGCTCTTTCTGATCTCTTGAAATACTATTTTGCTGATGCTGCCAAACCATAGTGAAGCTGTTTTCAGAAAGAAGACGTCTATCAAAATGAAATATCTTGCATGAACTCTGACATTGAAAAAGACTATGCTTAAGCCTCTAGACCAGTGGTTCTTAACCTTTCCAAACTACTGTACCCCTGAAGCCTGAGTCCCACCCCCACGGGGCTGAGGCATGTAACTTAGTTTCATGGCGCCCCTGTGGCTCCAGGCAATTGCCTTTCTTGCCACCCCCAATACCAGCTCTGCACTTGCGACCCCTCTAAAACCCCAGGTTAAGAAACACTGCTCTAGACTACTTTTTACTAAAGAAAAAGGATTTTCTAAGCAGCTGGCAGATAGCACTGCTACTTCCAAAATTAGGAATCTAACAAAAGGCTAAATTCCTTCAGAATAAGTGCAAAATGTTTCCATGTCTCTGCATCCCAGTGGTTTGTAACTTAACTTGGTTTGCCATCCTTCCTTTTCTGAATATCCATGTTGGTGGATCTGGTGAAGGACAGACTTTTGTCCTGTGCACACCTGAATCCAGACAGGCTAAATGCTTACTGCTTAACCCTACTTTGACCTTTAATGGTCGTTACTGTCCATATTTCTCTTCTGGTAATGTGCCTTATTTTCTATTAAAGCCAAAACAGCGTCCCACATTTTCCTTCATCAACTTGCATTAGCACTGAATAGTGCATTGACAGTGAACACAAATATTCACCAAATAATGTAGCATTCAAGGGACTTAATAGAAAATATTAACGAACATTAATTATTGGATAATTCTAAATATTTAAAATTTAGATATTTGCAAGTCAGGGAAATATTAAACCTTGTTGCAAAATCTTGTGTTATGTTTTTGTTAATTTCTTTTTAACTTTCAAAATTCTTAAAAGAGCAGCAGCAGCACAGTGGATCAATCTTCTTTTGCCATATTTTCCCCATTGATTACTATGTTAGGAGTTGGTAATTTATTTAACTTGTCAAGATCATAACATTGATGCAGTGTGAATCAGGAGTCGCTGAAGCTATGCTCCTCATCTCTGGAACATGCTTCCCACTATTATTCCTAAATCTCAGTCTGACAGCATAGTGCTTATGCTGGTGCTACCCACTGTTTTATAGATTAGCAAAATCTCAGTTCCCATGTCCACAGAATTTACTCACCATGAAGTAGGCAACCACCTTCCTAGTGCATTGATAGGAACCTGCAAATTCCCTCAGCTACAGATGGTTTAAAAGGGAAGCCACTTCTAGATTATGGATTTTTTCGGAGGTAAAAATGTTTGTTTAAATTGCTTAAATTTTAATTGAGTTGGGAGAGTTATGGGTTATTTTCCCATTTAAAAAAAATTTGTTATAAAATTACAGGAATGTGTAAGTGAAAGTGAATTGACAGTGCTTATGTGAAGGATATATTTTGTCATGCTGTAATAAGTGGCCAATGTTATAATGGCCAAAGATTTTGATTCCATATAGTGGTGATTATAAAGGAGTTTCAATATTTTGAATTCTGTTTACTGCATAACCTTGTATATTTTACAGTTGTTATTCTAAACAGTGATAATACATTTCTGTGACAGCTGTGTTAAAAGTTCAGTTTTGTTGCTGTTTCCATTGGGACACTGGATATTTAAAAAGAGGATGATTCTTTTGAAGCTATTATGTGTTAGAATAACATATTCCATACTGTTGTGTTCAGTTAGACTGTGAAACAGTAACTTAGAATGTGAACTTTGAACTGTATTTTATCTACATTTGTTCTGCTCATGGGGAATGCCATAAGCAGGCAGAAGAAATGTCCCCGTAAAGATAACCTGCCACAGTGCCTTGATCCAGAAGCTAGCAGGAGAGGAGCCGGGGAGTAGAGGCAAATGTTTGGCAAGTCTCAATCCTGGAGCTGGTATGTGCTCCTGTGGAATATTGCGGAGCAGTCTGGGGGAAAAAGCCAGCCTACGTATCTCATTGATTTGGAGCTGAGCGCAGCTACTGATATTTCTAGTGGTTGCCTTAGCCACACTAACATCTAATTTATATGTGTTGGCTCATATAGCTCCCTCAAAACTTTGACGAGATGCCATTACCCTCAAAACTGTGGGGAGGGCTATGATGGATGAAAGTAACCTGCTGCACACCTGGCTGACAATAGTTCCAATATATGTAAATAAACAATGCACACTTCCTATAAGAACTGCTTGGCTCCAGAAGAAAACACACACATCTGCAGTTCCTGCTGACTTGTTCTGATTGACATTGCAACATCCATTCTTGGTGGCCATTCATGCACTCATGTCCAGTGCTGCCAGCCTAGCGCCAATATTGGATGAACAATGGCATATCAGTGTCAAGGGGTATGTTCTTGCAGAGTGGCAGCAACTCTGGCATAGAGAGACAGGCATGATGAATTTCAGAAGCTCTAACTTTTATGCACCTGTTAGTCTGTTAAGTGTAGTCCAGGATTTGCATCCCAGGTTGCAAACTGGAACTGCTAGAGTCGCTGCAACAATGCAGAAATTTTGGCTTAGTCCACTCTTCTCTGGGACTGTGAGATCACAAGGCAGATGATCAAACATGGTGGAGGACTACACAATTACAAGATTGGAGGGTGGACTGTAATATCTTGCTACCCTTGATGATGCAGCAGTTAGATGGCTGAAAAATTTAGATATTGACTTGGGACACGTACAAAAGAAGACGTTTTCAAATAGTAATCAAAAGATGCTGACATTCTGGATAATCATTGTGTTAAGGCCTCCTAACATAAGACTGGTAAAAAATTCTCTTTCAAAAACTGATTTTTTGGTATGAAAATTGGTTTTTCAGCTAAATGAAAATTTTTGCTGAAAGTTTTTTTCTGTGAAAAATTTTGACTGTCAAACAAAGCAACCAACCAAGAACATGAAAACTGAGAATGTTTTGGGTTTTCAATGAAAAGTCAAAAGCATCTGAAGACAGAAACCCACAGCTTTTATAGTAAACTTGCAGCACATATCAAAGTTGGCAATAACTTTCAGGGCCTCCTTTCCAAAATGCAAAATCTGAGGTTCTGTGGAAAACTGAGTGGCTCACGCAGAAGCACAATTACTGTGACTGCATACACAAAGCAGGTATTTGTACACACAAATGGCAAGTTAGTGGACAACTGTCCATTTGTTCATGCAAAATCAGGTGACATACATGCAAAATCATTTTTTATTTTAAACATGGTCCTGTGATCATGCCATTTTGAAAATTAAGTGTTCAGTGTCATTACATGACAAAATCCAATCTACAAATATAAAATAGTGACAGATTGACATTTTAAAAACAGCCAAGTAGCCTCAAATACACTTTTTACTTGTTCAAAAGCAAGTTGAATCAAAAATTGATCAGTTGGAGAGGAAACATAGCTTAGTGGCTAAAGAGCAGTGTAGGGTGTCAGGAGAGTTGGGGTCTATCCCCAATTGTGCCATAGATGGCACTGTAATATTATTGTTTAATTCACTATGAAAATATTTTCAACTGGTCTGCCAGTTGATGACATACCTTTTTTCTTCTTTGACATTTTTGATGGAAACAAACAAAAAATGAAGAAACCCTCACTTTTGTTCTCTAAGGCTAGTAGTTAAAGTTAAGTAAATTCTTATGTGTTATACTGAATAGGGATGCTGTCCTGAATTGGGTCTGATAAGAAGAATTGGTGGGAAGTTCACTGCAAAATATGTTTTTGCAATATTCAGGCATATTAATAGAGTGAACTATATTCTATACAAGTACAATTTATTTGAGAATATATTGAAGCAACATTTATAATGGTTCTGATGTTACTCCCAAAGGAAATATTACTGTGGCCACCAGTGACAGCAGGATCAGCACTTATGTCAGTTGTTTGGTGCTGAGAGAAAAAGTTAGGATTTGCAAGAATTTTCAGCAGTTGTCTATATTTATTTAGCATGCCTAAGCAATAAATAAAACACTTCTTTGGCAAATGAGTTATTTTTATGTTTAAAAAATACATTTGGAACAAAAATATTTTCTTCAGATGATTAATTAAATCCTGATATATTTCTAGAATATTTTTGCTTATGCATAAATCCTATTGTTGCTAATAGGAAATAAGTATGCAGACATCATGAAGAGACTACATTTTAGAGCAGAGCAAATGGGTGCTACTCCTGTAAATGGAAAGTTCTTGGAGCATCAATACTATGTAGTTAATTTGCTGACATGGTAACTGTTGAACATTTAATTGCATAGTTAATTAACTTGCCGTTATTGAGAATTTGCAAAGTTATTATTCTGGGTAAAATACTGTCCTTGATCTGGGCCTTGAACTTTCATTGTCATCTATGTTTTGATATATGGAAATACACAAAGGAATGAGTACATGATTATTTGTATCCTCTACTCAGAATTCAGGCTATGTAGTTACAGTAAAACATTCTCCTGGGCCTGGTTATGCACATGGCTCTTGCCCACAGGAATTGGAGTGTATTCTCCATATGATCTCTGGTTGCTCAACTTCTTCCACACAGAAGATGCAAGTGGAGTCCAAGAACCTGGTCTTTACTGTCAAGAGTACACCCTCATCTGCTGAGCAAGAAGAGGGAGGATAACAGGAGGTGTTGAGCCACCAAAGGGGTATCAGAGGTTAGCCAGGTGATGGGGGTTCCACTGAAAGTGCCCTGGAATTATTGATGCAGGGGTCAGAGTTAGAGAAGAATGAGGGAGAGTGAAACTGCTTCGGTATATTCACAGGGTGCAGCACTGGCATGCTTGTGAGAAGCCAGAGTGCTGTGGATTGGAAAGGGGACTGAATACCTCAGTATGGGGAATGGATCGTGGGCTGCTGACTTGGAAGAGGTTCTACAGTGTGATTGGGAGTGGGAAAGCGATGAGTTAGGAAGGAACAAGAACAGGGCAGCTGCTGCTGTTGTGGATGGGACAGACGGAGATGGGGCTGTATTAGTTTTTTGATTTCCTATTTTGCTCATATATCACAATAAATTAAAAGTTTTCACTAACTGCTGATAAATAGTAAAACCAAATAAGCCTTCAGATAATGCCAAACGTATGAAGTAAAAGGGAAGACAGGTGAGTTTACAGAGAGGACATGCTCACTTATCCATTTAAATAATCATGTAAATTAAAATTAATCAGAGAAAGAATGAAGTACTCTACCAAGGAGATTTTATGCAGCATTGTATATCATTGATAATCACCAGTTTGGAGCTAAATATGGATGAAGGTGTTGGGCCAGGCACAGCTAATCACAGCTGCCTGCAGGTTCTGGATACCAGGTAAGGAATAAAAACACATCTGCACCAATTAGGTACACTTATCTTTAATCATGTCTTACACTCCAAACAGCAGAGGGAGACCCTAACACTCTGCTAAACAGTTGCAGGGGAGTGCCAAGCAATCCAAGTGGGTTCATGGCGGAGTCTCATTGCGTAGCTTGCAATTTAAGCTTTTATATACAGCATAACATATTTACTCTAGGGAACAATAAGCATTGGCTAAATTACAACACATGACCTTCTTCCCCCTCGTCCTCTTCCTTGGCACTAAAGCAAGTTACATAACGGGTTGTGAAACTGGTCATATAACCTGTTTACTGTGCACCCAATCCTGACCAAACCGGTCCTTACCAGACCCGCCACATCACTATCTCCAGCGCGTCACAACATCTTCTGTGGCCTACTGCTACAGAAAGGTTTCATAGGCCCTCAAAGGTCTCCATAGATTTGGGTGATTTCTCATTTGTCATCGTTCTTCTAGTCCATTTTTTATAATCTGCTCTCTTTTTCCCCTTCAGCGTGCACAGAAGCCATTGATAGTACCAAAACCATTGATGGTACCAGCTGTTTCTGATACTCAACAGTAAAACTCTATTGTTGTAAAACTTAAGTCTCATACAAAAAGCAGGTAAATTTAAACAAACAAACAAAAAAATCCCAAATACTTCAGCTAAGTAGAACAATTAACTGGAAGTGAAAATATTGCAACAATGATCCCATGCTGCAACCTCTTATGCCTGTGCTTAACTCTTAAGCATGTGAGTAGTCTCCTTGACTTAAAGTTAAGCATGTACATATATGTTTGCAATATTGGTAGTCAATTTAGAAATTTAAATTTAAGCCTTAGTCATTACTGTCATTTTGTAAGAAATTGTTTTACTGGGGCTTACACAACCTAGCGGGAAAACAATTTAAAACTATTTCTAAAGATCAGCTACTTCAAATAATCTAGACTAACTGATGCATCAAAACGCCTATGCAAAAAATTTCAACAGTTAAGGTAGCCCTGGCATATGGAATACGACTACTTACTGCATTTTGGCTATCGACAAGGAATGGATAAACTCCCCTTTTATATCATTCACCCTGCAGAACAAATATATCCTCTTCCAAGAAAAATCTACAACCACCAGCAGCAGCAGCAACCAAAAGAGCACAGTATTTTTTTTATGTTTTGTAGTTTCTGACAGGTTAAAGCCACAATCTGCATTTTCACAACTACCTAGAGACCACTTTTTAAGCTACTGTAAATTCATTTCCAGCTCCTGACTTCCATTTAAATTATGCACATACAGTGTGACTTCAAAGCATTTGCAGATTGCTGATGGGTTTTTTGTTGATATAATTGTGGTTACAGAGATGAATATGAGAAATCCAAGCCTCCCATGTTGGAAGCACAAGCTTCCAATCTAAAATTACAGTAAGTGAATGTGCACTTCATTGATCTCCTACATGATTCAATCAGTCATTGTAACTCAGTGTTTAATTAGTTCTGAATTTGTGTTAACCACTTTCTGTTAATCATTAATATAAAATGTAACTAGTTTACATTTCATATTTTAATACAGATATATTAGACTGTTTTATAATAAGATGTTATGAACCTTCCTGAAAAACCAGTAAGTATTTTCAAAGAAGTTAATGATTGTCACAGTTCAGGGCCACTGCACTTGTATTCCCCCTCTGTGATGCAGCAAAGGCACCCATTCTCAGACTTCCAGCACCCCAGGCCTCTCTTTGCTTACCAGGGTTTTTCTAAGCTGTACAGTTCCCTTCCTACTTTATTCTTCCCTAGCAAGGGAAACTGCCTAAACAGGACTGCATCTGTGCTTTGCTTATTCTTTGAAGGCAATAAACAGTGTAATTACCCACAGTTAAATTACCTCATCGCTATTTCTAAGCAGCCATACTTATTCTTAAAATAAAAGAATTACAGAGAAAACATGTTAAAAACAATAAAAGAATCTACACACATACTAATAAGCTTACCAGAGATCAAGCACACCCCCAACTTCAACAGGAGTTCTGGCAGGTATCAATCCTTCCAACTCTTCCCTAAGGATTAAGGCCTTCCTCTCGGATGGAAGGTCATACTTGGTTTGCTGGATCAGAATGAAGAATCTAAGACAGTTTTAACTCAGGCTATTTATCGAAAAATCCTTTGTTTTTTGGTCCCTGGAAAATCCAGTTTGAAGAAGTATATGCCAGCCTCTCCTGGAGGTATTATAATCTAAGTGAACTTGTCTAACCACCCCCACTCTTCTTAGTTCTTGGTGGATTGTGGTCCTCCACCCCCATGAAATTACATACAATCCTGTCAATACTATATAAACATTTGTATTTTTAATACAATGAACTCCTAAAATACTTCATTCAGTAATGAATAACAATTCAATAGTTTGTCTGGGATTGAAAGATATTATTATATCTGTCACACATCAAAGCAGAAAAGATCTTATCAGTTTATTGGGGGGGAGTGGGCAAAGTAGGACAAATATGTCATTAAGCAGTGACTACATCCATTAACTTAAATTTTAATGTTAAAAGCAGAAGTATGGTCTGTATTGGTGTTTTTAAAAATATTGGTGTTCAATGCACCATAATGACATTGCATTGATAATTAGGGAACTGGGGGAGCAGAGCCTCATATGGTGTAATTATCCTAATTCCATTGATTTTAATAGAACTATGACAATTTATACCAACTGAGGATCTGCCCCCAATCTGACAGTAAGGCCACCAATCTTGCAGAAAATTACCCATGCGATTAACTCTATACACAGTGAATCGTCCTGTTGACTTCAAAAGGATGAATCCAAATCACAGTACATATAGTTAAACACACGTGTAAATCTTTGCAGGACTGGGGCCTAATTTTGGTGGAGTGAGGACTACAGGATTGTGTCCTTGGTGTGAAGTCAGCACTGTGCACCAAAAGTTGCTCCAGTAGGCTCTATGGATTTCTTCTTGATTTTAAAATGTGTCTTGTCAGCTATGATTGATCAATCAGTTAGACTTCTTGGGAAATTAGTGAGAATGGTATTATATTTTTTTGCAGGGGTTATCACATTCATTCATTTAGGGCTGGATTCAAATTTCATTGAAGTCAGTGGAATTTGGATTGAAAACATGGGTTTCCATTGACTTCAACATACCTGTGACAATTTATACCAGCGGAGGATTTGTTTGTGACAAGGTCTGCTATTCACCGCTAGGGTGCCCCCTTTTGGCTCATCTGGGGATTAGATCTCATCCAGTCTCATGCAACCTCCTTTGGTTGCTTACCTCATGGTCTCTCTCTGGTGTCAGATTACTCATTCTTCATGACTCAAGGTGCTCCCTCTTCATGGTTTAAAGCTTTGGTCTGGTCACTATAGCTTTCCCACTGAACAAACTGTTTCAGGCAGTCTTCAGCTACTGAGGCGGTGCCACTTCCCCAGTGGCTAATAGGGGAACCCAGGCCTGCCCACTACTCTGGGTTCCAGCCCAGGGACCCTATGACTAGCAACCACAGTCTACATAGTCCAAGACCCTGTTGCTGCTTCTCTAGACTCCTTTCTACTTTTCCTTATCTTTTAGCCCATCCCTGCATTAGCACTTGAGCTTCCTCTGCTCCCTGTAGCTACTTCACCCGCTCTCAATAGTCCAAGTCAGGATCCTAGGACTCACTCTCCCTTTAGACCTCCTCTTTGTCTCTTGCCAACTCCCATCCTCTCTGGGGAGTGACCACAGTGGTGTCTTCTCTTTATGCCTGTCCCAGTTCCATTTCCAGCTGGGCTTTGTCAGCTGTTGGGCATTATCAACCCTGATTCTCCTCCAGGTACACCCTGTTACAGGCTTAACTGGTCCATTTTATATAGTCAGGCTTTGTGAGGGGTAAGAGACCCCATCACATTGCCACTATGTGATCTCTACCATTAAAAACTTCAGAATGTACAAGAAAGGTCCTTTTATTGGGCTGTCTATTACCTTCTTTATTATGCAATATGAATATATTTTTCTCCATTTGATATATAATCATTTGTCTATAGCAATTTTAATTTTCAAATAAATTTGGCATATTTTAATAAAATATTTAACAATGTAAAAAGGTATTTGAGAGAGATTCAACCATGTTAATTAACACCAATTTATTTAATTTTGTGGTAATTAAAATTACAGTATTATAAATTCTGTTCTTAAAAATCTATTTAGCATAAATTTTACAGTTTATAATACAGTTTAATTAAAATATTGAATGTCTCATTAATAAAACAAAAATTGTTCTCATAATTGAAGAGAAGATTGCAATAATATTGTATTATGTGGGCAGTTTCAGTCCATACAACAGAAAAATTGGAAAGTACATAGTAAAGAACAAGATCCATCTTGCTGTTGTTCATGGCACTTCTGATATATTGTCATATTGTATGCAGGAAGCATTTACTTACTAGCAGATGAGGTCTAATATTAAACTGTGGTTTGACTCTGAGAATAACTTCACTTCAGTTGCACACTCTGCTTGGAAAAAAGTTTGGATTCCTTTTCTAGTTGCATCCTGCTTGATTTGGTTCCTTTAAATGGAATGTACATCTTTATAAAGCCCAATGTATTGTGGCATGAGTCACCTGGTTGAAAGGCTGGCAAAAGGTACCTTTTGTTTCCAGTGTTGATTTGCCAACAATGTCATATGTAGAAATTGCATGTGTCATTTGTGTGCCAAAATATAGTTTTTAATTGCTATCTTAAAGCTTAATCATCTTTCTAAGTCTGTTAGTTCTCACCAACACCCCCATGTTAGTTGTCTCAAAAATCACAGAAATCGTAAAGAACATGGATATATTCATATGCTGGTTTCAGTCTACGGATACAAGGCCAGATATAAACTGTTGCAAGCTGCAGATGCACCTGTATCTTTACCATTCTGGCTGTGTGAAACTTAGATGCTGAATTTATGGTTTTAAAATATTGTTATCAGACATTTTACATCCTGTAAGATCACCTCTCTTTTCATTACTTCATCTTCTAATCCATACACACTAACGTTACCAGTCTGCATCACAACTCAGTGGATACATAATAAAAGTGGTGAGGTTGGCCGCATACATTAAAAAGCTTATGAATACACTTTGCAGCATTACGAGGCAATTATGAAATGCTATTCAGTGTAAGGTAATATTTTCAAAAAATTCAATCCACAAATTTAATCCCAAATGGTTTTTCAGTAGCTTTGTTCCATTTAATTTATGTTTGCTGCTTTGTATCATAAATTGCCTTGAAATGTATATGTCAGTGCCGACTCCAGTTTCATTATTATAAAATAAAGCCAAGAAGGGAATTGAGTATGTTTAATATTTATGAAATGGCGATACTGTTGATATGGATAATATAAAATATAATTGCAGCAAATCTCTACAATTGATGCAAAGCTACATTAATAATCATTCACAGATAATTAGAATATTGATTCTAATGTATTGTTAAGTATCATTAAGTCTTAAAAGGTTACATTTTATTTTTTACTACTATTTTAAAACAGTATTCTTAAAACCTTGTAAAAAAGGGAACATTATTCATACTTCACATGTAGTTCATAAGTGAGCAAGCATCCAACTCTAAGAAATGTACTTGCCTTGCACTTTTATTATTGTGAACAAGAAGGAAAAAATGAAGGCCATATATATGCTTCTGACATTGATTTTACATTTCTAAAATATGTTCCAAGATAATATCATTCTGTTTCAGGATCAAATCCTTGTCAATTGAAAAGAGTGCACAGATGACAAATCTAGGGGAACAAAAGTTTGGGTGTATTATTGGTATTAGTAATTGTATATTATTTAGTTTAGGATAGTGCCCGAGATGTGCTAGGTGATTACCAAACACAAAAGAAAACATGGAACCTGCTCTGAAGCGTTTATCCTGATTGCATAAGTCCATGTTTTGGTTTCTACAACTGTCACTATGAGAGGGCTTTTTCCTTACATGCAGTGTCTCTTTCAAATCTAATATGATCAAGTGATTTTTGATTTTTATCCCTCTATTGTTTTCTCCTAATGTGTTTTCCATGCATAATAAACCTTGTGTTTCCCATTATTTGTTAACCCAAGACATTATTTGTCTTTGCTGCTGCCTTTAACAACCTTGTCCCTTTCAGTGATTACAAACAGTATTTGCTGAAAAGCAGTTATGTCTTTTTCTAGAAAGTCCAGGATCTCAAAAGTTAATCTGAAATATTTGATGATGGTCCATCCTGGACAGGCAAAAATATCACAAAACTCCTTTGAGGGCTCGGGCATCATGTCATATTACTGACTTCAGGGCACTCAGAATTAATTTCCTGATCTCCATTTTCTTTCACAAATGCTTAAATTACAGAGAGCTGATAACAGGTACAGTTGAAGGAATAACCATAGAAGTAGATATGTTGTTTGAGGTTTGCTATCATTGAAGAGTTTTGCCATTGACTTCAATAGGTAGGTTAAGCTAACAGTAAAATCCTGGCCTTGTTGAAGTTAATGGCAAAATTCTCATTGATTTTGATGGGGAAAAGGATTTCACTTATAAAGCCTAATGACTTATAAAGGAATGCATTAAAATACAACTCATATAGGCCTGATCCATCTCTCATAGAAGGCAGTGGGTGTTTTGTCATTTTCTTCAGTGGGACAAAGATAAGGAGCTTTGCAGTACACTCCCCACTGCCATTCTTAAGAAGAGCCTTATATTATGTTCATGTCATACACACAGAGTTGTAAACAAAACATAGAACAACCTTTCTGGAAGGTTGCACAATAACGCAGCTTTATTTCTTATAATCCAGAACTCTAACACAAGATCCAAAGAGACAGAGAGAGACAAAGCAGGTTGTTCCCTAAGGCAGAGAGGCACCACTCAACCCACCTTGCTTTAGGCTGGGTCTTTGCAAACTTCCTGTATAAGACCCAGATCACATGCTTCCATAGACAGCCTCTTAGCCTGCAAGTGATAGCTTGTAATTTTAACACAGTTTTAATGCACCACAGATAATAACATAAGAATAGTTATACTATGTCAGACCAATGGTCCATCTTACCCATTATCCTGTCTTCTGACAGTGACCAATGCCAGATGCTCCAGAGGGAATGAAAAGAACAGGGCAATTATCAAGTGATCCATCACATCTTATGTGAGGAATTCAAAGTAGAAAAAGGAACAAAGAATGTTTATTCCAAAGAATAATATAAAGTAGTCAGTGAAAAGTAGAGTGGAAATTACTAAATAAAGAACTAATTATACCCTCCTGCAAAGGATATTATAAAAGCCAGAAAACTTCATTAGGTTCTCAGTTTCCTTCCAATTGCCCAGTGAGTGGGGAGGAATTTAGAAATCTACAAAGGAGGCAAAGGATGCAGTTTACAGATCTTTCCAGCTCTTTACTACCCCTGGGAAAAAGAAAATCTCAGTCCTGTATGGGTTGGCCGCTCCATGCTACTCCTCTAGGCTCCTGCTCTTTGGCAGCATGACTGCTGTAGGAGCTGCTCTTCCATTAGTCATGTGCAAAAAGATAACGTGCAAAATGCCCTCCTCTGAGAGAATTGCAGGCATGGGCTTGATTCTTTACTACTTCCAAGTTCTCAGGGAAGCTATCACAAGTTGGTTACAGTTCCACAGTTCTCAGCCACCCATTGCTGGCACAAGTTAAAGCTTCCCCCAGAAGCTTTAACTTATGCCATTGGTGTAAAGTCTCTTTGGGGCCTTTTACTAGTGGAGAAGTGGATATACTGGAATTTGCTCTGCTATGCCTCTCTCACATGTCCTTCTTTCCTCTTACACCAAGGGTGGAGGGTTCCAGTGTAAGATGTGTTAGAGCCAGCAGGAGAACTGGCAGAGAAGCTGGCATCCACCAACTAGTGGCAATAAGGGATTGGAGTGAGGCTGAGATATTTAGAAATGCTTTATGAAGTTGTTGTCACCAGGGCAGATTGTTTTAAAAAACAAATTCATTCTTACAGTACAGCAAATTATATTTATCTTGAAATAGAACTAGGAGCATTTTTACATGGGTCAAATCCTGCTGGCCTTATACAAATAGTCCCATTGCAGTCACTGTGAGGACTCAAATCTTGTGATCTGTCTGAACAGGTGAAAAGGGGATTGCTATCTTGTAGCATCTTCCCTCCCTCCTTCCTTCTTCCCCTGAAAAAATCCCTATATGTGTGCTTTATGGGACTTACAGGTGAAGTCAGGAGAGAGAGCTGTTTTTTCCTGGCATTTGCCCAGAAGAAACAAATATACGCTCAGATGTCAAGGGAGATGAGGCTACTGGTAATTTTCTTATTGAGGAGTTGGATCCTATGTCTCCCTCTCTGTTGTCCTTGATGCAGAGGGTGTGTCAGAGGTTTAGAATTGGATGGCATGTTGGGGACAAATGAGCAGGATGTGTGGCCAGTGTGCAGAGTGCTCTGGCAATTCCCAGCTGCTCTATGCTGATGTTCTTTAGGCTGGGGCTGGGCAGAGAATCAGAAAACTGTAACTCTCTCCCTATCAGCCCCAATCTGCTGCACCCCAGCAAATGATTAATTTCTAAGGGTAATTTCTGCAAGTATATAATGAATTGAAATGGTCTTCTAAGTTGCAATGACAGAAAACTAAGTTTCTGCAGGAATAATCTAGTTTCCTTTTAAAATTTCAAATTAATTTCTAAATAGCAAGTGGGACTATGAGAAAATATTCATTATCTATTGTCAATAACAAGACCTGACCACCATTTCAATTAGAAAGCTTTTAAGATTCCAGCCATCACACCCTAACTAAATTACCATTAAAAGCTTTGCTTAATTAAATAAGCTCTGAGAAAGATTTTTTTAGCAAAATCATTTAAATATACAACTGATTACTTCTTCCTTGGCATCATTTTAACACTATTTTTCAAGTTTCTTGTTTTCTTCTTTGCTATTCCAAAACATTCTACAAAAGATCTCTGCAAAAAGGAACAGATTTTCTTGGAACTGAATCAATTGGCCCCAAGCAAAGGTTTTCTAGCGACCACAGAAAAGCAGAATATCAGAACACATTTAATGGAATAAGAGATTCTCAGGAGGTTTTCTGCACAGAAGTGTAACTTAGAACAATGATCTCTGTAAGCAACAATTATAACCATCAAAGTTAATTTGAAATAAACATTTCCTTAATTTGCAGTGGGTATCTATGGTACACCCTGTGTCTGCGAAGTCTTGCATCAAAGCCAATAAGCTCCTGGCAAAAGATGTCCCCTTGGAGCCTAATGTGCTACTCCTTAATTATCCAGAGGTGTTATTGTGAGAGACTGAGTTCTTCAGGAACTAAACATGGGTAAAATGTTTATAAGAAAACTAGTGGCAATTACCAGCAACTTCTGAACCTTGACAACATTTCTGATAAAAGTTCTTCAACATTTCTTTGAAAACATGGTCTGAAACCATTCTAAGAAAATGGTGTCCCTGAATTCTTAATGTTATTAAGAATTTCATCTACACATTCAGGGATCAATAGAAGGTCACAGAAAATCTGATCCTTCCTGGCTTGTACCTTGTGCAGTCACAGACACCTTTGTAACCTGAGTATGAAAAAAGAGCATTCAGCATTATCATTCTGATTCAATATAGAATCATAGAATCATAGAATATTAGAGTTGGAAAGGACCTCAGGAGGTCATCTAGTCCAACCCCCTGCTCAAAGCAGGACTAACCTCTGCTATATCATCCCAACCAGGGCTTTGTCAAGCCGCAGCTTAAAAACCTCTAAGGATGGAGATTCCACCACCTCCCTAGGTAACCCATTCCAGTGCTTCACCACCCTCCTAGTAAAAAACTTTTTCCTAATGTCCAACCTAGACCTCCCTCCCTGCAACTTGAGACCGTTGCTCCTTGTTCTGTCATCTGCCACCACCGAGAACAGCCTAGCCCCATCCTCCCTAGAACCCCCTTTCAGGTAGTTAAAGGCCGCTATCAAATCCCCCCTCACTCTTCTCTTTTGCAGACTAAACAAGCCCAGTTCCCTCAGCCTCTCCTCATAAGTCCTGTGCTCCAGCCCCCTAATCATTTTTGTTGCCCTCCGCTGGACTCTCTCCAACTTGTCCACATCCTTTTTGTATTGGGGGGCCCAAAACTGGACACAATATTCTAAATGCGGCCTCACCAATGCCGAATAGAGGGGAATAATCACTTCCCGTGACCTGCTAGCAATGCCCCTCCTAATGAAGCCCAATATGCCATTGGCCTTCTTGCCAACCAGGGCACACTGCTGACTCATATCCAGCTTTTTATCCACTGTTACCCCCAGGTCCTTTTCTGCAGAGCTGCTGCCCAGCTCGTCGGTCCCCAGTCTATAGCTGTGCATGGGATTCTTTCTTCCTAAGTGGAGGACTCTGCACTTTTCTTTGTTGAACCTCATTAGATTTCTTTTGGCCCAATCCTCCAGTTTGTTTAGGTCACTCTGTATCCTATCCCTACCTTGCAGGGTATCTACCACTCCCCCCAGCTTAGTGTCGTCCGCAAACTTGCTGAGGGTGCAATCTACCCCATCCTCCAGATCATTAATAAAGATGTTGAACAAAACCGGCCCCAGGACCGACCCCTGGGGAACTCCGCTTGTGACCGGTTGCCAGCTAGACATGGAGCCATTGATCACTACTCGTTGAGCCCTATGCTCTAGCCAGTTCACTATCCATTTTATAGTCCATTCATCCAACCCATACTTCTTTAACTTGCTGATAAGAATACTGTGAGAAACCGTATCAAAAGCTTTGCTAAAGTCAAGGTATATCACATCCACTGCCTTCCCCACATCCACAGAGCCAGTCACCTCATCATAGAAAGCAATCAGGTTGGTCAGGCATGACTTTCCCTTGGTGAATCCGTGTTGACTGTTCCTGATCACCTTCCTTTCTTCCAAGTGCCTTAAAATGGATTCCTTAAGGACCTGCTCCATGATCTTTCCAGGGATTGAGGTGAGGCTGACCGGTCTGTAGTTCCCCGGATCCTCTTTCCTCCCTTTTTGAAGATGGGCACTATATTTGCTTTTTTCCAGTCCTCAGGGACCTCCCCTGTTGCCACGAGCTTTCAAAGATAATAGCCAATGGCTCTGAAATCACCTCAGCCAACTCCCTCAGCACCCTCGGGTGCATTGCATCCGGCCCCATGGACTTGTGAATGTCCAATCCTTCTAAATAGTCTTGAACCTGTTCCTTCAGCACTGCGGGATGTTTGCCTCCTTCCCATTCTGTGCCACCCAGTACAGCAGTCTGAGAGCTGATCTTGTCTGTGAAGACAGAGGCAAAAAAGGCATTGAGTACCTCAGCTTTCTCCACATCCTCCGTCACTAGGTCGCCTCCCTCTTTCTTTAAGGGGCCTACACTTTCCCGAATCTTCCTCTTGTTGGCAACATGCCTGTAGAAACCCTTTTTGTTCCCCTTCACGTCCCTTGCTAGCTGCAACTCCAATTGTGCTTTGGCCTTCCTCATTTCATTCCTGCACGTTCGAGCAGTGTTTATATAATCCTCCCTAGTCATCTGACCAAGCTTCCACTTCTTGTAAGCTTCTTTTTTGCGTTTAAGTTCGCCAAAGACTTCTTTGTTAAGCCAAGCTGGACGCCTACCATATTTGCTATTCTTTCTGCACATCGGGATGGTTTGCTCTTGTGCCCTCAATAAGGTCTCCTTAAAATACAGCCAGCTCTCTTGGGTTCCTTTCCCCCTCATATTAGCCTCCCAGGGAATCCTGCCCATCAGTTCCCTGAGGGAATCAAAGTCCGCTTTTCTGAAGTCCATGGTCCGTATCCTGCTGTTCCCCTTTCTTCCTTTCATCAGGATCCTGAACTCGACCATCTCATGGTCACTGCTGCCTAGGTTGCCACCCACTTCTACTTCCCCTACCAAATCTTCCCTGTTTGTGAGCAGCAGGTCAAGAGAAGCACGGCCCCTAGTTGGTTGCTCCAGCACTTGCACCAGGAAATTGTCAGCGACACTCTCCAAAAACTTCCTGGATTGTTTGTGCTCTGCTGTATTGCTCTTCCAGCAGATGTCAGGGTGATTGAAGTCCCCATGAGGATCAGGTCCTGTGAACTGGAAACTTTCCCCAGTTGAGTAAAGAAAGCCTCATCTACCTCATCCTCCTGGTCTGGTGGTCTGTAACAGACACCCACCACGACATCACGCTTATTGTTCTTGCTTCTAAGCTTAACCCAGAGACACTCAACTGACTTATCTCCAGTTTCATACTGGAGCTCAGAGCAGTCATAGTGCTCTCTTACATACAGTGCAACTCCTCCCCCTTTCGCCCCTGCCTGTCCTTCCTGAACAGTTTATACCCATCCATGACAGCGCTCCAATCGTGAGAGTTATTCCACCAAGTCTCAGTTATTCCAATCATGTCGTAGTTTCTTGACTGTGCCAGGACTTCCAGTTCCTCTTGCTTGTTTCCCAGGCTTCTTGCATTTGTGTACAGGCACTTGAGATAAGTAGCCGACTGGCCTACTTTCACAGTATGAATCGGGAGGCCTCCCCTGCTGCCCCCTCCTCCTTCTGCTTCCTTGCGGTGTCCCTCTTCCCCACTAACCTTCGGGCTTAGGTCCCCGTCCCCCGTCAAAACTATATAGTTTTATGCCTGCTGTGAACAGGTACAAAAGACATGTAAGATACAAGGCAGAGAAGAATTAGATGTAGGGATTTTCTTGGGAGATTTATTGAGCAATCCAAATTAAAATAATAGGAAAATAATAATCACTCTGAGAGCCTCCTTTTTAACACACAAAATGACACACTTTTAAATATGGTGGTATTGTTTTGTTATTGGCAGGTTAGTGCAGTTGGTGTTCACCTCTGCAGATTTCTGTTGAAATAAAAATTCCTTTGGCAGCTTCATCCTAATTCCTAGGGCATTCATCCACAACATGCTGAACTGTGCCAATTTTGGAACTGGCAAGCCCAGGACTGGAATCAAAGAGGTTTATATACAGAGTTGTGTTGGGAAACTTGCATATCACCTGCCTGCTCTGTGCTTGGATACAGCCAGAGCTATTAGTCATTCACTTTAGTAGGCATTAAAATCACCCAAACATTTTTAGAAAGAAAGATAAAACAGCCGCAAACTTTGTTTTGATATTCTTAAAAACTATAACCACCAAAACCTGATTATTTTTCGATACTAAACCAAAAGAGGGAGATTCTACACCAACTTCTCCATACAGCACCACTGAGTGCAGTAAAATAGCACAGGGTATAGTTAGCACAAGATTTGGCTCCTCACATAAATGGGTGTTGATATGCTGCACTCCAAGGTCCTAACCATCTACAATAGACATCTAGTCATCACAGGGGTAGCAATGCCAGGAAAGCACTGGAAAGCAGGATATGTGTGTGTTGTGGCTTTCTGGCATGCTTCCCATCCTCACAGGTTTTTCCATGCATACAGGTGCTTGTCTTGTAGTCTGCAAGTTCTATGTGTGTATGGTGGTGGTGGGGAATGGTATGGCAGGGGAGCAGCAACTCTGTACAGCATGTTTCCCTCAGACACTGGCAGATTTGTTATTAATTGTTAATTATTATTATTTCTGGTGTGCATAATGCCAACATCATTCTGGGTGCTTTCCAAATGGAAATCTGCACAGTAGTTAAAGGCTGTTCAAAAGCAGTATTATTCCTTGTCTATGGCTTCTAGCCCTTCTGGAAAAGGAGCCATTGTACATCTGCAGAACAGAAAGCCAATTGCAGCTGCCAGTGGGAAACTGAACAGCAGCATGGAGAGGAAAGACTTCAGTGAATATTCCCAGATCCTAAACCTCTGTATTTAGAGCTGATCCTTAGGTTTCAGAGTTTAGAAGTCTGTACATGCTGCTTTTTCAGTGAGGAAGGTGAACATGCAGTAGGCACTTTGTGATATTCTCAGAGTAGGTGAGCTTTCTTTGCTGTTTGGATGGGATACATGTTCTGGGAGGTAATGATTTGATCCTAAATATTTTCTGAACAAGATAAAATTAGAACCTGCTAATGCAGTATTCCAAAATCAAGCACGTTCCTGAGAAGAGCTGGGCCAGATTCTGCCAAATGTACCTCATTCCTGAATAGTCCCCCTAAAATCAATGATGGAGTAAGAAACTACACAATATAGTAAGGGTGGCAGAGTCTAACCCACAAATGAAGACCAGTCAAAATACTTTTTTTATTTAAAGAAACTCTGGATGGAAAGGAATTTAGGTAAAGATTTTCTCATTGTGGTGAACTCACAGAACAAGAGAAGCTATTGAAGTAACCTGTAAGCATAATTTAACAATTAAAAAAAAAAATAATACACACTTGGACACTGCACAGGCAAGAAAGTTAACAGTAAGTACATGGGGAACTGTGATGGATGTAATTTCAAAAAGCTTCAAAGACTCTTTTTCAGCTATAGCATTACATTTTCAAAAGTGGATACAGTATGGGAATCCCAGAAGACCCAAGCAGATGGCTGAACTTGAAAAGAAGCATTTTTGCCTGCAAAACAGCTATAATACTTGGGCATACCTGAATTGACCATTTTGCAAGCATGTTTCTGCAGGCAAAATTGATTAATAATCCATAACATTCATATTCCACCTTCCATTTTTATCTTTTGGCCTCCTATAGCCAAAGATTAATTCAATAATATCAAAAAGAGGGCAGGCAAGAGGGTGAAGTCAGAGCCAATTTATGGCAATGGTTAAAGATCATGCTGTAACAGGATGTGACTCAAAACTGCACTGGAAAGGTCATCTCTTCCCATCTTAAGGAACTTGCACTGGATAACGTGATCATTTCTCTCTCTCCATCAAAATCTTCTCTTTCCTTTTTATTTGTGACTCTGGTAGTCTGTGCGTGACAGTTTTAATGAAGATATGCCATTGACAGTGACAAAAATTCCAGAAAAACTCTGACAAAAGAGATGAAATGAAACTTGCTCTGACATTAATTTCTGAAAGTGATCACTGAAATGTAAATTTCTCTAAGGCTCTGTGCCATACAGCAGAAGTAAAATTTTCTTAAACCTCCCGATGCCACAATAGTTTTTTTAAAAATGATTTGAGTGAAAACACAGAAATGCATGTAGAGATATGGAAAACTTAACTAACTGCTAAAAAGTTACTGGAGCATATTGGGCTTTAAAGGTAACACAGGAAATGGTAATATGTTTTTTCTGTTTCTTCACCAGCTGGAGCTGAATAAGAAAGCATGCTTGTAACTTATCATTATGAACATTACGTATCATGGCTTTCCAAAGGCTTGATGTTGACACAACATGTCTGAGAGGAACAGATATATTTTTGCAGTAAACGTTTTTTAACCTTCTTTAACTTCCTCACCACCCCAAGGTTCCATATCTTAATCCCTTCCAGGAATGGATATGATGTTCTCTTGATCCCTTCAGTGATGACTCTGGATCAGCAGGGTGACTTCAGAGCAACTTAAGTCATTTTCCCTTGGGAGGCTGAGTGTACTGCTTCTACAGCTCTCCTAGTCTCTCTGAGCCTTCAGGGAGCAAGAGAAAGTTAATTAATGAATTCATTTGTAATAATATGGCAACAAACATGCCATCTTAGAGGAACATTTTCAAAATATTATGCATGGTTATAGTCACATGATTCACTGGGAGTCATACAGAGAACTCACTATACCATACTTCGGAAATTTAGCCTTTAGATAGAGAATGAACTGACATGTTCTAGCAACAGAATGACTTTTCTGCTCATTATTTAACATCTTTTTCAGTTTCAATAGCTGTTGAACTGTACTGGGCACAGCCCTGCCATTTAGAATGGATAAACAATTCATGCCCAAATCAGTGGAATTAGTAGAATCACAAGCAAAATATTGCTGTGGAAAAAAAATCACACCTGTATATTAGGCCTGATCCAAAGCATATTGAAGTTAAAGGATGGACTTCTAAATTGGGCTTAAATTACAACAAGGGTGGTTTAGGTTGGACATTAGGAAAAACTTCCTAACTGTCAGGGTAGTTAAGCACTGGAATAAATTGTCTAGGGAGGTTGTGGAATCTCCATCATTGGAGATTTTTAAGAGTAGGTTAGACAAACACCTGTCAGGGATGGTCTAGATAATGCTTGGTCCTGCCATAAATGCAGGGGACTAGATTAGATGACCTTGCGAGATCCCTTCCAATCCATGGATTTTAGTAGGATTTCCATCAAGCCCATTATATATTAAATAAAGATGCTTGAGATGCCACTGAATAATATCACATTATGCTTAATATTATCAACAATATCATTGTTTTACAGATGAGCAACACTTCCCTTTTCATAAGCCAAAGATGCCTCTAACAATCTGCCATATTACTTATTTTAACATTATTACAAATCTCAGGTACTTTGACATCTAAAAAATGTGATTTTTAAGAACAAAAAATGTGGTAATATACAGTACTGGAGATTGGGAAATGCTGAGCAAAACCTCAGAGATTTCTAGTAATCTTAATTCTTAAAAATAATCTTATTTCTTAAAAATATTGGCAGCCTGCCAGGAATATAGACTCTGGATAGAGGGTAGCTTCCAATTTCCATGCAGTTCAAGGTAACACAGTTATTAAAATAAACACTTTAAAATTGTTAAGAAATTGGTACTAATTAGAAGTTCATTTCTGTGGGAGAGGGAGACAAGTAAGTTGGGAATTTCTAATGGCAAAAATGATTTGAACAAGAGTAATAAAATATTAAAGTGTATAAAATGAGCAACCAGGCTAATTAATTCAATTTTATGCTATTCACTAAAGAAAATAGCTTAAGTTAGCAATGACATTTTGTAAACTCAGCATGCACACAACATCGGCAGATAAGAATTAAAAAAAATACTTATATTGACATGGACAGAGGAAAGTGAAACAAAGAAATTGTAATTCCTTAAGAAAAGAAGTTCTGAGAGACTGGATGGCTCAGAAGATTGGTAATGGGATACAGAGATTTTCACATCTAGGGCGCTGGTTTAAATCTAGCCATGGTTGGTAGTGAGTAACGAAGTAATTACCAGTTAGTAACCTATGTTAACATGTTTATTACCAGGTTTCTAGTTCTTTGGTAAAGTATTAAATAATCCAGAGAGAAGCTGGTCATCTCAGGCTTTTAATGACATCAGGGATATTTGTCTATATAGATTATGAGAGCCCTGCTGTTTTAACTAGATTTGCTAAAACAAAATTGGGGAGTGTTTATCAGCGGATCTGGGCTCCACCTTTCAATTTATGATCATGGATAGGTTCTAGAGCATGAAAACAAGGGACTCTCCAATTTGCAACATTATCAGGAAGGGAACATTCTGGGGCATATTAGCTTTGAGAAGATTCTGTTTGTTGATTGGATGAATTTTAAGTGATACCATTTAATTGACCAGATGATTATCAAGAACCAAATCCTGTGATAGGCTGACAGTGTGAGTACCTCTTGCATGGTGAGATGGTCTACAGGTGTAGAGGGAAGAAATCCTTTGCTATTGCCTGGAAACTCTGGACTGACACAGCAATAGGTTGTGGCATCCATCCACCCCCTCACTGTAGGTCATAAAACAATGAGTGCATGTAGTTGTGGATTCACAAGCAATAAGAACGGCCATACTGGGTCAGACCAGTGGTCCATCTAGCACAGCATCCTGTCTTCTGGTGGCCAATGCCAGGTGCTTCAGAGGGAATGAACAGAACAGGTAATCATCAAGTGATCCATCCTGTCACCCATTCCCAGCTTCTGGAAAACAGCAATCCCCGTCCATCTGGCTAGTATGTATGCACTTTGGTCAGTTCCCATCCCCCAAAACCCCCTGAGCTATGCTCTGTGGCATGCAGAGAAGCAGGGCCCCCACATATGGGGGGGAAAAAGGGTACACTTTATTGGGCCCCGGAGGCCCTGGGGGAGCCCGGCCCAGGCTGCAATTCCCATGGGTATGTGTTTGAGAAGGGGCCCATGTTACAAGTTTGTACTGGGCCCAAAAAAATTATGCTTGGGCCCTGCAGAAAAGGAACATACCCTATGCTTAGATTTCATAGATTCCAAGGCCAAAAAGGGACCACTATGATTATCTAGTCTGACCTCCTAAACAGCACAGGCCACATAATTTCACAGGCCACATAATTTCCTGTATTCAGCCCAGGAATTTGTTATGGTACTGTCTTAATGTAATCCAGCGGTATAAATGTGCTTATAGTATTAGGTGGTCTGTTAACCCCTAATTGATAGCAAGCAAAAAGAGAAAAAGAATAGTACTAGAGATGATGATTTATTTTAAGATTTTGCTTTCATGTTAATTAGAACTTCCCCCTGAAGCTAGTAGGATAAGCAACTATTTCAGAAGAACAAAACCACTGCAAATGTGCAGGAGAGAGAGAGTAGTATTTGTTTGCTGTTCAATGGTCTAAGTGTAATAAGTTGATAGAGTCCATCCAGTTCCTACTAGACAAATGTCTACATCACTAAGGGCATGTCTACATTGAGGAGTGAAGTCGATTTAATTTAAATTGGTCTTCACCCACCGAGCTGTAGAATTCAGAGGTGCATGATTACACTACGCTCATTGCGTCGGGGGATTGTGTCCCTACCATCCATGCTTACGTCAATAATCAAAGCAGTGCACCATGGATAGCTATCCCACAGTGCAACTACCTGCAGGGGCGTTTGGGAAGGTTGTCATCCTCCCATGATGCAATGTACTCCTTTCCCCCCTCCCTTCTTGTCCCAGTCCAAACAAACAGACGATCGCCTTTTTGCGCCATTTTTTCAAACCCTTCACTCTATGTCACATACACGCCATTGAGGAATGGAGCCTGCTCAGCTCTGCACTATTATTGTGAGCATCACAACACCTCACAACTTATTCTGCAGTATTTTCAGCAGCGAGACAGTAGCCACAGTGCTAAAAATTGTGATGTTACTGAGACTGCCTTGCTACAACCCGCAGAACGAAACAATTCCCGTTTGCTGCAGGCTGTCACGCACCATCTGCAATCAGTGGAGTGCCACTTCTGTTCCTGGGAAACAAGCAGTGAATGGTGGGATCACATCATTATGAAGGTGTGGAATGATGAGCAGTGGCTGCAGAACTTTCGAATGTGAAAGTCCACTTTCTTTGAATTTTGCGACGAGCTCTCCCCAGCCCTGAAACGCATGAATGCTCGCTTGAGACCTGCTCTGACAATGGAGAAGAGAGTAGCCATCATTCTGTGGAAGCTAGCAATGCCAGTCAATTGGGAATCAATTCGGAATCGGTAAATCTACCATGGAGCAGCTGTGATTCAAGTGTGCTGGGCCATTAATAGACTCCTGCTAAGGAGGGTAGTGACTTTGGGAAGCATGGAGGACATAGTGGAAGGCTTTTCCATAATGGGGTTCCCAAACTGGGAGGGGGGGGCATAGATGGCATTCACATCCCTATCTTAACCCCAGACTACCTTGCCACAGAATACATAAATCAAAAGGGATACTTTTCAATGGTGTTGCAGGCCCTTGGGGATCACAGGACACACTTTACCGATATCAGTGTGAGGTGGTCTGGAAAGGTGCATGATGCACGCATCTTTAGGAACTCAGGTCTGTTCAAAAAGAGGCGGGCAAGCACTTTCTTCCCTGACCAAAAAATAAATATTGGCGATGTAGAAATGCCAATAGTGATCCTGTGGGATCCTGCCTACCCCATGCTCCTCTGGCTAATGAAGTCGTACACCAGGCACCTGGACAGTGACAAGGATAGTTTTAATAATAGGCTCAGCAAGTGCAGAATGGTGGTGGAATGTGCATTTGGATGTTTAAAGGTGCGCTGGTGCAGTTTGCTCACTAGGTTAGACCTCAGTGAAAAAAAATCCCAATAGTTATCTCTGCCTGCTGTGTTCTCCATAATGTCTGAGAGACAAAGAGGGAGAAGTTCCCATTGGGTTAGGTTGTGGAGGCAGATAGGCTGGCCGTAAATTTTGAGCAGCCAGATACCCTGCAATGCTGAGAGCCAATCACAGAGCGCTGCACCTCAGGGTGGCATTGAAAAACTGCTTATGCAATGAGACACAGCAGTAATGTGTGTCACTTATCTGTGCTATGCTTTCACTTCGCATCCCTTACCCATCCCCCACCGATCCAGTTCCTCCCCTTTCCCCCTCACCCACCGTTCCAGTTCGTCCCCCACCTTCCCCCCCTTTATTCCCTTCTTAGCAATAAACAAACAGTACTGAAATGTGAAGCAGCATGTTTTCCCTCACAGTCTTCCCCCACCCCCTCCAATCCATTCCCCCCCATTTCCCCCTCCCTTTATTCTCTTTTTATCAATAAATAAATAAAGAGCAATGACTTGGAAAGCAGTACTTTCTTTACTGGTGGTCCTTCACATACGGGGAAATGGAATAGAATGGAATTTTCAGCATGCATTTTGTGGGGTCAGGGGTACAGAGCCCATTTTGGCTGTGCACACAGGGAAAAATCACACCATCCCCATTCCTTAAAGGGGCCGTCGCCTCTTCCTGCTCACCTCAACCGGCGAGGAGTGCGGCACGTGCTGTACCCTGTTCAACCTTCTCCTAGACTGCTTTGGGTTGCAGGCTAGGAAAGACTGCAGGAGCTGCAGAGGGAGTCTCTCTTGTCGCTGAACTTCCTGAAGCTCAACCAGATGCCTCAACATGTCTGACTGATCCCGTATTATATGCAGCATCGATTCTTGTGTTGAACGCTCATACTCCTGTTCTGCCTTCCCGTTGTCCATGTCCATATTCAGTTTGTCAGATAATGAAATCCTCCACGCTCTTAGCTGTGTGTCAGCAGCTGTAGAGCCATTTGTTAGCTCATTAAACATGTCATCCAGATTTTTTTTTTCGCTTTCTTATCTGCGACAGGCGCTCTGCAGGAGTATGAGACGGTAGTGTATTGAAGTCCACGTTGTCCACTGTGAGGAAAGCAAAGCACAAGGTACCCATTGTTAACTCATCCCATGGATGAAAAGCAATGTTACAATATTAAAAATAAGTCCCCTGAACATTCCCAAGGGAAGGCTACAACTGCATTCCATTGCCTGACTATTGCAGGGGTTGAAGTGCTGTTCCAGCCATGTTCCCCTCTCCAAGCAAGGGGATAGTGAATCTGTGTTAGTGAAATCCCCGGGCCCATGCTGCGCAGGTCCATGCTCCCTAGAGCAGCATGGATGTGGGGCTCCCAATTGATCAGGCTTTTAACAGGCGGAGGAAAGGGTGATGGGTGGATTCGGGTTAACCGTGTCTGGAGTAAAAAAATGGGAACTCATTTGCGGATGCCCAAGGGCCATAGCAACAATGTCCTATTTAGGGACTTGTGGTGTGCTGAACCAAGAAACCATCCCCAGCTGTGCAATAACACACACTTTAAAAAACTTTCTTGGTCAGGTACTGTAAATGTGTGCCATCTTCCCAAGGTAACCATGAGTGATATCAGCCTGCTGAGGGTCACACAAGCAGAAAGGGAGGATTTGCTGCAAGTATGTGGCTACAGGCCTGGCCCTTATGCTGCTATGCTGTGTTCCACGATGATGCCTGCACAATTAATAACAGAATGGTGGGGGAAAGTGTCCTATCATGATGGAAGAAATAAGGCTGCCATCCCAAGAAACCTTCTCCAAAGAATTGCAGAGTATCTGCATGAAAGCTTCCTGGAGATATGCATGGAGGATTCTCGGAGCATCCCTGTGCACATAAATAATCTTCTCCGGGGTGAACCCAGTGCTTAAACATACCAAGTACGAGGAAGCACAGCCCCACTGCCACACACACCACTTTTTCCAGCTGGTACAAGATTCTGAACAGGGGATACAACTAAATACATGCAATGTGCAGTACCTACTCACCAGATGTGCCTCCCCTGGCATCCTGGTCAATCATGTTTTCCTCCATCTGGGTGGGCTGCTCCTGTGTTGTAAACAGCTCCTGACTTTCAGGGAGAAGGGATACCACACTCGCCTGCCCCCTGTTCTCCTCATCTTCATCCTCCTCATTCATGGACCCATTCTCATTCATCCAGGACTTGGATTCCACAGAAGTATCAACGCTGTGTGGTGGCATATTGGTGGACTCTCTGCCGAGAATCGCATGCAGCTCCTTGTAAAAGTGGCATGTTTTGGGCAAGGAGCCAGAACGGCTGTTAGCTTTCCTAGTTTTCTGATAAGCCTGCCTCAGCTCTTTGATTTTAACGCAGCACTGCTGTATGTCCCTGTTGTGCCCCTTCTCCAACATGCCACGAAATATCTTTTTGCAGATATCTTTCTGTAGAGCCAGAACAGACTCTTTGCCCCACAGACCGATGAGATTCAAGACCTCCAGGCTGGAGTGCATTTGGGGTGTGCAGTCACCATGATCAGTTGGGCTGGCAAGCTCTCTCCACGCTGACCTAACAGTAAACTGGGAATTCAAAATTTCCCATGACTTGAGGGGAGGGGCTCTTTCCTGCTTACGTGGCCACAGTGCAGCAGAGTGTGAATGTGTGGAGCGGTCACAACAGAGCATTATCGGATACCTCCTGGAGGCCAATTACATCGATTTACATTGCGCTGTGCCTACACTGATGCTTATTTGACCCACAGAATTAGACTTCTGTGCTGCACAACTTGCGGAGGTGGTTTTATTAAGTCAAATTTTACCGCAATTTAGGTTGGTAAAACTGACATGCCAGTGGAGATGCATACTTTATGTGGTCAACGGAAGCCGCATTCTGTTGATCTACAGTATCAATGTAGACCAGACCAGGCCTTATTCTTCTCTCTCTCCTCCCGCAGCTGCTCATTTGGAAGTTTCGGTAGGCAGGCCAAGGACTGAATTAGTAGAGATAGGACTACTACCCTTTCAACTGTTTTTTAAAGAACGATATGTGAAGATATACACACATCACATATTTGACAGTGATATCCATGTGGTAAATTCATTTCATGAATAAATTTATGCAGCACTGACAGCCTCTCCTGCCTTTTGCCCATTAATCCATTTCCATGGGACTTATTCCAACATTCCAAATCCTTGAGCTGCTTCAGGCAGCATTTGCTTCTAGCCCAACAGGCTCAGAAGATATCACACTTTAAAATTGTGATTTTTCTGTCTGGAAGACTATTTCAACAGTTTCCATGGCTCCTCTGAGCTCCATATATTTAGACTCAAGATAATTAAACACCTGGTTTCACAAGTTGGCAGATACAAATCATATTTCAAATAAAATTGTTAAAACTCTTAAAAACATTCCTAAAATAGTTTAGTTTTTCTGTAGCAAATATGGCATATATAGAATACATGATAGTAGCACAAAGTTTTATTGGTTTTCATTTGGGATATCTAGTATGACACTTTTGGTTTTAACATTTATGAATAATTCACCCATCCCAAAAACACTCTCTCTCTCTCTCTCTCTCTCTCTCTCTCACACACACACACACACACAAATCACCCTCCTTACTTCATCCTACAGTATTTTGACTTTGTCTTGAATATGATATTTACCAGTTGTTCATAACACTCCATGTACAAAACCTGGGGCAGATTCTCAGAGCCATTCCAGTCCTATTGCACCATTCTGATGGTGAAAAGAGACCAGAATGCTGTTGTTACTGGCCTGCTAGGGATTCCCTTGGCATTGAGAAATCCCTGGTAGCATAGAGCCAACATGGATGGCCCTCAGTATTAAGGGGCTGAGAAGTGCAGGGGTGTGGCTGGAGCACCACTGCATCCCCAGCTACTACATTAGTTCCTTGGGGTCATAGCTAGCTGGTGTAGCTTATGGCAGCCCTGAGGCTGCTGTAAATACACTGGGGCTAAGAAGGTGAAGAACTAGCCCCAGGATTATGGAGTCACAAATGACTCCTTTTTCAGTTCCTCCTCTCAGCTGTGCCCAATGCTTATCCAGTATAGCTGAGGATTGAGCCCTATATATATAGTATTATAGATTTATCAGGCTAAAACAATATACTAACAGTGATTCTTCATTTTTCTTATGTTATTTAATTTAGTTTTGGATCAACTCAAGCTCACATATCAATAAAAATGCCCAATTTCTTATTTCTTAATACGATCAAGGTGTCTGTACAAACTCTCAGAACTTGACAAATTAATTTGTATTTTATATATTGATCTTGCAGATGCGACATAATCTGCTAACTCTCTAACAAACTCTGCTACTACTGGTGACTTGCTGTTTATCCAGTATCTAAATTCTTGCACACTTGCTTTGTCTTGTTTGTCCTTTCTTATTCTTTTCAGTATCTATAAATTACCCTTTTCCTCACTGATCTTGCTGATCTTATCCAGAATTTATAATGTTTTTTCAGTCCTTTCAGTGTTGAAAGAACATTTACCATAAATAAAGTTGGGTCCATTAATATAATCTGTCCAGTTTTTATTTTAAATAGTCTCTTATTATATGCCAAGATGTTTTAGTATTTGGGCAATATGTCTTAACAACCTGACCAATTCCCTAAAGCACTCCTCTAAACATTTTCACTCACTCATGACCTAATTCTGTGCAATCTCTGTAGTATCCAGTACAACCTAATAATTGTTTGGAAACACGGTGTCTTGTAATTTGCATCATTTGCATGAAGCTTTATCAGTAGAGTAACTTCAGTTAAACTATACCAGTTGAGGTCATGGCATTTTCCTCAAAATATCTTTGTTATCAACATGTAATGCAATTCTCCTGAGCATTCCCAAATGTATAGGTCTCAGGTACAGCATTTTGTTCCTTGCACCAATATTAATGAATTTAGAAACTGTTGAGTCTTATAATGATAAGTTTGAATCTTTCACTACAGACAGTACAGTGTCAGCACTACAAATATTTCTAGTTTATATTTGTTCTTTAATGTACATTTGTTTATCTAAAAGTCACTGGAGACAAGGGAAAGGCTCCCACTGACTTCAATGGCTTTTGAATCAATCCCAAGATAGTCAAGTATTATAAAATCATTTCTTGCATACATGTCTTACATGCAATTTGCAGATTCTTGCACCAATGAGAGATGCTGTGCCCTGGATATCATCACTTCTGAGTGAAGCCATGTTGCATTTCCACCACTGTATTCCCTTGGGGCTTGATATGGGGAAGAACTGCTGTGTGTGTCAACTGGGTGAAACACTAATGGACAAGACTGCAATGTAAATGTCATGAATTAGATAATTTCCCACTTTCCTAAGCCACAAGTATCAATAAAACCTATGGCCCATCCTCACCCCTGCCAGTACAATTAATTTGGGACTGTGCTGGATGTGCGTAGGCTTTTCAGAGATGAGGGGGCCAGGATCCAGGTGATTGGGCTTCTGCAGATTTAGCCTCTGGAGAGAATCTGGCCAATTGTAACCCCTGTGTGGTTTCTGCCGTAGTCTCTCTCTCTTATGCAAACAACCATGCAGTTCCACATCCTTTCACATAATTTATTGGGCATGATTTATTTTACTAAGTAAGCACTGCAATTCTTAAAAGTTCCTTCTTCTGCACAGGGTGGGATACGTAGACGGTGAGCAGAGGAGGGAGCTGCTGTGTGTGCTGTACCACAATCTTGTTATGAATAGACAAGTCTTCCTGGGTGTCAGTCTGGCACCTTTCCTGAGCACTATAAGATGCTTGAGTTTATATATATATAAAAGAAATGCTTTATTTAGAAAGGTTAGACATTTCATAGGTGTACAGCCCTTGTTATTATGAATGATTGCATTAGTACACAGTGTTTGCACTGTTAGTAACCAGTTCTTTTCATTCATCGAAGAGAAGAAGTAAAATCTAGCACTTGTTTTACTGACAGATCTTATACAGTTAACCTGGAAGACATGAAAAGACACTGAAGACTGTATGCAGGATTTTTTCAAATAGGAGGAGCTCCAAGGAATGTAGACTGATACTGAAAATACCTTTTAATGAATAGTCTATACTTGTCATAGAAAATTTAGTCTTAAAGGTTCATAGTCTTTAGACTATGGCTATATAATGACCATCTTATGTGAGTCTTCTAAAGATAAGAAGGCATAGGGAGAGATTCTTCTTTACTGCAACTGCATAGGGCTTGCTAGTGCTCACTGGCAGCATGAGGGGTAAGCCTTTCTGTGCAAACACAATACAAGCAGGGACTCCTGGAAAGACAGTGCCAATTTTTCCCTCTTTGAAGCTCACAAAGCCCTAATAGAACCCTAAAAATATAACAGTATGCTCAGTATTGGATATAATATAAGAATATGTTTCCTGACCTCAGACTCCTTTATTTTGCTTTATTCAAAACCGTCTGCTATGTCAGCATAACATACCATGTCAAAAATACAGTGAATAGAACAAATACTTTCCTAAATAACTTGCTAAATGGGTTTCTGACTGTCCAGTGGGCATTAGAGAGATAAGCTTGCACTGAATTCAGAGACAAAAAGTGTGGGTAGAATTCTTGAAATGACTTTGATAGCTGGAATTTATTTTTTGATGTCCAGTTTTTCTGTTTCTCTCAGTTTGCTTTTCTTTCCTCTCCTGCTGTCTGACTTCACTATCAAATAACTTTGCAAGCCTGTGGTGCTGCTACAAGTATTTTTGAAATGGACTTCTGCCAATGCCAGTGCTAGGCAATAATCCAGAAAGATACATCACCTAGATGATGTTAAGTAACTGTCATTACCTTTTATAATTTAGCTGTTGTTTGGTGTATGTGTGCACATGCATATATCCCTCTAAGGACATTCTCTGAGTTGTTCTCATCTAGAAAATGGGTTAATTGTCATTACTCTGATTCAAAACATGAATAGTGTTTAATCCTCTGCCAGTTAAGTTCTATAGCAGTAATCTCATTGTACATCATGGTTTTTATTATTTGTAAATGTAGAATGCAAGCATCCTTTAAGATTACATACCTGATTCTTTATAGCTTTCAAATTTCACTGGTGAATTTCAGGAAGTTTCTATTTACTATTTTCTGTTCCTTAACATGTTACAAATGCCTGCAAGTGCTAAGTAAACATTTGCCTACATTGCAGAATTGATTTACAAATCTAAATATACAATGGATTTTTATTCAAACTATTTATCCAGTATTAAGTTTCTCTCTCAAATTCTAATCTAGTTTTGCACAGATACTAGATCTTGTTGCCAGAAAGCCAACATCTTTATACACAGATTCATTAATACAGCAATCTGCAAAGAAATAGCTATTCCAATGATATAAATGTAGGGATATATATATATATATATATATATATATATATATATATATATATATATTTTCTACCATTTCTATTATCACAACTCTGAAGTAGTTACAGTAAACCCATATCAACATCACAACCCCAAAATTGTCTGTAATACCAAAATATACCCAGGATATTACCTCATAAAATACATTTGATTTAGGCTAGTTAAACAATTGCATTTCATGAGTCCTAAGAAAACCCGAAATATTTCTAATGCAATAATTTTGGTGTGGGTAATTCCATTAAATATCAAGATGTATTCAACAGTTCCAAGGGCATATGCCATACATATTTTAACAAGATATTTATGGCTCTAGTTTATCCTGAGATCACATTAATATCACTATCAACTCAGTATTTCTAACTGCAACAGGGTTATGGCAGTGTTTTCAACATGAAAATATTGGTAGAATTACAAGAGTAAAGGGTGAAAAGTCATAACTAGACTCTTAGTAGGAATGGGAGGACTTTTCATGTACACAGTAGGTATGGGTAAATCAGACTTTATTACAGAGAATAAGTCTGTAACAAACCACGTCACCTTACTTACAAAGACACCAGTCAACTGAATTGCACACATGCAGACTTGAGATTAGAATTCATTGTCCTCTACTTCAAAATCACAATCCTTCTCCACCTGAGCTAAAGAAAAAGCTCCATTAACTATCAGTAGCATTTGGGTGTATACACTTTTTATAAGTTAGTAATTAGAGGGCAAGACAAGTGGAAATACTTGAGCATGTCTGATTCTATACTATATAGGGCTATGTTAAACATAGGCATAAGACAGTATATTACTACAAGTCTCTTCTTAATGATTTTAAAGGAACAGTTACATTAGCTCAACCAATAGAGGGAAACTATATATATGTGAGCAGGTCTGACATACCATCCAGTAGACATCAGTGAAGCACATAACAAAACCAATCCAGTATAAAATGATTCAAACTAAAAGCAGGGGCACTGATGTGCTTGCAATAGAAACTCAAAACGTTGAGATTAAACTCTACTGAGTTGGCAAATGCTATGCTATGTGAAACTTATTGAACCCTCTACTCCAGCTCCTCTTGTAAATCTATAAAATCCTTTGCTCTTTGATAGATTTCATGCAAGAACATGAAGAGGTTCCATTTATAGCATCACTGCCAAGATTTTTGTTTGTTCTTTTATTAAAGATCTGATAAATAGGAGCCTTAGCACAGTAGTTCCCAAACTTTTCCTGTCGCACCTCCCCTTACTCGTAATGGAATCTGTCCACTTCCCCCCGGGAGTGGGGCCACAGCTGAGAGCCAGACTTGCAGCTAGGGGTGAGGCCAGAGTGGCGCTGGGGGCAGAGCGGGGCTGGGTGGTGCTCCCTCCCCTCCCTTCATGGGGGCTGGCCCGGGCCCTGTTGCAGCCCTACAAACATTCCTCCGTGCCCTCTAGAGGGCGTGCCCCACAGTACAAATTATTTTCTTACATAAGAAGAAGGTATCATGTTGTGACAGTTCAGAAATGAGCTGCACCTGTGATCTCTCTGAGCCCTGGTCTACACTTACCTGGAGATTTGGCGGCAGTCGACGGGAGTTACACAAGCTACTCAGAGTAGCTTCCCTGCTGTGCTTCCCTTCTGCGTGCCGTCTTCACTGCACTGTGCCAACGGGAACTGTGTTCCCATCGACGCAGCGCTACGCTACTTGAGGGGATGGTTTTACTCAGTCGATTTCCTGATCGATTGAGCGGGTCTACACTGACCACTTAATGGATCCAGAAAGATCGATCTGGCAGTGGCGACTTTGCCGCGGTCAGTATAGACATACCCTGAGTCTCTTTGTGGGCAGATTTCCAAGTGACAGGCTTCTCTACCTGCACTTTTCCCAAAGTGGAACATTCTGGTTCACCAGGCTACAACCTGCCTTTTCTCATCAGCCTGTTACAGGATGACTGGTGCCTTAGACATCTCTGCAGTCCTTCAGGTGACAAGTGTCACCTCTCTCTGGGTGGAATCCCATGGTTCTACCACTCAGACTGGACCCCAGAATAGCAGCCCCCCTGTTCTCAGCCATGATAACATGATGGGCCCAACTCTACTTAGCAGCTGCAACTCACCTCACCCTCACCGCTGGAGGGGGGTTTAACAGTTTAGCATCCTCTTGATCTTAGATCCCACTCTGGAAAAATAAACCCATGAAACTGACGGGAGCCAGGCAGGTAGCCACTTCCCAATTAATAGCTATCTCCTTGTTCTCTTAAGTACCAATGAAGCATTTCCTCCCAAGACCTTCTGATAAATTAGTCATTGTATCATTTCCTGCTTGTTTCCCAACAGTCCACTATTAAAATATGTCAGTCAATTCTCACATTCCAATGTGGTTATGCAGGTACTATTTTAGTAGCTAGGTCACGTATTCATAAAATTATTACAGATAAACCCCATGCTTCCCAGACCTGAATACAAGAGAATGCAGGTGGATTGAGATAGCATAGATTACAGGTTACAGTTTGCGCGTGCATGCACACACGCACACACACACACACACACAGTTATTTATTATAAGATCTGCATCACAGGTTTGGTTTTAATCAGTTCATCCTACTTGCTCTAGTCTTTCCTTAAATACTGTTTTTTAGCTAACCTAATACAGGCAGTAAGTCAAATTTAGCCCAGCTTTCCCCACCATCTGGCCTAACAGAGGAGCAGCCAGGCCCAATTTGAGTGTTGTTGCAACCTGGTGTATGGAGATGCAACGCCACTCAAATTTGGTCTGGCTGTCCCACTGCCTCCAGACTCCCACTGAAAGTTGCCCCTTCCAAATAATGCCCACAATGGTTGTAGCAAAATCCCTTTCAGTTTCTGCCTTCCTCCAGTCCATACCTCTTCTTTCAGCCGACTGCTGGCAGCACACAACACTGCAGCAGACATTGATTCCGACTCAGCTTTCAGCACACACATGGAACCTGAACAAGGAGCTGCAGCAGCTCCCCAGTCCAGTACCTGAGCTCTCGGAGTCTCCATAGCATCCAGAGCTCGGGAGAGAACCCTAGAAAGGATGGGGGAGGAGAAGGGACTTGTCCCTCAGAGGCTCAAGTCAAGATTGAGGATATTTGCGGTCTGTGCCATATTTTTTAAATACAATATTGTCAACTCTAATGCAAAGGGACTCTTAAGCCCCAGATCCAGTGAGGAAGAATTCTACTAACACAGGAATTGAGGAAGACAGCTACAAACCAGGGTTTATGAGGCATGTGAGGGCAGGGTTGGAACAGGAAGGGTGTGTGTCACAGAATATGGTCCTGGAGAGATACTGGGCAGTGCTGCTGCCCATAGGCAGGCCATAATTTATGATGGGACCACTCCAGCCCAGAATCTGGAGGGTTTAAAGCCTTCTAGCTTCTCCCCAACACATCTCTTAGGGGTGCAGCACAGAATCTTATCCCATTTCTAAGCTTCTCTCTAATAAAAAATAATCAAATCCATTTTTCTTGAGCTCAGTAATTCTCCGATAATATTAGTCTTTCCACTTTTCTGCACTTGTCCAACCTTATGAAGAAAAGCTAGCCAGATTCACATGAAGAGCCTGTGATTATTAACTGCTATTTGACAAATTTGCACAGAAGATGCTACAAAAACACTGTTTTGCAAAAGGTAAAAAAAGTTAGAGGGTTTTACTTTCATATCTAAAGTTTTAATAAGCGATTTTCTGATTTCAAGCCATGTTTGGTTTTTAATCCCATTAGGCAGCTTTCTTCTTCATGGTTCACTAATTTGATATTGAAGTTCTTTTTATTATTTTTTCCTGGAACATGCATATTCTGTGCTAGGCCCAATTCTCAGAGGCTCTCCAGTTGCTTTGTGCTGCTATAGCAAAGCACAGAGGCCAGAAAGCCAGTTTAACTGCCTGAGGATTTCCCTATTATGTAGATGCTCATCTACATCACCTCTCCACATTGCCAGTGCAGGGAGTGGCATTCCAAGGAAAAGAAGTATGCAGCCAGGGCATCCCCTATATATTAACAATCCCTGGCTGTCAGGGCAGCCCTTTAGGACTGTGGGCAGCTAGGTATAACTTAGTGCAGCCATAAGGTTGCTTTAAATTATGTTGGGCACAGACTGGACTCAGGATCACCCACCCCACATAATACAGATAGCTATCCATATATATGTAGTACAAAGAACAGCACTGATTCCATTAGTCTGTGGAATTATTTCAACTATAGCTGAGGCCATATCCCTATGTGTATAGTTTATATATCATAAACTGAGGAAATACATGTTGGTGTGTTAGGTTTTATCAACATGAGTTTAGGACAGCCCAACTATTCATGAGTGGTGAAGCCAATCATGCATTTTAATGATCAATACAACTGATTGCCAATAAAATATTTAAGCCACAGCAACTTGTATTCTGTCAATGGCACATTTGGAACAATTATTTCAGAAATACATTAGTTATTTCATTAATTTTTAAAAACTGGAATTGTATTTTGTATCTCTCCACTCATACAGCCAAGCCCCCTTGTTGAGTCCAACTTTACAGACTACTGAGGAAGAGAACAAAATATAACTTTCTATGCACTGAGTAGCTCTGCCACTAATGGTAAAGATCTGTAGCGGTTAGGTTTCTTTTTTTGTTCTTCTGATGCAGGGTGGTCTTTCCCGTAGGGAGGAGGGATTTGCTATGCAACCAGTGGACTGGGGGATATTATTAGCTACAAATGAGCCCTCAATACTGTAGTTAATTGCAGAGTAATGGAACAGAGCTCTTACTTGAATTGTACATATATGATGACATCCTAGTATTACAGACCTGAAAGATATACCAGTGGATTAACCAAGCTGGCAGGTTTCTGAAAAATTAGTATGACATTCCTGTCACACCAGTTATTTAAGCTAAGGACCTGTACCTTTCAATCTTTTGGAAGTGGTAAAAAAACAAACCATCAATGTTTCAATTAGAGATTAGAGAAGTTATAGCATGTATATGTTGGTAGCCCGGAGCAGAAAGCAGTAAAACATTCCTTCCCTTTTCATATTCTGAATAGACTTCACAAAAACTAAGCCATTAGAATAAAATAAAACCCTACTGTGGTACCCATTAAAACTCTTCTAAGGTTGTGCATAACAATTAGCTAAATTAATACCACTCTTAAAATGTGGTGCTTTTCAAAGTGGCCATGCATACAAATTAATAAGAACTATATAATCATGCATTTTCATTAGAATAAATTAAATTGTTGAAGCCTTGCTTGCATTCACTGGAAAAGTCTAACACAAAGCAAATTACAATGAAAACAGTTTATAAGTTTCACATGCTTTTATACCACAGGCCACTGGCTTATAATGAGAGGGAAACTATTAAACTCTATGTAGCAAGAGACATCTTGATGAAGAGAGGAAAAAAAGCACGCACCAAATACATGGGATAATCAGAATTTTGTTAAATTTACAAACTACATTAATGGAAGGATTTGCTACTACTGTACAAAATATTGAAATAATTTATTAAAAGGCAGGTCAGCGGTACCCAGTTACTCCCCCTGAGGATGTGTAGATAAGGAACTCAAACATACAAATAATCAGTTTAAGTAATCATTTATCTTGGGGCCTCATCCTATAAGGTGTTCAGCAAAGCCATTCCTTGTCTTGGAGTGAAATTCTAATTGGAGTAATTGAGCTTTGATAACTGCTATGTCATTAAAAATAAATTGGTTTTAAACTAAATTATATTTGCATTGTCTTATGCTTGCTATTAATGAGTCTGTTAATGTTAATATTTTGCAAACTCCTTTTGAAGTAAAATGTCACAATCTATAGACTCTAATCAGGAGTGAACTCTTTCCATAAACAAAAACAGGGAATGGCAACACTGGTAAAGCATTTATTAAAGAATATGGTCCAGATTCTTTGCTGTGGCCAGAGAGCACACAATGCAATTTGGAGAGGGGGTAAATCAGGCTTTAAGCCACCTTCAGTTCTGAACTGGTTGTGTGCTATGTTGGTTTCCCAAATGGAAGTTAGTTTGTGGCACCTGCCAACACCCCCAATGGGCTATATCTTGGAAGCTCTATATCATGTGGAAAGAAATATTCTAGAAGGTGAAAGTCATTCCAGGGTCATTTGGAAAGCATTGAAAAAATCCAAAAACAATAGGATCCAGAGTGACCTGGAAGTAATAGGTATGATTGTCTTTAAGAGTAGGAAATCACTTGTCAATTCTATAGGAACAAGCAAATCATAGATGTAGATGAGGTGGGCGGCACCAAATATATCGTGAATTGATTGTTATCTAATGTGTTTCCCTTTTACTTAAGCAAAGAGACTTAACTACTATGAGTCCAACCCTAACATAGATCTTTCCTATTGAATAACTCAGGAAATTCCTACTGCCTCAAGCAAATTCAATACACCTGGAGTCCCATGCATTAGTCCGAGAACCTTGTTGTGTTTGAGGTGGTGCTAAAAACAACCAGTCTTTTGGGCTGGGAGTTAAGGCCTCAGTTTATTCAATAGATTTCATCTCATTCTCTGTGTGAATGATTTTAAACAATTAAATCAATTTAAACAAAATTATGAATAATTGTTGCTCTGTGCTCATTTGTGAACAATTTGTTGGGCACATTTGATATTTGACATTTTAAGTTTTGAGTTATTTTGATTGGACGTACACAAATGCTTGCAAATAGAAATTCAAAATTCATTATCTTAATAGTTGCTATTCTTTAATATTCTCTTAAAGTTCACTTTTTCCATGAACATTCCTGACTAATCTTGTTCACTCGGATTTTTGCAGAAACACAATAGGACATGAACATGGATGATGCAATTTTTTAAAATATTCAAGTAAACATTCATGGTAACTATTTTAAAATATTCACCCAGCTATAGTTACATCAGGAAAAGAACAAGAGCAGTAAATGACGGGGACTGTCGAGAGGCACATGGAAAGAGAAATGTTTGTGCAGATCTGTTTGAAAGCTTGCAATGTGCTGCTTTGTTATTAAAAATTTTGCTGAAAGCCTATTTTCAGGAATTTACATTTGCATTTTAAAGTAGACTAATCTGCTGTCCACTAATTTTATTTTGTAAAAACAATCACCCACTTCTCAGATTCAAATGTGCTAATTTCTCAGTGCCATGAAAGTAATTCTTGAGCGGAGGGCAAGCAAATGGATGATCTAATCCCACCACTTTTCTAAAAACAATCCACAGAACTTGGAGGCTACCTTCACCTTGTCAACCAGTCTATTTTGTGTGCGTGAGCTAATCTGCAGGTCAAATTTAGATAGCAAGATATTTGGGGCAGGGATTTCTACCTTTGCACTGTGCTGAGCTAACCACTCATGCTCAGTAATGAATATAATATTTCTGTCAACCACTCCAGACTAGCATCAATATTTGGATATCCGGAAATTCAGCATTAGAGTTGCCTTTGTGTTTCGGTATATTACAAATGACTAGGGATATGAAGAAAGTTTCACCTTAACTGCAGCCGGAAGTTAATTCTCAGTAGAGATAAGCCTTACCTCCAAGGTTTAGATCAGATTTGGATTTGAACTTCCCCAGAAGTGAGGAATGTTCAGAGTGAGATTTTGGTTTGGCCTGATTTGGAATTCTCAGTCTAGCAATGTGTAATGATGATAGCCGTTACCGTCACAAATAATAAAGCCCAAGGCACACACTGAAGTCTCTTGACAAGGCAGACCTTTAAATTTTGAACATTTTCAAAATAGAGAAAGCAATTAATGTCTTCTTCTTGCTTGTTACGCAGGTTTCACTAACAAACTCTGATTCCTCCTGTCAATATTCATAAATGGGTGGTAGCTTGCATTATCTCTCCACTAATATGAATGGAACAGCATGGCAGATCCGCAACAGTGCTACATTGCAAAAGCTGTGACCCACTGACTTTTGGCTGGCAGCCCAGTTTTAGATGGTAAAAGGTCTTAGAGAGAATACTGAACACATCTACCAACCTGTGGGAGCCAAGACCTAATTTGGTGCATAATTCGGGAGTAACATACTTCTGCACTGATCAGAGTTCATTATTTCATGAATTCATTATATAAGTGGATATCAGTATACAATATCTCAAAGTGGTGTAACTATCAGAATCTTTATGCACATCAAGAGTAAGTACATTTAGTTTCAGATGTATCTGATGTTACAGATGTATCATTTTTGCCTTGTATCACTTCAGTCTTCATAATTAGATTCCTTTTTCAGAATTGTCCTGTGTATTCCATTAGGAAACTTCATGTCATTGACTCTTTTTTTGCATGCATTACATGCATAGTTAGGCAACATAACCAAATCTAATACTGTGATTTAGATATATAGCCTTATTTTTCTTCTTTCCCTTTCAATATCTGACAGAGTTTTCTGAAATGTTTTGGGTCTAAATGGTTGAAAGGATGGTTTTTTTTCAAATTAAGATCTGTATCTTAGGTGTCAGGATGTAAAAAATTCCTACACTGGTGGGCACTATTCAGTACAGTACGTATTTCAATTTAAATATACTTAAATTTAAGTCTGCAGACTGTACGGTCCTCTTTGTTACAAGTACAGTCATGTAGAGCCAGTCAGGATGAAAAATATGGTCTAATGACAGATTAATGAAAGGCTTCAATGGTGTTTCCTCACTGTGCTATTCCAGTTTTACTTCATTGATTTAAATGGGGAGACATTGGCATAAAACTAGAGTAGAGCAATTGTGAATCTAGCCCATATTGTGTATGTGGGAACTGCCATCTCTTCAGCAAGAAGAAAGGGAAAACATAACATGCACTACCAGCTGGAAGATAGAAACATGCAGCTGGAAGCTGTCATTTGCAAAACAACCACTTTAGGTCAAGAGTGCCTTCACTCCACCAAATTGAAAAGGCCAGGCTCAGAAAGGCTGGGGAAAAGGTTCCCATAAGAGAAACTCTGCAGTGTAGAGATCTAGTAGGGACCAGGAAGTCACTAGAGAAAGAATTGCTTTGATGTTGTGTCTGTTACCATTATTTCACAGTATATGAAAATAATCAGAGAAATTCATTTTCTCGTATTGGCTAGTATTGGATTGGGCTAGTATTGGATGTCTGTTAGAAGCACAGAATTCATCATATCAGATGAAAACCTACTGATTTGAATGGTAGTTTTAATAATAAAACTGGAAATGTAAATGTTCTGTACAATGCCCTAAGAAAGATTAAAGATGTCAGAAATATATTCAAATTCAACAGTTTGTCTTATGGTGAAAAATAACTTTATACAACAGTTTAAGTGCTAAATAAAATGTTATGTAACAAATTTCTTCGGAAGGCAAAATTAGAGACATTTCCAGCATAGGAAGCATATATCTGACATACTGTAAAATCCCCAAGTATTGAATCATTCCATTGATAAAATACGTTCAGTGATTTCTAGTGAGTTCTTTGCAGTTTTTACTCAATGTCCCATCTGATTAGAACATTCTTTCAAAAAACTCACAAGGTACTTTGGCTATATGATTCCCATTGACTTCATTGGCTAAAGTATGATATAACTTTTGGAAATATTTATTTCTTAGGGCTTTGTTCTTTTATAGTTACAGCTGCATAACTTTCTGTCCTGTAGCTTGTTTGCATGGAAGGATGGGTATGTCAATTACTAGTTACTCAGCTCTTATATAACAGTGAAAATGTGACAGAGATTAGCATAGTCATAAAATGGTTTGGCTGACTACAGATTTTTGTGTGGGTTTCACAGTGAATTCAAACGAATAAAATAACCTACTCCAAACCCAGTGCAAAATGTGCAGTACCATCTAGAGCTGAAGAATTGGCTCTACAGTGTACTCTTTCTAGCATACACATGATGCTAAATCTATAATCCATTACTTAAACCTACAATAGTTATGGCATTATGTGGTATCACACACTTTTGGGCAACAAGATAATTGGCAAACTGTAGCTTTTCAAAGCCAAGATAAGGATAATCTATTTTTGTCTTTACAATGTGTATCTTCTGGTAAAAGGCCAAATTGTAGTTAACCTTTGTGCAAATTTAAACACTGGATTTACATTGTGCATATGCCTGGGAGGAAAAAAACAACACTTAACTGATCACAATTAAAGAAACTACTGCCCTTACCTATAGATTTTCAATCCTAACAGGGTGTGTTTCGGATTCAGATCCATAACTGTTTCATAAGTGTAGATGAATTTGATGCAATTAATGAACAACCTATATGGAGAAGGAAAAAGTAAATAGGAGTCAATCTTTATTATAGGAGACTTTAGGAAGTTATTTGACGCATACAGAAATTAATAACAGTGTGTATAGACTATAAATAATATGAAATATTAGGGCAATAATTTTGTTGCTTTGAGACCCCCAAAAGAATGCAAATAATGCAAGTTTTCTATTCCATAAAGTTAGTGCCAGAAATTTAAAATGGCAACATTTAGGATAGCCTGTGTGTATAAGATAATTACATTAAAAATTTTAAAAAGTCAAGGAATAAAGACTTGCATGCTTTTGTGTCAAATATGGTTACATTTTTTTTTAAAGTTTGTTCCTTGCAACAGTAAATAAGTGATCATCAGTAATTTAATATAATTAAATGAAAGGATACCCAGTTTGTGACAGGATTTTGTACAAGTCTATTTTAAAAGGAAATAATGAATCTGAGGAAAAGAGAAATTCTGAGCAGTTTTATCCATTTACTAAATGCTATTCTTGTTTATAATTAACCATAGTAATAACTACTCCAGAAGTATTTGCTCTCTTCTGAGTGTTTTGAAATGATTGATTCCAGTACTATGCGGGTACTGTCATTATTGATATTTACAATTGTGCGTTTGAAGGCCTAGTCCCCAGCCTTGTACCATAGGGAGCTACAAAAAGGATTCTGGGATTCAGAATCTGATCTGATGCACAGGGGGTATATACCCAATGTTGTAGCCCTCTGGGGCTTGCAGCGTATCTCCCCCCTTTTCTTCCACCCTCCCCAGCCTCAGAACCTGCACCCTTCCTGCTCCCCTGTGTTCCCATAGAAGCTGTAATCCCTGCATTCCAGGACTGCAGTTGTACCCTGTAAGAAGAGTAGTGTGTCTTGTATCCTCCCATCTCTGCACACCTGTGAAGCAGCAGGGCCCCATCTGGCCCATAGTATAAGGTAGTGAATCTCAGCATACTACAGAATTTCTAATAGTTACATCCAAAACATTTAAACTCAAGTTTCTAAAAATATTGTATAAAATGATCATTCAAAACCAGGACTCTATAATGACACATACTAATATAATAGATACATTATCACGATTTAAAATGAGATGTGTTACAGTAAAGAAGCTGCTAACTATGGCAGCCAGGTTTAGGAGTAAATATGTCTCCCTTAGGGCTTGGCCTTGTTGTTGATCTACATATAGAACTGTCGCTAAAGACAGTGGAGGTTTTTCTGCAGTGCATTTCTGTCATGGTTACAGAGGAAGCAGAGGGTTAGACCCCTTTACAGTCACGCTTGAGTGAACCCCTCAGGTGACAGACCTGGCTTCTTTCATCTCTTTCTATGTGAGAACACCACAATTCAACCAGATTTCAACTGAATCTCTGGGCTGCAGCCCCCATTTTCCAATAGTGGCTTCTCTAGCAAGTCCAATTGGACTTGGCCTCTACATGAGCCTTCCCTTCAAGAGATGTGCACAGCAGTTATTAAAGTAACTCAAAAACAGCTTTTTAATGACCAGTGTATCGTTTATTTGCCCAAAGGCACACACAGCTAGCAGAGAAAAAGGTTAAAACAACAAAAGTCCTACATGTGTGGGTCTTACCTAAACCATAACCTTTCCATGCAATCTTTGGTAAATTCCACTTAGCCCAGGTACCCCTGATTCTGAGCTGGGAGAGACAGATTGCCCCGCTTAAACTTCTCTTTCAGAGTCTTCCCCCAAAATAGCTGGTGCCCACTCACCTCTGCCCCTTCCTCTGTAAACAGGGATTTTAAACAGTTTAGTGTCCTTTTGATTTTAGGCTCCAGCCCTGGAAGAATAAACCTCTTAACTAGATGGAGCCAGGCAGGTAGGCACTTCGCTATTAATAACCTATTGTTCACTTAAGGACCTGGGAATTATTTTCTCCAGCAATATCTTAGCTCTGGTCATTGTTCCATTCCTGCTTGTTTTCCAACAGCTCACTGTTAAACAGAAGTAGTCCATTTACACATTCCAATAAACCACTAAGGCTATATATTAAGTATCTTAATAGGTAAGTCACATTCATAAAATTACTACACATTAATCCTCTGTTCTCCACAATTTCAATTTGCAAGGGTACCACCACAGTCATTGAAAATTAGAAATCTACATTTAATCTTCCTCATTTAGAGACCAGTTCTGTACACCAGCTTTGTGGCTTTCTGAGATGGAAAAGCCTCATGTAAACTTGATGGGCCAAATTCATCCATATGCCAGCTGTAAGGACAGATCAGGGAAAACAAGGAGGCTTCTTACACTTCCCTATTATGCTGCTAATGCTGGAGGCTAAGGCACAGGCTAGAGCAGCTCAATTTGTGCCTTTAAGTACCATATTCCTTTAGGACTTGTGGGATTGGGGAATCCAGTATAGCCCTGACCATACCTCCTACCACCTGCTGCAGAACCGTCCCTTCTCTGGCCCACTCCATGCACCATGGCTTCTGCAGTGGTGGGCCATAGTGGCTTCACAGCTGTCACCAGGATTTGGCCCTTAGACATATATTTTTCAACAGAAGTATTGCCTTGAAAATAAAATATCAGTTTCAGTTGCATTTAGCATTCTGTGGAGTATTTATTCAGGTAACTCATGCGGCAAAATTTTCAAAAGTTCCTAAGTAATTTAGGCTCCTAAGTTTCATTAACTCAGTGAAATTAAGTGCTTTTGCAAGTTTTACCCATGATCTTATTTTCTGTACACTGTACCTTGAAATTTCTGAGAACACTACCTGCAGAGGCAGCAGTCATTTTGTTGTCAGAATTCCTGCGGCTTCTTACAGAGGAGATACATACACTGCGTTTCTTCACCCATTTGGTCTTGTTTTATTTTCCCTAATTTAAAATAAACTGAAAGGTTTTTTTTTTTTTTTGCCCTTTGGATATGGAAATGCATTTATCCAAAGACAGCAGGAACTATTTGTATTCAAAATAGCATATTTTTAAAAGTCCACAAATAATTTTTCCCCTGATCTTGTGTCTTTTATCCTGGGGATAAACAAACAGGGTGGGGTTTGTGGTTCAGTTGTTTAAACAATTTGTCACTAGAATTGCCCTTGTCACCAGAGGACATATTATTCTTCACAAACAGCAAAAAGATGAGTGCTGTGGTTAGAAAAACAGAAAACAAAAAAGATATTCAAATATTGTGTTTGATTTGCAAGGAATATAAGATCTTGCCAGAATTAAAACTGTACTTGGCAGAGAGAAACAGAGGATTCTCAAAGAAATACATAGAACATCATGAATATTATAATAGTTGTAGAAGCAAAAGTACTTGAAATCAGACAGGAATGACCTTGACTGTGTAATTACCAAAGAGTCCTTGATATGTCTTTTTTTTCCAAATTAATTACTTCTAAATTCCACAACATTCGCCAAGAAGCAGAACTTTGATACTAATTTATCGACCTATTACTTGGAAACATCAAGTACTACTGTAGCATTTCCAAATTCTGGCTCCAATCTTTGCTGGAAGAAAGGATACCAATAAATTTCCCGCTTATGGGCTTTTGGCCAAGATAGGTCTTAGTATAGTGACACAAAAAAGATATAGTTGCTATTAACAACCAACCAATCAACCACATACAGATGCAACTTTATAAATGTTGTTTTTAAAATGCAATACTTCAGTGAAGAGAGAAAGAATCTCAGATTCAGTGTTCAAAGCAGGGAAAAATTGCTTAAGGGAAGAGATGGGGATATGCTAAACATCCTTTACTCCCACTGGTTTCATTGCCCAATTCACAAGGTAAGGGCAGGCCCAAATTTGTCACTGGAATTACACCATTTAAATTAATGTAGTGACTTGAACTTATGCCTGTGATACTTTCATGCAGATCTGAAGAGGCTGGCAGGGCATATGGTAAAGTAGCAATGAGTAGTGCTGAAGAGGCCCAATCATATCTTTCTCTCTTCTTTCCCAACTTTGCAGTATTTTTTCCCCTAGTTCGAGGAGGTACACATGCCTAGTGTAAAACAGATGTAATCTCATTGACTTCAACGACACAACTCAAGCACTTAATGTTAGGCATTTATTTAAATATTTTGCTGGTTTTAGGCCTAAACTATAATTGTTCGGTTAAGAACCTCCCATCTCCATTAAAACAAAACACTAGATTTTTTGCTGACCGTTGCAGTTCAGGACAATTGGTAATGCCAATCTTGTATTTAATATTGGTAAATAGTAAAGGGAAATTATGATGGCACCATCAAGAAGTTCAGTCTTTAGATCTCCTTAACTATAAAAGAACAACAGAAAACTGGACATTTAATCCTTCCCAATCTTGTCTGGAGAGGTGTTTCATTTCTACCAATGATACTGTAAATAAACAAGAGACTAGAGCACCAGACATTTTCTCCCTTTGTTTAGTTACTATAAACAACAGGCTACTTGAAGGTTTTGTGCCAGAATCAAAAGGAAAACGCAGTCATTTTCCACATATAGTTACCAATTGTCAGACTGATAACAACCAGATTTTTATCCCAATCATCTCTCTCCTGAGAGATACAAACTTTCTGGTTCTATTTGTAAAGAGATTGGTGTCAGAGGAGACTCCAAAACAAGGATGAGATGTAATGAATCTTATGCTTGGGGAATTCACAGGGAAGTTAGTATGAAATGGAGAGGGTGTGAATGTAAAGAGCAATAATTATTCTGCACTAGCTTCCCATGTGGATGCTCTTATTCCTCACTAAGAGTGCCTTTGTGCTCTTTAGTCTAATCTATTTCCAAAATGAATTAACCAATTGTCACATACTGGGATGTAGGTGGTGCGACCTAGTGGTCAGAGGAGAATCGGAGGGTGGAACTGGAGGCATGGTCAGCAGGCAAGGCAATGGTTGGAGCCAGAAGCCAAAAGCCTGAACAGAACCAAAAGGCAGAGCTGGAGTCGTGGTCATGAGACAAGCCAGTGGTCAGAGCCAGGAGTCAGGAATCAGGAATTCAAAGGTAGGCATTAGGGCTGGAGCAGAGCAGGCAAGGGTTGGAGCAAGGGCCAAGCTGGAAGCTGGTCTGGTGCAGCAGTGGGTGTAGAATGCATTGAACAGTCACTGTGGTGTTGTTGGTACAGGACTTTAATGGTGATTTGTTGGCTCTTCTGAACAAATGGGGAGCACGGACGCTTAGTGAGATTTTATTGGGCCCAGTCATCCTCATCGGATTGCTGGGTGACTGACCCTGGAGGCAGCTGAGTTCCTGACATTAATCGGCCCAAAGGCACTCAGTGAAGAATAAGAGCATCTACACAGGGAGCTATTCCAGAATAACTATTCAGCAATAGCTATTCTGAACTAACTATTTCAGGATATTTCCACCATGAAGACAAGCCCTTATTCCTTCTAAGGTCAAGTTCAATAGTCAACAGGAAGCTGCAGTTTCCTTCTCTTCTCTATCAAGCTTTTCAGAGCACAACAAATCTCATGGTACCAAAAGTGAGGTTAAGGTTTGAGGGCCTTGTTCTGCAAAGAAATATGCATGTGAGTAAATTCACTCATGTCAGTATTCTCATTTAATTCAATGATATTACTTTTATGCATAAAGGTACTGATTCATAGACTCATAGACTATAAGGTCAGAAGGAACCATTATGATCATCTAGTCTGACTTCCTGCACAACGCAGGTCAAAGAACTTCACCAACCTACTCCTGTAATAGACCCCTAACCTAAGACTGAGTTATCTGAAGTCCGCAAATAATGATTTAAATACTTCAATGTACAGAGAATCCACCAGCAAGTCACCCATGCCCCATGCTGCAGAGGAAGATGAAAAACTCCCAAGGCCTATGCCAATATGTCCTGGGGAAAAATTCCTTCCTGACTCCAGATATGACAGTCAGTTATACCCTGAGCACGTGGGCAAGACTCACCAGCCAGACACTCAGAAATAATTCTCTGTAATAATTCAGAACCCACCCCATCTAACAACCCTTCACAGGCCATTGCGTATATTTACTGCTAGTGATCTAAGATCAGTCAATTGCCAAATTAGGCTGTCTCATCATACCATCCCTTCCATAAACTTATCAAGCTCAGTCTTGAAGCCTTGCTCCCACTACTCCCCTTGGAAGGCTATTCCAGAACTTCACGGCCCTGATGGTTAGAAACCTTCATCTTATTTCAAGTCTAAAGTTCCTGATGGCCAGTTTATATCCATTTGTTCTTGTGTCCACACTGGTGCTGAACTTGAATAACTCCTCTCCCTCCCTGGTATTTATCCCTCTGATGTATTTATAGAGAGCATTATATCTCTTCTCAACCTTCTTTTTAGGCTAAACAAGCCAAGCTCTTTGAGTCTCCTCTCATAAGGCAGGTTTTCCATTCCTCGGATCATCCTAGTAGCCCTTCTCTGCACCTGTTCCAATTTGAATTCATCTTTCTTAAACATGGGAGACCAGAACTGCACACAGTATTCCAGATGAGGTCTGACCAATGCCTTATATAACGGTACTAACATCTCCCTATCTCTACTGGAAATACCTTGCCTGATGCATCCTAAGACCTTGTTAGCTTTTTTCACGGCCACATCACATTGGTGGCTCATAGACATTGTGTGATCAACCAAAATGTTCAGGTCCTTCTCTTCCTCTGTCACTTCCAACTGATGTGTCCCCAGCTTATAGCAAAAGTTCTTGTTATTAGTCCCTAAGTGCACTTTTGACCTTGCACTTTCCACTATTAAATTTCATCCTATTTCTATTACTCCAGTTTCCAAGGTTATCCAGATCTTGTTGTATGATATCCTGGTCTTTCTCTGTATTAGCAATTCCTCCCAACTTTGTGTCATCCGCAAACTTTATTAGCACACTCCCACTTTTTGTGCCAAGATCATTAATAAAAAGGTTAAATAAGATTGGTCCCAAAACCGATCCCTGAGGAACTCCACTAGTAACCTCCCTCCAGCCTGACAGTTCACCTTTCAGTGTGATCCATTATAGTCTCCTCATTAACCAGTTCCTTATCCATCTTTTAATCTCATATTAATCCCCATCTTTTCCAATTTAACTAATAATTCCCCATGTGGAACTGTATCAAATGCATTACTGAAATCTAGGTAAATTGGATCTACTGCATTCCCTTTGTCTAAAAAATCTGTTATCTTTCTCAAAAAAGGAGATCAGGTTGGTGTGGCACGACCTACCTTTTATAAAACCATATTGTATTTTGTCCCAATTACTGTTAACTTCAATGTCCTTAACTACTTTCTATTTGAGATTTTTTCCCAAGACCTTGAATACTACTGAGGTCAAACTAACAGGCCTGTAATTACCCGGATCACTTTTTTTTCCCTTTCTTAAAAATAGGAACTATGTTAACAGTTCTCCAGTCATTCGGTACAATCCCTGAGTTTACAGATTCATTAAAAATCCTTGCTAATGGGCTTGCAATTTCATGTGCCAGTTCCTGTAATATCCTTGGATGGAGATTATCTGAGCCCCCCGATTTATTCCCATTAAGCAGTTTGAGTTTGGCTTCCACCTCGGATGTGGTAATTTCTACCTCCATATTCTCAATCTCATTAGCCTCTCTGCCACTATCCCTAAGATATTCATTAGCCTTATCAAAAACTTAAGCAAAGTATTTGTTTAGATATTGGGTCATGCCTAGATTATCCTTAACCTCCACCCTCAGTGCTTAGCAGTTCCACTTCTTCTTTCTTTGTTTTCTTCCTGTTTATATGGCTATAGAACCTTTTACTATTGGTTTTAATTCCCTTTGCAAGGTCCAACTCTACTTGGCTTTTGGCCTTTCTCACTTTGTCTCAACATGTTCTGACCTCCAAGAGATAGGAGGGATCAGCAAGGAAAGTTATCTTCCATCCCTGTCTGAGATGCTTGCTCATGTACCTTGCTTTACAACTCTTGCCTGTGAATTTTTCCCCTTTCCTTGGGATGCAGGCTTCAGATAGTTCCTGCAACTTTGACTTGAAGTAATTCCAAGCCTCATCTACCTTTAGATCCACGAGTTCGTCATTCCAGTCTATTTCCCTAACTAATTCCCTTAATCTTTTAAAGTTAGCCCTTTTGAAATCAAAGACCCTAGTCACAGATCTTTTTTTGTTTATCCTTCGATTTAGTTTGAACTGAATTAGTTCATGGTTGCTCAAACCAAGGTACTCCCCTACCACCAGTTCTTCTACGAGGTCTTCTCTACTCACCAATACCAAATCTAAAATGGCATCCCCTCTTGTTGGTTCAGCAACTATTTAGTGAAGGAATCTGTCAGCTATCACGTCCAGGAAAATCTGAGCCCTATTATTATTACTTGAGAATTATAGTGAAAAACACTACCCCTTTAAAAAGCCAGTACAATATTTCCAATATTGAGCAAATAATCCATAAAATGAGGATTTCTCTGTCTTTGCAACCCTTTCCCGCAGAAGGCAGTTTATCATGATTTAAAAGTCACAGAAAAAAATAATCTCTCTGTGAATCTGAAACAAAGCCCACAGAAGTCAGTGGGAATGTTTCCATTAACTTCAATGGGCATTGGATCAGACACAATTATTGCAATTTGAATAATAATGATCAGAACACCTACAAAGGTACTGATTCTTACTGAAGAGCTCATTATGGTGCCTCATTGCAAACAATTACAATTTTAAGAGAAAAGAATTATGATTCTCAGAACATCAGTGTCAGGAAGCCTTATAAACATCGGCTTCTGTGTAGAGATTGGAAGTTCATCACAATTCCTCTAGCCATGAACAACAGTTTCAAAACACCAGTTAAGAAAACTATGCTTCCCTTAATGTGCATATGTAATTTTCATTGGCACTAATATGATTTATACTGAGAGGTGTATGAGTGCAATTTGAGCCATGTATTTTGTCTTGCAAGTTTGAAATATGTGCTCATTACTGATATAGAACAAGTCGATCCTCCAAGTTCTGACTGAAATGGTTTTCTAGAACGAGCAGGTTTTAATCATAATATTTATTTTAAAATATTAACTAGATCAGTATTACATTGCAAACTGCTTACATTCTTGTTTGTTTTAATACAAACAAATATATTCCGATATGGACACAAGGGTTTTCTCGGGATTTCCAGGCCCAACCAGTGGTTTTCACAAAAATGCTCTTCTGTAAGATCAAAGGTTAATTAACTGTTGATTAACAGCATCTTATAAGTCTGGCATCACTTCAAATTAGAATTCTCTGTTCTTAGAGAAAATATCAAAAATTATAAAGCTATTTCTTTTCAATTTTGCCATATGCAATTATCATTGTCTAATTTTCAGTTAAAAGGTCACATCATCTCAGATAAGTAAATCCTTTTCTATTGTTTTGAACTGAACCAAAGATTTCCTGCCAATGACCTATTTTAATAAACTGAAAGACTGCAAGATATTTAACCTAATAACAGAGATATACAGGAAATTATATCTTTGGCTTCCTGAGACGAACTCACTGCCTAACTTAATTTAAATCATGGTTCTTCTGCACTTGTCCTTCCTCTTCACATATATAAAATAATGAACATGCTTTTGGTAGCACTAAAACTCTTGTTACACAAAAGTTAAATACCAATTAAGATTAGCCATACTGAGTTTTGACGTGTTTGCTGATATGCTGTATCAGTGTGTCAATATCAGTATTTATAGAGTGCTGTTGTATGTAGTTGCCATTGCATGCTTATGAAAGAACAGATTCCTTCCTCCCCCCCTCAGCCCCTAATCTGCTATGGAAGTAAGTGTCTAAGTGATTTCTTAAAATTTTCACACCAAAGAACTTAAGGAAGGATCTATTTGAGGTAAAAATTTCAGAGGCAATGTGAAAAAATTTTGTCTCATGATTCCCACTGATTTTAACCAATGGAACACTTTGAGATACTGCACAACATAGGAATGGTTATACCAGTTCAAAGCAGTGCTCCATATGGTCCATTATCCTTTATCTGACAGTGATTGATATCAGATACTTAAGGTGGAGCAAGAGTCTACACGTCTGCAGGAGATTTGCTCCCATCCTGAATATTTTAGGAGCACAATAGTGGAACTTTTCTCCTACATATCTCAGGATTTGCCTTGGATTTTGCCTTGGATTTTGCCTTGGATTTGGACTTTTAGCCATGCTGTCTATTTTGAACTGAGGAATAACCGATTCCAAAAGTGGATTCACTAGACCACAAACTGCAAAGTGAAACCAGTTAGTTCAAAACAAGACACCTGTATAAACACCCACCCTAAGTTTTCTTAAAGAGAGAAAGATGGATAGGACTTGTTGAATGTCTGTTAGTATTTTGGTAGTCCCTGCAACAAACAGATG